>NC_091149.1:7580608-10021840 GCF_041381155.1 Argopecten irradians | reverse complement strand
CACTACTCCAGGCTCAGAGTTTTAAATTCCCACCAATATAAAAATTGTAGATAATCAATCGTAGAGATAAATTTTCATGAATTAATTTTGGTCACAAAATTTTCAAAGGTTATTGTCGCACACAAAAGAAAGTTAGTTGACAGTCTAAATATACATACAGATGATTATGGTATGTTGTGATACAATTGATGAGTTTATAAATTTTGAAACATGATTGGCTGATACTAGGTAAATGTTGTTATTAATTTCTTTTCTAGTCCGTACAACAAGGCGTGTTGTTCTCAGTGTCGTCTTTCTCCGGCTGGCACCGTGTGTCTACAGACCGTAGACGATGACTTCAGCTGTAAAGGCAACTCTCAGTGCGAGTATCCTTTTCACAGACACCTCCAGACATTTTTAACGGGCGACCGGTTTTTAGGGAACAAAAAATGGATATGTGGCTGTGAAAATAGTCCTAATGTTTGCAAAAAAACGTCAGCATATTTGAAATCTTTCATTTTGGCATCTTTATAATTACAAAGAAAGAAGGACTCTTTGATAATTGCTCACCATTTAATGATTTCATTATTATAATAAGTCCAGTATGCAGATTATTCTAAAATCTACAGGAATGTAAGTGAGAAATAACATTTCCTGTAAGTTGTTCTAGCGGTTTCCAGTACGACTGTCCTCAACCCAGACAGTAAGCCAGACAACACATCCTGTCACGATGCGTGAGTAGTTCATTGTTTTGATATGGGATTTTTGAGATGTGCCAAAATAACATAGGTAAAGTACGATTTGCTATTGATAAGTCCTACCTTGTAGTGATTGTGACATCGCAAAATTATGTGAAAAGTCATCAGAAGGTGCGACTTATTGACGGTAATTTTTCATACTTACACCTTGTAGTTTTAGCATCTTGAACCTTCGTATCAGTCTTATTGAATTACAGTAAAGTTTTTATTAAGAGTCAAGAATAATCTCTATGTAAGGTAGGTTACAGACAAAATGTGGATATTTTTATTGATTGACAAGTACATTCTTCCACAATATCTGACAGGTGTTTTCTGAAATGGTCTGCTGAAAGTGGCTGAGTGCTTAGATGTCGACGATTATAGCTATGACAAACATGCCGCCCACCTCTGGGTCATGTGTTCGAGAATTCCCATGTAGGGCAGTTGTTTACTACTGTACTGACTACTGGTTGTGGTTTAGTCAACATTAAGGGACATTATTCTGTATTTGCTTATTTACAGAGTTATCTGCCCTTGCGGGTAGGTATTGATGGTGGACATCATGTGTTCTGCGAGCGTAACGTCATACTTTTCGGTGAAAATGACGTAAATTGTGCGAATTGCGCACACACAATATAATTGATGTGACAATCAGATACACATACCCGAAAGGGAGCTAACTCTGTAATATGCAAAGACGGGACCTATGGAATATATTCTGATTCAAGACATATCTCACAATATAGGCCTCTGTTGCGACCAAGGATGCTTTCTTTACTCTCTTTTTATATGATAGTAGTATTTCTCTCATACCTCTAATACTGGCTTGTCTAGGGCAATATACACGTGTTGCCTGAGGCTTTATTGCATGGCTACCCATGCAATAAAGCCGCGTGACGTCACGGCGTCAATAAAATTACTATTTTTAAGGTGCCATTTTAAACATTTTTTTGAGAAACTAGGGTGGATTAACCTTAAAAGATACAAACAACGGGATTTGCGTTGAAAATATCATGCAACTTATTTGAAAAAAAGTAGTAAAATTGCAATAAAATGTGGAGGTATGAGAGAAAAATACCCTTTCATACGTGGATATGAAGGATAGGGATATTCTATTTTGTGACCCTCGGGTAGAATATCCCTATCCTTCATATCCACATATGAAAGAGTCTTATAACATTAGTTGCTAGTCAACTTGTTATATCTATTTATTGAATTTAAATTACAAATAATTGATTTCTATAGTTTTATACTAAAAATATATTGTACCTCCATTTTTCAGTGGTAAATGTGTTGATGGAAATTGTGTAGGATTTTGTCAGCAAAAAGGCATGATTCCCTGTGTGTGTTCGCCTGGTAAGAAACTTTAAATACAGCTGTATCTGTCTGTTACGATTGTTGATAATTTAGATTTTTATGTGTTAACAGTATACACTCAGGTATGTACATTGAAACTTGCCATAACAACCACCTCTGTAAAAAGACCACCTGCTTAAGTAAGACCAATTTTCTAGGGTCCCAAATGACCAATTTTATCCAAATTCAACCTCTGTATAAAGACCATCTGCCTATACCGGTATATATTTTTTTAAAATTAAATTTCTCTGACCCTTGGGTCTTTATAGTTTGACTGTATTTGCATATAATTCATTTTTGCTTGTTACGAGCATTTTCATTGGCTTAAAAATTTACTTTATCAGCCCATAATGGAAAAAATGGCGTCGCCGTTTGTAACGACGCTTCTGATTGGCTGAGATGACGGCGTAATAATAATTTCATAGACAAAAGAGTCCCAAAATGAATTTTAAATGTTGAAGAGATTATCTTTAGTAAATTGAATTATAAGGATTAATTTGAATAGATTTCTTATGTTATGGAGATATAACACAAAAATCTGAGTTTACTCTCATCATAAACCGCTTCGCGGTTTATTTAGAGTACACTCAGATTTTTGTGTTATATCTCCATAACATAAAAAATCTATTCAAGTTAATCCTTAAATATGAGCATCCCCTCGATATTCTGTATTTGCATATTACAGAGTTATCTGCCCTTGTTGGTAGGTATTGTTTGTGACGTCATGTGTTTTTGAGCGTAACGTCATACGTTTCGGAGAAAACGACATAAATTGCGCTAACAAAATAATGAGGTAACAATCGATACCTACCTGCAAGGGAGCTAACTCTGTAATATGCAAAGACGGAATATTGGACAGGGTGTTAGTTTCGTCCTTATGCAGAAAACAAGGGAGATAATTCTGGCCAATTCATTCTGCTACTAATTAAGATTGAAAAATCTCGTATTTGTTATACAGAGAGTGGACTAGCCTGCTACAGATGTTGTAAGTCTGGTCCGAACTCAAAATGTGTCAGCTTTACAGAGTTACTAGGAAACGGCCGGACCTGTTACCAAGGTTACTGTCAGGCGGTGAGTGTTACTTCTGTTAAATAACTAATATTGATTTATAACTACTTTCTAAAAAATAATGTTACATAAGATAAGTCCACTTATTGGTTTTGATTATCATTTTCCATCCATTGTTAATATTCCATTTGCATATAATAAATTTTCGCCTTTTGATTCTTAGATTCTCACATATGTAGAGTTGTCTGCCCTTGGAAGCAGATATTGATTCATAAAATGTCACATTATTTGCAACAATTAATTATTATACTCTTTTTCTCAGAAATCATTGACCTGATATTACATAAAAATATTATTAGAATAAGAAAAAAAAAAAAATTTATTATGTTTGTAATTATCATCCATATTTCTAAGAAATTCTCACTAGTATATAGTACCTTTCCTAAAGTTTTAGTTTCTCGTATGATCTGTTGTTGATATTTATACAGGGCGTATGTATCAAAAGTCCATCACCCATCAATAAGTTCTGGACAGCACTGACAAGTCGAGTCATTGATTCGTTTGGTAAGTGTATATACCAAAAACATACTATGTATATCCCAAATTAAGACAATGAGTCACTTTACATGTAGTTTGTACTTACTTCTAAAAATTGTTGAAGCTTTAAATGATATCATTTGTACATTATAAATTAGTTCAAAAATGAAGAATTTCATGAAGGACATGTTAAATACTACATTATAATTTGTTTACATACAGGAACATTTATGAGGAACAACATCGTTTTCTTTATCACCTTGTTTTCTGCGATACTATGGCTGCCGACAGTGTTAATATTTGAGCATTTTGTAAGTATTGGTATATTGTGAGCTTAGTCACATTGCAATCTAAACAAAAACAATGTCTTATTTTATTAATATTAAAAAAAGTAGTTTTTCATAATGATAGCACTTTCACTGTTGATCTGCATGAATGAAAACCTGCTGACTTACAGTAACTATCTCTTATAATTACTTCAAAGTGACTTGTCACCTGAACGTCAAGCTAAATGCCTTAGATGGTTTCACTTTGGTGAGGTGATGTGTTAGGTGTTACCAAAAATATATTACCATAGTTGACCCGACAGGTGCCCGGTATGCTTCAAAATTAAAACAAAATTTAAAGATGCTCCACCGCTGACAAATGGTATTTTTTCACTATCAAAAACAGGATCAGACGATATAGTATTTTTTTTCATTTACAAAAGTTGCTTACTTTACACCATTACCACCATTGAAAAGTTTGAGCTTCTAATTTTACTTCAAGTTGAAAATATGAAAAATAATTAATTGCATCCCGAAAAAATTCTGTGGTACTTTATCCTATATGGAATGAAGTACTGATTGCGCATGCACCAAAGGCAAAATAAATCATTTTATATTATTTTTTATACAAGATTAAACACCAATTATTGTTCTAATGATGAATTCCATTTATGCTCTGTCGGCGGTGGAGCATCTTTAATGAAGGGGAGCTTAATACAATGTAGCACCAAATTGGGGCTAACATTTCACAAATATATTGTACAGAGTAATTAATAAGTAATTAATCAATTTACAAAAAAAAATCAAATAGATATATATATATAGTTTCAATCTGCATTTGGATCAAATGATGTGAAATTGTAGCCTCTAAAAAAGGGAGGGGCGCTTATAGGGACAAGGGTGCTTATGGGCGATTATGGGGTCTTTTAGAATTCATAGATGTCTAGACTGTTTCTAATTAAAAGTTTTGGTAATTTGAAAAGAACTATGCATATTACCCAAATTTTGTGTTTTTATTTACGTGTCGTTTTCAGGAAAACAAAAAGAAAAGAGAAGACGACATTCTGATCAGGAAGCAAGTCAACAAACATCTGGTAAGATCTTAATCACATTTTAATCACAGTTTTTACGCCAGACATTTTGCATTTATATTCTGTGTCAATTAATAATTCTAAAATGAAATCATAAATGTCAATTAAATTAAAAAATGGAACAGTGATCTTCTACATTTGGTTGCTTGATATTGAACTCGGTAAGGAATGTTACAGTACTGGGATAGATTTACAACATTGAGCTGCAATGCAAAATAATATGAATTTATGTACAGAATATCTTTAGTTGAATTCCTTTGACTTCCATTTGATGTCATGTCTCTGTGTACTTGCCGTAACAGAGAGAGAAGGTTGACATTCTACCAGACGGATTTGAAAAAGAGTCTTCGATTCGTCATGTTGGAAGCCTGACAGTGTCTGGAAAATCGAGAACCCAAACTCAACGTTCTAATGATACTGGACACATATCTTACAACCATAGGTCAGACCCGCATCTAGAGTATGCAGGACATTCTACAATGTCAGGTAATATTATAATGATTGTAACAGGTTTAGTTGTAATTCTTACAAGCTTGGTGCTCATGGAGTGGAGGGATTTCTCTTTAGCTTAGATGGTAGAGTGGCAGATGAGTTAAATCTTTAATGCGGGTGCTATCCTGCAGGCTGGCACACATTACATGTAGCAGGTTTTAAATGTATAAATAGTGATATTGTTGCCTTCTTAAGATTCACATTTGAAGTGGGATTTCCCTTTAACTTATCTGCTAGAGCGGCATACCAGTAAGTGTGGAGATGCAGGCTCCATTCAGGCTAGGGGCACATTACTCTCTTGCCCTAGCTAGCCGTTACATTAATTATTAACTATTTACCACATTTTACCAAATAAGTGGCAATGTACCTATAAGTGCCCCTCCCCCTTTTGAGGCCTCAATTTTGAATTGCCCGGCATAAATAATAGATCAAAACTATCAAAACTGTATAGGTGTGTAATAACTTTGTCTTATTAAGCACCTTTTTTTTCAATTTTTAAGTGCCCTAAGTGCTTACTGGGTCATATATATATTAAACCAATTGATTTACTAACATCTTTGGCCTCTGTGTTATTTGTCACCTGGTTGTTTCCGAGACAACTATTGTTGATGTAATGGTCTTTGTAATTACAGGTAGCCAGCCTCTATACTCTGACCACCATAAGGTCAGCACACTACCACAGGGGTGGAAGCCGAGAGGATACGACGGTCAGCCACAGCGGATACCCTTGACCATAGACAATCTGTCCGACAAGCGCCGTGATAGGTCCTCTCATAACAGTACACAGCTGTCGCCACAGTCACCGAAGTATCCGTCCAACGCCGAACTACAGCGAGGAGTGTATACTCTACCGTACAGTGTACGAAAGCCAGCTGTCAACGGATATCCTGGTACTGAAAGTTACGATAATAAAGCTAGTACTTTACCTCTGCCGTCCAGGGGATTTAGATCAGACCATGAAAACTGGAGAAATTACAATAGATATACCTCAGACAATGATATGCGTGCTGGTGGTTATCCAAACGAACTGTCCGTGACTCTCAAACCAACTGCTCTACGTATCAATGACACGGGTAGTGTCCATGTTACTAATCCACTGCCGACTGGCGACGATGGCCAGCATTTCGTACCAATAAGCCATCGGTCGTCTGATACGGACTACGAAAGTACTCCAAGAGATTCTGGGCGTCATTCGTATTACTACCATGAAAACCCTTATGAAGACGCGACAAATGTTAGTCGTACACCTCGGGGGTACGATGGAAATTCACAGCCGGTCAGCTATGAGAAACTGTCGAGTAACTATCACAGACAACCTGGAGTCAGTACTGAAAATTTAGTACAAAACTCTCCCAGACAACCAACTGGTAACTATAAGCATCTGCCTGGTAACCATGGCGACCACAACCAGGATGGTTATAGATACACTAACCTTGGATTTGATGATTATTCTGTGACGGAGACCATGATTTAGCTGATGCGATGAATTTTTGAAATAGAAATAACTGAAATATAATTGTAAAACCTTTTAACTGCCATTTATAAACAGAATGAGTTAAATCAAGACATAATATGGAGCAAAGCTTACAATGTACTCTTGATATGTTCTATTTATGATACCACTATCATGTATACTATGTATGATGGTCAGCAGAAGGCTTGCCGAGTGCTGCTCAGCCAAATTCTCTCTGAGATATTCCTGTTGCAAAACATATTAATAAGTAAACAATAACAGAGTGTAGCTATAATAAGCAGAGACATTTTATCACTCTATCAGCAAAGCTGAAAGAAATATTATATTTAATTAATCTATAAGGTCATCTTTACATTTGTAAGCACCATAAGATGAAACGTACAGCCATTAGTCAACAACGAAAATAGTAAGCTATTGATTAGTGAGAGAAGTATGCAAGTTAGTATTCACTTATAGTAAAAACACAAATATGAAAATGAATCAAAGAATCAAATGAGTGTGTACATCCTTATCTAAAAGTAAATTGGTTGTGAGGCTATTTTTGCTGATTGATTGGCACTTGTGATGCATGAGAGTGTAATATGTTTGTGTCTATGATTGCATTAATTGAGTGACAAGTTTGCTGTTTATACTCGAGTTTATGATTTTATTCATCTATTAAGTTCTTGCCCTATGATTGAAAACACTAACTAATTTTTTTGAAAATTCATATGGATAATTTAACAAAACATAACTTGATAGATTTGAGCAGTGAAGTATGTAGAGTTATGTTTGAATGTAGCAGACCAGTTTATAGTTCTATGCATTATGACCATTTTATAATATTATGCATGATACATTAAAACATTGACCTACAATATTAATCAAAACAGTCATGATAGTGGCAGAGTGGCTAACTGTATTACTTCGCTGAAACTCATGCTCCTACGATGTCTGAAACTATATGCTTTCGCCCTTTCGTCTTATAATAAGTAGCTTTATATAGCATCTCATTAAGAAAACTAATTCCATTTATGATTTTGATTTACATGTTGTTGTTGATATATATTTTTATTGGCTTTTCTGTTGTTTACTAATATTTATACATGTATACATGTACATATTGAGTGTATTAATTCAGTATATTGATTAACTGTATTACTTCGCTGTATATTGGTTAACTTCAGTATATTGGTTAAAGGCCCACTACCTTTCCGAAACGGCTTTAATTTTTTAATGGGAATGTAAAACAAGATCGATAATTTTGTAGAGTCGCAAAAATTATTAACTTTCCGTTAATACTACATTTATTATCACCTTCTGAACGATTTGATTAAAATAAATAACATGTTTATTTTCATAACGCGGGTCGTATTATGTTTCCCGCCGTCGTCCTAAATACCGGGCGGTAGTTGACTATCACTGCGCCAGACGGCAATACAGCGAATTGACTCTCCACTGTTTTCATATATTACACAGGAAATCTTGCATATGTTTGGTGTCGTAACCTTATTTTAGGTCATCGGTACGCATTTTCTGATGTTATAAATGTTTTTTAACAAACCTTTATATTTTGCTCCGGAAAGGTAATGGGCCTTTAACTGTATCACTTCGCTGAAACTCATGCACCTACGATGTCTGAAACTATATGCTTTCGCCCTTTTGTCTTATAATAAGTAGCTATATATAGCATCTCATTAAGAAAACTAATTCCATTTATGATTTTGATTTACATGTTGTTGTTGATGTATATTTTTATTGGCTTTACATAGTGAGTGTATAATGAATTCAGTGTACCGATACCACAGCAGAAGGTAGCTAATTAACCTATAGCTAGAGGGGTGGTCGAGTGGTGAAGTGGTTATAAGCTACTAATGCCTTTCACCTAGCCGACTGGGGTTTGATTCCTGGCAAGGATGTGAAAATGTCAGGAGTCACCTGCACAAACATGGGGGTTTTCCCCAGGCACTCCAGTTTTCTCTCATTTTGAGATCTCTTACATGCTTATTATAACATCCAGGCCATCAAAAGTGATTTGTAATATACCTTGTTTCACAATCAATGTACAATTAATTAAGTATATATATTTGAGCTCAGAGGTGTGTTTGCTAAAGACTTTATGGTAATCTAGGTATATATATAATTTAACATTATCTTATCTCACCTACAATGGAGTAGTGAAACTTCAACTATACAGATGTATAATTTTAAGCAGCAAACTATATATATGGCTTATCATATATATTGCATAATAACATATACATTGTAATTTGCATAATATATCCGTGATAGGAGTATTTACAATTTTACCAGACTGAAAGTGAGATTCCCTTTGGGTGATGTGTCAGCAATGCAAGCAAGTATATGATGTGACCTAGCTGAACAAAGAAACGTTTTTGCCGTTGTTGTGACGTCATTGCAATGTTGTTATGAAGTCATGCTAATGTTATCGCGATGGAGACTTTTGTTATTTGTTTTATATTCACTGTTTATTAATATTCACTTTCAATTAAATATGGTTGAGGCAGCTTTCTATATTTTTGTACATTTCTGTAGGTTGTATTAAAATGATAATTTAAAAAATTTGATGTTTGTAAAATGTCCTTAATTTTGGTATATAGCTTAGCACAATTATGTAAATTTAAACACATTAATGACTTAATTAAATGCAATGCTATTAGTATTAGCATAATCATACTTCAGCTTAGTACTTTTGGCCAAAAAAAATGTGAATTCAAATTAAATAATATTGTTATGTAGGCTGAAATATGTACATGTACATTTGCTGTATCTAGAAACTATACATTCTCAAGGAAAATATCATTTTCATAACTATCCAAATTTGTTGTGTTGTGATCACATGAATTCCATTTTACTTCTCAGGATTTCTGAAATTGAAACACGTGTAGAATTAATATAAGAGTTTATATCGTTTCAAAATAAATTGTAGTGAATAAGTAGTTAGGCAGAAAAAAAATAACACGAAAAGAAGTTGTAGTTAACAACTAAACTAAGTGTATGTATGTTTATCTGGGTTTTTTTTAATCCTAAACTTTTAACATTTAATTTAAGCTCTGGATCATAATGATTACCCGTATTTTAACCAGCATATATAGCATTTTGGATTGGTCAAAAGCAGCTTGTTTTTATGTTAGGAAGTGACATTTATGATAGTAGTTTCCTGTTATGATCTGAAATATATTCTTTATCTATCTGTCTCGTGTTGAATAATGTGTCAAATGTGTTAAATGTCACGTGTTATAATGTATAATGTGAAATTCTACTATGTATGTATTTACAGCCTGTATGATAATTAATATGCTCATTTCACATCTTTTACATTTTCACAATTTCTACATTCATGGTTGCATTAATCATATCATTCCTCTATTTAGTGTTTGATGGTATATAAACCAATAATCCATTCTCATCTATCAGAGTTATTTCCCTTTGTTAAACTCTTCAGTACTGTAAGGGGAGATAACTGTGTGATATATCAGAGCGTTATTAGCCGTGGGATATGATGATGTATGTAATACTTTTCCTGACCAGTAAATTCTTATTTTTATAAATATTTTACTGTATATCAAAAAGAATTTTGCAAATGCCAAAAGATACTCCTGTGTAGTACAAATGTTTATACCGTATTCGACCCAATAAGCGCTCATGGCATTTAAAAAAAAAATGGAAAGGTGCTTAATAAGACAATATTACTGCAAACCTTTACAATTTTGTTCTTTATTTATGCACAGGAAATTGAAATTGAGGCCTCAAAAGTGGGAGGGGCTCTAACAAGGACATGGGCGCTTATAAAGTACATTTACATATTTGCATACTTTAATCAGAGCTTGTCTAAAAAAATCGGTTTTTTATAATTAACATCATGATTTATAAGATAAATATCAGCTATATGTTCCATTGACTTTATAATTCTGTCTTTGAATATTAAGAGTTACCTCCCTTGGGGGCAGGTGTTCATTATGTGATGTCAATATTTTGTTAGTGAACACAAGGTCGATTTTGCTCGCAAACACATGACGTCACAATCAATAACTATACCAACAAGGGCATATAACTATGTATTATGCAGAGCGGAATAAGCAAAGCAAAAACACCTATATACAATTGTAGAGTTTTGAAGGTGTTAATTCAGAAACTTACTATGCAATACTGTGCCATACATATTAAGATGTTGTTTAAATAATACGGACATTGTTATAGAAATGATGTACAAATTTTCACTCTTTATATTCAATTCAATATTTTTATATATATATATATATATATAATCATTGTTAACTGTCTTCTCCTTGAATACATATATGGTGAAAGAGATTGAGATTTATTTTCTATTAAAATTAATGATATCTGATGTCTCTTGTTGGGTTTTCATATGCAAAATATTTATTTTTTTTTGGGGGGGGGGGGATTAGGGTTGTTGGGTAAACCAAAACAGACATATATATTATTTTGGCCTTATTTAAATGAATAGCAATTAACAAATGGTGTATCAGACTTTTGGACTTTTTGGACTTGGGTATTTCAATGGAATGGCCATAAGAGAAAACAGAAATCACAGCACATGTTTTAATCCAATTTATTTATCAGTACTTTTGTTTTAAGACATACACCTAACAATTATAACAATATTTCTTTGTCCGTAATAAGCCTGAAGGGTTTACACACTTCACATACCAATATATATATATATATATATATGGAACAATTTAGTTTTCATTGTTCTCGGGTTCGATAATCCTGACAGATAGACTGAAAGTGAAGCTACATATTTCTATTAAAAGCCAAGGTCATTTAGGGGCATATTACCAGATTAAAAGATCGAGCGAATGTGAGCTGGAGTACCCAGTGAAACACCACAAACCAACTACCATAGGTTTAAAACTTGTAACTCAGATATGGATCGAGAACTAATAGCTGTTCGTGGTATAGAATTGTTTGGAAACCTTATGCAGTGTAATTGTGTCGACAAACATGAATTTGTCTTGAAAATAGTTGGTCTGCCAACAGGAACCACTTTTCTTACACTAACATGATAACTCTTAATAAATTACACTTTCAAGTTTTAAATGTTTTCAACAAAAAGTTGAAGGAGCTTTAACTGTATCACAGCTAGTTCAATTGATATAATAAATCATTAGAAGTAAACAAAATCAAATTTATAAAGTTGCTCTTCTGACAATATATATACCAGAACAAAAATGTCAAACAACATTAACCATGTATCACTATTAACTTGATCCAACATTTATAGCATTTAGATATAATCTAATAGCTGTACATTTTTCACTTCCAGAGTAAAAAAAAAACTTGACACAACATATCCATGTAATACTGTAACAGTACCATATTTGACCCAATTAAAGCCCCTGTCCCAAAGTGCCCCTCCCATTTATGGAGGCCACAATTCCAATACAGTCTGAAACTATTGAAACTTTAAAACAATCTGAAGGTTTCTCAAGTTAGCCCCATTAAGCATCACTCATTTTATAATTTTTAAGCACTCTGGGCAGGAGTTTATTGGATCAAATACAGTATTTACCAATTGATAATAAACCATCTGTATCAATAGGCCTATACCGTAACAACACTTTTAAGTTATCAAACCACTTGTTATGAATTACAATTTTTTTCTCTCTCTAATAAAACAATTTTATGAACAAGTGTACAGCACTTCAGTGTAAACATTAATAATTATAATATTGTCTATAAATGAAGTGCATAATTGTATCGTCAATAATTGAGGTCAATAATTATTTTGTTAATAACTGAAGTCCTCAAATATACACCTCCTCGTAAACACAGTATTCTAGTCATGTGAACTGATGTAACGTCGTTTTAACTCTGAAACAGAACAAAAGAGTATACAGTATTATTATAATATCAGAAAGTGTAAATTGATAAAAGAACTAAAACTGTAAGCCACACAAATAACCCCCTACAGCTGATACGTTGGCAACCAAATCTTCCTCCATTACGCTACGTTTCCATGGTTAACCTTTATTGAAGGATCTCCCACAAAAATATCATCTCTGTGAAAATAACCACCTCCCTTTATTGAAGGATCTCCCACAAAAATATCATCTCTGTGAAAATAACCACCTATAGCATATTTATTATAATAACAACATAGACTATTTGTTTGATTCTGATAAATTTACAATGAATATGGCTAAAATGATATGTTTTGACACCACTAATAAATATACATGTTATTCAAACATACAGTGTAGTATTAAGTTCAGTGAATACATACTTTTCAAAAAGGGTTGCATCTGTTGTATTCAATAATTGTTGTAAAAGTTTTAAAACGCCTAAATCTTTAAGCTTCTGCTGTCGTTTGTAGGCACCTACAATGGGAATAGAATAAAATCGTTACAAATGAAAAAAACTAAATGTTACGAAAGTAGCATTAACATTTTTATTTTACATAATTTTTCCACAAAAACATTTTCTATTATCATCATGAATGGCCAAATGAATATAATAAAAAGCATATTTCCTGGGAATCTTTGATATTTCTCTCAAAAGTTAATTGTCCTGACAGAACCCTTTGAAAATCTTATCTTCCTTTTGGAATTATCTCCCCTTCATAATTTCAATTTAGCACACTCAACGATTTACTTATCAAAATAGAATATTCGGAGAATGGCAATGACTAATGCAAAAAAAAAAAAAAAATTTTGCAAAATAAACAAACTCAGATGTTTCATTTATTGTTAGGAACAGTTAGACCTCTTTAACATAATTTATTTATTAAGAAAAAAAAAAAACCAATAAAATAAATAATTGTTTTCATAATTAGTACAAAATTACATCACATTTTTATCCTCTTTACATGTTTTTTTTTTTCCTTTAGGTTTAAAAAGTCAAAACTCAAAAACTCAATCTAAAGCTGTATTTTACAAGCAAAAAAAAATTATAAAGTAACTACTTTGGTCATGTGCTGAGTAAAATGAATGAACACAAGAAATACAAAGCTTACCTTCCTCTTCATTCCACACTAGATTGGATATACAGGTCGTGGCCGCTATTTGAAGTTTAACATTGGTATGGACCTGGAAATAAGAAACAAGTTTCTGGGTTCTGAAATGGCTGATACAAAATCCATTTCAATCAATATTCATGATCAAGTAGATAAGAGTGAATATTGGTTTGGGTTTATTAGGTTAATGTCCTATCAACAGTCAGGGTCAAGTAAAAACGTGCAGGTTTGTTGGTGGAGGAAAGCCTGAGTACCTGCAGAAAAAACCACCAACCAACAGTCAGTACCAGGCAACTGCCCCAAGTCAGATTCGAACTCGTGATCCAGAAGTGATGGTGATAATTGGTATTTGGCGAGAATTGGCCACTGACCAGCATGACTGTACCACCTGATTAACTTAGGTATATAAAAAATAAGTGTTTACCATATAGGTTGTTAATTTTTTAAGGACGTCCTCATTCCCGATGATGTAGTCCCTCGCCTGGTCACCATCGGCAACATTTGTTAGAATGCACAGGGTCTGGACAAAATATAAATGATCAGTAAAACTATTATCCGGTACACTAATTAAAGTCTTGTTGTCAGAGGAATATAAATATTATATAATATCTTAGTGATATGCTAAGAGGAAACTCGGGCATTTTCAAACTGTAATATACTTATTTTAGTGCAGGATGATTTATGAGTGAGGATATAAATCAGCACAATTGAGCGTTTTAATACCAGAAACACCCTCTTTTACATAATGTAGTGCTATACATGAATTAGCATTTTATATACAGTGCAAAAAGCGCTTAAATCAAACTACAGTAAAACACATTTAAAACAAATATGATATGCTTACAAAGAAATGATTATTATAGCGTAGTAATTTCTCTGTTCTCTCTGTTCTCTATTCCTATATCTATGGGTATAACGAGCTATGCTAGTAATAGAGGGATTTTTGTGGTCCTCAGAGGTTTGTTATAACTGTGTTTTACTGTACTGCTAAAATAAGTTCATTAATACAGTATAATAAACAAAATTTGTATTATCAATATGCTCCTGCCATGAATAATAAAAGCCATGGCATTCTAAAACTAACACATATCTATTAAAACCAAATTATGTTCGACCAAGATGTCATTATTGCAATTTAAATGTTTTTGTTTTTACCTGTTCTTTGATATCAGCTGTGTGGTCTCCCTCGAGTATAAACACGGCGGCCTGCATGATCTGGGTTCCATACCCACTCATTATACTGTCTATGTGCTGAAATCACGAATTCAGAGTTTATAAATAAACATTTTCAAATTACAGTAAAGAATCATATGCATTGCTTTTACCTGTATGATTTGGATTCTTATTTTGTTTTTCTTTAACGTTTTCTTTTATTAGTTTAACGTCCTATCAACAGCCAGTGTCATGTAAAGATGTGCCAGGTTTGTTGGTGGAGGAAAGCCAGGGTATACAAAATTTGTTACCCTAGGACATTTATGACCAAGTTCAGTTACAATCATCCTGCCAATTGACCTAAAAATCAGATAGATATAGAAGAACCAAATAGAAATTTAGAAAAATCAATATAATTGTATCAAACATTGAGATTGAAAATTCAAAATTGCAAGGTTTGTTTGAGAGGAGAATTCGTATGATGAGTATCATGAAAACTTAACGTTATCTGTTTGTTTGAGAGGAGAATTCGTATGATGAGTATCATGAAAACTTAACGTTACCGGTTTGTTTGAGAGGAGGTTTCGTATGAGTCCTAGCGTCTTCATTAGGATATTTGGATCCTGGTCGGAGAGAAGCCGGAACAGTTGTTCTATTCCTACGGATTCTATAATCTGTGTCTTCACCTTGTGTTCAGCCTGGAACGCCATGTTCTATTACAAAAATACAAAATTCCTTAAAGTCATTTTGGAATAATTTTTCAAATCAAAAGATTTTATAATCCTTCAAAATGACATTGCAGAAAATATGAGATTCAAAAACAATGTGGGTTTAGTACGATTTACCTTTGATTTGTCCTACCTTTTCTGTGATTGTGATGACAAATTTGAAGTGAATTTTATGACGTCATAATACACAGGAATGTCCAACTAATTAACGGTAAATTGTACTAAGCAAGCATTATTTTGGTATCTCAAAACCTTGGTAATAATATACCGTATTTGACCCAATAACGCTCAGAAAATTGAAAAAAAAAATTGAAAAGGTGCGTAATAAGACAAAATTATTGCAAACCTGTACAGTTTTGGTTGTTTTTTATGTCTGGGCAATTAAAATTGAAGCCTAAAACAGGGGAGGGCGGCTTATATGGATTTGGCACTTATTGGATCAAACACTTTACTACTTATTCATATCTGAATATGTATTTTAATTTTCTGAACTGTTTCATCTGCGATATTATTAAAACATACCATGAGACCCCATATTCCATTTAGACGTAACTCTGGCTCCACTCGAGTGGTCAGTCCAACAAGGATTTCGATGGCTCCAGACTCTAGTATAGACTGGAAAAGTATGGTTAGATACTTTTAAACAATTGTTGAGCTAGTAATATCAGAAACATCAATATCAATTGGTAAATTTGTATATGAAAACAGCTTTAATTATTGGATTACCTTATTTGTTTGGGAAAAAAAACATTTTTACTTTTTTCAAAAATATTTCATTATTAAGAGAATATTACATTTCCTTGACCTATATAATTTCACAAAATAACCATGATTAATTTATTTTCTTTCATACCTACGGGTGTGATACTGGCTGGTCTAGGGCAATACACTCATGCCGCCTGAGGCTGTATTGTATTGCTACCCATGCATTAAAGCCTCGTGACATTACGGCGTTGACAAAATTTCTATGACATTACGGCGTCGACAAAATTTCTATTTCCTCGGTAAAATTAAATTTCAACATTTTTATCAAAAACTTGACTGGTTTTACTATAAAAATATCGGAATTTTTCATGTATGGAAAATTGACTTTCAGTTGTAGATTTCTTCAAATTTATTTCAACATGGCGGTATATTATAGTTGTAAAATTGCAATAAAGCGTCGAGGTATGAAAGGAAAGTACTCTTTCATATGTGGATATGAAGGATAGGGATATTCTACCCTCGGGATCACAAAATGTTACAAATCCCTTGTCAAGCTTTGGGTTTTACTACATTTTGTGACCCTCGGGTAGAATATCCCTATCCTTCATATCCACATATGAAAGAGTCTTATAATATTAATCAAGTAACAAAATTGTCAGGTATTATCTGTTATGCATACAAATAAAGGAATATTAACTTCTTTATCAGGTGAAAACTCAAACAGTAGCTTACACATGGTCGGGGAGGTCAGTAAGATACACAGGTATATGTTGTATTTACTTCTTTACCAGGTGAGAACTCGAGCAGTAGGTTACACATGGTCAAGAAGGTCAGTAAGATACACAGGTATATGTTGTACTTACCTCTTTACCAGGTGAGAATTCGAGCAGTAGGTTACACATGGTCGGGGAGGTCAGTAAGATACACAGGTATATGTTGTACTTACCTGTTTACCAGGTGAGAATTCGAGCAGTAGGTTACACATGGTCGAGGAAGTCAGTAAGATATACAGGTATA
The DNA here is from genome assembly GCF_041381155.1 of Argopecten irradians. Lineage (NCBI taxonomy): Eukaryota > Metazoa > Mollusca > Bivalvia > Pectinida > Pectinidae > Argopecten > Argopecten irradians. Next base: position 10,004,316 of record NC_091149.1, on the reverse strand, counting down.
TGTTGTATTTACCTCTTTACCAGGTGAGAACTCAAACAGTAGGTTACATATGGTCGAGGAGGTCAGTAAGATATACAGGTATATGTTGTATTTACCTCTTTACCAGGTGAGAACTCAAACAGTAGGTTACACATGGTCAAGGAGGTCAGTAAGATATACAGGTATATGTTGTATTTACCTCTTTACCAGGTGAGAACTCAAACAGTAGGTTACACATGGTCAAGGAGGTCAGTAAGATATACAGGTATATGTTGTATTTACCTCTTTACCAGGTGAGAACTCAAACAGTAGGTTACACATGGTCGAGTGGGTCAGTAAGATACACAGGTATATGTTGTACTTACCTGTTTACCAGGTGAGAATTCGAGCAGTAGGTTACACATGGTCGAGGAGGTCAGTAAAATATACAGGTATATGTTGTACTTACCTGTTTACCAGGTGAGAATTCGAGCAGTAGGTTACACATGGTCGAGGAGGTCAGTAAAATATACAGGTATATGTTGTATTTACCTCTTTACCAGGTGAGAACTCGAGCAGTAGGTTACACATGGTCGAGGAGGCCACGCCCACCAGGTGTTCTGGACAGTGCTGCATTATCTGCTGAGACAGACAGACTAGCAGGTTAGGTCTTAGTCACATATTATCACAAAATGCTGTAAAACATTGCAAAGAACATTAATTTTGATTTTATCACATAATTTAATTACTGGTTTTAGCTATCATTATGGTGACATTGATCTTTGACCTTTGACCCAGAAAAATCTTTTTTATCCTTTGGAGACGTGTTCATAAAGTATGAGAGCCTTAGCACACTTGTAATGTAATAATATGATAAAATATAGGGGGTTGTCATAGAAAACATACCGACATGAGGGGTTTCCAGACAGAGTGGTCCTGGAAGGTTGTCCGGAGCTGTTGGACTGACCGTGACATGCTGTGTAGACACCGGATAGCCGCTCCCTTGACCTTCATGTCCTCACTACTCACACCCACGATGATGTGGTCCATCAGGTTCTCAGTCTCTATTATCTGTTGTTAACCAATTAGTAAATAATTCAGTCTAATTCAAATTAGATTTTGTAATTCTGCTCCACTACAACACGATTCTGACCAATACAGACCCTAACAACTATCTGTTCGGGGTCATTTCAACATGACCCTTGGCCTAGAATCGAAACTTCTTGAAATGTTCTGGTAGTCATTATACTTTCAAAAGAATTGAAGATTTCATAGGCGACACCCTGATTGGCTAACCATAGAGGTTATACTGAGGTGAACCAGAACTGGGAGTTGTTAGATCTTGTATTGCAGTGTATCTAAATACATAGTGGAGATCTAATTACTTTGCAGTGTATCTTAATACATAGTGGAGATCTAATTACTTTAAGTCTAATTCTAATGGGACTCATCCATGTACCATGTGATACCCAATAACGTTTTTGCGGGACTATTGTTTCTATTGGTGATGTAATGATGTCAAATGACGTTATCGCGGGATAACGTCATTTCAGCGGGAAGATTACAAAGAGTTACGTTCCGTCACCACTGGATAAACTAGTCCAGCACAAGCGTTATCAGGTACATGAATTAGTCCTATAATGTATGGTCCATCCTGTTCTCCATACATATTATTGTACAGCCCGTTACTTTTGTGGGTCAAAATTTTCAAGTAAAATGAGACATGATTATCTAGTTAATACAACAATGCATAGATACACATTGGTATACATTTAAACAAGATATTCATGACTAGTTATACCTTTTTCCTGATCTCCTCATCATTGGCCCCTAGTGATGCAAATGCCTTGAAAGCTGCTTGTTTCAGTTCATTGCTCCAGTTTGTGTCCTGAGCCTGTTAAGAAGACAATATTACTGTCAGACTACACACAGATTGTTCTATTGTACATATATATCCAAAATTCCATTTCCCTTTTTATCTGACAGTCTACTTTTTATGGCTTCAAAGAACCCTTAACATTGTTAGCATTTATTAAATAATACAACATTGGTACTAGTAGGTAGTAGTCTCAAATATTTCATAAGTCATTGTCTCAACTTGAGGATTTCATAAAATCTTTGGTCGTTGGGCCACAGATTACCTCCATAATCAACCACTAAGCCCCCCAGTTACCCACCCTTTGATAACTAGCCAACTAGCCCAGTGCCCTACCACTATAGACCACTGCAGCTCACAATAATTACAGGTAAGACACAATATAGCTCTAGACTGTTTGGTTTGGTATTATTAGTTTAACATATTAACAGTCAGGGTCATTTAAGGTAGTGCCAGGTTTGTTGCTGAAGGAAAGCTGGAGTACCCAGAGAAAAACCACTGACCAGCGGTCAGTACCTGGCAACTGCCCCACATGGGATTCAAACTTGCTGTCCAGAGGTGGAGGGCTTGTGTTAATATGTCAATACATCTTAACCACTTGGCCATCGCAGCCCCCTTTATCTCTAGACAATATGAATTTACCTTTCTATGCATGGCCCTGGTGTTGATCTGCTGAACGTCAGTGTAGCGAATGTATTCTGCCAGAGTTTTGATGATGTGATCGGAAACAGATGCGACCTGCTGGAGTTGAGCATCGCCCTCTATAAGGAAAGCGAGCGTCTCGGCTCCCTCTACATTCTCCTCGAGTGTGCGATCCTTCTTACACATCCTAATCAAGGTCGGCATTGTCTGCAGCAGATTAATATTGATGTGTCTTTTGAATGATTTATTACTGTTACAAAATATCTTAAGTTATTAATAGCTGTGGTAGTAATTTGATTTTAAACATATTTTTAATAATTTTATTGTCATTAATTATTGATAACAGGTATTGGACACAAGTTATCCCAACTTAGTGATGTCCTCTCCGGAGTGGTATTGTAGTTTTGTTTCACAGTACCAGCTATAGCTAAATAAGATAAGATGTAATATGTTTGACCATACTTCAATCATATATAATATTTTTAGCTTAATTCCTAAAAGATATACATGTCTGAAAATGCTTCAATCTTAACCAAATGTCATATACTATTTTATCATACATTAGCTAGGCTTTGATTTCATACATACATAACTTAATAAGTTTTTGACGTTAAATTACTGGGAAAAATTTCTAATTTAGTTCTTTTTTCATTACTCCTGTTTTCTCACAAATCAGACGATAATTACTTCCATCATTGCAGTAAGTCCACTGAACCTGCCTATATTATTAGGCTTTTTTTTTTTTTTTTTTTTTTATTTTTTTTTTTTTTGCCTAATATATAGTCTATATATTAGGCAAAAAAAAATTAAAAAAGCGTAACAATATAGGCAGGTTTTGCGGACTACATTGCAATCAGAACAACAGACAGTCAAAAACAGTAATTAATATTAAAGGGCCACTACCTTTCCGAAACGGCTTTTAATTTTTAAAATAGGAATGTAAAACAAGATTAATAATTTTGTAGAGTCGCAGAAGTTATTAACTATACGTTTACTATCACACTTAGCATCACTTCGGAACTGTTTAATTAGAATAAATAAAATGTTAATTTTCATAACGCGGGTCGTTTTATGTTTCCCGCCGTCGTCCTAAATGCCGCACGGTAGTTGACTATCACTGCGCCAGACGGCAAAACAGCGAAATGAATCTCCACTGTTATCGTACATTAGACAGGAAATCTTGCATATGTTTGGTGTTGTAACCTCATCTTAGGCCATCGATATATATTTTCCATTGTTATTAATGTTTTTAAGAAACCTATAAATTTTGCTCCGGAAAGGTAGTGGGCCTTTAACTGAAATAATAGACCTTCCCCATCGGAGTCTCTGTACATTTAACATAATGATGTGATCCTGAGGACTGATAGCTCCTCCACGACACAGATACGTCAGACATTTGGCAGCCGCCATCTGCATCTCTGATGTCTTGTCTCTGTTCAGTAGTCGGACCAGTAGAGATGATATAGATTCTCCGTTGTACGAGGCTGCAAAGAAAATGTACGGAGATCATATATCAATTATTAATGAGATGAAAATTATTTACATGTTAAGATGCTTAGAACGTTTGTGTTATTTTAAATAATGAATGAGTACAAAGGTCTTATAACAATTATCTTTGACATGAAAAACAAGAGGCCCAGAGGGCCTGTATCGCTCACCTGGTTTGTAATGCCTAGTAAGGTTCATTGTTTCTTTTCTGAAGGAATTTGAATATTTACCTCTAATTCCCCTATTGGGCCCCACTCTTTCTGCTCAAGGGGGTCAGAGCCAAAAATTATAGGAATTCTGTTAACCCCAAGGATGTTTCTGGGCCAAATTTGGTTAAACTCCAAGCAGAACTCTAAGACTAGTAGCGATTTATAGGATTTACCTAAATTTCCCCTATTGGGCCCGCCCCTCCTGCCCCCGGGGGGTCAGAGCCAAAATTTATATAAGTTCTATTCTCCTTCCCCCAAGGATGTTTCTGGCCAAATTTGGTTTCAATCCATCCAGAACTCTAGGACAAGTAGCGATTTATAGGATTTACCTCTATTTCCCCTATTGGGCCCGCCCCTCCTGCCCCCGGGGGGTCAGAGCCAAAATTTATATAAGTTCTGTTCCTATTCCCCTAAGAATGTTTCTGGCCAAATTTGGTTACAATCCATGCAGAACTCTAGGACAAGTAGCGATTTATAGGATTTACCTCTATTTCCCCTATTGGGCCCCGCCCCTCCTGTCCCCAGGGGGTCAGAGCAAAAATTTATACAAGTTCTGTTCCCCTTCCCCCTAGGATGTTTCTGGCCAAATTTGGTTACAATCCATGCAGAACTCTAGAACAAGTAGCAATTTATAGGATTTACCTAAATTTCCCCTATTGGGCCCCGCCCCTCCTGTCCCCGGGGGGTCAGAGCCAAAATTTATACAAGTTCTGTTCTCCTTCCCCCAAGGATGTTTCTGGCCAAATTTGGTTACAATCCATGCAGAACTCTAGGACAAGTAGCGATTTATAGGATTTACCTCAATTTCCCTTATTGGGCCCCGCCCCTCCTGTCCCCGGGGGGTCAGAGCCAAAATTTATACAAGTTCTGTTCCCCTTCCCCCAAGGATGTTTCTGGCCAAATTTGGTTACAATCCATGCAGAACACTAGGACAGGTAGCGATTTATAGAATTTACCTCAATTTCACCTATTGGGCCCCGCCCCTCCTGCCCCCGGGGGGTCAGAGCCAATATTTATACAAGTTCTGTTCCCCTCCCCCCAAGGATGTTTCTGGCCAAATTTGGTTAAAATCCATGCAGAACTCTATGACTAGTAGCGATTTAAAGCAAATGTTGACGGACAGACGGACGACGGACGGACGGACGGACGGACGGACGACGGACGACGGACGACGGACGACGGACGCCGCGCCATGACATAAGCTCACCGGCCCTTTGGGCCAGGTGAGCTAATAAATAAATTAATTTAAATTTAAAACTTAAATATTAATACTGGTAACACTGTGTGAAAGGCAAGTGTATAGCTGATTGTTTACATTAACACAGAAACAACAACTCTATTGCTTCTACTGGGGCTGTGTGTTTTTTTTTCTCTGGGTACTCTGCTTTCCTCCACCTCCTAGACCTAGTACATGTACATCCTTAAATGACCCTGTCTGTTAATGAGGCATAAAATCAGACAAATCAAAGCTTCAAATCATATGCTGACCACACAATTTGAATGAGTATCTTTCAAAAGTACATGTACATCTTAATGAATTCTCCTTATTTCTCAATAATTAAGTTTTCACTGCAACCCCCACTATTAGTAAATGCAGTTGGTGTTGTTCAGTGCATGAACTGCCATCTATTTATTTTGACATCATTATCATTATGACATCACAATGGTGGTTTCAGCAATTATGGAAGTTGTCTGTTCAAATGGCTGTTCTGTCTTTGATGACAATGAATTGTTTGTTCAATATAGATGCGATTTTATAATAACATGCTGTTGTCTTGTTGGCATTCACACTCCCATAATTGCCAACTGAATGCAGTTGAATGCATAACCAAGCACTCTGGTTCTACCTGCTGCTGTTGCTCTGGCTGCCTCCTCATTCTGATAACATAACACTGCAAAACATTTCAGGGTGGGCATCTGTACCTGTAAACAATCAAAGTACTGAAAGTACTGTGAGAATTCAATTTGCGTCAGAATTTTGTACTTGTGGCAAAATTAAAGTACCAATCAGAAGCTTATGGCAAGAGAAAGAATTTAATTTGCACAATTCTGTTCCAGTGGCAGAAAAAACCCCACATGTTTTATGACAACAAACATGACAATTTCTTGTCACATGAAACAATGGCAAAACATTTTTACTGAGATTATGATATAAAAGTATGCCAGGATACACTGTGATCCAGATTATACAAAGGCCGGTTTCGACAAGTTGTATTATACTAACTAAAGAAATATCCTATAATGCTTACTTTGTATACACTGGACGTCAGCAGAGGAGCAAGGGCAGGAATGGCACTGTTTCTACACAGAGCATTCTGATGTTCGACAGTCTGAAAACAAATTCAATATGACATATACATAGTCATCATATAAAAGTCAAATCAACTGTGATTTGAGGAGAATTCATAACATTTGTGAACAGATCATTCTGCTGTTCTATGGCCTGAAGACAGAATTCATATTCAGTCGACTTATAAGTCAAAGTGACTATGATTGGAGGAGAATTTATGATATTTTCTAGAATTCATATACAGCTGACTTATAAAAGTAAAATTGACTTTGATTAGAGGAGAATTCATGATATTTTCTAGAATTCATATACAGTTGACTTATAAAAGTAAAATTGACTTTGATTGGAGGAGAATTCATGATATTTTCTAGAATTCATATACAGTTGGCTTATAAAAGTAAAATTGACTTTGATTGGAGGAGAATTCATGATATTTTTTAGAATTCATATACAGTTGATTTACCCGGCAACAGTTGGCGAATATGGTCGTGATACACTCCTGTGTACAGACAGACTTGGACATGATGTTGATTAGATGGGGGACAACTGTGGCATCCTGTCAACACAAAACAGATAACATTTAATTTAATTTGTAACACTCATTTCTGTTGCTTTGAGGTTATTGAAGGTCGAAGTTGCTCGATATAAAATTTGGCACTGCTGATTATACAACACTTTGCTATTCTGTATTTGCATATCACAGAGTGATCTGCCCTTGTGGTTAGGTATTAATTGTGACGTAATGTGTTTACGAGCGTAACGTCATGTTTTTTAAAAGAAAACAACATCAATTGCGCTCACAAACTAATTATGCAACAATGGATACCTACTGTACCTGCAAGGGAGCTAACACTGTAATATGCAAAGATGGAATAGCATTGAAATTTAATAATCTAAAAAAAAAATGTTCAAAGATATATGTAATATTGGTAACTGTAAATATTTTCTGTTAGGGAATATGCTAACTGCTAAGAGGTTGATTCAAAAAGAAAGCATTTGTTTTGCAATTGTTGTAAAATAAATTAAAAAATATTAATGAAGTTGGTAACAACAAACATTTACTTTTAGGGAATATTACGAACAGTTAAGGGTTTGATTCGAGAAGATAGAATTTGTTGTAATGTTAAGTTACTGTAAAAACTTGCATAATTTGCATACCAGTGTAAGATGCGCACCAGTGTAATTTGTGCACATATTTTTTTAGGCTGGAAATACTGAAAAACTCAGTCAGTATATTTGGCGCATCAGAAATTTTGAAAAAAAAAGATGTCCATGGAGTCTAAAAATTAATGCATGAAGTTGACATATTTCAATGCAAAACATTCCCAATAAATGGTTGACAACTTCTACAAAGAAACTTTGTATGTAGAAGAAAAATATATTGAAATTGCACTGCGTTTGTTTTCTTTTTTTGCCATATTGGTCATGATTGTAATCTGAAACTGGGAATGATGTCCAAAACATCTGCAGTCCGCTGTGCTCTGTGCATACCGGTATGTCAATGTACATAAATACAGAGGACTCCACATAATCGAATAACGGTTATTCGAATATTTCGGTTATTTGCATAAAATTCTGCGGTCCCGATTTTTTCCTTCTTTATCTTTGTTTTTCAACTCCGTGTATTTGCATAGACTTTTACATGACCTCCGGTTATTTGAATAAAATATTTGGGAAATTCTAAAAATAAAATCGAATATTTTTCAATTTTGCAATATATTTTTAGCGAAATTCGCCAATATATATTTCAAGATACTACGCTTTTACTAGAAATCATCCTGGTAACAGATTAACGTTATAGTATGGCTTGTTATTTTATGCATGAATCTGCAAAGGTATTCGACGCTGTTACGATTTACATCAGCAGCGGTTGATCATAACTTTAGTATAATCACTGACTCAAACATCTAATTAAAGCATTTGCACTTTCAAATATGTTTATTTATTAACGTAACGTAACTTAAATCGCGATCGGTTGGAGAAACCATGCTTCCTTACAACAATCGCCATTCATGAGTAGTCTCGTTCAACCAGAGTCTTGTTGACTACGACAGACATGTGCGTATCAAGCGTCTCGTTGAACGAGACATAAAAGCATGCAATGTCGGCGTACAATGACTACCGCAAGTTTCGTAAAGTATGTAAGCTTAGGATACAAAAGATACTTGCTACGTTAATTGTTTCATTGCTACTTGAATATGCATTAATTTCTGAAATGTTATCAAGCTATTCGTCGTATAGATCAACAATACAGGGAGAATTCTCAAAAGACATTTAGGTCGAGTGAACGCATGGCTTCATCACCTGCCGCCATTTTCGAATTCATATGCACATGTGTAAAAGCAACACTACTAGTTGATCGGCACTTTGAAGTTTAATCACGATCGTAAGTTCATTTTGCCAGGCAAATGTACGTAAATTTGTTTATTATTTAGGTTCAGAATTGTAGACACAAATCCAATCCTGTTTAGTAGAATCTAATTGCATTTGATATCGATCGTTTAGCTGTTTCTCAAATATTCACGTGTCGATCTAACGTAAACAAGAATCTAATATTGGAATATTTTTTGTTATTAAACAATTAAAATCGATTTACAACTTCGAAAATAATTACTTGTGGTTCGTTTTAAGTGTAAATAATTTACGTATTTATCAAGTAAACGAAACAATATTTATTTGCCTATTCACATACATATGTGTGGGGTCAAACGGAGGTGCAAAATGTCATCTCCGCCTATTCGAATACTCCGGTTATTTGCATATTTTCTTCTGGAAAATGACCTATGCAAATAAGCGGAATCCTCTGTATTAATGAAGTTTACATTTAGTCTGAATGTAAGTCAACATGTATAATACCTGATAGACGTGGTGAACAGGAGGGTTGCTAGACAGGAAGATTGTACGAAGACATCTCAGACAAGCTTCTACAAACTTCAGGTTATTGTTTGACAAGCCTGTTATAATATAAACAAAAGTAACAGAATTAGAACAAGAGGCCCAGAGGGCCTGTATCGCTCACCTGGTTTGTAATGCCAAGTAATGTTCTGAATATAAGTTCATTGTTTCTTTTCTGAAGAAATTTGGATATTTACCTCTAATTCCCCTATTGGGCCCCACTCTTTCTCCTCCAGGGGGGTCAAAGCCAAAATTTATACGAATTCTGTTAACCCCAAGGATGTATCTGGCCAAATTTGGTTACAATCCATGCAGAACTCTAAGACAAGTAGAATTTTTAGGATTTACCTCTATTTCCCCTATTGGGCCCCGCCCTTCCTGCCCCCGGGGGGGTCAATGCCAAAATTTATACAAGTTCTGTTCCCCTTCCCCCAAGGATGTTTCTGGCCAAATTTGGTTACAATCCATGCAGAACTCTAGGACAAGTAGCAATTTATAGGATTTACCTCTATTTCCCCAATTGGGCCCCATCCCTCCTGCCCATGGGGGGTCAGAGCCAAAATTTATACAAGTTCTGTTCCCCTTCCCCCAAGGATGTTTCTGGCCAAATTTGGTTACAATCCATGCAGAACTCTAGGACAAGTAGCGATTTATAGGATTTACCTCTAATACCCCTATTGGGCCCCGCCCCTCCTGCCCCCGGGGGGTCAGAGCCAAAATTTATACAAGTTCTGTTCCCCTTCCCCAAGGATGTTTCTGGCCAAATTTGGTTACAATCCATGCAGAACTCTAGGACAAGTAGTGATTTATAGGATTTACCTCTATTTCCCCTATTGGGCCCCGCCCCTCCTGCCCCAAGGGGGTCAGAGCCAAAATTTATACAAGTTCTGTTCCCCTTCCCCCAAGGATGTTTCTGGCCAAATTTGGTTACAATCCATCCAGAACTCTAGGACAAGTAGCAATTTATAGGATTTACCTCTATTACCCCTATTGGGCCCCGCCCCTCCTGCCCCCTGGGGGTCAGAGCCAAAATTTATACAAGTTCTGTTCCCCTTCCCCCAAGGATGTTTCTGGCCAAATTTGGTTACAATCCATGCAGAACTCTAGGACAAGTAGCGATTTATAGGATTTACCTCTATTACCCCTATTGGGCCCCGCCCCTCCTGCCCCCTGGGGGTCAGAGCCAAAATTTATACAAGTTCTGTTCCCCTTCCCCCAAGGATGTTTCTGGCCAAATTTGGTTACAATCCATCCAGAACTCTATGACTAGTAGCGATTTAAAGGAAATGTTGACGGACGGACGACGGACGGACGGACGGACGGACGGACGGACGGACGGACGGACGGACGGACGGACGGACGGACGGACGGACGGAAGGACGACGGACGACGCGCCATGACATAAGCTCACCGGCCCTTCGGGCCAGGTGAGCTAAAAATTAATCAAATAACAAGAAATGTCTGTTGGGACAGCATCCTAGTCAGAATCCATTAATCATGTGATGTAGACTAAAATACCGTATTCCAGTCCCCCCATGTCTCTATAAATGCCCCTCCTCCTTTCTGAGGCCTTGATTATCATTTTCACTTGCCTCAAATTAAATGGAAATCAAAAATATGAAAACCAATAATTTTGTGAGAGATGGATAAGGCCCATCAAATGGATTATGAGTCAAATGCTCAATATCTTTTAGTTACTACAAGAACATATGAAAAATAATCGTAAAATTTGATTTCTATAATTTAGTCAACATGAAAGCAATTTATCTTATCATTATTATAATATTTTCTTAAATCTTTCAAACTCATCACTGTTACCCTGGAGGCTAAAACATTAACTCGGGGACTAAAATGTTACCTTGGCAATTAACATATTACCCCAGGCTTAAATGTTACCATGGGGTTTAAAACGTTTACCTTGCTGATTTCGAATCCTAGACCAGTCACACCCGAGTCGTCCGGCCACTTTGTTCCCTGGTATATTGTATTGATTCTATCCACTACACCAATCTATATACAAATATATTGTAATAAACATGTCATTAGATAAATTTTATAATTGTATCAATCAATCTAATTAAAATCATAATTGTATCAAACAATCTAATTAAAATTATAATTGTATCAATCAATCTAATTAAAATCATAATTGTATCAATCAATCTAATTAAAATCATAATTGTATCAATCAATCTAATTAAAATCATAATTGTATCAATCAATCTAATTAAAATCATAATTGTATCAATCAATCTAATTAAAATCATAATTGTATCAATCAATCTAATTAAAATCATAATTGTATCAATCAATCTAATTAAAATCATAATTGTATCAATCAATCTAATTAAAATCATAATTGTATCAATCAATCTAATTAAAATCATAATTGTATCAATCAATCTAATTAAAATCATAATTGTATCAATCAATCTAATTAAAATCATAATTGTATCAATCAATCTAATTAAAATCATAATTGTATCAATCAATCTAATTAAAATCATAATTGTATCAATCAATCTAATTAAAATCAGATTTGTAATAAATATATAATTCTGCTCCACTAAGATGCTCTACAATATGCTCCAATACAAGATCTAACAACTCTCCAATCTGGGTCACCTCAGCATGACCTCTGGTGTAGAATCTTATCATCTCCGGATGTTCTTTTGTTCAATTCTTATAGTATTTTGTTCAATTCTTATAGTACACTTTTACAAATTTTATATTAGTAGTTTATTTTTTCAGTGTATTTATTACAATCTCTCATGAATAAATCATAATGAATTTAACATATCATTCTAAGTTGCTGTATTATGGACTGCAACCAATATATTTACCATGTTATTCCAAATAGCTATGATAGACCCAATATTTACCATATAATTCTGAGTAGCTACGATAGACCCGCGGCCAATATTCTCAAAGAAGTAATGATCTGCCACCAAAATCACTCTGCAGTATTTACGATCTCCGAAATCGACAGCTCGCTTCACACGATTAGATCCTACAAGGAAAAAGAGTTGATAAATATTGTGTAAAATTGATTTCTTTAAATGAGTCTAACAATCAAAACCCAAGTGAGCCAAAGATTTTAGTAAAATATCAATTAATTTCTAAGATACATATTCTTTATTAACCTTGATTTAATAGTTATATCTGCTGACTTATTGATTATCTCCCTTGACTTGGTCAATATTCAGTAGTTATCTCCCTTGGTGTTTCATTATCACCCTTGAATGATTCATTTTACAAAATCGTGACCAAAAATATACCTTCTTCTTCTTCACTCATTTGAATAGAAGTTGCATTTCTTTGGTATTTACATGAAGTCTTCAAAGCACTGAAACAACAAAATGTCTGTCAAAAGCAATACCGTTTTTACATATAATATCATGTATCTCTGATATCTATGAATATAGACACTTACATGTATAATGTCTGTAAATAGTGAATAAACACATCAATGCTAAAGTAGTATATGACAACTGAAGGTTTATTTTTCATTTATAGCTGGGATCTTGTCTTCTTGACAGACACATCTAAGATTCTATTTATCTTAACTCCTCACTCCATCCCACACATATAAGATTATATTTATATCTTACCTCCTGACTCCATCCCACACATCTAAGATTCTATTTATCTTACCTCCTCACCCATCACACACATCTAAGATTCTATTTATCTTACCTCCTCACTCTGTCCAACACATGTAAGATTCTATTGATCTTACCTCCTCACTCCGTCCCACACATCTAAGATTCTATTTATCTTAACTGCTCACTCCATCCCACACATCTAAGAATCTATTTATCTTACCGCCTCACTCCGTCCCAGGGATCCTGTTGTACTTTGAGATCAGACTTCCTATAGACTAGCAGTGTGTGATTGAGAGCTGACCGCACATACCTCTGGACGGGCTAAAAACCAAAACAGACATATATTATTTAGATTTAGTATTACAACATGAACTTTGTTGATACCTTTTTACAAATTAGACCGCTGTACATGAATTAGGGTTTTACAAGATAGACAGAAAAGCTCTGAAATAAAACTAAATAAACTTACCTCAACAAAGTAGACTTCGTCAGCCGTGACGATACTCGCTGTGATAAGGCTGTCCTCCCAGTAAACATTGGCGCGTGTGTCTGTCTCACCTATGAATAAAGCCATTTCATCAGTACGATAATTCTATTATTACACAATTTTGATGACAGCAAGTGATCTTAAGGGATATTGATGGCCATCATTGAATGTTTAACAGCTGAACAGTCAGTTGTTGAAATATGGATACTTTCATGGGAGTACAAACGAAAGCTAACATTTTGCAATTCTGTAACCAATATCAAGAATGCATGGAATTTGAGACAGATAGCTTCAGTTTTAGAAATACCAGTAGTAGTGATTTAGATATAGTAGTGACAATCTTTTATCTATAAATTCCACATTGGCTACTTGTTGGGCATTTTGCTGTACAATCAGTTTAAAAATGCAATATTCACAACTAAGGTTGACGGTTCAATGAAAATCTACATTATATGATGAAATTTGAGAAACATCCTTTGAGTACTTTCTGAGAAATACTGGAAAGAAGAATTGATTATGGTAGATGCCACCATAAACAGAGATGTTTTGAATAGTCTACCATCATCTTGCAAAGTTTGTAAAACTGAAAACTTAATTTTTTTAAGATTTCATTTCATTAAATCCCCTTTGAAATGAACTCTGCTGCTCTACAACAATTTGACGCTGTCAGGAAATCTCACCATAGAGAGTCCCCGTGTAGAACTCGTAGGAACTGCTGAGGACAGCTTTACTAGATCCATCTCTCTGGATTAAGGTCGTGTGGAAGTCATGTGACAGAATCATGGACTTCTTCATCGACAAGTGGAATTGTCTGAAACATCAAAATCGTTAACTTTGTCTGTGTCCTATCGTTAACTTTGTCTGTGTCCTATTAACAATCAGTCTCCGGTCATTAAAATCAGAGAAATAAATTAAAGCTTGTCTGTTTGTGTTTGTATCACATCCTATCAACAGTTAGGATCATTTGACAAGTTGTGCAAGAATAAAGAAATGGGGGGAAGTCAGAATATCCAAAGAAAAATCACCAACCTAAAGTTACCAAATGGCAACTGCCACACATGAGATTCATACGTCTTGTGGATTGCTTCTTCATATAGTTGTTAAAATTGCAAAAATGTTGATCCATGTAGACCATTCTGGTTGTATGATTTTTTAATAGTATGACGCACTGAATCACCTTTAAATAATTTGAAAGAAATAATAGAATCTTACATTGGTCTGTCAAGCGGACAGGGATATCTCAAAGATTTTGGCTGGTCAACCCAAGGATTGCGGAGAGTTGGCAGCACAAATCTTTCATTCGAGTTATTTTTATTTTTGATATATATATATTTGATTATTTTTCTCTCATACTTTAATATTTTCATAGCGTCAACATCGCAGAGACGCCTCAATGCGTCAAAATCAATAATGTACTCGACGATAGTCTCCGCATATATCAGTGATGTCACGTCATTTTCTCCCGTACTTGACAGGGTTATCCCGCTAGGGTAAAAATAAGTCTGTCTTTTACTGTGGTAGGGAAAATACAGCTCACACGCGCTAGACAGTGACGTCATCAATACATGAGGCGACTATTTTTACGCACAGCAATGTTCATTTCGACTGAATTTTCACCATTTCTTGTTAAGGTATGGGAGAAAAAGAATCTTACATAGGCCAGTCAGGTGAACAGGGATATCTCAATCCTGGTGAAACATTTTGCCCATCATCCCTCGAGTTGATTAGTCAAAATCTTTCACTAGAGTTGAGATTAAAGAATATTTCACCCCCTTTGGAGTGAGACAAGAAAATCTCAATCCGAGGGGTAAGAATCTTATCCAGAGGGTTGAGATCTCCTGTCTCACCCCAAAGAGGGTGAATGATTCTTTTTCTCTTACCCCGTGCACCACTTTGTGTCTCTAATAAACGTGTCACTTATGTAAGCGAGGATGACGTGACCTCAATGAGTCACCGTTTTTGTTACGTCATTTCATTGTTATTGTGACGTTAAAATACTATTACTGCGACGTCATGATAATGTTGTCAAGATATTGTCGTCATGAAGTAATACCATTGTTGAGCGCGTGCGAAGATCTTGTGTAGCTTGTCTTTGCCCTAGGGTGAGATAGAAAAATCTCACACTGGTAAACTGTGGATATCCCTGTCTGGGGTAAGAGAAACCCCTGTCCACTTGACAGACCCATGTAGGATTCTATGAGTCAAGTGCATGTGAGCTATTTTTTCCTGCCCTAGCAACCAGGGGATAACCCTGTCAAGTAGGGGAGATAACTCTGTCAAGTAGGGGAGATAACCCTGTCAAGTAGGGGAGATAACTCTGTCAAGTAGGGGGGATAACTCTGTCAAGTAGGGGAGAAATAATAAATTCTTACTTTCCAAATGCTGTAATCCATACTTGGTGAAAATCATCTGTTTTTTCTGGGTCAACATAGCGTTTTGTCCTGTGTCTTACATCTAGGGAATGTAAAACCTCAAAGTGATGCAGAGATGCTGTCAGTTCATCTAAGAAAGAAAAAAAAACCCATCAATCATTACACAACTACTGGGTATTTTGTGCAATTCAGTAACCAGTCAAATTAAAAGTAACTTAATTCATATTATCAACAGGAATTCCATTTCAAATCATAGGAAGATAATTACTTTTGAGGAATACAAATTTAAAGGCCCACTACCTTTCCGAAATGGTTTTAATTTTTAAAATGAGAATGTTACCAGTAACGAGATAAATAATTTCATAGAGTTGCAAAAGTTATTAACATACCGTTAATGCTACACTTATCATCGCCTTCTAAACAATTTAAATCAAATAAATAAAACTGTTAATTTTCATAACGTGGGTTGTCTAAATATTTTCCCCCGTCGTCGTCCTAACCACCATGCGGTAGTTGACTATCACTGGCACGCGCCAGAATGCAAAACAGCGAACTGAATCTCCACTGTTATCATATATTACCGAGGAAATCTTGCATATTTTTGGTGTTGTAACATCATCTTAGGCCATCGATATATATTTTCTTATGCTATAAATGTTTTTCAGATAACTTTAAATTTTCCTCGGGAAAGTTAGTGGGCCTTTAATATAATGAATAAAAGGAACAAAATTATTTTTTCCTGAGTTTACCTCCTCAAACCTTTATTTTGACTAAAAATACATTCTGAAATTGTTTCCATGCACAGGTACTCCTTATACTGGAATCACACAATTTCACTTTGAAATATTTATAACTTAGTCAAAATACTAATTGTTTGTCCAAACTAGTTTTTATTAATTTGTATTATGTTTATTATACAAACACTTTTATTTCTATTTTTTAAAATTAATTTGTATATAAAAAGGAACACTTTTCATTTCAATTGTTTGTTCAAACTAGTTTTTATTCAGGTAAGGTTACATAGTGGGACAGCAGTGAAAATGTAAATATTTAAACTTGGGCTCACATCATTTGTCTGAATGACATGACACATTTCTTGAAAATTGATAATTATGAATCTCATCATTTTTTGTAATATAATCAGAATTTCTGGGTAACTAATATCTGATGGCTGATGCAATTTGAAGAGGATCTTGGTGATTATATATAAGCTAATCATGGGTCTTACATGCTTAGGTATCAAATAATCTTTAAAATTCAAAATCAAATTTTAGACAAATTCTAAAATTACAAGCAAGAATTTAATGTTAATTGTCCAATAACTGGATAGGTAATATATCTCAGACACTGACTTTAAAATTGTTAAAAATGTAAAATTAGTAAATTACAGATTATAATTACATATTTTGTGTATGTTATAGAATATAAATATTACGGTAAGCAATTACAATGACATGTATTTGATATTCTTATTACATACTGTTTACATGTACATGTATAAACAGTATGTGTGACACATCTTTAGCACTACTCAAAAATTAATTTAGCAATTACCTTCTGGCTATATTTTTTATATTATTTTTCTCAAACAGTCTCGTGAATAACATTTTAAAAAGTGACCTTTATAAGGATAGGTTTAAAAAATGTTAAAAATGTTTTAAATGCTAACAACCATCAATGAACGCGGGTGTTTAAAAGGACTCAAAATTGAATATGGGTATTCTTTGACCCCTGAGGTTAACTGAAGCTAAATAGAATAATTAGATGATCACCAAGATTTGTTGCTAATAGTCTATACACACGAAACTATACATTTACAAATAAGTATATATATATATACATGTAGGTGTATCAGATTTTTAATTTAGATCAATATCATAAATACTGTATATTATGTGGAAGAGACACATATTGTGTATAGAATAATCTGAATACCATTCTATTCAAAACGTTTGTGTATACACTGACTTAAAATAAGTACACATCTAGTACTAGTACTGTCTATGTCGCATGCATGAGTAGGTTTGAGGAACTTAAATGAGACTGTGTTCATGCATCAATGAATTAGAATAGCAATGAAACTATCAATGGTAGATACAAAATGTAGTTAAAAAGTCGACAGTTTCATTATATACAGTACATGTTAGATGTGCACATTTGTTAGTTACTGCAAGATAAATTAGATATCATGTAAGCCCAATATTGTTAAAGCTAAAAATAGCTCTACAGAGAAATCCCAATTCCCGATTGTAACTGTACAATGTAACGTTACCTGCAATGTAATCTTCGTTTGGTATGGCGTAGGGTAATTCCAAAACAAATAAAAGTAAAATGAAAACATGACCTAAGTAAGAAAACCATGTGTTATGTAAGGGATCCATAAATAGGTCTGTCTCTGCACTCCATGTGTAGTGCTGTCTGCTCTTAGGAAAACCCGTGCTTGTTGACAAACGTAATGTAAACTGAAACTAAGAGGAAGTATCAAATGTCAGCTAATAAATTAAACGGACATTATTCCGGATATTCAATGTCAAATCGATAGCATTTCTTCTTTCTTTTTCCATATTTTACCTTAAAGTCCCAGAGACTTTTTTAATTCAAGTTTTTGGTATTTTAATTTGAAATTTTAATCTAATTTCATTTGTCATATTTACAAAAATTGGGAGAGATGTAAACTAATAAATTAAACGGGCGTGTATTTCCGGAGATTCAAATCAAAGCATTTCTTCAAATTTTTTTATTGTTTTGCATGAAAGTCACAGAGGATTTTTTATTCGTGTTTTTGGTATCTTTATTTGCAAATTTTAGTATAGCTTTCATCTGTCAATAGGAGATGTAAAGTAATAAATTAAACGGACTTGCATTGGATTCCGGTAAAGTATTTCTTCAATGTAAAGTCACAGTGAATTTTTATTCATAGTTTTTTTTCAAATCATGATTTATTTTTCATTTGTCATATTTACAAAGATTGGGAGATGTACATATACATTACGTACATTACAGTAGATCTATACTAAAGTACTCTAGTACATTACTATCTAGTAGAACCCTATCAATTATCGAACCCCTACAATTTGGTTGAATAATGCATGGAAAGTGAATTATAATCTTAACTTTTCCACCTCGTGGAAAATCCGTCCAAACGGATTATCTCCTTTTATTGTAATATTATGACAAACCATGTACATTTGCTATGATATGATTTTTTTTTTTCAAATTAAAAAATCAATGTATATTAAATATATTAATCAAATATGTGGATGAATTGAATTTGAAACATCTTTCTTTTTTCTGAAAGTTTGCAAAAAAATTAATATCAATAAAAAAGATTCGTGATTGTAATTTTATTGTTGTTGTTTTTGTACTTGCTGTAAAGTGAGAAAAAGTGTATAAACTATGGTAAATTTGTTAGAATTTGATTTGTTTACAAATGGATGATAGTTGAATAATGAGCAGAAGGCAATAAAGATATATATGTCTAACAGTTGTAACGAAATTGGTTCCGTGTCGAAGTCTCCAACAGGTTCCTGAGGTAGCGTTATACGTGGTCGTCTTGACTGTATCCAATTTTCGTAGGGTTTATTACGTTTGTGATCACAGATCACATTCAGTGATCCCTCAAGTCCTTTATAACTAACGCCTTTAACTATAAGAACTACTCAAAGACAGATATTAAATTCACGGTTTATTATTTCTACCCATGAGAAATAGCAATTAACAATTTAACAAGTATAACAATCGAATAATGAATAATTTACAATGAGTATACAATGTAATACAGAAGATGATTACAAATGGTTTGATAAATTACAATGTACAACTACACATGTTCCAATTTCCCTCAATCACTCTCTATTGGACTCCATGTTCTCAACAGGTACTTAATAATTAATGAATACTACATGTACAGATATAGATGACTATCAACTAGTCTAATTTACAGGTTCCCTTTTAGAACTATAAATATTCACAATATTTACATAAGAGAACTTTATATATATTACAGATATAATAACAAGTGTAGAATGTCACCTGTTAGCAATACGTAGTAAGACCAAATATCTACGTATTGATCTACATATAAACACAACTTATTTACAAGACTAGATACCCTTGTATATTAAATACATGTAATACTACAGTCCGACTATTAATGCTGTAGTAGCGTAATTAAATTATGCTGTTATATATAGATTAATGTCTTATAGAAAGACTAGCAATTGTAGAAGGCCATTTGCTATTAATACGTAAAGATTCCAAATATTTACGTATAATCCTATATATAAATCTAAAATGTCAATAGCAAATGTAGAATGCCATTTGCTAGTAATACGTAGAGATTCCACTACGCTATAATTGTAGAGATCCAATTATCTACATATTAATCCTATAGATAAATTTAGCAAGTTAATAGCAAATGTAGAATACCATTTGCTAGTAATACGTAGAGATTCCAATTATCTACATATTAATCCTATAGATAAATTTAGCAAGTTAATAGCAAATGTAGAATACCATTTGCTAGTAATACGTAGAGATTCCAATTATCTACATATTAATCCTATAGATAAATTTAGCAAGTTAATAGCAAATGTAGAATACCATTTGCTAGTAATACGTAGAGATTCCAAATATCTACGTATTTATCTAAATATATAACTTGCCGCTTTACAATATTTGTATAAGAGTTATTTCCCTTTACCTTTCACTATCTATGTGTAGAAGTATAGTAGGCAGACGAGGAGGCGCAGTGATATGAGATTTGTCAATAGGACAAGGATGAAATTATGAAATGCGCTCGGCCTTTTATAGCCTTCGGGCGGCCATGTTTGCACCGAGGATGCGAATTCTTCCAAATATGGTCAAGAATGCAAACATGGCTGCTCGATTCTGCCGTCTCACGCCAAAATAATCGTAACATGACGCGGAACTATAATCAGATAGTTCCGTTAATTTCCTTAAAATATGACATAAACTTCCATTAAGAACATATTCAAAATCTTATAACTTCCTTGCTAAACTCTCTAACTTCCATGCTATAATAAATTTATCACACAAACATAGCTTGTTCACCATTCATATGCGAACGACCACCCTCGACTCGGACTCACAGTCATGAAAAGTTATGAGAGGGAATGACACGAACGTCAGTAATATAAAATGTTGTGAATACAAATGGATTTATGTTGTGCTTGATATATTACACATTCCAACAATCCATAACATCACTGATTTACTAGGTAAGACCTACATAATAGTAAGTTTTGTACATTTTCAATGTCTGACTTCAATGCATACCACAGAGAATGCTAAAATGGCGGCCGTGATAATAACACACAATATTCTGTTGACCAGCCAAATGATTATAACAAATAATTATCATGTAATACATGTTCTTAACGTTAACTTAGTAGTTTCTAGATATCTGGCATATGTTTATTATTGCCTATTATTTCTAGTTGTCTGTTTATTATTTCCAAACGAATCATCCCAAAGCTGTGAAAAACAGTACAAAACCAGCTGGTGTACACGGGCATGACCGTCACAATTCTCACTTCCATATATTTCCTAATTCCGTTTCAATACCCCCTACTTAAAAAGATTTGACGTCCTCGTCAACACTTAGTATTTATTAAACAAGCTTTAAGAGAAGAAAAAAAAATCAATTCCAATTAATAGTGGAAGAATTTCCTCCTTACACTGTTATTCCTTATATACTATCCTTAGTAACAGTAATGAATTACACCTTTCCGAAATTGTAGTTATGCAAAAGTATACATAGAAACATGTTTTTATATTTCTTCCAAGTGCAGCATACACGGGCCATATGTGCACCTGATGAGATTTCCTTATCTGTTTTACAATAAAACAAATTAAAATATATGGTACATCCTTTTACAAGTATACGTTTTACCACAGACTGTTATAATACCCTGAGTTACTCAAAATACTTACATGATATAATAGTTAACTAAGTTCATACATATTTAACCAAATAAAATGATAATTCACTATACATATATACAATGTTCCAATTCACACTTTATTTCCTTTCTTCTTAAAAAGGTCCATTTCTACCTCCTCCACCGCCTTGATGCACGAGTCCAGCTCAGAATATCTTAAGAGTTTCTCCATGATGGGAATCAGTCCAGCTGAATCCTGTCCCGTCTCTGCAACCTTGCGGATGGCCATATAATTAAAGTACCGTGCCAGCACTACCTCCCGCTCCCCATCCTCCATACGAGGTGACAGTCCTCCTGGCAGGCATAAAAACTGGGTCCGGCCAAGAATTGTCTGCCTGCCAGCAGACACACCGCACAACTGGACTGCTGCAGTCTCCCACATCAACAGCTTATGGTCTGCTGATGATATGCGCCAGTCCTTGGGAGGCCACAACAGTCCAGGAGCGACTGTCACCTCTTCATCTTCAACGTCATTCCAGAGTCGTGGAGCAGGAGGGAATGCCGGCATTCCTCCCATCTTTAACAATTGAGTTGCCCGCTCTTTCAGGTCGTCCAGCGATCCCTTCTCTTCTTCCTGTCCAGCAGGAAGGGTTGCAGCTTCTGGCTCCGCCTCTTCCTGGCTAGCAGGAAGGGTTGCTATCGTGGGCTCCGCCTCTTCCTGGCTAGCAGGAAGGGTTGCAGCTTCTGGCTCCGCTTCTTCCTGGCTAGCAGGAAGGGTTGCTACCGTGGGCTCCGCCTCTTCCTGGCTAGCAGGAAGGGTTGCAGCTTCTGGCTCCGCCTCTTCCTGGCTAGCAGGAAGGGTTGCTACCGTGGGCTCCGCCTCTTCCTGGCTAGCAGGAAGGGTTGCTACCGTGGGCTCCGCCTCTTCCTGGCTAGCAGGAAGGGTTGCAGCTTCTGGCTCCGCCTCTTCCTGGCTAGCAGGAAGGGTTGCTGCCGCGGGTTCCTTCACGTCTTCCTGGCCAGCAGGAAGGGTGGCACTCTCAAATCCCCTCTCTTCTTCCTGACCAGCAGGAAGAATGGTGTCGTCTCCCTTGTGTATCTTCCTTGGTGGTTCCGGAAATAGGGGCTCATCTAACTCTATTCTCTCCGGCGAGTATAAAGGAGTGCAGTAGCCATACAATCCGTAAACACTTGGAGCTGGTGACATCAAGGGAGACTGAGGGGGATTCACTACTTTGACAACGCTCGCCACCTTAGGTACATATGTTGAAACTTCTGTTCTACCCGGGGTTCTTAGTACACGATGCATCCGGTGCATGTGTGACTGAAGATAAGATGAACGGCTCTTAGGGTATGTATACTCGCATCCCTCGTGTGGGCAACGCTTCTTTTCTCCATGTTTGTCTCGCACATGCTGGTTAAGCGCCCTCATCGTAGGACATCTTTTCTGGCACTCTATACAGCCGAACATCCTGCAACATACAGAGGTTGCAACTATTTACTTTAAAAAAATATATAATCCCGTCTTGAGTCCATATTACGACTAATTTAGTTATTGGAACATGTATATAGTATAAATAAATTATTGAAAATAATAATAAAATCTTTCAAAGACTTTGTCTGCTGGTCTTCTCTCTACAAATAAGCCGTAGCTTGGATCATCTGATTTACTTCCTCTTGGCTCCAGGAATAATGTATCATCTATAATTGTTGTCGGGCCCTGACAACAATACTCTTGACGATGTCCAAAGAGAGTTCCATACATGTAACAGCCAATCAAGCGTATCCCTACATAATATCTCCTCTGTGTTCCAGCACGAGGTCACTGTCAGTTACTATTCATACTAAAAAAATACGTATTATATCCAATACTTAAAACATGCGACGCTTGCCTTCAACATAACATTCCATTTATAATATTTACTCTGCTGTCTTTCATTTAAACCTTGTACAAACTCATCCACTTTGGCGGTCTACGGATTCTCTTTCCGTGTCGTCTCTCATCGGGAGTTACTTGTTTTGGGGACTCCCTAACCCCATCTTTTACAGTTTCTTCCCCCATATCACGTGTCTTTGATTCAGGTATGCGCTCTGGCTCTCTATTTTCAAGGAAATTGTCGACCTCACCATGGTACGGTTTAAGATTGTCGTGATGAATCTTTATTAGTTTACTCCTCCTGTTACGCTGAATTTCATAAATTAAGTCATCCTTTCTCCCTGTGACAATGAAGGGTCCATCCCATCGGATCTGCAGCTTAGGTGATATTCCTTTTTGTCTCCCTCTGTACTTCAGCCACACAGCTTCTCCTATTTTGTAGTGTTGCTGGTTAGCACGATGGTCATACGTCTTTTTCTGTCTATCGCTTGCATCGGCCATTTTATGACGCGCATTGTCATGTACCCGCCATAACCTCTGTCGGAGTTTTTCTACAAAATCTGGTAGGTCTGAAGAGTCTTGTTCTGCATCTGGGGGCTTCCCATATATCAAATCTAGGGGTAGTTCCACTTCTCTTCCCAACATTAACATACAGGGCGAATACCCAGTTGACTCGTGAACGGATGATAAATATGCTAAGGTGGCTAGTGCCAAATGTTGATCCCAATCTCTCTGGTCTTGTGCAATATATTTGTTTAGGATGTCCTCCACAGTGCGATTAAATCGCTCAACCAGACCATCACACTGAGGGTGATATGGTGTTGTTCGAGTTTTATCAATTTGGAGAAGTTTGCACATTTCCTGAAATAGTTTGGACTCAAACTGTCTTCCTTGGTCAGTGATTATCTGACGAGGTAGTCCAAACCGACTGAAGAATTCATTCATTACCAAAAGTGCAATGGTTTTTGCTTCCTGCTCTGCCATCGCATAGCATTCTGTGCAACGAGAAAAGAGGTCGGTTGCGATAAAGAATATACTTATTACCCAAAGTGGATTCCGGAAGAGGGCCTAATATGTCAATTGCGACTCTTTCCATGGGAGCTCCAACAATATACTGTTTCATGTATGCCCGTGGTTTGCGTTGAGGTTGCTTCCTCTTTTGACATTCTTTACACCGCTTACACCACTCTTTAACGGTATCTGTATAACGCGCCCAATAAAAACGTTCTTTTACTCTGCTGATCGTCCGAGCTACCCCGAAATGTCCCGATCCGGGAGCATTATGCAGTCTGTACATTACGTCATTTTGTAAAGCAGTAGGTAAAACCAGTTTCCTTTTCCTGCTAGTGCCGTCACTATCAGTTACAATGTAGAGTAGGTTATCAACTATCTCCAACATATTCCATTTCGACCAGTAACTTTTGGCGTCAACGCCCAGATGTGATATCTCTTCCCAGACAGGTCGCTGATTATTTTCCTTCCATTTGAAGATATGACTTAACACAGCATCATTTTTCTGTTCTTGACTGATTTCTTTTTTAGTCTTGTTTTCAAGCCATGATTCATATTCCCTTTCTTCGGTTGTTTGGGTAGCCGTAATGAGGCGCACTTTTTCCGTCGTTTCAGAGACTTTCTCTTTGCTTTCCTGTCGATTGCAAAAGTCACATGGGTGACATGGTCTTCTAGACATCCCATCGGCGTTCCCATGTAACTTCCCAGGTCTGTGTTGAATATTTATTTTGTATGTCCCTAAAATCTCCAACCATCGGGCCATTTGGCCTTCGGGGTTTTTAAAACGCAAAAGCCAACTTAAGGCACCATGATCTGTTCGAGCAGTAAATTCCACCCCATAGAGATAATGATGAAAATGCTTGATGCCAAGTATGAGAGCAAGAAGTTCGCGCCTTGTGACACAATAATTCCTTTCCGCTTTATTAAGGGAACGACTGAAGTAAGCAACTACTCGTTCCTTATTATCTTCGACCTGTGAAAGGACAGCGCCTACTCCATACCCACTCGCATCACAATCTAACACAAATGGTAGCTCCAGATTAGGATACCGTAATATCGGAGACGAGGTGAGTGCACGCTTCAATCGCTCAAACGACTCTTGACAATCAGATGTCCATTTGAAGTTCTCTGCTTTTTCAGTTAGCTTGTTAAGGGGCCTGGCAATATTGGAGAAATCTTTGATGAACTTCCTATAGTAGGAACATGTACCAAGGAAACTTCGTATGTCATGGACAGATTTTGGCTGTGGCCATTCCTTAACAGCTTCAACTTTGGCAGGATCTGTAGCTATTCCCTCGTCTGAGACTATATGGCCTAGGAAGGATACTTTTGTCTTGAAGAAATCACACTTCTTAGGAGAGACTTTTAAGCCAGCAGTACGGAGTCTTGTTAAAACTTCAGCCAGACGCTCTAGATGGGTATCAAAATCGAGAGCAAATATAATGATGTCATCCAAATATATGAGGCATGTTTCCCAATGAAGACCTGCAAGTACACATTCCATCAGGCGTTCAAAGGTGGCTGGCGCGTTACACAAGCCGAAAGGCATTACATTGAATTGAAAAACTCCACCTGTAGTAATAAATGCCGTTTTGTGTTTGTCCTTCTCATCCATTTCTACTTGCCAGTAGCCGCTGGCGAGATCTAATGTAGAAAACCATTTCGAACCCTTGAGTGCGTCCAAAGAATCATCGATTCTAGGCAGAGGAAAACAGTCTTTCTGTGTTACCTGGTTTAGCGACCGATAGTCTATACAGAACCTTAATGATCCGTCACGTTTGGTTACCAGTACAACTGGTGCAGCCCAAGCGCTCTTGGAAGGCTCAATTATTTTAGCTTCAAGCATCCGTTTCAATTCTTTATTCACTTCCTCTCTTTTGCTTAAGGGTATTCTCCTGGGTGGCTGTCGTATAGGTCTTGCTTGGCCAGTGTCAATACAATGCTTGGTCACATTAGTCTTTCCTAAATCATTTTTGTTCTTTGCAAATACATCTTGATATTTTGACAGGAAACTTTTCACAGTGTCCTGATATCCTTCAGGCACTTGTTCTTGACATCTCTCCAGAAGGTTCTGTAGTGGTTCGGGTAACTGTTCCTCTACAGACAAGGATCTTACAGAGGCAGATGCAGAGGAAACTGGTCTAACTGGTTCTGTAAGAATAGCATTCTCTCCTGTTGCCGCTGAAGTGCCTTTATATAAGGTTCTAGCCTCTCCTGTCACATTTGCTAAACGCAAAGGGACTTTGCCCGCTTGAGGTGTTACCAGCGTTCGAGCAACTACAATGCCTTCCTGTGCGAGTTTCTGGTTACAAGGTTCCACTATCACAGTGTCGGTAGTCGAATCTTCGCTTATTTCTGCCGTTACGACCATCTCTGATTCAGGTGGTATAGTAATATTTTCGCTTAGTATCACACGAAAAACGGACGCCATCTCGCTTTCTTTTTGACATTCCATCTTAGCTCCATCAAATTTGAGGGTCCCGCTGCCCATGTCAAGGTGACAGTGATGAGCATGTAAAAAGTCGTACCCTAATATCGCTGGAGCGTCAATCTCTGCTAACAACATTTTATGTTCAACCATCTTTCCGTTGACTTTCAATACAGCGTCAATTGTTCCTGTAGAGTTCACAATATTTCCATCAGCCACCTTCAGTAATGTTGATTTCAGCGAGATCTTAGGTCGGCAACTTTCCTCTATTTCCTTATACTTCTTAGGATGCAGTACTGTTATAGTTGACCCTGTGTCTATCAGACAATTAACCCATGTTCCACAAACTTCAACACGAATGTATAAACTATCTGGTGATATTTTAGATTTAGGTTTTACAGTTGTTGTTTCTTTAGACCCCTTTCCAATTCCTTCGGCTGGGATGTGGTCCACAATCCCAGCCATATCTAGTTTCCCGAATTATACTGTCTGTTTGATTCTTGTGTTGAGCTCTTTTTACGCTGGGGACACTTCCTGCAGACGTGTCCCATCTCTCCACAGAGGTAGCACTCTACCTTCTCCAATCTTGTTCTATGATTTCTATTGGTATTTTCAGACCATTGTCGATTGTGCTCTCCCGATGACTCTTTGTCCTTTTTAGTCTGAATATGAGCAACTCTATTTGCTAAAGTCTTCACTAATTCATCATCGTCCTCTACATCCCTCTGAATTCGAACCCTATTTGCAATCCTTTTACGTTTCCCTGTCTGAAAGGCTTCATATTCCAGCTATTTTAACAGCATCCTCCATATCCCTTGGCTTGCCTTGATGGACGGCCCACTCCATATCCGAATCATTCAATGCCTCCGTGAATGTATCCATACTTAGTTGTTGTCTGAGTTTCCCTTGAGCATCTAGATAAGCAAGTCGTACAAGTCTTTTTACACCATGGACCAGTTCCGGCAAAGGTTCATCTCGCCGGCAAATCTTCCTCTAACCTGGGCTTTATATATCTCCGTTTGGTGTTCTGGCTGAAATCGGGCCGTAAGAGCAGCTTTTAGTGTTCCCACATCTGTACGCTCAGCTGGTGATAAATCACTAAGTACTCCCTGAGTTACTCCTCGTAAAGCAGCTACCAGTTCTAAAGCTTTTCTTCCGTCGTCCCATCCATTAATCTCAGCCACCATCTTAAAGTGGATGAGGTAATCCGGCCAGTTCCAGTCCCATCAAATGTAGCCTGTTTTCTATTTCTGTGTCTCTGTGTGGGGCACCCACATACCCTGTGTCCCGGGAAAGTCCTCCACGTAGCCCCCTGGCGACATCGCCCACCGCATCGCGTCCCATGCAATCCCTGGCGGGTAGAGAATTCCAACTTCTCTCTTTATGTGTCCCAGTCTGTAACCATGGATAACCCGGAATCTCACGTCCTGGCATGGATTCTATGCCAGTCCTCATATCTCTAATATTCCCACCAGAGTATATGCCCTTTCCAGTGAACCTATCACTGGCAATCCCATTGCCGCTTCCCTGCAATCCTCTGTCCCCCGATTTTTGACCACAGGAGCCGGTAATGGTCCATCCAACGAAATCCCGTTGGATGTAGTGTTTTTGTCGTGGCTTCCGTCCCGCAGCCCCTGCTCCGCCACCCCGTGGCGAAGGAACCCAGAGTCCTTCATCAAGTTTAATTCTTTCTGCAGAGTTTCTAGTTGTCGGTGCAGTTTCCGGTTATCTATTTCTAATTCAGTCACCCTTGTGTTCAAATGTCTAGATTGTGTTTCAGGATTTCCTTCCAAGAACACTGGCGTCCGGAATTGAATTTCGCCACTGGGTGATCCGTCCACATATACAGTCTGTGGGATCCCTGTCCTATTGACGTCCTGCTCGTCTGCCGGAGGTTGACGATTCTCGACCTCATCCTCCATACTAGTTATTAAACTAGTATTACTAGCGGTCTCTGGCGTTGTATCTTGATCCTGACTTGACGTCGAATGGTTTATAATGGCACCGATGCTGGTAGCCATTATACTGAGTATATTGCTTGGTTATAAACAATATATGAAATAATCACTGAAAGTTATCCCACCGCTGCCACCAATGTAACGAAATTGGTTCCGTGTCGAAGTCTCCAACAGGTTCCTGAGGTAGCGTTATACGTGGTCGTCTTGACTGTATCCAATTTTCGTAGGGTTTATTACGTTTGTGATCACAGATCACATTCAGTGATCCCTCAAGTCCTTTATAACTAACGCCTTTAACTATAAGAACTACTCAAAGACAGATATTAAATTCACGGTTTATTATTTCTACCCATGAGAAATAGCAATTAACAATTTAACAAGTATAACAATCGAATAATGAATAATTTACAATGAGTATACAATGTAATACAGAAGATGATTACAAATGGTTTGATAAATTACAATGTACAACTACACATGTTCCAATTTCCCTCAATCACTCTCTATTGGACTCCATGTTCTCAACAGGTACTTAATAATTAATGAATACTACATGTACAGATATAGATGACTATCAACTAGTCTAATTTACAGGTTCCCTTTTAGAACTATAAATATTCACAATATTTACATAAGAGAACTTTATATATATTACAGATATAATAACAAGTGTAGAATGTCACCTGTTAGCAATACGTAGTAAGACCAAATATCTACGTATTGATCTACATATAAACACAACTTATTTACAAGACTAGATACCCTTGTATATTAAATACATGTAATACTACAGTCCGACTATTAATGCTGTAGTAGCGTAATTAAATTATGCTGTTATATATAGATTAATGTCTTATAGAAAGACTAGCAAATGTAGAAGGCCATTTGCTATTAATACGTAAAGATTCCAAATATTTACGTATAATCCTATATATAAATCTAAAATGTCAATAGCAAATGTAGAATGCCATTTGCTAGTAATACGTAGAGATTCCAATTATCTACATATTAATCCTATATATAAATTTAGCAAGTTAATAGCAAATGTAGAATACCATTTGCTAGTAATACGTAGAGATTCCAATTATCTACATATTAATCCTATAGATAAATTTAGCAAGTTAATAGCAAATGTAGAATACCATTTGCTAGTAATACGTAGAGATTCCAATTATCTACATATTAATCCTATAGATAAATTTAGCAAGTTAATAGCAAATGTAGAATACCATTTGCTAGTAATACGTAGAGATTCCAAATATCTACGTATTTATCTAAATATATAACTTGCCGCTTTACAATATTTGTATAAGAGTTATTTCCCTTTACCTTTCACTATCTATGTGTAGAAGTATAGTAGGCAGACGAGGAGGCGCAGTGATATGAGATTTGTCAATAGGACAAGGATGAAATTATGAAATGCGCTCGGCCTTTTATAGCCTTCGGGCGGCCATGTTTGCACCGAGGATGCGAATTCTTCCAAATATGGTCAAGAATGCAAACATGGCTGCTCGATTCTGCCGTCTCACGCCAAAATAATCGTAACATGACGCGGAACTATAATCAGATAGTTCCGTTAATTTCCTTAAAATATGACATAAACTTCCATTAAGAACATATTCAAAATCTTATAACTTCCTTGCTAAACTCTCTAACTTCCATGCTATAATAAATTTATCACACAAACATAGCTTGTTCACCATTCATATGCGAACGACCACCCTCGACTCGGACTCACAGTCATGAAAAGTTATGAGAGGGAATGACACGAACGTCAGTAATATAAATTGTTGTGAATACAAATGGATTTATGTTGTGCTTGATATATTACACATTCCAACAATCCATAACATCACTGATTTACTAGGTAAGACCTACATAATAGTAAGTTTTGTACATTTTCAATGTCCGACTTCCATGCATACCGTAGAGGATGCTAACATGGCGGCCGTGATAACAACACACAACATTCTGTTGACCAGCCAAATGATTATAACAAATAATTATCATGTAATACATGTTCTTAACGTTAACTTAGTAGTTTCTAGATATCTGGCATATGTTTATTATTGCCTATTATTTCTAGTTGTCTGTTTATTATTTCCAAACGAATCATCCCAAAGCTGTGAAAAACAGTACACAAAATCAGCTGTTGTACACGGGCATGACCGTCACAATTCTCACTTCCATACATTTCCTAATTCCGTTTCAATATGTCTCAGCCCTGTGACTTGGCACATAGATCAAGATCATTGATTTGAACAAACTTTGTATCCCTTCATCCCAGCATGCTATGGCCCAATATCATGTCCATGTATGAGGTTCTTGGTTATAAAAAAAGATTGTGAATTGTTAACAACAGACACTGGATGATGCCGGCCAAAAGACAATTGCAATAGGTTACTTGAGACTTTACTCCCGCAGGAGGAGATTAATTCAACACACAACCATTATATACTTTATATACTTTTTCTCATAAATCATTACATATAATCCTTGTACACATCCACATTTATAGACAGTGGCGACGCTGACAGGAAATTAATGAATATGCAAAATGGCGTGCGAGCGACGAAGGGTCGAGCTTTTGGTGTTTGGGGGTCCGGGGGCCTCCCCAGAAAGAAAATACGATTTAGAATGGCTGAGATGAGTTTTACGATGTATTTTGATGTTATTGCGAGCGCCGAATGCGCAAGATTTTAGTGTTTGAGGGATCCGGGGATCTCAACCGAAAAAAAATTATTACGATTTAGAATGGCTGAGATGAGTTTTAAGATGTATTTTGAGGATTTTAAAGCGTTATTAACGTGGTAATTTTTCGATTTAAAATTACCTGCATTTAGAAATTATAATTGTGAATGTCATCATATCATTATGCAACCCTGCTCGATCTGAACATACTGGCTTCACACCATCGGCACATTGTTGTTTAAACTAAAAAAATAATGAATTGATTTCATTGTCTTGCTAAGACATATAAACAAAATTATATTTTAAGAAACATTTTTGAAATAGTAGAATCCCTTGATGGACTTTTAAGTCTAGTTCATGTGTATTGAATTTTTATTATTAAAGGTTTGAACATTACGTGCTTGAACGTTAAATGTGCCGCAAAGCGGCAAAATTTTCTAAAATGAAGTACAAAAAATGTGCAGGAGGACTCTTTTTCTTCCTACGCCTCTGCAGTTGCACATTAAAGTTTAAACTTGGTACCCACTACTGACTGATGTAAATCATGCCAATAAAAAGATGGATCTTTTTTCTATTTCTGTAATTCTACCTTTTTCTTTCCTCTTGGAAATGTTTTATATAACATGGGAAAACTAAAAATGAAGTCTATATAGCAGTAATAAAAAAAACAACATAGCCACCTGTCAGAATGAAACAAAGACATAAACTGTATTCATGTATGTCACTATATATTGGCCTATCGGGCCCATGGAATCAGTCAGTGAAGAGGTATCAATTTAACCTTTTAATCTATGAAGAGTATTTGATTCCATTACATCTGTTATATTTCCTATGAAAATTGAGCAAATAATGCTCATAAATGTGTTTCCCTATATAAACTATGGTAAATTTGACCCTCTCCCCTGGGGAAAATTTCGAGACTCCAGGACCTATGAAATTCACAATATTTGTAGAGGGCTTTGAGGCCTTTCAATTTATGAAGAGTATTTCTGACAAACAAAATGAAACATTTTCGTACGGAACCTACCGAAGCATATTGAGTTAGGTCCTAGGTCCCAATAGCTGCCATGCAAGCACATAAGCCCGTACATGCACATCATTTTCCTTTGTATGCGTACATATGTATTAGATTCCAAAAAAGCTAAGTGGGCTACGCGGAAGCTTAACCATTTGCTTGGAACGAATATGGAAAATGAAGAATGATATGATAATATTGCTTAGCAATTTCAAATGGTGAAAATGAAACCACGATCCGCGGGGGGATTTTCCCCATAATGGTACAAAACACGCGTTCTTTGTAGTCAAACGTAGTAAAACAAGTCACGTGCTTATACCTCATTCATGCCATTGGCCGAAATAAATATGGAATTGTATTATGGGTAACTAGTGATCACATGAGTGTGTGTTTACTTCCAAATATAGTGATTTCTCTGACCTGGTATTTAGTATATATAATTTGGCCTTTTGACGAAGATCTTATTTTCTCAGTGTTATATGTAACTGTTCTGAAACCTAAAGCATGCAATTATATATATCAATATAAATTTAGAATTCTACGAATTTAGCCGGGAGTAGCCGATCTTCGCTGATCCTAGATTAGACGGTTAGACCTATTGAATTGTTCAATTCGCATTGTATCATTTATTTACAAAACGTGAAAATGGCAGTTTTATAACTCATTTCAGTTCATTATTTATAGTAAAATAGTACATATGTGCAAGTCAAAATGATATGCGTGCAATATTAATAACATTTTGGAGACTAAATATTTTCAAATAAATCAAGTTTTCCGAAGAAATGGCAAGCAAACCATCACCATATTTGGAAGTAAACACACAATCACATGATCACTAGTTACCCATAATACAATTGTATATTCCGGCCAATGGCATGAATGAGGTATAAGCACGTGACTTGTTTTACTACGTTTGACTACAAAGAACGCGTGTTTTTACTACAAAAAATAGATGCAGATGTATACCGAGTTTAAAGTTTAAAACCGCGTCCCTGGAGGATTTTTAGCCCAAAGGTTGAATCTGGCCATTAAGACCATAACAAAAATTCGTTGTGCCTTTATATAAGTGTATCGAGGGATGTAAATATTTATGTATATATATGGACAGGGCAAGCTACATCTGTAACAAGTAAAGCTAGTTTCCCAATGTGTATTGTATACCTGTACTGTGACCTCTATGGCTTTTAAATTACGTAACTGGTATTTTTCGTGATTCGCAAGAAAATAAAACATGAGAAAATCATTGTTTCACATTTTTCATTTTTCATTCATTCTTTTAATATAGTATAGTACATGGAATTGGTACGAAGGCCAATCCACAAAACACACACACAGCTTTTAAACGAATTTTTAACCCACGGTTAATAAATAATTGTGGTAAAGAGGATGGAAATGCACTCTAAATGTAACTTCCTCAGCTCGGACTAACAGCTACACGTACACGCAGGCTACACCTGCATGGCCGGGATGTGCAGGATCACAATTTTTGATTTTGAAATAAAATTTTTGATTTTGAAATAAAATAAAATAAAAACCTGAATTAATAAAATCAACGTCCATCTCTGCTGTATGGTGCCTTGCTGCATGTACACAGTGCGTCATGAAAGAGTGGCCTTTGATTTCCACTTTAAAGACCAGATGTCGACATCTTTTACTTTAGATGTCGACATCAATAACTGACAAGTCGGTGTCACACCCGAGCATAAACACGATTAATCGCCGAGTTACCGATTTTCTACTTAATTATCTTGGAATCATAATGTGGGCATGTACATGTGGTAAGTCGACATGTTCTTCTGTTTATGTCGATATCTTCCGATATGATGTCGAATTAATGCCTTAATTATGTCGACATCATTAAGTCGTAAGTCGGCAACTCGATGGCAGAAATATGCCACCATAGGATTCAGTTACTGCAATATTCTGTGAAAAATACAATTATAAAGCGGTGGATTATTTTCAAATGGGATTTGCTTGACAATGTTCTCTTTACATTTGATTAAACATGTTTCTTTTGAATATTTATTTCGGTGAGTCGATAATGGATCAAAGGGGTCGATAATGCAGTTTGATAGGCCTATATAAGAACCTGTTTCTCCAAAATAAGACCTTAAATTGCATAGCCAAACAACGCTAAAACACTAGTACGAAGTCCAATTTAAAACTTTTGTATGACACTCTAGAAATTTACCATTGCATTCTTCCCCTATAAATTAAACATTGTTAAGGGATCGATAATACCTCAATATGCTCTAGGCATAATCGTACAATGCAGGATTCCCTACATCACTTTGCAATCTATGGAATCATATTAACAAAAGAACTTTAATTACATGTATGTCATTATGACATTAAAAGTCGCCGTAACAACAAATTTTATTTGCATCATTTTTTATTTGTTTGTTTGATTAACTAACGTCATATTAACAACTATGGTCATTTAAGGACGGCCTCCCATAATTGCATGTATGCGGTGTGTTGCGTGTATGTTGTTGGAGGTGCGTGTTTTGGGAGACTGCTGTATATTCATGATTGTGGACTCACAGAATTTTAAAAGGACCCATGAAATTTCTGGAATGGGTGTCTATAACACTGTGGGGACTTGTTTTCACAAAAACCATTGAAAAGGACCCCACGGAAAATTATA
Source organism: Argopecten irradians (assembly GCF_041381155.1). Classification (NCBI taxonomy): domain Eukaryota; kingdom Metazoa; phylum Mollusca; class Bivalvia; order Pectinida; family Pectinidae; genus Argopecten; species Argopecten irradians. The sequence continues at coordinate 9,968,965 of NC_091149.1, read as the reverse complement.
GTAGTTTGCCCATTTTATAGTGTTTTATCACTGACGCATGCCGCCGAAGACACCAAGCAACACACTCCACTCGTTCACATTATACTGACACAACGGCCAACCAGTGAAAATGCTGAATGCATGTTTAGTAAAAAACATCCCAAAGGGCCACAACGGTCATCTGACTACCTTGGCAATAGTAAAATTAATTACATATGGGGTCACTTTGTCAGGACCATGTCAGGATCATTTCATGCACTCAGCCAAATCGCACTGGTAGAACTTGAGAAGAAGTTGAAAATGTGTTTTCAAGATGGCGGCTTTGGCGGCCATCTTGATTTCAGATCAACCCGAAAAACAACACTTTGTCAGGACCATGTCAGGATCATTTCATGCAAGTTTCAGCCAAATCGCACAGGTAGAACTTGAGAAAGAAAGTTCAAAATGTGTTTTCAAGATGGAAGCTGTGGCGGCCATCTTGGATTTTGGATAGACCCGAAAAAATAACAACACTTTGTCGGGACCATGTCAGGATCATTTCATGCAAGTTTCAGCCAAATCGCTCTAATAGAACTTGAGAAGAAGTTCAAAATGTGTTTTCAAGATGGCAGCTGTGGTGGCCATCTTGGATTTCAGATCGACCCGAAAAATAACAACACTTTGTCGGGACCATGTCAGGATCATTTCATGCAAGTTTCAGCCAAATCGCACTGGTAGAACTTGAGAAGAAGTTCAAAAATGTGTTTTCAAGATGGCGGCTGTGGCGGCCATCTTGGATTTCAGATCGACCCGAAAAATAACAACACTTTGTCGGGACCATGTCAGGATCATTTCATGCAAGTTTCAGCCAAATCGCACCGGTAGAACTTGAGAAGAAGTTCAAAATGTGTTTTCAAGATGGCGGCTGTGGCGGCCATCTTGGATTTTGGATCGACCCGAAAAATAACAACACTTTGTCGGGACCATGTCAGGATCATTTCATGCAAGTTTCAGCCAAAACGCACTAATAGAACTTGAGAAGAAGTTCAAAATGTGTTTTCAAGATGGCGGCTGTGGCGGCCATCTTGGATTTTGGATCGACCCGAAAAATAACAACACTTTGTCGGGACCATGTCAGGATCATTTCATGCAAGTTTCAGCCAAATCGCACTGGTAGAACTTGAGAAGAAGTTCAAAATGTGTTTTCAAGATGGCGGCTGTGGCGGCCATCTTGGATTTCAGATCGACCCGAAAAATAACAACACTTTGTCGGGACCATGTCAGGATCATTTAATGCAAGTTTCAGCCAAATCGCACTGGTAGAACTTGAGAAGAAGTTCAAAAATGTGTTTTCAAGATGGCGGCTGTGGCGGCCATCTTGGATTTGGATCGACCCCGAAAAAATAACAACACTTTGTCGGGACCATGTCAGGATCATTTCATGCAAGTTTCAGCCAAATTGCACCGGTAGAACTTGAGAAGAAGTTCAAAATGTGTTTTCAAGATGGCGGCTGTGGCGGCCATCTTGGATTTCAGATCGACCCGAAAAATAACAACACTTTGTCGGGACCATGTCAGGATCATTTCATGCAAGTTTCAGCCAAATCGCACCGGTAGAACTTGAGAAGAAGTTCAAAATGTGTTTTCAAGATGGCGGCTGTGGCGGCCATGTTGGATTTTGGATCGACCCCGAAAAATAACAACACTTTGTCGGGACCATGTCAGGATCATTTCATGCAAGTTTCAGCCAAAACGCACTAATAGAACTTGAGAAGAAGTTCAAAATGTGTTTTTCAAGATGGCGGCTGTGGCGGCCATCTTGGATTTTGGATCGACCCCGAAAAATAACAACACTTTGTCGGGACCATGTCAGGATCATTTCATGCAAGTTTCAGCCAAATTGCACCGGTAGAAACTTGAGAAGAAGTTCAAAATGTGTTTTCAAGATGGCGGCTGTGGCGGCCATCTTGGATTTCAGATCGACCCCCGAAAAATAACAACACTTTGTCGGGACCATGTCAGGATCATTTAATGCAAGTTTCAGCCAAATCGCACTGGTAGAACTTGAGAAGAAGTTCAAAATGTGTTTTCAAGATGGCGGCTGTGGCGGCCATCTTGGATTTTGGATCGACCCGAAAAATAACAAACACTTTGTCGGGACCATGTCAGGATCATTTCATGCAAGTTTCAGCCAAATTGCACCGGTAGAACTTGAGAAGAAGTTCAAAATGTGTGTTTTCAAGATGGCGGCTGTGGCGGCCATCTTGGATTTCAGATCGACCCGAAAAATAACAACACTTTGTCGGGACCATGTCAGGATCATTTCATGCAAGTTTCAGCCAAATTGCACTGGTAGAACTTGAGAAGAAGTTCAAAATGTGTTTTCAAGATGGCGGCTGTGGCGGCCATCTTGGATTTCAGATCGACCCGAAAAATAACAACACTTTGTCGGGACCATGTCAGGATCATTTCATGCAAGTTTCAGCACAAATCGCACCGGTAGAACTTGAGAAGAAGTTCAAAATGTGTTTTTCAAGATGGCGGCTGTGGCGGCCATCTTGGATTTCAGATCGACCCGAAAAATAACAACACTTTGTCGGGACCATGTCACGATCATTTCATGCAAGTTTCAGCTAAATCGCACCAGTAGAACTTGAGAAGAAGTTCAAAATGTGAAATGTTAACGCACGGCGGGCGGCGGACGGCGGGCAAATGCTCTGCACGGCGGACGGCGGAATTTTTCTGCCAACATCCATGATTTACTGTAGTTTACCAAAAAAATTTAACATGCATGAATAAGCGCAAAGAGTTGACAAGTCTTTATCTACATAATGTTATTATATTGAGATAAATATTCTGTCGATTAATTCTACATGTATATACTTTAGCACAGGTATGTTTTATATTTATTTCCCTTAGTATAACCTTTTACCCTGAAAAACGGTAGTGGTGAATATAGGCCGGTTTGTACTTTTACATCCAAAAGCCGCTATAAAACTACGTAAGTAGGTAGGGCAATCACGACATTTCCGAGTAATTTCCTTCAATCTTCGGAAATGTGTTATATTTCCGAATATTACTGGAAATTTCTCCGAGGTGATCCGATTGGTAGGTGGGTTAGAGGTTTGTGTTAGGAGCTGTCCACTCTTTACGTATCTAGTACTATGTATATAGTAATGACCCATAAAACGTCTAAAAATGGTCTTGAGACACTCTCGATGGGTTCATGATTATATAAACTGTAAATAATTCTCAGATTCCTGTGGCGATATTGTATGACAGATGCAGGCCTAGGAGGTACATATGTAATGAATTAAACCTGATTTAACATGAAACATAATTTCACAACCTCAAACAAGAGGCCCATTGGCGTTACCCGTCACCTGATATTTGATACAAATTACTTATGTAATTTACTAGCAAAAGGATGTCTTTTGTTCACGAAATAGGAACATTTATCTAACAGGTCTACATACATGTATAAAGTTCCATTAAGCTTGGCGCATATTTACTAATATCCCAATGTTCACAAGGTTCGGGAATTATAATAGTAAAGGGCAATAACTCCGTAAGTTACGATCTAATCAGGTTATTTTTCTAACTTGTTCGAGAGCTTTTCAATTTTAATCTAAATACAAAGTTTCGAGAGCTTTTCAATTTTAATCTAAATACAAAGTTTCGTGAAGCTGAGTCCATTTTTATTCAAGTTATCGTTTTCTCAAGGCCCAATGATAATTATTAGTGTAAAGGGCAATAACTCCGTTAATTACTTTTGAATCATACTGATTTTCGAACTCACCGAGATCGTTCCAATGTTAATCTACACAAAAAGTTTAATTAAGCTCGGTTTATAATTACTAAAGTTATATATTCACAAGGTCCAATAATAATTGTTAGTGCAAAGGGCAATAACTCCGTAAATTACTGTCGAATCAAGCTGATTTTCGAAGTCGTCAGAGATTCTTCCAATGTTAGTCTATATACTAAATTTCATTAAGCTCGGGTTTATTTTTACTCAATTTATCGCGTTCACAAGGAAATATTAACGAAAGACGGTCGACGCACGACGACGGGAAAAAAAGGCTATCGCAAAAAGTCAGCATGACCTATGGTCAGGTGAACTAAAAACTGAATACCTCAATAAATTGTTATTAGGTTTTCAATTCTGAATAACGAATCTGGTTCCAACACCTTATTCGTTGTTAAAAAAATTATAAATAAATAACTATTTTTAAACATCAAAACAGACAAACATAATTTCGTAACAAAAAAAAAAAAAAAAAAAAAAAAAAAAAAAAAAAAAAAAAAAAATCGATAAATTCTTTTGAGTTTGAATAACGAAGCCGTTGCCAGTACTGTAATCATTATTCGGGTTTCAATTTTGAATAACGAATCCGGTGCCAGCACTTTATTCGTTATTCAGTAAAACTTACACAGAAATCATTTCAAGACTTGAACACCGTAAAACACTCCCTAAGATAGTTTATCGTTATTCAGTTTGAATAACGAATCCAGTGCCAGCACAAAACACGGCAATGGGGAGAAGCCACGACTCTGTCGTGTCAAAATGGTCAGTGGATGATAGTTGGTAAAAATAACAGGAAAAAATGCATTTATATTGAAGTTTTATTCGTTAAAATGTAAATACAACAATGTATCTGATGTTTTAATGATTATACACATTTCATGTCATTTTTGTAGCGTAAGTTTAACTAGAAAGACGGAAAAGATACAGGAAAGATCCATTCGTTTTATTGAAGATGATTCCAATTACACGTCTTTTAGATAAGTTTCAACTACCACAACTATTATAACTACATGTTAACAGAATGAAAAACATGGCATATGAAGTTTTTAAAAATTATTTCCAAAGTTGCTCCAGAAAATCTTCACAATTTACTTACTTCCAAAGCATATTTTTATTGTCATAGGAGAGAACAGCAGCTGGAAAAAACCTAGAGTCAGAACAACCAGGTATGGCTTGAAGTCTTTTCGCTATGATTTGTTTGTTTGTTTGATTTATTAACGTCCTATTAACAGCTATGGTCATGTAAGGACGGTCTTCCATGTATGCGGTGTGTTGCGTGTATGTTGTGCGAGGTGAGTGTACTGGAAGACTGCGGTATGTTCGTGTTGTGTCTTCTTGTATAGTGGAACTGTTGCCCTTTTTATAGTGCTATGTCACTGAAGCATGCCGCCGAAGACACCCCACCCGGTCACATTATACTGACAACGGGCGAACCAGTCGTCCCCCACTCCCTGTATGCTGAACGCTAAGCAGGAGCAGAAACTACCACTTTTATAGACTTTGGTGTGTCTCGGCCAGGGGACAGAAGCCAGAGCCTTCCTCACAGGGGCGAACGCTCAACGCAAGGCCAAAAGTGAGGCGGTGCCAAGGGAGGCATTAGGAAAGATAAAGTCAGTTAGGAAGAAAAAAAGAAAAGATAAGATCCTAAATTTAGTCGCCCTTTTACGATCATGCAATTGGGGCAACAGGTACAATTTTTTTGTTTGTAATTACCATATTGCCAGTGATAAACTCATTAAACAAGAGGCCCAGAGGGCCTGTATCGCTCACCTGGTTTGTAATGCCAAGTAATATTCTGGATACAGGTTCATTGTTTATTTTCTGAAGAAATTTGAATATTTACCTCTAATTCCCCTTATTGGGCCCCACCATTCCTGCCCCCTGGGGGTCAGAGCCAAAATTTATACAAGCTCTGTTCCCCTTCCCCCAAGGATGTTTGTGGCCAAATTTGGTTATAATCCATGCAGAACTCTATGACTAGTAGCGATTTATAGGATTTACCTTTATTTCCCCTATTGGGCCCTGCCCCTCCTGCCCCCAAGGGGTCAGAGCCAAAATTTATACAAGTTCTGTTCCCCTTCTCCCAAGGATGTTTGTGGCCAAATTTGGTCACAATCCATGCAGAACTCTAGGACAAGTAGCGATTTATAGGATTTACCTTTATTTCCCCTATTGGGCCCCGCCCCTTCTGCCCCTGGGGGGTCAGAGCCAAAATTTATACAAGTTCTGTTCCCCTTCCCCAAAGAATGTTTGTGGCTAAATTTGGTTACAATCCATGCAGAATTCTATGACTAGTAGCGATTTATAGGATTTACCTTTATTTCCCCTATTGGGCCCCGCCCCTCCTGCCCCCGGGGGTCAGAGCCAAAATTTATACAAGTTCCGTTCCCTTCTCCAAAAGATGTTTGTGGCCAAATTTGGTCACAATCCATGCAGAACTCTAGGACAAGTAGCGATTTATAGGATTTACCTTTATTTCCCATATTGGGCCCCGCCCCTCCTGCCCCCGGGGGGTCAGAGTCAAAATTTATACAGATTCTGTTCCCCTTCCCCAAAGAATGTTTGTGGTCAAATTTGGTTACAATCCATGCAGAACTCTATGACTAGTAGTGATTTATAGGATTTACCTTTATTTCCCCTATTGAGCTCCGCCCCTCCTGCCCCCAGGGGCTCAGAGCTAAAATTTATACAAGTTCTGTTCACCTTCTCCTAAGGATGTTTGTGGCCAAATTTGGTCACAATCCATGCAGAACTCTAGGACAAGTAGTGATTTATAGGATTTACCTTTATTTCCCCTATTGGGCCCCGCCCCTCCTGCCCCCGGGGGCTCAGAGCCAAAATTTATACAAGTTCTGTTTCCCTTCCCCAAGGATGCTTGTGGCCAAATTTGGTTACAATCCATGCAGAACTCTATGACTAGTAGCGATTTATAGGATTTACCTTTATTTCCCCTATTGGGCCCCGCCCCTCCTGCCCCCGGGACGTCAGAGCCAAATTTTATACAAGTTCTGTTCCCCTTCCCCAAAGAATGTTTGTGGCCAAATTTGGTTACAATCCATGAAGAACTCTATGACTAGTAGCGATTTATAGGATTTACCTTTATTTCCTATATTGGGCCCCGCCCCTCCTGCCCCCAGGGGGTCAGAGCCAAAATTTATACAAGTTCTGTTCCCCTTCTCCTAAGGATGTTTGTGGCCAAATTTGGTCACAATCCATGCAGAACTCTAGGACAAGTAGCGATTTATAGGATTAACCTTTATTTCCCCTATTGGGCCCCGCCCCTCCTGCCCCCGGGGGCTCAGAGCCAAAATTTATACAAGTTCTGTTCCCCTTCCCCCAAGGATGCTTGTGGCCAAATTTGGTTACAATCCATGCAGAACTCTATGACTAGTAGCGATTTATAGGATTTACCTTTATTTCCCCTATTGGGCCCCGCCCCTCCTGCCCCCAGGGGCTCAGAGCCAAAATTTATACAAGTTCTGTTCCCCTTCCCCCAAGGATGTTTGTGGCCAAATTTGGTCACAATCCATGCAGAACTCTATGACTAGTAGCGATTTAAAGGAAATGTTGACGGACAGACAGACGGACGGACGGACGGACGGACGACGGACGACGGACGCCGCGCCATGGCATAAGCTCACCGGCCCTTCGGGCCAGGTGAGCTAAAAATAAGCAAAATTGACTCCCAAAGTTTAATTTTGAATCACAACCATACAATGATGCTATTGATACCATACAAATATGCTATCCAATACATAGGTTCAGAGACAAAGTAATTTATATGAAAATAGTAGCCTAATTGACCTTTTGACCTCACATCTATTGCCGTCTAAGGCCCCGGGGATCAGCCCTATCATTTGTACAATTTCAAATCCCAACCCTATAAGGATGCTACCATTGCATTATAAGTGCTCTTCCATTCTTAGTTGCAGAGAAGAAGTCGTTTATATGGAAATAGCTAAATTGACCCCTTTTGACCCCACCCTTCAGGCCCCCGGGGGGTCAGCCCTATCATTTGCGCAATTTTGAATTCCCACACTATAAGGATACTACCATTGTATTATGGGTGCTATAACGTGCTTAGTTTCAGAGAAGAAGTCGTTTATATGGAAATAGCCAAATTGGCCCCTTTTGACCTCGCCCCTCAGGCCCCCTGGGGGTCAGCCCCATCATTTGTACAATTTTGAATCCCCATCCTATAAGGATGCTACCATTGCATTATGGGTGCTATCCCATGCTCGGTTTCAGAGAAGAAGTCGTTTATATGGAAATAGCCAAATTGAACCCTTTTGACCCCGCCCCTCAGGCCCCCGGGGGTTCAGCCACATCATTTGTACAATTTTGAATCCCCAAACTATAAAGATACTACCATTGCATTATGAGTGCTATCTCATGCTTAGTTTCAGAGAAGAAGTCGTTTATATGGAAATAGCCAAATTGACCCCATTTGACCCCGCCCCTCAGGCCCCCCGGGGTCTGCCCCATCATTTGTACAATTTTGAATCCCCACCCTATAAGGATGCTACCATTGCATTATGGGTGCTATCCCATGCTTGGTTTCAGAGAAGAAGTCGTTTATATGGAAATAGCCAAATTGAACCCTTTTGACCCCGCCCCTCAGGCCCCCGGGGGGTCAGCCACATCATTTGTACAATTTTTAATCCCTACCCTATAACGATACTACCATTGCATTATGAGTGCTATCTCATGCTTAGTTTCAGAGAAGAAGTCGTTTATATGGAAATAGCCAAATTGACCCCATTTGACCCCGCCCCTCAGGCCCCCGGGGGGTCAGCCCCATCATTTGTACAATTTTGAATCCCCACCCTATAAGGATGCTACCATTGCATTATGGGTGCTATCCCATGCTTGGTTTCAGAGAAGAAGTCGTTTATAGTGGAAATAGCCAAATTGACCCCATTTGACCCCGCCCCTCAGGCCCCCGGGGGGGTCAGCCCCATCATTTGTACAATTTTGAATCCCCACCCTATAAGGATGCTACCATTGCATTATGGGTGCTATCCCATGCTTGGTTTCAGAGAAGAAGTCGTTTATATGGAAATAGCCAAATGGACCCCATTTGACCCCGCCCCTCAGGCCCCCGGGGGGTCAGCCCCATCATTTGTACAATTTTGAATCCCCATCCTATAAGGATGCTACCATTGCATTATGGGTGCTATCCCATGCTTGGTTTCAGAGAAGAAGTCGTTTATATGGAAATAGCCAAATTGACCCCTTTTGGCCCCGCCCCTCAGGCCCCTGGGGGGTCAGCCCCATCATTTGTACAATTTTCAGTTAGTAGCCCATAAGGATGCTACCAGTCAAATTTTGTTGAAATCCGACCAGCGGTTATGGAGAAGAAGTCGATTGTTGACGGACGGACGGACGGACGGACGACGGACGACGGACGACGGACGACGGACGACGGACGACGGACGCCGGACGCCACGGTATGGCATAAGCTCACCTTGGTCCTTCGGACCAGGTGAGCTAAAAATAGTTACTGCCTTTAGAAAGGTGAATCAGGCCACACTTGCACAAAACTTCTAAAAATGAGATTTATCTTAATCTCAAATCCTTGAGATTTTTCTTACTTGAGATTTCATCAAATACGACTTTCACGAAAAATATCCACTCAATCTGAGATTGTTGTCCCGTGAGTGAAAGTACATATTCAATGGTGGAGGTAGAAAAACACCTTTCTCGAACTATTATTTCCGGACCAGTATTTCCCGTAATCTGTCAAATGACGTCACATTTGTCGTCTGCATCGTGTCGATAGCGGAGCGAGGATGTTGTCAACGAAAAGAGGAAGCAACTGGACGGAGCGGGAGAGCAACCAAAAGTTGCAATAATGGCGAGACAGCATTGCTGCGCCTTGTCATAGCGATCCAGCTTGGGCGAATTAGATGGAGTATAAAATGAATGTTTATAAGCGAAAATCTATACCTTTCCCGGTATTCACGATCACACATACATAGAACCTGCACGTAAATGTTCTTTGAACAGCATCCCGACGCAATCGTCGCCTCCTAAAAGCATATGCAATCGCTATCTTGGAATGTATATTGTATTGAGACAGCGTTGAGACAGCGTTACAGCTCAAAGTTGTGATGAGATTTTCTATGTAAGCACTTTGTAAAAGCCAATTTGAGAAAAATCTCACTTTTTGAAAATCGATCTTGAGCTCAAACCTCAAGTTGATGTGATAGATGTCAGTTTGAGAAGTTTGGTGCAAGCGGGGCAAGGTCTATACAGAAATTCACCTATGGCACCCCACCAAAACTCATCATGAGCGTCAGTTTTTTGGAGATTGTCCAAGAATTAACACCCTATAGCCTATCAGCACAACTGATATTAAAGAGCTAAATATGTTACAATCACATTACTAATTAACCACGGAGAACCTTGACAGAAATACTTGTTATACCCCTATAAAATAGTTCCTATATAAACTCTATTGCCAAAAATGCCAATAAATGAACTGTTCCGTCGAATGGTCCAAAGAACTGTTAAAATCGACTGTTAAAATTTGCTGTTGGACCGGAGTGACGCCACACCTACAATTCGTAACGTTTAGGGTAAAGGTAGGGAAGTTCGGACAGGGAGGGAAGTTCGGACAGGGAGGGAAGTTCGGACACCTTACATTTCTTACGATACACTCTTTACCTCGCTTTGTACATACAACACAAATCATGTATTCCATAGCCAATAAAATTCCGCAACTGATGATATACATGTCAACAGTGTACTCGATATGTTATACCAGTTCCGATTGGTCAAAAGTTCAGTATTGTGTATACGTCACAAATTCCTGCGGGAACTTTAAATCAGCGATTCAGAAGGTCACTGGCAGTACGCTGCATAAGTTACATTATATTTGCATCTTTAACCGGCTTATCACCCGACGGAGAGTATCCTTTCTAAAATTCTTAAATAAATCGAGAAAATAAAGTGTCCGAACATCCCTACCCCCTCATGAAACACTAGGTAGGGAAGTCCGGACACCTGCAAACAACACCAAAGTCACCATTGGAATCAAATAACATAGGCCTACCGCATTCGACACAAAACATGCACATAAAAGATCATCCGATTCTTTGCCGTTACCGATAGTCCGCTTAACCTGCCTATAAATTTGATACAGCTTTAGCCTTATAGCCGTTACAGATAGTCCGTTAAACCTGCGTAGAACTCGCCCCCCTATCTACCCCTCAATCTATACGATATAAATATAGGCAGGTTTAGTGGATCGTTACCAATCTTATAACATAGTTTTGACTTACCTGCATTTTTTGAGTCAATGTGGTATAACAAAACAGTTATCGACTGAGTTTTCGGGCAACAGATGATTTGCTGGACCCTCACACAAACTTCGGCCTCGGGCAACAGTTTGTCCTCGAGTCCAACAAATCATATGTTGCCCTCAACCCCAGTCAACAATTGTATATTGTTATTACAGTGAGTTTTGCCGTTTTCTGATTGGTCTAGACCGCTCGGACAGGTCTTGACAAAATGCAATGTCAACCTGAGACCGATGTACACCTGTTCAGAGGTTGACAATGCAAATCCGGTAACCTGGCTATAAACAGACTCAGGGAATTCCATATCCCTTCCACAGTTTTGACCAATCAAAATAGAGCATTGCCGATCATCGGGCAACAGCCAAATCCAACATGGCAGGCAACAGTGAGGTAGGATTAAGAATGATACTTTTACACATTTTTAAATGTAGCTATATGTTCGAAAGTGATATTGTGAAGAAGTATTACAGAAGTACTAAAAGTACCTACTGAGGATACGTGGATGAAGATTTTCTTGATTTTTTTTATTAATTAGTCATTGCGCTGTCCTTGCTTCAAAATTGTATCATTGTATCGTTTCATATAACAAAACAATTATTTGCTTTTTGTAGGTTAATACGAGGAATTGTTAAACCTTTGAAAGGTGATATTTCCCTCGGTCTTCGGCCTCGGGGGAATATCACTTTTCTCAGGTTTTACAATTCCTCGTATTAACCTACAAAAAGCCAATATTTGCATATTATTTCTGAGTGTTACGCCACCAATAAATAAGTGACGTCATACTGTTGTGATCGTCGCTTGACGTCAAAACAGGTGTTGGAAAATGTACAGCATGTGACGTGGTCGTCAAAACGTGACGTTTTTAGTGAAGTATAATAATCTGTGTAACTCGTTTTGATGGAAATGACCATACTGGTGAGTTTGGTAGATTAAAAGAGTCGGAAACGGACATGAAATTGATTACAATAGCTTGGTGATTATTTGGCGGAAAGTAAATGGTAAACCGTGCGCATGCTATATATAGTCCGACAATGGGTGTTAAATTATTGAAAAATTATATGTAATAACATGTTAAATGATAAATACTTCATCCTTAAGTTGTTCCATTGTTTGATTAATTCACGTCCTATTAACAGTCAGGGTCATGTAAGGACGGCCTCCCATGCATGCGGTGTGTAGCCTATGTGAAGTGCGGTATGTTTCTGTTGTGTCTTCTTGTATAGTGGAACTCTTGTCCTTTCTGTAGTGCTATATCACTAAAGCATGCCCGCCGAAGACTACAAGCAACACATCCCACCCGGTCACATTATAACGGACAACGGGCGACCAGTCGTTCCACTCTCGGTATGCTGAGCGCTAAGCAGGAGCAGATACTACCTCACAGACAAAAGGCCAAAAGTGAAGTGGTGTCAAGAGGGAACGTTAGGAAGAATAAATTCAGTAAGATTAGGAATAAGAGAAAATATAAGATCATAAATTTAGTCGCCTTTTACGATCAATGCAATAGGGGAGCAGCATGTACATTTTCGAATATCCTATCTGCAGGTAAGGACGGCCTCCACAGTATGCAGTGTTGCTTGTATGACGTGCGTGGTGTGTATTTTGGGAGACTGCGGTATATTCGCGTTATGTCTTCTTTTATAGTGGAACTCTTGCGCCTTTTATAGTGCTATATCACTAAAGCATGCCGCCAAAGAAACCAAGCAACATACCCAACCCGGTCACATATTGACAACGGTTTGTCACATAAGACTGACTTAACGACAGTTGTTTCTAAATTTAGTCGCCTTTTACGATCATGCAAGACTTTTGGCCTGAACTGATTCAGTCAGTATATCTAAACAAACTCATCCAGATGATGCACTAGCATGGCTTTATGGCACAATGCTTTAACCGCCTTATCACCCGACGGAGAGTATCCTTTCTAAAATTCTTAAAATAAATCGAAAAAATAAAGTGTCCGAACATCCCTACCCCCTCATGAAACACTAGGTAGGGAAGTCCGGACAGGACCTGCAGACACACCAAAAGTCACCATGGAATCAAATAAACATAGGTCCTACCGCATTTCGACACAAAACATGCACATAAAAGATCATCCGATTCTTCGCCGTTACCGATTAGTCCCGCTTAACCTGCCTATAAATTTGATACAACTTAAGCCTTATAGACGTTACAGATAGTCCGTTCGAAACCTGCGTAGAAACTCGCCCCCCTATCTACCCCTCAATCTATACGATATAAATATAGGCAGGTTTAGTGCATCGTTACCAATCTTATAACATAGTTTTGACTTACCTGCATTATCGACTGAGTTTTTCTCGGGGCAACAGATGATTTGCTGGGACCCTCACACAAAACTTCGGCCTCGGGCAACAGTTTGTCCTCGAGTCCAACAAATCATATGTTGCCCTCAAACCCCAGTCAACAATTGTATAATTGTTATTACAGAGAGTTTTGCCGTTTTCTGATTGGTCTAGACCGCTCGGACAGGTCTTGACAAAATGCAATGTACAACCTGAGACCGATGTACACCTGTTTCAAGAGGTTGACAATGCAAATCCGGTAACCTGGCTATAAACAGACACAGGGAATTCCATATACCTTCCACATTTTGACCAAATCAAAATAGAGCATTGCCGATCATCGGGCAACAGCCAAATCCAACATGGCAGGCAACAGTGAGGTAGGATTAGGAATGATACTTTTGATTTACACATTTTTAAATGTAGCTATGTGTTCGAAAGTGATATTGTGAAGAAGTAATTACAGAAGTACTAAAAGTACCTACTGAGGATACGTGGATGACGATTTTCTTGATCTTTTTTTATTAATTAGTCATTGCGCTGTCCTTGCTTCAAAATTGTATCATTGTATAGTTTTCATATAACAAAACACATTATTGGCTTTTTGTAGGTTAATACGAGGAATTGCTAAACCTTTGAAAGGTGATATTTACCTCGGTCTTCGGCCTCGGGGAATATCACTTTTCTCAGGTTTTACAATTCCTCGTATTAACCTACAAAAGTAAATATTTGCATATTATATCTGAATGTTACGCCACCAATAAATAAGTGACGTCATACTGTTGTGATCGTCGCTTGACGTCAAAACAGGTGTTGGAAAATGTACAGCATGTGACGTGGTCGTCAAAACGTGACGTTTTTTAGTGAAGTATAATAATCTGTGTAACTCGTTTTTGACGGAAATGATCATACTGGTGAGTTTGGTAGATTAAAAGAGTCGGAAACGGACATGAAATTGATTACAATAGATTGGTGATTATTTGGCGGAAAGTAAATGGTAAACCGTGCGCATGCAATAATAGTCCGACAATGGGGTGTTAAATTATTGAAAAATTATATGTAATAACATGTTAAATGATAAATACTTCATCCTTGAGTTGTTCCATTGTTTGATTAATTCACGTCCTATTAACAGTCAGGGTCATGTAAGGACGGCCTCCCATGCATGCGGTGTGTAGCCTATGTGAAGTGCGGTATGTTTCTGTTGTCTTCTTGTATAGTGGAACTCTTGTCCTTTCTGTAGTGCTATATCACTAAAGCATGCCGCCGAAGAACTACAAGCAACACATCCCACCCGGTCACATTATACGGACAACGGGCGACCAGTCGTTCCACTCTCGGTATGCTGAGCGCTAAGCAGGAGCAGATACTACCTCACAGACAAAAGGCCAAAAGTGAAGTGGTATCAAGGGGAACGTTAGGAAGAATAAAATTCAGTAAGATTAGGAATAAAAGAAAATATAAGATCATAAATTTAGTCGCCTTTTACGATCATGCAATAGGGGAGCAGCATGTACATTTTCGAATATCCTATCTGCAGGTAAAGGACGGCCCTCCACAGTATGCAGTGTTGCTTGTATGACGTGCGTGGTGTGTATTTTCCTAGGGAGACTGCGGTATATTCGCGTTATGTCTTCTTTTATGGTGGAACTCTTGCGCCTTTTATAGTGCTATATCACTAAAGCATGCCGCGCTAAAGAAAACAAGCAACATACCCAACCCGGTCACATAGTTCCGACAACGGGTTGTTCACAATAAGAGCTTTTATGCCCCCTGATGAACAGATTCTTCATCAAAATGACTTTGAATATTAATTAGATGCCTTTTTGCCTTTTTGCTGATTGGAAAATATCATTCGATCTTCTTTGCATATCTCGGCAAAGACACG
This sequence comes from Argopecten irradians, assembly GCF_041381155.1. Lineage (NCBI taxonomy): Eukaryota > Metazoa > Mollusca > Bivalvia > Pectinida > Pectinidae > Argopecten > Argopecten irradians. The sequence goes on along the minus strand of NC_091149.1, from coordinate 9,953,701 downwards.
CTACCCCGTATTTTTGTCGTATTTCTATTGGCGGGATATACATTTAGTGGTAGAAATAGAGTCACATGGACGCTGTCTTTTGTAACTTTTATAAAATAACTCGTTTAGAATAAATGTCACGTCCAATATCTAGCACAACAAGTTGTATATACCTTTTTGTATATTTAATAATTGTTTTTGTGTGTTTTTGTTTGATTAAATTAACGATGGCCTGATTAACAGATCTATAGTCAATAAAGTCCCGACTACATGACTCGCAAATCATAGACTTACACTTTCCGATTATGCTAACTCGGATTTTAATTTTGTGCTGCATACAAACACCCTGAGGATTCGGCATTAGGCGCACATTATAGGCTCGAGTACCTCGATCATCGATAGTCAATGACACAGCGTAGAGCTGAAAGACAGAGAGAACAGTAAGGCAAAACTTGGTATTGTCGAGTCATGTAGCGTTGCCATGCGTCTAGACCTTGATGACATGATAATATATCTTTTCATGCTTTATTCATTGACGATAATGACAATTCTATAAATGACAATGTCCATGTATAACCGATGACAATTGATTGATCATTGTAGTTGCTATAATTATGATGTTAAAATACCATGTTCCTTCCTATAAGAAGGATGCATGAGTTACATGAATATCTGGAATAAAGATGAGTATTCATATATATAACATTTGATTGATAATAGATGTGTTATGGAGTCAATAGGATACGATGATATCGGATAAGAGAGTTGATGATGTTAATAAATTTCGCTTTTTTGTCTCTGATTATTCTTTAACGTCTCCTATTAACAGCCGTGAGGACAGTCATTTTAAGGACGAGCTTCCATGTTATTTTATCCCCCCCACCCCACCCCCCCCAACCCACATTTTTGCTATTTTCGGTGATGTTTTGCGTGCGTTTTGAACGAGTGCAGAGGTCAGCGTTCTATTGAGGAGACTCACAGGTCAGCTAATTCATGATGCTGTCTTCTTGTATAGTGGAACTGCTTTGCCCCTTTCTATAGTGTGCTATATCACTCGAAGTGTGCCGCCTGCCTCGAATACACCCAAGCTTACACACCCCCACCCTGTCACATTTTACTGCTCAACGCGTCTGCGCAACCAGTCGTAACAACTTCCCCTGTATGCTGACCGGCTCCCTGAGCACGGCCCAGCAAATAAATATCACTTTTTTATAGACTTTGCGTGACGCGTTTCGGCCCACGGTGCATGACAGAATCCTAGAGCCTTCCTCACCAGGCGCGCGAAGACGCCTCAACTCTAAGGCCAAAAATGCGGGCCGCAGAGGAGCAGCTGCACATAGGGCAAGGCATTAGACGAAAAGCAAAGACAGCAATTGTAAGAAGAGAAAAGATTCTAAAATTTAGTCCGTCTTTTAACGATCAAGCCAATCGGGGTCCCATGGCAACAGGTAGCAGACCTAGCATGGTCCCTGAACTGATTCATGTCAGTATCTCAAACACAACTCAATCCAAGAGATCGATGCCTAGCAATAGCATTGGCTTGTGATGCGCACAATGCCTACAGTTGCTTGCCCACGACGAGAGTAGGCTTTTCCTAATAAATTAAAGAGAAGTGGAAAAGAAACAGAATCCAACGTGAATGGTATACAACGAAGAAGTAATCAGAATAGCTCAAAAATTAAGAGATGATTATCATAAAACAAAGAAGAGAAATGGCTTTGGGGGAGAATTAGAAAATATTTTGAGAAACCGTACAATTGCGAGTTTTAAATCTAAAATAGATTCATAAAAAATAAAAATGCGATCATTAACAAGGAATTCCACGGAATTGGGATGTGTCGCCAGCACGAGCATCACAAAACATCAGTTAATTTACAGTTGAAAATATTGTTTAATAATAAGGTGAAGTTATCAAGTCCCGTAACTCTTTTGCAAATATTAATGGATTTTTTTGACCAGTATCGAACCCATCTTAGATCTCATTGATATAAAGCAATACACCGAATTTGGTTGAAATCGACAATAAAGTACTGAAAGTTATATAGCGGAAACCATGTTTAAACGATTTTAAAGTCCCGTAACTCTTGCAAATATTGACGTATTTTGACCAGTGTTGAACCCATCTAAAATCTCATTGATATAAAGCAATATACCAAATTTGGTTGAAATCGAAAAGTAAATACTAAAACTTATTGAGCGGAAACCATGGATTTATCTATTTTGACGAATTTAGAGTCCCGTAATTTAAATGCAAAGTAATGCGCTGGATACAGGTTCATCGTTTATTTTCTGAAGGAATTTGAATATTGACCTCTGATTTCCCTATTGGGCCCCACCCCTCCTGCCCCCAGGGGTCAGAGCCAAAATTCTCTTCCCCTTCTCCCAAGAATGTTTGTGGCAAAATTTGGTCACAATCCATGCAGAACTCTAGGACAAGTAGCGATTTATAGAATTTACCTCAAATTCCCCATATTGGGCCCACCCCTCCTAACCCCGGGGAGTTCAGCGCCAAAATTTGTACATGTTCTGTTCCCCTTCCCCCAAGGATGTTTGTGGCCAAATTTGGTTACAATCCATGCAGAACTCTAGCACAAGTAGCGATTTATAGGATTTACCTCAAAATTCCCCTATAGGGCCCGTCCCTTCTACTCCCGGGGGTGTCGGAGCCAAAATTTTACAAGTTTTGATCCCCTTCTACCAAGGATGTTTGTGGCCAAATTTGGTCAAATCCATGCAGAACTCTAGGACAAGTAACAATTTATAGGATTTACCTCTATGTCCCCTATTGGGCCCCGCCCCTCCTGCCCCTGGGGTGTCAGAGCCAAAATTTATACAATTTCTCTTCCCCACTTCTCCCAAAGATGTTTCTGGCCAAATTTGATCACAATCCATGCAGAACTCTAGGACAAGTAGCAATTTATAGGATTTACCTCTATTTCCCCTATTGGGCCCCGCCCCTCCTGGCCGCGGGAGCTCAGAGCCAAAATTCATACAAGTTCTGTTCCCCTTCCCTCAAGGATGTTTGTGGCCAAATTTGGTTACAATCCATACAGCCCCCTGTGCGATCATGCAGAACCCTCAGGCCAGGTGAGCTAATAATACAGAATTTAAATAAATGTCGACGTAACATTAACCGGGTAAAAGTTTATTAAACACTTTCGACTTTCTTTATTTTTAACACTAGAATCTGTCGACGTCCTTGCAGAAGTTTATATTGTTATTCTAATTACCCATGTCATTTCAATCTATATTCCATACAAATTGTCGTACAATTATATATCAGAGGTATAGCAGCAGCATATTTCTGAGAAAAATGTTTTACAATATCAATATTGACAGAAATATTTATTATTTCACGAAGTAGGATGGACTAGTTGGTTTGATAAACCACAAAGTAGAAAACACATCTGCTTCTAAACAAAGGCCCAGAGGGCCTGAATCGCTCACCTGGTTTTTTGTTAGTAATTATCACAAGACTCTGACAATAAGAAAAATAACCAAAATTGACTCCCAAAGTTTAATTTTGAGTCACCACCATACAATGATGCTATTGATACCATACAAATATGCTATCCAATACATAGGTTCAGAAAAAAGTAATTTATATGAAAATAGTAGCCTAATTGACCTTTTTGACCTCGCATCTATTGCCGTTTAAGGGCCCGGGGTCAGCCCTATCATTTGTACAATTTCAAATCCCAACCCTATTAGGATGCTACCGTTGCATTATAAGTGCTTTCTTCCATTCTTAGTTGCAGAGAAGAAGTCGTTCATATGGAAATACCCAAATTGACCCCTTTTGACCCCCTCCTTCAGGCCCCCAGGGGGTCAGCCCTTTCATTTGCAAAATTTTTGAATCCAAACCCTATAAGGATGTAACCATTGCATATATGAAGCGCAATCCCGTGTTAAGTTGCAGAGAAAAAGTCATTTATATGGAGATTGACCACTTTTGACCCCGCCCCTCAGGCCCCCGGGGGTTAGCCCTATCATTTGCTCAATTTGGAATTCCCCCCGGCCTACAAGGATGCTAACCAAATTGCATTAAGGGTGCTATACCAAATGCTTAGTTGCAGAGAAGATAAGTCCATTTATATTGGAAATAGCCAAAATGACCCCGCCCCTCAGGGCCCCCTGGGGTCAGACCCTTTCATTTTTCACCAATTTTGGAATCCCCCACACTATAAGGATGCTACCATTGCATTATGGGTGCTACACCCATGCTTAGTTTTTCAGAGAAGAAGTTTGTTTATATGGAAAATAGCCAAATTGACCCCCTTTTGACCCCGCCCCTCAGGGCCACCGGGGGTCAGCCCCATCATTTGCACAATTTGGAATCCCCACCCTATAAGGATGCTACCATTGCATAATGGGTGCTATACCCAGGCTTAGTTTCAGAGAAGAAGTCATTTATATGAAAATAGCCAAATTAACCCCTTTTTGACCCCGCCCCTCAGGCCCACGGGGGGTCAGCCCTATCATTTGGACAATTTGAATCCCCACCCTATAAGGATGCTACCATTGCTTTATGGGTGCTATACCATGCTTAGTTTCAGGGAAGAAGTCGTTTATATGGAAATAGCCAAATTGCCCCTTTTTGACCCCGCCCCTCAGGCCCCCGGGGGTCACGCCCTATTATATTTTGTACAATTTTGAATCCCCACCCTATAAGGATGCTACCATTGCATTGTGGGTGCTATCCCATGCTTGGTTTCAGAGAAGAAGTCGTTTATTATGAAATAGCCAAAATTGACCCCCATTTGACTCCCGCCTCCAGGCCCCCTGGGGGGTCAGCCCCATCATTTGTACATATTTTTGGATTCCCCACAGCTACTAAGATGCCTTCCATTGCATTATGGTTGCTATATCCCATACTTGTTTCCAGTGAAGACTGAGTCGGTTTAATTTGGAAATAAGCCAAAAATTGACCCCCTTTTGGCACCGCCCCTCAGGCCACCGGGGGGTCCAGCCCCCATCATTGGTACAATTTTTTTGTTAGTATGCCAGATTAAAGGAATGGCTATTCCACGTCATATCTTTGTCTGAAATACCGACCAATCGTTGCCACTTATGGAGAAGAAGTCGAGTCTGTTTGACGAGCGCATGGACGGCTGGGGTCGCAACCGAGACGATCGCGATCGCTGCGGATTATCCCATAAGCTCCACATCGGTCCTTTGGACCATGGTGAGCTAAAAATTACCAAGAAGTACAACGCCACATACTTAAGGGGAAAGGGCCCCCCCTCCCGTGCAATTGATTACCTGGGCCTCGTTAATTAGTATCAAACAAACGAATTACACGGTTAGTGTTTTAAGATATAGCGGTATGTTTGTGGTTGTGTCTGCTTTTATTAGTAGACATCAACTCGTGGTTCTTTTTCAAGGTAACAGCGGCGAACCAGTAGTCCCACTCCCTTAATGCTGAGCCTATGATTATTTGGTTGAAGAATGTGTCCCCGTTGGCAAGACATGAGAAGAAATGAAATTATGCTCAAAATGCAACCATAAAGCCAAGACAAGGATAATGATACTGTATTGTGATCGGCTAATGACACACGTGATAGTGCAAGTTTAACTCCGTCAAACAATAAGTTACTCAAACATAGATGAAGCACCAAGCCCTCCAATCATAAGTGCTGTTATATTGTAGATTTGTTTGATGATTTTAACGTCCTACAACCGCCAGGGTTCATATATGGACGGCCAACCGTGCATTCAAACTCAGTTCTTCTACTTCCTTTAAGTGAGAGCTGAGCTCAACTAGATTTGTTTGTTTGATTAATTTACGTCCTATTAACAGCTATGGTAATGTAAGGACGGCCTTCCCCCATGTATGCGGTGTGTTGCGTGTATGTTGCGGCCCCCTGTGAGGAAGGCTCTGGAGTCAGTCCCCCTGGCCGAGACACACCAAAGTCTATAAAAGTGATAGTTTCAGTGCTTAGCGTTTAGCAAACAGGGAGTGAGACGACGACTGGTTCGCCCGTTATCAGTATAATGTGACCGGGTGGAGTGTGTTGCTTGGTGGTCTTCGGCGGCATGCTTTCAGTGATATAGCACTATGAAAAGGGCAACAGTTAAAACTATACAATACACAACATGAATATACCACAGTCTCCCAAAACACGCACCTCGCACAGCATACACGCAACACACTGCATACATGGGAGGCCGTCCTTACCATAGCTGTTAATAGGACGTTAATTAATCAACAAACAAACAAATGTATAGTGCTATATTACATAAGCATGCCGCCGAAGACATCAAGCAACACACCCCACCCGGTGTCATTATACTGACAAGTTGTCCCACTCCTTGTATGCTGAGCGCTAAGCAGGAGCAGAAACTACCACTTTTATAGACTTTGGTGTGTCTCGGCCAGGGGACAGAACCTAGAGCCTTCCTCACAGGGGCGAACGCTTAACTCAAGGCCAAAAGTGAGGCGGTGCCAAGGGAGGCATTAGTAAACATAAAGTCAGTTAGGAAGAAGAGAAAAGATAAGATCCTAAATTTAGTCGCCATTTACAATCATGCAATAGGGGCAGCAGGTACAATTCTAACGCCCTACCTGCTAAGCACGAGTAGAAACTTCCACTTTTCTTGACTTTGGTGCGTCTCGGCCAGGGGACTGAACCCAGAGCCTACCTTACATGGACGAACGCTGAACAAAAGGCGAAAATTGAGGCGGTGACGAGGGAGATGTTAGTAAGAACAAAGTCAGTAAAGAAGAGAAAAGATAAGATCCTAAATCCTTTAGTCGCCTTTTACGATCATGCAATAGTGCAGCACGTTCAATTCTAACGCCCTACTTGCAGATACTTAATGCACTAGTTGCATTCGATCGGGGGTATAAAAGGCAGATATTTTCAGCATTTTTGCCATTCTCTAGCAGACGATTAGCGGAAGCTATACATTCAGGAGACTATCTTTTTAATATGGATGGTTTTGGCAAATTAGTGAGTTTTGGAAAGGATATTTTATCCAGATTTTGAACGATGCGTAACATAAATCAAAAGTTCCATTTTAAATTGGGAACCTTTTCCGGATTCGGAACTCAAATTATTCAGAACTTGACTACACTGAAACACACTACATGCATGTTGGATACCGCTTACATGGGAGGTCGTCCTGGCTGTAAATAGTTAGGTAATTAATCACACGAGTGTGGACTGCAGCCATGTCAAACAACAATTTCATTCCGAGAGTTTTTTTTGACAATGAGTTTGTGAGTGCAATGATTCCAAAATTAGTTGAATTTAACATGGATCACGTAAGCACTAAATTCTATTAATTATAATTATAGTTACATACTATCAAAACTTTAATTCTTTTTAATTTTTCTTCTTAAGCTAACTTTGTTCTTCCTAACGTCTCCCTTGACACCGCCTCACTTTCGGCCTTTCGTTTGAGCACTCGCCCCTTTAAGGAAGGCTCTGGGTTCTGTCCCTGTGTCGAGAACAACAGTCTGTAAAAGTTAACAGTCCTGCTTAACTTAAGGAGTCGTGGTGCCTGGAGTCAGTATATGGGGTGTGCTTCGATTATTTTAACGTCCTATTAACAGCCAGGATCATGTAAGGACGGCCTCCCATGTTTGCAGTGTGTAGCGTGTATGAAAAGCGGGGTGCGTGTACTGGGAGACTGCGGTATGTTCGTGTTGTGTCTTCTTGTATAGTGGAACTGTTGCCCATTTTATAGTGCTATATCACTGAAGCATGCCGCCAAGACAACAAGCAACACATCCCACCCGGTCACATTGTACTGACAACGGGCGAACCAAATAATCGTCCCACTCCCTGTTTGCTGAGCGCTAAGCAGGAGCAAAAATATATGTTTATATATGTTTATATATAAGAATATGACGTTATAATATTGAAAGTAGCTAGGACGTCTTGAAGATGCCCAAGAGGGCTGAAAACGTTAGCGACGAATTACATTATATGATAGATGTACAACGAACATTTTTTTAACATTCTATGTATAGAATATATTTGAAGAAAAATCCTCTTGTATATTTTTTTTTCTTTAAATAGGACTTTTCTTCAAATTCATTGAATATATTACCTACGGATCGATCGACTTGATTTATTTATAAATGAAGACAAAATTTTCCCTGGGAAACGTTATTTTGGAAGTGTAAGTGTTTTGACCAGGACTTCTAATATGTGTATTTTATGACGTCATAGTGTATTGTTAACTATGATGTCATCATTCAATCATTGTGTTGTTGCCTTACCTACATCATCATTAAACATCTCTCTGAAGAGCAGCGGTAGCTCCGAAAGCGCTAGGCATTGCAGACTTGTTTTGATTTTTAAGCCGCAAATGACTGAGCCAAGTGGCTTTGTCAAGATAGGTGCGTTTTGGACCCGAATCCGGTTGATGAAGCGCATCTGCTGTTTTCCGGTATTTATAGTTCGACGATAGTCATGTTACCAACCTGTTCACGTTATTATAATCATTGTTTTGATATTTTTGCAGTTCACAAATAGAAATGGGATTTTTGTGATACATTTTTCTGTATCATTAGCGTATAATTTCCAGTATTTTACGTGGCTTTAGACGATGACCTTTTGGTCGCTGGCAGTGTACCGTCAAAATGGGTCGGGTTGAAGCCATACTGCAACATCTTCACACAGGGTCGTGTTAGGGAATTCGATCGGTAGTGCTATTGATACGCCGATGTTTCAGAGATTAATGCAAGTATTAACTGCATAAAAAACATCGTAGCAAGATATTTTTTGTATTCAGAGAAAATATACGAAACTTTGCGGCTAAGCATTATATACTGACTGCGTAAACAAAAACACTAGCGGCCGAAAAGTATAGTATTGTTTCTCCAACTGATTATAGACTACAGGTACGTTACGTTCACAAATAAACATGTTTGAAACTGTAAATGCCTAGGTGGATGTTTTAGGTAATCATTGCATTGAATTAGAACCCACGACTTGCAGACAAAAATGACAAGCCGTACGAACACTCAAACGTGTTGACCATGCCGGGTTGAAGTGAAAACAGTGTACATGGAAACATATATCGGCCAGGGATGAAAAATGTTCAGCCAATTGGCTGATTTCAGCCTTTTTGACTTTCAGAAAATATGTTCTTGGCATCTGTAACTCCACATAATTCCCCCCCCCCCCCCCCAATTTTGTTTTCAGCCTTTTTCAAAATTTTTCATTTTCATCTCTGATCGGCGTATTTGGTCGAAAATAACCTTCAGTTAAATATGAGTACTGTCCATACATGTAATTCGTAATTCTTAATAATTAAAATAAATCAACCGTGAATTAAACACAAACAATTGCAGGGCATTCAACACACGTGTTTCGTAGCTCATCGGATCTGTCTGTAGAATATAGATTGTTTTTAAAACAAATTTGGAATAGCAATCAAAATCTTGTTGCAGCGGCTTTTCATGTCATATTGATATAATTCTAGTTAAAGATGCTCCATCGCCGACAGACCATAAATGATACTCATCATTTGAACAATAATTGGTGTTTAATCGTGTATATATATGTCTAATTTACACAAAAAATAATATAAAAATTATTTATTTTGTTTTCGGTGCATGCTCAGTCAGAACTTCATTCTATATAGAACATAGTGCCACGGATTTTTTTTGGGATGCAATCGATTATTTTTTTTATATTTTATCTTGAAGTAAAATTAGAAGCTCAAACTTTCAAATGGTGGTAATGGTGTAAATTACGTAACTTTTGCTTTTGTAACTGAAGAAAAATACCAAATCGTCGGATCCTGATTTTGATAGTAAAAAAAACACAATTTGTCAGCGGTGGAACATCTTTAAAGTGAACAGTCGGGCAAGGATGGCTAAAGTCGGTAAAAATGGTGTGAATGTATCCAGTATACTTTCTTATGAAATGAAAAAAATAAAATCTCTCGTCAAAATCTTTCTGCGTACGAAGAAATAATTTAAAGTATGGAAATTCTAAAACGTCCTCCCGGCTCACTATGTCCGTGGTTACATTTCCACGCAGCCTCGCTTTCAATGCTTTCAACTTTTCTTTACTTTAATGGTCAGAACTGGGATACTAAGCAGAACTTTACCGTCGTATTAATATGTGAGAACTTTTGGAAGGCCAATGAACGCATTTAGACTGGTTTTCTTTGCCCGACTATTCACTTTAATATTTTAACTCCATCACATGGATATTCTGCATTTGTTTCTTCTATATAAATATATATATATATTAATAACCTTGACTTTGATTTGTTGTTTGATTAATCAACGACCTACTATCAACCAGGGTTATGTAAAGACGCCCTCTCAAATAAGCGGTGCGTAGCGTGTCAAATGTGTGGTGTGTGTTTTGGGAGACTGCGGAATGTTCGTGTTGTGTCTTTTTGCATAGTGAAACTGTTGCCCTATTTATAGTGACATGTCACCGAAGACACAAAGAGAAAGACAAATAAAATATAAGATCATAAATCTAGTCGCCCTTTTACGATTATCATGCAATATGGACAACATGTACAATTTTAACGCCTTACCTGCAGGGCAGACAAAAAGCTTTAAAACTAATTTGATCCAACATTGGAACCAAAACGGTTTTTCATGGCCACGAATGCCCCTTGCATTTCCAGGCATAGCGATGTTTTCCGGTTGCATGCGAAGCGAGCGTTCTTAACAACCGAAATGTCGATGTTCTCCAATGGCAATTCAGGCGATATGTTTTTTTTTTTTTTTTCTTTTAAATAAGTGTAAAATATCGCAATTTTCTGCAGTATATGATTACTCATTTTCCAATTTCATTCATGTTTTAGATAGGTTATATTTGGAATGTCTGGACTAACGAACTATAGATGTGGGGGTGTAAAGGCAGAGGCTCTGCTTCCGTTTTCGTCGTATTGCAGTGTTATCATGACGGTTTTGGGCCTTGTATGAGATTAGTTACACAATGCGCGAAAATTTTCTTATAAAATCACAAATGTCCTTCAATTTTCCCATTTTATAGTGCTATATCACTGAAGTATGCCGCCGAAGACACCAAGCAACACACCCCACCCTAAGATTATACTGACAACGTGCAAACCAGTCGTCCCACTCCCTGTTTACTGAGCGCTAAGCAGGAGCAGAAACTACCACTTTTATAGACTTTGGTGTGTCTCGGCCAGGGGACAGAACCCTGAACCTTCCTCACAGGTGCGAACGGCCAAAAGTGAGGCGGTACCAAGGGAGGCATTAGGAAGGATTTAGAAAGTTAGTTAGAAAGGAGAGAAAATATAAGATCCTAAATTTAGTCGCCTTATACGATCATGCAATAGGGGCAGCAGGTACAATTCTAAACCCTATCTGCAGGGCCAAAAAGTGAGAGTACCAAAAATGTCAGTACCTAGATTGTAAAAAATGTTATCACATTCACCGTAATGACGTCATTTTTACGATATCAAAAATCTCGTATGGCGGTGTTGTCTTTTTCTTGGCTCATAGCAAAGGTATGCATTGTAAAGTAATTCTTTGATGTTTTATTTTTTTGTATTTTTATATTGTTTCAGTGATATTACACACTGAATAGAATCACTGGTACTGTTAGCAAATGCGCTTATATATTTCCCACGGAAGTGAAAAAAAAGAGTACACCGGTTTCGAGAATGTATCTTTTCCTCCACGACCGAAGTAAACTTAAATCATCTCGGCTTTCCTAAGTCATGCTTATTTTTGTACGATTTTGTTTGTTTGATTATTCTAAAGTCCTAATAACAGCCAAGTTCATATAAGGACGGCACGAAATAGCTGTTAATAGGACGCACTTTATACACGGTACACACTGCATACATGGGGCCGTTCGTACATGGCTGTTAATAGGACGTTAAAATAATCAAACAAACAAAAATCGTACAAAAATAAGCCTTGTATTGTAAGATACTAAACATGTATTCTCTATGTTGTTCGTTATTCCTTTAATAAACGGCTGAACGGCAGCAAACAAGCCGATGTTTTTGTTTGGACACTACCGATTACTAAATCTACATGCCGGCTGTCCACTGTCTATAATTGGTATATAAAGGGACGTACACATTTAACTCACCACCTCTGGGGAGTTTTCATAAGAAAACGAAACCGGTCAGGTCTACTACATATTAATAAATCATGATGGCCAATATGCCCTGCGGGAAGGGCGTTAGAATTGTACCTGCTGCCCCTATTGCATGATCGTAAAAGGCGACTAAATTTAGGATCTTATATTTTCTCTTCTTCCCTACTGACTTTGTTTCTTAATGCCTCCCTTGGCACCGCCTCACTTTTGGCCTTGAGTTGAGCGTTCGCCCCTGTGAGGAAGGCTCTGTCCCCTGGCCGAGACACACCAAAGTCTATAAAAGTGGTAGTTTCTGCTCCTGTTTAGCGCTCAACGTACAGGGAGTGGGACGACTGGTTCGCCCGTTGTCAGTATGTGACCGGGTGGGGTCTGTTGCTTGGTGTCTTCGGCGGCATGCTTTAGTGATATAGCACTATAAAAAGGGCAACAGTTCCACTATACAAGAAGACACAACATGAATATACCGCAGTCTCCCGAAACACGCACCTCGCACAACATACACGCAACGCACCTCATACATGGGAGGCCGTCCTAACATGACCATAGCTGTTAATAGGACGTTAATTAAACAAACAAACCAATTATTATTGATTGTATATGTAACGCCCTGTAAGCACGGCCTCCCATGTTTGCAGTGTGATGCGTGTACGTTATGTCTGAATAACTTTTGGGAGACTGTGGTATATTCGAAACGTGTTTCAATTCATAGTGGAACTGTTGTCCTTAAACAAAACCGGTCAGATCAGTATTATTATTGAACATTACTATTTACACTAACAGCCTAGGCAGGGTCATGTAAACACGACTTCTAATGAATGCGATGTGTTGCGTGTATTTGCAGGTGAGTATTTTGGGAGACTGGTTAATTGGTATTGTGTCCTATTGTATAGTTAAACTCTTGCCTTTTTATAGTGCTGTATCAGTGAAGCATGCTGCTGAACACGCCAAGCAACACAGGGGCACTAAATTTTGGCCAAAATAGACGTGTCAAGGAAGACGTTAAAGTCAATTAAAAGAGAGAGATGAGATAATAAATTTAGTCGTCTTTTATACATATCAAATAATAGGGACAAAAGTACAATTATACGCCTTACCTGCAGGGCAGACAAAATGCTTAACTAACCTCTATTGATCCTAACTTTGATATAAATATGTGCTTATGGATTAAATCAACGCCCTATTAACATGCAGGGTCATGTAAGTTTAGTGTATGAGGTGCGGGTGTGTTTTAGGAAACAGAAGTAAATTCGTCTTCTTCTGTAGTGGGACTGTTGCCCTTTTTATAGTGATATATCACAGCAGCCTGATGCCAAAGACATTAAGCAACACTTTGTTTGATTAATAAACGTCCTATTAACAGCTATGGTCATGTTAGGACGGCCTCCCATGTATGCGGTGTGCTGCGTGTATGTTGTGCGCGGTGCATGTCTTGGGAGACTGCGGTATATTCATGTTGTGTCTTCTTGTATAGTGGAACTGTTGCCCTTTTTATAGTGCTATATCACTGAAGCATGCCGCCGCAGACACTAAGCAACACACCCCACCCGGTCACATTATATACTGACAACAGGCGAACCAGTCGTCCAACTCCTTGTGTGCTGAGCGCTAAGCAGAAGCAGACACTATCACTGTTATAGACTTTGGAGTGTCTCGGCCAGGGGACAGAACCCAGAGCCTTCCTCACAGGGGCTAACGCTCAACTCAAGGCCAAGTCCAAAAGTGAGGCGGTGCCAAGGGATGCATTAGGAAAGATAAAGTTAGTTAGAAGAAGAGAAAAGATAAGATCCTAAATCTAGTCGCCTTATATGATCATGCAATAGGGGCAGCAGGTACAATTCCAACGCCCTACCTGCAGGGCTGCGTTAAACAACACACCCCACCCGGTCACATTAAACTGACAATGGGCGAACCAGTTGTCCCACTCTCTTTATAGAAGCTTGCCTCATGTGTGGATTGTCTGTTGCATAAGACTGGAATTTGCATGCATTCGACAAAGCTCTACTGGTCACCTGTTCGTATTCGGATCACAAACAGCTTATCAAAGTATTATGCCTAACTTAAGCGGTTTACACACAAACTGTCGTGCACACTCTGTCGTCTGTGTAGCTCATTTTCCTCTGTACAACAAAACACTTACTATTTGGTCAGCATTTTGACCAAAGCAGAGAAGATTAGCTCAAAGTACAAACAGTTTTAAACAATAGCCTGTCCATTGCAACACTAAACAAGATAGGCATAACAAACCTGCAAACAACAAACATAATAATTGTACTACACCGGATTTGTATGGAGATGGCTAATATAGGCTTTGCCTGTTGCCAAATCCATTTGCATATTATTTGCAATAAAATTCGTTGAAATGAAAACAACAAACAGAACAAAAATACGCACCACAAAACACCCTGTTGACAAGGCTGTGTCCAGATACAGTAGGGACAAGCCAATCAGCACTCTTCTTGAGAAAGTAAATTGGTCTTGAATACCACCGACATGATCAAATACCACCGACATGATCACTTATGAAAGTGCACTGCACAGTACAAAAACAGATGACAGAGGTTAATTAAAGAGATGCAATCATAAATTTAGAACACATTCGAGCAAACAACTATGGTATAATCCTAACAAATCTCTAATCTAATTCTTGTTTGATTAAACTAACGTCCATTAACAACCAGGATCATGTAAGGGCGACCTACCATGTGTTGCGTGAATGATGTGTGCGTTATATGTTTTGTGAGACTGTGGTATACAAATCCCTGTTGTAACTGACTGTCAAAAGTCTTACCCAAACCTATACAGTATGTTATATTAAGTACACATCAAAAGATATCCATATGTAATCGATAATCACTGTCAGCGCTATGCCGGTGAAATATAATGTGTCTCGTTATTACTGACTGTAAAGTGCATGCATACCATATATGTGCATTGTATAAGTATGTATAGGTAATGATATCAATTTTACATGCAATTATTATTGTTGTGTTATATAAAAGGCACATGTCCACTCATATGAAAATTTAATTCTGCAATGCCTCTGGACACATGCAAAAAAGTACGGGAAAATGAGTTGGCAGATTTGTACGGCAAATCTGGCAAATATTTGCATTGTGCCATGGTAACGAGAAAAACAGGATGTTATTGCTCATCCATCTTGAACTTTGAGAGGCAACACTGATCTGGAGGTGGAGGTCAAAATTAAAAAAAAAAATGTTAAAAAAACAGAAAACATCAACCTTTAAGAAAGGTCACCAGCCATTGTACCAGCGCGCTCATGATTACTGATACCATGTCTACATGTATTAATATGGAAGAAGAACAAAGATCTTACTTCACAAGACATAAAACAACCTCAACTCCTCCTCCAGATCAGTTCATCACTGGCCTGATCTGGAGGAGGAGGTAAAGTTGATTTATGTCTTGTGAAGTAAGATATTTGTTCTTCTTCCATATTCATATATGTAGACATGGTATCAGTAATCCTGACGCGCTGGTACAATGATGGCCCGCCCTGCAAGTAGGGCGTAAGAATTATACCTGCTGCCCCTATTGCATGATCGTAAAAGGCGACTAAATTTAGGATCTTATCTTGTCTCTTCTTCCTAACTGACTTTATCTTTCCTATTGCCTCCCTTGGCACCGCCTCACTTTTGGCCTTGAGTTGAGCGTTCGCCCCTGTGAGGAAGGCTCTGGGTTCTGTCCCCTGGCCGAGACACACCAAAGTCTATAAAAGTGGTAGTTTCTGCTCCTACTTAGCGTTCAGCATACAGGGAGTGGGACGACTGGTTCGCCCGTTGTCAGTATAATGTGACCGGGTGGGGTGTGTTGCTTGGTGTCTTCGGCGGCATGCTTCAGTGGTATAGTACTATAAAAAGGGCAACAGTTCCACTATACAAGAAGACACAACACGAACATACCGCAGTCTCCCAGTACACTCACCTCGCACAACATACACGCAACACACCGCATGCATGGGAGGCCGTCCTTACATGACCATGGCTGTTAATAGGACGTTAAATAAATCAACCAAACCAAAAAATGTTACTAGGACGTTAATTTAATCCATGAACACATCTTAGACCTAAGCATATATATAGGGATTGGATTTCGTTTTTATGTTAACCATGCTTGTATGGAGCAATTCCTCTAAGAATATATTCTATGGGGCGCGTTAGAGCCCCATATTGAATATATTCTTAGAGGAATTGCTCCATACAAGCATGGTTAACAATAAAAACGATATCCAATCCCTATATTTACACTCACACGACTTTTTATTTATATTTATGCAATAAAAATCGTCATTTGAGAAGTGACGTAATTATTCAATAAAAGTCGGTCAATAATGTGGGAGGAGCTTACTCAATTGAACAGCAAAATGATGACGCTTTCACGTAAGGTAGAATTATTCATCCGCGACGACAAAAAAGTTCAATATTTTAGTTGTAAATTAAACATGACAAACAAAGTAAATTTCAGAGATAATTTTTTTTTTTTTTAACAGATCAGAACTTTAATATATTCAATTTTGCTGAAAGTTAATATATAGCGTAATTACATAAAGAATTTGTACACGGACACATACATGTGTGAAACTCGGTGACCGTTATTGTGCAGCGAGGCGAACTGACGCACGCTTACACACTTTAGTTTGCCCAAGTTGTCAAAACACCGATTTTCAAGTAGCTCAATGTGTTTGAGATGTCGTCTGACTTGACGGTATTACATCATTGGGAGCCATGTGATTATATAATCTACGCTTAGATCCATATCGCCATCGATAGATGAAACAAATTCACTTGTGTTCGATGGATACAATGTATTTGTGGTGACGCGGAACTGTCAACACGTGGATTATTAGCGGTGCATGTTTTATAATACACATGATTAAATACTCAAAGAACAAAGACAAGAGGATATGTTTATAACTGACCTCTATCAGAGGGTCTCACACCCGTCCATCCCAAAGGCTCGATCGTAGGACGAACATAGGCACAGAGGTAATGTTTACATTTGACACCCATCATTTTTAACAAAAATGAAAGCATGTCGCCCCGGTCGGGATATTTTTCCGTTTCTTTATACCAAGTACACATCAAAAGAAATTTTTCAAAAATATGAAATATTAAAGAAATGGGGCCACTTTTACTCCAAGTGTACCATGCCCCCTTAACCCGGGAGAAGTGTCAAATTTCAATACACAAAAATGCAAGTGCATTCAATTCATAATATGTGCATTTTATGCTATTTTATATAATGAGTATGTAAAATAAATATAAATTTTACATCTTTTTACTCGGTCCTACTGCAGTAGGTTTTAAAATGTATAAATATATAATTATAAACCCAAAATATATACTTCAGAGCCCGTTCAGCAATGTCCAGTGACTGTTGCCGGCAGTGATTTTTGGGGCAGTGATTTTTGGGGGTCTGTTTATGTTATATGGTAGCTAGAGAATATCCACATCCCATATTTTTGTGACAAAAGCATACATATAAATATTAAGGATCTAACTATAATAAATTACAAAAGATCCTTTCAAATGGATTACTTATATATTTTTTGTATTAAGACATATCGATATGTAATCGATATATAACACACACTGTCAGCACTATGCTGGTGAAATATAATGTGTCTCATTCTTTCTGACTGTAAAGTGCATGCATACCCTATATGTACATTGTATAAGTATGTATAAGTAATAAAATCAATTTTACATGCAATTATTATTGTTGTGTTATATTAAAGGCACATGTCCACTCATTTGAAAATTGAATTCTGCAATGACTCTGGACACATGCAAAAAAGTACGGGAAAATGAGTTGGCAGATTTGTACGCCATATCATGGCAAGTATTTGCATTGTTCCATGGTAACGAGAAAAACAGGATGTCCTTTCTCATCCATCTTGAACTGTGAGAGGCAACACTGATCTGGAGGTGGAGGTCAAAATACAAAAAAAAATGTTCAAAAAACAGAAAACATCAACCTTTAAGAAAGGTCACCAGCCACTGTACCGGCGCGTCAAGATTACTGATACCACGTCTACATGTATTAACATGGAAGAAGAACAAAGATCTTACTTCACAAGACATAAATCAACTTCACCTCCTCCTCCAGATCAGTTCATCACTGATGGCACTGGCAGCACCCAGTCAGAAAGGTAAATACATTGTATATAACTTATGATCAAAATGTGTTAGTTTGATCAAGGGGAGGTAATTCATATCTATTTGTAAATTACAGATGTGTCATTTGCAAATATTCAATATTTAGAAAAAATCCAAAATTCCATAGCTCCGATTTTAACCCCCCCCCCCCTTTTCCTTCACAGAAATGAGACACAGACCTATCGGATAATAAATATTAAAAAAAATGAAGAGTTGTGGAACACCGTCTTTGCTGAGCACAGAAAAATCAAACCAAGCTGTGAGGGATTCTTGAAGTGGAACATTAGCCGTGAACAGCAGTGGGGATTTGCGTGGCGGGAGGAAGTAATTTGTACAAACTGTAACTATAATTCAAAGTATTTTAAATTATATAATGAAGTGGACACAGGATCCAGAGGCCGAAAAGCAGCTGACATAAACCTCGGTTTTCAGGTTGGACTAACGCAAACATCCATTGGGCAAAGTGGTCTGTGTAAATTATTTTTGGCAGCAAATATACCTGCACCATCTATATCAGCAATGCAGTATCAATCAAGTAAAGTTAATGCAAGTATAATTAATACAAATATTCAAGATATGAAAAGTAGAAGAGATGAAATTAAGCAAATTAAT
The DNA here is from genome assembly GCF_041381155.1 of Argopecten irradians. Classification (NCBI taxonomy): domain Eukaryota; kingdom Metazoa; phylum Mollusca; class Bivalvia; order Pectinida; family Pectinidae; genus Argopecten; species Argopecten irradians. Next base: position 9,934,872 of record NC_091149.1, on the reverse strand, counting down.
AGGGATAATGGAAAACCAGAACACATTATTAATGTTGAATCAGATGGAATTTACAATAACCCATTATATACCGGTGTTGGAAAAACTCCATACCAACCCGGCACGCAATGTACTTATATTGTAGCTGAAAATGTCACACCTAAACGACAAATCATAGCTACTGACAACGGGCGAACCAGCCGTCCCACTCCCTGTATGCTGAGCGCTAAGCATGAGCAGAAACTACTACTTTTATAGACTTCGGTGTGTCTCGGCCAGGGGACAGAACCCAGAGCCTTCCTCACAGGGGCGAACGCTCAACTCAAGGCCAAATGTGAGGCGGTGCCAAGGGAGGCATTAGGAAAGAGAAAGTCAGTTAGGAAGAAGAGAAAAGATAAGATCCTAAATTTAGTCGCCTTTTACGATCATGCAATAGGGGCAGCAGGTACAATTCTAACGCCCTACCTGCAGGGCCATGTCACACCTAAACGACAAATCATAGCTATTGAAAATGAAAATAAACTGTGTTCTAAGCATGGTATGCATACAGGTGATTCAACTGAGTGTGACATTCGATCTGAGGGATGTACGGCTACAACTAAAATGAAGAGTAACATTGGAAATGAAAAAAAAATAAGCAAAGAAATGTTTCCAAGATTTGTTGAGTGATAATTAAGAAGAATATTTGACAACTGATCCTGATACTAAATCTTTTAAAGCTCTAAATTCTTTATATGAACAAAACAAAAAGACCACTACCAAACCCCAGCATTTAATAGATACTAGACATTTTTCGCAAAAGCACAAAAAGTTCACAAGTAAAAATCATAAAGTTTTGGTCTTAGATGATATCAATGATTTAGTCGACTTTAACGATCATGCAATATGGGCAGCAGGTAGAAATCTACGCCTTACCTGCAGGGCAGACAAAAAGCTTTAAAACTAACCTTTATTGATCATAACTTTGATATATATATATATATATACAAAGATGTCTAATATGTGTTCATGGATTAAGTTAACGTCCTACTAACAGCTAAGATCGTTGTAGGACGACCTCCCATGTATGCGATGTGTTGTATGTTTGACGTGCGGGTGTGTTTTAGGAGACTGCAGTAAATTAATCTTCTTCTATAGTGGAACTTCTTGCCCTTTTCATAGTGATATATCACTGCAGCCTGCTGCCAAAGACTGTTTGTTTGTTTGTTTGATTTATTAACGCCTATCAACAGCTATGGTCCATGTAAGGAACGGCCTCTCCATGTATCCGGTGTGTTGCGTGTATGTTGTGGCGAGGTGAGTGGGAACTGCGGTATGTTCGTGTTGTGTCTTCTTGTATAGTGGAACTGTTGCCCATTTTTATAGTGCTATATCACTGAAACATGCCGCCGAAGACACCAAGCAACACACCCCACCCGGTCACATTATACTGACAACGGACGAACCAGTCGTCCCCACTCCCTGTATGCTGAACGCTAAGCAGGACCAAGCAACACACCCCATCCGGTCACATTATACTGACAACGGGCAAAGCAGTCGTTTGTTTGTTTGTTTGGATTATTTAACGTCCTATTAACAGCTAGGATCATGTAAGGACGGCCCCCCGTATATGCAGTGTGCTGCGTGTATGTTGTGCGAGGTGCGTGTTTTTGGGAGACTGGCGGTATATTCATGTTGAGTCTTCTTGTATGGTAGAACTGTTGCCCTTTTTATAGTGCTATATCACTGAAGCATGCCGCCGAAGTTCCAAGCAACAACCCCACCCTGTCACATTATACTGACAACGAGCGAACCAGTCGTCACACTCGATGTATGATCCCACTTCCTTCATAGAAGCTTGCCTCATCTGTGCACTGTTGCATAAGACTGGAATTTGCATGCATTCGACAAAGTTGAACTGGTAACCTGCTCGCACCCAGATCTCAGACAGCTTATCAAAGTATAATGCATTATTTAAGCGGTTTACACACAAACTGTCGCGCTAACTTTATCGTCTGTGTACCTCATCTTCCTCTGTACAACACAACACTTACTATTTGGTCAGCATTTTGACCAAAGCAGAGAAGATTAGCTCAAAGTACAAACAGTTTTAAATAACAGTCTATCCATTGCTACACTAAATAAGATAACAAACCTGCAAACAACAAAAATAACTACGCACACAATAGCACCCTGTGGACAAGACTGTGTCTAGATACAGTAGGGACAGGCCAATCAGCACTCATCTTGAGATAGTGTTTGTTTGATTAATTAACGTCCTATTAACAGCGATGGTCATATAAGGACGGCCTCCCATGTATGCGTAGTGTTGCGTGTATGTTGTGCGAGGTGCGTGTTTTGGGAGACTGCGGTATATTCGTGTTGTGTCTTCTTGTATAGTGGAACTGTTGCCCTTTTTATAGTGCTATATCACTGAAGCATGCTGCCGAAGACACCAAGCAACACACCCCACCCGGTCACATTATACTGACAACGGGCGAACCAGTCGTCCCACTCCCTGTATGCTGAGCGCTAAGCAGGAGCAGAAACTACCACTTTTATAGACTTTGGTGTGAAAGTCGATTAGTCTAAAATACCACCGACATGATCACTTTTGAAATCGCCTAAAAGGATGGGACCGACGAGTACAATGCTTTATGAAAGTGTATTGTACAGTACAATTGACAGAGGCTAATTTAAGAAATACAATCGTAAATTTCGATCAAATAACTATGGTATAAACCTAACAAATCTCTATACTAATTTTTGTTTTATTAAACTTGACGTCCTTTTAACAGCCAGAGTCATGGAAAGGCGACCTCCCATGTATGCGGTGTGTTGCGTGTATTAAGTGTGTGTTATGTTTTGGGAAACTGTGGTATATCTGTGATTTGTCTTTTTGTATGGGATACACTACTATGTACACAGATGGAGCGATACTAATCATGTCCCGGGTATGTTTGTTTGTTTGTTTGTTTGTTTGATTTATTAACGTCCTATTAACAGCTATGGTTCATGTAAGGACGGCCTCCCATGTATGCGGTGTGTTGCGTGTATGTTGTGCGAGGTGAGTGGGACTGGGAGACTGCGGTAATGTTCGTGTTGTGTCTTCTTGTTATAGTGGAACTGTTGCCCTTTTTTATAGTGCTATATCACTGAAGCATGCCGCCGAAGACACCAAGCAAGCAAAAAACTACCCCTCGGTCCAGACCCCCCAGAGCCGGTCACTTCGCCTTTTATACTGACAGGGCTATACTGAACGGGCAGTCAGTCAAAACAACTATGGTGCCTCCGGGTTTGTTATAAACAGGGGAAATGGTATATTGCGTAATCAGACTATATTAGTATTCATTTGATTGTTTGATCCAAGTAATCTTATGTATGTTCTATTTACATTGGTATAGTGTTGTGGGAGGGGACCTGAGAGTGATGCGTGTTTGGGAGACTGCGGTTTTCATTTGTGTCCTCTTGTATATGGAATCCGGAATCTTTTCCTTTGTGTTTATATCACTGAAGCATGCCACCGAAGACACCAAGAAACACAACCAGCTGGTCATAATAAACTGTCCACGGGCGAACGGCCGCGAACCAGCCGTCCGTCCCTTTATGTTAAGCGCTACGGAGAAGCAAAAACTACCACTAGTGGAACTTTTGCACTTTTTATAGTGCTAAATCACTGAAGCATGCCGCCGAAGACACCAAGCAACACACCCCACCCGGTCACATTATACTGACAACGGGCGAACCAGTCGTCCCACTCCCTGTATGCTGAGCGCTAAGCAGGAGCAGAAACTACCACTTTTATAGACTTTGGTGTGTCTCGGCCAGGGAACAGAACCTAGAGCCTTCCTCACAGGGGCGAACGCTCAACTCAAGGCCAAAAGTGAGGCGGTGCCAAGGGAGGCATTAGGAAGGATAAAGTCAGTTAGGAAGAAGAGAAAAGATAAGATCCTAAATTTAGTCGCCTTTTACGATCATGCAATAGGGGTAGCAGGTACAATTCTTACGCCCTACCTGCAGGGCCATATTATTGTTATTGTATAAATTACCTAAGTTAATGATTTTAATATTTAATTTAGAACTTTATTAATAGTCGTAAGGATTGTTAGTTTCTTGGCGTAACTTGGTTGCGATGACAGTTTCCGGTTGCCAGCAACTGGCAAATGACAGCTTCAGGCTGTCACTGGGTTGTCACTGACAGCCGCGTGGCTGTCAGTGACAGCTTCGGGGTGTAAATACCGGGTTTCGTGCGCTGGGCAGCCAGTAGTCGTTCGACCGGCATCGGGTTAACCCCAACTATAGTCGTATTGAATCGAAATGTACGTAATGGTTATTACTTGGTGTTATCACTAGTAATATATACATAGATTCTACATGTTATTTATTGGATCTGCATCACGATTCATCTTGCCTTAAGACTTATGAAGTATTGCCTATCTATATATATAGCACCATTACTCTTATATAATAGGCTAGTGACACGTTATCACATTTAATGATAGTGACTTTCAACTAGTGGAATTATAGTTTTAGCTATTTGTCCAAGATCAAATACTTATATCATTTATTATCCCTTGTGAGAGTTTCTATGCTTTCTTTTAATTCATATTTTTTGTGAATTTATCTGTGGATGAATTGAGGCTCGTACTCTTATATTAGTTGCAAGTTAAAGTTGTTCTTTGAACTTTACTTATTCTAGTTAGAGATTTCATTTGCTATTCTATTGCATTTTGCATATTGTAAGTTAACTCTGATTTCTTAATAATAACATTTATACTTAAAATCTGGCCTTTGTTATTCATTGATATTACAATAATGACTACTACTCGGACTATAATCTAACTCTCGTCCAGAAGACAGCTGTACTCCGGAGACGCCAGGATAAGATATTTGTATGTGACATTCAAGGTAGCCTGCGACTACCACATAAGTTATACTGACGAAAGGGACCCTACAATAGGACCGGAGGCGGAAATCGTTACAACTTTTACTAAGTCATCACTCTCATAAACACAGTTAGCAAACCCAAGATCCACTGAGCAAACCTTGTCTAAATAACATTACTTCCTATCACTGTTGATCTTGCACTGTTCCAGGTAGTGTGCTGAATGGATATATGTACAGCAATGCGACGCCTGTGATTCGAAACACCAGCCGATGACGTCATAGTCGTCCTTATGGAAGTGAGGTGGTGTCCGGGAAGACATTAGAAAGAAAAAAGATACTATCCTAAATTTAGTCGCCTTTTACGTCTTTAGACCTTTGGTGGAGTCTATAAAGGTGAAAGTTTCTGCAATTGCTTAGCGCTCATCATGTACTGTAGGTATGCCCGTTGTCAGTGTAATGTGACCGGGGGGGTTGAGTTGCGGGGGTATGTTGCTTGGTGTCTTCGGCGGCTTGCTTCAGTGATAGAGCATTACCACTACACAAGACACAACACGAATTTACTAAAGTCTCTCAAAACACAAGCTCGCACATCATAAACTGAACACACCTCATACATGGGAGGCCGTCCTAAGAGTGAGGTGGGCCGTCCTAAGAAAGAAGTGGTGTCAAGGGAAACGGTAGGAAGAAAAAGGTTCAGAAGGAAGAAAAGATATTATCCTAAATTTAGTCGCCTTGGATGAAAGAAAATATACTATCTTAAAATTAGTTGCCTTATACGAGAGGGGTACTGCCTGCATCTGTACATTTTTTTTTCTTCATACATGCAGGGCTGGCCATTCTTGACTCCGGAGTAGGCACAGTGCCATGACAAAAGTATTCGCGATTTTCCAAGAAGGAGTACGTCATTTCATTAAGCATCGATACTGGTGAACGTAACAATATTTCAACAACATTTGAATGATGGTGTGAGGGGACCTACGGACTTCAAAATTGCTAACAAATAGCGAGGTATTAAATACAAAGTTATGATGTAATGTAGAGTGAATGAAACAAACCATATAATATTTACATTTTCACTTCGCTCCGGCCCTGCAGGTAGGGCGTTAGAATTGTACCTGCTGCCCCTATTGCATGATCGTAAAAGGCGACTAAATTCAATATCTTTTCTCTTCTTCCTAACTGACTTTATCTTTCCTAATGCCTCCCTTGGCATCGCCTCACTTTTGGCCTTGAGTTGAGCGTTCGCCCCTGTGAGGAAGGCTCTGGGTTCTGTCCCCTGGCCGAGACACACCAAAGTCTATAAAGTGGTAGTTTCTGCTCCTGGTTAGCGCTCAGCATACATGGAGTGGGACGACTGGTTCGCCCGTTGTCAGTATAATGTGACCGGGTGGGGTGTGTTTGCTTGGTGTCATTCTTCGGCGGCACGCTTCAGTGATGCGGCCTATACCACTGGGATAAAAAAGGGCAATAGTTCCACTATAACAGGAAGACACAACACGAATATACCGCAGTCTCCCAAAACACGCACCTCGCACAACATACACGCAACACTACGCATACATGGGAGGCCGTCCTTACATGACCATAGCTGTTAATAGGACGTTAATAAATCAAACAAACAAACAAACTTTGCTCCGTCTCAATGAAACTGCTGCCCCTATTGCATGATCATAAAAGGCGACTAAATTTAGGATCTTATCTTTTCTGTTCTTCCTAACTGACTTTGTTTCCTAATGCCTCCCTTGGCACCGCCTCATTTTTGTATTTTTTGGCATTAAGTTGACCGTTCATCCCTGTGAGGAAGGCTCTGGGTTCTGTCCCCTAGCCGAGACACACCAAAGTCTTTAAAAGTGGTAGTTTTTTCTCCTGCTTAGCGTTTACCATACAGGGAGTGGGACGACTGGTTCGCCCGTTGGTGCTTGGTGTCTTCGGCGGCATGCTTCAGTGATATACCACTATAAAAAGGGCAACAGTTCCACTATACAAGAAGACAAAACATGAATATACGGCAGTCTCCCAAAACACGCACCTCGCACACCATACACGCAGTACACCACATACATGGGAGGCCGTCCTTACATGACCATAGCTTTTAATAGGACGTTAATTAATCAAACAAACAAACTAACTGTCAGCTACAAATAATTAACAGACGGAAATACAACATTCAGTTACATTCCACAACAAATGCAAATGAGTTTTAAATTGTTAGATAATGTTTAGATACCAACTATTCAGCATTTTCACCATAATCGTCATTTTCTTCGAAACCGGACCCCTGCTGCTAAATCGAGCAACCGGATAATACATCGACTGCACTGCTAGTACTGCGCAGCAATTTTTGTATTTGAAGCTACATAATAATATTTTTATGATAAAATTTAAGCCATTAATTTTTGTATTTAAAAATAATGTTTCAAAATCGCCGTTTTTAATCGTAACAACGCACTAAGAATGAAGTTATTTTCGTAACTTCATTTTGTGTTGCCATGGTGACGAGAGGAACTGACTAGCGGCTGTTCTGCAGCTGTGCTTACATGTACGATATGTGGTACAATGTTGCAAGTTTGTATAATAATCTAACACCAAATACATATTATTTGACTTTTTTCAACCACGGAATTTTTAAATTGGTTAACGTAAATATAAGGATTGATTATCAATTTTGTTGCTTGCATTGACTGATGAAGAAAAGTTAATCTCGTGCAAATGTTACATGAACTGCAACAAAATTCGTTTGCACGAGAACAAAATTCGTTTGCACGAGATTAACTTTTCTTCATCAGTCAATGCAAGCAACAAAATTGACAATCAATCCTTAAATGGTTTTGATAAATTCGTTTGTAACATATGTCCGATGTACGGGGGCATTAACGTCTTGAAATCTCTATATTTTGTCCGCGAAATGCTGAGCGATAACAGACGATTACATGAAAATATGGCATATAGGACGTTCCAATTGACACCAATGTGCATATTCAATGTTATGTCATCTGAACATAACGATTTTAAGAAAAAAAATATTTAAGAGTTTGAGTGCATTTCCACAAATCTGCATGTTTTGGCCCAAAGCTAGTCTAGTGTTCCTTAAGTATATAATAGGCGTTATTGAGATGTTTAAAATGCTTTCCTATATGCTATATTTGCACAGTAAAATTGATCCTCTTGACGCCATACCCGCGCTTACTATTTTATTGACTCTGAAGACTGCTACAAGCGTACAAAGGCGTTTTTGACTCGCAATTTTCAACCGGCGGTCCGATAGCCAAATATCTCTCCTGTTACTGAAATTAGGACTGAAAACGAAAGTAGAATGTTTCTGATTTGTTCTGCTATACATTCGATATTCTGTTAATTGTACCCTGAAAATAATCAGGTGTGGAAGTAATCCGAAAGGAACACTGACTGACCGCTCCGAGAGGTCGAAGTGATGAAGAACATGTACAACAGTTCTTTGCTAGCGATGTGTCAGATGTTGAAAGTAATTTTCAAGTGTCATATACTTTTGATTTGGAGGTAGTAAATGACATCATTATTTAAAATTGTGTGTCCGATGCCGACACAGAATATATGCAAACAACCATCCCGGCCGCCGTGTTAACAGACGACGAAATTGACTTTGTCAAAGCTCCATTTCCGCTCCTTTCACCGACGAGTTGAAATTAATGATTATTGAAAATATGTATAAATAAACAGTTTTTAAAAAGTTGATTTTCAAAAGCGCGTTTTGAATTATTAAATTGTAGATGAAATAAATGTTCAACCAAAATAATATACCAAGAATCGTACCTGCTGCCCCAATTGCATGATCGTAAAAGGCGACTAAATTTTATCTTATCTTTTTTCTTCTTCTTAACTGACTTTATTCTTACTAGCGCCTCCCTTGACACCGCCTCACTTTTGACCTTCTGTTGAGCGCTCGCCCCTGTGAGGTAGGCTCTGGGTTCACTCCCCAGCCCGTGACACACCAAAGTCTATGAAATGGTAGTTTCTGCTCCTGCTTAGCGCTCAGCATACAGGAAGTAGGACGCAACAGTTCCACTATACAAAAAGACCTAACATGAATATGCCGCAGTCTCCATTAACGCGCATCTCACACTACATACACGCTGTACATCACATTATATGACCCTGGCTGTTCATAGGACGTTAATAAATCAAACACTTCAACAAACAATTAAGTCGGTTAGGAAGAGAAACGATAAAATCCTTAATTTAGTTCCCTTATATCATCATGAAATAAAGACAGCATGTGCGATTCCAAGTTACATGTATGTCCACATTGGTGACGGTTTTCTTATTAAATTGCATGTTACTGTCTATCAAACACAAAACGTATTCGATATTCAACTTTGTGATGAAATTTATTGTTGAATTTTCAGTTATCAATATACAAACGTTTATACTTACAGTAGAAACTTAACGCATTAAATGTGTGTATTAAATACAGATTAAACTACAATGAAATGGCTTCTTACAGCTGTTTAATTGTGTGTGCCATTAAAATGGTAAAAAAGGCTGATAGAAGAAAATAGCTATCTAATACGTATCTATTACGAAAACCCGTCAGCATATCGGAGTGAAATGCAACTTTAAAATGATACATACAATATTTGTGTTATATACAGTAACTCTCTAAGTGTCAGATAAGCCCGTCCTTATCATTGAATGTCCTTAATCTAGAACTGACCTACATGTTATGTGTTCGATGTAGACATGGTTTTCACAAAGATACTTGCTTATTCGTTTCTCTTCCTCTCTCCTTTGCTTCTTCATTATCGAGCATGCGCAGAAAAGAGGATACTCCTCTCTGATCCGAACTACGTTCTCCACATCGAGTCGAGTTTGGCTGAGCTGACCGCTAAGGTCTTCTCTCTCCAGACCCAGTCAAATACCTTAAAGGACGACTTGGACAATATAGAAACGTCACTTCCGTCTACAGGTATACTCATGACGTCATTATCGCAATTTTTGTTAGATATTTTAACTGTTAACATCTTGCAGTTTTTCATAATCATTTTTTATTTAGAGATGCGTCAACGCTGACAGCATAATTGGTGTTGACTTATGTAAATGTGTATCTAATTAACACATAACATAATGTATATACATTGTAGCTTTTGATGTGCAATCTGTACGTAATTAATAATTTTTTTAACATTATTATCTGGAAGTAAAATTAGAAGCTCAAACTTTTCAATAGTGATAATTGTGTAAAGTAAGTAACTTCTGTAACTGAAGAAAAAATATAAATAATTTGCTGCGGTTTTTGATATAGAAATAATATCATTTTTCAGTGGTGTAGTGTCTTTTAAAGGGATGGGGGAAAATTCATAGTAGCAGTTTATTTACTAAAAGCGGATGTCTTTGCTAAGTAACTCTTCATGACATATTATTATAATTATGTATTGATTAAAAGTATAAGCTGCCAAAACATTTAATAACATATATATACGATAAAGTTTTTTGACAAACATTAAAGATTTAAATCTGCAGTAAAATAGAAGTTATATAAACATGTATTGCTCTAAGCTAAGAATAAAGCTACAAAACTTTGATTTAGCAGTATTCCGTTTTAAAGTCCCATTATGCTTTCACAACACTCTGTCGAGATGTACATTGGGATTCCTTATGAAACGTACTTCATTTGGTTTCTTTCTAATGAGGATAATTACGTTAATAATCAATTAATAAAGAATTCTTAAAATAGAACGGGTTGATTCCCATACATAAAAATACCTCGTACACACGTATATGTTCGACACCCTGATGATAAACAAAACAAGCGTGGCCATGGGCGAGGGTAGTTTCGAGTAAACGGTAAATACAACTGTTTTAACGTTTGGCACTCATTTTTTCCACATATATCGACTGTGGCTTCTCAAATATTTATTATTTTTAATTTAGAGCTAATACTAAAACGTATAATGATCAAGAAATGCTGTGTGTTTATAGTGAGATGCATACATGGGGCACCAAAGTGGGGTATTTTTTCACACACGTATAACCATGATAACTACATGTAAATCACTTGAATAAAGTTCGGTATCAGTTATTTGTCTTTTCTCCAGCTGAAGACTTGCTCACAAATTCGTAGCTTATATTCCTATACACAATTGATATACACATAAAAAAATACGATATATCCATGATATACATGAAAAATGTACTTACATCCAGAATATACCTGTAGTAATATAAATTTATTTATTAATTACCAGATATATAGTAACAGTATGTATCTTAGGAATATGAAATATACAACATACACGTGCGAAGTTAACTCTTCAAAAATTAGAGATTCGTTTTAATGATGAATACTGACGCCAATTTACCAAAGTCAGTAACATAGTAAATGCAATTACACGCTATATGTGTATGTAGCAACGAGCTAGGAATGAAGTAACCAGAGCTCCAATATGATCAGATGATATTAAACATAGATTAATTGTTAAGGATGTACTCCTCTGAGAAGTCAAAATTTTCTTGTATTAAACTTTTTTTCTCATATGGATTTTTGGAAATAGGAGTTCATGCCATAAAAGAAAATAGAAGAAAAAACATATGTCCGTGTGCTCTTTTTTGAGCTATTGTCACTCAAAGATACCTAATTGACAAAATATTGGATTTTATGGGAATTTTGCCGTTTTGACCATATACACAATAGATTAAAGCCATAATTTCCGAATGAGGTGTTTGATATGTATAAATGTTTGTAGAATTTATTTTCTAGTAGTCTTCTTTAAAAATATACCAGTTTTGATCAATAAGACTACATTTTTTTTCTCAGAATAACAACATATGCTACCCCTACCCCTTAATTTTGAGCTTCAAAATGCACCATTTTCAGCAATTTTTGCCAAATTTAGCCCTTTATAGAAAAAGTTCTGGTATTAAACTTTTGTTAATATTTTGCATATCAACAGGGAAAGGGTTGTTCTTTCTAAATCAGGCAGAAAAATGGGGGGTCCGTGTGCTTACTTTTTTGCCCCATTTCAATATTTGTTATTTTTCAGTATTTTCGAATAAAAAATAATTGTGCTCAAATCACCATTAAATGTAAAAATAAAGAGACAAACGTGTATCATATCACACATTAATGCTCAATATTTTAATTACCACGAACCCAGTAAAGATTTACAGCAAAAATTACCTCGATACAGCTAAAAATACTGGCGCAGTGATGATTTAAGTAAAAACAATTTCAGTAAAAATGGTAAAACTGTGGCTCTACTCAAAGCAAAAAAAGACACAATTTCAAAATGGCCGCCAAATGGGCCATTTCTTAAAATCCCCATATAAAAAAATCTACTAAAGCTAGAAATGTAATTTTTTGATAAAATTTGCAACTGGTAACTTCCTTCAGATATTGATAGATTTTATTTGAAAATCTCATAACTTCTTTGATCTATGTCGAAACGAGACTTTAACGGGACTGAAACCTCAGAAGAATACAACCTTAAGTTTATAAATCCGGCAAAAGTGACAATATTTAATGATTTAACATGTTTACACGTATATAATGTACATTACATAACTGTAAAATGGCTATAGATGTTAATAATTTCAACATGGGTAACCCAGATACATAATTCCAAAACAGAGAATTAAAGGTGGTCTAGAAGCTAATGAGATGAAATAGACCAAAAATCAGGCAAATAAATAGTTATATAAATTTTTAAACAGCCTGAAATTATTTAAATTGTACCTGATGGATATAATTACTCACACAATGTATGTATATATATAATTAATATTGACTGTTGTTGGATATTTGTGTCAAGTCCCTGTATATACTGTATGCATCTGTTCTTCGACCTTCCGTGCATATTACCTGAAGTATACTTGTGTTTACTTTTGTTTGTTTATATGGGACAAGGAAGTAATTCCAACCGTGTGGGCAAAACAAAATTGTCAAACTTTTGAGGCGATCTGCCCTTTTATCAAGACATACAAAACTAACACGATTACATAATAGGATACGAACAGTAATGCGGGACAAAAACATGAACAGACGAATTAGTATTTTTCCTCAGTTACATAAGTAACTTTCTTTACAACATTACCATCATTGAAATAATTTGGCTTTGTTTGCAATTCAACACTGATTGTGCGTGCACCAAAAGAAAAATAAATTATTTTATATGTACTTTTGTGTTAGTTTGACACATACAATTTTACATACACAATTAAACGTCATAGATTGTTAAGATAACATGGTTATATCGACCAAAGAAAAAATATTGACAGAGGACGTAGTCCGAGGTCGATATTTTTTCTGTGGTCGATATAACCATGTATTGACCGAAATCAAAATGCTGTATTTGTTTTATTATTTTTCTGGATTTTTTACATTTTGAAATGAGTGCAAATCTAAATAAGCATCGCATTGTAAATTCTGCTTTGTTATGACAGTTACAATCTTATGATTTTGTAACATGTTTAATTTAAGAACAACATACGAAAACAATATCAATTTATGCACTTTACGCTTTTATGATATGCACCCGGTATATGCGTATTTGTAAGTTGCATACATGTGCATGTACTCCCATTATATACCTGTAGCGCGATGTCTTAAGGTCACAATCAATTAAATGTATAGTTTCTTTTCCGTTGAAATAATCCACTTTGACGTCAAACATATATCAAAAGATTCAGATTGACTTTAATATACATTCTCTTATGATTAGTACTTCATTCCGTAAAACAAAAATCGTAAACATAACTTTACACTAGGTTTAGCCTAGGCCAAATGTTGGTACTAGGTGGAATTTTAAGAAAATAAGCATCCAACGTATTCACTTTTCAATGGCCCCAGACGTTTAATTAATGTTATTCGATTATTTTCTACTCTCCTACCGTGTTTATGTTGAAAATTTAAAAGCTTAAACTGAAGTCATCAGTTGGAAGTCATCATCATCTTTGTTAGAATCCGAAACAATCAACGTCGTCTGTCACATTTTGTGGTTACGCTTCAAACTCAGGTCATCAAAGCGTTTGTTTCAAAGCGCCAGGAACACCAAGCGTTTTGTTAAAGTAGGCGATAACGTTATCTAAAAATAACCGTGCAATATACTTTTTTTATAAACTACTTCCGGAAAAATCTTGCGATATAGTTTTTATCGGTGATCACGTGGCGGGTTTTTGACCAATGAGAAGTGACAAAAAATCCAGAAAAATAAGAAAAAACTACACAGCACCATGGATCGTAATTAACTCTATACCAATGAGCACTATATATAAATTTCGCCACACGTTTGACGTCACACGTGGCACGCTTTCCAGTCATCGCTCATATTTTAGCGTTCTGCTGAACAACATTGATACATTTTTGTAGATCCGGCCTTCGGCTGCCACTTTCCGAAGGGTTAATTGCGCTCCATTGTGCTGTATAGTTTAATATTTGTCTACTTTGTCCCGCATTTCTGTTCGTATCCTATTATGTAATCGTGTTTGTTTTGTATGTCTTGATAAAGGGGCAGATCGCCTCGACAATTTGACATTTTTTTTGTCCACACGGTTGGAATTACTTCCTTGTCCCATATTTACCATTTGAAGTAATTCGTATCCAACAGACTTACGTTTGATTGGATCCCGTGTCATCTGGAAAATCCTGTTGATATTACTTCTTTGACCCTTTTATTTGTTTAGATGTTTTGTCTAGTTAGTGCGTGGAAGGCCTCTTCAAGAAACACTATACAAACACGTTCGATTTTTATGTACATTTTCAATAAAGCGTGCAGTCGAATAGAAATGCTTACCAGAGATCGAGCAACTTGTTTTAAATTGAACGCTAAATCGTCGTAGTTACCAGAGTTTTACTCGTTCTTACTGATGTCCAAACGAGCCCATTTGTGTTTTACTCGTATTCAGTGAGTTTTAGGCTGATTTCGGAATCTGTCATTTACAAGTGTACTAATCCACTTTATTCTGTCTACACATGCGAACTCGATATGTTTACATTTTGTAGCTCTGTTTATGCTCTGTGGCAAGAAATTCGGATAAAACCATCTCATATGAGGGCTTCTGTTGTTTTTAAAAAAAAACATGGAAGAGTTGGGCATTTTTCATAAGGATATATGTCCTATTAATCAGCAAAGTTAGTCATTTATGACGATAAATTACGCCCGAAAACATAATGGGATTTTTAGAAAGAAGCATGCTACAGTAGAAACTGATAATGCTTGTTCATTTTAATTTATTTAAAAAAAGAGACGCTTTATTTAGCGCCGACGAATGATAGTTTTCTCAATCAAAAACATGAACAGACGAATTAGTATTTTTCCTCAGTTACATAAGTAACTTTCTTTACAACATTACCATCATTGAAATAATTTTGCTTTGTTTGCAATTCAACACTGATTGTGCGTGCACCAAAAGAAAAATAAATTATTTTATATGTACTTTTGTGTTAGTTTGACACATACAATTTTACATACACAATTAAACGTCATAGATTGTTAAGATAATGGGTATCGTTTATTCTCTGTCGGCGGTGGAACATCTTCAAACTACTAATGGTATATTTTCATGTGGGTATTTATTTTTTCTTCGTATTGATAATAATTTCTATTTCTGCTAAACGTCAAGCAAAAATGAATAAGACGGAAAGTATTGGCCTGGTCGATGATTTTGTCAGTAGGATTCAGTAAGGTAGTACTCGGAGGTCACATAAAATCGAATTAAAACAAACGGTTGTGTTAGTTATTTTCGGAACTTATTTAGATATGTATTTTTTTTAATTTACAAAACGGATATAACATTGTTAAGAATGTTTCTTTTGAAATTACACAAAAGCTATCGATGGAAATATTTTTTTTTGTATTTGTAGCTTCCGGTGCTACATATGTGAGATGGGGCCGTACGTCTTGCCCTGGGAACGGCTCTGAACTTGCTTATGAAGGTACGGTATCATAACCACCTTGTGTATGGTGTTAGCTCAATAATCCCGATTAGTCCCAAACTGCAGTGATATTTTACTGGACTTTGTGAATACCTTAACTTAAAGATTTTTAGGTCATCTGACCCGAACATGACATGGTCCCGACAAAGTGTTGTTATTTTTCGGGTCGATCCGAAATCCAAGATGGCCGCCAAAGCCGCCATCTTGAAAGCACATTTTGAACTTCTTCTCAAGTTCTACCGGTGCGATTTGGCTGAAACTGGCATGAAATGATCCTGATATGGTCCCGACTAAGTGTTGTTATTTTTCGGGTCGATCCGTAATTCAAGATGGCCGCCACAGCCGCCATCTTGAAAATACATTTTGAACTTCTTCTCAAGTTCTACCAGTGCGTTTTGGCTGAAACTTGCATGAAATGATCCTGACATGGTCCCGACTAAGTTTTGTTATTTTTCGGGTCGATCCGAAATTCAAAATGGCCGCCAAAGCCGCCATCTTGAAAACACATTTTGAACTTCTTCTGAAGTTCTACCGGTGCGATTAGGCTGAAACTTGCATGAAATGATCCTGACATGGTCCCGACAAAGTGTTGTTATTTTTCGGGTCGATCCGAAATTCAAGATGGCCGCCACAGCCGCCATCTTGAAAACACATTTTGAACTTCTTCTCAAGTTCTACCGGTGCGATTTGGCTGAAACTGGCATGAAATGATCCTGATATGGCCCGACAAAGTGTTCTTATTTTTCGGGTCGATCCGTAATCCAAGATAGCCGCCAAAGCCGTCATCTTGAAAATACATTTTGAACTTCTCAAGTTCTACCAGTGCGATTTGGCTGAAACTTGCATGAAATGATCCTGACATGGTCCTGACAAAGTGTTGTTATTTTTCGGGTCAATCGGAAAACCAAGATGGCCGCCACAGCCGCCATCTTTAAAACACATTTTGAACTTCTTCTCAAGTTGTGCGATTTGGCTGAAACTTGCATGAAATGATCCTGACATGGTCCCGACAAAGTGTTGTTACATCTCTGGTTGATCCCAAATCGAAGATGGCTACCATGACACTATATCTAATTAACTTCCTACATGTTAAGGCCCTTTGGCCTCTTGTTTGAAAGAAAATTTGTTGAAAGAAATTGAAAATGATCCTGACACGGTCCTGACAAAGTGACACCATATGAAATTACCAATTTTTTTTTTACTATTGCCAAGGAAGTCATGATGACCGTTAAGGCCCTTTTGGGCCTGCTTGTGTTTAAAATCGGGAATCCAGATCGACAGTTACTTAGTCACCTTAATAGAGAAATGTCACTATAAAGTGGCATGACTTGGCACTTTTTTATATACCAGGTGATCCAAGAACCTCTTATTGACAGTTTAATGTTGATTATCGACAATAGAAGGGACAAAAGACACAAAAAGATACCTGTCGACATTTGGGTTTATTCAATCAAAGGATGATTAGGCTGTTGACAGAAAATTGTCAAATAAGAATGTATTGTCCAACTATGAAGACGTGTTTTGTCTCTTTATTATAACTACAAACGTATCGGACATACCACAGCCTTCTAAATCACCCGCGTACTTCAAACACACAATATATTAAGACGAGACCTTTGCTGGAAAAAGCTCAATCAACAACCAACCAATCAAAATAACTTGATAAGATTAAAACAATTAAAAGTGCATTCTATATTCAACACACTAACGCATTTTATGCAAGATATATATACAGGGCAGTTACCGATTTTCCAACAAACAATAGTTTCCTTTTTCACTTACATAGTGATTAACCTAATCACCTTTTTGAATATTGGGAACTGAAGTCCCATTGACCTTTATGAATCATTTTACTCTGCTATTTAACTCTTTCCCTGACAGGCGTCACCGGAGGCTCCCTCTACGCGGACACTGGCGGTGCAGTGGAATATGTGTGTATGCCAAATAATCCCACACATGAATTCACAGACTTCTCATACACCGACGCACATCTGCACGGCGCCATGTACGAATCAAACATGTTCAGTTCCACCAACACTGGCGACCGTGTACCCTGTTCAGTTTGTCACGTCACGAACCGAGCGTCTCAACTAATGCTACCTGGGACTAACAAGTGTCCTTCCGGTTGGACACGGGAATACCATGGGATATTATCCTCCGGTTATCGTGGCCACAAGGCTGGGACACAGTATATCTGTCTAGACGCGGCTGCCGAGTCTCTAGCTGCTTTTAGTAGTAACGCCGTGGGTAAACTGCTATACAGAGTTCGCGGGAAATGTGGTTCCTTACCATGTCCCTCATACCAGGCAGGCCGGCTCTTGTCGTGTGTTGTTTGTACCAAATAAATTACTTTCTTATTAATAAATTGTTAATTTCTTATGTTTAATGAATGTGTGCTTACGGTGTCTCTGGCGGTATGCTTCAGTGAGATAGCACTATAAAATGGGCATAAGTTGCTTCCAGTACAATACAATTTCTTATTGAAAATGAATTTTGTTGTCCAGTGTCACTGGAGATATGCTTCAGCGAGATAACACTTTAAAATGGACAAGAGTTCTCACTAGTACAAAGCGACACATACCGCAGCCTCAAAAAATCTACAGAAATATACACACATCGCATTTAAGGTAGGCCGTCCTTAAAGCACACTGTTTGTTAATTAGATCTAAATAAAACTTTAAAAGTTATTGCCCTTTATATTACATTTGTTTGCGACATCTAATGTCACCCATTAATTTTGTTGTTTGTTTGTTGGATTAAATGTTCGTCCTATTAATAACCAGGGTCATGTAAGGGCGGCCTCCCAGGTACAGTATATGCGATTTGTAGCTTGTATGGAATGCACGGTGCGTGTTTTGGGAGACTGCAGTAAATTTGTGTTATGTGTTATTGTATAGTGGAACTGTTGCCCTTTTTATAGTGCTATATCACTGAAGTATGCCATCGAAGACACCAAGCAACACATCCCACCCGGTCACATGAAGTATAATACTGAAAACAATCACGAATTTTATC
The DNA here is from genome assembly GCF_041381155.1 of Argopecten irradians. NCBI lineage: Eukaryota > Metazoa > Mollusca > Bivalvia > Pectinida > Pectinidae > Argopecten > Argopecten irradians. The sequence continues at coordinate 9,916,106 of NC_091149.1, read as the reverse complement.
AGTTGATTTTATTAATAAGCACTCATCCAGACGTATCTTGTAAGCGTTGTTTGTTATGTTTTGCTCGCACAGAATTTGGAATATTGTTTAAATGTTATTTTACTGTATTATATTAAAAATTTGTAATCGATTTAAAAGCAGCACAGTACAGACATGTAAAAGAAACATGGTGCGCACAGACGATGAAAAGTGCTGGAATTGGGGGTCAGTGCTGGAAAAGTACTGGAATTGGGGGTCAGTGCTGGAAAAGTACTGGAATTTTGCAAAAAGTCCTTGAAAAGTGCAGGATTTTACCTATTATTGTATTTAATCTATATAATTTATTCAAACATCCAAGAAATAACAAACAAAAAACTAATTTTAAAAAGGTTGGAAATGAATAAATTATCGGTATTATATATTTTTTTCAATATATCCGGATTTTCCTCACCTGTTGGTTCCGGCATTTACAAAAGACGTCACTTGGGCGCTTGCAGTGCACATATGGTTTGTAATACAAGCGTCTGCGTGATGTACCTAGCACATGTTATGAAGTGGGGATCTCGGCGGGATGAGTCATGGCCTCGACCCACAAATGTGTTTATAATAGGTCATGGCAACGGAAGTACGCATGGATGAGGGAGAGACCGTCAAATAAACACAAGGCATGGTGTTCGGTATGTAAAAAGGATATTGAAATATGATCTATGGGCGAAAGTGCGTTAAAATCACACCGACAGTCGGAGAAACATTTAAGGTTACAGAGAGTTTCAGATCAGAATGCTAAATTTGAATTTGTTGGTATAAAGAAGGAACAAGTAAAAGAATCTGACTCAGAGGAAATGTTAACCGTGCCGGTGCCACCTCCGCCGCCATCACAAACAAACCCATCGGTATCACGTGTCCCTTTGCAATCAACACAAATTTTCTTTAATCACGACTCGTTACAAGCTGAAATTATTTGGACATTACAAACTGTCGTTAACCATTCCTGGTATAGATCAAATGAACATGTTGGTGAGGTTTTTCAAAGCATGTTCCCAGATAGCAATATCGTTAAAAATTTCTCATGCGGACAAAAAAAGACTGCTTATATGTGTGTGTTTGGAATTGCACAGTATATCAGAGAAGTGTATGCCAAAGATATATCGCCCAAGAGTTTTGTGATTTTTTTTATGAAAGCCTCACCCATAAACTTCATATCCGATTTTGGGACACCACTCAAGTGAAAACAGGTTACTACGGCTCCCAGTATTTGGGGCATGGGACAGCTAATGACATGTTAAAGCATATGCTACAGGAGACATCTAAGCTCAACCTAAAGAATATGGTTCAGGTGAGTGTTGTGAACATTTTTTAAACAAGCCATATATTATTCAATTTCATAGATATGCATATAATAATTATGTTTTCATTTGATTATTGTAATAAAATATGATGTTCTGTGCATAAGTATTTATATACTGTGCATGTTCTAATAAATCTTGGATGTACATGTACATAAATATATTTAATTGCACATGTACAATGCCATGATGCATATTACAACCAGGTGCTTTTTTTATATATTTCAGGTATCTATGGATGGTCCAGCAGTCAATTGAAGTTTTACGAAGAGTTAAGGCAGAAACTGCAAAATGACAATGACGTTGGTTTAGTGAATATCGGATCATGCGGTCTACATGTTCTCCACAATGCTTTCAAAACTGGAATCCTTGCTACCTCCTGGGATATTTCATCCCTGCTTTCATCACTCTACTATTTGTTTAAGGTACAATTAAGAAATTATCATAGACTGAGCCTGTGTAGTTAAATCATTGCTTTTAGTTTATTCATCTATGTGTACATCTTTTTATCTTCATGTTACATTCTTATTTTAATTTCCACTGTCGCTGTTGCTGCATGTGAATTTATTAATCTACCAGTTCAAACCCTGCAATACATGTGCTATTATTATTTTTTTAATTTATGATTTGAATTTATTTTCGAAGGATTCTCCCGCACGTAGGGAAGACTTCATCAAAGTAACAAGCACATCCCTCATGCTAATGAAATTTGTAACACACAGATGGATGGAAAATGTCCCAGGATGCGATGAGGGCTCTTAAAGTGTGGGACAATGTTAAACTCTACATAAAGAAAGCAGAAGTTTGTAAAGAAGTTGCCAAACCGAAAAACAAATCCTTTGAAATAATTGCTGCAGCTTCTAAAGACAGATTGATCATTGCTAAACTTGAATTATTCAAGCATGTGGCATTGGAAGTACAACCTTTCCTGGGAAAATACCAAACAGATAGGCCCATGGTACCATTTCTGTACCCTGACCTGAGCAACATGGTGAAGACACTTCTTATGAAGGCAGTGAAACCTGAGGTTATTGACACAAAGTACTCAAGTATGGACCTCACAAATGACAAGAACTTGCTCCCCCGCATAACAAAGTAGAGATTGGCTTTGCAGCTGAGAAAGCATTACATGATGCTAAAAGGGGGAATGACAAAATCAATGATTTCGACAAGTTTATAGAGTAACTCGTATTCAGTGCCCGTAAGTGTTTGTGCTCTTTGCTTCAATTGAGAACAAAAACTCTTGATTTAGGGCGTTAAAATGTCCACTTTTACTACAGTTCTCTTCTTCCTAACTGACAACAAGGGCAAGCTCTCATGTTTAAGCCCAACTTCAGATGGTGGTATTTTCCAGCGTTCAGCTCATGGATGCACAGAAAATATGCGGAATGTTGATCATGGTCATTGCATAAACAAAAACCCACACAATCATACCGCATCAGTGATAGGGAATGTGATGCTTGTCTGAGTCAGTTCAAAGTGTTTCTTTGTGAAATTCCTGTGATAGGAAAGGAGGTGTTCGAAAACTTTGATCCATACTCGTCAAGATTAGATGAATTCCTTTCTGTCCACTTAGACAAGCAACAGTACAAGGAACTATTTGAAGTTGTAAAACTTCTCCTCATTCTTTCACATGGCCAGGCTACAGTGGAACGTGATTTCTCAATTAACAAAACACTTGAGGTTGAAATATGAAGGAGCATACTCTGGTGGCACAGAGACCTATCTGTGACTTTGTTAACAATTTTGGTGGAGTCTTGAAAGTTCCAATCACCAAGGAGCTACATGCAAGTGCTAGAAATGCACGACACAGATATAAACAGTACCTTGACGAAGAGAAGGAAAGGAAAAGCACAGAGAAACAGAAGAGAAAAAGGAAATGTCTAGAGGAAGAAGTGGAGAATTTGAGGGAAAAAAAATCAAACAAAATAAAAAGGACCATGAAACTTTAATTAACTCAGCTGATACATATGCCCTTAGAGCAGAGAAAGAAGGAAACCTATCGCTTATATCGCATTCAAACAGCTTGAGGGAAAAGGCGAAAGAAAATGCAGAAACAGAAAAGTCTCTTGATAAGGAACTTGCAGCCAAAATTAAAAATTTAAAGGACTGTTGAATCCTTCCTTGGATAGTTCTTTGTATGTATAATCCTATGAAAATTAAACTGAAAAGTTGCTTGATAATTACAAAGCAATTCTAAATTGTTTTGTTATGTTATTTTATTTGTAGTAGTAAATATGAAGCACTGTCACTTAATTGAATTTCTGTAGTATGGATTGAAGACAGTATAAACAAAATGAAATGAATACCTCAAGTATTTTGAAGAGTGCTTGCACATTGTATACCTTTCTGGTATGTAATAATTCTGTCAATAATCACTTACTGAACCAGGAAAACACATGGTTCATTGCAAAATTATACCTTTAATATCAAAATATTGCGCGAATCATGTTAAAATATCTACAAAAATGTACCTTGAATATTGAAAAAAAAATGCTTGAAACGTGCTTGAATTTTGCTTTGAAAAACCTGTACCAACCAAGAGAAAGATTTGGTGCAAAGACGACAATTATGAATAACTAAGAATTTACCTTACATTTATTTTAACGGGATACAAATTTTCTCGAATTCCAAAGACTTGCGAATAATTGTAAAAGACGCAATTACAAATCACAATAGGCTTAACATGCATTAATGGCGAGTTAGTTAAAATCAGCGGAAAAATATGGTAAAGTTATTACTCCTTCAGAAAGGAATAGAAATAGGACAATTTAGACTCTATTTGTGAATATATTAAATTCATTCAGCTTGATCAAATGTTCTTTTACATATACGACGTTATTTTTGATAAATTGAAAAAGTTGGTGTTTTGAATGATTCATCGTAATATATACGCTAAATGTCTAGTTTAAAATGGTGTCATGAATGGCGTTTGTCTCTTTAGGACACAATTGCTTTCCTAATTTTTGTGTGGACAACTTGAAGCATTATCAGTTTGCGTGCACTGTATTTGTCACCCAGAGCGACGATGGTACCACGGTCTTGACTCATTGTGACGAAAAACACGTCAATTCCGGTTGAAAATGCGCAGATCTCACTTCCGTCCTCCAGGCGCCAAAGTCTGATTGAGCCATCACGTGATCCGGAAACTACAATTTCGCCATCTTGTGAAATGGCTGTACACCAAACCTAATTAGAAAACAAAATTTAAAATTAATGAAGTCTTTTAAAAATTAAATAAGGATAAAAAGGTTTTTTTACCGGATACAGTCACATACAAGGATACTTTTCAATCAACAGACTGTTTAACAGTCTGCAATACGTCGTTCTCGAGCTTCTACCAAAACGACTTTGGTAAGTAGTTAAGTATAATCTACTACACAAAAAACTATAATCAACAAAGAATGCGACAGAGGTTCGGCATTATGGCATGCAAAAATGTAAACAATATTGCAAGACTCTCCCTCCTAACTGAGCTTCGTTCAGGGTACCGGTGTAATTTACAATTAAACACGTTTATAATGAAAAACGAATTCATAGTTATAGTAGCAATTTAATTAAAATTAGACTGTTCTACGATACGCGCAAATTAATGATTAAAAAACTCCACGTTCCTCAACATGACCCCTGCGGTTAACAATCAGCGTCTCGCCTACGGAATCTTCGGTATGGTTGATTCTGTCGGAAGTATAAATTGCTAACAATATATCCCGAGATGTTCCGATTTTAGGTCAACATCATAGTTTGTTTGTTTGATTAATTAACGTCCTTTTAACAGCTATGGTCATATAAGGACGGCCTCCCATGTATGCGTTGTGTTGCATGTATATTGTGCCAGTGCCATATGCGTGTTTTGGGAGACTGTGGTATATTCATGTTGTGTCTTCTTGTATAGTGGAACTGTTGCCCTTTTTATAGTGCTGTATGGAGCCGGGCTAGAAGTCTAATTTTGATAAGATTAGATAGTGATTTGTATTCTCTGTCAAATTTCTTATAAAATGTTTGCATTACGTGTACATGTATAATGTCTTTTGTACCCATATGTTCGTTATAACCATGTTTTATTGTATATATCCTTTAATGACATCTTTAAGTTGAATTTGGATATTATTCGCATAAATTCAAACGAGAACTGTATCTTGTTTACCTCATCGTCGTGTCCTGTGAGCGTTCTGGTTAACTGCTCCCGGTCCATGTCCCATATCTTTAATGTCCTATCGGCAGACGCAGAAACCAAGAACTTCTGGTCCTGTGAAAGAGCTAATGCCGTTACTGCAGCCGCATGACCATGTGATTCCGAACCTGCCAACAGTTGGCGACGAGTTTGTCCAGTGCGCAGGCTCCAAACACTGAGGCTTCCGTCTCTTAGGCCCGTCACTGCCTCGTCACGTGGTAATAAAACTGTACAATCCGAAAATGCGTCTAGTTTTAGGATGTTTGCGTTTTGTATCACGCCATTTGCCTTAGACATGTCAAAAGTAAGGAATTCAATCTGGTTGTCGAAGCTATTTGTGAACCCAGCCACACAGTACTTATCCTGCTTTGACAGAGCTAGAAAATTGACGTAATCGTTATTACCAACAGGGGCATCGTAACGGACCTCTTTCTGCTTCTGGTTGCCCATTAAGTCCCAAACCGAAATCGTGGTTCCGGTACCAAATTTGTCCGATTTAGCAAACACTACAGATTCCTTACTATCAGTCAAACATATAGCTGAACAGGTATCGGATGGACACATCTCCAGTGGTCGTCCCGTCACGAAGTTCCATACCTGTATAAGATGAATCACATCTTAAATGAGTTCAATTTACCAAAATAAGGATGCTGATAGTATATAGACTGAACCTTGGATAGTCCGGATTGCGAATTTTCCGGACTGACAGAATTTGTTTACTGAATTAATCTGTTCCTTGACATTTCAATCAGGATTGTTAGGTTTTCTGACAATCGGCGTCCGGATTATCGATGGCCAATGTAATACCGTATAGTGGGTTATTTTCGCGATTTGATCTTAAAATAAGAGAATTTAATATTATCGGTTCTGGGTTTAATTAAAGGTATACATAATTTCCTAATATTTCGTTGATCTTATTTTCGCGATTATACTAGTGTCCCGTGAAGATAACCGGCTATATGGTATACTGGTGAATTAATGTTCATTTTAGATAGATTGTGGAATGGGAGCTTCTTTATATAAAGCCTAAGGTTACATATTGATTATGCCCCACCTTGAAATTTGATGGAGGGGCATATGCAAATTGATCACAAATTCATTCAAATCAAAATAAAAGCAACATTCTGTTATTTTGGATTTTTTAAAATTCTTTTTCTTATAAGCTTCGCGTATTTTGTCTATTTCTTCATAAATACAAAACATGTTGCGAATAATGATGATTGTAAATGTGATATATTCAGTTTACTTAACATTTTCAATCATTTGTGATATTCTTACATTCATTTTTGTAGATAGATTAGTACGATAACCGTATATAATGCGTATTACCACGTGAATATCTTACAATACACACCTGTAGATTTTTATGAGTGACGCCTTTGCCTGTTGAGAAAGCATTGACGTCTATGTCGGCTTGTACTGTACCCACGAGTAGACTATCGTAGCAGGCTAAATAGAGGTTAGAGGATCCAGCAGTGTCTCCCTTCATAATTCGTACCAGCTCGCCAGTCTAAGGTCACATAAAAACATAATTATACATTTATTGATTAGATCGACAGTTTCCACTGTAATAAGTAGACACGAATATACCAGAGCCTCTCAAAAGATACAGAAATCCACATCCCGCAACACAACATATTTAAAGTTTAGATCGAGAGTTTCACTATTATGTAAACACTACACGGATATTCGGTTTCCTGCCTAACCCAGGACAATACAAAAACGGCAAGTGTTCCTCTTTTACAGGGAACACACCATGAATATACCATGGCCTCCCATCAACACACCACAACAACTGTTAATAGGACGTTAAACAGAAACCAAACCAAAACAGTCGGTGTTAAATCAACCAGAAACCTGATTGTTTGATTTAGCTAAAATATTCCACATGTAGTTTCATAACCCCATTTGTTCTTTACAGCTATATTTTCAATATCTAAATGCAAAAGGCAAGAATACAAGATCCATTAGAGAAAACTGACATGTGGTTTTCCAAAACGTATGGGAAAAAAACGTATGTAACAATCAAACGTAATGTCACCTGTAATGTATTAATATATTGCATCATAGCATCTGCGTACCTGCATGTTCCAAACCTGAGGGGGACCTGAAGAGGAGCCGGTTACTACACACGAACCGTCAGCAGTCACGAAACAGCAGTCTACTCTCACTTCCTCGCCAGCAGCTCCAGGAGTTACTGCTAGAGGCGAGTAGGACACTTGTCCCAGCTGACTGCCAGTTCCAATCTACACAGAAAAGCATATCCCATGTAATTTGCATAAGATAAGCCCTCTGGGACAATACGCCTCTACATGTTTATTGCACAAGATCCTGGGTAAGGAAGATCGAATCATACATACGCAAGTGGAATGTACTTTAAATTATCATAAGGTGCATGTATATACCAAATATAAGGGTGTTTGATTCTTGTAAAATAGTTTCTTTTCAAAAGGTAAAATACTTCGAAATTTCGATTTAATCTCATTTAGCGTCACTCGGCTGATATATATATATATATATTGTATTATATGAAGCATTTTTTGTTTAGTATCTCCTTTTCGTAGTTGCTGTGGAGTCACTGATATGAAAACAACGAACAATTAAAAATAATTCGTTCATTGGTGAAAGAAAGTAAACACGAATATATATCGTTATGCAGTATCCTGTATTGATTGTATATCAATATTAAAGTTAAACGAGTGTAAGAACGTACCTGATATTTAACAGTAGAGCTAAAGCCTTCTTGTTTTGATAAATTGTTAGACTTGTAGTTTGAACATGTTTCGTTGTATCCCATGGGGAAATCGTAATCAGCATTTGCAGAATCTATAAGTCCTTCTGTGCTGGTACTCAGGAACGCCCCACCACCGCCGACACCAATCGCGTGCGAGTTTATGTCTGTTGTAGATCGTGAATATGATGAGGATGCCCCTGTATCCATCAAAGATGTCGTAGATTTCATTGTCCCTGAGTCAATAAGACACGTCGTTGACCTCATCGTGCTTGAGTCCCAGGTCGATTCCTCATTGTAATTTGCAGCTCCCTGATACCTGTCAGTTGTCATTGATACTCCAGATGTGGAGGAGTAGAAAACCTTGGAACTTTTCATCGTTGAGCTTTCAGTTGACTGGTTAATATGTAGAGACTGATCGCCTGACGCTGTGTATTTGGAATCCCCTGAGGCTGAGTAATGTGCGAATGCAGATCCACCTGCCTGTTGATTCGATCCACCGTTGACAATGGTAACCTGAGAGCGATCAACAGTGGAAGCGTATCCATCCTCTTCGCCACATCCACTTATTGACTTCGCCATGGATAGACTCGACATCTGTTGCTGAGCAGTTTCACCTGCTGACACGCCACCGGAAATGACATCACCTGTTACTTTCGCGCATGCGCTTCCTGCACTAGCACCTCCTCCACCAACACTACCGACTGTCGCGAGGTTTCCGCCTCCGAATCCAATTTTCGCTAGATCAAAGTATCCACCTTTTCCGCAGCAGGGCAAAATTCCTGGTTTGCACTGCCACAGAGCCCAAAGCATACTTGCAGCAAATGCCAATATCCCAAGTATAGTACCGATTAACGCTCCAGCTCTTGGTCCTTCTTTCGGTATCATTACAGGCACCGGCGCAGAAACAACAATATCTTCTGCATTCCTAGCAGCTGCGACTGGAACTGATGAACCTCCACCGTTTGTGCCCGGAAGTATGCCATCTCCGATGAGGATTTGATTACTTCCTGTCATATTACCACCACCAATGCTGCCACCACCACCAATAAAGGACGGGATGAATAAATAACCATCATAGTTGGCACTGAAATGAATAGCACTGAAATGAATAGCATGTGTTGCATAGACACTTTTTAGCAGATAGGTTATGTTCAAGTACACCATCCAAGTGATACATAGGTATACGAAAAATCACTAGTTTAAACAGGGCCTGAAACATTATAGAAACGTCTTGTAATATGAAACAAAAACTGGTTAAGCCAATGACAACAACACGGAGACAATTATTCTTTGGTGTTGTCTGAAACAGGACGATGATTTCGTAAGTGGTTTATCGAAGGTTCAGTTGATAGTGTCCGGATTATCGAAGATTCACTAATATCTTATTATCCTTACCCTGGTAGAATTAGTTCGTAGTGATGGTCCTGGACAAAGCGTGTATTCCCCGTTACGGTGTAGCCGGTGGTGTTGTTTGTCATCAGATATTCTTCAATAAGTCCAAATCTATTATAGTAGAGCCCTATGGAATATAATACCATGATTGCAGATACATAAAAAATGTTTATTGTTACCTTCAAACAGACCCCCCCCCCTGTGTAACATAGAATATTATCTTTTCCCTAGCAACCACGGGATATCCTTGTGAAGTATTCGTGAACAAGAGTTTCCACTATAAATGATTATTTCGGCAAATGTGCAAGGGCTTTCGAACAGAGAAAAGCGTAGAGATGTTTTTTTCATATCTGAGAGATACCAATTATAATATCTTTTGTTTACAAGATACTCACTTCTTACATGATAACGAGGATTTTGAATGAATGGGGGTATGAGTTTTATTTTTTGTCTTTTCGTGCAAATTCTCGATGGGTATCTTTCCTTCTTAATAATAATTTTGAATGCGAAATTCACAAAGAAAAAAGATACATCAGGATTATTTTTTTTAGCATTAGACATAGAAATAGAAGGTTCACACATTACACTTATAAATATTTATGGCCCCAATCAAGATAATCCAGACTTTTATTCTAAAATATCTGACGTTATAGAAGACTTTGATTGTACCCATACTATTATTTGTGGTGATTTTAACCTTGTTTTGAAACCCGAACTCGACTATGACAACACATATGAAAATATAAATAATCCAAAAGCTAGAGATAAGGTTTTAGATATAATTGATAATTTTGGTCTTGTAGATGTTTTTAGAGAACAACATGAAAATGTTAGGAGATATGCATGGAGGAAAAAGAACCCAGTAAAACAAGCACGTTTAGATTTTTGTTTTGTTTCAGAGAGTCTTCTTTCTAGTATTAATTACACAGGTATAGACCCTAGCTATCGTGCAGATCGTTCCTTTCCAAAGATACTGATAACGTTAAATGAATTTAAAAGAGAAAGAGGGACATGGAAACTTAATAATTCGCTTTTACATGATTCAGAATGCTTGAAAATTGTGAACAACTGTATTGATGATGTGAAGAAACATTATGCTATACCAATATATGATGTAAATAATCTTGAAAATATTCCAAATTCTGAAATTCAGTTTACTATTAATGACCAGTTATTCTTGGAAACAGTGCTTATGGAAATTCGAGGGAAAACAATTTCATATGCTTCTTATAAGAAAAAAAACCGAAACTATTTTAGAAAATAACCTTAAAAAAGAAATACAAGATCTTGAAGCCGGGGAAAAAGGTAATCTAGAAGTAATTAATAGAAAAAAGGAGTTAGAGAAGATAAAATCGTATAAGATTAAAGGGAGTATAATAAGATCAAGGACAAAATGGGCGGAAGAAGGAGAGAAGCCTACTAGATACCTTTTTTAATTCAGAAAATCGAAACTATATCTCAAAAATAATCCCAAAATTACAAAATGACAATAACATCATGATAACAATCTGATTAAAATACAGATCCTTTTTATCACTACGTTAGATAAGAGGATCTGAGAAAATCCCATTAGGGGTCATGTCCAGATGACCTTTGTAAATGGCCAATCAAATTGCTGCTGGCAAAATTTTGACAGTGAATTCAGGGGACGAAATAGTTTGAAAATCTGTCAGAATTATTTCCGTGTAGGTAGTCATCTCGTCCAAAGAGCACAATAAAGCTAATCTTATTTGTATTTTGGGGCGAAATGGCGTTGTCAATTGACAGAGCAACGTGTAGAAAATACATTTGATCTGAATTACATGTGGTATAAAGGTCATCCGAACATGACCGTTAATCGGATGTTCTCAGATCCTCTATTGAACGGAGTGGTTAAAAGGATCTGTATTTCAATCAGATTGATCATGATAAAAACAGGAGGATATATTAGAGGAAGTCTGCTCTTTCTATAAAAATACCTATGGTGTCTCAAACAATACTGACAACAATATACAGCATTTGAATTTGTCTGGTTATCTTAATAATAATGATATTCCAAAACTATCTCAGGAAGAGTCTTACTGTTTAGAAGGAGAAATTACCTATGAAGAGGCAGGAAAAACTCTAAAGCTAATGTAAAACAATAAAATCCCCGGGTCGGATGGATTTAGAGTTTTTTTTAAATGTTTTTGGGGAAAATTGGGAGAGTTTATAGTAAGATCTATTAATTTTGGTTACAATATAGGACAACTTTCAATAACACAGAGACAGGGTACAATAACATGTATTCCTAAACCAGATAAACCTAGGCATTTCATTAAAAACTGGAGACCAATCTCGTTATTAAATATTTCTTACAAAATTGCATCAGGAACTATAGCTAATAGGATAAAAACTGTTCTTCATAAATTAATAAATGATGACCAAACTGGATTTCTAACGGGTCGCTATATAGGGGTTAATACTAGACTTATATATGACATTATGCATTACAATATACCCGGTATGGTCCTGATGATTGACTTTGAAAAGGCATTTGACTCAGTGTCCTGGCATTTTATTGAAAAGGTTCTGCATTTCTTTGGTTTTGGTAATAGTGTTGTAAATTGGTTCAAAACGTTGCATAATAATGTTCATTCAGCTATGAATCAGGGGGGAAATATTTCATCTTTTTCGATATCAGGAGGGTCTGCCGGCAGTGGGGCCCTATTGCACCATATCTGTTTATTCTTTGTGCGGAAGTATTGGCTATAAAAATAAGGAGTAATAGAAATATAATAGGTGTCAATATTGACAACTACCCCATTTTATTATCGCAATATGCGGATGACATATCACTGATACTTGATGGTTCTGAGCAGTCACTTAGGGAATCGATAAAAGAATTAAACAATTTTGCAGATATTTCAGGTTTGAAAATGAACATTGAGAAAACTCAGGTCATTTGGATTGGTAGCAAAAAGTATAGTGTAGATAGTTATTTACCAGAGCTTAATTTACAATGGAGTAAAGACAAATTTACGTTGTTGGGGATCGAATTTAGTGTAAAAATTCACGAAATACCAAAATTGAACTTTGACAAAAAACTTACAAAACTAAAATCTTTAATTAAAATTTGGAAGAGAAGATCATTAACACCTATTGGAAAGATTAACATTATCAAATCATTGCTCGTTTCTCAATTTAATCACCTTTTCATCTCATTGCCTAATCCAGATACTAAATTCATAAACAAACTTAATTCAATTCTATTTGATTACCTGTGGGCTGGAAAGCCAGATAAAATAAAGAGGGAGATACTTACTCAAAATTATGTTGATGGTGGTTTGAAGATGATCAATCTTGTTGCTTTCATAAACTCACTTAAACTTACATGGATCAGAAGAATTTATCAGAGTAATGAGAAATGGCAGATTTTACTTAAAACTTATATTGACACAGATCTTCTTGCACATTGTAGCTCGGAATATATTAAGATATGTATAGATAAATCTAAAAATAAATTCTGGATTGATGTATTCAAATCTTGGTATTTATTAAATTCAAAATACCTTGAGAATGTTCTAGAGAAAAACATTTTGAAAGCTCCTATTTGGTATAATAGTAAAATCAAGGTAGGAGGGAGATCTGTCTATTATAAACATTATTACCAGAAAAGCATTTTTGTTATAAATGACATGATAAAGGAGAGTGACAAATTACTGTTTTACACATTTGAGGAATTTATTAGAACATATCGAGTAAACACAAATTTTCTACAGTATAAAGGTCTTGTCGCAGCAGTCAAAACTTTTATTGCATCATACAATTCACACATACAGGACATTTTTGTATCCATACATACCTCTCAATTTACAGATTTTTCTTAGGGATAGAAAGGGTTCAAAAATTAGCTACAATATTTTTGTTAAATCTGATATAATACCATCCGGCACCAGGAAGTGGAATGCTACATATGGCAACATAGACAAAGTGACCTGGTGTAAAATATATCAATTGCCCTTTTGTATAACAACTAATTCAAAGCTTCAGTGGTTCCAATATAGAGTAAATCATCATTTTCTTCCAAAATTGGATTAGTTGTCTCCCCTCTATGTACATTTTGTAACTCTGAACGAGAATCAATAACTCATATCTTATTGGAGTGTGAAGAAGTGCAAAAATTATTATGTAGTCTTGATACACTATTGGAAGCTCTTTTAATCCCCTTTTCAGTAAACAAACAATCTTTTCTTTTTGGTCTTCTTCATCGTAATTTTCTTCCCAGTAACAAAGTAGATAATGAAATAATCATAATCATCAAACAGTATATTTATAGAACAAGATGTTTACACAATTCATTGAATATAAATGCTTTTGTAACCATAATTAAAGACAAATATACAATTCAAAAATATAATGCCTATGGTAAGGACGAAAGTACTAAGAGTAAATTTGATAAAGAATGGAAAAAATGTGATTCACTTATTAATTTGTGATACATGTATTTTAAAATGTGCATTTTATAGTTATAACTTTTTTAACACATTATTTCTTTATAGCAGTTATGCCCCCAGTTTTATTTATTCATAATCCAATTTCTTTATAAAGCCCTCCACAAAAGCCGAAGTATATATACTAGATATTTATATCTGTTCTTCAGTTTCCATTTTTTGTTTCTCGTCGCTACCATCTTGTCTTCAGCTATCTTTCCCTTCTTCTAACCCCTCTGCCTTTTTTTCTATTTTATTTTCTTAAATTTCTTTGATCTTTATCTAATTTCTCTTTCTTCCAAAACATTGCAATTTACTTAACATTCACACTATGGCATTTTTCTTTGTTCTTTTTTTATAAATTTACATGAACACAATTTATATACCAAAGCATCTTGTAGGTGTATGAAAGTAGATGTATGAGTACTTGGAATATGGCTGTGTGCTCTTTTTTCTATACTTTCTACTCCATATGGAATAAAACTACTGTTTTTCAGTGACTGCGTCAATTGTATAACTAGAATTTGTGTGTATATAAATCTGGTCCTACTTGTCATTGTAATACCAATTGTGTGAATCAGATGGGTAAGTGCATACTCACTGAATCAGGAGTTTACTTATTTGGAAATGGATATTTATCAATTCTTCCTATACCTGTTATTCAGCAGTTATAGCCAGTCAAATGAGTGGGCAGCAATGTTTGTTCATGTAATACAAGTGTGAGTATGTATGTATTTTCTGATAAAGGATTTGTGAATTTCTTGTACATATAAGAGTGAGAGTAAACAAGTTGATAGTTATGATAATTGGTAAATTGCAATGTTGAAAAACCTGAATAAAAAGAAAATTATAAAAAAAAGAGTTTCCACTATCACATGGAGACACAACCCGATTATACTGCAGCCTCCCAAATATACCGATTGTACCACGCATAAGAAGCCGTCCTTAAATGACCCTGCTGCTAATGGGATGTTAATCTAATAAACCAATCTAAAGCATTGACATTACCTCCTAGAAGGCCATAGTAAGCATCTATTATCTCCCCGTCTGCAGATGGTCTACCGCCAAGGAATACGTATTGCAATTGGTCGAATGAAGACTGCTGTCCTGCAAAAAACAACAAATACAAACAACATATTCAAATTAAAAAGATTACTAAAGATAAAGAAATGACTGAAAAAACACAAATAGCAACAAAACATACTCGTTATAAAATTAAAAAGAACACGTAAAGCATAGAAATGACATGAAAATACATTTTTTGTGTAAAGATTTATTAAAATAGACAAATGGAAAAGTAAGAATCATTACCGGCGATATAGGTTATTATTATTCGATTCCATTTCAAATTTAAGAATTGAGTGGCGACAAGAATTTTACAAACTTTGGTTGTAAAAAAAATAATGCGTATGTATCACGTGATAAAATGTCTATTTAGGTTGAAATGAAGTACAAAGTATATCGGAACGTGACCCCTATGGGGGTGTTGCCAGATTATCTATGAAACGGAGTGCACAGCAGGAACTGTATAATTTAATCAGCTTGACTATGTGCATTAACTGTATCATGAATGCTTCTGCATAATTAAAACGATCGTGTAGACAAATAAAGGTAATAGTACCGTCTATAGTAGTAATTGCCCCGTCGACCTTGAGACGGGCGCCTAAATCGTCCCTGTAGAAATGGACCACGTGGTACTTCCCGTCGTTCAGACGCTTGTCTGCCAATTTCATCGTCTTGACTCCCATTCCAGTATTGTATTCGGCCACCAAGTTACCACCAGACTACAACAAAATATCACATAAGCATCCCGCCTTTAAACTGTCACAACAAAGATAATTCAATGATCAATATAACTATTGCGGGGATGTCTTTATGTCTAAATCATTTGTCCTGCCATCAAGATTACGAAATAACGGATGCAGAGGGTTTTTATGTAGTTCTACATGTATTGTTTGTGCTATCCCATGTAGCATGTTAAAATAACCTTAACAGAAACAAAAACACCATAAATATACGTCGTAATAACCATAGATCCGATTTAGACACGGCCGGTTTTAACAGATTACACACTAAGCAAACCATCCACTCACCATACGTATAACTATGTACTCGTTTCCGGTGGAACTCTCCAGTCTCATCAACGTACCATCCGCACGCTTCGTCATGAACCCAAACACAATTGAATCTTGAGGGGAAGTTACACTTTGTCTTAAAGTGTAGGTTATTACGCCAGGTCGTTCGCGTTCTCCAAAGTAAACGCCGGTGGGATCTTAATAACAAATAATAATGCTTACAAAGAATTTCGCTTAAGCAATAAATGGATGTGTTATCTTCCTTGATTTGCGATGTTTATCTGACGGTTCATCATTGAGCCAGCTTTATGTAACTTCTCAAGCATTTCTAGTTGGTTAGGCACAGAATGAGATAAATGTGAATTGAAAGCTGTGAAAAATATTAAAATATTCGAAATGGCATTTAGTGCTGTAGGTATTATTTTTATTGTTGCAAATGTATCATATAGCTTATATGGATCATAAGCTTTGTTTGTGTGTTTGATTGTTTAAATTAACGTCCTGTATTTACATTTTTACTGCAGTCCCACTATGTTACCTTACTAAGAGCAATTGGAAGTCATATAGAATATATGAACTTCAATCGCTTCTTGTGACGTCACAATTGTCGCGCCAGCGATCACGAAAAACGGCTGTTCAAATGGTTGTTCCATCCTTGACGATAACAAATGATAAGTTCATTATAGAAGCAAGATCCCTTGTTATTTCATCATAGATTTATTCCCAAATGTAAACATAAGCATTGAACGTCTTTCAGTTGGCATTCATAGCCAAAATGAATGTCAACTGTATACAGGCAAATCCAACATGAAGCGCTATTTGCCTCTGTCCAGTTGTCATTCATTTTGGCTATGAACGCCAACTGAAAGACGTTTAATACTTAAATGAACAGCCATGGTCATGTAAGGACGGCCTCCAATAATATGCTATGTGTTGTGGGTATGTAGTAGAAAGTGCGTGTTTTGGGAGACTGCGATATATTCGGTGTTGTATCTTCTTGTATAGTGGTTGCCCTTTTAGGGTGCTATATCACTTCAGCATGTCTCCGAAGACACCAAAGAACACACCAACCCCCAACCCGCACCGGTAACAAGCAATTCATGACATACGCTTCGTCAATCTACTTCTTTAAGTATGTAAAATTCAACAGGGCTTTGGTGGGTGGGGGGAGACAACTGACTTACGTAGACCACAGTGCGGTCCAGAGTATCCAGTTTCCTCACAATCACATTGATATCGGGTTACTCCTATACTACATGTACCGCCGTGCTGACATGGATCGATTGGGGGACAAAATCCGGTGATGTCTGCAAAAGAATTAGGAATATCCATCACATTATGGTGTTAATTAATTAGTTATCTCCCTAACCTCAGTTCGAAAGTTATCTCCCTTACCTCAGTTCGAACTCGCCAGGAAAATCGAGCCTTATAACCTTTTTATCCGTGACCATATCATCATTCAAGCACTTGACTTCCCCTTCATTCTCCCAAATGTTATTCTCTGGACCATTCGAGATAATACAATTTTAAGTTATTTGATATCTGGACAAGAAATATCAACATTAATGATTTTACCTTTACAGATGCCTAGAGTCACCGATTTATCTTTCGAGTACATATCCAGGTTGGGTTTCCCTGTGTTAATGTATACGGAAGCCAGACAGCCTATGAAGCCATTGTCAGATCTGAGGATGCTCTTCACGATGTTGTTAGTGTAAAACATATTCCTCGGGATCCCTCCAAGGAAGAGAGGGCGTGTTGGCTCCAGCTCAGAAACGATAGGTACGGATCGCTGAATCAATAATATATGTATATACTTAGTGTTTTATATTTTAGTTTGTTTTATATAAAGATTTAATTATAAACAGGTAATTAGTTAATAGGTATTGGGCGCTGTATGAATAAAATATATGTTGTATTTAGAGTTATTTATTTTCATTTGTTTTATATCTAGAGTAATAAATGTAAACAGGTAATTATATATAATTAAAAAAACAGGTTTTGAGCGCTGCATGAACAAAAGATGCACATGTATATTTTTATATAGAAATATACTTGTAAACAGTAATGAATCATGAATATGTCAAAAATAACTTCTTTAAAATCAATTTATAAGTTAGTGTTAGGGTGAAGACTTATATAGGCAGTGTCTGGTTTTTTCCATCTATTTCAATAATTGTGAAATAATTTCTATATAGACATCTTTAGGAACACTTCATAGACGCAACGTTAAACAATTAAATCCGACCGCTCTCGTTTTCATCTTATGTTATTCGTTTTCATATTTTTCAGGAACGGATGACCATACTTAAATGAGACAATACTATTTTTAATGATAGTCTATTCGGGTAGTTGTGGCGATTTAAATTCGCGGGGTCAATAGTTCAGGGGGGTTAAATGTCGCGGATCACTGATTCCTAAGCGAGTATAGCGAGAATAAACCACCCGTGAAATTTAATCATTATACCGTATCTAAACCTGCGTCCAAACACTGATATCCTCACCACTTTTTCGTCCACACGGATCCTATAGAACCGTTGGGTATTCCTCGTCACTCCTGTTATGTCCACGCTATGCCATTCGTTATCATTTACAGAATTTTTCACACTGATCACGGTACCATTGGTCCCAGGGTTACAGGCAAACATGGCTCTTCCCTGGACCAGTTCGAAGGCAATGAACGCTCCATTCCGTCCTTCATTGAAAAGAATAACTCCATTCGGCTGTCCAGTTCTGAACTTGAACTTAATATGCAGCGCTGTTGAAACCGGAAGTGTGCCCAACTCCAGATAAGCTGCTCTGGATGTCAAGGTCACGGGGTCATATAGGAGTGGATCATAATCTTCTGTAGGAGTAGCGTTATACCATGTGATTCCAACATTAGGAACCCCTTCGAGTCGACCAATAATATCAATATCATCCAAATAAGCGTTTTGCATATAGCCAATGAACGCTGGAAGTTGTCCATCAATGTTTGTCCCTGTTTGACTTCCGCTTCCGCTGCCGAGATGAATTCCGCTGATGTCAATGTAGTGATCCTCACCTCTGAGAGTACCTTTTTAATGAAATAGATATTGATTCTATTGAAATGTTCCATTTTTATTAGTTTTGGTATTTGTTGTTACATTAATGTATTTCGCAAAATCTGATCGATGCGAAAATGTATACTCATATTACTATATCTCGAAAATATCGACTCATTCATTTGAATTTCATTTTAAGTTAAAATTAACAAACAAAATGGACTGATTACAAGTTTTCTGGACTGCCGAATGCTGTTTTCTTAGTCATTAAGGTAGTTTTCCCTAATATTTCCATTTCCCTCCGGACCGAGAGTTTTCCGGAATGTCATATCTATCAGCATCTGCATTATCGGTGAGGGGCACTGTATAAGGATTACAGCGTAAACTTATCCTACCTGATATATGTGGTCGTTGATCTACCCAGATCTCCATCCCCTCGTCTCGTCTTTGTACATATAGGTTATGCCAGATATTATCATTCAGGTGAGAACCAGAGGAGTGAGTCTGGGAAATAGATAAGTGGCAACATAAAACAAACATGTACAGATCAAAAATTCAAACGAATTCGAAGCACCATCGAATGTGGTTAAGCTTTTTGTGTGTTTTACATATTATTATATCAAATGTAATACATTAATCGGAAGTTGTAAAATGCCAAATATAAACGACCATCTTTGACATCGAACTCTTGCTTCACTTTGACCTAATAATCACATATTTCGTTTGATGTTTACATGATTAAAAGACTAATAACAAGATGAGATGGTGTGAATGGGTGATATTACAGATACTTCTTAGATAACCAACATTTCAGCTCAAATTAAACAGAAATTAGGTAATAGATAGGCACGGCTTGAGGCGAGAAAATGATAAAAGGCACTTTTCAATCTTACGTCAGTGATTCCGTCTTTGTGAACTGTAATCCTAACGCTTCCATCCACCAATTCCCCTTTTATGTAGTCGTCGGTAGTGTTCGAATAAGTCTGGAACAACATCGCCCGCGGGAACATGGTCTTAAAGCGGACTGCAATGTCGTTAGTATACGATTTCTGTGAGACCCGTTTACGGTAGATAGCACCATGGTTTCCGATAAAGCCACCAACCAATGCAACTGTATGAAATAGAATACAAGAAGTATAAAAATTAGAAATGAGGATCACGTCTATTGTTTAGTTGACAAATTATATATTGGGTTATTTGAATCAACCGTTAGATAAGCGCATAAAGGGGAAAAGAAAAACAAATATATTTATTCGTGTTGATGATATAAAATGTAGGTCAGTTTTCGAACCATGCATTGTCTTGTCGACTTTAAATTGTTCCCATGTGGGTAGTCTATTGTATATGAATCTGCACTTACGTTTGGAACATGTCGGACCTGTGTACCCAGTTGATGTACAATCACATTCAAACTCATCAAGACTGCTATAACATGTCCCACGGTTGCACGGGTTATGTCCACATGGGTCACGTGATACACAACCTGAAGTGATCGTTGCGTCGTCCGTCGGAAGTGACCTCATACCACGTAATTCAGTGACTTAAATTAATGGTGTAAAATGCAATTAGGCATCAGACGCATTTTCTAAAGGTACAATTAACTATCTGGTATGGAATGAAATCGTAGCTTAAGGATCAAACGTATTTCAGCACGGTCATATGTTAAAAAATATGCGGAAAAGAAAATGTGATTTGTTAGCACGAATATAAATAAGCGCAATTCGATGGTTCAGTACTCTTAATAACTTTTTACTAAAATTAGCACTGTACATGATTAAGCGCTTCAATGGCAGCATTAAAATAAGAACATTTACAGTATCTGAAACCTGATGCTATTGAAGTTTAGTCTTCTTCTTTCAAATGCATATTTTTTCAATTACGCATTTCATGTATCTCATACCTGTTGCCGTTATATTTAGTTGTATCATGCAGCCATTGAAGCCTTCGCCGGACCAGATATAAGGGGGATAACTCGGCAGGCCACTGATGTACTGTCCGCCATTAAAATTCCTCTCACTTTGACTACGAGGATCTAATCGTTCGCGAACGACGTTGGTTCCCACCGACGCCGTCAGGACATCAGAATGGACTGCGAGCCGGACGTAATTGGTCTGACCATTGTTGACCATACCCGTAGATATCTGTCGCCGTTGCATACCTCTTCTTCCAAAATTAAACAGCACATACACCTTGCCATCAAATAACTCGACCCCAAGGAATACGTCAGAGTTCAGGCGTTCAGCGAACCAGATCAGGCCACGCCTGTCAAATGTCCGAAAAGAAAATTGAATTATTCCATCTGAGGTTAGGTCAATATAGTTCCCGATCTTCCAAGCAGACGAACGGAATGTCACCTCCCCCAGAATTGTAACGAAGCTGCCTGATGTGGGAGGGTCAGTAGGAGCTGTGGGAGGCAGGGTCAAATCAGGGTCATCTGATACCACCGCCTGACCAACTATACTGTAACCGTTCCTGTCCACCTGTGATACCAAGTCCATTGAGGCATATGATGTACCTTTCTGGTATTCAATCTAAAAAGATAACGTTAGTAAAGAATACTTCAATTTTGCTTGTAACAAGCACATTCATTGACTTAAAAATTTACTTCATCGGCACATGAAGGGGAAAATGCCATGTAACGTCGCCTCTGATTGGCTGAGATAATGGCGTAGAGATAATGGCGTAATGATTTCATAAAAAGGAGTCGCAAAATGAATTACGAATTTCAAAGAGATTAGTAAATTGAATTATGATGATTAATTTTATCAAATTTGTATATTATAAAGCTATATAAAAAAACAAGTGAATTTTATTGATAACCGATGCGGTTTATTTTGAGTACAATCATACTTTCTTTAAATTGGTAATTTTTTTAAATATATTTGTATATAGCCTAATTATAAATGTAAACAGTGAACATTACTGACAGTCGGATTTTACAAATCTCACGACACCATTTAAGTTAGTAAATTTTGATACCACGAGAAATTCATCAAATTCATAGATGTACATGTTATAGCCTGTCGTGTGAATGACTATTTCAAAGACAAAGATAATTCGCGAAAATATAACCCCGCGAATAAATTCCAATCAGTATATCGTGAAATTTTACACCTGCGAAATTTAATAATTATATACAATACGTCAATCGGTAAAATATATACTGACCTCGGTTATCTGACCACCAAAGTCCCCGGACACTTGACCACGAGTGTACGTATAGGTGTCAGGTGACCCGCCTACGTATACGTTACCACTGGACGCCAGTTGTATTGTCGTTTGATACACAGTCTCTTTCGTCAATGTATTGTCGATATAGAATTTCAGCTAAAATGGAAAACAATGAAAAGGGTATTTGAAGAACCTAACATCCGTATTCTTCGGTTTTACAACAAGGTTTGAGAAATTTGTTTATAAGTGTTTATCAATTTTGATAAACAGCGGATTTTGGAAGTTGTACGTGTCATCGCAAGTCGTCTTAATAATGCGACTAGTTAAAGGGACAATTCAGTCTAAGAGAACATTAAAATTTGTACATATATCGGAAAACCCCCTGTTCTAATGGAAATTAGATCAGTTGGTTTTACTGTGATATGCCAGAAAAGCCCATGGTGGTGAAATGCGTGTAAAATGTTCAAATTCACTCGCTGTCCGCCATTACACATTGTGGTTGAACATCTTGTATGACGAACCCTGTCCCTTGCTCGTAGAGTAATGCTACTTTTGTCTAGAACTGCTCAAATCGCTCTGACAGTAGTGCCTTTACCTTATTAGATGAATTGTCTTACCTAAAATCATTTTATCACCTCCACGGTGGTTATGTATTTCATTTGTTTAACGAGCGCGACTTTGGCTCGGGTATGGGTACAGCGTACATATTGTACCAGCTTAATCGAATTGATCAACGATTTGTAATTACAACGGTGTCAATTAAAATACTTAACAATGACGTGGAATTTGTCAATATTTTATGTTACATGTTTCATAAGAAATGTAGAACAATATATTTATGCCATATTTTGCTTCTTTGTTTTGTAAAAAAAATAGCCTGAGTGAATTGTCCCTTTAGGTTCATACTCATGATTGATTTGCAACATAATTTACTGTTGAAAAAATAATGGACACGAGTTATATATAAATATAAATAAGTAAAATGCGTAATTCAATATTTTAAGAGAGAGAGAGGGGTATATCAGATAGAGAGGAGTTGTGAAACGAGAGATGTAAAAGGTAATTAACATGTAAAAGGTGTTTACATAAATACGAGTAAATACGGTTTCTAAAAGAATCGAAATTAATTAGCAGACTTTATATACTCATGCGCATAATTGAAAAATAATTGTTACTCACGTTTCTGCCGACTTTCTGTAGCCTGATGTCATGCCATTCTCCATCAGCTAGGTCACGTCTCGATCCTAAATTCAAAACTTGTGGCGATCCAGTACCACTATCGATGCCAAATATAAGATTGCCACCCTGCATAAATAAAGTGTAGTGACATATTTTGAATATTTTTAAATGTTCATCGTAAATTCTTCTTTCTTGTGATCATTGATCTCTAGATAAGATTTTTACTGCAAACAAATTTATTTTTCTTATGCGGATAAATTCAGTGCGTGTTTCGAAATCGTCAAAATTAACTTACCATTAATACTACACTTATTATCATCTTCTGAACAATTTAATTAAAATAGATAAAATGTTTATTTTCATAACGCGGGTCGTCTTTTATGTTTCCCGCCGTCGTCCTTAATACCTCCCGGTAGTTGACTATCACTGCGCCAGACGGCAAAACTCCACAGTTATCATACACAAAAAAAAACGAAGTAAATCTCCACAGTTATCATATATAACGCAGGTTATCTTGCAAGTTTGGTATTGTTACCACATCTTAGGCCATCGATATGTATTTTCTTATGTTATTACTGTTTTTACGAAACCTTGCTCCAGAAAGGGAGTGGGCCTTTAATTCATATATATTATAACATTAATATTTTGGCAAGATCCTACCTTTAGCGCAAGATACAGCGTCTGTCCACTTCGTCGCTCCATCCAGATCAGACCATCTTGTCGGAGCGTCCGGAAACGGACAGAAAAGGTTTCATTGTTACTTGTCTGTCGGATAGTTCTTGGGAACAGTGTTGCCAAATCCGTGAGGCGATAAAACACGTACCCTCGACCCCCCGGGAACTGTAGGGTATGTTGTGTCACGGGATCGGGTGTGGGGACTTCACGGTTAGCTGAAAACATAAATATATTATCAGGAACTCACGCGGTTTTATTCCCTATTCTCCAAAAAATTGTTTTTATTCTAATTCATATCTGATAAGCAACGAAGACTTTCGAATGTACACTTACTATCACATGTTCCAGTCAGTATAGCCGGACTCCGGGTATATCGTCTGAGATCAGGAGTTATGCGATTCACATATAAAGACGAAAGACATCCAACGAATCCGGTTTGTGAATGCAGAGCTCTTCCTACAGCGGTGTTGTCCTTCAGCAGATCACGTGATACACCTCCGAGATACATGTTATTGAAGTTGAATGCAGGAGTGTTGAATGTATTTATGTAGATCGGGACGTCGTCGACTCGGATGAAATATTTGGATTTTCCTACATCTGTGTCGAGTTCTCTTATCTCGATATCGTGCCAGCGATCATCGTTCACAGATCGCGGGACGCGACGTGAGTAATTTTTATGTGTTCCGATGATGCCTACTAGTACGTGACCTAGAATGAGCTCGACATAAAGGGACATACCACTGTCACCCTG
This sequence comes from Argopecten irradians, assembly GCF_041381155.1. Taxonomy (NCBI): domain Eukaryota; kingdom Metazoa; phylum Mollusca; class Bivalvia; order Pectinida; family Pectinidae; genus Argopecten; species Argopecten irradians. Next base: position 9,891,156 of record NC_091149.1, on the reverse strand, counting down.
ACATAACATGACAACGCCGGTTGCTTTTCTCGATCGTAGTTTAAACATTACATGAAACCTTCCCGCTGGACTGGTAAATGGAATTGTGAGAAACGAATCCTCGGATAGTACGGTGATTGGATTAAATACAGGTAACGACAAGCTGGCTGATGACGTCACATTATATAGCCAGTTGATGCTGACATCTGATTGGCTCCTGAGAACGTCAAACACGTATACATTTCCTATTTTGACACCCTGGAGGTAGCCGCTATATGGTATAAATCCCGGAATACTCTGACTATTTCTGGTGTTTCCGATGTGGATGTTGTCAATGGTAAATGATGGGTAGTCATTATCCAGATATCCTGTCAATATCAATCAATAGTTACTGTAAACGTGAAATTATTAGCGGCATAAACATTTTCGCTTTAGGTACTGTCAACCAAATTTCTATTGCGTTTTCCATTTTCAAACATTTTTGCAGAGATAAAGTTTCGCGAATTTAAAATTAAAGGAAATATCTTTGAATTCCATAGGCAAGCATTTTAAAAGATATTAATTTGCGGAGATAAACTTTCACGAATTCAACTTGATCGCGAAATTCATGAAAATAAATCGCCCACAGAAGAAAGTTGATTTACAGTATTCGCGAATTCATTCACGCGTGATACATGTGAATTAAGATTTGATAAAGCTACATCCGACATGCAATCCGAAAATATCCACATCTAAGTAATACATGGTGTTTAATTGTTCTTTAATACTCGGTTACATCTTCAGACAATGTGAAACCAATTCAGAAACTGTAATTAAGGGAGTCAATTCAAACAGCAATACCTATGATGTGCTCCTGGTCGTCGACCCAGAGTTCAATCCTCCTCCCCCTCCGTCGTAGGTACATCGTATGCCAGGACATGTCGTTTAAGCTATGACCGGCGAAAAATTCCTGACAAAGACAAAACAAATCCATATTATGAGAGTTTTACATTGCATTTACCTAAAATAGAAAAGTAAATATTAAATATTTGTGCATTTGTACCATAATTCGGCTTCATTATGATGTTATGGTTAGCATTTTTTCAGCGTTTTAATAAAAAAAACACTATGAATTTGTCAAACACATTTTACACTATTTTCCTAATAATGTTTTCTCATTATTAAAGTTTGTGTTTCAATAATAAAGAATAAAGGTCGAGTGTAAAGAATGTGAAATTCATGAAATAAAAAATATTTTGACGCACGTGATCGCTTTGTCTACATACTGTTATTGCCATATGATATTTCAGTGACGTATTGTACATTATAGGACAAACCTTGATTTCAGTACCGGTAAACACGGTTATTTTCAGTCGGCCATCTTTGATTTCAGCCCGGATGTACTCATTCCTCTTGCTGGCCTCGGTTTGAAACAAGAATGCATTTGGCAACATGGTGTAAAACCTCAAACTGAAATCGTGGATTTCCGACACGAAGGGCGTGCTGTATCGATACGTCACAAAGGTGTCGCTGTGAAATCGACCAATTGGGGAGACTGTAACATATTCAAAAATATAAAAACTATGATTATGATCATCTATTGAGTATATCAAAGTTAAAGGTACCATACTTTTCGTATCATCAATACAACATGTTACCCACCAATAAAAGTTTAATATATCTTGAGAAATGCAATACGTACAACGGATAGGTTTAGATTTTATACAGAGGATTAAGAGCAATACTGCCAAAAGTTATTATATTTTTGTCAGCAGTTCAGTAAAACCGTGAAACCATGATGTGGTTATAGATATATATGTTATGGAAATATTATACAATAATATATGTGTATTCAAAAATCACCGAAGCGGTTTATGATGAGAGTACACTCAGATGTTTGTGTTATATCTCAATAACATAAAAAATCTTTTCAAATCAATCCTTATAATTTTATCTACTAAAGATAATATCTTCAGATTTCCAAATTTATTTTGAGACTTTTTCTCCATGAAGTCATTATGTCGTTCTCAATCAATCATATGCGACGTTACAAGCGGCGACGCAACTTTGTTATTTATGGGTTGATTAAGTAATTTTTGAAGCCAATGAAAATTATCGTTACATACAAAATTGAATTATTATACATAAACAATAGAAGACGTACCACTGGCACATGTTCGTCCCTGGTATCCGGTCCCGTCACAATCACAGACGTATCTGTCCATGCGTTCCCGGCAGATTCCGTGGTGACATGAATTTGTGGTACAATGTGTTGTCATCTGGCAGGTAGTGCTCAGTCCTGTGTTTTCCTTTACCACCACCGGGTCTCGAATACTGGTGACTGTTTACGATAAGAATTGTTTGTTTAATTAAGAAACGTGTTAATAACACCAACAAATGAGGAACTAAAATGAGAAAAACAGCCACAATACTAGACACTGAAACACGTACAAAACGTGTATGTGAGCGCTCTCGCACACTACACACCGCATGCATGACAGGCCGTCCTTTAATGACCCTTGCTGTTCATAGGACATTAATTAATCAAACAAACAAACACAACTGTTTTGCGTAATGTAAAACATGAACATATTCGCGAGTGTTTATTTTCGCGATTTGTTAACATTTCTTAACAGCGTTATTTTTGCGATATTTCTTTCTAATTAAGATTTAAATTCGTATCAAGGGTTATGCTTCGAAAACTTCTTTTGAGGTGCAAATCGCGAGATCCAGAAACCAGAAAAATGTTCTTTACAGTATAATTAATTTTGCGCAGTCGAATTTTAGCGCAGATCCGAAAAAAAATTTAAATTAGCGCAATGCGGTGGTATCAATACCTAAAACAACTTCTTACAAAATTTTGCGCTGTACATGAATTAGGACTTGGCAGTCAGTGCGACAAGGGCTAAAATAAAACTACTGCTAAAATAAGAACGTTCTCAATACTTACTATTTTGATCTATCTTCAGTTTGCCGAAGCAGCCATTGAATCCCTTTTTAGACCACAAAAAGGCAGGATATTCACGTGGCAGACCGGCTACGTACAGTCCTCTATTGAACATCAACTGGTTTTCTTCTGTCTGCAGCAACTGGACATTAACCTCCTGTTGGTCAAGATGTACACCAACACTGCCTCGCCTGAAGTTTACTGTGACGTCATGCCAGTTTCCGTTACCTATACTACGACCGGGAAGCTCAACTCTCTTCACTCCACTGTCTAAATTGTAGACAAAGTAAAGTCGACCATCCACTAACTCCAATGCCATGAATAAAGAAAACTGACGATCCATCATACGCTCAATGAAGAATATCATGGCGTCGGAGTCGAAAGTGCGAAAGCGGAATCCAAAACTCCCGCCTCTTCGTAGGTCGAGCCAGCCAGGGACGTGGACATTGACAGCCCTCAAGGCAATGACGTCAATGATGTATTCGGATGACGTAGTTGACCTTGTCAGATTCTGGCCATATTTTAGGATGCTGATATCGCCATGCTGGTCGCCGCCATTGCTGATATGGTGGAAAAGGCTTATTCGTATTACTCTTAATGACACTGTTTTCACATATTCGGCCTAGAGTAATGAAAATTGAAAATAAAATATTCAAATTACACTGTATATTATTGAGTTATCGACGATTTTTTGAATAACATAAAATGTAACTTATTTTAGTTATAAATTGTTGGAGTAAAGTTGATGAGTAACATCATTTCTGCATGAGCACTATGTCTTTCACAAAAACCGCAAATAAATATCATCGAAAATTATTAGAAGAACATAATTAACTTTAATGAATAATCAGCCTAGTATAGATAAAGAATATTAAACTTTGCAAGAACTCTTGGCTGAAAATTATTTTTAACATAATCATAAAGTAAAAAAATCATCTATAAATCATTTTTAAAATGTTTTAGCTCACCTGCCCGAAGGTTTAAATATCTACTCGCCATATTTATAATGTATTTTAAACTTCTACTCACCAGATATAGAAACGTATTTAAAACTTCCAGATATATAAATTATTTTAAACTTCTATTCTCCAGATATATATATGTGTGTATTTTAAACGTATACTAACCAGATATAGGGCACCATTAAACGTTGAGCTGGTTCGTCCGCCAGTAAGTGACGTCATGTTTGGAGTACCACCGATATAAACGTTGCTATTGGTAACGAACTGAACTCTCTTGTACATGTTTACCTCCGTAATAAGCCGGTCGTCCACAAAGAATTTTATCTACATAAATGATAAATCGTGAACTACAAACAACTGTTAAACCAAAACAATGATGGACTTTAACAAATGATCGAACTATTTCGATCAATGTCTTAAACAACCGTTCTTGAAACTTTATCCTTTCTTCCGTTTTCTCCACCTATAAACCTGGTATTTCCTTACATGATCCTGACTGTTAATAGGACGTTAAACTATTAAAACCCAAAACCTTTAAGATATCAAATCGCTGACAGAGCATAACCATACAGTGTATTTATTATTTGGACAATAAATGAAGTTTAATCGTGTAGGTACATGTCTAAATATAGCAGAATGCATATAAAATGATAAGTCTGAACAAAACAAATATGTTAAAATATCATAACGTAAAAATACGTCCTTTGTAACGCCGTCTCTGACTGGCTGAAAGAACGGCGCAATAATTTCATACAAAAAAGAGTCCCTCATTGCAAAAGGATTCCCTAAAAAATTGGATTTTCAGAGTTTAAGCTTGAATTATAAGGATTAATTGAATACATATTTTATGGTATGGAGCTAAAAGAAGGACAAGATAGTGTACTCTTATTAAAAACCGTTTCTTCACGGTTTGTTTAGAACATACTCTGATTATTGTGTCATATCTCCATAAAGTAAAGATTAAGTCAAGTTAATCGTTATTTATAAACAATGAAAATCACATCATTTTAATACTAAAACAGATGGGATATGTGTAGACTATAGTCAGAATACCAATATCGACAATACTAACTTAGCTTTCATAACCAGGTGATCTCTTCTATTTTATCAAAAATATCAATTGAAATTAAAACTTACATTTTGTGCATTTCGTTTCATTTCGAATGAATGCCAATTGAAATCCGTAACTGTATTGCTAGAATGTAGCCTCGATATGGATGCAGGTCTTACGTGGTCATCAAAAACGAAAACGAGATCGCCACCCTGAAAACAATTGAAACAAATTCTTACTAGATGATCTAAAATTAGTCGACTGCAGCATGTTATAGTTTAGACTGCTCCAAACACGTGATATCAAGTTTTGTCCTATATTGACATCATAAATAGTAATTAAAGATTAAAAACTACCATCACCATAAACAAAAACAAAAACAACTTTGGAATATTCATTAACAATATTCTTGTCTTCTCGCGAAACTACAATTTTATCTCATGAATATAAAATGGTGCATAGTAATCAAGAATTATATTCTCTTTTTTTTCTTTTTCCCCTATTTATTGCAAATAACTTAAACTGTATTATCGATATTTTTTATTTTTTTTTGTATTTTCTAGGTTCTGTGTAACATATGGAGATACATTTACATTTACCTTTGATGCAGCTTTATCATTTGAATTATGATTTTTACCAATATAATTTAAATCATTGTGATTAAATGTACCTTAGTAAACTCCAATTAGTCATTATTTTGATGATATTATTAATGGCGTCATGATGTTTTAATACGAAATAAAATCAGTAAATTACCAAATTCCAACAAAGCTTTTAATTGATTCTATAATTACTTTTTCGTGCAATATTGGTTTCTCATAAAGAAGTTACAACACCTTATAGTCTGGATATGTCTTCAGAACCATCCTGTATTATATCAAATGTTAAAGGAAATAAAAGGAATTTTCAAAGGAAAAAAAACACTCAATGAAATGAAAATATATCTGTATTTTGATGATCTTTAAATGACGTACCATCAGGCCGATATACAGTTGTTCTGTGCCTCTGTTATCCATCCATAACAGGCCGTCCCTCTGGCTCGTGATAAACCGGAACGAGAAAGTTTCTGTCTCGGCTTCCAGCAGCATGTTTGCGTGTTGTTGGCCCCATTTTGTGAAATTATAATGGAGGTAAGATCCGTCACCATTGAATCTGACCACGTTGTTGTTTTCATTGGTATGGCTGGTCTTTTGTGATAGTGCCATTCCTTAACAAAAGATTAGATAAAATCTTATTGCACAATTGGTATCACTCTTTATCTTCAAACAATAACCAAAATGTAATTTAACGATTAGTGACTGTCAAATCTCAAAACCATAACCAACATATTATTGGTATTACAGAGTCAAATCTGAAACAAAGATCAAACAGCACTTTATTTCAAAACTGGTATCACAAGTACCAAAATGCCACTAGTAACCGTTTACTGCAAGCTTTTATATTGATATATTGTTTTGAAAAGTCTGTGTATAGCCTAGCAATCACAGCGACCGTAGTTCGAGTTTTATTCTGTCTAGATGTAAGTATAAGGATTGATATTTATCACATAACTGGCAAGTCCAGCCATGTCATAAATGTCGTATTATACATGTGTAATAACACTATTTTGACGTCACAGGTAGTTTTGACGTCATAATCTATATAGGATTCAGTAGACGGAAACGTCATATCCGAGCCGGATTTCTACTGTTTTATATACAGACGAAATTTAAAGTTTTGCTCATATTTCTATTAATAAAAGTTATGTGATAAATAGAATATTACACTCGTGACTATGTGATATGAAATTTATCAAACTCGTTTAATAAGTTGGCTCGTGGCATATCAAATTATTGAAATCGTATGATAATTTCATATCACATAGTCACCCATGTACGATCCTCTATATATACCGTGGTATGAACTCAGTTGGAAAGGGACATATTCATTTATGGAGTGCGATGTCGCTAGAACGTCCCAAGAATATCGGGTTAAAGAAAACAACTGTGTATCATATATTTCAAATATCTTTTCAATATAATTCATGACACTGGAAATGATTGAAAATGTTAATTCAAATTTTAAACATCATCCTCGTCTGTTGGCGTGTTCTTCCGTCTTTGCATATTACAGAGTTAACTCCCTTGTGGATAGGTATCGATTGTTACGTCATTATTTTGTGAGCGCAATTCACGTCGTTTTCTCAGAAAAGTATGACGTTACGCTCGCAAACACATGACGTCACAATCAATACTTACCCGCAAGTGCAGATAACTCTATAATATGCAACTTCGGAATATCATATCGAACGAGGACTCTATAGACAAGTAGTTTCATGCCGATACAAAACTCATTTCAGTTTACAATTTTAACACAGCGGTTAAATAGAATTAATTCACGTACCACGTGACACCTGATAATGTTTGTGCTGGACTATTTCTTTTCCTATTCTTAATGAAATGATGTCAAAAACTGACATCCCGCGCTAACGCTATTTTAGCGGAAAATTACAAAGAGTTACGCTCCATCACCACTGGAGATCCCAGTAGCGCACAAACGTTATATTCATTAGTTTATAAAGAAGCTAATTAAACAAACTATGACCGTAATCTAATACTACAAATGTTTCGTAGACTAGTGGGGTAAAATAGTTTTTCGGCATTAGGTTGTCATATATTTTTAATATTTGACATATCCTGATTTCCTCTGTAGAAGTGATCACCTAAACCGGATTTACCTTTCACCTTTATAAATATTTTATTTGATACATTGTGTTATTTTATGGCTACAAAACATTGATTTTTCTTAGGAAATTTTAGATTAAAAATCAAAGTTATAGGTACATTGAAGAAATAATGATTAGTGAAATGGAATTCACCTGGGTCAGTTTTCAGAAGTGTTGTTTTTTTTAGTTTTATTTGCATAACTATCCCGATATCATAATTGATCTGGTACTTTTATAGATGCATTGTTTTATTTACTTGTTCTAGCTAGATATTGCATAGTCATTCTTCCCAGTGTACTTGTCTATTTTAGGCATTTACTTGAGCACATTTTGACATTCCTTCCTAAGTGTTGCCCCGGAAGCTTACTTACTATGTTTAATGCATACTATACAGTGTTAAGTAGATTGTCAATTGGTGAGTAAACAATGTCTTTTTGTTCGTAATGAGAAACACAACAAGTGTTTGTTTATTACTACTTCGGATATCTGTATCGCCAGTTACTTCGCGGGGGTTATATTTCCTTGATTTCGTGGGTCGAATATATTCGCAAACCTTTGATCCGTAAACTATTAAGATAAAGATATATGTGCCGAAATTGAACAAAATTTTTGACATGTTATTTATTTTCTTCGATAATATATTGAAAACATTAGTTTTGGTGAATTAAGGTGTGAAAATCACTCTAAAGCACAGACATACATATATGGTGCCTTACAAACCTTGATTTCAAAACAGAATTTTTACTCTGAAAAAGTTCTTGTTTTTAAGTGTTATGCATGTTTAAATTGAAAATACCTGAAGTTGCATTGAAATATCACTAATATCACTGTACAAATGTGAAATGGAATTCCAAACCACAATTTGGCTTCATAGCCCGACCTTTTGTACACCTTTCATTGCACTGTAGACGTAAATTTGATAATTTTAAAATTGATGACAGTACTGCCAAAATTCATTTTGAGCTCATATTTGTATGTCTAAAATTAGAACCTTTGCATTGAAAATATTGTAATTCTCAAAATGTTGCAACATGTGGGATCGAATAACATATTAAAAGCGCTTATTGATTGAAAAGTATGAACATTTTGGCGCATATGACTTTAATATGAATGCGCTTAAATTTTATTTTCAAGTTTAGATCAAATCATGAAAATTTTGACTCGCGAAAATTAACTGATATTTCCCTATACTTACATTATGGAGATATATTGTTGTTTATATAATTGTTGTTTCTAGTATCGACGTGTTTGGGAATATATCTTCCTACAAACATTAGGGTATAATTGCTGACTGAACAATATACTACAGATACATTTGAAAACTAATCCAATAACTACAAAATTTATCGCCTTGGTCAGATTCCCAAAGCAACGTATATCCTAATATGGATTTCTCTACTGCCAAGTGAAATAAAGCATTCCTGATATGAATATATACTGATATTAATCATAAATGAATGTCGATTGCAATTAGCCTATCACACTACGTATTGGTAAACCATAAACTATAAGATAGTGCAGATGCGTAATTGTTACTAGATATTGAATATAATGTTCACAATCAGGAGTGGTCTTTGCACACTGTTACAGTTTTAATGTTTTTGTTCGTTTGTTTGGTTTTGTTGTTTATTATATTTAAGCTCCTGAAATCAGAACAAAACAAAATATGATATAGAAAGCAGAACGCAGATGGGGTTTTGTTTACTTGTAAGCTAACTTGTTTGTTGGTGTTTGATGTTTCCATTAAAATGTAGTTTAGTAATCCCTGCGATGTGACAGAGCTGAGGACACTTGCCCTCATCAGGTAAGTCTCTGCGTCCTATCCGCTCGGTGCTGGTACGTCCAATGGGCCGTACATCTCCGAAGATGTACACGGGAGCGGTTACTTGAGATGAGCTTCTATGAACATCCTTTCACTGTAATTTTATCAACCACTAGACTACACTTTAGTAAAACTGAAGGCAGTCCAGGAGACAAATTGACCAATCACGTGAATTTCCTTCGAATGTTATTAATATCGTGGGCGCACGGGTAATAATACTTTTGTGACGTCACATATGATAATGATGTCATAATCAACATCTGACGTCGCACGTTTGTTTTGGTGGACGTGAACGTTCGCTACTCCTCTATAGAAACGAACTGAAGTTTTGGCTTTATTTCTATTAATGCTAATAAAGTTGTCATGTTATATGACATTTAACCAACTCATGGAATGATTTGATACCCCATCAGCATTAAGGCTTCATCGAGGCATATCAAATATCAAATTGTTGAATTCATTTAATAAATAATATATATTACATAGCCACTCGTGTAAGATCCTCTATTCATGAAACTTGGCTTAGTTTTTTAAGTATTCGCCAAAATTTAAAAAAAAAATGAAAATTAGTTCCATTAAATCTCATATGAAATAAACATTCAATTAAGAGCCTACCAATATTTGATTTTAAATAAAAATTTTGCTTACCCAGACACAGGACCAGGATCCATAGAAAAGTCATCTTTAAAATCTTCAAAATCATTCTCAGCCTACAGCATTGCTACTTTAGTCGTTATCTCCCCAGTAAAACCTAGCGATGACTTCACTAAGACATATAAAATAAATATGAACGTGTAAATTTCTTAATGTTGAAAGGCTAGACGAGATTTGATGCGTGTATGTAACAGATATGTGAGTTATTTCCTCCGCGGAGGTGAAAGGGTAGTCGACGTACAGTAATGCTCCTGTTTCGGTAAGTGGCGGAAAGCATGGTTCATACATTCAAACATCTAGTCTTAATCATACTAGCGTTGTTCTGGTTTTTGTGAAATTATCTCAAACTAGGTGTAACATTGACAGAATTAGTGTATCAGAGCTGGGGCTACTTAAATCCCCAAGGAATATAGATCACAGCATATAAAGTGATATATCAATTTATTATCAAAAGACACTTTATCATACTCACATTGTTCTGGTTTTGTAAAAAAAAATACGTCAAATTAGGTGCAACTTTGACGAAATAAGTGTATTTGAGCTGTAAATAGACTACTTAAATTCTCAAGAAATAGATACCTCAGCATATAAAAACCTATTTCAATTCATTATCGAAATGTCGAAATTAAACAAAACCTACTAGGAGTGTTTGAAGTTAACCTTATGACCACGGTCAATGTCAATGAATTATACGCTGACCTGTATTTGTTAGTTTTTTTTATGTAAGGGGAGGAGAGATGAAAGGTAACTTTATATTTAGCAGGTTATCGTGATACACGTAACACCTATTCTTTCCCCTGAATCTGGCCACTCTAAACCAATTAGGGGTATAACTTAAAGCTAAATAGTATGACTTAAATAATGTTAAAGATAATATTGTCGTTACCTGTTTTTTCTTTAAACCAAATTACAAATTCAAAGTGATCTTCGTCTCGATTATTTATTTTAGGAACAACGACAGTGACTTGAATAATTTGAGTAAAATCGCCTTACTTTTCATGTAAAATGGAACTTGAAAAACAATTTCCTTATTTTAATTTTAATGTATCTATAAAAACTACATTTCTAAATGAACAACCCGTCGATTATCAACCTTAGAAAAAACAATATATTCTTAGAACAATTACAAAGAGATCGAAAACAAAAAAACTTAAGTTAAAGTCGGTCAAGAAGAAACATTAAAATAAAGAAAACATATGTCTCCGAATAGAATTTAAAAAGCTAGAAATCTTCATGCATAGTAAAAGTAGTAAAAGTATCAACACTTGTAGACAAGTGTTACTAAACATATGCAGTTCGTGTAGTGCGCAAGGTACTTATTAAATACTTTAGTTAATCCCTTTGTTCGTGAAAACTCCTCAACAACATCCGTCCATATCCATATATTTATTTGTTTTTGTTCCTACACACAACCCTTAAAATTTCAAAGCCTTTTTTGTTGTAGTTTCATTTCGAATTTTAAAGCTCAAGAGTCTTTACATCAAACCGCTTTTGTTTTTCATCTGATATTATTCTTACTACGAGAGAAAGCGTTTGATAATTATGAAGTCTTTTTTTTACATATCTTTCGATTTATGGGATAATGGGAATATGCCTAGTATGTTTTGAATATCATCAACAGACTAAATTCGTTCACATAATGCTGACGACGGGCTGTGGGCTGGTTGTCCGACTAAATTAATACTGAGTCTTATGCTGCTACAAAGTCTTCGTCAAGGGTCGAACGCTCAATCCAAGGTCAAAGGTCAACAATGCATACCCCACACAAATAATAAAAGGCAATATAAATATAATACATTAGCACAAATTTATTGAATATATAAAATGAAAATATCTCTATAAAGCATTACACACATACAAAAACATTTTGATCAGCTTGCATTTTGATCGAGTATTTCATAAAATTACATTTATCTCACGTACATTAAAAAGATATGGCACATCTTTCATTTCAACGTTTGTAAGCAGCACAATAGAAATTATGGGGAATAAAATCGGGAAAAGAAGCAAAGCATAGTTCATTCAAACTTATTTTGAAAAATACATATTGACAATATAAAAATCTAAATGCCTAAAAGATGCAAATTATTGATATTAAGAATTCATCGTTTAAAGATCATCGAAGATCATGAACATTTAAGATAAAATAAAACGTGCTGTATAACTTTGATTCATAAAATTGGAACAGGGGCGTTTTTTTAACAACAACAACAGTTGCCATATAAAAATATTGCTAAGCTTAATCCGAATTTCGTTACAACCATATGATATATATATTTGTATAAAAATCATATAATATATTATCATATTTGTCATAAATAGTGAAAGCATAATAAACGTTATTTTCCGTATAGAGCACGCATGTGCTAACCACTTATAAATACGTATGTGTATGTGTATAATAAACGCGAAGATAATCGCTTTGGTTCAACACTGAGAGATAAACAATGTTTTTGTTTAAAACGTCTGTGGCTTTAACGGTAAATTTGAAACATGGATTGAAAATTGTTGAAAAACAAAACTTTCTCAATACATTGTATGAAATTTGATTTTTTTATAATACATATGTGAAAGACCTATTGAGAGCTCGATGTAGTGAGATAATGTCTCGAGATAAATAAATTACAAATTATATTAATATAAACATCTACTGGCAAGTTCACACCTTGAATAACGCACATGTCTTTCACCAATACAGAGAAATCAAAAGCAATCTTACAGGGATCGATTCAATTGTCTTTAATTCGAAGATGGTAATGTTATCATCTTGATATTAATGTCAGGTATGAATCGCTGTCAGAAACGGAATTCAAAATTAATTTTTAAGGCGGTTAAACACAATACAATGTCAATAACTGCTCTAATTTAACCACTCTCTTTGACTTTCTAGTTTGAAGTTATAGTGGAGAAATACGTATTGGCAGAAGAAGTCCAAATTCAATTTAAAGATTAAATGATCAAGCATATTATGCATAGAGCTCATTGTTTTGATTATTACTTTTCATTCACTAATTACTATCAGCGCTTGTAATAAATATGTTACTTAATATAAAAAAATATAGGTGGGAGATATTAATTCCATTCTCTCAAAATACAAATACACATATACATAATATATATGTTTAGTAACATTTTAGACTTGCAAAATAGTTTCAATAAAGAGTCTTTGTATTTAATACACACGATTCTAGCTGCATGAAGCAAGATTCGGAGAAAAAGTCAAAAATTAATCCTTAGGTTTGATCGTTATTTTTTTCAATAATTTGCCAAGGCAAGTATATACGGTTAATTGCACCATTTAAATATCTAAACAGTCACGTATTAGGAGCTTATTTGTCGTCGAATTTTGGTTCGAACCACTTGCAGCATAATGAGTTTCCTAGCACCAAATTTGTCACCAAGGGCTACAATGGTTCCTTTGTCATGGCTCATGGTAACGTAAAAGACATCGACACCAGTTTTGAATGTGCAAATTTCACTTCCGCTCTTCAATCTCCACAACCGGATGGAACCGTCACGTGATCCCGACACGACAATCTCGTTATCAGGAGAAATGGCAACACACCAAACCTGCAAAACAAAATGTGAAAATGTTACATTATCTGAAATGGTTTTGTTTTGTTTAGTATGTATTTGTTTGAGGATTCATAATCAGCTATAGTACTTAACCGCCTTCACCCCTAAACATCCATAATGAACTGTTCCATCTTGTGGATTAGAAGAGTTAATATGTGTCTCTAGGGGCGGTATAACAATGTATTACTGACTATAAACTAATAGAAACGATAACGTTCGTATCTGTACCTTTTTTGTAAAATTTATATCTCATAACTACATGTATTATGTTATGTATTTGATGGAAGCAATATAAATCTGTATTTATTCAAACATTTTATAGTTTTGTTTCTATTTGTGGAATTAGATATGCACTTGAATTATTATTTTTCAATATATCTGAATGATATGAGCTATAAAAATCCGGTATCGGGTATGAAAATTTGTAAGGCGTCAAAGAGATTGGAACTATATTGTTATAAAGTGATTATTTAAGTTATAATAATGGTAAATTATTATAGTGTGAAATGCGTAGTTTTTATTATTGCTGAAATTGAAATATGTAGTCTGTGTTTAACTGATTCGGTTATCATGGTCTGAAACGTGCAGTTTTATATGATTGATGGTCTACTCACCTCATCTGCGTGTCCGACCAGGGCATTAATCTGTCGTTCTGACGTCATGTCCCAGACTTTGAGGGTTCCGTCGGCCGACGCAGACACCAAGTACCTATTATCTTCAGAAATGGCCAGCGCCTTGACTTCCTTACTGTGTGCATGCACACCAGAACCAGAAAGAAGCTGACGACTTGGCTGTCCAGTGCGCAAACTCCAAATGACCAAATCTCCGTTGCGGAGCCCCGTGACGGCCTCGTCACGTGGTAATATCACAGTACAATCTGGATTGGCGTCTAATCTAAGCATATTTGGTTCTGTAATGTTAATACTGGTTAATGTAACGTCGAATGTGACAAACTCGGCATAGTTGTCGAATGAATTTGTGAATCCTGCCACACAGTATCGATCATTCTGCGATAAAGCTAGGTAATTAATATAGTCATTATTTCCCACTGGACCATCGAGGTGCATCTCTTTTATGGCCTGATTCCCTAATAAGTCCCAGACCACTATGTCAGTGCCGTTACCGTACATTTCTGAACGCGCGAACACAACTTTGTCAGGGTCCGTCATCACACACAATGCAGAACATGTCTCCTCTTTCCCCATCTCTAGAGGTTTGCCGGTGACGAAGTCCCAGATCTGAAGCAATATTGAAAGTAAGTAAAATACTGATACATTCACTTGAGTACAAAGTATATTATAAAACATGAAAAATAAACGTAACTCTACACATACCACTTTTCAGTAGTATATTTGGCTGCAGATGACTGTGTGATAGAGTCTAAACAAACCGCAAGTAATCAACTATTTTCTGAGTTATGAAAATTCCCCTCATCCTAGCATTAGTGACGGATCAGGATGATTCTTAGAGAATCGGACTGAATGCTGAGGGGGATGACTTTGAGGCGTGAACGTGCAAGGTAAAAGTAAAGTGCTATTCTCAACCTCCAAAAGCCGGAAGGAGAGGAAAAGAATTTGAATTCTAATACAGTTACAGAGGTGAGTGGAGATAACTCTCTGATGAAGAAAGACATTATTCTGAATTACTACAATTTTTCAAATCCAAATTTACTTATCAGTAATTTTATTTACACCTTTCCTAATAGATTTCTTTAATAGTTTAGCTGTAATTTGTATTGTATTTACATATTTCGAGAAGAGGTTTACCTGTAATTTTTTATTCGTTACTCCTTTCCTGATAGACATCTCATTAACCTGTAGGTCGGCGTGTACTGCGCCCACCAGTAGTCTGTCGTTACAAGCCAGGTGAAGATTAGTAGATCCAACTGTATCACCTTTCATTATCCTCAACAGTTCTCCGGTCTGAAAAAATATTATGTGATTTCTCATAATTGTCAAGTTTTCTGACCTCAATGTGAAAAAATTACATGAAAAAAGGATAACATATATAAATAAGCTAAAGTAGCGAGTTCTTTAGTTTCCTAACACATCTTTTAATATACGTTTTTTAATACATATTGTTGCATCTGCCCAATGGTTTGTTTTAAACAGCCTTCATAAGTTCTTATTTATTCGTACAAAATAGCGTCATCGCTATGTACACTCCATACAACATAATGATCGAGAATATAACTCCATACAACATAATGATCGAGAATATGTATGTCATGGTTCACATAATACATGGGAAGGTCCTTAATTTATATAAAACTTCAAACTTAGAATCGTAAGACATTTTGACGACTACATTTAGAAGAAACGGTGGTTACCTGCATGTCCCAGACTTGAGGAGGTCCAAGACTGGAACCAGTGACCACACTAGTGCCGTCTCCGGTCATAAAACAGCAGTCAACACGGACCTCGTCTCCGGCCGCTCCAGGGGTCACTGCTCCACTGGACGTTGAGCCGTAACTGACCATGTGCTGTCCACCCTGGTTCATCATGACTGTTCTCACATTCTGGACCTGAGGTGAGAAAAGTTTACGTGTAGGCAAAGTGTTATTGAAGGATTATATGAAAACAAACAATATATATATCCACCCGTAAATAGCTTACAGAGTTACAGTTAGAATGCAAGTTAGTCCTAGAAAGCGGAATGCATGTCTAGAAAGTGCTGGTAGAATATGATATTAAAAGAAATTAAAAATTAATGGAAGTCACAAAGATGTTCGTTGAGAAATTAAAGAGAAGTCAAGGTGAATTACTTATCTATAACATTTCACATACATCGTATACACGTACTATCACTGCATTATTATTCTAACAACAAAGGTCAGAACCTTAGAATATGACTACTCTTCTGAAAGTCATTCATTGACGAAAAAACTTAATTTAAGTATATCCTATATTTATTAAATCTTAATATGTTGTCAGCATCTTACCTGGTAGTTGTAAGAAGATGACATGGTAGAAGTGGAATATCCCTTGGACAAGGTTCCCCCAGACATAGTGTTACTCTGATAGTTAGCAGAACCGCCGGATATTCCAGGTGCCATATCGTAATCTGCCGTTGTAGATTCTCCGTAGCCGATGGCGTCCATGGCGGATCCACCCCCACCGCCGCCACCACCTCCCATAGCGTTACTGTTGTACACATTTGTTGTGGTCGAGGAGTAGGTGTAAGAAGAGTTTCCACCGCCTACACCGCCTGCACCTCCTGCACTTGATGAAGATCCTAAATAGGCACGTGACGCTTTCGGTGTTCCTATCAATGTACCTTTGTTGGAAAACGTACCTGTCGCTCTCAATGTGGCATCATACTGTCCGGCTCCTGCACCGGCAGCAGAACCCCCGCCGGCACCACCAGACGCAACGGTCGCATTAGATGAGGAATAATATGCAGAAAAGGCTGAATTGCTTCCTGCACCACCGCCTCCACTTCCACCACCTCCACTCGCTGATCCGTTCAGAATTGTTACCTTGGCTCCACCAGCTCCAGCACTGCTACCACCTCCGGCTCCGGAACCACTCAGGGCCGCTCCACCTGGGCCTCCGCCTAGCGCCTGAGCTACAGGTAAATTGGTTGCTGGGGTTGGTGACGAAATAGCCATTGAAGGAGCACCTCCTCCTCCGCCACCGCCGCCTCCAAAGCATGGTACCATTCCTGGCTTGCATTGCCAGAACGCCCACAAGAGACTAGCCATGAAGGCCATCGTTCCCAAAATTGTTCCCAAAAGTGCGCCTGCACGAGCCCCGCCTCCTCCAGCAGCGGCCAATGGAACTCCTGCCGCTCCACCGCCTCCTGCTGTCTGTCCTAATGCAGTTGGTCCACCTCCACTTCCTGGTACCAAGTTGGTCAGGGAACCGCCTCCGCCTGTTATGGCGCCGGGACCGGAACCAATACCAACCATATCACCACCGCCACCACCAGGACCTCCGGCACCGCCGAATCCAGGACCAACGACACCACCGCCACCGATATCAGGAGGGATAATTATGTTCCCATCGAGTGGGGGGACTGGTGTGCGTGGGGGAGGCGTGATAACACTGCAAATAAAATAAAATAATCATATCTATATCGTAGATACAATTAAATCAACAGTGCAAATAAGTTAATGTGCCCTTTTCCTTAAAATGAAATGGATATCGATTGATAATTGCTTAAGGGAGTGTACCAATGGTATTTATCGGGTGTATATGTGTTATAATTAGGGATGACCAGATAATCACTACGTCAGAATCGTTGTCAAACAATAAGGTTCTATATAAACTAAAAGACTCAATGAAATAAAACGTAACTACAATTTCTAGATTCAACTATACGACAAGGTGACAAGACTCTAGAACTAGAAATAATTTACAACAGATTTACAACGTAAGCTTCATGCATGTGAATGTGAATTGATAAAAGTAATGTAATAAAAAATAATGTAGACTGAAACAAAGTAAAAACAAATTCTGGTAAAATGAAGTGTAATGCACGCGTACATGACCACACTTTTGAACATGCAAACAAGATGAGGAACGGTCCCGGGTAAATAGCAGTAAGACTGAAGCATAGAACGACTAGGAAAAGAACGAAGCGTCTTTGTCACACAAACTCCCTTAAGCTAAAATAAGATATCTTGCTAATTGAGCTAACTCGTACAAAAAGAAATAACTCGTACATAAAGAAATAAACCCAAAATTCCTTGTTTTTTTATTCTTTACCACCAATGTCCAATAGTTTGTAAGTTCTCAATAGATGTGTAGACAAAGCAGTGACCAGAGCAACCTTTGAAGCCGAGACCTTTTAACAACCAGCTTAGTTGGTCGGTTGGTTGAGTATGCTTAACGTCATATTGACAGTCAGGATCATTTACAGATGCTCTCTCCGATATGAGATGTATGTTTTGGTAGACTGCGGTATATATTTGTAGTGTCTCCTTGTGATAAATGAAGAAACTTTTGCCCATTGCTATCTGACTGACTCATGGACACCAAAATGCACATTCCACCTGACCACACTTATAATGTCAACTAGTAAACTTTTTGCTGATCGCCTCACTGAATCACACTGCCAAAGACATCAAGCTGCACATCCCACCTGGCCACACCATACCGACAGGTAAACTATATGCTGAGAGCTAACCTGGAGCCAAAACTGTCATTTCTTAAGACTGGAGTGCCTAGGCCAGGGGGGCAGATTTAGCTGAGAACCGAACACCAATTTAGCTACACGTTGGTATTGGACAAGTTCAAACTACAAACGTTTCAGAGGACATTAAAATGGATTGTTGTGTATAAATGAGAGTCAATGAGGAAACATATGATAAACACGTTCCGGTGTAAATATCCGTTAATTTGTTACAAGGATCATCGATTAGAATCCATATACAATAATCCGGTGTAAATATCCGTTAATTTGTTACAAGGATCATCGATTAGAATCAATATACAATAAGTATTCAGTAGTTTAATAAGATATTAATCTCATGTTAAACTGATCGATGAAAGATATAAATAATAACTCGACAACGAAAAATTATGTATGAAATGAACGTGTTCCAACAAAGACGAACATGACATCCAGTCGATGACAGACTAATATTCCTACTTTGCATATTACAGAGTTACCTCCCCTTCGAGTATGTATCCATTGTGACGTCATTTTTTGTGAGTAAAATTCGCGTCGTTTTCTCTTGGTGATATGACGTTAAGTTAGCAAGCATGTGACGTCACAACCAATACCTACCTGCAAGGGCAGATAACTTTGTAATATGCAAATACAGAATAAAGCACCGTGGGTGAAGCACAAACACATGATATATAGATGACACGTCTTATATATTTCTCTGTATTATATACAAATCCAGTATACCGTGCTATTCCGTGGAAATGACTGGTCATTTTAGATAAGATTCCCATTAATATTATACTGCAAACCAACTTATTTTCGCGAGGGATTAGTTGTCGTATAATCCAAGGGGCATGAAATAGCGAAAATTAGTCATCGCAAAAATCTTTTAATTGAAGTAGCAGTGGAACAAATGAGTTTAAATTGCGAAATCTAGTTGCGGTGGGAAAGTCGTTAGAACGCTTTAAGTCGCCACAAAAGTTGGTTTACAGTAATATAAAGTTAAACAAATAACATTTTGACAGGACTTAAAAATGTTATCGAATTGCGAATAATTGTTTTAATAGTTCGAGAGCGGCTTAGAAAAAACAGATTTTTGAACGTAATTGAAATTTAACTTTGATTTGTTTTAGGTGTGTAGTGGTCGTAAGTGATCGTAACCCCCTGAAATTGTTATAAGAAAGCAACAAAGCAACAACTCAAGGAATAGCACAGTATCTGTAACAAATTCTCTGCAATCCAGGGCTACTGACATTACGGGTCTGTGATGTGTATCTGACAGAGGTCAAGGTCAAATCTACGTTACCTGGGGGTAGTTAATACGCTGGAATCAAAACAGTAAACGGTTTGACATCTTATAAAAGCAGTATGTTGTTGCTAAATCCGCTATCATAAACACACTGCTCTTCCATTTTGAATGTCAAACCAGTAGTTATCCGACACTTATCGTTAGCGAAAACCACTATATAGCGTATAACAACATTTTGCGTCATCGTAATTTTCATTATATTCGTGTAATCGTAATGTTCAACATTTGCGGGTCATCATAATGTGCAATATATTCGCATATACAACAATTCTCGACATCGTGACGTTAAACAAAATCGCGTATTCATTTCATGACATTGTAATATTCATCATATTCGTAAATACGATAATTCGTGCCAGTCATTTGCACCATAATCGCGAATAATTTAATTAACAATTAAGGATTTTGACAACCGTGCATTTATTTTACGTTTTGTACATTCATTCGCGAAACATATGAATTTGAGTCAAAGCTTTCTAGCGAAATTACTCGAAAATGTGTATCTCGCAAAAATTAAGTGGTTTTCAAAATATTTGTTATGACTTAAATTTGGGGTTTGTGTTATTACAACTAATCCGTCTTTGTGTATTACAGAGTTAGCTCCCTTAAGAGTAGGTACCAATTGTTGCGTCATTATTTTGTGAGCGCAATTCACGTCGTTTTCTCCGAAAAGTATGACGTTACGCTCGCAAACAAATGGCGTCACAATCAATACCTACTCGCAAGAGCAGATAACTCTGTAATATGCAAATACAGAAACTCAGATTACATTGTAGCAAACATATATCATAACTACGGGAAGAAATGCATTTAAAAAATCAATAAGTAAAACTAACTGTCTACGTTTATAATTTTGCATTTCATCATATTGAGGGAAAGTTAAGTGTGTTCTGCACTTTAAGATCACAATGACATATTCTAAATCTTAGTTGAATAAAATGACAGTATTCATGTGAAAAAGCAATACCAAATGCCTCCAGCAATGATTCAGCATGCAATAGCAGAAGTAGGAAGATTTGCTAAACAATAAAGGTGACACATTCAAGCCATCTATAGCAAGAAACAAAAACTAATATTTTCATGATGAATTTCTAGAATCAAAGAAATTAAATTTAAGTTACAAATTGTCATAATATTTACATTGATACATTCAAGCCGTTTCATTTCAATAATGAAAAAATAAAGTTTTCAAAAAGAGAACAAAAAAATCATCAATACAAAATGAAATGTGATATTAATATTAAAGGTATAAATACTTAAACAAAAACGAACATGTTTTCGATGATTTTAAAAATAACTAAATAGAAACCATTACATTCACCCCACACATATCCTAGTGAACTGTTCCATTCTCGAATTTAGAAGAATTGATATTATACCAAGGCTTGGACAGGTTTATTCTCATTAACATTCAATCTATAACCAATATGATAAATATTCAGAAATCGTGTATTCCTTTAAAATGGCATGAGGGTAGGAGAATTGGCGTTTGCTAATATGGTCCAACACATTCACCTCTCATATGTAATAATGAACTGTTCCATTCTGAAACTTAGAAGAGTTTAATATCATCTTCAGGGTGGAATGGATTGTATATACTTACATTGGTGGTACCAGGACATACTGTCCATCCTTTATCATGGTCAGATCTCCACTCCATTCTATATTGTTGTCGTTAGCATGGGCCAAATCAATGAACCGGTTACGGTTATAGTAGAGTCCTGTAACAAATAATAATCAAAGTACTGAAAGTACTGATTTAAATCGGTACAATATTTAACAAATATTAATCAAAGTACAGAAAGTACCGAAAGTACTGATTAAAATCGGCACAGTCCTTACAAATAATAATCAAAGTACTGAAAGCACTGATTTAAATCGGTACAGCCCTACAACAAATAATAAACAAAGTCCTGAAAGTACTGTTTTAAATCAGTACAGCCCTATAACAAATCAACGTACTGAAAATTCTTAATCAAGCCGGTTACGGTTATAGTACAATCCTGTAACAAATAGTAATCAAAGTCCTGAAAGTATTTTATAAACCGGTACAATTTTGTTCTAAATAATATCACAGTACTGAAAGTATTGAGTTAAAACTGTTACGACTATAGTACCAACCTGAAACAATTTTATCAAAGTTCTGAGAGCAATAAGTAAACAGGTTACGGTTATAGTGCAGTCATGTAACCTTCATCAAAGTATTGAAAGTACAGAAACCCTTGAATACATTTAGTTGTGACAAATTAGAGCAAACTTTAACGGGGTCATTAGAGGACGAATTAAGAAGATCCTATAAAAAAAGAGAAACCTACCTCCAATGATTCCGTTATAGGCGTTCATAACGGCTCCGTTGGAATCCTGTCTTCCACCAATGTATACATACTGTAGGTTGTCGAAGATGGAATGAGCACCTGTTCAAATATTATCATTAATAATAATGGTTAATCTGAATACATAGAATACGAATGTTACGACAATTTATCTTTTTTAACGAAAGAAAATTATTCATTAAATGATGTATATAAAAATATTTTAAAATATACTTTAATAAAACATCGCAACGGTCACCTCTCTTAAATGAAAGAAACGAAAATCATTTTCATAAATATGGATAATTAAATAAGAGCACCTTATTTCAATATGATATGCCAAGACAATAACACACTTTTTTCCATTTGTGAAATAACTATTTAGAAAGTATTAGCTCTTACGTGAGCTGGGTCTAGTGTGCTTACTGGAGTTCTGTACACATCGACATTTTGTTTAAGTTTGACTGCATTATACTTGTCAATTAGTATGATTTGAGCCAGATAGAACAGTGGTCAATCATCAGAGCAACAAGTGGCTTACCAGAGTGAGTTAGGTCTTTGGAATAGCCATCCACGTAAAATCTGGAGCCGTCAGAATCTCTGTAAAAGTTGACCACGTGGTAGTTACCGTCATTGTACTTGATGTTGTCGATGACAACGGTCTGTGCGCCATCTCCAGTGTCATATTCGGCCACAAGAAAGCCATTCTCCTGTAAACATTAAAAAGGAAGACAAGTTATATCAATTTAATTTAACTTAGTTTCAAGCATGTTTTGATTTTCTCCTTTAGAGGTGTTAAAATGAGATCTTTCATTCTACACTAAGGCAAGAAAAAAAATCTTGTAAATATCGCAAAATTAAAAAAAACATATTTGGATATCATTGTTGCATAAATAATCTGAATATGAGCGTAAGATTCCTAATTCCAATGATTCAAATATTTATTCAAATAATAATTGTTGTTGTTTTCAAAAAAAATCAACTACTTTATATAGAAGGTGCTTGACACATACCAGTCGTATTTCGATGTACTCGGTGCCATACAGGTTATCAAATCGGGAGAGGATGCCGTCTGGTCGGTATGTCATGAAGCCAAGAGCGATGTTATCCTTGTCGGAGTTCATTGTGTTCTTATAAGTATAGGTAACAATGCCGTCAAGGCCCTTCTTACCGATGTATAACCCAAGGGGATCTATCAAAGAGAAATGTTATGTGTATTATACAGATCGAATATCAGGTATGAGCTGTCCCCAGACCTGCTGCATCTTTGGCAATGTAATATGTTTAATTCCAACTATTTTCGCAGAAGAAAAAACAAACGAAAATTATTTCACAACGAAGTCCGATCTAAATCATACTCACAAGCTTCACATCTAGGCCCTGCGTACGCTGTGAGGTCACAGTTACAGGTGAAGGTCGTTATACCTGGGGTACACACGCCATTGTTCTGACAAGGGTTACTACCAGACGGGCAAACACCGTTGATATCTGAAATGCACATTATCAGTATCATGTATACCAAGATGCCTGTTTTATTCAATAGAGAAACTTTTAAGTGGATGGACCTTTTTTGAGAACTGTAAAAAAACTTTCTTTCGCGGGCGATTTATTTTCGCGAATTTCCCGATCAAGGTAAATTCGCGAAATCTATCTCCGCGAATCAATATCTTAGATAACTCCTGCATCATTGAATTAAAAGATATCTCCATTCAATTTTAAACCCGCAAAGCTTTATTTCCGCGAAAATGTTTGAAAAGGAAATCGCGAAATTTAGTACCTGCGAAAGAAAGTTGGTTTACAGTAGTTTTATATTAACACTTTTCTCGTTAATGTTATTATCCAAAATAAATCCTAAAATTATGTTTAGCATGATTATATCATGGATTGCAAGTAACAACAGAGTCGACAAACTATTTCAGATCATTTTCGTCCATACCTTGACAAGTATCCAGCAGAATAGCACTGCTGGCATATTTCTGGAAATCCGGAGTTCCCGTATTCAAATGCACAGACGCTAGGCAGCCCATGAATCCGGTGGTGGACGAGAGAGTGGACTTCACAAAGGCGTTCAGGTTGAACATGTTCTCCGACAATCCGCCGAGGTAAAGGTTATGTCCAGAGAGTTCAAGGTCGTCAGTGCCAGCAATCGGGATAGTTCGGAGAACATCGTCAACTCTCGCCTGATACACCCTGTTTCCATTGCTCTGTCTGACTTCCCTGACTTCGAATGTGTGCCATTCGTTATCATCGATTTTCTTATTGATTCTGTTCGTGCTGGTCCTGTAGCCATTGTTGAAAGCAAATACTAAATACCCTCCGACCAATTCTACAGCAATGAATTTACCCTGTCGTCCCTTATTAAAAAGAATGACGCCATCAGGCTGACTTGTACGGAATTTGAATGTAATGTGAAGGTTCCCGACCTTGGGGAGAGGTGTCAGCATCATGTACGCCTCACGTGACGTGATCGTGACTGGGTTATAAATAGGAATGGGCGGAGTCTGGCCCACACCAATGTCGGTATACCAGATCACGTTCAGGTCTGGCTGTTGGTAAAGCTTGGCGAACAAGTCGACGTCATCGAAATAAACATTCTGAAGGTAGCCTATATAGTTTGGTGATTGGGTAGCGGCTGAGGTGCTGGCTCCGAAATTTATCTCGCCAATGTTAATGAAGAAATCTTCTCCCTCCAATGTTCCTACAAAACCAATACAAAATGTTATACCAATCTTTACAGAATTGTAACCAAAATCTACCGTATATTTGTATTCAACAGTCCAGTTATAGGTGATTACAATTAGTATCTTATATCAGTAATAAACAACAACAACAACAATAACAACAACAATAACAACAACAAACCACAAAAACTTTGATATATGATAACGGTAAGGTGTAATAGAAAGCGTGTATTGGTAATAGATTTACTAGTTGGATAAAAGAAAACAATGTTCATTGCAAACACAACAACAATTGGATGAAATTTATCACTTTGATGTTTGATAACTATAAGTGAAATACTGGAAAACATGTTTTGGTAGTAAAATTACCAGTTAGATACAAGAAAATGATGGTATGGTTTACCTAGTTCGTGCGGCTGATTATCCACCCAAAGTTCCACCTGATTGGCTCTTCGCTTTAGGTAGAGGTCGTGCCAGGCATTATCGTTAAGATTGGATCCCGTAGTGAACGTCTGTTAACATATTAAAGACATTGTATTTCCCATTTGCATGCTCAAGAGTTTTCTGCTCTTGTGGATAGGTATTCAATCGTGACGTTACGTTTTTGCGAGCGTAACGTCGAATTTTTCAGAGAATTGATGGGAGTTTCGCTCACAAGATAATGAATAATCAATACCTTCCCGCAAAACATTTGGAACTCCTCGGATGTAAACAAATATACAACAGTTACATCCGAGGTGTTTTGAGTATCCCGCAAGGGAGACAAGCGAGGTGACACAATCCAAAACCAATCTACATTATCTATGTGTTACACATTATTGATTGTAGGAAAAATTTATAAAAAACTTGTGGGCGAGACGTAAGTTACCGTTGATTTCAAACTGATAGGTGACATTTGATGCCGTTACTTACATGAGAGTTCCTTCTGTAGTGTCTACATTAATTTACTCACGTATACTAAAATAGTATGCTTAACACCACGTGTTTTTGATAGTTGTCATATTTTCTGTCATAATCTGTAATATTCTGTCCCTGAATAACCATTGGTATGCCGTCATTTTGTTTCAAATGTGACATGAAATAACTTGGTATTAAAAATTACATAAATAAATCGATAGAACATTGTCTCCCGGAAACAGCGTATTACAAAAATTACAATTTGATTGATGCGCTAAAATAAGATTACTCATAAGCCATTGCGTCAGCAGTAAATTATATATATACCTTTTCCTGTCCGTTCACGAAGAACGTGATTTTGATTTTACCGCCCTTTAACTCTCCTCTGATGTACTCTGGATGACGTTTAGAAGCGGTCTGGAAAAGGAAGGCATCCTCAAACATTGTGTTGAACCGGAGGGCGATGTCGTTAGTGTGGGTCTTTCTTGTCGTAGAATAATAGTAAGACACGGAGTTCGTACCCTGGAATCCGGCCACAACGGCAACTGTAAAGGTAATCAAAGTACTGTAAGTACTGAAGGATGTGTTATTCAACAACGGCATATGTAAAAAAATACCAAATTACGTCATAATTAATATCTGCGGTCAAGAGCAAATATTTGGTTTGGTTTGGTTTGTTCGTTAAGGTTTAATTCCAATTATCACCAAGGGTCAATAAAGGGCGGTCTTCCATATGCGTCATATGCTGTGATATGTCAATAACTGTATGCGTGTTGGGAGACAGCGGTATACTCGTGCTGTGTCTCCTTGTGATAGTTTAACTCTTGACCTTTTTATAGTGCTATATCACTGGAACATGCCACATACAAAACAAACAAAAATCCCAGAATATTTTGAAACATTTTGTAAATACATACGTTGTTCACAAAGTTGTCCCTGGTAGCCAGATGCGATACAGTTACAGATGAACTGGTCCATCCTGTTATAACATGTTCCGTGTGTACATCGGGAACTGTCACATCTCCCCTGCATTGTACAGCCAGACTGCACGTTCACATTGTTAGGTATGGACACACTGCCCCTCATGTCGGTAGCTATCAAACACAAAAAATCTATGAACGTTTGTTTCACAGTATTATATATTAAACTGTACAGAGAGGTTATTTTAGAAGTGCCAGAGTTATGCGGTTAATAAATTAGAAGTATCAGTATTCAAACCAACTACATACAGATCGAGGTATCGAGTAAGAGCTAGAGACCAGACAGATCGACATGAATATATTTTCCCAAATAATGCAGTAACTGTATAATTTTTATAAACAATTTTAATAATATTTCGTAAAACAATTTGTTTGTTCGATGGTTTATCGACCTATTAATAGCAATGACCATTTAAAGACGTGCCAAGTTTAAAGGAGGCGGAACTCCGGAGTACCAGGAGAAAAAAAACCGACTTGGTCGGTATGTGACAACTGAAAACTGACATATGTTTGCGAGACAACATCGAGTAATAGCCGTGTCATATTGGCGGTAAACCAGTAACTGACTAAATGCTCTACCCTAAAATGTAAATTACAGTACTGGAATCAGAACTTACAGAATTGTCTGATTATGAGGTCATCAAAACAACCGTTGTATCCCACCCTTGACCAGATGTACCAGGGGTAGGTTCTGTCAATGGGGAGACCACCAACATACAGGCCACTGTTAAGGTAGATCTGGTCGCGAGAGGTCGGGTCGATCTGCACTGAGGTTGTCTGCCCATCAACATAAATTACTGCATCATTCTGACGGAGTTGTAAACGGATCTCGTGCCAGCCACCCTCATTCAACTTGCGGTCTGACACCTTTTGTCGCATTGGTCCTTGGCCGAAATTATATACCATGTAGAGGTAGCCATCAAAAATCTCAAAGGCGCAGAAATATGGTGTGCTCAATCTCTCTGAAAAGAAAATCACTCCTCTGGGTTCAAAGGTCCTAAACCGGAAGGAAATTGATCCCTGACTTCGCATGTCAACGTATCCAGGAATGTGCAAGTAAGCTGATCGGATGGAAATGACGTCGAGGAGTTTATAGCTACTTGGTCTTGGTCTTTGTGTGGGTCGGGGAGTCGGTCTTGGAGTCGGTCGCGGTGTGGGCCGGGGTGTTGGTCTTGGGGTGGGGGCCGGTGTTACTGGGGGCCTCCGCGTGGTCCTTGGCCAGGGATCACCAGGACGGATGATCTCGAATGTTCCGTGCTGGTTCCCTGATTCTATGTACTGAAGAAGGCTCACTATGACAACACGAACAGGTGAGATCTTCTTCTCATACTCGACCTAAAACACACCGAAACACAAATTATCGTAAATGTTCTTGATTAAAACATGGAATTGGCATCTTTAATATGTTTGATTGACTAGGCCAACGGTCGAAATAGCAACGATATATTTAGTCACATATTGTAAACTCGAAAAGATATCTGTCGGAGACCCAATTTATCTCAAATTATTTTGTTGGTTCCGAAAAAAAATTCACCTGTCCATATATTAAAACAATAATTCGTTGATCATACCGACTTCGAGTTATGAAAGTTTACATTATAATACATACATCGAGTTATCGAAGTTTTAAAGTATCTACCGAAATTCAAATGGGTCTACCTATTTCAAGTTATCGCAGTTTGACGATTTTTGAAAATTTCGAGTTATCGAGTTATCTACTTACCACCGTCAGAGCTCCGTCATAACTGGAAGATATCTGCCCTTGGGTAAGAAGTCTGGTGTCGGGAGAGCCTCCAAGATATACCTGGCCCCGGGCCACGAACTGTATCTCCCGCCGTGTAGTTGTCTCCCCTACCAGTGTGTTGTCGATGTAGAACTTGATCTGTTACAGAGTCAGAGATTATGAAAGTGTTAGTGGTATCCATGGTCACTGAATCAGACAATACATCATCAAAAATCACCAAAACATAGCCTGAAAATTTACGAAGATAAGCACTCAGTTACATCTTCAATATATTCAAGTTTATCCTTACCATTTAATCTTCTTTTACCAGTAATTTCAATTTTTTTCTCTTAGAAATCATTACGCTGTTGTATCAACCAATCAAATGCAACGTTATGTACCAATAACGTAATTTTTAAACCAATGAAAATGAAAACAAGATAAAATGTATCACAATCTTCCTATAGGGTACTCACATAACGGCCAGATCTAGTGGCTTTGAATGTGTGCCAATTCCAATCGTTGATATCGCCGACCCGGAGGGACTGAAGTCGGATCTCGCGGACAGCACCAAGGCCTTCATCTAAACCGAACACTAGATAACCGTCCTGAAATATACGTAAAATGATCTTATATTTCTGCACAAGAAGAAACGTCATATCGATGTAGATAAAAACATATCAAAAACGACATAATTCAATAATATATAAAGTAATTTAAAAAAAATCTAAGTTATCTTTTTTAATTTGCTTGGCACAAAACGATGTAACATGCAAACTTATTGTATTATCTCATTACATATTGATTGCATACTTATTAAAATCCAAATCTAAGAATCCTTTACGAAATGTGGAAACAACTTTGAACTTTTTACTTTCGTTTTGTTGTGAATTGTTTAAAGTCAATTTAATCCCAACATGGTTGACATATGAACCTCCATTTGCATCCCTCAAACATCCCAAATCTACGCCATAAATAGCCTTCCGTAAATCCGATAGCATGCCGCTAATATTAACTCAAATGCATCGCAATCGAGAGCAAAATTGGGTTTTATATATCTGGACATTTTCAGATTTTCAGGACAGATTAAAATGAATAATGTTAATACTTCTTGTACAGTTTCTTTTTTATGTATTAAAAAACCAAGAAAAAACACACACAAATCAAGTCAAATGTACAATTTTTCAAATACATTTTGAAATGTCCTGTAAATTTGTCCCGTGTTATTTTCTTCGCGGATATCTGCAAAAGGAGTAAATAGTATTATGGGGGCAAACGAACCAATCGTATATATGGAATATTATGTAAAATAGAGTTCAAAGGTCGACAAGTATTGTGACCTTTATATTGAGAAGTCAAAGGTCAGAAGATCATAACATATTCAGGTTGACCTTTCTTTACCGTTCATGCCACTGTAAAGTCATTCCTATATATATATTTGTAATCCTTCACCACAAATCGTATCTTTGTTGAATTTATCAGCAGCATTCATATCTTAACAGTACTTACAACACATGTTTTCCCGGGAAACGATTCGTTCTGTTTGAAAGATATATCGTGATTATTTTCGTCCCTCACCATTTTTTTCTTTAAAAATTAACCAAATGTTCTTTTACTCAAGTATTTGCATTTTTACCATTTGTTTTGCCATGCGCATGCCTTGTGTTTCCGCTTCCGGTACACGGAAACGTAACTTACGATACATTCTTTACCGCCATGGAATTGGACGTTCTGTTGTAAACATTGATTGAGTTACAAAGGGCTTTCACTATCGTTTCTCTTTTATGGACAACACGAAAACTAACAGTTTTCTTGTCAGGCTTAAAAGATACAGTTTAAAAAAACCGTATTACAGTAATGATATATCAAATTGCAAAAGTTGATTTTTTTTACAGATAAACATTAATGTTTAAATAAGTAATTCAAATATTTGATAATTTTTCTAAAATAGGATATCACGTAATTAAAGAAATCAACTTAAGTGGGTAAAGCAAATCTGTAAAGGGGAACAAGGTAAACACAAAAGCTTCTGTTTAAGCACTTACTGGCACATTTAGTTGACGAAACATTGCGGTCAAATCATCACTATTAGTGATAAAATAAACTCCAATTATCATTAACAAAATAACGCCAGAATGCAAGAAAATACTGTCGACAACATAAATATTAAAATTAAAATAATTTAAAGAAAAAACGTCAATAAAACCCAATGGACAAAATATAAGAGAGAATTTGTTAAGGGGAGATAATAGAAAGGGAGATAACTCACCCTGACCGCCAGGTAAAGGCTCTGATCGCCGCGATGGTCGAGCCATATAAGCCCGTTCGCAGCCTCCGTGATGAACTGAAGAGAGAAAGTTTCGTTCTCCGTGTATTCGACCATCTGGGGGTGCATGCCGGTAAAGACGCTGAAGTTGTAATGGACGTAGGCTCCATCTCCCATGAACCGGATGGTGTTGGTATTCCTTTGTCGCGTCGACACACTTCCACCTTGCTGGATAATTCGACTTCCGCCTTGTGACGTTACTGGGGCTAAAAGACACAAAGACAATAATAATTTCATTTTCGTATTCAATGATAATTATTTCTTAATCCAATAATATGGAATTCCTTTTACATGTACGGCTACGATAAACCATCACAATGCACACTAGCGCAATGCTTACATGTAAGTAATTTCGGGTTTTCAGAATTTTGTATGTAAATTTATATGCAGGATAGCCATATATGAAGTTTTATCAGTGATTCTAGTATATATTAGATACAGTGTAACAGAAGATCATAATGAGAGTATTCTGTTTATAAATATTTTTTGATAAAGAAAGAAATTTTACTATATAATAATGCAATGTGTGATAATATTGTACCACAAATTTCGCATTTATATTTTGTTTCCTGGTAACCCCACAATTTACACGTTGTCGTAATAGCGACAAATTAATGTTAGCACAATACACGGAACAGTTCTGATGGTGTCTTAATTAGAGTTACATCCCTTCCATACGTTGGTACAGTTACCATCATGTCTTATCGATACTATCTACAAAGAAAATCCAAAGTCAAAACACAAACTTTTTTACGGGCGGGGGTGGGGGGGGGGGGGGGGGGGTTAAATGTTTCTCGTCTACGTCTCTGTCTCTTTGGACAATTGCAATCTTTAAGATGATATTACAGGTCGGAGATGCCCTAACCATTCTGATAATGTCATTGGTATGATTGATTTAACATAGTCAGCTAAAACATATACACAAGTGTCTCAATAAGGCTCTTATGAATGTACATTTGAATCGGAAAATAATGTTAATATTTTCATTATGGTTCCATTAGTATTAAAATTAATATTCTTTTATTTTATGAAGTGTTTAACAGCCTCAATGTGAATCTTTAGATTCAATGTTCAATAAAAACGCTTAATTTTAGAGTTTGATGACCTCAGACTGCTATTAATCAACAAAATAAAACCGAATCGGTCAACGCTCCAATAACTGAATTTAACCAAAAGTAAACTTCTCTTTATCGGTCCCCCCATTGTGAGCCCCACGTGCCATGATAACAGACGCGCGTGCCAGATACGTGCTGGGGTGATTCACTGTTAGACAAGGTGTGTACGGTATTGGCCTAGGACAAAAATAGAACTTCCTATCCAGTATTAGTCTTGTCTATACCACATTCCCCTTCTACACACACTTGCGAACATACGATGGTACAATATTATCAAATTCGCCATCATGGAGTGCGAGGCAGCTATGCTGTTTTGTTTACATATAACAATGTTACCAGATTTACTCCTTCGCATCTTTATAACCTGGACGGGGACCAGATTTACTCCTTCGCATCTTTATAACCTGGACGGGGAGGGGATGCAATGGGATAGATATTAAACTGTAATTAACCCCATGGCAGTCCCTGACCTAGGTTAAGAAAGGAGGAGGAGGGGATGCTGGTTGGGGTGGGGGTTAACACCTGTTAATAACAGGGGGGGGGGGACTTATGTAACTTAAAACAATCAAACCATCCCCATCCCTCCAATCATAGCAGAAGCGTTTGTCACAAAAATATCAAACCACAGCCCTAACATGAAACCATATGCATATGAAGATATATTTTTTAATTTATCTATTTATGTATTTATATATGGAAAGACAATTTTCAGAATTCTGAAAAACTGAAATGTTTTTTCAACAAGTTTAAAGAAAATCAATCCCAACGACCGCCATCCAGATCTCCGTCAAATCTATATTGAGTCACTTTATTATCAACGAAGATCTGATAGTGATGATGACACAAACCAAAATAGAGTATACTATTGAAATAGGCCTACGTCATCAATACCTCGTCAACATACAACAATATGGAAACTTCCACACCATTGTCATTTTTGTAAACATAATACGAAATGTTCAAATAAACACTGTCGACCTATTTCATTTGTACGGGAAAGGCAGTTATGCAATAGAACTACATCTAAACCACAGTAAATAATATGGTATACGTTCACGCGAATACTGTCAAGAAAATAAATATTGTTCCTTGATATTGGGCGTTCTCGATTGACCAAACACAGCCGGGTCACCTTACATTGACTTAGTACAAATAGGATCGCTCGATTTAGAACCACCACCCTTCCGGCGAGTATGGCACAAGTAAGACTGTAATTTTCTCAAGTACACAAAGTACAGTCCACTTAGTATTTCATAGAGATACTTAAGCATAACAGATAAGTGTCTCCGCCAAAACAGATCTTAGTGGAAGATGGATGGAAAATGAAACCGTTTATGTTATATTTTATGAAACCAATTAATTTTAGTATAAAGAGCAAATGATAATGAATTAATTAAGGTATCAATGGAAAACTACTATAGATTGTTATACTGAATTTTTGTTTATTATTCATTTACGACTGCAGATATATATCTTAATTAAATTATGAAAGATATTTTTATGAAACAGTGAAAATATTAAACAAATTCGTTAAATACCTTTTCTGAATAAAGGTTTTTCTGAATAAAGGTTTGATTGATTAGCTTACAAATGAAAAATACGCGATGTTTTCGTCAAGAAACTGTTGAAAGTTATTTCACAAAAATAATATAACTTAATCAGACGATGTTTATTTACCAGCAAACTCGTATAATTAGTGTCATGAAGTTATAGTCAACATGGTAAAATACCTTTTATATACGTGTGATAGGCTATATGCGATGACCTGGCCATGATTTCTAAAAGCAAACTACTTTTTCTGTAAGACAAAAACAGACTTAAATCAAAAGTTATTTAATTATTTATAAGATTCATCAGAAAAGGTTTTTATTCCGAGAAATCGGGGCCTACATTCAGAATGTTGCACAGTACTACTCTAGAAGATAGCCCCATTTATCAACGGTACTTAAACTATTGTTGCACCTTAAAGTTTCGCACCTGTCCGCGAGACACACCTACACGGTAGTGGTCATTTATCACCGTGGTCAGTGATGGGCCATTTATACACGACACGTGACGACTCACCCATGACCTATATCTACGTCTGTCTCTGGACCTCCCATCCCCGAGGGGACACACGTGAAGGTCAGATTAGCGAGGCAGAAAATTATTTCATTGTATGATTCAACTGCCCTCCGATTTTGTGAATAAATGTTTCAATACGTACGTTATTTTGTCGATCTATTTTGGTTGAATGAACCGCTAAAATTTTAGAACGCAAAAATATGCTAGATCAGCAAAACGGTAGGGAAGATTTTTCTCTGCCTGCCTTTCTTTGGTATAATTGAACGTTTGTGATTACGCTAAATGGATCAAATTTGGAATATTTCAAGGAAAATGCCTTTAACTGTTACAGTATTTGTGTTTATCACCTATGTGTCATCTTGTTATGCACTTAGCTACGTCTGCCAGATTCAGGAATTCTAGACACACATTTACGAAAGTTTAAAACGCACTATAAATGTAGCGAATTAAACGCTGATAAGATCAGAAAAGCGAGAAATTCGGAGTATATATAACACTTGTTTACCCGAGGGGAATCTTACTGTCTATATATCAGTAACAGAGGCTAGACTTTATATTCCCGGGGACGTTACTTACCTGTAGATAAAAACGATAACGAACGACGTTTTATATGTTTTTACATATGTAAGGTATATATACCGGTGTTTTAAATGTGAGAGGGAATGGTACTTTATCAAGATTCCACGTGAGGATGCAATGTATATTGTATAGAACTGATTAGAATAGAATATTTCAGTTTCTATGTTGTTTTATCAGTATTTCTTGGAGAAAGATTGTAAATTGTATTTTGAGTACAACTTAATTCAGTTTAAATTACCGTGTTATATTTTACTTTGTAGCTTCTCCTGTTAACTTTTATTGAATGTTAGAAACACAAAATTTACTTGAACAAAAATTATTCTGCCCAACAATTGTAGATGTCTTTCGGTGAAGACATATGCATTTTACGGTTCGTTGGCGACCCTCATTTTTCTGGTACTTACTTAGTATTATCTTTACAAACACATCTCAAATGAATTCAAAACAATGGATTCGAACAATTAGTTAGACATAAGGTGGCGCATAATGAGAGAGCATTATACACATTCGGAATACTACCGTTGTTAGGCAAGGTGCCGCCATATCACCGTGTTTTTTAACGATAAAAATACCTGACTAGAGCAAGTCGCATTGAAATAACTGCAACAAACTCTTAATAAATTGTACCTGGTCACACATTATAAGCCATGGTATAGACACTCAGACGTATAAATAAAACTCTCATTGCGTCAATTTGATGATATTTCTATTCGTATGATTTCTTAGACAAGCGATAACATGACTTCCAATTCTGGTTGTGCTGTCTGAATGCGGAGTCAAGTTGACTAAAATTCAATGCTTGCTGTTCAGAAAATGTTTTATCAACTCGAAATAGCTTGAAGGAATCTCACAATCGTGCATTTGTAAATTAGTACAACAGTTAAAAATCGTAAGTAAATGTATGGTATACAATATAACAAATGATAATTAAAACCACACTCCACTTGTTTAATAAACAATCAAATGTGTTTAAAATAATTTTGTTGTGTGAGAATCTGAAATCTCTTCTGTCTTAAATGTTTACTCCGGTGAGCACATCTGGAATCTGATAACTATCTATATGAATTCATTCCGTAGAAATAAAGTACATGTGTATTGTTTGAAATTCATTGTGCTCATCTTTGAAATTGTTGTTTTGCCAGGAGGAGATTGTAATACACACCATGAACGAATACTAACCGATTCATCATCCCTCGTGAGTAATATCTTCTATCTAGATATACACACTGATAGCAGTGTATATTTCATCCCCTGCAGGTAAGTTGCGTTGCGTTTACTTTGACGCGTGGTTCGCAATATATATTACCCAAAGCTTACAGTGTCCCGTTGCTATGCTTACAAGCCAATCCCGGATAAAAACATGACTAATAATGTCACCCAACCCATTTTTTTAAAGTAACTATATCATTAAAAAAAACTTTCAATAATCACAAGAATATCAAAACTTAAAGAAAACGCAAAAACATTTTCTACAATGTACATATACCCATGCGTTCCGGAAGACTGATGACGTTTATTTGATCAATCCCTTTCTTGGTTTTATTGACGATATAATGCACATTTTACATTTATAAAGAAGATAAATAAGAAATACAGAAGACTGTCACGTTTAAAACAAGTTCCCTCTCTTAATTGAATGGAATATTTTTGTAAATATTCGTTATCTTTAATGCAGCGGCCATCTGGTTAATGTTTCTGACATTTCCCGAATAGTCCCTCACGTCTTGGTCACCGCGACTGAATGGTTAATGTGACAACCTACTAGTATTCTATCACTAACTCGCCAACACCGAGTCACAATTTGCCAAATTTGAAACCTAAATGAGACAAATCATTGTTGTTTTTTATTTTAAAATATTAATAGGATTTAAATAAGTCTTCCAGTTGATCTTTTGTCTCCCTGTATTATACACTATAGAATTAATTCTTGTTAGAAAATATGTCTGAATCTAAGGATTCATTCATAAAATAATATTTTTTACATCGAAATAAGTCGACAGAGATACAACAAAGATTAGAATGCATTTGTTCAACAATATCACTTATGCATCGCTGTCAAACCTCAGTATAAACCCGAGTTTACGAGGTAGCTCCGCAATAAACCAATCCATGCGGTTCTTTAACTTATCTGATCGAGACAAAGAAACGAAGCGCATCACACATGTGCACACTGAGCCATGTTATTGCCTTTAATCTTCCAGAAAATGTACAGAATGGTAGGTATTTCATGTCAGCCACTCGATCTCGAGTGTATCGACCAGTTTATGATTTAAGTGATTATGTTCATGGCATGTTCTCTTTATCTGTAATGTAACGCAGCTTAATACCAGGGTCAATATATTGCCGCGAAGAACGTGCGCGCGTGATACACGTGCGTAGGTGTATGTAGGATCATGATGCACATGTAAACCTAATGGTAGTGTACGAGTGGGAGGTCGGTCGGCGTTCTCGATCATCTTTCCTGATATCTACTCCAGAATAAGTGATTAAATGTATGAACCATTAAAATGTCAAGTTGGACTGTAAAGTGAAATCGAAATTCTAATTAACAAATAAATTCGTATAACCAACACTTGTGAAGATACAGTAATTATGCTAATCATTGATCTCAGGGGCTCCATTAGGGGGGACCGATGTATACGATAAGATAGCTGAGTAATTAGGCCCACATATCGTGTCGATCAGATTTCACTTCCGGCTAGCTATCTAAACAAACATCGAGGGATGGTGCAGACAATGACCTTTGACCTTCGACCTTTAATCTCACGATGATGCATGGTGCCAGTTCAGTTGCAAGACAGAGTTACTATAGCTTACTTCATTTCATTAATGATTTATCTTTGAGAGATCAAACAGCTGCATGGTTTGATTTTAAAGAGGCTTAAAATATTTTGTGCCATTCTTCAAAAAAAAAAGAAAAAAAAATCAAGGCATCGATACATCAAAAATGTTCATTACATTTTACTGCAAAATATCTAGCAAAACATGATTTCATGAATTCAGACAATTTAAGAGGCTACAAACAAATAACATTGTGAATCTTATTTATCCGAATTCCACAAATTCTACCTGTGCAAAAACACACAATACATTCCTTACCATGTATACATAAGTACCTTTATATTTTAAATACAGACTTCCCTTGATAATTACATGGAATCAAAAAAATATAATCCGGTTTCGATTTACTAATTACCAGGTAAGGTACATATGAGCCAATTTACTAAATCATTTGGCTTCGAGTATTACATATCCCTTTTTAATTCTAATCTCCGTTTGTTTCTCTTAAACGTATTTTCATTTGGGACCCCATACTTGACCTGGTTTTTACCAACATTTTGGTGAAACAGCACGTACTTTAGTTAAGCCACTAGCTCCAATTCTTTTTAATTTCATTTCAGTTGTAACGAGCAGTTTCATTGGCTTGAAACTTCGTTGAGTATGACGTTGATGTTTGTAACGTCGGTTCTAAGTAGCCAATATAACGGCATAATGATTTTAATAGAAAAAAAAGAGTTCCTCAAGACATTTGGAATTTCGTGAAATTAGATGGAATCACAAGGATTAACTTAGATAGATTATCATTCGTACTCCGTAAAAATCTTTGTTTTGTTTACATATTCCCTTGTTTGATGCAATAGAATTGGCCATGGATTTCGATAATGTTCCTTTAAAGATATCAGATACATTTATTCATCAAAAATATTAAGCGAAAACATCTGTAAATTAAAGTAGTTAATATATATTAGATGTTTTATAAGAACATGTAAATAAAGAAAATGTTTTTGTCGCCTAGCACCTGACATTTGACCCTAATTAGTAAATTTTGGAGTGCCTATCTCGCCACCGATCTCATTTTAACACAACCCAGCCAGCTTAATGAGACTGTGGGCAGCATATAGTGACGGTGTCTGGCATTGCACTAAGTAAAAATACTCCTCACCATAAAACCCCACTTTCATGGCCATTCTTAAACTCCGGGGATTTCTCCATAGTAAAGCATTACAAGCCCTAGTTTCATGACCTTTCCTGAACTAAAAGAAATTTCTTCTCCATAGAACATCAGTGCAAGCCCCAAATTTCATGACTGTTCCTTACCTCCTCGGGGATTTCTCCATAGTTAATGTAACATTACAAGCCCTAGTTTCATGACCTTTCCTTAACTCTCGAAATTTCTTCTCCATAGAACATCAGTGCAAGCCCCCATTTCATGACTATTCCTTACCTCCTCGGGGATTTCTCCATAGTTGCAATGTAAGCATTACAAGCCCCAGTTTCATGACTATTCCTTACCTCCTCGGGGATTTCTCCATAGTTACAATGTAAGCATTACAAGCCCCAGTTTCATGGCCATTCCTTACCTCCTCGGGGATTTCTCCAAAGTTAAGCATTACAAGCCCCAGTTTCATGACCATTCCTGACCTCAAGGGCATTTATTGTACATATCAAAGCATTGTAAGCCCCTGTTTCATTATCATTCCTTAACTCGATGATAGCTACGTGAAAGAGGTGGTCTAGAAGCCAAGAGCTTATATATAGACCGTAGATCAGGTAAATCAAGTATATAAACTCAAGGTTTTTTTCTGCATAGCGAGGCATTGCAAGCGCCAGTTCCATGACCATTCTTTCAAGAGTTTGTGACAAAACTTGTGATTTTAACATTTGCTGGTAGCTAGACCCCATAAATGTTGGCTGACACAAGTTTCCTGACACACCACAAAGAACTTTATCTACATTTAGATAAGAAGGGGCAATTGCAGCTGTCTTATTTTCAGGATTTTTTTCATCGTATAACATTGCCAGTCCTAGTTTAATTATTATTCCTCATTTAAGGGAATTCGCATGTTAGAATTATCCACATCCACAAGAATGCATTATAGAAAGAAAATTCCTTTATTTAAGGTTTTATGAATGTTTTTCAATGGAAAATATATTTTGTTTCTTTAGTTAAGGAATATTCACGAAACGTGAACCCATACATTTTTCGATTTCCATTTATTTGGAATTTTAGATTCTGTTTTATTTCACAACACATATCATACTATCATGAAATTTTGATAAACTTCAGATTTTCGTAAATGTTTTGTAAACATTTTCCATACGACTTCAATGATGTATAAAATCTTTACACTACCCTCAGCATGTATACGCCACTTCAATATCTAGCCCCTCAATTGTTTCTCGTTAACTCGTAACTTAAGATTACATAACACAGACTTGTGAGGGCCTCGCAACTAAACCATTTCTCAGTAGGGCGTCCTAATTGTCTGGAATGTTGTCCCTGGTGGTTATGTGTGTGTTAAACTTTGGTGTTTCATGGCTATACTTTCAATTACTTACCCATGTTTGTTACATTATATGTAAAGTATGTCTTTCGTTTGCACTTGAATGATGAAAGATGAAAGAGATACTTGCCAACTCACCGAAATATTGCAAAGATAATTTACACCAAAACTGTCGCTATGGCAATGCAACATGTTAATGTATTTGGTTCGACATACTGTTCTAAACATTTTAATAATTATGAAATCCTAGCCAACAAAAACCTTTTGAGATATAAATATTTTTAAGATTTCACATTAACATTGTTGTTATGGTGATGCATCAGGTTAATGTATTTGATTCAACATACTTTACTAACATTCTTGTATGGAATCTTACCCAATATAAACATACAGATCTTATTTTCTGAAGTTTTATAAAAGGTTTAGAGCTTTGCATCATAAAACATCAAGAGTTCCTTATATTCATACGAAGGTAATTATTATATAATACTTTTCGCAGACATACGTCTAAATATCAAGACAAAACAAAGATTTGGGAAAGCACATCATGCGAAAGATCAACTGATATCTAAATACAAATGTTCCCATCGTCTAAATATCCAGACAAAATAAAAGTTCAGAAAAAGATCATCTGGGATTCTAATATATGACATGGAGGCGCGATGTGAACTTTTGTATGGCCGATAATGAAAACAAAAACAGCAGGCGAAGTGGAGACAGTAGAACAGGTGTAACAATATTATTTACACAAATATTTCTTTTATGATTGACCAGCCTGCCAGGTGTGTACCACTTGAAGACCAATCCTACTCCGGCTCGGCGGAGATTTCCCCCACAGTTCAGGTAAGCGGATTTAGGAACATTAAGGTATCTTAACTCTTTCACCCCTTAAGACAAATATAGACTCTTCTGAATCAAAGACTAGACAAGTCCATTATGAAAATTCAGGGATGATCCAATACTTTTAGAGTGCCAAGGTATTAAAAAATATATTGTGAGCTGTTCAAACAATATACTGCAATTGGAAGTGGATTATACATTAGACATGGATGAAAAGAGTGGTTTGTGCATTAAGTCAGACAAAAAAGGGACGTAAAATATTAGAGCATTTTAAAATACTAACCGATTGAATTTAATTATTTCGATAAAAACTTTAACAAATATTACATTTATTTCTCTCTAGTTGAATGTCTACCATGTATGTAATGTTCAAGTTTTAGTTTAGTCTGGCTACTAGCTTCTTATTTTATATGTAATGCAAATTTTTCATTCACTTTATGGTAAAATATAAAGACCAAACCTAATCCCAATCTTGTCATATTTTGAGATGGAAATAAAGAAGTTTATGTATAAGGCTAGTGCTTTAGAATATATAACTGACATTGTACTTAATCTACTAACTTATCACTTTCTTGAATGTCAAAATTAACATAAAGTTAAATAGCAACCAATTCATGTAAAACAGTGTTATCTATATGCGAAGTCAATTTCATCACAAAAATGACATTTAAATACGTATGTCTGGAACTGATTCGAAAATAAACACAGGACATTATGCTGTAGTTGCGTTTGTTGTCTTGTTTTATACCAGGCTCCAGGATCATGAAACAATATTAGACTCATGATTTTGTTTATCCAATCAAAAGTGACATAAACTTTTGTAATAGCATCTGTGATTGGTTATTTCTGACTGTTAGAGACTTCAGACTGTTTCATTATCTTCAAGAACATCCCTTAACTTTACGGAATTCTTCAACTTATAATTATTAATAGGAAAGCATTACAGTTTCTAAGAAAGACTCCTTTTCTTAACTACTGTAATGCTTTCCTTTGGGAGGATTTTGCACTTTACTATGTCCTATTAATAGTTGTGTAACAAAATCTCAACACTTGTTAAATTAAGTCTAACGTAATTGCATCCGTTGGTAATGACCCTGAAACTTTATAGACGAATGTTTCTCTTCCACGTCTGCCTCGAGTTAGTCTTATCGACAGTTCGTGACACATTGATTCTATTTATGACGTTTGTTTGAAGACATCTCTGTTTAGAAGTCCTTTTTTCTAATTAACCACAAAACACAATAACATACAGTTGCTTCATGTCATGTCAGTCAACAGTCCAAAATGTTTCCCAGAGGAATTGGGACCAACCCGTTGAACTGTTTAACGAGGAAAGTTTTGTTTGAATGACTGTAACAAATGCATTTCTGGTTGATATGGTTGTGTAACAGCATGTTAATATGATGGTAACATTGTATTTAATTATAAAATTATGTAAATTTAATTCATTCCAATCTCAAATGTGTATTTTATTACAATATCATGTGTAACATTCTAATCCATCATACTCATGCACAAGTCATTGGCAAAAAGGTCAAGGTTGTTTGTCATTATTCCACTATTAACCTTTCATCTTAGACAAAAGTTTTTGGGCTAAAACAATTTATGGCAGTAGACGGTTTTCAAACACTAGTTTTGCTCTGACACACCGTTATCCCACGACGAAATGATCAGATATTGACTTGTAAGTTCCTTATTTAAATATAACCGTGAGTATTTCCTCAATAAATTGACCTTGGTATTGCTTTCACACGGGATGAATTCCCTTTAAACTTTATTCTATGATTTCTTGGGCATTTTGATTAGGGTTGTGCTGTTATGTTTGACTCTTTGTTGTTTTGATCAGAAAAACAAACATGATGCCTGATGTTTGTTTGTTACGCCTACCTATTACTTCAGGGGTACATGGTTACACTTTGATTTAAAACATAATATTTTGTTTTGTTATAGGAGTACATTTGGCCTCGTGAAACCACTGGGACGTTTAAAACATTTTCGCCAAAACTTTAAAACTTTTTCTTTCATATTTGCCAGTTTACAGGTTAGAGTAAGGATCAATACATGGGGAACACGTTTTTACAATAATAGACCTAATAATGATGTCGATTTAACAGACACATAAAATTATTAATTTTTCACAAATTCTCGTTGACAGGATTACAAAAAGAAAGACTATACATTATTTCGATTTCCAACATATAGGTTCACATAATCTGTCCCATCAAGCGTTAAGGTAAAGCTTGGGCAAAACTTGTTTATGGAACTCTTTCGAAGACTTTCTGATTTTTGATTTCGATAACAAACATAAGATTTCT
The DNA here is from genome assembly GCF_041381155.1 of Argopecten irradians. Taxonomy (NCBI): domain Eukaryota; kingdom Metazoa; phylum Mollusca; class Bivalvia; order Pectinida; family Pectinidae; genus Argopecten; species Argopecten irradians. The sequence continues at coordinate 9,847,941 of NC_091149.1, read as the reverse complement.
AGTAAAACTTCTAATGATGTTAAAGCACATCTTGAAAATATCTTTGAAAGTCATCCTAGAGACCGTTTTCATTTTCAACAATGACCATTTTTATCAAAACGTGCCGTTATTATTTTGTTTTATTTTGTTTTTATTTTTGCAATAGTGTTATCAAACCTGGTTTATCATGAACAAAAACTCAATCCACAAAATTCACAATTGTATGTAAAATGCTAGTTTTGATCACTTGATGATAACGATAGACAATACAATAGTTACATGTGTACCTATGTCATGGTCGACAAACTCTACACTCATCGTACATATAGAACAATAACTACACTACAATCTGTTAACACGTGTGTGTGGAGGGACAATAAGTTTGATCGGCCGCTGACAGATCGTTTGATTTAGTAGTCACACAGCATGACCTCACGTGGACCTTTTCTGAGCTTTCAGACGCCTTAAATAGTTTAAATTCAGGGCGAAAAAATGAAATTGATATTTCACATGGACAGTTGAAAAAACATTGGTCAAAGGTCAAAGAAATTTCACTGGATCGCCATTTGGGAAACCTTACACATCCCTAAATCATCTTGTCGACTGATAGGATAAAATACAACCAGATTTGCCCTGGTACAAGCCCCGATACTCACAACAATACCCAGCGTAGGTCAAACTTCGTGAGGGATAAAATAAAATCCAGATTTGACATAAATGATCCATATTGTGTTCTTGTGATAATAGGCATAGGTGAAATTCAAATTGAACATGAAATGAGTCATGTATCAAAGCATTAGAGAAAACCTGTTTTTTTTATCAGAGACTACCTACAGGTTTGATTAAATCAGAGAATTACAGTTTTCTCAATGGGAGAGAGGGCCTACCGCAATAAACATCATTATTGTTGTCCATTCAGGCGTGAACTGCCATTGATGTATATATACGTTGAACTCCTACTCGTCACTGGTTCAAACTGTGATGTAGTATTCGCACAGCGATATGTAACAACACTCACAATACACTCTATTGAAATCGAACCCAACAATCACAAAGCCTGTGAAATGTAGATTTCCATGTTATTCAAGCTTTCTACTTATGTCTTCTACTAAGGTAGTACTGTCATTCAAATCTTATATCACATCCCATCTGTACTGCCATTATATGCACTTTCCTTATATGTCTTTTTACAAAGGAAGGCTTCCTTGTCATTCACTTTTGTCTGCGTTTTATTTACTTTGATATGCACTTTACTAATATGGTATATTTGCATTATATTAATGCATTGATGAACTGAACCTATATTTGTTCAATTATACATGAACTTTGATATAAGCTAACTTTATATATATATATATAGACCGATAAATTGTGGAAGCAATTTATGTGCAATGAGATATTAGTTCCACATTTTACTGTTTACATATCTTCAGAAGATTAACGGAGGAAGGAGCTACGGAAATATCATATGTGCAGGTATGCTACTGACATTTCAAAGCATAAAAATATTTGATACCACATGCATACTAATTAATCATAACTTAAAGTTCACGCGTATAAATAATTAAACCCCCAGAGGTCTTACCTGTATACAACAGCAAAAGAAGCAGAAAACTTGCCAAACGTATCATCGTGGTTTCTTATAATTCCATAGTTTTAGTAAACACTTTCAGAATAAATTCCAGTGGGACTAAATCCACAAGATACAGATCAGGAGTTTATAGGGACACACTTCGCCGATCAAACGTCGACTGCTATACTAAACACACGTTATGAATGTGTCGAATTTCTCCTATGTATTATTAAGCTGGAGTCTCAAGGTAGCCGTCAGGGCTATGTGTATATATAAACCCTAAATCCCGGCCCACGTCTTCTCTGTATATAATACCGTACTCAATACACTAAAGAGATTCCATTCTCGACAGTAGCGAGGTTTTCCCCTTCACAACAACTGACGTCACTTCCCTCTCACACGCTAGTGAGCGCGTGCTGCTACTATTATCGAAAAAGTCAGTAGCCGAAAATGTTCATTTCTTTTGCAAACTACACAGAAACACACGAAACTCTTTCACCAGTCTGCTTCAGAATCCAGGCAGATACTGAAGTCATTTCAAGAAATAAAAACTAATACTGACCTCATTTTTTTTCACTCGAGGGGGTTTATGTTACAGTCAAACCCTACACACAATTTAAGTGGTTTATTTGGGTGTTAACGCTATCTGGATCATTGCATCATGTAATTCGCCCCAGGCATTTTACTGACGAGGCCATTATTTATCGTATATATATATATAATTCCCGTCGAGGGCCTCCAGGCGATTTTCGTAGGAGATAGAAGCGGCAGACTTGCATTGCCTTCAGCCCAAACTTGGTACAGATGATGCCTCTTTGGAGCAAAGATGTAACTTTGAGAGGTACACAGAGGGTTAAATTATTTATCGTAATATTAACTTTTTATTCAAAATACAAATTCGTGTTTTATGAATGACTCGACGAAACAAAATACTGTCTAACAAAATGTACGTCTATAAAGATCCCTCAAGGCATATCACGTGGTCTTGATAGCCAGGTGGTCTTCATACAAAAGTAAAATGTGCAAAACCTGGTAATTCGGAACTAATATAAGCTGTCGGCCGTGTTAAGCAGATGTTTTATATACAGAGGTTTTTTTGGTCTTTATACAAAGGTGGTCACTATGACAGGTTTTACACAGGCTAATATTGCATTGGATACTTGAAAGAATGTGGTCCTATTAAGCAAGTGGTCTTTATTCAGAAGTGGTTGCTAATACAGGTTATACACATGTTAAATTGTGTTAACAATTAGCCAGTTTGCATCTTTTAAATGTGGTTTTTATACGGATATGGCCGCTATAACATGTTCTATGACATTAGCTTGGAATGTACAATAGCAAAAATGTTATGTTACATTATTACATATCTGTTATGACTGAGATGGGTATAAAATTAGCTAGTTTACTCACATTTGAGTGGTAGACCCGGGTCTAAGTACCAATAAAAGGACCTACAAGATGGGACTGGATCACAAAGGAACACAATTAGGGTTGTTAAAAGCCCATTTTGTGGGACGGCGGTTCCCACGATGGACACAACACATGCCTGTATCGAGTATCAGCGAATGTCTGTTTGATGTTTTCTGTAATACTTAAATCGGGAAATAGAGAAATGAGTTTATGTGTTTAGATAATATGAATAAGCTAGATTAAGCATAAAATCGGTTTATTTTTTATTTTTATAAATCGGGAAAACATACAGTACATAAATGTTTGCGTTTAAATATCAAGTTTAAGACTAAAATCGGTGAAGATTAAATCACATATGAGATGGCATTTATGCAAATCAGTGATTTCCTTTGTTCATGTCTCTTGATTTGTTTCATTTTCTTTGATTTTTTATTTATTTTCATTATTTTATTCATTTTTCTATTATTCATACATTTTTACTGCTTTTATTAATTTTTAATGATTTCATCATTTTTATTCTGTTAATTCATTTTCATAAATTTTCTTTTTTATTTTTTATTTTATCCATTCCTTTTTATTTATTTTCATTGATTTTATTTAAATAATTGATTTCCTGTACATTCCCATGAGACTGTTGCACATGTATCGACGATTGAAGAGAAGAGAGGAAATACCATAACTTACACCTGGCATTGACTCTATGTGTTTATTAGATCTGATCAAAACCAAAAATTGAAATAAATGTCGGCAATATGCATCATTCTCACAATCTTTTAACAATTTATATCTTACAATGTTCACAAGAAGTTTCATACCAGGGTGTAAGTGGGAGCCTAGCTTCAATATGCATCAAGTTTAAAACACATCAACAGTGGCCTTTCGATCACATTCCCTAAGTGTTTAACCAGAAGGCCCTGTATTTTTTGTATCAATGAGAGTATTGGAGGCGTGAGATTACTGGCGTGATCCCAATAAACTTCCGCCCTGAGCTGCTGCAAAGGCTGGAGACGGAGAGCATATGGCGGGAATGATAACTGTAGGATCTGACTTCAGGAATCAACGTCTGGATGCATAATGTATCAATTATAGAAACCTGTCAGCTGATCTTATCTGTAAATATTTCTGAATTTATATCTCGGGGTTGTAAGATTGAATTACAGTATGAGATTGTGCTACGCCGATTTCTCTCCGATGTTGTTAACGTATATTTGTAGTGATATATGCTTGTATCTTTCGTTTTTAACATCAATGTTTTAGGAGGATTAGTCATCGAAATAATTATAGAACGTCGAACAGATAGAAAACAATAGTTACTCTATAACATGAGCTGTTCTTGGAATCCTGAATTTCGTGCTATGCTGACTCAAAATGATTTCGCTGATGCAAATATTTATTTAAAACAAATGTCATTATTGTATATTCCTGGTTCCCCAATAACCCGAAAACAATGACATTTTATTGACAGACATGCCTTAGTATAGAGTACTGCGATCTCGACTTAAAACTAATTTGTTATGGGCAATTTTGGTTATCTTACTATCATTCATCCCATTTAATTTCGCGGAAACGAACTTGATCGCAAACACAGCAAAATGTATCCTCTCGCAAATTAAAGTATATACAATATTCCAAAGCACATTTGTTGAAGACGAGACGAAACATCCCCCATTTACTTATGTTATGCAAATAAATTATTATAGGACCATGAGGAAGTTTAACTTTTACAAGATTAAATTTTCATGATTTGACTTTTAGCGTATGTGCATGTTTTAATCAATTCTCAATATTTCACGGATCGAATTTTTGCGATTATAGCAATGTCGAAATCAAAAAATCATCCCCGCGTGATATTATATACAATTTTCATTCAATAATGTTGTTTGAACGTTCATGCCTTATATTTTGCCTTATGCCTTAGACTAAATTTCTGAAGACAGCAGAACTCAGACAATTGTGATTCTGGCTCAAACTCATTTTAGGATTTTTGGCAGTAACACATATACTTATCTAGGAGAAACCAATTACGAGCAATTGTTCATTACATTCTTATTTGCACGTTGGTGTATTTATAGCGCTTGATAAAGACCTGAACCTGTTAAAATGAAACCTAATGCTAGCTAAGAACAACTCCGATACTGTTTATATTTGTGTCCATGTTAACTACATAAGATACCCAAAAATAGCCTGTCCACTTGTAGATTCATTGCAAACCCCAAAGTAACGCTCATGGCAACATGCCGGAGAAATAATATTTTGTAATTTGGAAATTTTATATCAAATGAAGCGGATATAACATATTAAACAGAAACTTACAGTACATCATATGAATTTAATTGTATCAAACCGCTAAAAAGACATTTGATATATAGTGAATGAAGAAATTGGCATGAAAGTATTTATTTTAATTTCAAAAAAAAAATACGAAAGTGAGTCATGTATTTATATCAATTCAACATAGTTTCACGAAAGCAAATATTAATTTTAAATATGCTGGAAATAACACTAGTACATGTAAGTTGATAGTCTATTTTTAATGTTATAATTAACACAGATGTTTATTGCAAATACTTTCCAGATATTACAGCTAGTAAACCTGTTATCAGATTTGGTAAAGCTTGATTTATCACATTTTATTTTGATCTTCGAAAACAAGTCCAATATTTTGATCAGTTAATATGCGGAATATGAAACATTAACTTTGTTCTTTCATGTGATCTCATGTTAGCGGTGATGTATAAAGACCACCTGCTTAATAAGACCACTTTTCTAAAGTCCCAATTATTTTAAAACAATTTAACCTATGTATAGGTCCCTTGGTGATAAAGCTATTTTTTGTTTGTACCTCAGGAGGCCTTTATACAGATGTTTGACCATTGAGTGGTCTTTAAAGACAGGTTTTACTGTGTATCAAAACAAACGACGATAACTTTATTGTAATCAAGTATTAAGCTGTTGTCAAACACCATCGTTCGAATATAAGCGAAATATAAACAAGTGTATCACGATTGATTCACGGAATAATATTAATATGCGTACCGAGGTCATCACATTACTCACTGAATACAGTATATGACTTACAGTACTCTCAGTACTTTGTTGTTAATTGATATGACTCAAACAATAGAGACCAATGCTCCCGGAATATTTGCTTTGATGACAAGTGTTCCCGTTCTGCTGCCAAGATGATGATGTAGCCAGATAGCGTTGTCAGATAGAGGGTGTATGTAAGGGATGGGGTTGATTGTGAGCACGTGAAACAACGTGTATTACCTATCTCTCCGCCGTCACAGGGGTCACACAGGTTAATCACATGAAAGTGTGTATGCATGATTCTAGTACTCGTAAGTGATCTCGCCATATGGCTTCCGAATCAATAGATATATCATCACTTTTTATGCTGTCTGCAGATTCACGGTGAAATTCGAATATATTAGACTTTGATTGCAGCAACAGAGATTAATAATTATTAACATCGGTAGCCAAATGAAAGATTCTGTATCAATGGTGAACCAATGCTGATGACTGACCATGACAACAACGTAAATCTATATTTACATTCACTATTCTATGACCATTAACACTAGACAGTTGTTACCCAATCACCCTGCAATCACCACATTATTCTGACGTTATCAATCTCTGTAAGGATGTCATCAATTTAAGTACATTCACGGTACACAAAGTCTAATAACAAAAGAAGACATATTTGCTCTATCTGTATTGATAAGGATTAACTTTAATATTTGTTAAAGATGCTCCACCGCTGACAAATGGTATTTTTTCACAATCAAAAACAGGAGCAGACGATTTGGTATTTTTCTCCAGTTACAAAAGTTACTTACTTTACACCATTACCACCATTGAAAAGTTTGAGCTTCTAATTTTCCTTCAAATTAAAAATATGAAAAAAAATAATTAATTGCATCCCGAAAAAATTCCTTGACACTATATCCTATATAGAATGAAGTACTGATTGCGCATGCACTAAAGGCGAAATAAATGATTTTATGTTATTTTTTGTGTTAATTAGGCATATATATACACGATTAAACACAAATTATTGTTCAATTGATTAACATCATTTATGCTCTGTCGGCGGTGGAGCATCTTTAAGTTATGGATATATGAATATGACACAAAATTCAGAGTGTACTCTCAGCAAATGGTTTATGGTAAACGTACACCCTTGATAAAAGTTTATTTATTTAAGTTAATCCTTATTATTCAATTCAACTTCGTGAATTGATATACAATATACTATTGTGTCTTTGAAATTTCTACGCCGTTGTAACGGAGATTGTTGACGTTTATAAGATCAATTTAAATACATTTAATTCAAAGCCAGAAATCACTGGCGAATAAACAAATATCTGAAAAAAATAAAAATAAAATATATGTTTCTATGATCCTATCATTCTAGCTAAGAGCAAACATATATTACAGAGTAACGGAATGGAGGGCATGTCATGTAATCAATATATGACATGGGATCATTACAGCATCTACGAAGACATGTATGACTGTAATGAAACTATTTCTACAATGAGATGACGTCATAAACACTAGAACTACGTAATAGTTACGTTCATCTTCGCACGGACAGCTGGCGCGTGCAACTACACTTAGCAGCAAGATTTCAAAGAAGGTGACAATCATGTCCAGTGCACATTCCCTCGTGAGCAGACGACAGACCCAATATCAATCATTTTTGTGTGGAGGTTTGTTGGTGATGATGGTTGACATTATAGGTTGCCCCACAGAAAGAATGCAATAGCTTTTTTACACTTAACAAATGTGATGTCAACGGTCCCTCGCCTATGTCTGATGGATGTATATTTTGTAAACATAATGGGGCAAGAATTACCGTAAGGCTTAGCAAAGGTGGATAACGAATTTGATTTTTTAATTTTCAAAATATTATTACCATATAATAAACCATGACAGAACGGTTTCTACTGTTTTATGCAGTTAAGGCAGATGTCTGAATTTTGTGTAGACATGGTGGAATAAATATAGATAATAATGATATAGAAAAACAAAATAAAACAAATCTTATGTGAGAAAAAAATTGATTAAATGTACAGTTTAGGCTGTGATACATGTGACGAAAGTTTCTTGATATTTGTTTTCTTGTAATTTTAGATTATTTGAAGTAACAAATCTAAGAAAAACATATCTATGACTCAACACGTTTAATTATAACAAACATTACTCCTGTGGGAGGCCTCTCGCCAGTGACCGTTTGATATGTCTACGGTAACTCATCACACACATCCCCCACACAGGTATGGCTGTGGCCCGTCCCAGCTCACTAAAGCTCACTGACAGGTCTGACCTTTGACCTCCACCAAACATTCCAAAAACATATCAACACGTTTCAGCAGCTACGACGTTTCAATTGTTGCACCTGTTGGAGGCGCGTGTGAGGTGATACTTCAAACTTCAGGAATTGGCAAACTAAGAGATTAAGAAATCATTTATGCTCAGTTGAGAATAAAGCATGGTGTCATGACTCTTGTAAACGAAATTATACATTAAATTGATTGTTAAACAGAGTTGCGTCATAAGTTTCTGCGAATACAAAATGAAACACGAAACTGAAAAGAGCTGCAACTTAAGCTCTCTCATTTATAATTTTGTTAAAGATAACATGTTTGGGGAAAGTTCTTAGTTTCCCAAAACATTAAGATCTAACAGAAACATTTATTTATAAGAATGTGTTTCTGTTTACATTAATCTATTTCTAACAACATACCATCTTGCCCAAACATGTCATTGCAATGCCTACATACATTGAGAAACGCTCAATTCGTGTTATATGATAATAAAAAAACTGTCTGCTTTTTTCGACCTCGACATTTTGATAAACCTAACAGAATATGGTACTTATTGGCGATATAATGTTAAACGAAACGGTAAATGTAAGACAGACGGAATTACGTCCCTTCATCAGAAAAATATTAGACTATGCTATCTGTTAAAAGATATATTTTGTCTTACGCAAATGAAGATTTTTTTTTCTTCGAAATTTTAATAACTTTCTTACATTGTATATATTTTGTCCTCGATGATTACTAAACTTCATCTTCTTCAACTCTTCAAAGATTTAAATATTTTAGCTATACTAGCAGTCATTTAGTTACAATAAAGATAACAATTGTTCTGTGGATTATTTTTGTGTTAAGTATATCAAAAAAAAATATATATATACATGTACTGACATTTGAAATAATATAAATCAAAATCGACAGCAAACAAGCAAGGATTGCTATCTTCAATAAAATATTATGAAATATTTTGATAATTTTTACTCATTCTCTCCGACGAAATTACCGAAAGTAACAATATATTCCCGACTTTAGTATTATAGTTACAATGATCAATGTGCTGTGCGTAAACGGGTCATTGATATTTTTTTCGGCATCGTTAACTAACTTTTTTCATGTTTTTATATCGATCCATATTTATGTATCCTACATGTATATGGCAAACCTGAAGTGTTTTGTGTTACTCTTATAAAATCAACACAAAAAGTTTCCCTTTTTCCATAAGCTAATACGTTTAAAAATATCATTGCACTAAAGGCAGAGCATCGAATGAGAGAAAATAAGCATTATCTTACCTGGTGTCTGAGGCTGGGGTTGAGGCTGCGGCTGTGGGCGTGGTTGAGGGCGTGGCTGAGGGCGTGGCTGTGGGCGAGGCGCCGGAGTATTCATATAATGTACTCCGGTAAGATTTGTAATTTCTATGTACTCCACTTGTGGTCGAGGTTGCCGAGGTGGGCTAATGATACTTCCGCTTCCGGTATTTACTGGCGGCTGTGGTCGTCGTCTGTTCTCGACGCTGAGGTCACCTTCGAGTTCGATCACTATCGACCCCCGATCGGGCTGAGGATTGATCGGAGTGCCACCTACCGTTATCACATTGATTCCGCCGAAAGTACCAATACCACCACCGGAAATACCGGGGTTGATAGGACTACCGTCAATGGGAGGGACACCTGGTCCCACCGCGGTGCGTTCGGTAGGAAGTACATCCGTTCTTGGTATGATATTAAATGATTGCAGGTATCCTTTTCTAGCGTTCCATGTGTCCATGCGTTCAAAAGTAGCGTCTGCATAGCGTTCCCTCACCATGTCTGATAGGGACCGCCCGACGTAAGCTTTGCTGCTCCATTCCCGAACCTCATCTTGAGGGGTTCCGAAAGACTGGTAACCTCCTCTCTCACCATCCAAATACATCGTCAGTCCTGAAAGGATTCGGAAGTTCAAAGAAAAACTATTACAAAGAACACTAAAACATTCAAACATTTTTGTTGTTGCAACAGCTATATATTCAATCACATGATCAGAAAGTAACATTCCTGTATACCATGGTACACTTACCAGGTCTATTTTTGGTGGATCAAAACAATATATTAAAATACAATACTTTTTCTCAAAAACATTAGTGAATATAGAAAAGATAAACTTATTAAACGAATATTGAGTATTTCAACAAAGTAAAGCGATTTCAAGATAGTTATAAACAACATAAATAAACAAATAATTGTTTGCGCCGGGAACTCTTTAGGTATACATGTATATATATTATAGTTATAGTTTAAGTGCATTAAAAATTCGCCGAAACAAAATCGCTACAAAAGGCTTAAAAACTACGAACAGTAAAAAGCTATCACTTGAAAGTATTGGTATTGAAAGCGAAATAAACTATCACTGACGTTATATCCACCCATGGGGTATCTCATAGTAAGCCTAGAGGCAACAGAGTTGGACATCTCTCTCTCTGTAATCCTCAAAGACCGGTGATTTTTTTTCTCATAACCTTCCTCCCGTTTTGTGTCTTACCTTCTTGATCGTGCCACGAGAGTTCAACGAGATGCCATTCGTTCGTATTAAACCCTGGCGCCGAGACCGTCCACGACCTTGTGGGTGTTCTCGCAGTGGCGTACAGCTTCTCGTCTCGATAGTAAATTGACAACGGGAAACTGTCAAAGAAATACATGTTATTCAACAACGTTTCCGGTTTAACCGCCATCACCATGGTAACACCTTCCGGACAAGTCTCGAGGTTCCCGTTGCAGACCAGGTCATCCCCGAGATCTAGATATTGACCTTTGCCGTTGACCCTGATAGCACTCCCGTGCTGACCTTGAACTCTAACTGGGCCCTCATGAAGACGGATTGTTCTGGTTGGGAGGACAATGTTTGAGGTACCGTTTTGTATCCTGATAACTCGGTCGAATGGTATGACTTCATGCTTCAAAAATTCTGCAAGAAAAACATCAGTAATTTTTCTGCCTATACATGCGAAACATTAGATAACTCGTATTAAATCTATAAATAATGTAAATGTTTTCAATAAACTCTGTTAAAACACGTACAGTTAATGAATTAGGACTTAATTTCTGATAAGATCAACAGAAAACCTAACAAATTAAACAATAAAAGGACAAAGACGAAAACATACGAACAAACACATAAACAACACAATTTGTTGGGTTTTTTTTTATAAATATCGACATTTTCCTAAATAAGGTAATACCATTATATTCATTCCTTATATTTTTGCTGTCATGACAACGTGAAAGGCGCTGGATAAAATCATTCCCAGTCACAGTATACCGTATAGCCATTATTTTTCACGGGGATCAGTTTTCGCGATTTTGACGATCATTGGCGAAGTTGTGAAAATTTCATCAGTGAAAAAATATGAAATAGAAAAATTCAAATGAATTCTTCAAGCATGCTCGCAAAAAAAGTGAATTTCGTTGATTTTCTCGTTTGAAACCAAATTTGCGAAATTTTCGACCCGCGAAAATAACCGGCTTTACGATATTGAAATTTCGATTTGGGTCGTCTCAATTATATCACATTAAACATTCCATATAAAGGAAGGGAATATACGCGCAATGTAACGAGTTGATTACCTATGTATCTTTAACATACTGCCAACTCTTATTTTTCGGGAGTTCAGGAACGTTACCTCGATCATTGTAAACGCCTTGATCGCGAGAGCGCTATTAACCTCAACCCCATATATAGGTAAAATTTCATTATATATTGTTATATTGTTTCTATAAATAGATTATACTAGTAAATGTGTTGACATGCTTCATTCGACATTACCGAGTGCGTTTTTGTTAAGGTTATGGTTAATACTCTCTCTCCGAAGAGTTTTAAAGTTTTGCGAGGGCGAGGACATTTTGTTTATTAATTTGTAACTACTGTAAATATGCTAACTATCTTAGTGCATTCAAATTTTCCGAAAATGTTTGTTGTAAGGAATCCTGAGATACGAATGAGTTTCAGGCTTAAAGGTTGCATAACCATGTCTATTTTTGTGTCTTTTTTAATCTCGAAAACAGCAAAATATTAATATAAATAAGACCGATAAACGGGGCTTACAGCTTAATACAGTACCTCCTTTAAAATATGCCCAATTAAATTCAATTTTATTTTTCAAACGCAATCATACGTTTTGGGACAATTATACTTATAATTGTAGATATTTTGTTTGGAGGAGTCAATTACTCTAGGGGAAAACTACGATCATTAGCAACCTTGGCTGAAAAGAACAGAATCTGATATATATGTAAGTTAATAAAGAACGATAAGTTATTTCTATCATTCACCATACTGACCGTTCTGTATATATGTAGTTATCTCCCCTACCTCCTATTTGTCCGGCCCTGACGACTTCGTCTCTTGGACCATACCAATACTGTATTTCATCCACAAGGGCGCTAACTCTCGCTGGTTCATCTCGTTGTTCCCTTCCGACGTACACATTGCTGCCGTAGGTGGCATCATTCTGACTCTGCGTCCATGTGGCAGTGGCACCCTCTTTTCTGCCATCTAGATAAAGCGATAATCCTTTCTCAGGTGTCCATGACACCTCGACATTGTGCCACCTATCGGCTTGGAAATTTGGACTCGTCACCTGCCACGTTTTCCCGTCTGAGTGGAACTTGGCGACCAAATTACCGTCCCGGTAGAACAAAGAATAAGATGGCGCTGAGACAAAATAGGACCCATCCACAAGTTCTCGCGATTTTATCCAAAGTGACATCGTCAGGCCGTTTTTACATTGGTTGATGTCCGCCAAGCACTTGTCGTCAGGGATACCAAGATCCACGTACTCTCCGGTTCCAGCCAATGAGACGGCGTTTCCGATTTTGCCCGGGACTATCCTGGCGCCATTTGCTAAAGTAACAGTATATCTCGGGTGACGAACTATACCATTTTGTTCGTCCTCCATGGAGAAAGTCTCGTGAGGAATGTTGTCTGTAGGAAACGTGAAAACCCACCAATCATAAACATCCACATGCATGTTAATAAATAAATAACAACACTAATACTAATGGAGGAGTCGACAGGACGGTTTACACATTTCCGATTCTAAAATTCAATTTTTCTCTATGACAATATTTTTTTTGTTTAAAGTGTTAACATAAAATATCCTTTCTAAGTCCATTATTATTTTAGATTTTAATATGCAAAATGGAATTATAATCTCTTTGAGTAATAATCTCAATCTACATTATTTTCTTGAATTTAAACACGTAACTATTGTAATTCTTTACTTAAACATACATTCCATCAAGAATAGAAAAATAAAAAATAGCAGAATTCTCTTAACTGAAATGTTAACAGGTATAAGTAATTCATTAAATAACATATGTTCAAATTAAACAATGTTATTGGAAATAACTTAAGTGTATTTTCAAAGGTAATTTTAGTTCCAAACAGCATTTCAGTAATCCTCCGTTCGCTACTTAGTGGTTTCATACGCTCCATTCTCATGTCCAATGTTCCTTTTCAACTTAGGTAATGTTAGTCATCAGTGGCGGTTCTAAAGAACTATATAGAGAAGTTTCCAAATTTCCTAAGGGGTTCCGCGCATGTAACAATGGTGGGAAATTTCCAGTATTTGGAGTTTATGAAGGCCTTTGGATCCATCAATGGCCATGTTAAACCCACTCCTGCCCTATTACCTTGTCCTGTCAACACCTCCTCAATGGGACGGGTATTGTACCTAAAGGTTCGGGATCCACTAAACTACGCCTACCTATATTGGGTCATTTCTAATAACCTAATACCATTTCTGATTCTATTGTTTTCGTTTTTTATTGAGGCCGTATTATGAAACCATTCTCCTGCTGTGGCACATGTATGAAATAAGCTTTAAATATACATTTACACACTTTTTGTAATAAAGACCGAGTTAGATCTGATATGAACAAACAAATTATATATTTAAGGGTCAGATTTCTCATCAGAAGTAATAGAGTTTGACCACAAAAACACGCAAATTAACATGAGAAGAGTTTCATAAACGTCCAAATAATGTGAAACGGATTTTATGAAATAAAAACAATATAAAACACAATCGCTTACACTACACTTCGCAGCGCCATGAAAAATATTTCTTTTCTAGTAATCCAAAGGGATATAAATACTACAATTGTTCATGGGAGTAGCATACCAATTATGTGTTTGCTATATGTTTCCTATGTTTTAATTAATCTTTTGATAAATTCAAATGAGTTTTCTGAACTAGAAAATGTAATATTGAAGTTGTCTATATCAACAACTATTCCTCCCTTCTATACACATGTTGTATTAGTTGTCACTAATTGCCATGTACTGGTCCTAGTTCATTGCTTCAACAAACGCAGCCTGGCTGATTCCATATTTATAAAAATGACTACTGTATCAAATGTCGTGAAACAGAAATCAACACCAAACCAATCATTGATCAGGGTCTGTTTGCCAAACAGTTCCAACGAAGCAATCCATTGCTTCTTCGCTAAACAAAATGCGTGAAATATATAGCAACTACCATTGGTATGTCTCAAAGAAGTGGAATCGTATGCTGTCCGCATTTGGCAACATCAATGGATGAAATGAATCGGCGATTTGATGACAGGATTAGATCGTTATGGTAACTTCTAGATGTTCACCATTTCATGTAATGATGTGAATAATGTGAGTAATACGCGTTTGATTTTAAGCTTTTGGGTGCTGAAGCAATTATTTGCAAGATATTATAAAGCAACTGAAAAGCTAATGAACAGTATACAGAACTCTACGTACAAATGGAGAAAACATGAAAGTATGTAGGAAAATTTGCTTTTAGGATAGAGGTTATGTTTGGTTATTATAAGGTTTTAGAAAAGCATATTACAAAGGAAATGATAGATGTGTTAACTATTAGGAAAATGAAAGTGGAGAAACAAAACAAATTGGATCGATTTTCTATGGATTATAAATCTAAGGTTTCTTGTATATAACAAAAACAGCATGCGAAATGTTAAAATGGAGGCATGTGATTGATTGACATACAAACAACGACTCTACCTAGGACACCGGAAGTGATGTTTCCGCCATGATGGATTTCACAGATGAACTCCTGACAAGAGTTTTTTTACACTAGAAATAGTCCCTCAAAACAACATATTACACAAAGACTTCCTCCTATGGAATTCTGAAAGGACGAGAAATCTTGTAAAAATAGATCAAGAAATATCATGCAGATGCAAACCACCCATATAGATAGATATCTAAAGAGAGATTCTACAGAAAGGAACCGGAAATGCTTCAACTATGAATAACTACTATCGAAGCCGGAAAGCTAATTCCACAATCGTCAACAGCGTGTCCAAAACATGTTGACTGTATATTGAGATTTATAATATCAATTTATAATTATCAAATATAACACAATAGTCTCTAAAACATTCTTTGGACATCAAATAATGCCCAGAAAAACTAACTGGAGCATTTGATTGAAACGACATTTTAAACGTGTCGTGTATTGTGCGTCTAGTTAGCTGGAATAGAGCACAGGACAGTAGGAAATCCATATGATAATAAAATCATAAGAACAAATCACTTTAGATTGTGGAATAGCGTACCGCATCATATAACTGACAAACACTCGCAGGATGGTCTTACAAAACATTTTTTTAAATGCAAAAAAAGAGAAAGTTTCAAATGCATTGATGATTCGACATTCGCAAAAAGATACATTTATTTATGGGTTTATTTTATTTATTTATCTTTTTTTATTGTTTTATCATTATTATTTTTTTCTATTGTTTTATTTTGAGTTTTGTTTTTAAAGGGTTTTTTTCTTTTTCGTTTGTTTTCTTTTGACCATCCTGCAATGCATATAGCCTACCACTAAAGACAGACCATGCAGACCAAGTAAGTAGATACCATGACACCATCACCCATCATCAAGACATGCACCGGCGACATTGAAACTGCCAAAAATATCTTATGTCTGCCATACCTTTCTACAAATAACAGTTTATATGAACTCTAAATAACTTCATTCCATAACATCTACCGATCATGCTAGAAAACACCATTCACATGTCTACTAAAGTCAACAATATCAATGCTTCGCCGAAACTGAACACTGATCAATCCGCTAGCCTTAATCATTTTCACTAGAGCGCCACCTTACGGCAAAAATATCATAGCGCGATCAGAAAACAATCTAGTCCGTATCTATACACACAACATTGTGACGTCACAACAAACATGACATGAAAACGAACAACGAATAAAAAACGAGATTAATAGAAGTGAACATACAAGCGTTTCAGCAACACAGAGCAAGTGGATAGCGCATGCGCCAAAATGTGCATCTCGTCGATATGAATGTTACGAAAACATAACTTTTAGGGCATTTAAATAACGAACAACATCGAGAAGTCGGTACACATCAATACATTAATACAAGGTAAATATTTGTGTACAATGTTCAATAAATGTGGTTTATAAATTGTATTATAAAGCAACGAAAGTATAATTTTGAAAAGAATGAAATACATTTCAATTTCACAGCAGCACTGTTTCTATATTTACACCTCATTTTGAAGGCAATGTGCCCTATGAAAAATCTCGAAATCTATTCCAGAAAACAGAGAAATGTTTGAACTGAATGCGTTAAACAAATAACTATTTTATCGTTCAAAGTTAAGATATACAGTTTATATTATGATTGTTTGATATGCATGTATCATGGTTAACATAACATTACTCATTGCAGCTGTGAAACATGTTAGATTTTATAATTAAATATAATTATCGCTATATCCATATTATGTATTGGTATATCAATGAGGTTAATATTATTTCTCGCTCAAAATAAAAATACTTGGTAAATATATGTTTACTAGAATGTCTTTTAACTGGTACAGAGTACAAGTACAAATGTAATTTACGACTTTCGTTTTAATATTTTAAAAGCTATTTAACTTAAAATACTTACCACGTAAGAGGTAATTAAAGGCCAGTAACTCTTCCCGCCTGCCGAACCAGATCTCCATCTCATCTATAGTCATACGGGCATCGTTAACTCTGTCGGTAGAGTCGCCATCATTGGCTCGTCCGACGTAGAAATTAGGCACGGAGCTGGCGACCTCTAGCGGTACATTGGTGTAACGAGATTTAGCCACGAGAGTGTTGTTGACGTACATAGACAGACCATGATCCGGATGCCAGGACATCTCCATGTGGTTCCACGTATCCGGTTCCATACGTGGGAAATTGACCTCCCAGTGTTTCCCGTCCTGGTCAACCGTAACATAAATATTCCCATTTTTATGGAACATGCGCAAACCATTCTTTCCGGTTGACATGATATACATATTCTCATCAAAAGCTTCAAAATTCATCCACGCGCCAATCGTGATGCCGTTCGGACATTTTTCCAAGTTTCCGAGACAAGAAGTCTGGTGTTGACCAATATCTAAGAATTGTCCGAAACCGTTAAACTTTAGGGCTCTGCCTACCACTCCAGGGACCTGGATGGGCGAACCGGAAGTCGGTAGATAGAGTTCCGAATGTAAAAGTTTTCCACGGCGCATGTCCTGGAAATCGATAAGATAATTTGTGGGCTTTCCTGTGGGACAAAAGAAAAAATACAAGTAAATACATTAATGTAAATTCACATTATCTATAAAGTAAACAACGCTAACAATTGGGTTTTGTCGTCGCTTTGCTGGTTTGGTTTTATTAGTTCAAATAAGGAGATTTTGCGTCGTGATGTAAATATGATGTTTTATGATGTTTAATTTATAGAACTTCTTTTATATATTTTATTGCTTTTGATAACGTTTTACCAGATTTGGTAACTCATTTGACTTGCGAAAATTTAAAAACTTCATATACAATAAAGCCTCGATACGTATTTCCAACGCCTTGGTGTGAGTAGTAAATCAACATTATCGTCAGATAATGCGTGAGATCAAATTTCTCGGAAGACAAGAATTGAAAATCGTGAGTCTCCCGCGAAAATAGTAAGAATTTGTAACTATGTAGATGACTTTGCCTATAGCTCAATCATAGACTTCTTACCTCTCTGTAGGTATCCAAACGCTGTAAGATAGTCACGTGGTCCATACCAATACGCCAATTCATCGAACGTGCCTTTACCATATTGCTGGTCTTCCATGTAAACATTTCCACGACCCAGATAAATCTTGTTCTGCAAGGTGCTTTCAATTAAACTTTCCGGTAGTGGATCCGTTCTTCTCGACGCGTCCGTATCCTTAGCAACGGGAACTTCGTCAACAAAAACTTCCAAACCGTTTTCAGGATCCCAGGAAATTTCAAGGAAATACCAATTTCCCGGAACAAGAACGTCAGTCGATGTTTCCCATTTTCTGGTCGATGTACCGGCTGTGACCTTCAAGTTCCGTCGTCTGTTGCTCAAAGTTATGCCGTTATGTCCACTGGTGAAAAAATACATATTATTTCTGAAGGTCGTCGGTCTAAACCACAGCGATGTGTATATACCATGGTGACAGAAATCTAGATTCCCGAAACATTCGGAAGATTTTTCTCCGAAATCCACTACCTGTTGCTCGCCGTTCAACTTTATGGCCTTTCCGATTTTACCATTGACCAACTTTGGTCGGTTGAAGGTTTCGATGAGTAAAGTTGGATGAAGTAGACGATCACCAAGTTTAGAATCCATTCCGAACTGATAATTAGCTGGCTTCCCTGAAAATTAATGATCCGTTGTTTAATTAAAACAGTATTTGCAAATTTATCGAACAGTCTTTCGCCTTCAGTACATTGTCATACTGTATATCAGGGTTGTTTCCCTTTATTCACTCCATCAGTATTGAGGAGCAGTGATTTGCTGAAAGTGGGTAAACTTATTGGACATTTTTTCTGTTTTTTCTGTTCTGGCGGAGTGGATTGAAGGGAAGTAACTTTAATAAATCAGAATATCTCTAGATAACGTGTTGGTTAGTGTAAGTCAAGGATTTATATGCGAGATATAAATCCTATGAGTAAGTTGACTTTTATTACTATGTTCTTAATTTGCATTTCTTTGTCATTATACATGCTAGTCGATATTTATATTTCAAACATCTAAAAATGCACATAAAAATTTCTAGTTCGACACCTTATGCGATAAACAATAGTCAATTTTCGATGTCAATAACTTATGTCAACTTGTTCAGGTAGTGTGAGTTCAAGATAATAAAAGTTAAATATAATATCTGAGTCTAGACTTAGTGACGTTCGATTACCTCGATATTTCTTCTTAATTAATTTGGCTACTAATTCCCAAACATTTGGGTCTTTTTTCGGAAAATAGCAAATAACTAACCACATATGGCGCATAGAAGTTAAATTAAAAGTTCTTCTTTGCAAAATATATATATTCAAGTCAAGATTTTTCAAAGATGAACGATGCTTTGAAATAAAATCAACAAAATAGCAATTAAAACAAAAAGAAAAAAGATTGGGTCCAATTATATTAGACGGGCTACCAACCGGCACCTATTCAAGGGCGCGATCCCACTACTGTCTGACACGGGGACTTCTGCCTGCTGTGTTTCCACCCTGGGCCGATTCGTCCCTCCTTAGACAACCTGGTCACACTGGGCTCCCCCGATGTGGCCATATTGATACCAGACTTAGCGCGGACGCCCTATCGACATAGGGGACCGGAGGGTAGGACTCCCGCCCTCAAACCGTCCACCAACCTCGGCCTCCAGGTAGCTGGATTACAGGAGCACGCCACAACTCCCGGCCGACAGACATATCCACTAAACGGACTTATTAACCTACCTAACGGGTTTGTATTTAGATTTTTTAATTTAATCAAATATCATTAAGATAACAAATATGCATTGCTTTATTTATACAATTTATTCTATGTAAATCAAAAGAAATTCAAACTTTAAAACAAAATGATCAAACCTTTGACACGTCACGAATATACATGTACATGTACCATATGGTTGACACAGGTGTGCTCATGCATTTTTCACCCGTAAACATACACGGGTGTCGTGGAATCTATGCATGCATCGTCACTAAAAATTATCAAAATAGAAATGTGACAACTTAAAAGAATTGATATACACGTATGTAAAGATAGCCGTAATGTATATATACTGTTAATTGATTATTGTTTATTTATATGTAAATGATGACGTCACACACTGCATGTGACAGGTTTGAGCACCCTAAGACAAACACATACACATTGTATGCATTCATGTACTATATGTGTATCTTTTAATTAAAACACGTTCATATATCCTTGAACCTGTTTTTGGGTTGTTCGTCATGTTCGATTTGTGTACTAATGTGTTCACATTAACGACATACTTCATATTCATGCATATGCTCCAGTGTATATATACCCCCGAGGGACGTTCGCCTACATGTACAGGAGTCAAAGTTCATATGAATGTCTAGGTGTCAAAGTTCATTGGGAACGATTGTAGATATTCCAGAAAAGATAATTAACATGTCTATCGAATTGAGGTTCATTTTTTATGTTATTTCTTAACATTTTGTACTTTCTAATCGGTATCTTATTCTAAGAATTATCCCAACCTGTCTGCCAACCTTTTGTATCCATTAGGTGAAAACACCTGTATAACACCATATGTTACATTCGTGACGTGTCAATGCTATCGATTGGATCATATTGTTTTAAAGTTCGAATTTCTACTTATATGCTTAAAACAAAATATGTAATTATAAAAATTCACATTTGTTATCTTTAGAATGTTTTACTAAATTATTCAATTTAAGTATAAACCAGTTTGGTTGGTTAATGAGACCGTTTAGTGGAGATGTCTGTCGGCCGGGAGTTGTGGCGTGCTCCTGTAATCCAGCTACCTGGAGGCCGAGGTTGGTGGACGGTTTGAGGGCGGGGGTCCTACCCTCCGGTCCCCTATATCGATAGGGCGTCCGCGCTAAGTCTGGTATCAATATGGCCACATCGGGGGAGCCCAGTGTGACCAGGTTGTCTAAGGAGGGACGAATCGGCCCAGGGTGGAAACACAGCAGGCAGAAGTCCCCGTGTCAGACAGTAGTGGGATCGCGCCCTTGAATAGGTGCCGGTTGGTAGCCCGTCCAATATAATTGGACCCAATCCTTTTTTTTTTTTCTTTTTATGGAAAAACTTTTGATATCAATGGAGTTTTTTAAGCTTTGTATTTAATCGCTTTTACGTTTGTTTGTTTGATTATTTTAACGTCCTATCAACAGCAAGGACCGCCTCCGAAGTATGCAGCGCGTGAAGTGCGAGGTACGTGTTTTGGGAGACTGCGGTGTATTCGTGTTGTGTCTTCTTGCATAGTGGAACTGTTGCCCTGTATAGTGTAATATCATTGAAGCATGCCGCCGAAGACACCAAGCAACACACCCCACCCGGTCACATTATACTGACGGGCGAACGTACAACAAACAACGAAGTAGCAATGGTCATTCTTTAAATTCACTTATTTTTTTCAAAACAAATTATAAAATTAATAAAAAGAAATTTGATTTAAAAATATTCAAAATTTAAAAAAAAATCATTTACATCTTGTGATCCTATGATCACAAAACTTTTTACTTCAATTTGCAATTCAAAAGTTATTTTTAGACATTTCGTAGAAGAAATTGAAAAACCTTTCAAAAATTAAGACCAATAACATTCTTGTGCGTATAAGACAGAAAAGTTAACTGCCGAATAAAAGCTTGATTTTATTTTAAATAATGACGTAAAACGCAAAAATGAGTGACGTAATAACTACTAGGCCTACCTACCCATGAAAAAACAGATAACAATCCGTTACTACATTATGAAACAATGGCAAACAGCAAAAATAATATATATCAATTATTTTCAAAGTCTTACCTCTCTGAATGAGATCGAGATAGAGAAGAGAAAATCTGTCCCCATAATGCATCTCGACTTCGTCAATGGCGGCACTTGGATATCTCATTGACGTCATTCCACTTCCGGCTCGACCAATCAAAAAGTTTTGTTGCGTAGAATCCGATGAATCGTCCATTTCCGGCGTTGCTTGCCTAGTTAACATTTCTAAATCTAAAAACATATATAATCCTATTTTGGGGGACCACGTGATTTCAATGAAATGCCATTGGCCAAGCTTAAGTCCGTAAAAACTGTCCGACCATTTTACTTCCCCATTGGAAACCTCAGCGTGCATGTTAGCGCCTCGTGAGAAAATCTTTAACCCTTTCGGCCCGCTGGTAAAATAGGGTATATCACCAGTAAGGGATTTAAATTCGATCCAAAAAGAGATTGTAAATCCGTATAAACATTTAGTGACGTCACCCAAACATGTTTCTCCGAAGTCTTCAATCGTGACGTATCCTCCGTCACCGTAAAAGGTCAAGGCGTTTCCAATTTTACCAGGGGTCAAGGCCACATTTCCATTAATGTCAGTGTAAGCGTTGTTCACGATAAGTTCATCTCCAATTCGCTCGTCCATTGAGAAGTAATACCGGTACATTGGTCCTACAAAACAGAGAATATAAAAGTTAAATGGCCTAAAAGGTGTAAAAACATACACGCCATATTATTACCTTTGAAACATGGCAATATAGGGGTTATAAGTAATGTCAAACATTAAACCTTTTGTTTTTGAGAAGACAGTTCAAGTACAAAGGTTATAGCTGAGAAGAAAAAAATGAATGATTGCAGTTTTTGAAAAATAATTTTAAAAAGCCCATTATAACTTATTTTGAATTTGTCGTTTTCATATTCGAAGATCTTGGAACTAGATTGTGTTAGACAACTGTTGTAAATGTACATAGCATTTATAGGCTTAGTAAATGTCTATTATCAAACATCTAGTCTAAAAAAGTATCCGAAACTCGGGGCCAACATTTATCCAACAATAATAGATTATTTCATGAATATAAAATCTTTTAAATGAAACGAATACTGTAGAACACAAAATGGTCCATGTGAAGACTTTGATCATACTGCATAGTGCGCATGCTCACCTATCTCTTTGATTTCCTCTTCCGTTTTGAAGTCCGACCAAAACTTCAGCTCATCCACAGTGAAGGTGGCAAGATCACCTTGCGCGTGTCCGACAACGAAGTTGTTATTCCTTACACGAGATCTGGCCGCCGCTCTAAGAAAATAAAAATATATGACAAGATCAGTCACAAAATTAGAGATCGAAAAAAAGACACTGAACCCCTAAAATATCGTGTCAAAATGTGACGTCACAATCACTGGAAAGTGGAACTAATCAATAGAAACTGTATTTCAGAAATGTATTTTTCTGCACCAAACAATATATATCAAAGTAATGTTTGGTGTTATTCGATACTGTATTTTTAGATAATATTAAAGGCCAAAGTTTCTATATCTACAATACATGTACATATATAGTTTGTGCTACCATGGAGACAACTCACCTCTGCTGAGGGTTTGGACTTTTATCGACAGGTTCGCCATTGATAAAAAGGTTGAGTCCTTCATTTTCTTTCCACGTGACCGACACGTGATACCATTGGTCAGACAGAACGTTATCTGAATTCACTATCCAAGTTTGTCCATTTTTCTTTTTGAAGATAAATTCGAGCAGGCCCTTTTTATACGTCATGGCGATCCCGTGAGACTCAGCATCATGACCTCCATTTGTCATGTACACACCTTTGGTATTTCCAGCATCCTTGAAGTGGACCCACAGTCCGAGGGTGTACCCTGGAGTATGAAACAATTATTTATTGTTTATCATTATTCAGTTATAAATATTGCACATGTAAAATGTCGTTTGATGATTTTAAAAATAACTCCCAAAATTTTCGATTCAAAAGACAGAAACTAAATTCTAGATCATATGGTAACACAAAGCAACGAAATTCGTACTGTAGAAAGATCCTTGAAACTTAGATTAGACATCAAAGGTCAAAATCACTGAATTATACGCCATTATAATTTGTTGCCGAAATCAAATGCTAACGTCATCACTTCATTTGCCATCGTACATGTGAATTACCTATGAAAGAAAGGTCAAATATTTGAAACATTTTCCATTGTAAAACGTCCCCTATATCGAAGGTTAATGTCGTGAAAACATTCACTGCAAGCTTACCGTTAGAACAAAGGTCAAGGTCGCCGAAACACTCGTAACGGTGTCCGGGGCCGCTGACCTGAATCCACTCTGAAGGGTCAAGGACGAGGGCGTTATTGAGGGCCCCGCGGGTCAGGACGGCATCACCGTAAACTCGAGCGTCCAGTCCCGAGGGGTTCGCCAGGGAGGTCCCTTCAATGGCGTCCATTGGTAAGTGGTAAAATGCTGAAATGCAAATATATCATTTTTTAATGTTAATTGATATCAATTTTATCTGATACTTTATGAATACATTTGTATATAATGAGACATTTTTCGATAACATTTCGTGATTATATAATGATGGTGTTAATATATTAGATTTTTATATCTAGTACTTTTTTCATTTCAAAATATGTTATTAAACAATACAACTTATACAGGAATTACAGAGAAAGATATCATATTATTGTATTGATAAATGGATTAGACAACAGGCAAAGCCTATATAGGTCTTCTCCAGAAATCCGGTTTTACTAAACTAATTAATTATTAATAAATAAATATAGATAGTGTTGTCTCAGTATATAAAAATAATAGAAATGAAAAGAAAAGTGTATAATATTAGGAGCATACTCAAGCAGGCCATAGAAAAGAAAATAACTATTTACAACAGATAGACAAATAAGTAAATATATATTTAAATGAATAGGTAATAAATAGGCAATCTTTTTTATAGAAAATGAATTAATTAAGTTAAGTTATATTTAGTACTTGTATGATAAATAGCCAATTCCATATAATAAAAAAATAACACATTGAGGTATTTCAATATACTAAGGGGCATAACTCTAACTAAGTCTGGTTCGACGAAACACTTTACAGACAGATACAGGGGCGATAACCCGTCCTGATTTAAAGCTGTCGTGACACACACACACGCAAGAAAAGCTTATCTGAAGACGGGGCGATAAAAATATTGACCCATATTTAAGTAGACTCTATCAATTTCACAGGAGAAACATCTTTGGAATGCAAAACTCATCTCGATAGCACAAAATAAACATTTTCCTACGGAATATAGGCAGGCCAATTGTTCGCCATTTATAAAAACAAATGGAATTTCACATTAAAGTGCCACTGCGATATACATATCAATCGTGTTTCTCTTATCGTGTTCTTAAGGAGTAATCACATTAAAATCGTGATCAACGTAATGTAAGTATATCAGCAAAAAATTTTTACACGCTTTTCATTACTGAACCTACTATAAAACGTAGAATGTGGCCTTGGTGCTGTACACGTGCGAGATAAAAAAATGAAATCTTCATTGTGTACATATATATAGCGATGATATCTTTTTTTTATTTTATTTTTTTTTCTGCTTGGTCAACTTTATCTAATTCTAGAAAATGACTTCTTGTTCATTATCTCAAATAACATTTGTTATAAAATCGTTCTGCAGTAAACTTTATATCCATTTCTTACTGTGCACTCGAGTGTCACTTTTTGGTATTTTGAAGCATTAAATGTAAGTTAAGTATTAATAACTACAAATGGTATTTGATATGATTGTATGATACATTTGCTCATATATATAAGTCTTTGACAAGGGAATCCGAAATATCTTCTTCAAAATATCAGATATTTCAATAGAACCAAGGAGAAAGGTATCATATTTCATTTTTTATAACCAATTTCAAATTAAATGGGTCCCACTGTAATTCATTTGTATATTACATGCATATGTACAAACTGATTGACAGTAGAGCCAATGAAATATACCTGACTACATCATACATCATTTACTTACGGCTTGAATTTTTTAAAAAATCGTTTTTATCCAGTTAAACATACAATTCTGAATGGAATTCTATTCAACATTAAATGTAACGATATGAAACAGAAATTATGGGATGTCATTGAAAAGAGCAACATTAATTTGATCTGTATTTGATAGGAATGACTGACATGTTAAGTTGGCTAATAAGGTCAGTTTATATCATCGTATCATCAGATCCCCCGCCCTCCCGAGAGATCCCCCCCTTCCTCCCGCCCCCTCCCGAGAGATCCCCCATCCCTCCCGCCCCTCCCGAGAGATCCCCCATCCCTCCCGCCCCCTCCCGAGATAATAATAGCTGTGCATGTGCTATCATTCCGTATGACAGTTATTTGAAAACAACAAAACATATCTGATACGAAAGGAGAATTACGTTGTATATCACATCCGACAGGAGAATCTTTTGTGACGAAGGGTGGTGAGGGCATTCTCAAATTTGAAAGGGATATAAAAATAAGTTACAGTTTATGTCAATCCAGACCCACCAAAGTCCACATATAGACTATCTTTAGACAATTTAGGGGTTTAGATAAAATATCAAATTGTATTCTCAGATTCGTATGATTGACTTAAAAAATCTGTGACTGAAATCACAGGATCTTGATGTTAAAACATTGTTGGTGCACCAAAAACAATATTTTGATTAGATGAAGGAGGCGGTTATTAAAATCACAGGGGTACGAAGTGTTATTGAAATTATGCCTGTTATTAACTTCGAAATTTTCATTAAAAATGAGGTTATAGGGCCACAGTGATAAATAAATATATTTTTGTTGTAAAACAAAATTTTCATTTTCGTTATTTTGAGATTTTTTCTTGTTCTGATCAAATTTAGAAAGAAGTTCTCAATAAATACGAGGAAGCATTTTCTATTCCAGGTAAAATCATGCGAACTTGTTATAATCTGCCACACAATAAATATAAATATTTATTTTCTCAATATGTATGCAAGATAACTCTCTCCGAGCGCACACATAAAATCGATACTTGAAGAGTTTCCAAAACGCAGATTACGTTGAGGCCTAAACATTGCCCGCCCTGAAGTTTAGCCATGGTAGGTATCCGCTGGGAAACATGTCCATCTCAAGTACTGATGTCGTAACAGATTCATCAGTCTATTATCAAATTCCCCTCGTTTACATTAAAACCTAAACATGCAGTGCACATCCACATCTGTTTCTTGTTAAAACTAAATGCATAGCGCTTCGTTAAAGTTCCAATGATAAGAAAAAACACTTTTACAAACATTAGGAGTAAGATGTTTTAAAAGCAACAGAAGAATCTTTAAGACAACTTAAATCATTTAAAACATCAGAAATATTTTAGTGGTCAGCTGCTGGTTATTTATAATCTCCGCGTGATTCTTAATTTGTTTTGTCATAACTCACGTGCGTTTTAAAAACAGATCGCGTGCACGTGAGCTATACATAATTCCAAATTAACATTTTCAAAATCAAAATTTCGGCAACAATCTTGAATATATATTTATGTCATAAACGGTAAATACAGTTCTTTTGGAGGACGGTAAATACAGTTCTTTTGGAGGACGGTATGGTCGGTATGGTATTTGTTTATATTTTGTGTGTCTTTTGTAAAGTATTTTATAATTGCAGGCTAAAAGTCTATCATGTTTAGAGAACACTGCAGTATAGGATGAAATGGGGACACTATCGGGACTGACTTTGTAGTATATATATACAGTGTTCAGCGTGAACGGACGTCTTTATAAGAAAACATATACGGGACATTTGTGAAGACCATTATTGGAATGAAAAGTCTCCCGCTAACGTTTTGTGAATACTATTCAATGAAAGTTTCCAACACAAAACAAACAACGAAAAGATGTTTAGGTGTGTATATGTGTTTTTAAATAGCCACAAAATAATTTGAATATTAATATTAACAGAAGGAAAACTTAACATTAATCATAAATCACGTGGGAACAAGACCGGAAGTGACTCACTTCGGTTTCTAAACTGTTCGATGTATTTAATTTCTACAATAAACTTACTTTTCATTTTCTTTTTAAATAGCACGAGTGTTCATTCACTGTATAATTATAGTACCACTAAATAGAACAACAGCAATATATCAGAGAAATTTCCAAAAATTTCGGAAATATAACATAAATTTCCCCGAGATGTTGCGATTGCTTACAAAACTGCCAACCCCCAACTCGATTGGCAATTTCGGCACATTTTGACACTCAACATTTGCTGGAAAATGAACATAAATCGTGCATCTTTGCAATATTCCGTCGCTTGCATAAAAATTCATAAATTCAAAGAAGTTATTGAAATATCTTTTGTGAACCCGTGCACATTTTGATAGTTGTTATGCAAGATTTCATTTATAGCATTAAACACGCGACCTCGTCGCACCTGCAAGCTATTACTTACCCTTCTGTATATAAATATGTAAATAATTTACCTTTATGGCTTAACATAATATGATGCCTGTTACTTTTTGTGATTTAAATCAAGCTGGCCGTCCCAGTAGGATGGCCTTCCGCCGAGCAATTATTGCAACCTGCACCTCCTCGTTTGCTTTTCATCTCGAATGAAGTTTTCTTTCATCACGTTAAATACACAAAGTAAACATGCATGCTTTCTCAAATGAGAAACCATTATCGCTGAATAAACCTTTGATAAGGTGTGCCTGGCAAATTCTCAACATTTAATTTTTATCTTTTTATATGATTTTATAAATATCCCACCACAGGTATGGGGGTTGACGTTTCCGGAGGATCGGTCTGGTATTTAGTGACTTGACTTCTATTTTATGAGCAGCTTTACATATTTAACCAGATTGAAATTTTCATTAAACGTCGTTGATTAGTGTTCTAATTATAATAATAATAATTAAATATGTTAAATCGATAAGAATAAGCCTTATGATTTTGTTTCGTACAGTCAGCGACAACTCTTGATAAAAAATATAATTATGGCTTTTGGGGTATAAGTATGTGTCTAGTAAAAATCACCACATGGATTAATTCTAATTAATTAAGTAACTAATTATCAAATCCCGTCTGTCCCGGTGATAAATGCAGAATGTTAAGAATGTTATTTGTATGCAGTTTCTGTGTATTAATATGCACAGCGAATCTTAAGTGTCATAATATGCCGTCAAAACAACGTGTACACCATGTGTAGGAGGTTGTCAACATATAAAAACGAAATTAGATAAAAAAAACCTCTACTGAATATCAAAATGAATACATTATACAGCCCATTTCTAAGCATTATGATGCTATCGCTCAGATTGCATCAAAGTCATGCGTGGAAATTATTAAATATATCAGGTTTATTCGTCTTTATATCCGCTATGAAGACATAAATCTGTGTTTAAAAAGTTAGTGTCTGGGGTTTTTTCTCATTAGATATTTCGGTAACGTCTGCTTATACAATAGTGTCATGTTCTAATGTATTACGAGGGATTGTCTTCTGGCATACGCTTTCTGTGTAAAATTCAATGTATAAGGTATAGTTCATGGAGAGGGAGGTTCGAGTATATTAGAGTATGCATACAAAATTGAATTAATGAATTATCATTAAAGAAAATTAGATCCAATACTCGTCCTTGTCTGAAACCAAACTAAGTCAGTTAAACGACTAGACAAATATAGGGTAAGAAATGATGTAGCATTTAACAGCTCGCCCTGTAAACATTTGAGACAAGACTTACTAAGTGTTTGAGTTTGATAAGAATGTAACACTTTCACACAAGCATCCATTAGATCATGACCTGGAGGTTTCGGGGTCATGACCCCACGTCAAGTGAAATATATCCCGGCGTTTGTATCACTAAAGGCGCTTTGGCAACACTGAATTCTGAATGACAACCCCTGACATTCTGTGTATTACATCCTTTAATTTTTAAAGTCAAAGCAAGCAGATGTTATTATGATGAAAGCGAAGATTTTGGTGTCGAAGTAAAGTTCATGTCAATTATTTCGGAGACCAGTCGTTTGTGACAGTTCCCAAATGTTAGTTGCTTGCTTGTTGATACCGACTGTTGTGCAATGTGTTGTGTGTGTAAATATTTGTATGTTTTGGGAGGCTGCGGTATATTGATGTTGTGTCTCTTTATGAAAGTAGTACTCTTTTTGCCTTTTTATAGTGCTATTTCACTGAAGCATGCCGCCATAGACATCCAACAACACACCCTTTTACCAAAACAAATAAATTGAAATGTTATCTTTAAAATGTATGGCAAATAAGACACGTTTTTGTAGTATCCGTTGTATCTTTAATTCTAAAATGTTGATCGGTATATCACCTTATTATATTGATAAATATTGTTATATTTCTGATTGAAAAGTTATTTTAAAGGGAGACAATCTAGTAAAATAACTAAGCTGTTGGCCAGTGTATATTTCCCGAGTCGGAATAGGTTGCCTGGCAACATATCAAGATATTGTACCTACAATATGTACACCCTTATACCACACCATCATAAACAAAAAACGCCGCCATCTTACACCGAGTGACAGAACCTTATCATAGAAAACATTCTAGAATGTAGATGATTCAAAGTTTTTATAAACTTTCGTAAAAAGAAGTGCATCATTTGATACAAGTCTTAACCTCTTTAAACTAGACAAACATATTAAAACAAATCTCGAGTTACGACTGCAAAAACTTATCATACCCTACCTATCTTTGAATGATTCAAATGTTAAACAAAAATCAACACCGATTTTTTGTCTCTCCTTCAGACGTTGCCTTATCTATGAATCGTGAATCGCTCGGAACTCCTCAGGTGTGCCCCTAACGTACATGTAAGTAACACTCGAAGAGTTCCGACTGAGACATGACTAACACTTAAAGAAATCGGAAATTTATGATTTCGCGTTTCCCATTCGACCTTGTGCATGCCGTGCCTTGATAACTTTGTAATGGTACTTATATCAAATCATCATCCGATCCCAGACATTCCTCTGACAATCTACTCATCCTTATAGACATTTCCTTATTTCATTTATCTCCATCCGTATCATCGACACTCTCATCAGCACTATCATCACTAGCGGCGGAGAGTGTGAGTAATAGGTGGGAAGAACATATGGCGGCTTAATAACAACAGATATGGCAGATAAACTTTCAGCAAGAACAACAATATTTCATATTATCTGGTTTAGTTTGATGGTTAACAGGCATGGTAATTTAAGGACATTCCAGGCTTTGGAGGTGGTTGAAAGCCAGAGTAATCGGAGAAAAACCACCGACCAACGCTCAGTTTTGGCAACCACACGGTGTTCATAATCGCGACCCAAAGGTGAAGGACTTTGTGGTAATAAGTCAAGACAACTTAACGACCGCGGCCCCTATTTGTATGAAAAAGAAATATCGCAAAGCCTATATTCTTTGTTCAAATTTCACTAGAAAAATCTCAGGCAGTTTTTAGGGAACATCTTGGTTATCATGGACACTTACACATTTCACCAATCTCTCCCAGAGTTTATTGCGGTCACCTGAATGAGGGATCGACCGCAATGAACCCTGGGAGAGACTGACATTAGGGGTCAAAAGTTAAAGCATAGTTTGATGACTTTTCATATTTAGCCTAAATTCCACAATCGCATTACTTTGAATAAATCCCTCTCTCGTAATAATATCCATTCATACAACAAATGGAAAATTAATGCCGAGACATCTTTAAATATGTATCTTTTCATAGCATAATAAGATTACTTTAATTAAAAGTGAAAATAAAGTACATACATGTAGTTTTCTACACTAAGTTAGATACCGCATCCTCAGCACATTACATTACATTACATTACGTTTTAACGTGGAATTTGCCTTCTCTAAATAAATAATGAACTTGTTCTGTTTACTGACATGTGTTACCAACTGAAGAATATTTTTACCGCCATATTCGCTTTATTTCTTTGGTTTATAATTCATCGCAAACACTTAATTATTTTCTAAAATTTTGATAGTTTCTTTATGCGGGTTTTTTTAAAGTTCTGTTCTAAAGTACCTTATCTTTCGATGTGCCATACACTATAAGAAACAAAGAATTAAAGAGAAATCTGTTGACTGGTTATGCTATACCCGCTGTACATTATCACAATTTCGTCCTGATCGATCAGAATATACTTCCCTTCATTTCCGTCTGTACTGACGGAGTGAAACAAGGGGAAGTAACTACATGTACGACAGATCAGAATATCGCGATCAAAATTTACTAAATCCCTAAACCGTATCAAAATATGTTATTTACACGGTCGCATAATCATAAATACCGTATGCATAGGTGTGTCTCAATCGTTTATACATTTGTACTTGTAAGGTTATATAATCCTGCACATCGAGTACATTTGGCTGTTACGAGATTTCTTTAAAATATTAACCACAAAGTGATTGACAACGATGATAATGTATATGTACATGTAGATCTGTGCAGTAGTGCATCGGATTAGCCACAATGATAATGTATTTCGGTGCACCACTTATATATTCATTCAAAACATTACGAGATTGCACATTTAGATTAATCTTGTATACGTACATGTACGTTACTTAGAACACGCAATTTACTGTCTAGACAGATACAGATGCATTTAGTCTATATTCGTATTTTTTCTTCAACAAAATTGGCCATCTTGAAAGTTTTAATATGCACCGCAGTGCACAACATTTTAGATCCACATGTTTGCACTGTACTAGAAATTTGATATTTAAGAAGTTCTTGTCATGTGTAGGCCGAGAGTATTTGAAGATTAAATAAATAAAACCACTTATAATATTGTTTACATTACGTGTTTACATAACAGAATATGATCGTCATCTAGACTGGATTGTCTGCCGTAGTTTTTCTACTCTCCGCTAGGCTTCGCTCCGAAAACACTATAGTATATAGTATTCATGATCGAAGCCTAGCGGAGAGAGTTGGTACTAAGGCAGGTAATCCAGTCTAGATCGTCATCTCGACTGATTCGGGTTATCTCGGACTTTTACTACCCCAATACCAACTTATCGGGTTAATCTAGGACTTTTACTCCCCGAGTTTAATCATGGTTGATTATCGGTTTAGCTCAGGATTTTAGTATTGATGTCATCAGATCAATTAATGGTGTCAGATATGTTGAACTTAGAGATTGTTTACAAAATACAGAGCACCAATACTAAACATGCCACATTCCTAATACTATATCAAGGTACGTTGATTGACTTAAAATCGGGAGTTTAAAACTACATCCGTCGTCGACCGTTTTACAAATACATTTAGTACCGTCAACGAATTCCAAAACGACGAAACAGCTATTACGTTTTGTCTATTTCACGCATTCAATTTTGAAGATAATTCCAACGCGTATTTTCTCGGATTATCTCTGATTTTACTCTTTCAGCTGCAGTAACAAAAGATACCATAAATGACTTTCGGTTTATCTCGGGATTTTAGTACTGTTATCACCTACACATAAATCTCCCAGTATTCGTTGAACTTAGAGAAGAAGTGTTAGGTATTTGTATATAATGATTTGGCTTCTCTTGGGCTACGAATATCCACTTACCATCGTAAAAATCTATCTCTACCATTAAAATTTCCATTTGGCCTCTCAGAATTTTTTATCGGGGTTTAAAGCCGACGTGAGATTATTTATCGCGGTATCTGTATCAGGAAAGGAATGCGGAAAAATCCCAAATGCAATTTAATGTAATGATACAGAGAGCATTTCATCTCCGATTCCACTTTCAAATAAACAGTTTACGAATACAACGTACTTCAATGTAATCTTACGAAGCTGAAAATTATCCCAGACAACGATACAATCATTCATAAGAATGCAATAAAAGCCCTTCAACAATGTATAAAGTATTGCAAAGGAAAGTAACAGTTCCCGGAGTAAAATTATCGACATACATGTACGACCAGAACATCGAAAGTCACCCATTTAGGATTCAAACTCATGGTCCGTAACTAGAGTGCTGGTTATAGAATAAAGTCCCGGACTGACAGACGCTTTAATCACTCGGCCAAAGTCATAGAGCTTATTGTAAAATAGCATATACTTTAACGGGCAATACGCAGCTGATGTCAATTCTTATCAACCAAAGTTACTTCCCTTTGTTTTACTCCGGCTGATGGGAAGTAACTCTGCATGTCTGACTAATAGTATAATTGGACATCTCGTAACTGAATGGCCACTGCAGTGTCCGCCAGACCTAAATATCAGAACAAGAATCAAGATTTGTCACTATAAAGAGAAGCTCTAACATTGTTTATAATGAAAATTGATGACAAATCCACTATAATTGAGAGGAGGGGTGAGGGATGTTGATGTTAATGGATTTCCTTAGGTAATTGAATTTCAAAATTCGTCACAAACTTACAATAGCATATTACTGTCACTTTAAAGTGTGTATTGTTGAGCTGGAGATGAACTGGGCTATAAAGTCATTCTACAAAGTCATTGTATGTTCGGTCGATGACCGAGAGACTTTAAATACCACGTCCATCGTTACTTCAAACTCACATGTAACTCCATTCTAACGTTCACATACAATTTCTGGTAGCACTCACCTAGTAACTTTCACAATTACCCGAAAAATATTTCTTTACAGATATGTAAACAGACATTAATGGTCTTGGCAGCCGTAAATCTAAATAGCTTTCTGTTAAGAAAAGGGCGATAACTCCAGTTTTTCCGCCGTTGGTAATTAACAACTTGCCACAATCACTGGGTTCCATACTTTATTACAACATATATAATGTAACTCGACCTCGTACAAAATGAAGTCGAACTTCTACTGTCAGTTTCAGTTTTCTTTAATTATGGATATGTTGCACCTTAAGATCAGGAATTTGGAATCGTATTTGATTGATTTAAAGAGCTTTGTTTATACTCTCTACTCCATAAACACTTCCGACATTTAGTATCATTAGCGAGTTCTGGAAGTATTCATGTACCAAAAACTTAATTTCTTTCACGTGTGGATTTTGCAGCTTTCCTTTGTAATATGATAGTGAAGAAGATTTTGTTTAGTATTAAACGTATACACTTTTTATAGTGCCAATATCACTGTCGGTACAAGACGTCAATTTAATTGCAGGTAACCCGTTTTGACGTAATTGGGTACCTATGTTCATGTTTATGGGATGCTGCGGTATATATCTGTAATGCGTTCTAGAGCACAACTGGGTCAAATGCTGCCATGTACTTCGTGGTAAATCAACAGCCTCATTGTCAATATCTTGTTCATTCATTTTATGAAATTTGAAAGCAGATACGTCCATATTTTTTGTAATCCATATTTGCACATTACATAGCTATCCCATCTCTCCCAGGGTTCACTTCGGTCCCACATTTACCTCTATCAACGGCTGATATGCGTCCTGAAATAAGTTTTTCAAGAATCTTGAAAATTCTGTGGGCCGTTTACAGAGGTGAAATGTGGGGACCGCAATGTACCCCGGAGGAGATTGAGAGTTGTCTGCCCTTGTGGATAGGTATCGATTGTGACGTCATCATTTTGTAATGTACGTTACTCACAAAAACATGACGTGGTAATAAATACTTAGCAAGGGCAGGTAACTCTGTAATATGCAAATTAAGTATACAAAAAGTGACATTTTTAAAAGCCTTCCTCGCTTTTTGAGCACGAAGAGTAACATGAAGGGAATTAACTCTAATATATCACCATGCTTTTAAGAGTACATGACTTCAGGTAGCGCATCATGGATGAAAATGGTGCTTAAATCTACATTGAACTTTATTTTAAATTAAATAATTTTGAGTCTAGACAAAAAAGAAACCTAACTCACAAAATGTTCCCATTAACGTCGGAAACTTGTTTTGAATGTTCTTCAAAATGAAAAGTTTTTACCAGTCGGTTTCGTTACAGTAAGAACATTTACACTTATTCAAACTACAAGAACATCTTGCTACTTGTTGTGTAATATGCAGACGAATAAGACCTGTTTGGCGTGTACAAGACGCTCTGATGACGTCATTTACGCTCTGGTGACGTCATTTTGAGACACAAACCATCCTATGTTTAAAATACAGGCAATCTCAACCCACGCATTGAACCGTTTACATATTAAATCTTTTTAAGGAGGTGATTTGAATGGTCAAGAGTCGTGGTCAGTAGCCAGACATGATTAAAATTGTATTAGGATTACGTATTAACCGTAAAACACCCACGCACGTGTACATATATGTTTTGACAATCGTTCCATAAACATGTAGGTGTGGTATGCTAACAGCCCAAGGATATCTTTGAAGAAATCCTAAATTTAATTTTAATACTAGTTTATCCCCGCATAAAGAAAAATCGGACGTGTCCTAGAGACTAGAATTATACATTTCAAAGTGATATATTTATTATTTAGAGTATAGCATACATTTATTTTAATTCTATATTACAATGTGTGTACATAACTACAGGTGCTTTATTTTCTCTATCATTAAGCAGGTGGTCTTTATACAGAGGTGGTCTTTATACAGAGGTGATCAGAGGTGGTCGCTAAGGCAGGTTTTACTGTACCTTAAAAATCTCTATACTTAGTAAATATTTCATATGTTACAAATTTGTTATGATTACCTAAAAATACATCATGTTTTTTACTCTATGCACACAACACCTACATACATATTTACTTACGTGTATCATTTCCGAATTATCATATTTAAAACATTATACGTACAAGGGATGATAAATATAATGCTGACCCCAAAAACACGAGAAGTCGTTTAACAGAATTTTTTTATGAATCTGTCGTCTGGAAGATTAAAAGATAAAGGTCGGTATAAAATTACAAGTCTGACCCGAATTCGCAACTCGGCATAAAAATGGCCGGTTTATATTATTACTCACTATTTATTTAAAGGACCAAAACGCTTCAGAAAAAAAGAGTTAAATATCATTTATATCGACTTTCATGCATCTAATATTACCATTTTTTGGCGGAGGGGGATTTTATTTCAAATCACATAAAAAGATTATACTGAAAAATGTCTAACATTGTCATTACACATATATACATTACAAAATTAAGTCTTTATTGAACTGGTGGATTTAGGACATGCTGGAACTTACCCTAAATAACAAAAGTCTATACGACCATTACATCATCAAATTCACAATGTGAAACAAGTTTTATAGCAATGAAATGTCAGCTGCGCCAACACGGAATATAACGTGATATTTTTCTCTATCCAGCTGATTTTGAATAATAAACACCATTTCTTGGCGAAGTATTTTCTTTTTATAACATTTTAGTTTAATTTATCACAACCATCTTCCACACGACTGCCTCAATACAAAACTGGACGGTTTGGAGATGTCCCATTTAATATTTCATGTCTATGTAATAACATGTCTAAATTCTCTCATGCGTAAAAGTCCGATATCAAATTTATTCTGACTTCTTTTCTGCAAAGTGACACGGTATATATTTTTGAAGATCATATTACATCAGGCGTGCTATTCAACTTGGCCATCTTTCGGGTTTTCCGTAAACGGATGGATTTTACGGACATTGACGAAAACTCCCGATTGTTCGAAACGGAACTCCCAGAGTTCATTGCGGTCTCATAGGAAACCTATAAATTAATGACTTCTGTGAGATATTGTGCTGGACAACAATGTGAACGAAATGTTCTTAGAACTGTCTCAAACAGTGTTTAATTAAGCTCAAACAATTATCTGAAAAGTGAATACAGCTGTAGCAACAAGATCAATGATGTCCATCCTCATTACTCAAGGGGTTAGTTTCATTGTCGTAATCCACCCCTTGACGATCCTCGGTATTTCAGTGGTTAATTTCGCTGTTGTTATATCCACCACGTCAGTGAAAGTAACCCCTGGATTTTCGAGGATGATAGATGTCATTATGTAACAGTTGGATTACTTTTTCTTTCGTTTGTATATAACATATGTTATATAAGTTATCCCTGTGCAAAACCAGGAAAAACTGGAAACCATGGACGTATCCCGAGATACCGCGGGGATTCTGTTGACCATCTATCTTATTGTACAGATAACTAGACGCCAAACTGGATTTGAAAAAACAAGATATTTGTATTTTTGCTGCCTATTTCGGCGACTGAAGAGTCGTTTGTCCGTAAAAACCTGCATTAAAAAAATATAACTTTTTATTCTTTTTGTAGAAGGTTAGCACCTACAGATAATATACAGCTTCTGTGTTGATTTATCTTATCAAAGCTTCGAGACCAAAACAACTCAGATTTCGTGTTTTACAAATAATTTTTAAAGTTGGTTTATTCTTTGTCTTATTTGGCGGCAGTAGAGATAAAAACACTTCAAAACCTTCATGATTAACGACACCGTTTTGTAGTTTTTGTAGAAGGTTATACGTTCAGCGTACATCTATATCTACGTGGAATTCGAATTTGGTGTGACTAAGTTCGTGTTGTTTAAGTTGGAAATCACGGCATATCAAATATTCATAAAACATGTATGATTAAGTGGCAAATAGAAGAAACATAACATATACAGTAAAACCTCTTTAACTCGAACTGTAGGGGACTCGGTTAATAGTTCGAGAAATAGGGAGTTTACATAACAAGGTACTGACTTTTGATACTGCGAGCAGGTTTTCAGCGTAACAGTTAGAACTCAATCTAACATAAATTCATAAAAAAGTAATTTGAAATATTTCAGTAAACATATTTATCTCATTATCAATCTTGTAAACATTCCTTAGCAACACTCAATATCTACTTGAACAACCGTGAACATGTTAAAATCTACAAAACACTTTTTGTTTAAGTTTGAAATATTGCGCGTTAAGTACGGAAATAGCGATGCTGAAGATAAGGCTGTGTGTGCTAATGAATGACTTGTTATATAGTGGTGAATGCCATGGCGTCTCAAGGCTAGGCACGATTGTTTTACCAAGTCTTGATAATTGTGTGCTGATTCTTAACATCTGGAATACACAGAATCTCGTTCAGACGAATACTGTCCTAATCACTAGACATTTACTCTCCGTCAGGCGAGTACTGTCTTAAAGAAGTCACTTATTCCCCGAAATGTAACCTACTCTCATAATGTTTACAATGTATAGTTTACAATATACCACATAGCCGGTACTTTTCGTGAGCCCACAACTTTGTGATTTGCCTAAAATGGGAAAATTAAACTTTAGCAAATTAAAGCTTCACTATAAAGCTACAATTTGTATATGAGTACTTACGATATATCTATTACACATTGTACTTATTATTTCAGAGCGTGAAATTTTCGTGACAATAGCTACATGATTGTAAATTCTACAACAACGCCAAAATGCCATTAACGCAAAAAAAAAAAAAAAAAAAAAAAAAACGGCTATACGGCAATTAATATGTTGACAAGATACATGTGCATATTGATAACAGACGAATTCCAACAATGAAGATCCTTGCATCGTGTGTGTCATTCTTTCTTGATTATATTTGAGATCGCGACGTCCAGACCCGATTTTTATTATTCTAAACTCCATCATCCGTCAGAACATTATCTCATGCATTACATTGCACATGTAATTCTATTATTCCTGAAACTCTTGGCCAATCTTGAATTCCTTTGTACATCCAAGGCCATTGTGCACACATTTAGAAACAACTGCAAATTGAATTTGTTGGATTACGTACGTATACATTGTAAGTGAGAATATAACGAGTTATAAATTAATTTTTCTGGAATTACAACACACTCCAAAAAGCATATGGAATTAATTTTAGGTTCCAGACAGGTTTGTTGATTTTTTGGTAAACGTTATTACAGAGTTGAAAGACAAGGATTATAAATTTCCTCGACAGAGGTTTTCTTTCACAGTAGGCCGTGGGAACCACACACTTAAAGACCGCACCCAAAACTAGTAAACTACATCAGGCAGAAAAACGTCCCGTATGAGCATTGACCTGAACTTACAAAACTTTCAAACGTTTTAAAGACATTGACATATTGTTTTTGTTAAAGATTTATGTGTAAAGCAAAAATAAAAAGTGCAATACGCAACAAAATTTTATATGACATAATTTAGGGGGGGAGGGGGTTAGTTTTTAATAAATTTTCCTCATAAAATGTATGTTGTTGTCGTACCCAACGCTTTTCCACAAACCTACATTAACTGTATTATGAATGTCAACAGGGTGTTGCAATAAATGAGATATGAGATTTATTGAAAGATGGTGAAGAATTGAAGATGACAGTATACAAATTAAAACCGTTAATTCCCAAGACACTCAGCGTGTCGTAATGGCTTCTGTTGAAGACAGAATATAGCATATCTAAATAGAAGCTAAATAGAAGAATATGTACTTGCGATGACAAGAGCTTTTCATAGTCTGAAATAAAATTTAGGGTCGTATTGAAAGCTTTTAAATTCGGTTCATCACTGCGTAAACTGTGTTTTAAATTCTAGTAGACAATCTGATTTTATGAATCATGATAAAAATACAACATGTTTCCTCTGACAGTATAGAATCTCCCTATCTATGGAGAGCACGCGCACCGCGATCCACGTGTAGATCGTTACGGATGATTGAGAGCACCGAGAGAAAAACCAAAATCCTGTACAGAATCTTCTTGGAATGTGGCACGTGCACGGACAACAGACGTCGTCCTGTCAATCATACGCGCGCGCGAGCGAAAACCTCCCACATATCGACATGACCTCGACATCACTGAACTTTGACCCGAAAGAAAAAAATGTTAATTGCAGTTTTAGACTCCTCGTTAAGCTATGACTATGATAAAAACTAATTTTGGGATCTTCGATTCACCTTCATTCGACCTTTGACCGACCTTCAACCTAAAATGACTGCACTTTATAATATATATTATTTGGGGTGGATTCTATTGATGTACATGTATTTAAGACAAGAAAATGCAGTCACGTTCGTTTATCTTATAATGTGAAACTGAAAGAAAACATTCGATGAACAAAATGTAAAAAAAAAAAAAAAAAAAAAAATTCAAAACACATAATTCGAAGTATTTAACGACCTGGGAGTATTCGAGATATATAAGATTAATATTTTCTAACATCTAATGATTTTTATATACCAATGAACCACTGTAGTAAACTGTACTCTGTGTCCTAAATAAAGACTTTTTCGTCATATGTTGCATGCACCGACACTGAAACAAGGAATGCTAGTCATCTAATTTAGCCAATAAACACATTTTAGCCAATTAAAAACCATATTACATTAGTGATAATGCTACGAGGCATGCTATGTGTGGTGCTTTCTAACAGGTGCGAGTGAGCTAGTGATCGTGTAAACGCCTGCCAAACAGGAAATAATGTTACCAGCAGGTAAAAAAAATGGGTTTAAAAAGTTAATCTAGTTGCGTAAAGAAATGGGCAGACCTGGGTTTACAAAGCCGTCTGTTTATATAACGGGGTACCGCCTTTTCACAATGAGCAAATTTAGATTAAAGGGACTTAGGGGTAAAGTCTATAAAATAAACAGAAGGCGTCTGTTTCTAAATGGGTTTATCTTGAGGAATATCAAATCACGAAATAGTATATTAAGCTAAGTAAGCAAAATAAACCGAACACTTTTCAAGTGGCGCAAGTACCTGTACATAGGCTGTTGGATTGTCGAGTTTGGTATCATTACATCATTTTTATGAAATAAAGAATTGTAGTTATCTGCAGAACAGCTTACAAAAAAAATGTCAAAAAAAGATTACGTAAACGACATCATTTTTTGCATTGACTTTCGTGGAATTATAATTTTTTTTATTACTTTGCAATATTTCATTAATTAAGTCCGGTGGGATATTCTGAGCATATCTGTTATAAGCTTTAAACATACATTTGTTTCAGTTAGATTACAATAGAATCTGTATTGTCTTTGCAATGTGATATCACATTCGTCACCTTGTAGCCTCTACAATATCATGTCTGTGCTGCCGGGCTTACCGTTTACCAATTAGTCCGAAGTACACAGAATTTGGCCATCCCGACCTGGCCGATGATAGACTGACTAGTCTGACAGACTGACCAATCTGTTTGACCACAAACACGTGTCAGATTTTTGGCACTATGTACTGGATGTAATTTTACACGTGCTTGATAATGCCCAGTGTATATTTACACGTGTAAAACAGGATAAGAGACTCCATTATCTCGTGTTGTATCGCGAGATTCTACCAACCAAGTGATTCACCCTAAGGAATGAGGGTGTGTCATTGCTACACGTGCGTTGTATAATTTACACGTGCATTAAAGCCGTGTGCGCGTACAGTCATCTAATATGACAACTGAATATCTATCAGAGGATAAATATTATGATTGGCAATGGTTTTAGGCACAAATGATGAGGGATGGTTTTAGTGGCTTTCTCAGAGATATCACGAAGCACGTGGTAAAGGGACCAAATTGTGTGTATGATTAGGGGAAATGAATGGATATTGGAGAGTCATCCGCGTCCAATTTCATGAACATTTCTAAATTTTAAGGAATTCCTTTACTTGAACATTCTCCATAGGAAAACATTACGTACGTTAAGATACATTGTAACATATTCAATTCAGGAACATCTATTATGCTCTCCTATTGAGAGTTTTAAGTAAATGGATTCCTTGGAATGTGCATGAAACTGAGCCCCGAGAAAATTGATGATCACGTGGAATATAGTTGTATATGCTAATGAATGACGCTAGACAATGACGGACCAGAGAGTTCATTCACAATATAATGATATCAAATTGATAGAAAATAACGCATAAGTGTTATTTAACAAGAAGGGACAAAATACACCACCCTGTCAAATGCCCCGATCAGGAA
Organism: Argopecten irradians; assembly: GCF_041381155.1. Taxonomy (NCBI): domain Eukaryota; kingdom Metazoa; phylum Mollusca; class Bivalvia; order Pectinida; family Pectinidae; genus Argopecten; species Argopecten irradians. The sequence continues at coordinate 9,805,020 of NC_091149.1, read as the reverse complement.
TCGAACCCGGGTCCCGACGTAATAGACTAGCGGCTCTACAAACTTTATAACTCAAAACCTCATGCTCCTCCACCAACACACAGGTGCCCGACTCGTTTTAAAAAGACAAAGTACATGATATATGAGAACATTTTTCAAAACGAGCCAGGCACCTGTGATCAAACGAATGACAGGAACTGTATTTAATTCAAATTTAATGTACAAGGCACAACGACCAGCTCAGTTTTCCAGAGTAACTTTATCCTACATAATAGATATGAATTAACTTTGGCTAACTATATCAAACAGTCTTTGTGATGTTAGGAATAAATATCGTGTACGTTTGATTATAGGTTTTCGCTACATCCAGCGCTAACGGATCAAAAAGTATTTTTTCGCCAATTTGATTATTCCCCAGTTTCGAATTTCAGGGATAATTTGAAGTCATTAAAGATCCAACACATCATAAAGAAAACGAGGCTTTTAATCTCAAATGATCCGTGAAACGACAGTAACTTTTTTCTGCTTATACAATAACAATTTTCGTTTATACTATTATGTATCATAACCGTATATTACACAAGACGGAAAAGCAACTTAAGAACGTTATTGTATACCATCGATCGAGTTGTTTGGCTCATAGCCGAGACACTTATCAACAGTTTCTCTTAGTATTAAGATTATGCCTGCTACTCCCATTGCATGATCGAATGAGGTGACATTGTAGAAAAGCTTATCGTAGCATTTCTATAACAACATTCTCTTTACGAATTTTTCACTTATAGACTAAAATAACCCGAAAAGTGTATTTTGCTTTAATAATCATAAAATACCTATATTAGAGATTAGCTTTGTATATAACTAATAAAGGTCAAGAAACACTAGCTAGAGCTTTTAAACTTAAAGTTTAAATTCGTACAGGTAGCTCACATCATATTTTTAAAACATACTTCAGGCGTATTCACTTTACAGATTCACGTTTAAAACGAACAAACGAAGGTTTCCAACAATGCAGTATGTGTTGTGATATATAGATAAAGATCTGTCTTTGTATAGACAGAAAGATACCATTCTTTTTCTGAAAGTCAGCCCATGTCACGTTGAAACTAAATATCCCTTGGTGTCATATAATTTTACCTGCCGTAATTGTCCATGTAACAAGAGGTCTCTATAGTGTAGAATACATCTACACTATCTAGTTTTGTCTTGTTTACAATTTATATTGTCTAACAACAGACAATATACAATGCTATAAGCACATATGTATAACTCATAATATTCATAATCCATCGGCCTCCTACATCCGATATCGTCCCTAATTGACCCTGGCTATACACGAGATATAAAACCAATCAAATTAAAGTGCAATGGAGTCCGGGTATACTGTAGTCCCAAGGAAATGGGAAATATCTTCAAACTATCAGAGCTATCAATATAACCAAGAAGAAAGACAATGGATATGTGTGAACAGTGATTATAATTCATTTCACATTAAGCAATACATGTACTTCAATATAAACGAATTCAAATTAAGTGGGTTCCATTGTTTTACTACTTTATAGGTGCCAAATATGATATTCTTTCAGCTACCTCAAAAATAAATCTTCATAAATAACTGTGTTCGTCTGGATGCTTCACAATGTACCGGCCTAAAATGGTGATTCAATAACTTGTTTAAAAGTTAATGGTACTCGTCCGAGTTAATCCGAATGATGTGTTGTGTGTTTATCTTGGCAGTGTGTCCCTAAATACACTACAGAAGGCAGATATAGTCCATAACTACCACGTTAAGCCGTGATATTACAAGGTAAACCCGTGTAAACAAGGTCCTGATTAGCTTACTGCCGTGTTCGATAACACCTACACCACACGCTCGTCCGTGTACCCACACTTGACCCATCACTCAGAGCCGACCACTCAGTGGCGTAGTGATCTTGGCAACGGAACTATTTACATGGCAATTTGCGAACACATCTTTTGAATTAAACGAAAAGGAACAGAGCACCAAACGGGAAAAATGGCATTTCAAAACATCATGCCAAAAACTACAAAGGACAATGTAAAACGCGACATGGCACTTTACAAAGAGGCATTGGATCTAATATCTCCCAGAGTTCATTGCGATCCCTCATACAAATCAGAGGACCGCAATAGACCGATTGCCAAACGATCATGTAAGTTATTGATACGGGTCGAGACAGTTCTCCGTACGACGACAAATAATCTGTCATGTAAAAATAGCCTATTGCATGTTAACAGAGCATCAATGATGCGACAAAATTTGTACATTGTCGCACTTGCATTAGAGCTGTAATTTTCCGTCTTTAAATATGACGTCAAACTCATAAACACATGACGTAACAACCAGTACCTACCAACAAAGACAGATAACTCTGTAATATACCTAGTTTTCAAATATGAAAGTCATATCCGATGACTGGACACTCCGAACATGCGCGGTATTCGATACCTCTCGGCCCTTTTCTTGGTGTTATCAGTCTGCAGCCATGTCAATAGGCCGGGTAATCGGTGGTCAATTTATCGTATTAAACTGAGGTTTTCGGTTGACCACTCTCTGTTAAGGGTGAATAATCTGCGATAATTGTGTTACATTTCTGCTTTTAATCGTGTCTGATCAGTGTGTGTTAATGTTACATCACACCTAATGGGGTCGGTAGGCGGAGACATGACTGGACATAGGTCATTATTGAGTCACATGGACGGATTAATGTTTGTTATGAATGGTCTAAAATGTTCTATTAATAGCCATGGTCACTTAAGGACGAGTCTGAGGTGGAGGTAAACAGGAGGACCCGTAGATATTCACCGATCAGCGGTCAGTGTCTGGTATCTGTTCCACATGGGATTCAAACCCGTGACCTAGAGATGGACGGCTTGTGGTAATATGTCGGAACATCTTAACCATTCCGCCACCGGGGCCTCTGTGTGACTGCATTGTTTTTCCGAGTGATAATATTTAGTTCAATTTTGTTCGAAAAATGATTTGCTGAGGTCAGGTTTTGCCTTACAAACAAAAACGTCTACTAACATTATATTAATGTTTCTTATTCTATCTAAGTTTACCGTCATCTACCAACACGTCTAGAGACACAGGGACCTGTGTGTTATGCAGAGTAAACAGTAAATCATCCTCAGGTCCCTGTGCTAGATACTTATAAAAGAATAGTATGATTACATAAACCCCTGATAAATATTACGGGGTGGGAGTGTATTCATTTTGGTGATGACAAATAAAGTCCTTTTGAGGATTATGTAAATGGGGTACAAGGTCATGACCCCGTTCGATTTGTTAGTACCAGACTTTATTATATTCAGTGAGGAATACATGGTGATAATATCGGACAAACTAGCTGACTCTACAAATACTTTATCTGATGATAGTGAAATTCCCAGCGCTTTATTCTGATATGAAGATAAAAACTCATGAACCGGTTTTCACTGGGGTTGCATGGCTCTATATAACCCATTGATATTGCATGGCTCTATATAACCCATTGATATGTTGTTTTTTATGTGAGAAATAGTTAGCTTGAACCTTAAATCAACACTCATCTTGCCAACAGCAAATTATATTCTCTGTGACGGGGACCTGTAGAGAACATGACACCCATTTGACGCTCTAAATGTGAATCTATCTATTTACGAGAGTTCAATTTGTTACTGGTCCCTGTGATAAAGTAGGCCAAACGACCTTCTGGACCACCTAGGGGCTGAGTTGACGAGGCATTCCCCTCAATTTCCCAACATAATCACAGCCTTTTAGAAGTTTTAAGTATATCGAGTAAATCTCTGTCGTATCATAAAAGATGGGCATTCCCGGGCAATCGCCACGGACAATGCCGAATGGATAACAGACGAGCATTACCGAACAATGACTACGGCCATTGCCGAACAATTGCTACGGATAATGCCGAACATTATCGAATTTTGTCGGATGGATTACGGTTATGACGTAATCAATTACCCATCCGGGAAAGGTCATTGAAATGGTTCACTGAAGGTCAATAATGTCCAATATTTACATAACCACTACACAGTAGTTTTCTTATTTCCAGTATTTATATGTACTGGAGTACATGGACTGTTAGACTCTATGCTAGAACCAACCACCGTCAGCGTTTCTTGCTTACCAAAGTACCACAGTTTGTTGGAAGTTGATGTAAGGTTCTCATAAACATGACAATGCAATCCACGTGCATAGAACGTGAACTTGTTCCTTACGAGTTTTAGCTAGCACTCTCCCTCAACCCCGTATAAACCTGTCACTCTTTCACCTGTTAGTAATCTACTATAGCTGTTAGAGGTGTTTACATTGTTCATTCATTACCGCTCGTAATGAGGTGTTAATTAAAATACAATCCGTGCACGGTGAGCCAGATTCCGGATACATGATCCGAGTTTTATACTCACCAGTGAGAAACAGTCGTAATGAAGCGTATAGCCAACAAGATATTTTCTAAATGGAATTTTTCAATGGGTTGTATACTGCAAGGGAGTTTCGAGGATATTTAATTACTAAAGAGTTTACGTACTCGAGTCATAAGTGGATGGATAATATGAAGCAAAAAAGCAAAAATGCATTTGCAAAATAAATACATGTTCATGCTTTTCAATATTGTAACGCTAATTGCGATAAGACAATCCATTTTGGAAAACCTCCATTTTCGAAAAAAAATCCGTTTTCTGGCATGAAAATTAATAGAACCGGAAGTAGAATTTCACGTCTAGGTCTCGTAAATGTTTTTTTAACAACGTTCATCTTGCCTTCTCGCAATTTTATGAAAGCACGTGTATCTGTCAGAATTGAAAGATCTGGGTCAGGAATGCGGATCGGGGCCGAACAGACGCTTGTATTATGCCATATTGATAATAATTAAGGAGACAGCTGTTGGAGGCGGAAGTAATCGTCGGCCAAAAAGGCGAGATCTCCCATTTCAGCATATTTTGTAATCGCTTAAAATGCCATTTATGATATCTTATTCTGTTGATTCAGTTTATGAGGCATTTGGGTTTATCTTTGAGTTCATACCTGTCGGTGTTTTCCGTAAATTATTGCGAATCGTTTTCGACAGATCGAGATGCGTACTACTTCCCACGAATATTCAATTGATCGCAATGTGTTTCATCCGTATTTATGTCTTTTGTTTTATTTGTAAAATATAAAGTATAATTTAATTTACATTAGGCCAAATAAAAATGTCTGTTACAGGTTACCCGATCGACCCTAATTTTTTACCCCCGACCCTAATTTTTCCCCCACTTTTCTACGAAAAAAATTAAATGTTGGGATTTCGATCTCAGTCTCCGGTTCCGTCCATCATTTTAGAATGAAAGACACTAAAAATATCCTCCCGACCTACCGACCCTATATTTTTTTTGGCCAATGTAACCCTTAACAGACATTTTTGTTTTTGAACTTACAAAAAGTTACGGTTAGTATTGCCAAGGACGTATATGAGACTTCATTTAAAACAGAAGTACATGTAGTAGACATCGTTAGGAAAAATAGTTATTTTGCGTTACAACAGTGACTGAATTTCCCTTGTAATGCACTGTGTTAAAAATAACAATGAAAGTAGAGAACCTTATCAAAAACAACAAATGTACATTTCATTGAAAAACAATGAACTGCATTATCAAAAGTAATGCATTTCGTTTTCGCCTTTGGAGCTCTACGTAAAGTAATGCACTAATATACACAATACGTAAATGAACTTGACTATCGGTATTGTAGTTCAGAGTAACATTAAAACAAGCCCATGGCTATCGATATGTACTATAGACGGAATTTATTAGTTCCAGATGAATGAATTTTTTACTGTCTGTGCAGGGAAGCGAAGCGAAATACTGGCGAGTTATAACAATACATACACAACAAAGATCAATGAACGTCTAAACTATCCGTTGTATAAAGTTTATGTTGTCTATGATTCCAATCTCGTATTTCTGTAGTATAAAACAAATCTTCAGAGATAATATTATTAGAATTGTAGAAGATACCTAGGGTTTGTTTATGGGAGATTTTCACGGCCCTAACTTTAATAGTCTAGCTTCATATTCTATAAGTACATCGTATTGTAAAAGGAAAATACTTGTTGTTCTACAATGAACGATTTATGAAGTTAAAAATTAGAATTTTAATTCCTTGACTGGATAAACACATTATCGGTTAAAAGTCGAAGACCAATGGCATCGCCTTGTTGTACACCGTTGAATTTTATTTGAAAATGCTACATAATAATTTCAGTGGTTAATCAAATTTTTTTATAAACATTCAAAGGTGCACCACAAGGCGATGCCATTGATCAAGTGTTGTAATATCAGACATCCATAACTCAGCACTCGGACAACATTCAAGAAAAATAAAATTCAAACTTTCCAACAATGAGAGGAACATGAATCATCGTTTGAGTTGACCCTAATTTCCTCTGGCCATCGCACTAGAATTTACAGGATATATGTCCTTTAAAAATGTCCAAATATGGTGAGGGGTCAGGGGAAACTCGGATCAGTTGAGCCCTTCTGTTAAGCTAACCATACACCACACAATTATGTTTAGTAAATATACATGTAGCATCACTTGAAATAAAATCAGCAGTCGTCTATGTCTCGCGTATGGCACGTCTGCTCATACATACAAAGTACTATACATGTGTGTCCCAAAGATAATTGACTGGTCCCGTATGAAATATTCAAGTTCAAGATCGACAAAGATAGACATTGTATAAAAAAAACTAATTTGCAAATTGTTAAAATATTCATCATCTTGTTCAACATGGCTGCCGTTCGAGCGAAAATACGTTAATGTCGCTCTTGTTTACAAAGGCGGTAGTACACATGGGCATCACGTCGTTTCTGTACAGAAAACACGACCCCGTTCATAGATTAGGATCCGGGAAACACAAAATTGTGAAAATGTATGAGCTTATTAAACGTTTACAAGAATGATGTGAAATTAAACTTAACTTGAGCGATGAAACTTTGACAAGTCTGTCCAGTGTTTGTGTTTATGATCATGTTCACGTTGCGAGTCAAGCGTTTATTTGAGTGAGTCATTATGTTTTTATCAATGCTAATTGAGACATATGGTCTTAAAGTCCGCATTTCTGGGCGGTGGACAAAGACATGATAAATCTAGATTCATAAATCTACATTTTGTCTGTTAGAATTTCTAAGTCTGGTACCAGGTGAATTGAAACTAGGAATTCATCTTTGACATTCCATATAAAATGTGCATGTACAATAAACATCATCACATTTAACCGAGTGTATCATTCACAGCTACTAGACAGTAATTTGCATATAATTGGGTGACGACCTACCGCATATATATTAATAAGCAGAGCTGATACTTTGTCAGACACGGCCGTACGTCACACATGTGTGATAGTACGTGGCCTTTCGGCACATACTTGCATGCATATATGACAGATCTGATTGTCGTTAAATATCAGATTTGAATGATGTACATGGTGTTTTGACGAGCATGTATACCTACGAACAAATCGACATACTTAAACCTGCAACCTGTGTAACCAGCAACAGGAAAATATGAATAAAAAGGACTTGCCTTGATCCTATCTCTCTCGCGTGTTATTTTTAACCACTTTTTCATAAAATGTTTATATAATCGATTAATTAGGACGAAAATAAAATATAAACAACTGAATGTTAATTCAAAAAGGTTTCATGTTCGACTCTTCTGACATTATCTTTTTCTGTCTAGCCTTGCTGAAACTAGTTTGACCTTCTCTGGCTCGTAACTCTACTTGACCTTGACTGAATACGGTTTGACCTTACACGAACCGCCTTGACCTTTCCTAGCATGGTTGGCATTGCATTAAACGGTTTGACCTTGGCTTTGACTTTGGTTTGACTGTGTTTGATTTCGGTTTGACTGTGTTTGAAAGTTTAGCCTTGTCCTGTTATGTTTTAATTTTAATGCGTTTCTGCTTTTGTTTTGTTTTAATATTATGACTATTCAACTTTCTATTTGGCTTTATTGCACGTGTCTTTTCGACATTGTTTGTTTTGACCTTGTTTTGACCTTTTTGACCTATCATTTGACCTTGTTTTGACCTTGTGACAGATAATATGTACATAAAGATACATATAATAAAGAGATCAATGAAAACATCTGTTAGATAAACCTGTACAGTAATTAATATTACATTTAAAATAAAAATCAGACATGATTGCTGAAACCTTAATAATTTTTTTCAACCAACCATACTAGTAAATAAGAAATGCTATCAAAACACCCCGCCTCCGTATATATTACACTATACAGTGTCAAACAAAGACGTCTTTATATCTGTATATACATCCACCTGTTTCTTGAACCGATAACACAGTCCATAGAAATTCGGTATCTAAATTACCCAAATGTTTATGTAACTTATCCACTTGTAAATATAGACCATGCAGAGACTCTCTACAGTCGCCCTGTTAGGACACAGGTCTTTGGTTCTATAGATATACAGACATCTCTCTCTATATGTAATACTAGACACAGTTTTACACAATGTAGGGAACATACATATAGATCCAAACGCCTGTGGTGAGGACAGTGTGTTGTCCTACTGCAAGCACAGGGTCTTGGGGATATCATCTAATATAGGGAATATATATATAGATCCAAACGCCTGTGGTAAGGACAGTGTGGTGTCCTACTGCAAGAACAGGATCTTGGAGATATATAGTCTATCAGTATTTAGAACATATCCCTGTGTCCTGGTTGGATAGTTGGAACAGCTAGGGACATTGCTGTATGTCTGTTGTTTTGGGAGACTATGGTATATTCTTGTTGTGTCTCCTTGTGATAGTGTAATTCTTCCCCATTTTAAAGTGCTATCTCACTGAAGTTAACTGTTAAAGACGTTGAGCACCAAACCAGCTTAGTCATAGGGTAGTGACGGTGAACAGTCCTTGTGTCTATAGATGATATTTACAAATGTTTTCTTATTAATGTAGACCTTAAATAAAGAATCCAGGTCCCTGTGACTGACTACATATATTTGCACAATGAAGACCCTTATCTATAGTCTAACTACACAACGTTTGTGAACTTCAATGTTATTGCGACTTTTTATTCACTTCAAAGTCGAAAGATGAGTTAAAGAATTCGCATATTTATATGCACCATTAGGTACCGAAATGTCTCGAATAGCAAAGAAAACATTTCAAGCGTAAGATTCAACACTATCAATGTTATTTACCGACAAACTCGTCCCACTTAGCATATTTAATGTCCTGGAACACTCATTGCTTTATAAATTATTATGCTGCAGTATGTTATGAATTTTAATATGGCGTAAATTTTAAAAGGAACATTAGGGACATATTGATGGTAAGTTTATTATCTAAGAACATGGCTTCGGCATTATTAAATGATGTTTATTTTAGTTTATTAAATTTAACGCCATGTCAATAGTTAGGATATGAGGACGACCTCCTCTGTGTGCAGTAGGTTGTGTGTGTGAATGTATGTATGTTTTGGGAGGCTGCGGTATATTTGTGTTGTGTCTCCCTGTGATAGTGGAACTCTTGCTTCATGCTCGTATTATAGTGCTATCTCACTGAAGCATGCCGTCCAAGACACCAAACAAGCACAAAACGATCAATAATGAAGATTTCCAATTATGTTCATTAACAAATAAATATAATTTCATAAAGAAAGCATACTATTTGAAAAAAATCCTTTGATCGTAGCTATCCTTTTCCTTCTTTAAAATGCGAATCAATTGTGAGTATTCTCCAATCATTTAAAGACGGATGCTGGCAGTGTCAATGTCTTCCGTTACAATCTATATTTATCTTGAGATATACGCAATGTGGCTTTGCGAATGTGTAATAATTGGCTATCAAAAGGCTATGAGGGCTAATAGAGCTGTTTTACGCCCAATTTCCGCCATTGAGAATGGTACTTCTCTGCTGTGGGCGAGCTGGCTAGATACTTCGCGCTTGTACATACCATGTAACTAGAACATGCAGCAGACAACAACTTGTGTCTGTGAATGGATGTGTAGACTTTCACTCACTATGTTGTCTATCTTGTACAAGTCTGAACTGTCTGACCTCCTATAGAAATTTCTTACAAATCGCAGCGGTGCATGTTGGGAAATAACTTTCGGTTGGCAAAGCATGACGGGTACTTTACGACTGCCGTATATTGAGCGCATAATATAGTATCAGTGTTAGTGATTTTTTTAACTTTATGTACACGAAATGACATTTTTAAGGCATGCAGTTCTCATTTACAAGATTTATTTCACTTTCTGTCGTTTCATTCCGTTTGAACGTTTTTCACGGGGAAACAATATCAGCTTGACCAGGGTGCGGAATGAATCTAGAATTGTCGGTAAAAATGGCGAATCCCTCGGTTCGAATTCTTCATCACATAATGATTTAATGAAGTCAGGCGAAGTTTTATGCAAACCTATGCCAGGAATTGCTAAAATGATGTTAAAAGAGTAAAGCAAATTCGAATACACACAGTCTGTATATAATAAATGTGTCACTCGTTTATGTGAAGCGTCAGTCTCCAAACTGATATACATAAATACTTATATACATATGTAAGTGATTAGTGCATAACTACCTCAGTACATACTTACGTAATCACGAATAGATAAGTACAGGTGGTTACTTTCGTTTTCCCAATACACAGCACTGGTGTGTACCTCATATACATAAGGGGCGGATGAGTGGTTAGTTTACATTATAACACCTCTCCTAGATGTCATTAAAATCTTAAAGATGTTTGGTCTAGTTTCAAACGCAAGTTATTAAAGAGGTATGGTCACTTTCCGCTGGTCACTTTGATGCAACTTTGTGATCCTTTGATGAATAATCAACTGCAAATTACAAACTACTTTTCCCCAATAAGATCATTTATCTATTAGACGTGAACCGTAATTATGTATTAAGAAACTTCATATTTTGATATTTATTATAAAATTTTGTAAACGGACCGAAAAGCTGTTAAAATTATTAGATTATGACTACAATGGGTAAAAACAATTATAAACTGTAACCAAGTTCATGTGTTAATGAAAACTGATCGATGTATAAGTACAAATCTCAAATAGCCAGGTTTAGCAGACTAATTTGGACAGAGCAAACTACATGCAGAATGCTTGTGCAATATTTTTTGAAGTAAGAGAATGCAGAGGTTTCGATTTTCTCGAACGTGATCTCCCAAATACACTGACGGCTTACGACACAAAGAGAAAGCTGTAGCTATTACATATAACATTTCAATTGCTACAACAAGATTGGGATGAATTCTAGACATTACTGCCCGGACTAAATTATTCATCGAGTCTAACAAACAAAGCCACTGTTTCGTTTCCGTACTAGTGTTGTATATGTGTCTTAGCCCTTTAATTTACAAGTCACTAAATCCATGCATCTATTCTGTAGTACATTTTCGGGTCTGGATTATATTGTATAAGACCCCGTTTTCTATTGAGATTAGCCTAATTTTCCCCAATAAGCTGTAAAAAATTCCCAATTGATAAAAGTGTATGTAAATACGAAAAGATAATACATGAAAATGACACAAATCATGCTATTATTTTCATTGAGAAATATCGAACTTTGAACTCCAAATTTGAACTTTAGATATTGAATTTGATTGCAAGATTTATCGTTTACGATATCAAAGTAAAAAAGGGCCTGACTATTTTCATATTACAACGAGCAGACTGCTACACAGGCTATGAGTAGTATCAATTTGACCACAATGTACCGTCATCTCTTCAATTTAAAACCACGTGTTTTGGATACCCCGACATCTATCGAGACTGTGGTCCTAGCTACCCGGTAGGTAGATTGTGATCTTGACGTAAATCATGGGTCAATGGTGGCCTTTTAATGAGAGGTTCGGTCAAAGGTCACGATTCTGTTAGAGGTCGACATTAGGTCAGAAACCTATGTTTACAGTTTTATTAAGACCCGGATGTTACAACTTCTATTTTTAGTTCAATCGCACAAGCATACTTATATAAGTTAATTAGAAATCCATTGCTCTATAGATGAGTAAATTCTGAAGAATTTTCCTGAAAAATGTAGAAGTGACAAAGTTTGATGATTCCAAAGTATTATTGCATTATTTTAAAACGAATGTATTAAATTAGATAACTTATCAGTCATAAAATATTTTATTTTATTTAATGTTAATTTTATTCATTACTCCTCGACAAACCTGTTTGCATTGTACGTTATGATTCATCAGGCATGCACTTCCGGTAAAGAAGGGAGAAACCGGAAATGAGTTATTCGAACTGAAATGCATCAATAAAGATGTGAAATTTTTATCTCAAAAACAATTAAATCTTTGAAGATTTTTTTTTGTTATGGATTTTTTTTTGTTATGGAGGGTTATTGAACAAGATAACATTTGTTCTTTCGGAAGTTAAATGCAGAAACTCATAAATACAACGCATGTTGTTATTTATATATATATGGCGCGCCTTTATTCGGCATATTAACAAATATAATTGATGACTGTGTTATTCTGATAGATCTAAATCGATTGAATTACACTACCTTTGCACCAATACAGGTCTACTCTCAATCCGAACCCCTAATCATGCAAACAAATTATAGTGGTTGTGCGAAATATCATTTTGAATATAAATCGTTGCCAACAGCTGAGATGAATGCACTTATTAGAGAAGATAATATAATTCGTCCGATATTTCCTATACACAATAGTTAAAAGTGTTATTCAAGTCTCTCACTCTTCCTGTAAACGGAAACGAACTTCTTGATTACGGAAAATACCAAGTTTGCCGATCTGTAAACTTATTGCCAGTGTTAAGAGCCCGCTTGACCATATCAACAAACCACTAGAATGTCTACTTAACATTTCATAAATTGTGAATTATTTACTCAAAATCACCTAAATGTTTACACAGTTCATTACATATACAAACATTGGCGAGTGTTTAACTCCATATGAACATCTCTTACATTGGTTCTCTATATGGCGTTAATTTAATCAATCAAACAAACAAACAAACTTATATTGATTTATTGGATCGCCTCCACTCTTCAGGAGTAGATTTCTCTACAAACTTTGGACATGATGTATTGACCCCGGACTCGCGGTCAACCCCCCCAATGTGGATCATCAAATAACAAAATCAATCATGCAGTTTTACCAAATGTCTGTTTATTTTGTTTGTTTTATTAGGTTTTAAGTCCTATTAACAGCTAGGATAATTTAAGGACGGCATATTACTAAGAAAAATGTTGAGGTGTGTGCATGTCTAAATATCCTGACACGACAGAAAATTCAAACGTATTTATGAGGGCAACTGGTCGGTATTTGGTGCCATGAACCTTTTAAACAACTACTGAGATAAGTAAAGTCTTAGTAAGAGTAGAACTTACAGAATAATCTTTATCACGACAGAACTCTTCCATTTGACAAGTGATTTAGGGAACGCCTTGGCTGGTGCTTGGCTCAATGGAAACCAGAGTCTGCACCAGACGTGTAGCATTAAAGTGGTAGGCATCTTACATGGTGTCTACTGTCACTGTCTAAACCATCTGTCTACCAAAAGGTCTAGTTTTGTATCTGAGCCATGTACATGTATCTGCTGTTATGACTTAGCTCAGCGTCTCGGCCACATGAAATTCATATAAAACCGGGTTACGTTGAGAGAGAGGGCGCAATGAATTGTGCTTAAATAGGTCTTGCAACGTCTAATAATGTGCAATATTGTGATTTACCTTTCTTAATGAACATGAGGTTTATTTCTTCTCTAACATTCTAACACTTCTATAATGTACAATACTGAGATTATGAAATTTCACCCTTCTTTCAGTGCAGTGTGTATGTTTTCGTTCCTATTTTCCAACAAATAGATACCGCTATTTTGAGAGCTTACCATTCCTTGTAAAATGTGTATATATGTGCTCAATACTTTTCTTATTTTATTATAATGTACAATACTGTGATCTGAGAGTTAATTTTAGTTCTACCTATCTTACTTTCCTATAGTGTACAATACTGCTATTTTGATATTATATACCTTCTTTGTGAATATTGTGTATATTTTTTATTTATTAATATATTGTACAATACCGCTTTTTTGAGATGTTACCCTTCATTATATATATGAACAACTTGTCTATTTTTTCGATCTACCTTTTCTTATTTTCATACAATGAACAATACCGCTATTTTGAGATTTTACCATTCTTTGTGAACATTGTGTATATTTTCTCTCTACCTTTCTTACTTTACATTACACGTTTACATTGTATCCATAAAGACCTCCACAGTCAAACCCATTATCCGTCCGTATTGTACAATAAAGACCTTGAATTCAATGAATGGGACTGACACGGGTCAAATTTCGTCCTGGGTCACCGTATGTTGTTATTGAATGGGGACTCCCTACTGTATGTAAATAACACTGGGTATATATGCTGTAATCTTACACCATTCGTCGTGGAATTCATACAGAGATCTCAATTATGACGTCATAACCTCAACAGGAGAGGGAGCGTTCTATGATGTCACGATTAACGATTAATCTTGATCGAGAGTACTCCAAGTAATCTAGATATTAAGGATTCGCTTTTCAGCACAAGAGATGAATCTATGTAGGAATATGTACGTATGTTTGTTATTTTCAGACGGGTTTCGTGACTATATACCATTGCGTGTACGCGCAATACACGTGCGTTTCTGAAGGAAGACGCAGGCATGAAAGATATTTTTGTTTATGTGTAACAGGAGAGCCGTAAATCACCGAAGTAATAGAAAGGCAACGTACGAGAGCTTATGACAACCACATTCTTTATAATACGGAGTGGCTTACTTAAAATGGCGACTGTAAAATTACTGTATATTTTCTTCATAATACATATATGTATCATGATATTGAATTTAACGACGGACAATTGACTTGTTTTCTTGTGAACAATAAGAAAAAAACTTCTCCCCACAGTTCTCTTTCCCTAAAAACCATATTCTTTATAACACATACAGTGTTTTACTTTAAAGGCCCAATACCTTTCTGAAACGGCTTTTAATTTTTAAAATGTGAATGTAAAACGAGATCGATAATTTTGTAGAGTCGCTAAAGTTATTAACTTACCGTTAATACTACAAAACTATCATCATCTTCTGAACAATTTAATTAAAACAAATAAAATGTTATTTTTCATAACGCGGGTCGTATTATGTTTCCCGCCGTCGTCCTAAATACCACTGGGTAGTTGAATATCACTGCGCCAGACGACAAAACAGCGAAATGACACCCCTGTTATCATATATTACGCAGGAAATCTTGCATATGATTGGTGTTGTAACCTCATATTTGGCCATCGATATGTATTTTCTTATGTAATGTTTGTTTTTAAGAAAACTTTAAATTTTGCTCCGAAAAGGTAGTGGGCCTTTAAGTGTTGGCTGTAAAATACTGAATATCAGTATTCTATGATATCAAAATATCGAATTCCACTGAAGTGTCGACATATGTTTCTGATAAACAATTAGAAAGTATCTCCCTTCCTCCTCTCTCCCACCACTTGTAACGATAACCTGAAAACCAAGACACTAGATATTTCACCTATCAGAATACTCTAGTCTGGTGTACTGGTTAGAGGTAATTTTGTCATCTACTCAACATATGCGAGTAATGCAACCTCTGTCAGAATGTCTTAGTTTGGTGGCAGAGCAAGGGGAAACTCGGATACCATCATCCACACACTCATAAGCTGACGAAAGTAACCTGTGAATATTTCATTTCATTTTAGAAATGCAATTCGTACACACATGTTAATACCCCAAGTTTCCTTTAACCCATGTACCAGCTGTGGACATAACTGACAATACAGTTTTGTGTAGGTACCCAGATATAATGACAATATACTATTGTCTTGTGCTACTGTCCCCCATGTAACACAGTTAACACTTAGTGTGTCAAGAGTGAATGAAATCACTATTATTATCACGACAATAGTCTACTGTCACTGAGGTTGGTGCTACCACAAGATAAGACATTCTAAGCATAATACATATAAACGTATCATAAAACTTCCATAAAGCGACTACCTGTCAATACTATCATAAAACCTCCATAAAGCGACTACCTGTCAATATAATCATAAAACCTCAAAAAAGCGACTACCTGTCAATAATATCATAAAACCTCAATAAAAAGACTACCTGTCAATAATATCATAAACCTCAATAAGGCGTCCAAAACCTCAATATAATGACCAACTGTCAAAAATGACAAAACAAGCGGGAAAAAAGTGAACACTTACTTGATTTACAGCTTAATCCGACACATTTACAGGACGGGGAAACGTCTCCACTAATACACAAACAATCGCCACAAGGATTGGATGTTTCACAAATTTCCGGAACTCCGTAATATTGTCCGGCTCTTGGTTCCACAACTGCACGAACCAAAGAACACGAACAATTTCCGTAAATCACATTTCGGAATTCACTTCTGAGATTTTTAACAAACATGACTGAAGGTAAAGCCAGATTCCTCAGGTTGGTTTGGAAATGATGCCGGGGCATCCCTCCGAAATAAACCGCGCTGTTATTCTGGATATTTCCAAAGTTGAAATCGGAACCGTATGACAATCGGGTCTGCGTTAAATTGTCGTCATCATCAATTGTAATGCTAGTCTCCATCCGCTTCCTCTGGACAAACACTTTGTGCCATTTGTTGTCTCCGAGATTCTCCCCAAGAAGAAATTCAACACTTCCATCCCGGCCATCGACGATGTTAAGACGCATTCTTAAAGCACCATTGACTAATACGAGTTCGAAGAAGTCGTATGTACCGGAATCGTCCGTGTACATTAAAAGACCATCCGGTTCTTCAGTTTTGAACTCGAAACTAATTGAAGCATTTGTACACGCGTTCCACTTTGGATATTTTGCGAACGATCCTTTTCTTCCGTCCAGTTGAATTCCATTTGAATTTTGAAAGTATGATAATGAAATTAAGATAAGTAACAGCAATTTTGTATAGTTGCTGTTAGGATACGACAACTCCATGGTTGTCTGTGATAGCTGTAGCCCGGTACAGAGAGAGTTGGGCTACTGTCTGGTGGTAACACTAGAGAATTAACTCCCTCACTATCAACACATAATAATGAATCCAATGTGTTGGTCACTACTGGTGTAATCTAGTCCCACACCGACCCGTCACACTCCACGGGGGACTTATTTCTACTGGGTATGCACACATGTGGGAGAGCCCCCTTACCTCCGCGTATGTATATATCCGTGTGTGTACCCTCTGCACTGCGAGGTGCTATACTAATATTCCACGGCTTGCACGGCACTCGAAACGTTTTGTTACACTCGTGCACATATATACATGTACGGGAATTCACCGGGGCTATTTCTGAACATACACTCTCATCTCGCAGTTTAAAGCTAATCCATGGCGCGGAAATGTCACGGTAAACCTGATAAGATGTGTGCTATGGGAGGGGGTCCCTTTCACCTCCTGTACACAACAGCCCGGCCGTCACTCGCCGAAAACCTCCAGGTAAAGCTACTGTGTGCTTTAAAGTTGGTCCTCCCGTCGTCGGACAAGCTGTTTAAACTTTTAGTTCGTACCTCCGACCAGGCACATAGTACACAACTACAGCACTACACCTGACAAAACGATAAAACGAATAGACTTACCTGTGATTTTTAAAAAGTTTAAGGATAGGTTAGGGGCCCTACCTCATGATTAATCACATCGACTGCCCACAGCCGTCACACTTCGATGTACACGATTTACTATTACATACTTATTATATTATATCAGGCATGCATATCTACAAAGAGGTATAGCATATATAGCAGCACCTTGTTTTGGAGGCATGTTTGATCTACTGTGTAATTTTAAAGGTTCGGCGCTCCTATCATACCGTTTTGATTGCCGGAGCGTGAACACTGACCTTACAAGCGAGAAGAACCTACCTGTATATATACATTGTAGCTATACCATATTCACGTCGCGTTATAATATCTATTCTATCGTTTGTGCATCAATTAAAGATGCTCCACCGCCGAAATATGGTATGTTTTCACTATCAAAAACAGGAGCAGACGATTTAGTGTTTTTCTTCAGTTACAAAAGTAAGGTACTTTACACCATTACCAACATTGAAAAGCTTGAGCTTCTAATTAAGTTAAAATATGAAAAATGATAAATTGCATCCCGAAAAAAATTTCGTGGCACTATATCCTATATGGAATGAAGTACTGATTGCAGATGCAGCAAAGGCAAATTTAAATTATTTTATATTCTTTTTTTTTTGTGTTAATAAGACATATATATATACACGATAACACACCACCAATTATTGTTCAAATAATGAATATTATTTATGCTCTATTTACGGTGGAGCATCTTTAAATACTACAATAAAAGATAAATATTAGAATATATATTGGTTTTTGTTTGGATTTGATAGTTGAACGTCCTATTAACAGTCAGGGTCGTGTAGAGCGTGCCAGGTTTGTTTGTGGAGGAGAGCCGGAGTACACGAAGTAAAATCAACCACTGACCAGCGGTCAGTACCTGGCTACTCCCCAACATGGGATTCGAACTCGCAACCCAGTGGTGGAGGGCTTGTGGTAATATGTCGGGACATCTTAACCACCCCAGCTATTCATTAAACATCATGATTATTCAAAGTCTACAGAATTATTATTAATTCCAAATTTACAACATGCCTTGGATAAGATAAAGGCTTATAGTGAAATAAAGTTTACTTGATGATTTTTTGTTTGTTTGCTTTTATTTAATAGACCAGGGTCATTGAGGGCCAAACACACATTAGCATTGGTACAGCTTATATGATGAACCAATTATATGGTTTATTTCATGTTAAAACTTTAACATAAAATATCTTAAAAAAAATATTTTTTTTTGTGTTTGTATTTCAAGATTGATTTCTTGGTTTGTTTTGTAATTTTCGTATCCTGAAAATGAGTCATAATTTTAATTTTTGTGCTGTTGATAAATTAGGTGTTACGCCTACATACATAAGTGCACTGTACCACAGTTGTAGGCGATTTTACCTTGTTGGTGTCTTGCAGGTGAGAATTTATTTATATAGATACTGAGAGTCCCTAGATAAGATCTTCATTCGTCGTTTGACGTTCCTCAAACACTGAGCTAACTAACCCACGCTAAAAACCGGTTTAAAACCGTAACGGGGATTGAAACACTTACCTGACGTGACATTAAAACGACTACATTATTCAACAGATATCGAGGAAATTATTTTTCATCTACAATATTTATTTGAAATTCTGTCGTTTCATTCTCTGTAATTAGCATATAACGATGTTATATAATGTGTATTTGTCAAATATATATTTCATTGCATATTAAGTGTTTATCCAGAATTTGAATGTTTTGTATGGTTGCACTGAATATTGTGGCTAAATGGTGTCTTTGTATGGTATGCACTGTTCCGGAATATGTGTGAAGCAGCTCAGCTGGCCATCATGGCTAGCAACCATTTCCTTTGCCAGATTGTATCGTTTTGTACAAATACTTGTTGCTCCAGTTTCCTAAGTCGAAACCCTGCCACATAAGCGAGTCCCGCATTGAAATACGAATTATTAATTAAAATAGAAAAAAAAGTGAAATAAATTCTATTTGTTTGACTGTTCCGAAAACATGGACATTAACTATTGATACCAGTACACTTGGCTCAACCCAGAGTTGTCCCTTCCCGGAACGACAACTCTGGTATAGGTATGTGCGCGCTTGCATGAAGGCCATGTGCATACGCACGACGCGATGAATACAGATAACATATTTTAAGGAGTAAGATAAATACTTGAGTTAGTAACGATTAAACTAATTAAAATTTCATCTCACGCGGTAAACAAATTCTCGCTTGGAAAGTCTAGACATAAGCTATTTGGGTTACGGCGAATCCGAAAGATTCCGTGCTGAGATGAATTTTCGCACCGAACGCGCCGAAACGTGAGTCTATGATATATGGTATTATGACTGCCCCCATACCTTCATGTAATCTTTGTAACCCGCGGGGAATTACGTATGTACTACATACATATATTATTCCGTGAAATTCAGCCGAATGAACTATGTAAGGATGAGCACGCTGGGTCACTGATACGCGAAATTAAAGTAATCGTTGCCACAACATCTGGATATTGGGCACAGGGGCTCGGTGGACCACATGGGTTCGATAGATATGACACAGGGGTTCGATAGACAGAGCACAGGGGTTCAATAGACAGTCACGGTGACTCGATGGACGGACACAGGGACTCGATAGACGGAACATGAAGGTGAGCTCCGTGAACAGGACAGAGAGTCTCAGAGGAACAGAACACGGTTGAAGAAAATATTAATTAGCTTAATTACCTCATTGGAAAAAATAATTTTCTGAATCGCTTCAACATCGTAAAGTTTATGATTATGTTCCATATATTCTGATATATAAATGATCTTATTTAGAAAAACAATAGTTTGTTAATTGCAGTAGATAATTAATTAAATGATCACAAAGCTACCTGTAGTGTATTTTAGCTCGCGGCCTATAGGTCGTGTCAGGCGGAAAGTGATCATACCTCTCTCATACATATTGTTGATTAGGAACTGTAACGCTTCATATTTCAAAATTCAGATTGCTGGTTGAGAATGAGGATATGGATTTTAAACATTCTGTTAACATGATAGTTGAATACGGTACAAGAATCACTGTATTAATAACTTGAATATAACACAACAGGAAACATGGTATCCCGCAATGAAATTATGAAATCGACCATGTAACTTTCTCTAAGTCTTCAACCTTAATTCGTCGAATTACAATGTTCATGATACTAAGAAGAAGCAATGAAATATTTAATTGAAAATTAAGCTATAGATACCTGCCCACTCGATCATACATCAGACTCCAAGCTTAGGTACATCATTAGACGCCGTTGCTAATGAGAATGATACTGAATCTGGAAGTAATTACCCTAATATCTGTATATGATACAAACGTAGTTGTGGCACTGCATGTGCCAGCGTAACCAAGGCCGCAACCGACGTGTGAGGGCGGCACCAGATTTATTTATTACCAGGCAAATTCTCATTAACATAAACAGATCTTGGGTTATGTCCCCCTGTTCGAGATATACAAGAGTCTCTATATGAATATTTGAGTTCTGCTGCTGTTGAGCACTCATTATAAAGATAGTCAATAGAAGAATGATGTGACATGGTGTGTGTGTGTGGTGTGTGTGTGTGTGTGTGTGTGTGTGTGTGTGTGTGTGTGTGTGTGTGTGTGTGTGGTGTGTGTGTGTGTGTGTGAAGCACTGATGTTTCGAACAGTACACTACAGTGAGGCAGCACTATAATGTGACGTGGTGGGGTAATCCACTGGTGTCTCCGACAATATAATATACTACAATGAGGCAGCGCTATAATGTGACGTGGTGAGGTATTCCACTGGTGTCTCCGACAATATACTACAGTGAGGCAGCGCTATAATGTGACGTGGTGAGGTATTCCACTGGTGTCTCCGACAATATACTACAGTGAGGCAGCGCTATAATGTGACGTGGTGAGGTATTCCACTGGTGTCTCCGACAATATACTACAGTGAGGCAGCACTATAATGTGACGTGGTGAGGTATTCCACTGGTGTCTCCGACAATATACTATACTACAATGAGGCAGTTCTATAATGTGACGTGGTGGGGTATTCCACTGGTGTCTCCGACAATATACTACAGTGAGGCAGCACTATAATGTGACGTGGTGGGGTAATCCACTGGTGTCTCCGACAATATACTACAGTGAGGCAGCAGCTATAATGTGACGTGGTGAGGTATTCCACTGGTGTCTCCGACAATATACTACAGTGAGGCAGCACTATAATGTGACGTGGTGAGGTATTCCACTGGTGTCTCCGACAATATACTACAGTGAGGCAGCACTATAATGTGACTTGGTGAGGTATTCCACTGGTGTCTCCGACAATAAGGTATTCCACTGGTGTCTCCGACAATATACTACAGTGAGGCAGCACTATAATGTGACGTGGTGAGGTATTCCACTGGTGTCTCCGACAATATACTACAGTGAGGCAGCACTATAATGTGACGTGGTGAGGTATTCCACTGGTGTCTCCGACAATATACTACAGTGAGGCAGCACTATAATGTGACGTGGTGAGGTATTCCACTGGTGTCTCCGGCAATATAATATACTACAATGAGGCAGTTCTATAATGTGAAGTGGTGGGGGTATTCATTGTATCATAAATTACAAATGGTGAAAATAAAAGTGACCCTAACACTGAACCTTGAGGAATACCTGTTGTTACCTCCGCCATACCGAGTCTGTACCATTTACTGTTATATGTTTTCATGTAATTTGGTCAAAGTAATTATAAAACATGCATATGGGGGATTATGCGATTGTGTGGGACGGTATCGAATACATTTCGACAATCCCTGTGGATACCCTCTGACAAGATATCTGGTTATTGTTTTGTAGTTGATCTTTCAGATATGAGGAATTTTGCTTACTAGAAAAGTATGTTTCTGTTCAGGAAACTTTTAAGATGGACTTCCTTATCACCGATTCTAATATCGTATTAAACTAAGCTATTATTACTTACCTGGGTCACACTTGTCCAGTTTTCGTAAATGGCACACAAATAATTTGAAATTAAAAAAAAATTATTGCACTACATTCTGATTTGATGACATTTGTAATTCGATCTTTATTTCTATTCCTTAAAAATCAACATATTGTAAAACAATTGCAATCGTCCCCGGGTGGGCTTGAACCACCAACCTTTCGGTTAACAGCCGAACGCGCTAACCGATTGCGCCACGGAGACTGATAAGTGCGCCCGAAGGTTACTGTAGTAAATATCCTCTTATGGAGATAAGGTAACAAATGTTATTGAACATTAGACTACATCGAGCGATCTAGTGATAATCTCTTATAATATCTTTGAATTTGAAGCACTCTACTGATTTTATTACCCAGAATGCACGTTTGTGCTCCATTGTCAATATGTATCAATACGAGGAGTTGGAAAGGGGGAACAAGGAAGGAATTGAACTTGAATTACATATGGTCGGCCATATTGCAGAAAAAGAAGTATAGAAAACGAAATGTGTTTACTTAGACAAAGGCGAGATAACTCGGAGAAATCATTTTTAAGAAATAATGTGGAAATTTATAACTAACCAGCCAACAGGTGGTCGTGTTAAAATTCTTTGAGGGGTTTAATCTTCTATGCAAATTGGCCATTTCGATGGACTAATTTCTATTTAGTTTGTTGTTCCCTGCTAAAGTATCAACAGACGTGACAGCACTAAAATGTGAAGTGGTGGGGTAATCCACTGGTGTCTCCGACAATATACTACAGTGAGGCAGCACTATAATGTGACGTGGTGAGGTATTCCATTGGTGTCTCCGACAATATACTACAGAGAGGCAGCGCTATAATGTGACGTGGTGAGGTATTCCACTGGTGTCTCCGGCAACATTATATACTACAATGAGGCAGTTCTATAATGTGAAGTGGTGGGGGTATTCATTGTATTATAAATTACAAATGGTGAAAATAAAAGTGACCCTAACACTGAACCTTGAGGAATACCTGTTGTTACCTCCGCCATACCGAGTCTGTACCATTTACTGTTATATGTTTTCATGTAATTTGGTCAAAGTAATTATAAACATGCATATGGGGGATTATGCGATTGTGTGGGACGGTATCGAATACATTTCGACAATCCCTGTGGATACCCTCTGACAAGATATCTGGTTATTGCTATGTAGTTTATCTTTCAGATATGAAGCAATTTTGCTTACTAGAAAAGTATGTTTCTGTTCAGGAAACTTAAAGATGGACTTCCTTATCACCGATTCTAATATCGTATTAAACTAAGCTATTATTACTTACCTGGGTCACACTTGTCCAATTTTCGTAAATGGCACACAAATAATTTGAAATTAAAAAAAAAAATTATTGCACTACATTCTGATTTGATGACATTTGTAATTCGATCTTTATTTCTATTCCTTAAAAATCAACATATTGTAAAACAATTGCAATCGTCCCCGGGTGGGCTTGAACCACCAACCTTTCGGTTAACAGCCGAACGCGCTAACCGATTGCGCCACGGAGACTGATAAGTGCGCCCGAAGGTTACTGTAGTAAATATCCTCTTATGGAGATAAGGTAACAAATGTTATTGAACATTAGACTACATCGAGCGATCTAGTGATAATCTCTTATAATATTTTGAATTTGAAGCACTCTACTGATTTTATTACCCAGAATGCACGTTTGTGCTCCATTGTCAATATGTATCAATACGAGGAGTTGGAAAGGGGGAACAAGGAAGGAATTGAACTTGAATTACATATGATCGGCCATATTGCAGAAAAAGAAGTATAGAAAATGCATAGTTTACTTAGACAAAAGCGAGATCAATCGGAGAAATCATTTTAAAGAAATAATGTGAAATTTATAACTAACCAGCCAACAGGTCGTGGTGTTAAAATTCTATGCGGGTCTCAATCTTCTATGTACAGGGGCCATTTCGAAGGACTAATTTCTATTTAGTTGGTTGTTCCCTACTAAGGTCACAACAGACGTGAAAGCACTAAAATGTGATGGTGGTGGGGTAATCCACTGGTGTCTCCGACAATATACTACAGTGAGGCAGCGCTATAATGTGACGTGGTGAGGTATTCCACTGGTGTCCCGACAATATACTACAGAGAGGCAGCGCTATAATGTGACGTGGTGAGGTATTCCACTGGTGTCTCCGGCAATATAATATACACACAATGAGGCAGTTCTATAATGTGAAGTGGTGGGGGTATTCATTGTATCATAAATTACAAATGGTGAAAATAAAAGTGACCCTAACACTGAACCTTGAGGAATACCTGTTGTTACCTCCGCCATACCGAGTCTGTACCATTTACTGTTATATGTTTTCATGTAATTTGGTCAAAGTAATTATAAACATGCATATGGGGGATTATGCGATTGTGTGGGACGGTATCGAATGCCTTTCGACAATCCCTGTGGATACCCTCTGACAAGATATCTGGTTATTGTTTTGTAGTTGATCTTTCAGATATGAGGAATTTTGCTTACTAGAAAAGTATGTTTCTGTTCAGGAAACTTTTAAGATGGACTTCCTTATCACCGATTCTAATATCGTATTAAACTAAGCTATTATTACTTACCTGGGTCACACTTGTCCAGTTTTCGAAAATGGCACACAAATAATTTGAAATTAAAATAAAAAATTTTTTTATTGCACTACATTCTGATTTGATGACATTTGTAATTCGATCTTTATTTCTATTCCTTAAAAATCAACATATTGTAAAACAATTGCAATCGTCCCCGGGTGGGCTTGAACCACCAACCTTTCGGTTAACAGCCGAACGCGCTAACCGATTGCGCCACGGAGACTGATAAGTGCGCCCGAAGGTTACTGTAGTAAATATCCTCTTATGGAGATAAGGTAACAAATGTTATTGAACATTAGACTACATCGAGCGATCTAGTGATAATCTCTTATAATATCTTTGAATTCGAAGCACTCTACTGATTTTATTACCCAGAATGCACGTTTCTGCTCAATTGTCAATATGTATCAATACGAGGAGTTGGAAAGGGGGAACAAGGAAGGAATTGAACTTGAATTACATATGGTCGGCCATATTGCAGAAAAAGAAGTATAGAAAACGAAATGTGTTTACTTAGACAAAGGCGCATAGTTTACTTAGACAAAAGCGAGATCAATCGGAGAAATCATTTTAAAGAAATAATGTGAAATTTATAACTAACCAGCCAACAGGTCGTGGTGTTAAAATTCTATGCGGGTCTCAATCTTCTATGTACAGGGGCCATTTCGAAGGACTAATTTCTATTTAGTTGGTTGTTCCCTACTAAGGTCACAACAGACGTGAAAGCACTAAAATGTGATGTGGTGGGGTAATCCACTGGTGTCTCCGACAATATACTACAGTGAGGCAGCGCTATAATGTGACGTGGTGAGGTATTCCATTGGTGTCTCCGACAATATACTACAGAGAGGCAGCGCTATAATGTGACGTGGTGAGGTATTCCACTGGTGTCTCCGGCAATATAATATACTACAATGAGGCAGTTCTATAATGTGAAGTGGTGGGGTATTCATTGTATCATAAATTACAAATGGTGAAAATAAAAGTGACCCTAACACTGAACCTTGAGGAATACCTGTTGTTACCTCCGCCATACCGAGTCTGTACCATTTACTGTTATATGTTTTCATGTAATTTGGTCAAAGTAATTATAAACATGCATATGGGGGATTATGCGATTGTGTGGGACGGTATCGAATGCCTTTCGACAATCCCTGTGGATACCCTCTGACAAGATATCTGGTTATTGTTTTGTAGTTGATCTTTCAGATATGAGGAATTTTGCTTACTAGAAAAGTATGTTTCTGTTCAGGAAACTTTTAAGATGGACTTCCTTATCACCGATTCTAATATCGTATTAAACTAAGCTATTATTACTTACCTGGGTCACACTTGTCCAGTTTTCGAAAATGGCACACAAATAATTTGAAATTAAAATAAAAAAAATTTTTATTGCACTACATTCTGATTTGATGACATTTGTAATTCGATCTTTATTTCTATTCCTTAAAAATCAACATATTGTAAAACAATTGCAATCGTCCCCGGGTGGGCTTGAACCACCAACCTTTCGGTTAACAGCCGAACGCGCTAACCGATTGCGCCACGGAGACTGATAAGTGCGCCCGAAGGTTACTGTAGTAAATATCCTCTTATGGAGATAAGGTAACAAATGTTATTGAACATTACACTACATCGAGCGATCTAGTGATAATCTCTTATAATACATTTGAATTTGAAGCACTCTACTGATTTTATTACCCAGAATGCACGTTTGTGCTCCATTGTCAATATGTATCAAAACGAGGAGTTGCAAAGGGAATCAAGGAAGGAATTGAACTTGAATTAGACATGATCGGTCATATTGCAGAAATAGAAGTATAGAAAATGCATAGTTTACTTAGACAAAAGCGAGATCAATCGGAGAAATCATTTTAAAGAAATAATGTGAAATTTATAACTAACCAGCCAACAGGTCGTGGTGTTAAAATTCTATGCGGGTCTCAATCTTCTATGTACAGGGGCCATTTCGAAGGACTAATTTCTATTTAGTTGGTTGTTCCCTACTAAGGTCACAACAGACGTGAAAGCACTAAAATGTGATGTGGTGGGGTAATCCACTGGTGTCTCCGACAATATACTACAGTGAGGCAGCGCTATAATGTGACGTGGTGAGGTATTCCATTGGTGTCTCCGACAATATACTACAGAGAGGCAGCGCTATAATGTGACGTGGTGAGGTATTCCACTGGTGTCTCCGGCAATATAATATACTACAATGAGGCAGTTCTATAATGTGAAGTGGTGGGGGTATTCATTGTATCATAAATTACAAATGGTGAAAATAAAAGTGACCCTAACACTGAACCTTGAGGAATACCTGTTGTTACCTCCGCCATACCGAGTCTGTACCATTTACTGTTATATGTTTTCATGTAATTTGGTCAAAGTAATTATAAACATGCATATGGGGGATTATGCGATTGTGTGGGACGGTATCGAATGCCTTTCGACAATCCCTGTGGATACCCTCTGACAAGATATCTGGTTATTGTTTTGTAGTTGATCTTTCAGATATGAGGAATTTTGCTTACTAGAAAAAGTATGTTTCTGTTCAGGAAACTTTTAAGATGGACTTCCTTATCACCGATTCTAATATCGTATTAAACTAAGCTATTATTACTTACCTGGGTCACACTTGTCCAGTTTTCGTAAATGGCACACAAATAATTTGAAATTAAAAAAAAAATTATTGCACTACATTCTGATTTGATGACATTTGTAATTCGATCTTTATTTCTATTCCTTAAAAATCAACATATTGTAAAACAATTGCAATCGTCCCCGGGTGGGCTTGAACCACCAACCTTTCGGTTAACAGCCGAACGCGCTAACCGATTGCGCCACGGAGACTGATAAGTGCGCCCGAAGGTTACTGTAGTAAATATCCTCTTATGGAGATAAGGTAACAAATGTTATTGAACATTAGACTACATCGAGCGATCTAGTGATAATCTCTTATAATATATTTGAATTTGAAGCACTCTACTGATTTTATTACCCAGAATGCACGTTTGTGCTCCATTGTCAATATGTATCAAAACGAGGAGTTGCAAAGGGAATCAAGGAAGGAATTGAACTTGAATTAGACATGATCGGTCATATTGCAGAAATAGAAGTATAGAAAATGCATAGTTTACTTAGACAAAAGCGAGATCAATCGGAGAAATCATTTTAAAGAAATAATGTGAAATTTATAACTAACCAGCCAACAGGTCGTGGTGTTAAAATTCTATGCGGGTCTCAATCTTCTATGTACATTGGCCATTTCGATGGACTAATTTCTATTTAGTTTGTTGTTCCCTGCTAAAGTATCAACAGACGTGACAGCACTAAAATGTGAAGTGGTGGGGTAATCCACTGGTGTCTCCGACAATATAATATACTACAATGAGGCAGCGCTATAATGTGACGTGGTGAGGTATTCCACTGGTGTCTCCGACAATATACTACAGAGAGGCAGCGCTATAATGTGACGTGGTGAGGTATTCCACTGGTGTCTCCGGCAATATAATATACTACAATGAGGCAGTTCTATAATGTGAAGTGGTGGGGGTATTCATTGTATCATAAATTACAAATGGTGAAAATAAAAGTGACCCTAACACTGAACCTTGAGGAATACCTGTTGTTACCTCCGCCATACCGAGTCTGTACCATTTACTGTTATATGTTTTCATGTAATTTGGTCAAAGTAATTATAAACATGCATATGGGGGATTATGCGATTGTGTGGGACGGTATCGAATGCCTTTCGACAATCCCTGTGGATACCCTCTGACAAGATATCTGGTTATTGTTTTGTAGTTGATCTTTCAGATATGAGGAATTTTGCTTACTAGAAAAGTATGTTTCTGTTCAGGAAACTTTTAAGATGGACTTCCTTATCACCGATTCTAATATCGTATTAAACTAAGCTATTATTACTTACCTGGGTCACACTTGTCCAGTTTTCGAAAATGGCACACAAATAATTTGAAATTAAAATAAAAAAATTTTTTATTGCACTACATTCTGATTTGATGACATTTGTAATTCGATCTTTATTTCTATTCCTTAAAAATCAACATATTGTAAAACAATTGCAATCGTCCCCGGGTGGGCTTGAACCACCAACCTTTCGGTTAACAGCCGAACGCGCTAACCGATTGCGCCACGGAGACTGATAAGTGCGCCCGAAGGTTACTGTAGTAAATATCCTCTTATGGAGATAAGGTAACAAATGTTATTGAACATTACACTACATCGAGCGATCTAGTGATAATCTCTTATAATATCTTTGAATTTGAAGCACTCTACTGATTTTATTACCCAGAATGCACGCTTGTGCTCCATTGTCAATATGTATCAATACGAGGAGTTGTAAAGGGAATCAAGGAAGGAATTGAACTTGAATTAGACATGATCGGCCATATTGCAGAAAAAGAAGTATAGAAAATGCATAGTTTACTTAGACAAAAGCGAGATCAATCGGAGAAATCATTTTAAAGAAATAATGTGAAATTTATAACTAACCAGCCAACAGGTCGTGGTGTTAAAATTCTATGCGGGTCTCAATCTTCTATGTACAGGGGCCATTTCGAAGGACTAATTTCTATTTAGTTTGTTGTTCCCTACTAAGGTCACAACAGACGTGAAAGCACTAAAATGTGATGTGGTGGGGTAATCCACTGGTGTCTCCGACAATATACTACAGTGAGGCAGCGCTATAATGTGACGTGGTGAGGTATTCCATTGGTGTCTCCGACAATATACTACAGAGAGGCAGCGCTATAATGTGACGTGGTGAGGTATTCCACTGGTGTCTCCGGCAATATAATATACTACAATGAGGCAGTTCTATAATGTGAAGTGGTGGGGGTATTCATTGTATCATAAATTACAAATGGTGAAAATAAAAGTGACCCTAACACTGAACCTTGAGGAATACCTGTTGTTACCTCCGCCATACCGAGTCTGTACCATTTACTGTTATATGTTTTCATGTAATTTGGTCAAAGTAATTATAAACATGCATATGGGGGATTATGCGATTGTGTGGGACGGTATCGAATGCCTTTCGACAATCCCTGTGGATACCCTCTGACAAGATATCTGGTTATTGTTTTGTAGTTGATCTTTCAGATATGAGGAATTTTGCTTACTAGAAAAGTATGTTTCTGTTCAGGAAACTTTTAAGATGGACTTCCTTATCACCGATTCTAATATCGTATTAAACTAAGCTATTATTACTTACCTGGGTCACACTTGTCCAGTTTTCGAAAATGGCACACAAATAATTTGAAATTAAAATAAAAAAATTTTTTATTGCACTACATTCTGCTTTGATGACATTTGTAATTCGATCTTTATTTCTATTCCTTAAAAATCAACATATTGTAAAACAATTGCAATCGTCCCCGGGTGGGCTTGAACCACCAACCTTTCGGTTAACAGCCGAACGCGCTAACCGATTGCGCCACGGAGACTGATAAGTGCGCCCGAAGGTTACTGTAGTAAATATCCTCTTATGGAGATAAGGTAACAAATGTTATTGAACATTACACTACATCGAGCGATCTAGTGATAATCTCTTATAATATATTTGAATTTGAAGCACTCTACTGATTTTTTTACCCAGAATGCACGTTTGTGCTCCATTGTCAATATGTATCAATACGAGGAGTTGTAAAGGGAATCAAGGAAGGAATCGAACTTGAATTAGACATGATCGGCCATATTGCAGAAAAAGAAGTATAGAAAACGCATAGTTTACTTAGACAAAAGCGAGATCAATCGGAGAAATCATTTTAAAGAAATAATGTGAAATTTATAACTAACCAGCCAACAGGTCGTGGTGTTAAAATTCTATGCGGGTCTCAATCTTCTATGTACAGGGGCCATTTCGAAGGACTAATTTCTATTTAGTTGGTTGTACCATACTAAGGTCACAACAGACGTGAAAGCACTAAAATGTGATGTGGTGGGGTAATCCACTGGTGTCTCCGACAATATACTACAGTGAGGCAGCGCTATAATGTGACGTGGTGAGGTATTCCACTGGTGTCTCCGACAATATACTACAGTGAGGCAGCGCTATAATGTGACGTGGTGAGGTATTCCACTGGTGTCTCCGGCAATATAATATACTACAATGAGGCAGTTCTATAATGTGAAGTGGTGGGGGTATTCATTGTATCATAAATTACAAATGGTGAAAATAAAAGTGACCCTAACACTGAACCTTGAGGAATACCTGTTGTTACCTCCGCCATACCGAGTCTGTACCATTTACTGTTATATGTTTTCATGTAATTTGGTCAAAGTAATTATAAACATGCATATGGGGGATTATGCGATTGTGTGGGACGGTATCGAATGCCTTTCGACAATCCCTGTGGATACCCTCTGACAAGATATCTGGTTATTGTTTTGTAGTTGATCTTTCAGATATGAGGAATTTTGCTTACTAGAAAAGTATGTTTCTGTTCAGGAAACTTTTAAGATGGACTTCCTTATCACCGATTCTAATATCGTATTAAACTAAGCTATTATTACTTACCTGGGTCACACTTGTCCAGTTTTCGAAAATGGCACACAAATAATTTGAAATTAAAATAAAAAAAATTTTTATTGCACTACATTCTGATTTGATGACATTTGTAATTCGATCTTTATTTCTATTCCTTAAAAATCAACATATTGTAAAACAATTGCAATCGTCCCCGGGTGGGCTTGAACCACCAACCTTTCGGTTAACAGCCGAACGCGCTAACCGATTGCGCCACGGAGACTGATAAGTGCGCCCGAAGGTTACTGTAGTAAATATCCTCTTATGGAGATAAGGTAACAAATGTTATTGAACATTACACTACATCGAGCGATCTAGTGATAATCTCTTATAATATATTTGAATTTGAAGCACTCTACTGATTTTTTTACTCAGAATGCACGTTTGTGCTCCATTGTCAATATGTATCAATACGAGGAGTTGAAAAGGGGAACAAGGAAGGAATTGAACTTGAATTAGACATGATCGGCCATATTGCAGAAAAAGAAGTATAGAAAATGCATAGTTTACTTAGACAAAAGCGAGATCAATCGGAGAAATCATTTTAAAGAAATAATGTGAAATTTATAACTAACCAGCCAACAGGTCGTGGTGTTAAAATTCTATGCGGGTCTCAATCTTCTATGTACAGGGGCCATTTCGAAGGACTAATTTCTATTTAGTTGGTTGTTCCCTACTAAGGTCACAACAGACGTGAAAGCACTAAAATGTGATGTGGTGGGGTATTCCACTGGTGTCTCCGACAATATACTACAGTGAGGCAGCGCTATAATGTGACGTGGTGAGGTATTCCACTGGTGTCTCCGACAATATACTACAGTGAGGCAGCACTATAATGTGACGTGGTGAGGTATTCCACTGGTGTCTCCGACAATATACTACAGTGAGGCAGTTCTATAATGTGAAGTGGTGGGGGTATTCATTGTATCATAAATTACAAATGGTGAAAATAAAAGTGACCCTAACACTGAACCTTGAGGAATACCTGTTGTTACCTCCGCCATACCGAGTCTGTACCATTTACTGTTATATGTTTTCATGTAATTTGGTCAAAGTAATTATAAACATGCATATGGGGGATTATGCGATTGTGTGGGACGGTATCGAATGCCTTTCGACAATCCCTGTGGATACCCTCTGACAAGATATCTGGTTATTGTTTTGTAGTTGATCTTTCAGATATGAGGAATTTTGCTTACTAGAAAAGTATGTTTCTGTTCAGGAAACTTTTAAGATGGACTTCCTTATCACCGATTCTAATATCGTATTAAACTAAGCTATTATTACTTTACCTGGGTCACACTTGTCCAGTTTTCGTAAATGGCACACAAATAATTTGAAATTAAAAAAAATTATTGCACTACATTCTGATTTGATGACATTTGTAATTCGATCTTTATTTCTATTCCTTAAAAATCAACATATTGTAAAACAATTGCAATCGTCCCCGGGTGGGCTTGAACCACCAACCTTTCGGTTAACAGCCGAACGCGCTAACCGATTGCGCCACGGAGACTGATAAGTGCGCCCGAAGGTTACTGTAGTAAATATCCTCTTATGGAGATAAGGTAACAAATGTTATTGAACATTAGACTACATCGAGCGATCTAGTGATAATCTCTTATAATATCTTTGAATTCGAAGCACTCTACTGATTTTATTACCCAGAATGCACGTTTCTGCTCAATTGTCAATATGTATCAATACGAGGAGTTGGAAAGGGGGAACAAGGAAGGAATTGAACTTGAATTACATATGGTCGGCCATATTGCAGAAAAAGAAGTATAGAAAACGAAATGTGTTTACTTAGACAAAGGCGAGATAACTCGGAGAAATCATTTTTAAGAAATAATGTGGAAATTTATAACTAACCAGCCAACAGGTGGTCGTGTTAAAATTCTTTGAGGGGTTTAATCTTCTATGCAAATTGGCCATTTCGATGGACTAATTTCTATTTAGTTTGTTGTTCCCTGCTAAAGTATCAACAGACGTGACAGCACTAAAATGTGAAGTGGTGGGGTAATCCACTGGTGTCTCCGACAATATACTACAGTGAGGCAGCACTATAATGTGACGTGGTGAGGTATTCCACTGGTGTCTCCGGCAATATAATATACTACAATGAGGCAGCACTTAAATGTGAAGTGGTGGGGTATTCATTGTATTATAAATTACAAATGGTGAAAATAAAAGTGACCCTAACACTGAACCTTGAGGAATACCTGTTGTTACCTCCGCCATACCGAGTCTGTACCATTTACTGTTATATGTTTTCATGTAATTTGGTCAAAGTAATTATAAACATGCATATGGGGGATTATGCGATTGTGTGGGACGGTATCGAATGCCTTTCGACAATCCCTGTGGATACCCTCTGACAAGATATCTGGTTATTGTTTTGTAGTTGATCTTTCAGATATGAGGAATTTTGCTTACTAGAAAAGTATGTTTCTGTTCAGGAAACTTTTAAGATGGACTTCCTTATCACCGATTCTAATATCGTATTAAACTAAGCTATTATTACTTACCTGGGTCACACTTGTCCAGTTTTCGTAAATGGCACACAAATAATTTGAAATTAAAAAAAAAATTATTGCACTACATTCTGATTTGATGACATTTGTAATTCGATCTTTATTTCTATTCCTTAAAAATCAACATATTGTAAAACAATTGCAATCGTCCCCGGGTGGGCTTGAACCACCAACCTTTCGGTTAACAGCCGAACGCGCTTTTTTTTTATCTTTAAAAATAATCTTTTAATGTTCCCAGCAAATAGGACCCCCGGGGTTGGGGCCCCGAAGGCTCCTCACATTTCATTTAATATAAACATTTGAAATCAATATATTACAGACTTTATAACGCATACATTCAATTTCTTTTCATTTGAAAAAATAATACAAAGACAATGAGTACAACAGTGTTGACTAGACATCTAAAACAAAGGAACTCAAATCATTAGAGTTTAAAGAAATATCACCACCTTTTAACAATGTATTATCTACAGCAATATACTTTTTGAACAACTGATATTTCTTTGCCGTTTGATAATAATGTCTAACATAATCAAAGTATTTTCTAATTGTATACTTAAAGAAAGTTTTCAAATTCAATTTTGACATATCACTAACTACTAAGTTGCGCCTTTTAAATATACAGAAACGAACTACTCCAAAAAAGAAGTTAATGAAAAACGGATTTGTGAATTTGATCTTTCTTGTGAAACCCAGAAGTACAAGACTTCCTAGAGAAATATCCGATAAGTAATTCTGATCAGCCTTTGAAAAAAGTGTCTTTGTTAATGTTTGGATGTAGGCTAAAAAATTCGGAAAGTTCTGAACAATCAAGAAACAAATGCTGTAAAGTTTCTGAATCAGTTTTACAAACTAGACATTGGTCATTATTAACTGTGCCAATTTTCTTCAACTTTTCCATGGTAAATATAGTATTATGAACAATACGATAGTGAACATCAACAATATCACATGGTAAAAATGGCAAATACATTATTGTAAAGACTTGTGGTAGACTCATGCTATTAAAAACATTTGACCAATATTCAGTTGATTTTGGTCTTCTGAAAAATCGACGAATAAAACAACCATAGATATCCTTTGTGGTTTTTGGATAGAGCTGTACTGTTGTCCCATTACCATCCATATATGTAACGTAAGGTCTAGCGTCAGTTCTTATATTGGTATGTACATTGCTCAAAATAACATCTTTATATTTAGCAGGAATAGAGTTCATGATAATTTTGTAATCATTTAAAATTATGTCTCTAGAAATATCTGGATTACTATCCTTAATAACATCAACTATTGCATTTGAGTGAATGAACTTAGATACAACTTCTAAAGTCAAATGCTTCACTTTAACTACACCAGCTTTGGCGAAACATTCAATAAATACAGGTTTGTCATTGTTCACAAATATTGGGTTGAAAAACAAAGGCTGTTCATACACAAAAAAGTTGTCCTCATTATAGAAGACCTCGTTAACAGACTGAAATACATACCAAGCCTTTAACATTTCGTGATAAACAATGGGTAAAGATCTAAGATACTTATTAGGAAACTTACAATAAATAACCTCAAAATCGAGATTTAAATTCAGAACTTTGTTCAAAAAATACTGACCCATACATTTCCAGACTGCTGTGCAAGATGTATCTAACCACCTTAAAAGAAATTTTAATCTAAATGCTTTAAGTTTTAACTCAATATCAGGTACATTCAAACCACCATCTTTTCTTTTGACAATAATGGTGTCATAAGCCACCAAATGCGCACCTTTTATGCCACAAAAAATCAATACATAGTTTTTTTATTTCAGTAATAGCAGCTAGAGGTATTGTATGTGACGTTAGACAATACCAACATCTGGACATCAACAATGAATTAATTACAATAGCTCTCCCTTGTATAGTTAACTGTCTCTGGGACCACATTTTCAAAGTATTTCTAATGTTAGCAACCTTAGTATCCCAATTCTTTTCGTTGCATAAACGTAAATCTATACCAACATACACACCAAGAACACAAATAACATTTTCGCATAATTTTATACGAAACTTATCAAGCTCATTTGGCGAAATATTACCTTGGCCAACACATAGAATTTCTGACTTATCTTTATTAATTTTGGCACCAGATCCCTTACTATAAATTTCCAATAATTTAAAAACATTTTCAATAGACTTTTTATTTCCAAGTGTCAAAGTAGTATCGTCTGCGTGTTGATACACTTTAGAATCAAAATTTGTATTAGGAACCGTGATACCCATAACATCTGGAGATTTCAAAATCATATTTCCCAAAGGTTCTGCAGCCAAAACATATAACATCGCAGAAATTGGACAGCCCTGCCGTACTGAGTTCCGAATGGATATAAATTTGGTAAGATTGCCATTATATTTTACAGAACTTGAAATATTGGTGTAAAATATCTTAATCCAGTCAACAAAATTTTGCCCAAAACCAAATTTTTCCAAAACTTTAACAAATACGAATGACTAACACGATCAAAGGCCTTTTCTTGATCAATTTTTAGAATATATCCCTCACGATCTTCCTGCGTAGTAAGATCAATAATATCACGCACACAAAAAATGGTATCCGCGATATCACGCCCAACAACACAGCAAGACTGAAAATCAGAAATAATAGAAGGCAAAACAGACTTAAGCCGCTCTGACATAACCCGGGCTAAAATTTTATAATCTAACGTTTAAAAGGCTAATAGGCCTCCAATTTTTCAACAAAGTTTTATCACCTCTCTTTTTATAAACCAGATTAATAACCCCTTGTTTCATACTTTTTGTCAATTCTTTTTCTTCCCAGATACTTTGTACAATTGAGGAAAAATATATTTTAAATCATCAAAAAAATGGCAATAAAATTCAACAGTCAGACCATCTAAGCCTGGACTTTTAGACTTAGACATAGAAAACAAAGCTTTGTGTATTTCATCAACAGTTACAGGCGAATCGCACTTGATTCTGTCATCATCAGATACCTTTTTGTCAATAAAAGTTAAAACATTTTCAATATCACAATCATCTGTTTCAATACAATTATACAATTGATTATAAAAACTAAATATTTCATGAGACATCTCTTCAGATGACGCTAAAACATTTCCATCGCTGTCATGCAGACACTTTATGGCATTAGAGTTCTGCCTATACTTCTCCAATTTTAGAAAATAACCAGTATTTTTATCACCATCTACTGCCCATTTCGCTTTTGACCTCAAAACAGCCCCATTACACTTTTCTTTTTCAAATTTTTCTAAACTCTGTTTTTAACTCATCATACTTAGTACAATCAAAGGATCTCCCATTAGCTATATCACAGGAATAATTATGCAGTTTATTCTGAATCTTATAAAACTCGAACATTTTCTGTTTTCTTCGATCCTTACCATAAACTCGAAGAAACTTTTTAATTTTATATTTCAAATTATCCCACCAAATTTTAGGTTCAGTGACATATAAAGGGCACAATGTTTAGCAGAATCTATTATTAAAGACCTTATTTTTGTATTAAAATCATCTTCTAACAAAAAACAATTATTAAAAATCCAAATACCTGGACCTTTACTTTCACTATCACAGTCGATTTTCATAACTACAAAGCAATGATCACTGAACGAAGTATCATTATAGTATACATTTTGTACAGAAGAACTTATGGATTTAGCTACTAGAAAGTAGTCTATACGACTTTGCGATAAAGTATCTAAACTCACTCGTTTGCGTGAAAAAACAGCACAATTTTTGTTTCTAATTCTCCAAATATCGTGAATATCACATGAAAACATAAGACTTTTCAATGCCGACACACTAGGTACTTCTCTTATGGAGATAAGGTAACAAATGTTATTGAACATTACACTACATCGAGCGATCTAGTGATAATCTCTTATAATATATTTGAATTTGAAACACTCTACTGATTTTATTACCCAGAATGCACGTTTGTGCTCTCATTGTCAATATGTATCAATACGAGGAGTTGTAAAGGGAATCAAGGAAGGAATCGAACTTGAAATTAGACATGATCGGCCATATTGCAGAAACAGAAGTATAGAAAAATCGCATAGTTTAATTAGACAAAAGCGAGATCAATCGGAGAAATCATTTTAAAGAAATAATGTGAAATTTATAACTAACCAGCCAACAGGTCGTGGTGTTTAAAATTCTATGCGGGTCTCAATCTTCTATGTACAGGGGCCATTTCGAAGGGACTAATTTCTATTTAGTTGGTTGTTCCCCTACTAAGGTCACAACAGACGTGGACAGCACTAAACTGAAAGCACAATAAAATGTGAAGCTGTGGTGGGAGGTATCCACTGGTATAATGTGACTGTCTCCGACAATATAATATACTACAGTGAGGGTGGGTAATTCATTTTATCATAAATGACAAATGTGACAATAAAAGTGACCCTAACTACCGGGACCATTGAGTACTCCATACATGTTGTTACCTTCCGCCATACCGATCTGTACCATTTACTGTTATTTTGGTTATCATGGTTTTTTTTCATGTTATTTGGTCTAAGTAATTATAAAACATGCATATGGAGGGGATTTTGCGATTGTGAGGGCCGGTATCGAATAGCTCTTTCGACAGTATCGATGTGGATTAACCTCTGTCAAGAAATCTGTTTATTGTTTTGTATTTAGATCTTTTCAGATCATGAAGGAATTTGTGATTACTAGAAAAGTATGTTTTCCTGTTCAGCGAACCTTTTAAGATGGACTTACATTAACGATCGATTTCTCTATTTCGTATTTAAACCTAAGGCTATTATTGTACTGACGTGGGTCCTGTTTTGTATTATGCACACTTGTCCAGATTTCGTAAATGGCACACAAAATAATTTGAAATTAACAGAAAAAATTATTGCCCACTACATTCTAATTTGTTGACATTTGTTAATTTCGATCTATATTTATATTTCCATAAAATATCAACATGATATGTAAAACATTTGCAATCGTCCCAGGTTGGTCTTGATCCTACCAACCTTTCGGTTTTAACTGCCGATACGCGCTAAACAGATTGCGCACACGGAGATTGATTAGTGAGCACCGAATGTTAACTGGTGTTAATTCCGCTCTATACTGGACGTTAGGTAAAATTAATATTGAACAATTTAGACTACATCGAGCGAATCTAGTGATTATCTCTTTTAACTATATCTGAAATTTGAAGCACCTTTACTGTTTTTACGGGTAACAGAATGAACGTTTGTGCAATCCATTATCAATATGTATCAATACGAAGAGTGTTCAAAGGGAATCAAGGTTTTTGCAATCGAAAACTTGAGTTTGGCATGATCGGCCTTATTTGCTTTTTACAAAGAAGGATAGAAAATTGCATATGAAACTTAGACAAGAGCGTGACTTCCTTATCACCGATTGTAAATCCTTTTATAGAGAAAAATTATGTGAAATTTACTAAATGGTCAAACTTGCCAAACAGGTCGTAATTGGACCAAACAAAAACTAATGCGGGTCTATATTCTAGTGTTATCATTGACCTACCATTATGAAGGAGATAATTACTATTTAGTTGGTTGTTCTATCTATTCCTCAACAAACAGACGAGAAAGCATCTAAAATGTGATCGTCCCCGGGTAAGGCTGATCCACTGGTGTCTCCGACAATATTCTACAGTGCTAACCGAGCGCTATAATGGGAGATGTGCGTGAGGTATTCCATTGGTTGGTACTGTAGTACAATATACACAGAGTGGCCCCCAAAAAAGCCGAATTTTAATGTGCACGTTTAGATATATATATGGGTATTCCAATGGTGGCTCCGGCAATTGTTAAATTTTCTCTGAATATGAGGCAGTTCTATTAATGTTATTACCCTAGAATCCAGGTTTGTGTTCCATTGTCATCATGTCGCATTATGAGGAATGGTGAAAAGGGAACGTGAGTGGGGAATAATGAACTTAATGGTCATAACTGTTGTTACCTCCGCCATACCGATTCTGTACCAGTAAACTGTTCATATGCTTTTAATGCTAATTTGGTACATAGTAGTAATTATACAACATGCATATGGCGGGATTAATGCGACTGTGTGAGGAACGGTATCCGAATGCCCTTTCGTCAATCCTGTCGATAACCCCTATGACAAGATAATCTGGTTATTGTTTTGCTAATTAATCTTTACAGATATGATGAATCTTTGCTACTAGACAAAAGTATGTTTTTGTTCATGAAAACTTTTAGAATGGACTTCCTTATCATCAATTCTAAAAATCGTATTTAGACAAAAGATGTTACTACTTACCTGGGTCCACACTTTGTCACACTTGTCGTGTAAATGCCACAAAACCAATTTGAAGCAAAAAGACAAACTCATTTCATCTACACTACATTACTGATTTGATGACAATTGTAATTCGATCTTTATTTCTATTCCTTAAAATACAAAATATTGTAAAACAATTGCAATCTGTCCCCGGGTGGCTTGAACCACAACCCTTTCGGTTAAACAGCCGAACGCGCTAACCGATTGGCGCCACGGAGACTGATAAGTGCGCCCGACGGTTACTGTTGTAAATATCACTCTTATGGATGATAAGGATAACCAATTGTTATTTTAAACATTACACATTCATTCGAGCGATCTAGTGATTAATCTCTTATAATATATTTGAAATTTGAAGCACTCTACTGATTTTTATTACCCAGGATGCCACGTTTGTGCTCCATTGTCAATATGTATCAATACGAGAAGTTGAAAAGGGGAACGAGTAAGAAACATAATTTGAATTAGATTTATTATCGGTAATCGGCCATAGTACAAATTAGAAGTATAGAAAAAACGAATTGTTTATTTAGACAAAATCAGGATAACTCGGAGGAAATCATTTTTAAGAAGATAAATGTGGAAATTTATAACTAACCGGCACAACAGGTTTGTTCG
This sequence comes from Argopecten irradians, assembly GCF_041381155.1. NCBI lineage: Eukaryota > Metazoa > Mollusca > Bivalvia > Pectinida > Pectinidae > Argopecten > Argopecten irradians. Next base: position 9,763,757 of record NC_091149.1, on the reverse strand, counting down.
AGATTTAAATTCTATGCGCAAGCTCGATCTTCTTTGCACGGGGCCATTTCGAAGGACTAATTTTTATTTAGTTGGTTGTTCCCTGCTAAGGTCACAACAGACGTGACAAAACACTAAAAATGTGATTGTGGTGGGGCAATCCACTGGTGGTCTCCGGAAATATAATATATTCTACGGTGCAGGCCGGCAGCACTATAATTGTGACGCATGGGGGTAATCATTTTTATTATATATTACAATGGTAAAAAAAAAGTGACACCTAACACTGAACCTTGAAGAATACATGGTTGTTACCTCCGATATACTGAGTCTTGTACCATTAATGTTATATTTTTTCATGAAATTTACAAACATCCATATGGGGGAGTTATGCGATTGTGTGGACGTATCGAATGGTCTTTCGACAATCCTTTTGGATATCCTCTAACAAGATATCTGGTTATTGTTTTGCAGATTGATCTTTTTAGATATGAAGCCATTTTGGCTTTTTAGAAAAAGTATGTTTCGTTCTGAAACTTTGTAAGACGGACTTCTTATCACCGATTGTAACCATCGTCTGTTAGGCTAAGCTCATGATTACTTACCTGGGTCACACTTGTCCACTTGTCGTAAAATGCCACAAAACCAATTTGAAATAAAAAAAAAAAAGTCTTTTCATTGCACTACATTCTGATTTGATGACATTTGTAAATTCGATCTGTTATATCTATTCCTTAAAAACTCACACTATTGTTAAATATAATTGTGATCGTCAGGGTGGGTTGAACCACCCAACCTTTCGTTAACAGCCGAACTCGCGCTAATCTGATTTCGCCCGGACGACTGATAAGTGCACTAGAATGTTCTGTAGTAAATATCTAACATTGTTGATAAGATAACAAATGTATTTATTGAACATTTGACTCTTTCGAGCGATCTAGTGATAATCTTTTTGTAGATTTCTCTGATTTTGAAGCACTTCATTGATTTTTTTAACCTAGAATCACACGTTTGTGTTCCATTGTCAATATGTCGCAATAGGAGAATTAAAAAGGGGAGTGAGTGGGGATTAGAACTCTAATCTGATATTGTCGGGCCTACATTGCAGTAAAAGAAAATAAAATGAAATGTTTACTTAGACAAAGCGTTAACTCGGAGAAATCATTTTTTTTTTTTAGAAAATAATGATGTTGATTAAATTAACCAGCCAACCGATGGTCGTGTCAAAATTCTATGGACGGATTATTCTTATCACCAATTCTAAAATCGTGTTTGACAAAGCTGTTAACTACTTACCTGGGTCACACTTGTCCACTTGTCGTAAATGCCACCACAAAACCAATTTGAAAGGCAAAAAGAAAATCAATTCATTTACTACTACATTCTGATTTGATGACTATTTGTATTCGAGATCTTTTTATATCTATTTCCTTAAAAATCAACATATTGTATACAATTATTCGTGTTCGTCCCGGGTTAGGCTTGAAACCACCAACCTTTCGGTTAACAGCAGAACGCGCTAACCGATTGCGCCCCGGAGACTGATAAGTGCACCAGAATGTTACTGTAGTAAATTTCATATCTACTACATGGTGATAAGATAACAAAATGGTTATTGAACGTTAGACTATATCGAGCGATCTAGTGATAATCTTTTGATAAGTTTATCTCTGAATTTGAAGCACTTTCATTGATTTTATTACCTAGAATCCACACGTTTGTGTTCCATTGTCAATATGTCGCAATATGAGGAATTAAAAAGGGGTAGCGTGGAGTGGGGAATAGAACACTTAATCTAGATTATTCGTCGGCCAACATATGCAGTAAAAAGAAAATAAAATGAAATGTTTACTTAGACAAATGCGTTATATATATAACTCGGAGAAATCATTTTTTTTCGAAATAATGATGTTGATAATTAAACCCAGCCAACCGATGGGCGTGTCAAAATTCTATGACGGATATTCTTATCACCATATTGTTCATAAATCGTGTTAGAACAAAGCTGTTACTACTTTACCTGGGTCACACTTGTCCACTTTTGTCGTAAATGCCACAAAACCCAATTTGAAGCAAAAAGAAAATCATTTCATTACACTACATTCTGATTTGATGACAATTTGTAAATTCGATCTTATATTTCTATTCCTTAAAAATCAACATATTGTAATAAACAATTGTGCAATCGTCACCCCGGGTGGGACTTGAAACCACCACACCTTTCGGTTAAAACAGCGCCGAACGCGCTACACGATTTGGCGCCACGGAGACTGATAAGTGCGCCCGAAGGTTACTGTAGTAAATATCCTTTTATGGAGAGAAGGTAACAAATGTTATTGAACATTACACTTCATTGAAGCAGATCTAGTGATAATCTCTTATAATATATTTGAATTTTGATTGCACTCTACTGCTTTTATTACCCAGATAATTGCACGTTTTGAGCTCCATTGTCTAATATGTATCAATACGAGAAGTTGAAAAAGGGGAAAGAGTTAACCAGGTATGAAGGTAACATAATTTGAATATTAGATATTATCGGCCTTATTACAATATTAGAAGTATTAGAAAACGAATTGTTCTATTTAGACAATAATCAGGATAACTCGGAGGAATCATTTTTAAGAAATATGTGGAAATTTATATAACTAACCGGCCAACAAGGTTGTCGAGTTAAATTCTTATGCGCAGCTCGATCTTCTTTGCACAGGGGCCATTTCGTGACGAAGGACTAATTTTTATTTAGTTGGTTGTTCCCTGCTAAGGTCACAACAGACGTGACAACACTAAAATGTGATGTGGTGGGGCAATCCACTGGTGTCTCCGGAAATATAATATATACTACAGTGCGGGCAGCACTATAATGTGACGTGATGGAGGGTAATCATTTTATTATATATTACCAATGGTAAAAAAAGTGACCCTAACACTGAACCTTGAAGAATACCTGGTGTTACCTCCGCTATACTGAGTCTGTACCATTTAATGTTATATTTTTTCATGAAATTACAAACATCCATATGGGGGATTATGCGATTGTGTGGGACGGTATCGAATGCCTTTCGACAATCCTTTTGGATATCCTCTAACAAGATATCTGGTTAATTGTTTTGCAGTTGATCTTTTAGATATGAAGCCATTTTGCTTTTTAGAAAAGTATGTTTCTGTTCATGAAACTTGTAAGACGGACTTCCTTATCACCGATTGTAACATCGTGTTAGGCTAAGCTATGATTACTTACCTGGGGTCACACTTGTCCACTTGTCGTAAATGGCACAAAACCAATTTGAAATAAAAAAAAAAGTCTTTTCATTGCACTACATTCTGATTTGATGACATTTGTAATTCGATCTTTATATCTATTCCTTAAAAATAACATATTGTAAAATAAATGTGATCGTCCCACGGGTGGGCTTGAAACCACCAACCTTTCGGTTAACAGCCGAACGCGCTAACCGATTGCGCCACGGAGACTGATAAGTGCACTAGAATGTTACTGTAGTAAATATCCTCACATGGTGATAAGATAACAAAATGTTTTTGAACATTAGGACTATATCGAGCGATCTAGTGATAATCTTTTTGTAATTTTCTCTGTATTGAAGCACTTCATTGATTTTATTACATAGAATCCACGTTTGTGTTCCATTGTCAATATGTCGCAATTATGAGGAATTAAAAAAAGGGGAAGTGTCCAGGAAGGGAATAGGAAATAGAACTTAATCTAGATATTGTCGGCCACATTGCAGTAAAAGAAAATAAAATGAAATGTTTACTTAGACAAAAGCGATATAACTCGGAGAAATCATTTTTTTTCGAAATAATGATGTTGATAATTAACCAGCCAACCGATGGTCGTGTCAAAAATTCTATGACGGAATTATTTCTCTATCACCAATTCTCAAAATCGTGCGTGTTAGACAAAGCTGTTACTACTTACCTGGGTCACACTTGTCCACTTGTCGTAAATGCACACCAAATCCATTTTGAAGCAAAAAAAGAAAATCATTTCATTACACTACATTCTGATTTGTATGACAATTGTAATTCGATCTTTATTTCTATTCCTTAAAAATCAACATATTGTACAAACAATTGCAATCGTCCCGGGTGGGCTTGAAACCACCAACCTTTCGGTTAACAGCCGAACGCGCTAACCCGATTGCGCCACGGAGACTGATAAGTGCCCGCCGAAGGTTACTGTATGTAAATATTCCTCTTTATGGAGATAAGGTAACAAAATGTTATTGAACATTACACTTCATTGAGCGATGTAGATGATAATCTCTTATAATATATTTGAATTTGAAGCACTCTACTGATCTTTATTACCCACAGAATGCACGTTTGTGCTCCGATTGTCAATATGTATCAAATACGAGAAGTTGTGAAAAAGGGGAACGAGTAAGGAACATAATTTGAATTAGATATTAGTCGGCCATATTACAAATTAGAAGTATAGAAAACGAATTGGTTTATTTAGACAAATCAGGATAACTCGGAGGAATCATTTTTTAAGAAATAATGTGGAAATTTTATAAACTAACCGGCCAACAGGTTGTCGAGTTTAAATTCTATGCGCAGCTCGATCTTCTTTGCACAGGGGGCATTTCGAAGGACTAATTTTTATTTAGTTGGTGTTGTTCCCTGCTAAGGTCACAACAGACGTGACAACACTAAATGTGATGTGGTGGGGCAATCCACATCTGGTGTCTCCGGAAATATATATATACTACAGTGCGGCAGCACTATAATGTGACGTGATGGGGTTAATCTTTTTATTATTTATTTACCCAATGGTAAAAAAGTGACCCTAACACTGAACCTTGAAGAATACCTGGTGTTACCTCCGCTATATACTGAGTCTGTACCATTAATGTTATATTTTTTCATGAAATTACAAAACATCCATATGGGGGATTATGCGATTGTGTGGGACGGTATCGAATGCCTTTCGACAATCCTTTTGGATATCCTCTAACAAGATATCTGGTTATTGTTTTGCAGTTGATCTTTTAGATATGAAGCCATTTTGCTTTTTAGAAAAGTATGTTTCTGTTCATGAAACTTGTAAGACGGACTTCCTTATCACCGATTGTAACATCGTGTTAGACTAAGCTATGATTACTTACCTGGGTCACACTTGTCCACTTGTCGTAAATGGCACAAAACCAATTTGAAATAAAAAAAAAAAGTCTTTTCATTGCACTACATTCTGATTTGATGACATTTGTAATTCGATCTTTATATCTATTCCTTAAAAATCAACATATTGTAAAAATAATTGTGATCGTCCCGGGTGGGCTTGAACCACCAACCTTTCGGTTAACAGCCGAACGCGCTAACCGATTGCGCCACGGAGACTGATAAGTGCACTAGAATGTTACTGTAGTAAATATCCTCACATGGTGATAAGATAACAAAATGTTATTGAACATTAGACTATATCGAGCGATCTAGTGATAATCTTTTTGTAATTTCTCTGAATTTGAAGCACTTCATTGATTTTATTACCTAGAATCCACGTTTGTGTTCCATTGTCAATATGTCGCAATATGAGGAATTAAAAAGGGAAGTGAGTGGGGAATAGAACTTAATCTAGATATTGTCGGCCACATTGCAGTAAAAGAAAATAAAAATGAAATGTTTACTTAGACAAAAGCGATATAACTCGGAGAAATCATTTTTTTTTTTTGTCAAATAATGACCGTTGATAGTGTCCAACCGATGGTAGTGTCATAAATTCTATGACGGTTATTCTCTTCTCACCAATTCCAAATTGTGTTTAGACAAAGCTGTTACTACTTAACCTGGGTCCACACTTGTTCCAGTTGTTCGTAAAATGCCACACAAAATAATTTGAAATTTAAAAAAATATTGCACTACATTACTGATTGATGGGACATTCTGGATTGATGCTTTATGATAACCCCATTCCCCACAGTAACAACTTCCTTAAACAATCAACATATTGTTAAAACATTGCAATCGTCCCGGGTGGGCTTGAGACCACCAACCTTTCGGTTAACAGACGAACGCGCTAACCGATTGCGCCACGGAGGTCCTGATAAGTGCGCCCGAAGGTTACATGTAGTAAATATCATCTTATGGAGATAAGGTAACAAATGTTATTGAACATTACACTTCATCGAGCGATCTAGTGATAATCTCTTATAATATATTTGAATTTGAAGCACTCTACTGATTTTATTACCCAGAATGCACGTTTGTGCTCCATTGTCAATATGTATCAATACGAGAAGTTGAAAAGGGGAACGAGTAAGGAACATAATTTGAATTAGATATTATCGGCCATATTACAAATTAGAAGTATAGAAAACGAATTGTTTATTTAGACAAAATCAGGATAACTCGGAGGAAATCATTTTTAAGAAATAATGTGGAAATTTATAAACTAACCGGCCAACAGGTTGTCGAGTTTAAATTCTATGCGCAGCTCGATCTTCTTTGCACAGGGGCCATTTCGAAGGACTAATTTTTATTTAGTTGGTTGTTCCCTGCTAAGGTTCACAACAGACGTGACAACACTAAAATGTGATGTGGTGGGGGCAATCCACTGGTGTCTCCGGAAATATAATATACTACAGTGCGGCAGCACTATTAATGTGACGTGAATGGGGGTAATCATTTTATTATATATTACCAATGGTAAAAAAAGTGACCCTAACACTGAACCTTGAAGAATACCTGGTGTTACCTCCGCTATACTGAGTCTGTACCATTAATGTTATATTTTTTCATGAAATTACATAACATCCATATGGGGGATTATGCGATTGTTGTGGGACGGTATCGAATGCCTTTCGACAATCCTTTTGGATATCCTCTAAACAAGATATCTGGTTATTGTTTTGCAGTTGATCTTTTAGATATGAAGCCATTTTTTTTGCTTTTTAGAAAAGTATGTTTCTGTTCATGAAACTTGTAAGACGGACTTCCTTATCACCGATTGTAACATCGTGTTAGACTAAGCTATGATTACTTACCTGGGTCACACTTGTCCACTTGTCGTAAATGGCACAAAACCAATTTGAAATAAAAAAAAAAGTCTTTTCATTGCACTACATTCTGATTTGATGACATTTGTAATTCGATCTTTATATCTATTCCTTAAAAATCAACATATTGTAAAATAATTGTGATCGTCCCCGGGTGGGCTTGAACCACCAACCTTTCGGTTAACAGCCGAACGCGCTAACCGATTGCGCCACGGAGACTGATAAGTGCACTAGAATGTTACTGTAGTAAATATCCTCACATGGTGATAAGATAACAAAATGTTATTGAACATTAGACTATATCGAGCGATCTAGTGATAATCTTTTTGTAATTTCTCTCTGAATTTGAAGCACTTCATTGATTTTATTACCTAGAATCCACGTTTGTGTTCCATTGTCAATATGTCGCAATATGAGGAATTAAAAAGGGGAGTGAGTGGGGAATAGAACTTAATCTAGATATTGTCGGCCACATTGCAGTAAAAGAAAATAAAATGAAATGTTTACTTAGACAAAAGCGATATAACTCGGAGAAATCATTTTTTTTTCGAAATAATGATGTTGATAATTAACCAGCCAACCGATGGTCGTGTCAAAATTCTATGACGGATATTCTTATCACCAATTCTAAAATCGTGTTAGACAAAGCTGTTACTACTTACCTGGGTCACACTTGTCCACTTGTCGTAAATGCCACAAAACCAATTTGAAGCAAAAAGAAAATCATTTCATTACACTACATTCTGATTTGATGACAATTGTAATTCGATCTTTATTTCTATTCCTTAAAAATCAACATATTGTAAAACAATTGCAATCGTCCCCGGGTGGGCTTGAACCACCAACCTTTCGGTTAACAGCCGAACGCGCTAACCGATTGCGCCACGGAGACTGATAAGTGCGCCCGAAGGTTACTGTAGTAAATATCCTCTTATGGAGATAAGGTAACAAATGTTATTGAACATTACACTTCATTGAGCGATCTAGTGATAATCTCTTATAATATATTTGAATTTGAAGCACTCTACTGATTTTATTACCCAGAATGCACGTTTGTGCTCCATTGTCAATATGTATCAATACGAGAAGTTGAAAAGGGGAACGAGTAAGGAACATAATTTGAATTAGATATTATCGGCCATATTACAAATTAGAAGTATAGAAAACGAATTGTTTATTTAGACAAAATCAGGATAACTCGGAGGAATCATTTTTAAGAAATAATGTGGAAATTTATAACTAACCGGCCAACAGGTTGTCGAGTTTAAATTCTATGCGCAGCTCGATCTTCTTTGCACAGGGGCCATTTCGAAGGACTAATTTTTATTTAGTTGGTTGTTCCCTGCTAAGGTCACAACAGACGTGACAACACTAAAATGTGTGATGTGGTGGGGCAATCCACTGGTGTCTCCGGAAATATAATATACTACAGTGCGGCAGCACTATAATGTGACGTGATGGGGGTAATCATTTTATTATATATTACCAATGGTAAAAAAGTGACCCTAACACTGAACCTTGAAGAATACCTGGTGTTACCTCCGCTATACTGAGTCTGTACCATTAATGTTATATTTTTTCATGAAATTACAAACATCCATATGGGGGATTATGCGATTGTGTGGGACGGTATCGAATGCCTTTCGACAATCCTTTTGGATATCCTCTAACAAGATATCTGGTTATTGTTTTGCAGTTGATCTTTTAGATATGAAGCCATTTTGCTTTTTAGAAAAGTATGTTTCTGTTCATGAAACTTGTAAGACGGACTTCCTTATCACCGATTGTAACATCGTGTTAGACTAAGCTATGATTACTTACCTGGGTCACACTTGTCCACTTGTCGTAAATGGCACAAAACCAATTTGAAATAAAAAAAAAAGTCTTTTCATTGCACTACATTCTGATTTGATGACATTTGTAATTCGATCTTTATATCTATTCCTTAAAAATCAACATATTGTAAAATAATTGTGATCGTCCCCGGGTGGGCTTGAACCACCAACCTTTCGGTTAACAGCCGAACGCGCTAACCGATTGCGCCACGGAGACTGATAAGTGCACTAGAATGTTACTGTAGTAAATATCCTCACATGGTGATAAGATAACAAAATTTTATTGAACATTAGACTATATCGAGCGATCTAGTGATAATCTTTTTGTAATTTCTCTGAATTTGAAGCACTTCATTGATTTTATTACCTAGAATCCACGTTTGTGTTCCATTGTCAATATGTCGCAATATGAGGAATTAAAAAGGGGAGTGAGTGGGGAATAGAACTTAATCTAGATATTGTCGGCCACATTGCAGTAAAAAGAAAATAAAATGAAATGTTTACTTAGACAAAAGCGATATAACTCGGAGAAATCATTTTTTTTCGAAATAATGATGTTGATAATTAACCAGCCAACCGATGGTCGTGTCAAAATTCTATGACGGATATTCTTATCACCAATTCTAAAATCGTGTTAGACAAAGCTGTTACTACTTACCTGGGTCACACTTGTCCACTTGTCGTAAATGCCACAAAACCAATTTGAAGCAAAAAGAAAATCATTTCATTACACTACATTCTGATTTGATGACAATTGTAATTCGATCTTTATTTCTATTCCTTAAAAATCAACATATTGTAAAACAATTGCAATCGTCCCCGGGTGGGCTTGAACCACCAACCTTTCGGTTAACAGCCGAACGCGCTAACCGATTGCGCCACGGAGACTGATAAGTGCGCCCGAAGGTTACTGTAGTAAATATCCTCTTATGGAGATAAGGTAACAAATGTTATTGAACATTACACTTCATTGAGCGATCTAGTGATAATCTCTTATAATATATTTGAATTTGAAGCACTCTACTGATTTTATTACCCAGAATGCACGTTTGTGCTCCATTGTCAATATGTATCAATACGAGAAGTTGAAAAGGGGAACGAGTAAGGAACATAATTTGAATTAGATATTATCGGCCATATTACAAATTAGAAGTATAGAAAACGAATTGTTTATTTAGACAAAATCAGGATAACTCGGAGGAATCATTTTTAAGAAATAATGTGGAAATTTATAACTAACCGGCCAACAGGTTGTCGAGTTTAAATTCTATGCGCAGCTCGATCTTCTTTGCACAGGGGCCATTTCGAAGGACTAATTTTTATTTAGTTGGTTGTTCCCTGCTAAGGTCACAACAGACGTGACAACACTAAAATGAGATGTGGTGGGGCAATCCACTGGTGTCTCCGGAAATATAATATACTACAGTGCGGCAGCACTATAATGTGACGTGATGGGGGTAATCATTTTATTATATATTACCAATGGTAAAAAAGTGACCCTAACACTGAACCTTGAAGAATACCTGGTGTTACCTCCCGCTATACTGAGTCTGTACCATTAATGTTATATTTTTTCATGAAATTACAAACATCCATATGGGGGATTATGCGATTGTGTGGGACGGTATCGAATGCCTTTCGACAATCCTTTTGGATATCCTCTAACAAGATATCTGGTTATTGTTTTGCAGTTGATCTTTTAGATATGAAGCCATTTTGCTTTTTAGAAAAGTATGTTTCTGTTCATGAAACTTGTAAGACGGACTTCCTTATCACCGATTGTAACATCGTGTTAGACTAAGCTATGATTACTTACCTGGGTCACACTTGTCCACTTGTCGTAAATGGCACAAAACCAATTTGAAATAAAAAAAAAAGTCTTTTCATTGCACTACATTCTGATTTGATGACATTTGTAATTCGATCTTTATATCTATTCCTTAAAAATCAACATATTGTAAAATAATTGTGATCGTCCCCGGGTGGGCTTGAACCACCAACCTTTCGGTTAACAGCCGAACGCGCTAACCGATTGCGCCACGGAGACTGATAAGTGCACTAGAATGTTACTGTAGTAAATATCCTCACATGGTGATAAGATAACAAAATGTTATTGAACATTAGACTATATCGAGCGATCTAGTGATAATCTTTTTGTAATTTCTCTGAATTTGAAGCACTTCATTGATTTTATTACCTAGAATCCACGTTTGTGTTCCATTGTCAATATGTCGCAATATGAGGAATTAAAAAGGGGAGTGAGTGGGGAATAGAACTTAATCTAGATATTGTCGGCCACATTGCAGTAAAAGAAAATAAAATGAAATGTTTACTTAGACAAAAGCGATATAACTCGGAGAAATCATTTTTTTTCGAAATAATGATGTTGATAATTAACCAGCCAACCGATGGTCGTGTCAAAATTCTATGACGGATATTCTTATCACCAATTCTAAAATCGTGTTAGACAAAGCTGTTACTACTTACCTGGGTCACACTTGTCCACTTGTCGTAAATGCCACAAAAATAATTTGAAGCAAAAAGAAAATCATTTCATTACACTACATTCTGATTTGATGACATTTGTAATTCGATCTTTATTTCTATTCCTTAAAAATCAACATATTGTAAAACAATTGCAATCGTCCCCGGTGGGCTTGAACCACCAACCTTTCGGTTAACAGCCGAACGCGCTAACCGATTGCGCCACGGAGACTGATAAGTGCGCCCGAAGGTTACTGTAGTAAATATCCTCTTATGGAGATAAGGTAACAAATGTTATTGAACATTACACTTCATTGAGCGATCTAGTGATAATCTCTTATAATATATTTGAATTTGAAGCACTCTACTGATTTTATTACCCAGAATGCACGTTTGTGCTCCATTGTCAATATGTATCAATACGAGAAGTTGAAAAGGGGAACGAGTAAGGAACATAATTTGAATTAGATATTATCGGCCATATTACAAATTAGAAGTATAGAAAACGAATTGTTTATTTAGACAAAATCAGGATAACTCGGAGGAATCATTTTTAAGAAATAATGTGGAAATTTATAACTAACCGGCCAACAGGTTGTCGAGTTTAAATTCTATGCGCAGCTCGATCTTCTTTGCACAGGGGCCATTTCGAAGGACTAATTTTTATTTAGTTGGTTGTTCCCTGCTAAGGTCACAACAGACGTGACAACACTAAAATGAGATGTGGTGGGGCAATCCACTGGTGTCTCCGGAAATATAATATACTACAGTGCGGCAGCACTATAATGTGACGTGATGGGGGTAATCATTTTATTATATATTACCAATGGTAAAAAAGTGACCCTAACACTGAACTGAACCTTGAAGAATACCTGGTGTTACCTCCGCTATACTGAGTCTGTACCATTAATGTTATATTTTTTCATGAAATTACAAACATCCATATGGGGGATTATGCGATTGTGTGGGACGGTATCGAATGCCTTTCGACAATCCTTTTGGATATCCTCTAACAAGATATCTGGTTATTGTTTTGCAGTTGATCTTTTAGATATGAAGCCATTTTGCTTTTTAGAAAAGTATGTTTCTGTTCATGAAACTTGTAAGACGGACTTCCTTATCACCGATTGTAACATCGTGTTAGACTAAGCTATGATTACTTACCTGGGTCACACTTGTCCACTTGTCGTAAATGGCACAAAACCAATTTGAAATAAAAAAAAAGTCTTTTCATTGCACTACATTCTGATTTGATGACATTTGTAATTCGATCTTTATATCTATTCCTTAAAAATCAACATATTGTAAAATAATTGTGATCGTCCCCGGGTGGGCTTGAACCACCAACCTTTCGGTTAACAGCCGAACGCGCTAACCGATTGCGCCACGGAGACTGATAAGTGCACTAGAATGTTACTGTAGTAAATATCCTCACATGGTGATAAGATAACAAAATGTTATTGAACATTAGACTATATCGAGCGATCTAGTGATAATCTTTTTGTAATTTCTCTGAATTTGAAGCACTTCATTGATTTTATTACCTAGAATCCACGTTTGTGTTCCATTGTCAATATGTCGCAATATGAGGAATTAAAAAGGGAAGTGAGTGGGGAATAGAACTTAATCTAGATATTGTCGGCCACATTGCAGTAAAAGAAAATAAAATGAAATGTTTACTTAGACAAAAGCGATATAACTCGGAGAAATCATTTTTTTTCGAAATAATGATGTTGATAATTAACCAGCCAACCGATGGTCGTGTCAAAATTCTATGACGGATATTCTTATCACCAATTCTAAAATCGTGTTAGACAAAGCTGTTACTACTTACCTGGGTCACACTTGTCCACTTGTCGTAAATGCCACAAAACCAATTTGAAGCAAAAAGAAAATCATTTCATTACACTACATTCTGATTTGATGACAATTGTAATTCGATCTTTATTTCTATTCCTTAAAAATCAACATATTGTAAAACAATTGCAATCGTCCCCGGGTGGGCTTGAACCACCAACCTTTCGGTTAACAGCCGAACGCGCTAACCGATTGCGCCACGGAGACTGATAAGTGCGTCCGAATGTTACTGTAGTAAATACCCTCACATGGAGATAAGGTAAAAAATGTTATTGAACATTAGACTACATTGAGCGATCTAGTGATAATCTCTTATAATATATTTGAATTTGAAGCACTCTACTGATTTTATTACCCAGAATGCACGTTTGAGCTCCATTGTCAATATGTATCAATACGAGGAGTTGAAAAGGGGAACGAGGAAGGAACATAATTTGAATTAGATATTATCGGCCATATTACAAATTAGAAGTATAGAAAACGAAATGTTTATTTAGACAAAATCAGGATAACTCGGAGGAATCATTTTTAAGAAATAATGTGGAAATTTATAACTAACCGGCCAACAGGTTGTCGAGTTTAAATTCTATGCGCAGCTCGATCTTCTTTGCACAGGGGCCATTTCGAAGGACTAATTTTTATTTAGTTGGTTGTTCCCTGCTAAGGTCACAACAGACGTGACAACACTAAAATGAGATGTGGTGGGGCAATCCACTGGTGTCTCCGGAAATATAATATACTACAGTGCGGCAGCACTATAATGTGACGTGATGGGGGTAATCATTTTATTATATATTACCAATGGTAAAAAAGTGACCCTAACACTGAACCTTGAAGAATACCTGGTGTTACCTCCGCTATACTGAGTCTGTACCATTAATGTTATATTTTTTCATGAAATTACAAACATCCATATGGGGGATTATGCGATTGTGTGGGACGGTATCGAATGCCTTTCGACAATCCTTTTGGATATCCTCTAACAAGATATCTGGTTATTGTTTTGCAGTTGATCTTTTAGATATGAAGCCATTTTGCTTTTTAGAAAAGTATGTTTCTGTTCATGAAACTTATAAGACGGACTTCCTTATCACCGATTGTAACATCGTGTTAGACTAAGCTATGATTACTTACCTGGGTCACACTTGTCCACTTGTCGTAAATGGCACAAAACCAATTTGAAATAAAAAAAAAGTCTTTTCATTGCACTACATTCTGATTTGATGACATTTGTAATTCGATCTTTATATCTATTCCTTAAAAATCAACATATTGTAAAATAATTGTGATCGTCCCCGGGTGGGCTTGAACCACCAACCTTTCGGTTAACAGCCGAACGCGCTAACCGATTGCGCCACGGAGACTGATAAGTGCACTAGAATGTTACTGTAGTAAATATCCTCACATGGTGATAAGATAACAAAATGTTATTGAACATTAGACTATATCGAGCGATCTAGTGATAATCTTTTTGTAATTTCTCTGAATTTGAAGCACTTCATTGATTTTATTACCTAGAATCCACGTTTGTGTTCCATTGTCAATATGTCGCAATATGAGGAATTAAAAAGGGAAGTGAGTGGGGAATAGAACTTAATCTAGATATTGTCGGCCACATTGCAGTAAAAGAAAATAAAATGAAATGTTTACTTAGACAAAAGCGATATAACTCGGAGAAATCATTTTTTTTTTCGAAATAATGATGTTGATAATTAACCAGCCAACCGATGGTCGTGTCAAAATTCTATGACGGATATTCTTATCACCAATTCTAAAATCGTGTTAGACAAAGCTGTTACTACTTACCTGGGTCACACTTGTCCACTTGTCGTAAATGCCACAAAACCAATTTGAAGCAAAAAGAAAATCATTTCATTACACTACATTCTGATTTGATGACAATTGTAATTCGATCTTTATTTCTATTCCTTAAAAATCAACATATTGTAAAACAATTGCAATCGTCCCCGGGTGGGCTTGAACCACCAACCTTTCGGTTAACAGCCGAACGCGCTAACCGATTGCGCCACGGAGACTGATAAGTGCGCCCGAAGGTTACTGTAGTAAATATCCTCTTATGGAGATAAGGTAACAAATGTTATTGAACATTACACTTCATTGAGCGATCTAGTGATAATCTCTTATAATATATTTGAATTTGAAGCACTCTACTGATTTTATTACCCAGAATGCACGTTTGTGCTCCATTGTCAATATGTATCAATACGAGAAGTTGAAAAGGGGAACGAGTAAGGAACATAATTTGAATTAGATATTATCGGCCATATTACAAATTAGAAGTATAGAAAACGAATTGTTTATTTAGACAAAACCAGGATAACTCGGAGGAATCATTTTTAAGAAATAATGTGGAAATTTATAACTAACCGGCCAACAGGTTGTCGAGTTTAAATTCTATGCGCAGCTCGATCTTCTTTGCACAGGGGCCATTTCGAAGGACTAATTTTTATTTAGTTGGTTGTTCCCTGCTAAGGTCACAACAGACGTGACAACACTAAAATGTGATGTGGTGGGGCAATCCACTGGTGTCTCCGGAAATATAATATACTACAGTGCGGCAGCACTATAATGTGACGTGATGGGGGGTAATCATTTTATTATATATTACCAATGGTAAAAAAAGTGACCCTAACACTGAACCTTGAAGAATACCTGGTGTTACCTCCGCCATACTGAGTCTGTACCATTTAATGTTATATTTTTTTTCATGAAATTACAAACATCCATATGGGGGATTATGCGATTGTGTGGGACGGTATCGAATGCCTTTCGACAATCCTTTTGGATATCCTCTAACAAGATATCTGGTTATTGTTTTGCAGTTGATCTTTTAGATATGAAGCCATTTTGCTTTTTAGAAAAGTATGTTTCTGTTCATGAAACTTGTAAGACGGACTTCCTTATCACCGATTGTAACATCGTGTTAGACTAAGCTATGATTACTTACCTGGGTCACACTTGTCCACTTGTCGTAAATGGCACAAAACCAATTTGAAATAAAAAAAAAAGTCTTTTCATTGCACTACATTCTGATTTGATGACATTTGTAATTCGATCTTTATATCTATTCCTTAAAAATCAACATATTGTAAAATAATTGTGATCGTCCCCGGGTGGGCTTGAACCACCAACCTTTCGGTTAACAGCCGAACGCGCTAACCGATTGCGCCACGGAGACTGATAAGTGCACTAGAATGTTACTGTAGTAAATATCCTCACATGGTGATAAGATAACAAAATGTTATTGAACATTAGACTATATCGAGCGATCTAGTGATAATCTTTTTGTAATTTCTCTGAATTTGAAGCACTTCATTGATTTTATTACCTAGAATCCACGTTTGTGTTCCATTGTCAATATGTCGCAATATGAGGAATTAAAAAGGGAAGTGAGTGGGGAATAGAACTTAATCTAGATATTGTCGGCCACATTGCAGTAAAAGAAAATAAAATGAAATGTTTACTTAGACAAAAGCGATATAACTCGGAGAAATCATTTTTTTTTTCGAAATAATGATGTTGATAATTAACCAGCCAACCGATGGTCGTGTCAAAATTCTATGACGGATATTCTTATCACCAATTCTAAAATCGTGTTAGACAAAGCTGTTACTACTTACCTGGGTCACACTTGTCCACTTGTCGTAAATGCCACAAAACCAATTTGAAGCAAAAAGAAAATCATTTCATTACACTACATTCTGATTTGATGACAATTGTAATTCGATCTTTATTTCTATTCCTTAAAAATCAACATATTGTAAAACAATTGCAATCGTCCCCGGGTGGGCTTGAACCACCAACCTTTCGGTTAACAGCCGAACGCGCTAACCGATTGCGCCACGGAGACTGATAAGTGCGCCCGAAGGTTACTGTAGTAAATATCCTCTTATGGAGATAAGGTAACAAATGTTATTGAACATTACACTTCATTGAGCGATCTAGTGATAATCTCTTATAATATATTTGAATTTGAAGCACTCTACTGATTTTATTACCCAGAATGCACGTTTGTGCTCCATTGTCAATATGTATCAATACGAGAAGTTGAAAAGGGGAACGAGTAAGGAACATAATTTGAATTAGATATTATCGGCCATATTACAAATTAGAAGTATAGAAAACGAATTGTTTATTTAGACAAAATCAGGATAACTCGGAGGAATCATTTTTAAGAAATAATGTGGAAATTTATAACTAACCGGCCAACAGGTTGTCGAGTTAAAATTCTATGCGCAGCTCGATCTTCTTTGCACAGGGGCCATTTCGAAGGACTAATTTTTATTTAGTTGGTTGTTCCCTGCTAAGGTCACAACAGACGTGACAACACTAAAATGTGATGTGGTGGGGCAATCCACTGGTGTCTCCGGAAATATAATATACTACAGTGCGGCAGCACTATAATGTGACGTGATGGGGGTAATCATTTTATTATATATTACCAATGGTAAAAAAGTGACCCTAACACTGAACCTTGAAGAATACCTGGTGTTACCTCCGCCATACTGAGTCTGTACCATTTAATGTTATATTTTTTCATGAAATTACAAACATCCATATGGGGGATTATGCGATTGTGTGGGACGGTATCGAATGCCTTTCGACAATCCTTTTGGATATCCTCTAACAAGATATCTGGTTATTGTTTTGCAGTTGATCTTTTAGATATGAAGCCATTTTGCTTTTTAGAAAAGTATGTTTCTGTTCATGAAACTTGTAAGACGGACTTCCTTATCACCGATTGTAACATCGTGTTAGACTAAGCTATGATTACTTACCTGGGTCACACTTGTCCACTTGTCGTAAATGGCACAAAACCAATTTGAAATAAAAAAAAAGTCTTTTCATTGCACTACATTCTGATTTGATGACATTTGTAATTCGATCTTTATATCTATTCCTTAAAAATCAACATATTGTAAAATAATTGTGATCGTCCCCGGGTGGGCTTGAACCACCAACCTTTCGGTTAACAGCCGAACGCGCTAACCGATTGCGCCACGGAGACTGATAAGTGCACTAGAATGTTACTGTAGTAAATATCCTCACATGGTGATAAAGATAACAAAATGTTATTGAACATTAGACTATATCGAGCGATCTAGTGATAATCTTTTTGTAATTTCTCTGAATTTGAAGCACTTCATTGATTTTATTACCTAGAATCCACGTTTGTGTTCCATTGTCAATATGTCGCAATATGAGGAATTAAAAAGGGGAGTGAGTGGGGAATAGAACTTAATCTAGATATTGTCGGCCACATTGCAGTAAAAGAAAATAAAATGAAATGTTTACTTAGACAAAAGCGATATAACTCGGAGAAATCATTTTTTTTCGAAATAATGATGTTGATAATTAACCAGCCAACCGATAGCCGTGTCAAAATTCTATCACGGATATTCTTATTATCAATTCTAAAATCGTGTTAGACAAAGCTGTTACTACTTACCTGGGTCAAACTTGTCCACTTGTCGTAAATGCCACAAAACCAATTTGAAGCAAAAAGAAAATCATTTCATTGCACTACATTCTGATTTGATGACAATTGTAATTCGATCTTTATTTCTATTCCTTAAAAATCAACATATTGTAAAACAATTGCAATCGTCCCCGGGTGGGCTTGAACCACCAACCTTTCGGTTAACAGCCGAACGCGCTAACCGATTGCGCCACGGAGACTGATAAGTGCGCCCGAAGGTTACTGTAGTAAATATCCTCTTATGGAGATAAGGTAACAAATGTTATTGAACATTACACTACATCGAGCGATCTAGTGATAATCTCTTATAATATATTTGAATTTGAAGCACTCTACTGATTTTATTACCCAGAATGCACGTTTGTGCTCCATTGTCAATATGTATCAATACGAGAAGTTGAAAAGGGGAACGAGTAAGGAACATAATTTGAATTAGATATTATCGGCCATATTACAAATTAGAAGTATAGAAAACGAATTGTTTATTTAGACAAAATCAGGATAACTCGGAGGAATCATTTTTAAGAAATAATGTGGAAATTTATAACTAACCGGCCAACAGGTTGTCGAGTTTAAATTCTATGCGCAGCTCGATCTTCTTTGCACAGGGGCCATTTCGAAGGACTAATTTTTATTTAGTTGGTTGTTCCCTGCTAAGGTCACAACAGACGTGACAACACTAAAATGAGATGTGGTGGGGCAATCCACTGGTGTCTCCGGAAATATAATATACTACAGTGCGGCAGCACTATAATGTGACGTGATGGGGGTAATCATTTTATTATATATTACCAATGGTAAAAAAGTGACCCTAACACTGAACCTTGAAGAATACCTGGTGTTACCTCCGCTATACTGAGTCTGTACCATTAATGTTATATTTTTTCATGAAATTACAAACATCCATATGGGGGATTATGCGATTGTGTGGGACGGTATCGAATGCCTTTCGACAATCCTTATGGATATCCTCTAACAAGATATCTGGTTATTGTTTTGCAGTTGATCTTTTAGATATGAAGCCATTTTGCTTTTTAGAAAAGTATGTTTCTGTTCATGAAACTTGTAAGACGGACTTCCTTATCACCGATTGTAACATCGTGTTAGACTAAGCTATGATTACTTACCTGGGTCACACTTGTCCACTTGTCGTAAATGGCACAAAACCAATTTGAAATAAAAAAAAAAAAGTCTTTTCATTGCACTACATTCTGATTTGATGACATTTGTAATTCGATCTTTATATCTATTCCTTAAAAATCAACATATTGTAAAATAATTGTGATCGTCCCCGGGTGGGCTTGAACCACCAACCTTTCGGTTAACAGCCGAACGCGCTAACCGATTGCGCCACGGAGACTGATAAGTGCACTAGAATGTTACTGTAGTAAATATCCTCACATGGTGATAAGATAACAAAATGTTATTGAACATTAGACTATATCGAGCGATCTAGTGATAATCTTTTTGTAATTTCTCTGAATTTGAAGCACTTCATTGATTTTATTACCTAGAATCCACGTTTGTGTTCCATTGTCAATATGTCGCAATATGAGGAATTAAAAAGGGGAGTGAGTGGGGAATAGAACTTAATCTAGATATTGTCGGCCACATTGCAGTAAAAGAAAATAAAATGAAATGTTTACTTAGACAAAAGCGATATAACTCGGAGAAATCATTTTTTTTTTCGAAATAATGATGTTGATAATTAACCAGCCAACCGATGGTCGTGTCAAAATTCTATGACGGATATTCTTATCACCAATTCTAAAATCGTGTTAGACAAAGCTGTTACTACTTACCTGGGTCACACTTGTCCACTTGTCGTAAATGCCACAAAACCAATTTGAAGCAAAAAGAAAATCATTTCATTACACTACATTCTGATTTGATGACAATTGTAATTCGATCTTTATTTCTATTCCTTAAAAATCAACATATTGTAAAACAATTGCAATCGTCCCCGGGTGGGCTTGAACCACCAACCTTTCGGTTAACAGCCGAACGCGCTAACCGATTGCGCCACGGAGACTGATAAGTGCGCCCGAAGGTTACTGTAGTAAATATCCTCTTATGGAGATAAGGTAACAAATGTTATTGAACATTACACTTCATTGAGCGATGTAGTGATAATCTCTTAAAAATATATTTGAATTTGAAGCACTCTACTGATTTTATTACCCAGAATGCACGTTTGTGCTCCATTGTCAATATGTATCAATACGAGAAGTTGAAAAGGGGAACGAGTAAGGAACATAATTTGAATTAGATATTATCGGCCATATTACAAATTAGAAGTATAGAAAACGAATTGTTTATTTAGACAAAATCAGGATAACTCGGAGGAATCATTTTTAAGAAATAATGTGGAAATTTATAACTAACCGGCCAACAGGTTGTCGAGTTTAAATTCTATGCGCAGCTCGATCTTCTTTGCACAGGGGCCATTTCGAAGGACTAATTTTTATTTAGTTGGTTGTTCCCTGCTAAGGTCACAACAGACGTGACAACACTAAAATGTGATGTGGTGGGGCAATCCAATGGTAAAAAAGTGACCCTAACACTGAACCTTGAAGAATACCTGGTGTCAAAATTCTATGACGGATATTCTTATCACCAATTCTAAAATCGTGTTAGACAAAGCTGTTACTACTTACCTGGGTCACACTTGTCCAATTTTCGTAAATGGCAAAAAACCAATTTGATACAAAAAGAATATATTTTCATTGCACTACATTCTGATTTGATTACATTTGTAATTCGATCGTTATTTCTATTCCTTAAAAATCAACATACCGCAAAACAATTGTGATCGTCCCCCGGTGGGCTTGAACCACCATCCTTTCGCTTTTTTTAACAAAGCATGACAATATATTGACTCGTGCCCTATCCGGCCTCGAACTCGCGAACGCGCTAACCGATTGCGCCACGGAGACTAATAAGTGCGCTCGAATGTTACTGTAGTAAATATCATCACATGGTGATAAGGTAAAATGTTATTGAACATTTGACTACATCGAGCGATCTAGTGATAATCTCTTAGTAATTTCTCTGAATTTGAAGTACTCTATTGATTTTATTACCCAGTTGAAATCTAGTCATGGGGGGGGGGGGGGGGGGGGGGTTTGAAATCTAGTCACGTTTGCTAATCCCAATAAGGGGAGCTGAATGTCAGTCACATTACAAAACTTCAACATAAGCGAGATAACTCGTAGGAACGAAATAACCGAAACAGGTTTGTAAGAATGAATTCTATTATCATTACGTCGACATTTTATTGATGTAACACCATCGATAAATGAATATTGTTTAACTGGCACAATAATTTTTCAATCTTGTTTTTCTTTACATTTTCGTTGGGGGTTTTTTCTCTCCTGAACTGCTGTCTCCAGTTTCACTGTGGTAGAGTGGATGTTGGGATAGAGACTGTGTAATTTCAATCTGACAATCTGAGAGTTTCAAGTGTATTGACACTCCGTATATGTTCAACTTTACTCCAGGGGTTACCATAACTGACGTTATATGCACCCCTGGACTATCTCATAGTAAAACTGAAGGCAGTTCAGAAGAAATTTTCTGACCAATCACAGACCAGCAAAGATTTCCTTTGAAGACTACAGAGAGAGAGACGCCCAACTTCAAAGCCACACAGCCAACCACAGTGTACCGTTACACAGCTCTTTTGATGTACATCAAAGGACTAAATTACCAGTTCTGTCCGGTTGCCTCCAGTTTTACTATGAGATAGTCCAGGGGTGTAGAGATCGTATGTGGTCGGAACCCCTGGAGTATCGAGGATTGACACTCCGTATATGTTCAACTTTACTTTACACACGTTCGGAAACCCAATGTCTAAGCTCCACGTAGGCTGATTAACGTGGATAACCGACGATGTACTTTACAATACAATTTTATTTCTATATTGGAATTTTACAAATTATCTTTTGTCTGTATGCATCCTCGATATTTCAGGGGTTAATATCACTGTCGTTATATCCTCCACATGAGTATATGTCATAGCAAAACTGAAGTGCGACAACGTAGGAGCAGGTAGTTTGGTCCTTTGATGTACGAATAACGGTACACTGTATATGGATTCGAGTCTCTCTCTAAATCTTTTTTAAGGAAGTCTGCAGGCCTGTGCTTGTTAGGTTTTTTCGCATTAACTGTCTATGAAGTATGGTAGGAAATTACAATGCAGTTCCATACAGACCATCCTCGTTATTTTGGGTAATAGTACAGTGATAGTAACCCCTGGAATATCGAGGGTGGTATGTATGGCACTGCTTTGTAATACTGAAGACAGTTCATGAGAAAAAAAACGAACAATTACAGGCCTGCAGAGACTTCCTTTCAATGTCATAGAAAATTAAAATGAAATATTAATTATGAATTATTATTATTAATAATTATTATCTTTAATAAATTTATCAAGCAGGAGCTCTTTTATATCATGTGATATGTAGTCAAACGAAGACCACAATGGTTGTGAAGAAAGCCCTGGCCCCAACATTAGAGCAGAAAGTAGTTCAGCATCTGAGATCTCACCCTTTTCCTTAGCATGCGATGAAAGCAATGACCGTAACACTGAAAAGACCCTAGCAGTAATAATTTTTTTTAACAAAAGGGCTGTCTCATGATTCCTGGCTATGCCTATATGTAACATAGGCAATTCCCAGAACATCTTCAACAACCTTCAACAAGTGTTATTGTAAGTATATCATTGAATGGCATTCATAAGAGATCAAGTTCTAAATGAAGTGTATATAAATTATAAATAATTTTATTTTCCGTTTCAAATGATAAATTTCCTAAAGATTTAATAAATTTTGCTGAGCTTAACTAGCTAGTAGATATTAAGTTAAGATTTGTACAATTTTGATTTGTGACTGATTGAAGGGATCATGATATTTCCTGGGAGAATACTTCCATTTCTATTACATGTATTTATGACATTTATCTTTCAATATTTCAGTGGGTGTTTGTTAAGATTGAAACTGTGGAAATGTTAATTATAACTATTTAATATGCTGAATTTAATATTTTCAGCTCCAGCAGGAAAGAAAAGTACAAGAAATTTACGGTTTTGTGACGTGGAGCCAACAAAGATGCTAAAGCACTATTCTACCCGTAGGTTGAGCCTTGGAAAGTGTGTAAAGCGCCTCCTTGATCACTGGCCAGCTCTCCAGAGCTATTTCAATTCTCATGCTGATGTGGAGAAGCATGTCCGTATCAAGAGAATTGCTTAGATGAGAATGTACTATTTGTTCCTGTCTTTCATCCTAGAGCCATTCAATGAATTCAACATTTCATGTATTACATTCGTTCTAAGACAAGCAGACTTGGAAATTGTTTACTTTGAACATGCTTGGTGTCTTCAGCGGCATGCTTCAGTGATATAGCACTATAAAAAGGGTAACAGTTCCACTATACAAGAAGACACAATACGAACATACCGCAGTCTCCCAAAAAACACATCTCACACTCCACACGCGCTACACACTGCACACATGGGAGGCCGTCCTTACATGACCCTGGCTGTTAAAAGGGCGTTAAAATAATCAAACAAACAAACAAAAACTTAGAGCAGAATACTTTAATCTGTATATTATCATGAGTTGATTTTTTTATTATATATACATTCATATAAAGATGGATTTTTTTCTGATAACATTCCTTCATATTTCAGGCTGATGAATCCAAAATTTGCAACATGGCAGAAGAGATCAAACGTCTTCTGAGGATGTTCCTGGGCAGATTCGTCAGTGCCAATGTCATCCGGGAAGCTGATCATTTAACCAAAGTTGAGTTTGACAACATCAAATACCAGATTTCAAACAACATCAAATACCAGATTTCAGACAACATTGTGAACATTGGACCATTCTGCCGGGCATATATGTGATATAGCACTAGTATGAAAACATTCCTTTATATTTCAGGCTGATGAATCCAAAATTTGCAACATCGCAGAAGAGATCAAACGTCTTCTGAGGATGTTCCTGGGTAGATTCGTCAGTGCCAAAGTCATCCGGGAAGCTGATCATTTAACCAAAGTTGAGTTTAACAACATCAAATACCAGATTTCAGACAACATCAAGTTCACAGACATATGTGAACATTGGACCATTCTGCCGGGCATACATAGTGATATAGCACTAGCATGAAAACTATTAAGTTTGATGAATTCGGCTGTGAAAATCCTTCAAATAAACAGACAAACAAATATGATGCTTTATAGATATTTGTTACAAAACTGAATTTATGCCATATGTATGTTTTGATGGAAATAGTTTTGGTGATGAATAGCATACTAAATAAAAAAAATGTTCATCTTTATTCGTGATTATAAAAATTACGGCATATATAACTGAATTGAACTAAAATTAGTATAGACAAAGCTCAATATGTGATATGCTATAGCAGTTTTCATTCTTCTCTAGATTTATAAAAAAATAATAATTATGATAATAGAAAAATAAAATAAAAACGCGTTTGTAACAAAAGTTAATATTGTTACATTAGAGCATTTATGTAGCATGACCTTTTAACAATTTCAATAAGTCGACAGCGGACATACATTAATTCAGAAACATAATATCAGATATTTAGATGTATGCATAAATGTTTCTGATAAACGTATAATTATGTCACCGATAATGTTTTCGTTGTGTGTTAATGACTTTGAAAACTATTTTATAGAACATGGAGTAAATGATTATCAATTTGGTGAGTTAAGCCTTTTTTTCATGATGTATGCTGATGATTTAGTTTTGTTTATGGAGTCTGCCAGGGATTTACAAAACATGCTGGACAACCTACATAATTATTCGGAAACATGGAATCTAACTGTGAATGTAGAAAAAACAAAAACAATGGTTTTTAGAAAAAGTGACAAGTTACGTAAAAAAAGACTGTTGATTTTATGACGACAAACAGTTGGAAGTTGTAGACCAATTTACATATTTGGGAGTTGTTTTTAGATTTAATAACAAACCTAATGCACTACAAAAAAAGTTGTCGAAACAAGGGCGAAAGGCTGTTTCAACTTTGTTTTCAAAATGTAAATCTATGCAAATGAATTTTGTCACTTTTTTAAATTAATTTGGTACATTTTTTAACAGTGTATTAAGTTATGCATCGGAAGTCTGTGGTGGCTGTGAAGCTCCAGATATTGAAAAGAAACAGCTGGAATTCTGTACAAGGATATTACATGTTAAAAGAAATACACATGCAATGTAAAGGTTTATTTTGAACTTGGGCGTTTTCCTCTTCGTTTTTTTTTTACACCAGAAAGTATCCTATGATAAAACACTGGTTTAAAATTATAAATTCTAATAACTCTATTTAGAATACTGCCTATAATGTTTTATTGAATTTACCAAAATCAAACAATGTATCTAATTGGGTAGAATTGGTTAAATATATATTGTACAGTCATGGTTTTGGTGATGTTTGGGTAAACCAGCATACAAGTGTTCCTTCAAATATTTTACCTATAATCAAACAAAGAATTAATGATATAGCTTTTCAAGAGTTGTCATCTATATAAGAAAACTCTTCTAAGTGTTATTTATATCGTCACCTGGTGACTCGAGTTGTTTTACAAACTTATTTGACAAAGTATATCCCCGACAAAAATCGCATTGTATTGAAAAAATTAAGGTTATCGGAACATAACTTGTGTATTGAATCTGGACGTTTTTCAAATTAAGTGTCACATGTTAATATATAACATAAAACAATCAAGTATGTAATATACAAAGGCATAAAACTAATAGCAACATCCAGCCTTTTAAGGCTTACGAGACACTATTAAGCATATCACCGATGCTGTCAAAAATACAAATATTTACAAATAATCAGTATTAAAATTACTTTACATCAAATAATCGTAATAGATTGGAAGGAAGAGTATAAATGTGCTTGGGACGATCCCTCCGACGATTCGTACCATCCCTTGGACGAAAAATACGAAAGAAGATTACTGCTAATACAAGAATTTGAATTAAGTACAAACCCATAAAAGTTGGAAGTTTTATGTAACAGCCTATAGCCTTACCTGTAATTATCTCCTATTGTTCTAGCTTTCACACCTAGTCTCACTTTGCCAACAAAATACCTTACCTGTACCTGTATACCTCAAAATTCAGAATGTTAGCTACCAGAGATGAATGAAGTCTATCTTTGTACCTAAGTATATTTAAAGCGCAATTACACTCAGATCCACGTTGTTAGTTACAGATTACAGTATATCAGATCAAGTAGGGCAGGTAAGATCCACCAAGGATGTTCTTGGATCCATGGTGTTAGTTACAGATTAGTATATCAGGTCACGTAGGGCAGGTAAAATAGGTAAAACAGCACGCTTATACCTGGACCCATGTGGAGCTTAAGCAATTAGTGTGTGTGTGTGTGTGTGTGTGGTGGGGGGGGGGGGGGGGGCTGTAAATTGATCAGGTGTTGTGACGGTGAGCTACAGGTAATAGGGGAGGGGAATTCGAGGAGGTGTTGTAGCGATGGCCCCATGGTAGTCATATGTGATAGCTATTCATATGTATATATGTTTCTGGTATAAATCATATAATTATTCAAATTACATTAAATTTCATTCCGTAAGGTAGCAAACTTATTGGCCACATCAATTACAAATATTTCACTCAACATTCAATAATTAACTTTAAAAACATACACGACATTTTAATAATTTGTTCAGCAATATATACATACACAATATACATGTTAGCTGCAACATTGAAGCTCAAAATACTTTTAGACAGATAATGGTGTCGTCTTTAGAGCTACAATTGGTGCCTATTACTGCTAATGGAGCAAAGAAAGATCGTGCAAATCATTATGAAAACATGTGTATGCATATCCTCGTGCTTGATTTATAACACTTACATAATATGCAATAAAACTGAACCGTATAAAATATCAAATTCACAGCGAGACATTATTTTTTTTCACACATAAATATGATGGCCTTTTCCATGGAAAATTATACGGAAAGTCTACAAATTATAAATTTGACGTCTTATGAGTAGTAACGTAGATATTAAGAATGGTCGTAATGTTTGTTTTGGACAAAAATAACATATAAATGCATGTATACTCTTCAAATAATTGGAAACCTATAAAAAATATAGAAAATTGTGCCCGAGTGATTTTCTGAGGCAGTGCTCCATTACGACACATACGCTCCAATTCGTATCCGACACATGGATATTCGTTCTATATACATGTGAGTCCTAACATTGAACCATCGCAAACTTTCATATTGCCCAGTCATAATCACACTTACCATATCAAGGATATATTTCAGTTGTCCTCAAATACTAATTAAAGATGCTCCACCGCCGACAGAGCATAAATGATATTCATTATTTGAACAATAATTGGTGTTTTATCGTGTATATATATGTCTAATTAACACAAAAAATAATATAAAATGATTTGTTTTGCCTTTGGTGCATGCGCAATTCCATATAGAATATAGTGCCACGGAACTTTTTCGGGATGCAATCAATTATTTTTCATATTTTAAACTTGAAATAACATTAGAATCTCAACCTTTTCAATGTTGGTAATGGTGTAAATTCAGTAACTTCTGTAACTGAAGAAAATTACTAAATCGTCTGCTCCTGTTTTTTATAGTGAAAAAATACCATTTGTCGGCGGTGGAGCATCTTTAACTATATGAAAAAAAAAAAAAAACTCAGTACGATACTGTCGAGATCCCAATGGCCTTTGACTAATGAAGTTGATAGGGGTTACTCCAATAAAAAGGTTTTCCAAATTTTTTTTCTAATTGTGTCATAATTACTACAAATACAGCGTAAAGACAAAGTATCGTCGACGTGTGTATGCTTCATATATAGAGATTGTTAATAAGTGGCTACTGTGACAGGGAATCTATTAAACGAGTTCTATAATTTTGATATGCATGCCACGAGCCTTTAGGCGAGTGACGTATCGAATGATTTAACGAGTATGATACATTTCATATTACATATAGTCACGAGTGAAAGATTCTATTTATCAAATAACTTTTATTAATAGAAATATGAGTAAAACTTGAAATATGAGTAAAACTTTAAAGTGGCAAGAGAATGGAGAGGGTAACTACTAACTGCAATATTGTAGCTCAAAAGACTTTTTGACAGAAAATGGTGTCGTCTTTAGAGCTACATCTGGTGCCTATTACTGCTAATGGAGCAAAGTAAAACGTAAAACATTATAAAACGTGTGTTTGCATTTTATAGTACTTGTTTGATATCGCGTACCTACTAGGCAATAAAACTGAACCACATAAACTATCAAAGTTTCAGCGAGGCATTTTTTTTTTACATACTTACATATGAAAGTCTTTCTGAAGGGAATTTAAACGGTAAGTCCACAAATTGTGAATTTGACGTCTTGTGAACGGTACGGTAGATATTAAGAATGGTAGTAATTATGTTTGTTTTGGAGAAAAATAATATGTAAATGCATGTATACGCATAAAATAATTGGAAACCTACAAAAAAAGTATATAAAAATGTGCCCGAGTGATTTTCGGAGGCAGTGCTCCACTACGACACACAGGGACCAATTCGTACCCGGCCGAAAGGTATAGTAGCCCGGGTACGTATATTCGTTCTAGGTAACTACCAGAGGACAGTATTCATGACCGTTTTCCCAATTTTAAGATAGAATCCTGGGCAAAAGAGGAAAACTATATAGAGTCAGAATCTTAGATAGCATGGTATCTATATTTTATTTCACCTGGTAAATTTTGTTGGCGGTGATACATGTATCTAAAAATAATAAAGAGTAATTTGTACACCATGAATTAAACTAAAAGTCTGTTTTAAAAATGGGAGAATTAAATGGTACAAACTAGCCTATGTGTCGAATACAATTTTAATTAATTAAGTTGTAAGCTAATAAATTGTTTTTTTTTTCTATAACGTTATACGTTTCTCAGATAATGCTTTCTCCTTTTTTGATTTTCCAGTTCGGTTTTGAGTGAATTTTAATTTATTGTAATCATTTCCGAATGATCGCAGATCTACACAAACATTTCCTAACTATCTTAAAATTTCTACCGTAAAGTTGGAACTTAACCAAATATTATTTCCTATTCGATTTTTTTTCGCACTGAAATTACCTTCGACATGCAATAATACCTCGACCAATCAGAAGTCCCGTAACATTTGTGCTTCATGTCGTCACGGCATCTCATGTAGGTTTGGGAAACGAAAGGGATTTTAAAAATGTTGGTACATTTTAACTTCATACAAGTTAAAAAAGTTTGGAGTATGTTAAACAAAATAATTAAATTTAAAATCCACATAAATATTCAATAATATACCCGGTAATTATGGCGGAAATCATTCAAATGAGAAAGCGGATATTGATTTTTTTATTTTCGGAATCGAGGCTTGGAGTCCCTTTCGTGCCCCGTCGAGATACCTTCATCCTGTTATGATATTCATTCATTTGAGATTCTCGTGAGGCAGAGGAGTTTGTTGTGTTCGTCTGGTGTCGTGCTAAACAAAAGGTTGACACCTGGGAAGGAGGATGACTCTGCGTTCTTGTTAAATGGACACAAACACATTCGTATGGCGCTGATTGGTGAAAAGCCCCGAGGAGCGGTGATGATGCTATGGCTGATCTCCCATCGCATTTTTCAGAGTTAACCGATATGCCGCCTGTTTCGCAGGTAAAACATAATGGGACATTTGTTTACGTTTATTTTGATGGATTTAACATATTATATACCCAAATGTATCCCCATATTTCCGGAACATACGCTTATTTCCATTGCTGTATCTCGGATGCTGACATTTGACAATCTGAGGGGCGCCGGTGGGGTCACTTGTCGGTTATCTAAAAATATGTTTGTTTATATTATTTTTGTTTTCGTTATACGTTTTAAGCATAGCTAACACCCGACTGATTTGAAGAAATATATCGTAATAATTTTATAACGTTATGTGGAATTGTAGGCACTGTCACTAACTTAAAATATTATGCCTATGTTTGTAATATAATGTGCTGGTCTGAATTAATATTTTGCAAGACATCATTGAGAATGCACGTCTGATTTAGATGCAAGTTTAAAGGATAATGAGCCATCTGGTTAGCACTAATGATATATTATCAAGTAACATACAAGCTTCGGCATCATATTTTAGTTTTATAATTGAAGAATTGGACCTGCGTATTGCATAATCATCTGCTGTACTCACTCTAACAATACGTAGCAGAGTTAACTGATATCTCCTGGCAATTATTGTTTACCCAACAAATTCCATATATGGGCAATGTAAGCCAATTCAGTGATAGAAAATATAAAATTTTACCATTGAATGCAATATTAACTAACTTTGGTGTATTGTAAAAAAATATGTAAGAGTACATGATGTTTACTAGTGATTTTCTAGCTGATTATCGAAAAACAATCGAAAATCGGTTGACTTAAGTGAAAATATTATAAGCGCTCGGTTGTGATTTCGCAAGCTCGATTAATCAAAATAAATGCATTTTAAACTGAACACAATGTAGGTTTGAAGAGTAATGTTGCATTTCATGTGTTCACATAGCCTGCAAGCTTTTGTTGTGTACAGGAACTGTGATCTCAATCTTACAGGCAATTGGAAGGTACACAATGCTATGGGTTTCATTTCGAATCCAGGCTTAAATATCAAAAGATCAGAGAAGACACATTTTCATTTGAAACTAAAATATATATAAATTATTGAATTAAAACACTTTTGAGAATGTGAAATTTTTTTTTAACTTTTTCCGGTGAAAGATACGAAACTTCGATTTATGAAACCATTAAAACAAAATGGTTGACACGGATGGTCTGGGTGACTATCCACAGAATCCAATTATTCAATTAATTGTTCAAACACATCAATTGTAATTTTTTACTTCCGATTCCCATCACTAATGTTTACCAATAATATAGAACTTCATAATCGGCTACCAGCCAGATCAACTGGTGCAATAGTGTCTGTAGATCCTGGGTTTGCACCAGGGCGGCTACATTTTCTCCTTTCCTGTTACAAATTTGGCGCCCAACTAAAATACCAACAGTGATGGTATATAAGGGTCTTTGAGGGCAGAAACTTTGAAAAAGGAGAGAGGAGTGTGCCAGGCCCATGCAGCTCGATACAAGAGTTTCCAGATCTATACAAACCGACGTGGGTAACGTACAATTTACTGGCGTTTGGTCCCAATATCCGGTGAATATGACGCCATCATTTGACGCGATTTTCGTGAAGTTTTGAACACCGAAAAATGTGACTAATCAGCGGTAAACCGTAGTTTATCCACATTGTTTTGATTCATCGAAACTGTCATATTGGTAGAGCTTCTAGTTTTATCGTATCAAATATATTCATAAAACAAGTCACATAAATGCTTCCCCATCCATTCATCAAAGCATGCGCAGTATGGGACAGGGTTGACAGAGCGGGACTGAACGAATAAATGGTAACTGCCCTATTTAAATTTTTGTCTCTGCAAGTCTTTTATTGTAAACGGTGAGAATATGTAACGTCCAGACTAGGGTTCGAACCCAGGACCCTCCTAATACTAGTCAGAAGCTTTAGAGCTACCAACATTCGAGTTTCTTATGTGGTCATATGTGACTTCAAACTGATAAGCAGGAATATGAAGATAGGAAATACTATGTGGACTTAAAGACAGAATGAAGAACTTTGACCAGAAGGACAGAATGAAGAACTTTGACCAGAAGGACAGAATGAAGAACTTTGACCAGAAGAATAATTTTAGGTCAGCTTTAAAGAAAGTATATATATGGCTGCAGTTATTATACTAATTAGCTAGGCATCAAAGACAGAAGAAAGTGGAACTAGGAGACAAACACTTTGGAAAAGGACTGAATGAGAAAGTGATATAAGTCCTCGTCAGTATTTGTCTTCATGTCTTTCCTTGCTACATCTAAACTTATTTTTAGCAAGGAATCTGGTTTTGCCTGGTGTCTGTGCAATGTTGATGTATACCTCAGATTATTTATCCAGCGTACAATGGAGTATATGTTATACAGTGTGGAGGAAAGGATGTGTTTGGACCGACAGGTGCTGTAGTACAGAGAAATATTAGACATTGTTATAGTGCTAGTTTATATGATACTGGCATTTAAGTTACTGAGATAAAGAAAAAAAATCCAAAGATATTAGCTGCATGCATTGGTCTCCAAATACAGCGAAACATATCTAAACTGATCATGATACAGGGTTCAAGCTCATGGATAGAACTAAATTCTGAAACAAAATGGTAAACACATGATCACTTAAAGACAAATTGTGGCAATTTATAATACTTATTTGGTAAATGTTACTTGATGCGAGACTGAATGGACTTTGTAAATGACAACACACATTGCAAAGACAAATATATGGAAGATGTTTCTTGAAGTAAGACTTAAGGAATCAGCAGAGAGTACAGAGACAAATACAGAACTGAAACAAAGCAGATATTGTGGCATCCTGTACATGTTAATCCAAATAAAAATTAAATGAATCATTATCAAAACAGTCAACATTTTCTTTCTATGTCTCGAGACATTTTGGAGAATTCACAAAACACTCCTAAAGTCTACTTGATGCCATAATATAGGTAATGGTATTAGAATCATTGATGATTATGATGCAATGATATACATATTATACAGTTGTTTCTGATATTAGCTGTATGTCGTATATAAAATGCCCTAAAAGTTATATGTCGCGAAAAAAAATGCCCTTTTTTTCCCAGTGCCCTGCCCTTTTCAAATCCTAGCTGGAACAGTACACTGCTGCATGGATATTATAGTTTATACATATCTAATATATATGTACACATATATATACTGGGGTGGTATAATACATGTGCTTTATCCTCTATCTATATAGCTAGTTGTATATCTTCTTGTCAGCAGCCAAGTACGAATCTAGATATCTATAACCTGTTTTAAAGATGAATAAGATTAGTACTGTGATTAAAAAAAGATGCTCCACCACTGACAAAGCATAAACAATACCCATCATTTGAACAATAACTGATGTTTTATGTCTAGTTATAGTGTTTATGTCCATTTTGTCCTGGAAATAAAAAATAATGTCATTTTCAAACTAAAATTGGAACGATATATATAAATGGTCAGAAATTCTTATTTTATGAATTATTTTGCATATATGTTTGTGTGGAAATTTATTTTTAATTTTGTGGAAGCATAACTGTATGAATTATTAATGATGTACATATTATTAATAATGTACATATTACCACTTATCGGCTGATGATCTATTATAAAGCTTATAGTCTTTAGATACTTTTTGTAACTTGTATTAAAATGTGTACATATCTCCCCTCATAAAAGATCCGGTTTCCACACCCAGTTTAATATCATTTCATATCCTTTTTACCGTATTCGACCCAATAAGCGCCCATGTTCCTATAAGCGCCCATCCCCCTTTTTGAGGCCTCAAATTCAATTGCCCAGGCATAAATAAGGACCAAAACTACACTCAACAATATAGATTTGCAATAATTTCGTCTTATTAGCACCTTTTCATATTTTTTAAATTTTTTAAGCGCCCAGGGCGCTTATTGGGTCGAAGACGGTATATCTTTTTCTTTGCAGTTGATGATATAATCCATATGCAATGTAAGAGTTGTTTCCCTTCAGAAAGACTTGTTTCTTGTTTCAGCACCAGTCTGAACGGAATCACTACTTGTATGCAATCTTTGTTCATGTCAAGATGATCATCCTCAGCAATAATTAATACAAGGTCTTTAAAATCATACAAATGTCAGTAATTACTCATATCTTCAAACAGAAAGGTCCATTGATTGTGATCAGAACTTGATACCAATTACCTTGATATTTTTCTTAGTGTGCATTAGACACATGTAATGCAGAATACATCTGACAGCAGGTAACAGCTGTTTTAGATTATTATTGATGTATGCGTCATTATAGAAAATACATTTTATGATTGATTTAGAAGTGAAACTAATTATAGCAAAATGACTATTTATAAACTTAAAATTTTTTATGCTTTTGGTTTTATTTTGAGCTTGAGGTTCAGCTCTTCAGCGCTGAATACTCTCACAGGGTACTGCCTGAATTTGGAATTCAGAATTTTTGGGAAATTATTATAATTAGGATATCAATCACAAGATCTAGGGCTCATGATCAGGTTTTTAATTAATCAATAAAGAAATGTAGAACTTTTATGATTGATATTATTTAACCTTAAAAACTTTTGAAAATGTTAATTTATGACTTGTTGTGAGTTTTATCTTACTTTTAAGTTATAATTTTAGGGAATCGGTTGATGTTTACAAGTATTAAAATCTTACACTTTAAATTGGTACCTTAAATTTTAATCCTGTATATATATTTTCATTGTCTGATCAGTTTTTCTGCTGATCCCCCATGCATACAGAGTCTTGTGTATGTATTCCGCCTTTGCATATTACAAAATTAACTCCCTTGTGGGTACGTATCGATTGTTAATAATGTTACATTATTATTTTGTAAGTGCAGTTCACATTGGTTTCATGGAAATCAAAAGTATGATATTACGCTTGAAAACACATGCATGGGTGTCACAATCTATCAATACCTACTCGCAAGGGAAGATAACTCTTTATTATAGGCAAAAACAGAATAATTACTGTTATAAAAACATGTGCATATATATTGATGCCCGAACCACCTGGATTGTAAACTTTCTAAACTGCATGGTTCTGTTTATTAAGTTTTGGCAATATTACATATGTAATCAAATTCGTTTTCTGATATTTCCTGTCGGATTGTGAGTGTTCCGGACTATCAGCATTTGGATTATCACCAACTGCTAATTAAAAAACTTAGCCCATTCTATACAGCCAATTATCTTCAGGCCTTGATATCTTGAAACAAAATTAACAACTTAAGTCAAAACTTTAGTTATTTCTATTATGTAATCTATGTTAATACTTTAAACTTAAGTTCTTTTTTCACTTAAGTTTGCTTCGGAAAACTGTGTCCTGGTCACAAGTGATTTAGATCTGCCTATGCAGATAAAGATGATTTTTATTTGTTTGCTGAAAAATCAAATATTTGTTTTTAGGGTAAAGGAAAAAAGAAGGGGAAAATCAAACGCTCTGATGGCAGCTTTTCCGACAGTTCTAATAGCTTCATAAGACAGGTAAGTCCCTATTTACCACCTACCTCTATAACAGATCCAGATTATAAAATTACACAGTCAATTTGTCATTTTTACCATTTTCAGGACAGACATGTTGTAAGATTTGACTGTTTGACACGATAAGTATGTTTAATATGAAGTGCCCCTGATGGAGACCCTACTGTTAACCAACTGATAGTTAGCATGTGTGATTGCATTTCGCATATTTCGCAAGTGATTAGAATTTTCAAGAATAAATCGCTGTGAAGGTGTCTCAGCTTTTGAAACTGTATTCTGTATTTGCATATTACAGAGTTATCTGTCCTTGTGGGTTGGTATTGATTGTTTTATGATGTTGTTTTTTTTGCAAGCGTAACATCATTTTCTCGGAGAAAACAATATGAATTTTGCCCAGAAAGTAATAACGTCACAATAATGGATACCTATCGGCAAGGGAGCTAACTCTGTATATGCAAAGACGGAATAGTATAAAATTAAATTGTTGTGAAGAAGTCATTATAGGTCTGCATGAAATGGATTTGCCATGAAAATAAAAATAAGCTAGTTGGTCATTAAGGTAGGTATACACAGGCACGGCTTGAAGAAAAGTCGTCATTTTAGTGGAAAAGCCTTGAAACAAATGGATAAGTCGTCATATAACTGGAAAATCCCCTCTCAGTATCTCTGATATGATGGATAAGAAGGAGTCTCTTTAATGAAGCCCGAAGGCTGGAGGGTTCAAATTGCACTATGTCAAGCTATAGGTGGGTAACACTGACGTTAAAAGACTAAAAATATACAACCAATCTTGGTAGCTGACCCTAGCTAGCCCGTGCTTGACCCTGGTCCTATAAAAAGTCTACCCGAAACATGCCACACACTTTTTTTTTGTAAAGGTAGGTATACAGTACAGGGGCGACAGGGAGAAAAGCAGTCATTTTAGAGGAAAAGCCTTTAAATAAATGGACAAGTGGTCATATAACTGAAAAATTGTAATTTTCATGACTTTTCCATTAAAAATATTACTTATTTTCTTATTTTATGACTTTGGACTTCACAGTGAAAGCTTATATGGACATATAACAATAATGAAGTCGTTGCGTTTGGCCCTAGGTGGAACACTGACGTAATTTGCATGATAGAATTAGCAGCAATTACTAAATTAATTTACCCCTAAATACACATTTTCATTCTTCCAACTATACAGCATGAATATATAGTTCATCATAAAATTTCAGGTGCAAGCAAGTAAAAGGTTTTATTTTATATCTATTTTGCACAGGTAAGTGACATCAAACTGCAGCTAATTCTTTGAATGGCTTTAATTTGCTTTTCAGAATCAGGAAGTCAACATACCCTTTATCCTAGTGTTATTGGCCTTAATTTGCTATTTTTGTCTGCTATAATAAGTATATATATTTATAATGATATTTATAAAATCAAATTATAACAGGTTTTTTTCCGTCTCATACAATGTTAACATTTAACAAATATAACATGTACTGCGTACATGGGTGTGTGTGGTTATTTTTATGTATAAAGAAAAAGCAGGAAAAGAAGATTTTGAAAAAAAGTCCATGAAATGTTGTGTCCACAAACAACATAAAATGGAAATAACACATACTGACAATTTGAGAAAAGAGAGAAGAAAAAAACCAGAAACAGACAAATTAGGTATGAATTTTACCCAAGTTCGTTCAGGCATTCTGAATGAGTATTTGTTTTTCATTCATCAAAGACACACCCAGTCCTATGATCATGATAATTGATATTGGTGAAGCAATATAGTCACATTAAACTGAACTAGTGGCATCAGAGCCACTATATGCCACATACAGAGCCTTGTTAAAACATTTGTAATATTAGCCAATTCATACTTTTTACAACCTGTCTTTAAAGAATTAACATCAAGGGATGAAGAAAAAAAAGCATTGCTTCACTGTAGTCTTGCTTGAATGGACTTGATGCACAGCTCAAAATGCATTGAGAATGACCAATCTATTGAATTCCACAGCAAGATGCCTTGCCGTTCTTTAGTAGAAGTGGTATTTTACCAGAATTGATATGGTATAATACACATGATTTTGATACAGTTTCTAACAGTTGATATTATTGAATATTATCTCTGATGCAGTATGTATTGCTCATCATGCACTGCAAATTGGAATGGAAGCAAAACCGCAGCGTTTCCCCAGGGTAGTTAACAACAGTTAGTAGTGGTGGCAGTGGTATGGATGTCTGTGAATATAGGGAGATCTGGTCGTTATAAACAAAGCTAGTACAGGTCTGACTACAGGGGGCAGTGTTTCCTCAGGGGTAGTTAGTTAGGGTTGGTGGTGGTCACAATATGGATGTCTGTGGGTAGGGATTCTGGTCGTTACAAACAAAGCTAGTACATGTCTAACTACCTAGTACAGGTCTGACTACAGGGGGCAGTGTTTCCTCAGGGGTAGTTAGTTAGGGTTGGTGGTGGTCACAATATGGATGTCTGTGGGTAGGGATTCTGGTCGTTATAAACAAAGCTAGTACAGGTCTGACTACAGGGGGCAGTGTTTCCTCAGGGGTAGTTACCGTAGTTAGGGTTGGTGGTGGTCACAATATGGATGTCTGTGGGTAGGGATTCTGGTTATTACAAACAAAGCTAGTACATGTCTAACTACAGGGTGCCGCTTTGTCAGGGTAGTTAGTAAGGTTGATGGTGGCCACAATATGGAGATTCTGATCGTAATAAACAAAGTTGGTACAGGTCTGACTTCAGGGGGCAGTGTTTCGTCAGGGTATCTATAGTTAGTAAGGTTGATGGTGGTCACAATATGGATGTCTGTGGATATAGGGAGATTCTGGTCGTTATAAACAAAGCTAGTACAGGTTATACTACAGGGTGCAGTGTTTCCTCAGGATATTTCACTAAGTAGGGTTGATGGTGTCTACAATGCAGTGATAGAGATTCCAGTATAGTTATAGATAAAGCTATAGTACAGGTCTGACTACAGGGTGCAGTGTTTCCACATGTACAGGATATTTAACTTAGTAGGGTTGATGGTGTCTACTGTGCAGTGATAGAGATTCCAGTATAGTTATAAATAAAGCTAGTACAGGTCTGACTATGAAGGTGCACCAAGTGGTGTGAAATGACATTGGTTTCTGTACAATGTGTGTTTAACATTAGTATGTGGTATATGGTCCCAGATAATTGACGAATAACTTGTACATGTATGTATAGCATTATGAAGTACTTTGGGTTTGGTTTTGCGCATTATGACATGTGTGTTGTATAGATGTATTTCCTCCCCTCTCTCACAAAAAATGGCAGTAAAGGAAAAACAGATATGTAAACATGCAGTTGAACCTGGTTTTCTCGTAAAGATTTGTTACTGTGAATTAAATATGAACTTATTTTTTGCAGCTGATAAAAATTGGCGAAAATTGAAAAGAAATTATTTGTAAACCACAAAATAGAATTGCTGTGAACATGTAATAGGCATGAAAAATGTAAAATTTTCGAAAGTCATTGCATCAGTAAGATGGTTTACATACAGTCAAACCTCGATGATTCAAACTTCGATGAATCAAATTTCTCGCTGTATCGAACTTTTTGTCTGGTCCCAAATTTCTTCACTATATAACATTACTAACTAACCCATGTATGAGTTGAAGTTTTATCAATCGAAGTTCACGATGTATCGAACTTTTTTCATGGACCATTTGTTATAGAATCATAGGTAAGTGACACTCGATGATTCGAAAAAAAAATTCCCTGTACAGATCATGATCAGGTGTTTGCCGATACCCCGCGGCATGCTGTCACACCTAGCTGTCTCGCAACGGCCTTTCGCCGGACAATAGGGATTATGACAGCTTGTGTTGCTTGATATCATAATATCACTGATCAGGCCGATACTCAGTGCTTTGTTTTTACAAGCCGCGTTATTAAATCATTAGTACGGCAAAGATACAGTAAGACGTTTTTGATGTTCGCCGCCGCCATTGGTTTGTAGAATTAACGGAACTGTAAATAGCTATAGCGAGCCGCATTATTAGTTACTCATACACAAAACTGTTACATTGCAAAACTTTGGCATAAACACTGGTGCAAATCGATCATTCTAAATCGAAGTATTTTATAGGTGTTGTAGCGCTTTCGGTTCAGGCTCCTTTTTAGTTTCGTTCTTACAACATGTTTTCATTTTTATATTCATTCCGCAATATTAACCATCGCTTAAATAGTCACCAAACGAACACATGTACATGGGTTAGGCCTAGTACATGTAAGTCTTGTTTATAATATGCATATGTATATAATGCTAACGAATAACGATAGCAATACATGTAATTAATTGCATACTTCGTTTTTATTTTGTTTTGCTTGTGGTAAATACAATGATTATAAAGTTTACGTAACGGAGACGACATGTACACAACTACCACAGTTGGTCATGGTAAAAAACATAGGTCTAATTTCAACCATGAATAATTCGAAGTCTCCATGTTTCGAAGTTTTTCCGATGGTCCCTTAAACTTCGATACATCGAGGTTTGACTGTATATCGGTATAATATAGTAAAACATAATGAACCTCCAGAAAATTACTTCTTTATAACCATAGTGATCATAAATTGTTTAACACCAGTGATTTTTCTCCTTATATAACTGGGGTCGGTAAACGACCCCATTTACCGACCCCATTTCCAATGCCAACCCCCCCCCTATTTTTTCCCAATTACGATGAAAGATTCCCTAATCAAATCTCTGAAAAACAAACAAAACTGAAAAGCTCTCCCCTCTTTGTTTTAATCTAAAACAAATTACTCTGAAACTGTAGTTATGGCCGTCACCTTTTGATAAAATGAAACAGTTTATATATAATTACTGTTTTACAATTTCTAATTACTTATTATACCATGTTCAGAAATGGGTAACTTTTTTCCAACACTGCTCTTTTTACGATTAAAAATTCCAGATTTGTTGCAAAAATTTTTTTCCCAAAATACCCTGAAAAATTACTGAACACACATTATAATCACCTTATATGAACATTGTTGGGGAATGAAAAGTACTATGTTTAACCACAGACGTTGTAAGCATGATTGTTAATTATAATTATGTTTTACTGTAATGCAAAGGTACCGTTTGATTAAAAATTGTTGATTTTTAGTTGATGAAGGAATCAAAAGATTGGATATGTAATTTATCCAAGACAGTTAACACAATTATAATCAATTTACTAAGTAAATATTAATCATTTAATTTAGTGTAAGCTAGATGTGAGCCATTGGGCTGTTCTGTTTAATATCTGTATCTTAAACTCAGCAATACATATACTGTTGTTAAAGTGGACAGTTGGAAAGACAAAATCGAAATGAGAAAGGTTTTATGGGAATAAAAAGTGAAGAAGTTGCATTGATTTTGGTAGGAGGTTTTGACAGACTGCCAGCCTTGATTAGCACATACTGCTCCATATATCCTGGCCGTCCAAACTCTGGCATTGAATCAAACATTGTACAGTAGGACAGACACATTAGGACAGACACATGTCCTCTCAGGGTACAACAGGACAGACACATGTCATCTTCGGATACAACAGGACGGACACATGCATCTCAGGGTACACTCCTCTCAGGGTACAACAGGACAGACACATGTCATCTCAGGGTACAACAGGACAGACACATGTCATCTCAGGGTACAACAGGACAGACACATGTCATCTCGGGGTACAACAGGACAGACACATGTCATCTCAGGGTACAACAGGACAGACACATGTCATCTCAGGGTACAACAGGACAGACACATGTCATCTCAGGGTACAACAGGACAGACACATGTCATCTCGGGGTACAACAGGACAGACACATGTCATCTCAGGGTACAACAGGACAGACACATGTCATCTCAGGGTACAACAGGACAGACACATGTCATCTCAGGGTACAACAGGACAGACACATGTCATCTCAGGGTACAACAGGACAGACACATGTCATCTCAGGGTACAACAGGACAGACACATGTCATCTCAGGGTACAACAGGACAGAGATGTGTCATCTCAGGGTACAACAGAAAATTGCTTGTTTGAGCCAGAACATTGAACATGGCCATCAGTGTTATTAGGACTATCGCATTTGGCAGTTTTCTGATTAAATGGCCAATTATTGTTTTTTTTAATGTTTTTATGGAAGATGTCACTCTTTTAATATATACCAGTGTTCCAAAGTTGATGATGTAAATGATAATTTGTTGTTTAAGTGACCCCAGATGTTATTGAAGGTTTTTCCATTTTCACGGTTCTTCTCTTGATATTCATGGGAGGTGTTATACATTAATGTAATGATATACAGTACAGATGGACAGTTTGTGTTTATCGCGGACAACTTTAACACATACTTTTCTCTGTGGTAAATCAGCAATAATTGGTTTTTATACGACTTCGCACATCTTAGTATTAAGACAAAGAAATAACTTACGTACATGGACATCGTATTGTCATTAGTTTTGGTAATCATTCAAATGTCCCCTTCATCTTTGGTACTTAG
This sequence comes from Argopecten irradians, assembly GCF_041381155.1. Lineage (NCBI taxonomy): Eukaryota > Metazoa > Mollusca > Bivalvia > Pectinida > Pectinidae > Argopecten > Argopecten irradians. The sequence goes on along the minus strand of NC_091149.1, from coordinate 9,721,370 downwards.
GTACATCATTTGGTGCATAATGTCTGTCTGCTAGTAGCTAGGTGCTTATAATGTAATGATTCTGAAACTGATCAAAATTCAAAATGTCCAATCATTAGACCGAATTTGATTTTGAAGCTGATCAAAATTCAAAATGTCCAATCATTGGACCAAATTTGATTTTGAAGCTGATCAAAATTCAAAATGTCCAATCATTAGACCAAATTTGATTTTGAAGCTGATCAAAATTCAAAATGTCCAATCATTGGACTGAATTTGATTTTGAAGCTGATCAAAATTCAAAATGTCCAATCATTAGACCAAATTTGATTTTGAAGCTGATCAAAATTCAAAACGTCCAATCATTAGACCAAGTTTTTCTGTTATTGATAACAACAGATACTGATCATGCATTGAATTCTTAATATGATCTATCCATGCTTGAGATGAGACTTACTGACAATCTGCAGGAGTAATTAACTTGGCCATACTGGGGAAGTCTTGACCGTTGACCATTGTGTTGGCTGACCGTTTGTTTAGCACAAATACCATATTGTCTGAAGAAGTCTGACCACTGTCCAGAAAGTTCTTGGCCACATAAACATTATTTTGCTTTTGGTCATTGTCCTATGCTGAAGGTCCTGTGCCCAATCTGACTGTAGTTACCTGGTTTTTGACCGTTGACTAAGACTGGAATGCTTGGACTGTTAATGACACTACCTCAGCTATCCTAATGGCTAAGTTGTATGTGGTGGCCTCTCTGGACAAATGCAAGACCCTGTCCTAGGACAGAATCTGTCTGCCCTCGGCCTCCTTGGCTGTGGTGTGTATGGTAGAGTCCCTGGACTGACACAAACCTTGTCCTAGGACAGAATCTGTCCTGCCTCTGCAGTCATCCTTGGCTGTGTTAACTGTTGTGTATGGTAGCGATATAGCTTTGTGGTGTATCAGAGATACTAATTATAAGTTATCTTTCTGGGGACATGTGTTTATTATTACATTGACATATATTTACTGTGTATAATGTTCCTCCCTATGTATATCACTATTGGGTCTTGGTTCTGGCTCAAACACCAATTCTTATATATATATTCTTGTTTATGTAACTTATACAATGTAACTGGTTATTTTGTAGGTAAGAAAATCCCAATTTTGACTTATTTCAAGAATAATTTTTGATTTGGAGAAATGTTATAACCATACTATTTTATGGAAGATCAGGTATTCGTAATTTCAATCAATAATGTTCGTTGAAATTCCAAAAATATTATCTCGGTAAATGTTATTAGCTTTTAATTAACTTATTAGTTTCAATCTGGGTCTTTGGACACAATGATTGACCGACTACTCCTCCTAAACTACTGGAAGGATTTTAAGAAAATCTGTTGTTAACCAACCTAAATTCTATATTAGAAGAAGATACATTCATGATCACCTTTTCTAGAGTTATTCCCCTTTCTGAGGGAAATTAGCAGGAGCTCAAAGGTTGGAGTATGAACTGGCCTTCTGGACACCAGTTCTAGTTTTCTTTGCCCTTCACTTAAGGAGAAAAAGGCAAAAGATCCAGATTCATTGGGCATACTACTAGTAGTTCATATTAATGTCAATATTGGTGACAAACTTAACTTTAACAATGTCGTTTAAGTTATGTTTAACAAATATTTTTGTCTAACTAAGTCTTCATTAGGTACTACAATAGGTATATGTAAGTATCTGTAGCTGTCTAAAACTGACCACTTCCACACCCTCGTCGGGTCTGCTGCCAAATTTCCTGCGTTACTGGGTAGCATATGTACCAGTCAGACATTTTTATGTTACTCTTTGGTATATAGAAATTCTGACCTACAATAATTTTTTCTCTGACGTTGTGTCTTCAACCTAAATAAATATATGTATTTTACCAAGCACATTTTTCCGTTTATAGTACATGAAACAAATACTATACAACCAAACTGGGACTCAAATAGTACAAGACAATTTGATTTGCAGTTTGAGTTCAGCAACACAATTTGTTTAATTGCCATTTTAATGCTATGAGTATATAGCATCTCTAAATGCTGACCTGTTAACTTTTTGTTTGGCATTTTCCCAGAGCATAATTGTTTCGTTTCTAGCATATACAGTTCCCTCACCTATATAAAGACGGCCCCTTGGTTGTCGTCAAACATCTCCTACATAGAAACGGCTAATTCCGTTACAAATCCACCCAAGGGAGATAATTAACTTTCTCTGTGGGTCAGCAATTCCACATACAAGGGTAATGAATACATATGTTACCATAAAAATGTTGAATATATTTAATTTTACCATCCATTTGCAGGATAAGTGATGGCATATACTTCATCCAATTGGGCAGGTATAACTTTATGACAGGTGGGCATTGGGTCATAAACCTGCTAGTCCATAGGTTATGCAGTATTTCCGTTTATTAATTAAGGAAGGAAAGCCAACATTTACGACTGCATCAGGCTCGTCAGCTCATTGTTAGGTTCTGTTTGCGCCAATTGTTCTCCTTCCATGTGTTTCGTTGTCATCATGTACGGTACGTTTATTTTTCCGTGACATTTATGTTCAGTGTAAACAAACATTTTGTGATTTATTTCGTGATTGGCTGTCAAGTCCTGGAATTTTTATTGAACTAAAAAAACAAAATGTCTTAGTCACTCGATTGTGTTGTAACTTCCTGTACAACAAAATAAAGTGTATTTTTGTGCTCTGCCTGGATATAAGCTTCAGAGTCGCTAAGATAAACTCTACAGGAGATTTTGTAACTTCTAGTACAACACAATATAGTGCACTTTTTTTGTGCTCCGCCTGGATACAAGCTTAGAGTCATTGAGGTTTTCAACTTCTAGTACAACACAATATAGTGTACTTTTTTTGTGCTCCGCCTGGATACAAGCTTAGAGTCATTGAGGTTTTCAACTTCTAGTACAACACAATATAGTGTACTTTTTTTGTGCTCCGCCTGGATATAAGCTCAGATTCGCTGAGATTTTTAACTTCAAGTACAACAAAATACAGTGATTTTTTTCCCCCGTGAAATGTCTTATTTAGTGTCCTTTTAGAACCACCTGGATACATAATACTCAAACTGTACATATTGAAATAACTGTATCCGATATTGTAACTGCTTATGTCCATGTATACCTTAACTCACGTTTTGTGTAATATGTCAGCCAATATGCTTAAAGCTTACTTACATCAAAGTGCTTGTTCAGGATTGAACTTTGTCATGAGTCTGTCTCCATAAGTTTGATTCAGATTGGTCAGTGTACAAGGAATTTCTATACCTTTGGTGAGTTACACATGGAGAAAACTACACTGGTCAATGAGTGACCAAACTTATATATATATATATATAGCCTGCAGTGAATAAGTATAAAGAAGAATAAAAGTCTATATAGAGCGATAGTAATAGGATGAAGCTTTCTTTGCTTCAGTGGTTTTTGTGGGCGGTACTTGCTTAGCAGCGATTTTGAGATCTTAACAGAGGAGTGATCACTTCAAACTATTTATATAACTAGTACTGGATGTTGATGTTTATTTTCAAAAGCGAACAAGGCGAACAAGTCGGAGTAAATTGGCAGTATTGTGAACAGCTGTACTCATTACGTGAACTTACTTTACGGAGTTAGTCAATAAACTTTCACCATTCTCAGCCCAGAGCAGCAGAAGTTCCTCCTGATGAAGCATCAGGCTAAACAGGTAAGGGTATAGATATACGGGACTGGAAAACTCTGTAGCTATATGCCATTTGTGGAAATTTCTTAAGGTATGAAAGTTTATAAACTGTTAGTATCTTTCTGTTAATTAAAAATTAAGTATTTATTGATTATATCTTCCGTGGAAAATCAGACATAAAATAACTGTTCGTATTTTTCTGTGAAAATTTTGAAAATAAAGTATGAACTGAAGTAACTTTTTCATTAATCTTCTGTGGAAATTTCTGAAAACCAAGTATTAAAGGAACATTTTTATAGATATATTATTATTTTTAAAACATTAAAAATTAACATCATGTACATGTGGAAGTGGTTGGAGCCAAGAATAGATGTCACTAATGATAAACACTGATCATTTGATTTACCATTGACTGGGAATAGGAATATTATTATATACAAAAATCCATATTAAGTCTTACCCTAAACCTGGAATGTCATATACCCTGGCTGTTAAACATATGCTCTTCTGGGCATGAATAACATTTACCTGTGGTATCATAATATACTTATCACAAGATATGTGATGATATAGTAAATACGTACAGAATATTCAAATTATCAATTAAGTTGCTTGATGACTTTTGTCTCATTCAACATGTGTAATTAAGATCCTTATAAGTTTCAATCTAGGGGGAGAGAATCTAGTATTAGAATTCACTGTATAAATTCTTATGAAAAACTAAGTGTATGTTTATACAAAATCATAGATTTCACCTTGTTACTGTTATTAGTTTTTAGATTGGTGTTGGGTGGGTGGAATTGAACATCTAAAAGTGGAATTGGAGTAAAGTAATTTACCCCTTATTCAGATGAGCCCCACAGCATATAATAAATCAGATGTGGAAGTTAGAACATGTAAATTACAAAAAATATTTATACGAGACTCTTCCAATTTACAAAGAAATATCTGTTCATGTACACTTAAAAAGTATATTAAATATATCCTAAATTACATACAAATGAAATCATAAAGGAACCTTTTTCTGTCACATTATGTCTTCTGCTTGGACATATTTATGGATCAAAGCGACTTTAGGGGTGTCAGATCTGAAAATGTAAAAGACTTTAAAAACCAACCATTAATGCTTTTGAATTTATATGAAGGAATGCCTTTGCATATGTTTTGAAGTTTCTATTGAGTTGTTATTTAGAGAAATAAATAATAACATATTTTAAACTATTTTTGGTAACATTTCATACATCAGAGAGACGTACTGAACAGTAAAATTTTATTAACTGAACATAGACCTGTTTTAAAAACTTATTTTGCTCTAAAATTTACATAAATGCGTCTAAAGCCTTTTAAGTGCTTTAACTTTTCAAATAAGTTTTCTCCATAAATTTCTGTATTCTTATTATGAAAAAGCTAGGTTTGTTGAAAGCAGTATACATCTTTCATCGGTCACATGAATTGGAATTCAGTAAAATCAGAGACGTGGAAAAAGGTATATTTGTTGGTAAAATAGCTTGTTTTTAACAAAGTAAGCAGTGTTGTTGCATTAATGTAGCTTACAGTGAATGTAGATAAATATGTGGGTTTTTTTTATGTGCAATTATATCAAAAGATATATCATACCTGATAATTCTAAAATGCTTAAATTATTTATCACTCTAATAATGGGCCGCAAAATGATCTGACAGTCTTGAGAAATTCTGCCTAATATGTCAGACGACCCACTTATAAGTCTCGATCATCTTATTGAGGTATCAAAGTACCTACTTTCACTTTCTAAATATAGCTTAACACTTATTCCCTCGACCTCAGGAGTTTGGTTTGTTTATTTTTACGTCCTATTAACAGCCAGGGTCATGTAAGGACGTGCCAGGTTTGTTGGTGGAGGAAAGCCGGAGTACCTGGAGAAAAACCACCGACCAGCGGTCAGTACCTGGCAACTGCCCCACATGGGATTCGAACCCGCATCCCAGAGGTAGAGGGCTTGTGGTAATATGTCGGGACATCTTAACCACTCGGCCACCGCGGCCCCTCGACCTCAGGAGGGATGCCCTTGACCTTAGGAGGGATACTATCTTTGACCTTGCTATGATCTAGCTTTCCATTTTATAATGGAAACCTTATTTTCACTTTACTTATTTTAATTTAAGATTTTTTGATAACTTTTATAATGCTTTCCTATGGGGAATTTTAAATTGAAATTCGATCCTTACAGTTCAGAGTTCATGTTGATGAAACTGGGCCCTTGTCATATATGTATTTTGCAAACAGAACCAATTTATGTTTTACAAGTTTGCTTTTTCTGTCACAAAGCTGAAGACTTGGTTCGATTCACATTAAAGGTGTCATTTTTACTTCATCACTCAATCATATGACTCTAAGGAATGTTTTTCCCTCCTGCTATGGTCATATGGAGTAAAAATGTTCCTTTTTTTCCCCATCAGTCTAACATGATTAGATGTCTATAATAAGCTATGGGTTATTGACCTTACTATGGCCATATAGTATATTTTGTGTTTTTCCCCCCATCAGTCTATCTGATGAACAACCAGAAGGCATATGTGCAGACACAATCTGCAGTAATTACCTTGATTAATGCTATTAGTTAATGATATCTAACATTACTTATGTATGACAGGGGTTGGTGTAGATTCAGGGAGACAACAAACCGACAGTCTGTTATTGTGTAGACTAGTTGGGATTCTCTATACTCTTACCTATAAACATGTGGCATCAATTATACCACAAGTAATGTTGTACACCGGTATATGTAACACTCTGTACATAGGACACAAACTGATGATGGGACACCAACTTATATTGTGTCGATTATCGTACCACTGAAATATTGGTGATTTCATATTTCGTTGTCCGGGCCAGACAAGCTGTATTTGAAATATCCCTTAAAATATTTCGCTTTGGAGAGAAGATATTTGATTGGTGCATATATATATGTTTTTTGGTGATCTGGAATATATCTGCCGTATTTGCTAATTCTGCATTGCTCTCCCAGCGGGAGAATTAAGTGTGTTGGTATATTTTATACAAGTGTTGGATCTGCCTATTGTTTACGGTGTGTACATGTGTGTGATGCTGGCGGAATAGTCGCCCGCCCCACCGTAACTGTCCTGTCCCGAGCTGCTGTAGGTGAACTGTTGGCATCTGGCCCTACCAATTAGTGAAGCATTAATTTGAGCCAACCTAAACAGTCTCAATGTGGGACTATGTCATTAGTTCAGGCATGGCGAACAGCAAGAAGCCAGGCAAGAAGTCCAAGCTCAAGAATTTTAAGACGGACTTAGTATTTGTAAGTGTTGTTTCTCAGTTACATTTTGTATGAAAAAACTTTTTAAGTTAAGAATTTTTTTTCACTTTTTGTAATTTTTTTAGGTGATAAATATGACTTTGTACATGGTAATGCCCAGGCATTGTTCAATAGGTACTGATACAAACTGATGTATATTTATAGCAGTTCGGGATCGAGGTCCATACCTGTCACGCTGTGAGCTGTGTATTATCAGTTTGTCTGTCATATGTGCACACCATCATTCTGTTTTTATCCCTTTGGGCGATTCTAGAGCCCATTTTTGATGAACCCATATATTTACCATATTGAATGATACATTTTTCCAGAAGTTCAGACTTTCAACTTTAAACCTGAACATTTCTTTATCAGTTTAATTTTCTATGTATCATAACAATAAAATTACTACCTGTCACAAGTCAAAAAAAGCAACATGAAAAAACAGTTTTGACAGTATTAGATTATTAATCTTTTTCATTTAAGTATTATCTTGTTAAATGTTATATAAGACTTCAAATGTATGAAAAATTCAGTCATGGTTTAAAATTTCACTGTTATTTACAATGATCAAGTATTTATGGTATCTAAGCTAATTAATTAAGCATTAATGATATCAAAGAAACACTAATGGCAACTTAGCAACATATATAATTTCAGATGTAACAAATATTTATATATAATACTCGCTCAGTGTCAACTTAGAATGTCAGAGTGACTTAATCAACTAGTCAGATGTTCTTCAGACATTTATCTGTCTTTGCATATTACAGAGTAATTTCCCTTATGGGAATGTATCTTTTATGAAGTCATTGTTTTGTGAGCGAGATTCACGTTTTTTCCTCTGAAAAATAGGATGTTGCACTTGTAAACACATGACATCACAATCCATAACGTGTAACCTGCTAGAGCTGATAACTCATATCAGTTTGTCTGTAGAAAAAAGTTTGTTCATACTCCTACACTACAATTTCAGTGATGTAGATATGCATAAAGGCTTTTGGTCAGTTGAATTTTTTTAGTTGCCATGACTAGGTTAATAATATGTATGCGTTTTGTAGAAAAAAAAAATGTCCAAGCAACTCCTCCTTAACTATTGGCAAATGGCAAAAATGGCACTTGGACACATGGATCAGGTAATGCCAAGTATTTTGTCGTCTATACAACAGTGGGGACGAGACTGCACATTTTCTGTTGTTTGTATACGACAACGGTTGGAAAGAGTTAAAATGGAATAGGTTATCACCCTTAGCTTACACCTGGTGCCCTCTACCAGTGAATTTTGTAATAATTAACTTTACTGCTAGGTCTCAAACTACTGCAGAAAGCTAACTTTATTTTGGTTTTTGTCCGTTTAACAGCCAGAATTTAAAAAATGTGCTAGGTTTAGGAGGTTGATCATAAGGAAAGCCAGAGTATTTAAAGAAAAACCACCGACCTGAAGTCATTACCTATAAATAATTAGGGCAGCACAAGTCTGTTTACAACTTTGTTTAGGTAAGAATGCTCCCTGCTGTACTTCATCTTATGGGGGATTTTATGTTTAAAGCGAGTGAGTGTACAGATAATGACTAATATACTGAAGCCATCAATGCCTATAGAACATATGACCCAAATTTTCCTCTTGGTACAGTACTGCACCCAAAATATGTGTAATATTGATACACAGGTTAGCCTATCCCAAACCTTTACTACCCATGAGACACATGTGGTTCAGTCCTGTTTCATGTAGAGGAGATTCCATTTACTGGTAGAAGGGGGACATTAACAGATGGAACCATAACATGTGGAATTCATTCATAGTGGCTCATCTTCTGTAAGGAATGTACTGACTGTTCACAGCCTGGGGCAGTAACTACAACAATTACTGTGTATTGATAGCCTGGGACAGTAACTCAACACAATGTGTGATCACAGCCTGGGACAGTATGTGTGATCACAGCCTGGGACAGTAACTACTACATAATACTCGCTCAATACTGTGTATTGATAGCCTGGGACAGTAATGGGACAGTAATTCAGCAGAATGTGTGATCACAGCCTGGGACAGTAGCTCAACAGAATGTGTGATCACAGCCTGGGACAGTATGTGTGATCACAGCCTGGGACAGTAACTCAGCAGAATGTGTGATCACAGGCTGGGACAGTATGTGTGATCACAGCCTGGGACAGTAACTCATCAGAATGTGTGATCACAGCCTGGGACAGTAACTCATCAGAATGTGTGATCACAGCCTGGGACAGTAACTCATCAGAATGTGTGATCACAGCCTGGGACAGTATGTTGATCACAGCTGGACAGTTAGAATGTTGATCACAGCCTGGGACAGTAGCTCAACAGAATGTGTGATCACAGCCTGGGACAGTACTCAGTAGAATGTGTGATCACAGCCTGGGACAGTAACTCAGCAGAATGTGTGATCACAGCCTGGAACAGTAGCTACAACAGAATGTGTGATCACAGGCTGGGACAGTATGTGTGATCACAGCCTGGGACAGTAGCTCAACAGAATGTGTGATCACAGCCTGGGACAGTAACTGTCCTACAGAATGTGTGATCACAGCCTGGACAGTATCACAGAATGTGTGATCACAGGCTGGGACAGTAACTGTCTACAGAATGTGTGATCACAGCCTGGGAACAGTAACTCAGCAGAATGTGTGATCACAGCTGGGACAGTAGCTACAACATAATGTGTGATCACAGCCTGGGACAGTAGCTCATCAGAATGTGTGATCACAGGCTGGGACAGTAACTCAGCAGAATGTGTGATTACAGCCTGGGACAGTTGCTACAACATAATGTGTGATCACAGTTTTGGACAGTAGCTTAGCAGAATATGTAATCACAGCTATGGACAGTTACTGTCCTACAGAATGTGTGATCACAGCCTGTAACAGTAACTGTCCTACAGAATGTGTGATCACAGCCCAGGACAGTAACTGTCCTACAGAATGTGAAATCACAGCCATGGACAGTAACTGTCATACCGAATGTGTAATCACAGCCCTGGGACAGTAACTGTCCTACAGAATGATATGTGTGACCACAGCCTGGGACAGTAGCTACAACAGAATGTGTGATCACAGCCTGGGACAGTAGCTACAACAGAATGTGTGATCACAGCCTGGGACAGTAACTGTCCTACAGAATGATATGTGTGATCACAGCATGGGATAGTAGCTATCCTACAGAATGTGTAATCACAGCCTGGGACAGTAACTGTCCGACAGAATGTATGATCACAGCAGGAGACAGTAACAGTCCTACAGTATGTGTCATCACATCCCAGAACAGTAACTGTCCTACAGAATTTGTGATCACAGCCTGGGACAGTAACTATCCAACAGGATGTATGATAACAGCCTGGGACAGTAACTGTCCTACAGAATGTATGATAACAGCCTGGGGCAATAACTGTCCTTCAGAATGTGTGTTCACAGCCCTGGACAGTAACTGTCCTACAGAATGTGTGATCACAGCCTGGGACAGTAACTGTTCTACAGAATGTGTGATCACAGCCTGTAACAGTAACTGTCCTACAGAATGTGTGATCACAGCCTAGGACAGTAACTGTCCTACAGAATGTGTGATCACAGCCTGGGACAGTAACTGTCCTACAGAATGTGTGATCACAGCCTGGGACAGTAACTGTCCTACAGAATGTGTGATCAATGCCTGGGATAGTAACTGTCCTACAGAATGTGTGATCACAGCCTGTAACAGTAACTGTCCTACAGAATGTGTGATCACAGCCATGGACAGTAACTGTCCTACAGAATGTGTGATCACAGCCTGGGACAGTAACTGTCCTACAGAATGTGTGATCACAGCCTGGGACAGTAACTGTCCTACAGAATGTGTGATCACAGCCTGGGACAGTAACAGTCCTACAGAATGTGTGATCACTGCCAGGGACAGTAACTGTCCTACAGAATGTGTGATCACAGCCTGGGACAGTAACTGTCCTACAGAATGTATGATCACAGCCTGGGACAGTAACTGTCCTACAGAATGTGTGATCACAGCCTGGGACAGTAACTGTCCTTCAGAATGTATGATAACAGCCCACTGGAACAGTAACTGTCCTTCGGAATGTGTGATCACAGCCTGGGACAGTAACTGTCCTACAGAATGTGTGATCACAGCCTGGGACAGTAACTGTCCTACAGAATGTGTGATCACAGCCTGGGACAGTAACTGTCCTACAGAATGTGTGATCACAGCCTGGGACAGTAACTGTCCTACAGAATGTGTGATCACAGCCTGGGACAGTAACTGTCCTACAGAATGTGTGATCACAGCCTGGGACAGTAACTGTCCTACAGAATGTGTGATCACAGCCTGGGACAGTAACTGTCCTACAGAATGTGTGATCACAGCCTGGGACAGTAACTGTCCTACAGAATGTGTGATCACAGCCTGGGACAGTAACTGTCCTACAGAATGTGTGATCACAGCCTGGGACAGTAACTGTCCTACAGAATGTGTGATCACAGCCATGGACAGTAACTGTCATACCGAATGTGTGATCAATGCCTTGGGACAGTAAACTGTCCTACAGAATGTGTGATCACAGCCTGGGACAGTAACTGTCCTACAGAATGTGTGATCACAGCCTGGGACAGTAACAGTCCTACAGAATGTGTGATCACAGCCTGGGACAGTAACTGTCCTACAGAATGTATGATCACAACAGGAGACAGTAACAGTCCTACAGTATGTGTCATCACATCCCAGAACAGTAACTGTCCTTCGGAATGTGTGATCACAGCCTGGGACAGAAACTGTCCTATAGAATGTGTTATCACAGCCTGGGACAGGAACTGTGTTACAGAATGTGTGATCACAGCCTGGGACAGTAACTGTCCTATATAATGTGTCATCACAGCCTGGAACAGTAACTGTCCTGCAGAATGTGTGATCACAGCCTGGAACAGGAACAGTCCTACATAATGTGTAATCACAGCCTGGGACAGTAACTGTCCTACAGAATGTGTGATCACAGCCTGGGACAGTAACTGTCCTATATAATGTGTGATCACAGCCTGGAACAGTAACTGTCCTGCAGAATGTGTGATCACAGCCTGGAACAGGAACAGTCCTACAGAATGTGTAATCACAGCCTGGGACAGTAGCTGTCCTACAGAATGTGTGATCACAGCCTGGGACATTAACTGTCCTACAGAATGTGTAATCACAGCCTGGGACAGTAACAATTTTACAGAATGTGTGATCACAGCCTGGGACAGTAACTGTCCTATATAATGTGTGATCACAGCCAGGATAGTAACTGTCCTACAGAATGTGTGATCACAGCCTGGGACATTAACAGTCCTACAGAATGTATGATAACAGCTTAAGGCAGTAACTGTCCTTCAGAATGTTTGATCACAGCCTGGGATAGTAACTGTCTTACAGAATGTGTGATCACAGCCAGGGACAGTAACTGTCCTACAGAATGTGTGATCACAGCCTGGGACAGTAACAATCTTACAGAATATGTGATCATAGCCCAGGATAGTAACAGTCCTACAGAATGTGTGATCATAGCCCGGGACAGAATGTGTGATCACATCCCGGGAGTAGTTTTGTCTAAATTGCTGTAAGATGCCAGGGCCAGAATCCGATAGTGTCATTTAGTAGTTGTCATTATTGTTACAATTATCAGTATAAGTAAGATGGTAGCAGTAGAACAGCAATTCTAGGAGCCATGGCAACCTCCCATGCACTGGTTGGTATATATTAAACATTACAAATAATATCTTTTGGATAGTTTGATGAACAGGCCAATTGAACCTTTAGTTGTTAATGTTAGACTTTTTGTATAACAATCAATTTCTACCAAATACTGAATGAAAATCCTTCACAAGGAAGAGAGCTTGTGAAAACAGCAGTCACTTATATCTGCTGGTCTAGATCTCTGACAGAGGAAGGGAGACAACTGCATGCCTTTATCCTGCTGTTCAGTTTGATATGCTTGGTGATGGTAAAATCAATACTTCTGGACTAGGTGGTGTATGTGTGTCAAAGATGGCCGACCTGAGAGAGGAGAAACAGGTTGTGTGTGTGTATGTGTGTGTACATGTGGACTGTATACATGTGCATAAACCTGTGTTTACACATGTGTATTGGGGTGGGCCAGTCAATTGATTACATTGTTTCAAGAGAACTAGAAATTCATTGCAGTCTTATTGAGATACCAACACGAAATATGTGCATATGTGAAGTATATATGCACTACAGTTTTGTATACATATATATTACTGACGGAGACTGGGCTTCATATTTCCATACAAAAAGTACAGTGATTGTGATTGCATCTATGGCAGTTATAGAATGATACGGCATTAGACCGGGGGATATCCTTGTCCACAGACGGTCTGGGCCAATACCAGCATGATGACAATAATTGTCTCGAACACAAGTCTAAATCTGGCTATGAATACAAAACAGTCCCAGGTTTCAAGTCACAGACTTGGGTCGGACATTCAGTCACAGATACTGTTCGATCAGATTGAGGTACTACATATTTAAGTGCTCTGAGCCAAATTTCCAGTTATTTTTTATATGTACCCCTATCAAAAAACATCTTCTTTAAGATTCAGCTGTTTTAAGACATGAATTAAATAACATAAAACATGAAAACTTTGTTGTTTTCTTACCAATTTCTTTTGCAAATTGATGTATGACTTACTTTGTAGAATAATTTTATGAAAGGCTAGTCCAAATTTGTTTCTATTAAGTGCCTCCTGATTTGCTTCGATTTAATACAGTATGTAGATAGATTATCTCATCTGAATTACAGCTTCGGATTCAACAAACCAGAAAGTAGATATAGAAAACCTAAGATTGGACTTTTTTTCAACGACAATCTTCAGAAGAAAACAAAAAAGCTATTTTAACTACTGCTGCATATTTTCATGTAGATTTAAACACGCATAAAAACACCCACAAAGTTTACAAATATGAATAATGATATTTACAAATAAGAATGAAAAATAAATAATCATATTGCAGTGCAGCTCTTATTTATATTTTAGATATTACTTGCATGTTTCTAGCACATTAGATAGCATCAGTGCTTTTCATAACATTTATTAATTGTGACACAGGTGCTTGATTAATTATCTATAACCTAATTAGCTGATCATAAGTAATTATAAAGAGGATTTATCAAATGCAAAATTATCCCAGAAACAATTTAGGCATTATCTTTGTACAAATGGTTCGCACAGTCAATCATGATCAAGTGAAAGACTCAAACCTACTTTTAGCAACAATAAAAAATATTTTGCTCTAAATTTGTTCATTACAGATATGCAAAGCTGCAGTCCATTTTTGTGAGTTTTCACACATGTTCTACATCTACTAATTGACAAGCCCGGGCTGTTTCATACATAATTCATACATTATTCACACAGCCAATATACATACAGGAAACTGAGCAGTTGGCTACACGACAGTGGGACTGTATTATAGGTTGTGCATATGAGGAGTATAGCTGCTGTTGTAGGCTCATTTCTCATTCAGTAGTAGTCTGTAGATCTTGTAATAAAAGCCAAAATACATTTACGATGTGATGACAGATTGCCCTCTCTGGGGCCCCCTGATCAATACATGGTTTATATTGTATTATTAAGAGTAGATTACAGTTATTGTAATTATGATATAAATCTGGCAGCGTGACCAGCCACGTGACTGCTCCATTTGATTGATGGAAAGAGTTGTAAACTACAATGACATAGATTTAAAAATATAGTATACGGTTATACCTTTGGTGACCTTCACCGGAAAATATCTTGGTAACAATATAAAAAATGTTCAGAGACTCACAAAATATTTTGTCATATTATATTATATGTAGTATCTTTTGTGTATTATATCCATATGATATTATTATCTTATTTGTGAGGTCCAGTTTAAGTGATGATAAATCATTTTCGTGAGGTCTTTTTCCAACAACTATCAAATGTTGTATTTGTGTGGCCTGCAATAAGCTGGTGTCATACAATATGAATATACACAGGTATCACAAAGTGTTAGCGGGGCAGCGTCAGAGTGAAATTGGGGCCGGGTGCGCGCCATGTCAGTGGTGCTGAGCGGCACCAGTGGTGATGTCGATGGTGTTCGCGGCATTGGTGGTGTTGGACCTGTGTCGGTAGTGTTCAGGAGCTACAGTGTTGGTGTTGAAGCCATACCGTCAGTGTTTAAATAGGTACTGGTGGCATCGGTGTTGGGGATGTCGGCTTTGAAATTCGTCACAAACTCCGAGTTCCAGTCCTATTAAAAATAAAACTTTATGTCTACTTTGTTACCAAAAGTGCTTACATCGGATTATTTTCCATATCCAAAGGTCAATGTCACTATTATTGAAAATAAAAAAGTAGTATTGATCGCAGCAATAAAAATTTCATCGGGTTATCATTTTCGTTCATTCTTTGGATTGCTTTGTGAGGTCATGATGGTCAAAGGTTGATGTCACAGTGACTAAAGATTTGTTTCTGCGGAATAACCAAAATTACATGAGACACGTCCCATTTGGAGTTCTTGTTGAAAATCTTCACTCTTGAAGACACACCAGCCCATTGTCACCATTGAGGGTAAAGTTGGGGCGAACGTACGTCCAGTTTCAGCTGTTAAAGACAGAAAACAAACAGGGACCCTCCAAAATTTAGACATACAGCTGGATCTACCTAATTATTATCTGCTTATAGTTACTGATGATCAACCCTGCCGTGTCCAATCCTTCGTAATCAAAGAAAATTGACAATTTCCGAAGAATTGCTGGTTCCTCATGAATATACATGGTCAAGTTATGACAATTAGTATCGTACATAATCAAATATAATATGTATATATATCATATTAACAGTCAGGGTCATGTAAGGACGTGCCAGGTTTGTTGGGTGGAGGAAAGCCGGAGTACCCGGAGAAAAACCACCGACCAGCGGTCAGTACCTGGCAACTGCCCCACTTGGGATTCGAACCCGCATCCCAGAGGTGGAGGGCTTGTGGTAATATGTCGGGACATCTTAACCACTCGGCCACCGCAATTAGTATCGTACATAATCAAATATAATATGTATATATATCATATTATATAACGATTAATGGACAGATGTCTCTGTAAGCCGATGATGTCAGAAGTATGATCAAATAATTAATGATTCATTATGTATAAATATGCCATACACTCGTCATCCCCTGTGTACAGTAAACCAATGTATTCTCCCAGCAACATAATTTTTGGGGGGGGGCTTTTTCATGCCCAAACTCTTTTTCCGGGTGACAAAAATTTCAAAATTTTAATTTTATGGATCTATTTTACACATTCTAGAGACTTGGTGATGTGAACAATTTTCGCGATTTCAGCTCCACCGTAAAATTCTGTATTTTTGTACATGTTCACATTTAAATGGTACATCCAGGTGTCTGTTATTTAGTCCATAGCCTTGTTTTGTTTATGTTTCCTATAGAACTAAATTCTGCCTGCTCCCTTCATGTTCACACCAGAGAATGGTATGAATAATTCACTGACTTTGTGTTGCAATGCAAAGCATGCAGCCCTTTCAAGTCTGGTGACAATTACCATATACAGTAGGCTGAACACAGGGAAACTATATAATATATAACAGTTTAAATTTGTAACCACGGCAATACCTACGAATATAACAGTCTACATATGTGACACAGTTTACATATGTATCCAACCTACATGTTATACATATCCTACACATGTTACAAAATACACATATATAACACGGTCTATATATCTAAAGAGCCTTTCTCTAGTTATAATTCATCATAATTTTTAATTTTAATAATTAATTATGCTAATTTTTACATAATTAATGCAGTCTAAGGTATACAGTCTAATTAATGTAAAGTGCTGGAATTTGGGGTCAGTGCTGGAAAAGTGCTTGAATTTTGGGTCAGTGCTGGAAAAGTGCTGAAATTTTTCTTTAAATCCTTGAAAAGTGCTGGAATTGAAACTTCATGCTTCCAGAACACTGACAAAAGCTCTGTTGTCAATCAATTTATCATAATTTCAGTAATTACTTGGGATGACTTTGTTGTTTGATAAGATTGTGTAATTGAATCTAATTACTCTGATAAAATTGTACTAACAAATTACTTGCAAATTGCAAAAAAAGGCATGTTTTCTGAAAATTCTGATTTCGAGTCCAATGTAGATGAAAAAAAGTAGTGCTTGAAAATCTAGAAAAAGTGCTTGAAAAGTGCTGGAATTTTGGTTTGAAAATCTGTAACGAACCATGAGTCTAACGTATACAGTCTAATTAATGTAGCACAGTACATGTATAGTAATCTACTTAAACAGCTAGTTTACATATAATATGCAGATTGTGTTTTCCATTATGTGATATGTAGACTAGTCTATTATGTAATATGTAGACTGATTATTTATGTAAATATGAATATTTGTCTATTATGTAATTAATATGAATATTTGTCTATTATGTAATATGAATATTTGTCTAGTATTAAATATGTAGACTTGTCTATTATGTAATATGTAGACTACTCTGTTATTCAATTTGTAGACTAGTCTTATTAGCTAAAATATAGACCTGTCCATTATGTAATATATAGACCTGTCCATTTTGTAATATGTAGACTAGTCTCATTAGCTAATATATAGACTTGTCTATTATGTAATATGTAGACTTGTCTAATGTAATATGTAGACTTGTCTTATTATGTAATATATAGACTTGTTAGTATTCAACATGTAGACTTGTCTATTATGTAATATGTAGACTTGTCTAATGTAATATGTAGATGACTTGTCTTATTATGTAATATATAGACTTGTCTAGTATTCAACATGTAGACTTGTCTATTATGTAATATGTAGACTTGTCTAATGTAATATGTAGACTTGTCTATTATGTAATATGTAGACTTGTCTAATGTAATATGTAGACTTGTCTAATGTAATATGTAGACTTGTCTAATGTAATATGTAGACTTGTCTAATGTAATATATAGACTTGTCTAATGTAATATGTAGACTTGTCTTATTATGTAATATATAGACTTGTCTAGTATTCAACATGTAGACTTGTCTAATGTAATATGTAGACTTGTCTAATGTAATATGTAGACTTGTCTTATTATGTAATATATAGACTTGTCTAGTATTCAACATGTAGACTTGTCTATTATGTAATATGTAGACTTGTCTAATGTAATATATAAACTTGTCTTATTATGTAATATATAGACTTGTCTTATTATGTAATATATAGACTTGTCTATTATGTTATATGTAGACTTGTCTATTATGTAACATGTAGACTTGTCTAATGTAATATGTAGACTTGTCTATTATGTAATATGTAGACTTGTCTAGTATTCAATATGTAGACTTGTCTAATGTAATATGTAGACTTGTCTAATGTAATATGTAGACTTGTCTAATGTAATATGTAGACTTGTCTAATGTAATATGTAGACTTGTCTAATGTAATATGTAGATTTGTCTATTATGCAACATGTAGACTTGTCTATTATGTAATATGTAGACTTGTCTATTATGTAATATGTAGATTTGTCTATTGTGTAATATGTAGACTGTACAGACTGTTATGTAAGGTTTAACAGAGCTGTTGGGGTGAGCCAGCACACTCTACCAGGCTGCTTGGTATTGATTTGTGTGGAATCCCACACACAATATATGTATTACATGGTGGGGAGCCAACACTTGCAGGCTCTCAAGCAGGCTGTGTTCACTGACTGGCACATAGGCTTTCCAACATGGAGACACAGACACACCTTCTAAAGCTACAACACCAACCCAACACGGATGTCTTTGTGGTGGAGTTGGTCTACCTTTGAACAGTCCAAGACAGATGCAAGCAGATTCTTCTTTTCCTCCGCGTAGTTTGACAACATCTCTGTGCTTTAGTTTGCAGGCATCATCAAAATGGAGCTACGCCCAGTGGCATCGAACGGTAGTGTTGTCACATTCCTAACATGTGGCTTATTGGAGTAATAGGCTGCACAAACTACACGATTCCATTGGACAGATGAGACAAAAATGTCACCAAAATAATGCTGAATTTCCTCTGATACAAACACCTTCCTGTAGGAATTTTTATCTGTAAATGAAGAACTGCAGCACATAATTGGTGTCTACGGTCGGCCTAGTGTTTCCAATTTCTCTGCCTCAGAGATGATAACTCGTGACAACACCGACTAGATATGTAATAATCGCAATGCAGTTTGGATGTGCGACGGTCTGAAGCTATCTTGTCGTATGTGACGGTCGAATGAAACCGTACAATATGGAGAGAGTACAATTCCATTGCTCCCACAATTAACATTTAAATCTACCTGTCTGAGTATATTGACAGTTATCTATAATAGCCTGCTGAAGGGGATGTCTTCTGTAGAATTACCTAGCTTTCCGGTTCATCAAAAATGTTACAATGATACTGTTTAGGGCATTTTAGTCAGCCAGGATTATTTCCGTATACTCTGGATCCGCTTGAGTGATTTTCAATTGTCAGAGAGTGACAACAGCACAAGGTTATTTACCTGGTGAAGGTCTCTATACATTTAAATAGAACTGTATAAATGACTGGTGTATATTGTCTCCATATATAACCCTGTGTGTCGGTACAAAAGACGTCAAGTCATATTCGATGTTTATTTGGAATGATATAGATATATTCATGCAAACCGTAAGTATTTTAGTGTTGGCAAAACATACAGGGACATCATGGTGTAAGATTCACCTTGGCTAGGGGCAGACGATGTCTGGGATAATAATGTAAAAGGCATCTTAAATTGACGATATACAAGGTGTATTTCATTATGTAGGCATTACACTTGACCTGTAGATTGGATAAACTATTTCTAATGTCTCAAAGATTTCTTCTATTCTACAGAACATTTTGTGGTCGTTTAATTTTCACTTCAACCATCAGAAAACACCTATTATATAACAGCTCCCACCATAAATTCACAGTGTATGGTGGAGTTCTACCGTCATGTGACCGTCACCAAGGGACATAACCAGAATGTTGTGAGATGCCAATATAATCGAATAAGTTCATTCAGCTGGATACTGTACAACTGCCATTTGTTAGTGAACTTAATAATTAATAAAGCTTACGTGTAGAGTTTATTCATCGGATGAGTTAATGGAAAACAGTTGACTGAATGTCTGACTCAGACTTTTCCTCTCATTTACACCCGGAGAGAGAGAGCCTTAATATCCTGTGATGCTTACATCGGAGATGATCTCTGAGACATAGATACTGAGTCTCATTGAATTGTATTTTCAATTTCTGGATTATATATCTTAACCTGCGTCTCTTGATGTCAAGCAGGTGTTTTAATACAAGGACAATCTTATAATTAAGCTTATCCTGAACTTAACAAATCATATATTTAACAAGTGCTACCTGGAGCTTGAGTTTTAATACAAGGGCTTGAGGCACTATCTGGAGCTTAAGTGCTTGTGACACTACTGGAAAACTGAGCTTTAAACAAGGGTTTGTCGGCCTACTTGACAACTGAGCCTAACAAGTGCTTGTTGTTCTAATTGATTGACAATTGAGCGCAATAAAGCTTGTGGCCCTACTTCATCATTGAGTCTAACAAGTGCTTGTTGCTCTACCTGACAACTGAGCCTAAGACTTGTGACATAGTCTGCTGAAGCTGCCGGATCTTTGAGAAGTAGCACTGGTGTGTTAGATGTAGTGAGATGGGTAGATTCCGATGTGTCGTCACCCCGGCCAGTGTTCTGTATAGTGTATGATGTCCAAGCACAGAGGATGGGACGACTTCGCAAAGTTCTATCAGGTCTCAGTGATATAGACTCTTTAGTGGTAATTGCTCTTTTTGTCACCAATCTGTTGTACGTACTGCAGTGTACACACCACATTAGTACAGGCGATCAGGTTGTGCTCTGAAATATGGGCAAAAGTTTCCACTTTCGCAAAAAGACACAACACAAATATACTGCAGCCTCGAACCAAAACATACAAATATTCACACACAATGCACATACTGCATACAGGCGAGGGTGTCCCTAAATGATGACCCTGATGACTGTTAATAGGATGTTAGACCAAGCCAGGAGAAATGATATTTTCGTGTGTCAACAGGTTAATTTTCGTGGTTCACTCATTCCAATATTTCTTGATATTGTTGTTCTTAGATTTGTCAATCAATTTCTTAATATTTCGCTGGTAGGTAAATTCTCTAATTTCAGTGAAAATAGCAAAATAACTGAAAGAATCCACAGGCAAAATTTAACAGTTATACAGATGGCAATTGTCTTTGGGTTGTGAGCACCACAACTTCCTCTTCTTTGAACTTGGAGCTTTTAAAACATAAAATAAGTTTATGAATGAACAGTCCACTATAGTCAATATTGCAGCATGAAATCTGTTATATTGTTTGATCTCCTGCTCAGTACATATTTTCCCTTGCCTATGATGAATGCACAAGTATTGAAAATGAAAACAAGTCCTATGGTGTTTTCAAATAGAGAAAATGAGACAATACCATTCTTTTTAGATATTTTACTTTTAAAGAATTGTGTTGAATTTAATTGTTACGCTTTGTTAAAAGAAGTTTTAGTTTAAACAATTGTTCATTGTTAAAAGAGGTCTGGACCTGGTTTCTTAAAACAAGCTTTAAGTAAAAAAAAATTCATAGAATTTACATAATGAGAAAATTATAACTTAAGTCTGCACTTCTATTTCCTGAAATCGAAGCTTAATTCAATACATAATATAGAGTGTTGTGTTAGGAAAGAATTGATGGTACATTTACCCAACTGATGTGATAGTAGTCTGTATGTATATGAGTCTGCTAGTCAAGACATATAGAAGAATAATTAATCCATTTCAGATAGGTTTTGACTAAACTAAAATCTTCAAACTTTGCCTAGAACATGTACACGATGAGTGATCCTCAGTGGTATCAGAATGTCTTTTTGTCTTGCAGCTGAACATGATTTTGCTAGAGCTGCAAAATTTTGAAGCAAAATTATTGAAAAAAAATGTTGAACAATCCAAAATCGATGCCGTAGTAAATATAGATATATTTTTATGAGTACATTTTTTCACACAAACAGCCTAAAACTGTTGTTGATATGATCATTTCTGAGCTGTTCTATAGTAATATTATACCTGGTATGTGATATTCTCACTTGGTCATATCAGTTCATGTATGGATATAGGTTTTGTGAAGATTTAATGAATGCCCAAAAAGACAAATTTCCACTCTATAATATAATCTAATGGCCAGAGCAAAACAGGTCGTTATTGCCATGACGTCTTTGTATTTATATGTTGATTTGTGTTGAAATTGGTTATTTTGGATCCTAGAATATTTAACTTATTAAACAGGTGGTCTTTATAAAGAGGTGGTCCCTAAAACTGGTGGTCTTTATAAAGAGGTGGTCCCTAAAACTGGTGGTCTTTATAAAGAGGTGGTCCCTAAAACTGGTGGTCTTTATAAAGAGGTGGTCCCTAAAACTGGTGGTCTTTATAAAGAGATGGTCCCTAAAACTGGTGGTCTTTATACAGAGGTGGTCTCTAAAACAGGTGGTCTTTATAAAGAAGTGGTCTCTAAAACTGGTGGTCTTTATACAAAGGTGGTTTTTATACAGATATGGTCTTTATACAGAGGTAGTCTTTATACAGAGGTGGTCTTTATACAGATGTGGTCTTTATACAGAGGTGATCCTTAAAACAGGTGGTCTGTATGAAGAGGTGGTTTTTATACAGAGATGGTCTGTATAAAGAGGTGGTCTTTATAAAGAGGTGGTCTCTAAAACAGGTGGTCTTTATAAAGAGGTGGTCTTTATACAGAGGTGGTCTCTAAAACAGGTTTTCTGTATACTGTATATATTATAAATATAATTTCTGATTTTTCAAAATTCCTTGTACACAAAAATGCATGTGCCTTTCATTTCCTTACCATGAAATCTCATAATGGACTGGTCTAGTCTTTGATTTAGAATAGTCTACATATGTCTTCAGGGATGAATGAGTTAACAAAATTGGGAAAAAGAAATCTTTCGCCCCTGAAATTACATAATGGACTGGTCTACTCTTTGATTTAGATTAGTCTACATGTGTCTTCAGAGATGAATGAGTAAATGACTGACCGCTGTTCCAGGCCCAACACCTGGATAGGATATGTATTAATATACATTTTGAAAATAAAAGGTTGATGCCTTGGATGTTGAGATGTGCAATAACAGTTGAAATGTTTCAAGTTAAATCATACTATATGGCAGCTGTAACCTATTTGATGGTCTCAAAACTTTAATTTGAAAAGCAGCTTCAATCAATGGTTTTTCAGCAAACTTCTTAATGAATTGATCAATAAGGAATCTCCACATTCCATATTAAAGTAATTCTATAAGGGGTCACCAGTTTGATGATCAGTCCTTGCCTCCTTATGTTTTCCTCAGCAGCTTCGTATTTTCTTTAACCACAGCTGTTAATAGGATGTAAAAGAATAGCAAACAAATCAACTCCAATTTAGTACTTGTGAGGTCTCCAGGTGGTACTACCTGTGTGTGGCCCTAATTTAGCACCTGTCTATATCCCCAATTAAGCACATGTGTGTCCCCAGAATTAAGCACCTGTCTGTGTCCCTTTAGCACATGTGTGTCCCCAAAATTAAGCACCTGCCTATATGTCCCTTCAGCACATGCGTGTCCCCTGAATTCCCAAATGAAGCAACCTGTATGTGTCTCAGATTAAGCAAATGTGTCTTTCATATGTCTACCCCAATTATCTCTTGTGTCTGTCCTCAACTTAAGGTAGCACTTGTATGTGTCACAAATTAAGCACATGTGTCTTTCATCTGTCTGCCTGAATTAAGCAACGGTGTCTGCCCAGCTGAGCACCTGTATGTGTCTCAAATTAAGCATATGTGTCTTTCATCTGTCTGCCTGAATTAAGCACATAGGTGTCTGCCCAGCTGAGCATCTGTATATGTCTCAAATTAAGCACATGTGTCTTTCATCTGTCTGCCTCAATTAAGCACCGGTGTCTGCCCAGCTGAGCACCTGTGAACACATGTAGTTGAAACAGGAAGTAACTGAACTGATATAAACCAAGCTAGCTGTGCAGTTCTAACTTTTTGGTGTAATTCACTAGGCCTTATTGATTTCTGGAAAATAATTAGAAATATATGAGTGTTGTCCCTGGGCACGTGTACAGTATTGATCTGAGCCAGCATAGCTTGCTAGTCCTGATGTTTAGCTGGCAGCCCAGTTAACTCGGCCTTCCACACAGCTCCCTCTGTCAGCACTGCAGATCCATATTCTGTATGGTGTTACACTAGGCAGTCACCACGGCCATGTTGGATCTGCTGTCTACCGCATAGATCTCCGTCCTCGGTGATGTCTGCTGTCTAGATCTGAGTCGTCTGTGATCTTTACAACAGTCTCTCCTTCTCCCGTGGAAATACAAAGCTGTGAGGACAGATTGTGTTTGGATTGTGTTTGGATTGCCTGCGTTTTGGTCTAGTTTCAGGGGAGTGTGTACTGGATTTGGGTTGGATTGACCCACCGTGTGTTTCACTATAGTCTGTTATGTTTCTGTGTATACAGCAAGCAGACAGCAGCCTAAAGCTATAGGATCATCACCTGAAGACGCCTGTAGACTCTGTGGTCAACTCAATGTTGTCTTACTGACTCTAATACTATACCAGAGATTTACACTTAAGTGTCAGAAAACACTGGGCAGCTGATTTGTCTAACTGGACAAAATCAAAGACACTGGTGAAGTCACTTTGGCCTTGCTTGGTCAGTTTTGGCTTTATCATAGCTAATTACTGGATATAAGGTGATATCTGATGCCCCAGGGTGTTAGATAGAGTCAGAGATTTCCTCAGAGATTTTGAGGAATATCTCGGGAGGGCTCTACCTGTTAGTTATTAACACTGATAAACCTTCGGGCTGTACTTAGTAGTACATGTAGACTGCTTAGTGTAGTTATAGCTTGAAATGAAGGAAACGTCAAGAACGTTTTAACCACATAAATAGGTAAAGTTTTGGTTGAATCGCTTCACAAATTGGTAAAGTCTCGGTCAAAGGATTGCTTCACAAATAGGTAAAATCTCGGTGGGTTTGCTGAATCAGCAGTGTTAATCTGTGCTGGGCGAGACAGCAGATTTGTAAACAGTGAGGATCGTGTCAGCCTGCTAACGGTGAAGCGTTGCAACTGAATGTCAACTAATGGACAATTGATTTTTACCTGGACACGAGTGTGAATGTCTGTGGGTTCATGACATATTGCAAAATCACCATTGGAATGTTAACTGCCTGTGAAAAGCATTAGAAAAGCACTCGATATTAATTATCAGCATTGTGGAAGGGTCTGATTCGAGATTGTCTATTTCCTGTAATTTCGATTTTAGGTTAGATTTACAAAAAACAGAAGAAGAAAAAGAAGACCATTAAAAAACAGACAGTTCTGTAAAACTTAAGTGTCAGATAAATGAACTGAATGATCAAGATCTGATACTTGAGTGTGTTCAAAGTTTACTGAGACATTTTAGAGAAGTAGTGTTTTCTGTCGTGTAACAACGTTTAGATGAGGTGTTGCTAGGGTGTAGAGGGTTTGGAGCGGGACTCATGTGTATACTATGGTAGCTGTGAAGATACAGTCACAGGACCAATACAATCTACTCGACAGCTCTTCATCTATTTCATTGGTAAGTTCTTCTTCTCTGATTTGAGGTATTCTACATCTGTATATTAGAGTTATCTGCCCTTGCGGGTAGGTATCGATTACGACATCATGTGTTTATGAGCATAACATCATTCATTCATGAGGACATGAGGTGAATTTTGCTCACAAACTAATGATGTCACGATGGATACCTAAGGCAAGGGAGATTACTCTATAATATGCAAAGACGGAATGAATAAGGATTGAGATAAGTTCAGTATGACAATCAGATTATGCATTAAGTTAGCCATTTACTCTGAAATATATTGTGACTGTGGCTTGACATTTATATAGAAACGTAATTGCAGAAATTGGTTCTATCATGTATAAGATCAAATATAAAAATTTAATTGTATTTGAACATTTAGTTTAAAGACCCTTTACCTTAGCAAAACAGAAATTAAAAGTTTCTTAAAAACAACAATGCTATGCGAAAATGTATATCAATTGCCTAAGAGGATGTAATAAAGCTGACCAAATGCAAGATTCCCTGCGTAAAGTATTAACAGTGAAGATTCATTTTGCTGTTTTGTCGCACAGTGATAATCAAACGACACGCGGTAATTAGAACGATGGCAGGAAACATAAAACGACGGGCGTTATGAAATTTAGCTTTTAATTTATTTAAATTAAATTGTTAGAAAGGTGATGGTAAGTGTACTTATAACGGTTAATTAATAATGTAATTATGACTCTTAAAAATTATCAATTTCATTTTACATTCCCAATTTAAAAATTAAAAGCCGTTTCGGAAAGGTAGTGGGCCTTTAATGGATATAAGTGTGTTGCTCGTTATATGTAAAGGGAGATAATCAACTGTCAAGGGAGACAATCCATTTTGAAGGAGGTGATTTAATTATTAGAGGAGATATATCACTGCATGTCATAATCTTTTAGATGATATCATCCAATAATTGGTCGATGTTAATCCTCATACAGAATTTTAATGATTCCACAGCCAGATTTTATTGACCAGAAAGAAAAATTTATTTCCTAAATGAAAACAAATTTGCTTTATTGAGTAGCAGATTTGGGAATAACTATTAATGCTATATGTTATTGAATCAATGACTGTTCTGTAAGTGGAGCTCCTGTTTATCATAGCTAGCTGATGGAGCTGTGTCAACAGATATACGCTATAGAACAAGTTGACTGGAAATCTCAAACAATATTTACAGACAACCACACCTCTGATATATAGATTTCTCTCAGTATGGTAAAATTAACTGCCAGGCTGTGTTTTACCACGCCTCGATCGTGCTCGCACATGCACTTGTAACCTATAATTCAATGTCGGAGCATTCACAATGCATGTACCCAGTGTGGTTTGATTGACAACTAGCTTATGCTAGGTTTACACTATGTTCCCGGCGGCCACGGCAGCCCCGTTTCGGGCCGTGGACAAAACGTGATAGACAAACGTGAGCGGTCGTGATTACCGTGGATGCCGTGCCAGATTTTTAAACTGTCAAAAAATTTGCCACGGCAGTCACGGTACAGATGGTAAACGCCACAGGATGTCATAAAACGGGATTGACGTAACAAAACGTAACAATGCGTGCGAGGCCGTAACAAAACTTCCAGACGGTCCGTGGTGGAACGGGCAGCAAGCACGTTTTCCGGAATCTAACGGTGATTTCAAGTTTTGTGACGTTCTGTTGCGTTTTTTTCCATGTTTTATCATGGTTGATGCAGATTGGCTGCACGTTTTGTGCCGTTTTGTTCAAGGTTTGTCAAGGTTTTGAGGGCAAGCCAAGGTGGATGATAACCGTTTCGATACGTTCTGTCAAGGCACATCACGGCTTGTAGCGATTGAAAGCCCGACATGATACGGCATGTTACGTCTTATTACGGTCTTACGTTGCAACCAATATCTGATAAAGTATCATTGCCTGGCCTGGTACATATTTGCTACTTCATGGATTATTTGTATTATTAAATAGAAATAGTCATTATCAAACACATTAAAACCATCAAATTATACAAAAGCTATTTTTGCATAAGACAGATTAAGTGATTAACCATTACAGAAAAAATTGGCGTAAAAACACTTGGCTATAATAATTATATATTCATACCAAATATAATTTGTAATTAAAATATGTTTGAAATGACATTTTCGGCAATAAATATTGTTTCATTTGCTTCAAAAAAAAATCCCGGTATCAGACTTTCATCCCTAGTAAGCCTTGGCGGACCATGAAAAACGTATCGTAGCTTGATCAAAAAGTGTAAAACGTGGCAGACCTCATCAGATCGTAACAGGCCTAGTGAGAACGTAGTGGTATTCTTGATAGACCGTGCTAAAGCCGTAGTGTACCTTTAACCTCCCGGAACAGCACTTTCCCGTATATCCACGGTCCATGACGTAATCCATAAAAGACGGTGGCAAAACTTCACAAGACCTAGCTCAACTTGAATACAGAGACAAAAATAGCCAAAACTCCACGGAGCACCACATTTCGGGCAAACGGGGCTACCGTGATCGCTGGGAACATAGTGTTAACCTAGCATAACCGTCTATTTTTCAAATATATTTATTCTGGTTATAGAAATGACTTAGAACTGCATATAGATGTATGAAATCGCCAAAAATAAAAAGAATTTCTTATAATGAGCTCTGGCTTATTTGATCCTCCTTCAGCAAAACCTGGTATGTCAATAATAAATGTACATGAATTTGATATAAGTAGGCTAGTGGTTTTTTCTCAGGGAACTTTGGCTTTCTTAATCTGGCAGAACCTGGTTTGTCCTTAATAACTGTACATGAATTTGATATAATTAGGATAGCGGTTTTTCTCAGGAGACTCTGGTTTTCCTCCTCTACCAATTCATGGTTTGTCCATGCCTTGTCCATGCCTTGTACTGCATGTTCAAGAATGTGATATAATTAAGATGAAGCTGAGTTGTGATAGATTGTGTCTGAGCTGTGTCACATCCCCCAAGTGCTAAGTATCTAGACAATGGCAGCTTATACTGATAATCAGGTCAAGTATGGATCGTCAGAGTTATGTCAGACTTTGTGTGGGATTCAATGTAACTGGAATGGCTAAGTGATACATAGAGTGATCTGTAGTGATAATTTGGCTGTAATTCTGCTATAAAGGGCACCTCTATATAAAGGACACCTATCTATAAAGGACAGATCCATCAACCCCATTTGGTGCATAAAGGGCACCTGTCTATAAAGGACATTTTTGCTGTGTTCCTTGGTGTCCTTTATAGACAGGTTTTGACTGTTTGAATCCTTAGATATAAACAGATAAAATTTAAAGTCTAATAGCTCATGATCAGTGTTTATTCTATTTGTGGCTCCATGTTTTCACTTCCACCTTTACATTTTAGGAATAACTTTATTTAAGCATTAATTATACAGTACTAGAATGGCTTTTGTCTAAATATATAATGCCTGATTTCTTTCTCCCAATTCAGAAGATTTAAAAACGCAAGTTATTCATATCTAATATAAGATGTTTTTTGTCAAACATATAAATGCTTTATTTCTTTTCTCCCAATTCAGAAGAAACCTTTAAAAGTAAGTTGATTGCTAATGATTTTGATATCTTTCACATAATAATTAACAAATAGCACCATTACAAAGTTTTTAACTCATCACTAACTGTGAGTGCATGGCATGCGCTCAGTTCACCGGCAGGACCTGTGGTAAAGTATCCTTCCAGAAGTCGTTAATTGTTAATATATCAAAGACATTTTAGTTGATGGTTCAATGAGCTCTCTGTTGGCCCAGGAGACTGGTTGTCTTCCTGTGGTACTCTGACTTCCCCCTCATCCAGAATCTGTCCATATTGTAACTTAGTTTACCCCAGTCCTAAATTCTGGTACTGTCTAAAAACCCACAAGATTAGTATTGAATGAAATACAAATTTACATATATATGTTCTCACTCTGTCCGTCATTTTCAAAGTCTTAATGTATTAATCAGTATCTTCTGAATTAGAAGTAATACAACCAAATATTGAGCAATATTTTACAAGATTTCTCATTAAGCTGAAGCAGCATCAAGTTGATTTTTAATTTGGATAATTCCAATGTGAGACCTGTAGCAGTGCAATTCTCCAGGGTTATAAAGGTCGTAAACAAATGTCAGCCCCCGCACTTGTACTGCAACACCAGGGAATGTGCCGCTGATGGAGTCTGTTGTGTAGATTCTCAGTCCCACAGGGATCTTCTGTCTAGTTATGTCACATTGTTAGGCAAAGATTGTGAACTTGTGACGTAATGGACAGTAATGGATGTGAAATGTTAAGTGTGAGAAGGATTATAGGAGTAGACAGTGTGAGGATGGTAGATTCCATCATATTGGTTCTGTCTTTATTGCTATATCTGAGCTTAATAGCTTAATTATAACCAGGGCTCAGGATCGCCCCACAAGACAATAGATGTTAACATGTCTTTTTGTAATTTGGTGGATGTGGTGTATAATGTGTCCTGTCAGATCACATACTGATTCCTAGCCCGATTTCATATCGAGAGAAATAGTCAAACCTGCTATGATTAGGGCACCTCTGTATAGAGGACTCCTGTCTATAAAGGACACCTGTACATAAAGGACCTCTATAAAAGGACACCTCTGTATAAAGGATACCTGTCTATAAAGGACACTTGTATAAAGGACCTCTATAAAGGTACACCTCTGTATAAAGGATACCTGTCTATAAAGGACCTCTATAAAAGTACACCTCTGTATAAAGGATACCTGTATGTCTATAAAGGACATACTCATAAACCTTATTTGGAACAATTTACAAGAATATTTACCATTACATAAAGATTGTCTCTGTATACTGGACACCTGTCTATAAAGGACATTTTTGTTGTGTCCCTTTTGATTGAACAGGTATTTAGGTCTTTCATGTTAATTCATTCTTTTGTTTGGTATCTTTCCTCATTCCATCCCCTCAAGTATGAGCGATTGGGGCATTGTATTGTCACTAGATCAGAAATGTTGTCAATTCAATACTTCTAGGACTTTATTTGTAAATGACAAATCATATCTGACCATCAAATAGTAATGCTTTGCCTGCTTCTTTACATGCCAATGTATATTATTTATGTTACTTTTCTATTACTGCTTATTGATAAACAGCATATCTATTTAAGCACTGGGTATATTTCAATCATACTTCCCTATAATTTCATAATGTACTGTTCCAGCCTTAGAATCAGCATAGTTCATACTTGTATTTAGGGGTGTTGGTGATGACTACCATTATATATCTATAGTATCCTGTGTCATGCACTTGACTCATTCATTCACTGTGTGTCTATTGATTTGTGTAACACACTTCCTATACAGTATTGTATAAGACTGTTTCTGATCCAATAAACACACCGGGCCGGCGCTGGTTTCATATATGCCGTATTCAACCCAATAAGCACTCTTTGGGAGATAACCAAGATGTGGCTGGCTTTATGTTTCAGTGACATATGATTGTATTTGGTCGGGAGTGATGTCTGATGTCCTGGACAGTTTGCTACAGTGACATAGCATTATGATTGTATTTGGTCGGGAGTGATGTCTGAAGTCCTGGAACTGTTTGCTGCTAGTGACATAAGCATTATGATTTGTATTTGGTCAGGGAGTGATAGTCTGATGTCCTGGACAGTTTGCTGCAGTGACGTAGCATTATGATTGTATTTGGTCAGGAGTGATGTCTGATGTCCTGGACAGTTTGCTGCAGTGACATAGCATTATGATTGTATTTGGTCAGGAGTGATGTCTGAAGTCCTTGACAGTTTGCTGCAGTGACATAGCATTATGATTGTATTTGGTCGGGAGTGATGTCTGAAGTCCTGGACAGTTTGCTGCAGTGACGTAGCATGCTGCAGTGACGTAGCATTATGATTGTATTTGGTCAGGAGTGATGTCTGTTGTCCTTGACAGTTTGCTGCAGTGACGTAGCATTATGATTGTATTTGGTCGGGAGTGATGTCTGATATCCTGGATAGTTTGCTGCAGTGACATAGCATTATGATTGTATTTGGTCAGGAGTGATGTCTGAAGTCCTGGACAGTTTAATTGCTGCAGTGACATAGCATGCTGCAGTGACGTAGCATTATGATTGTATTTGGTCGGGAGTGATGTCTGATATCCTGGATAGTTTGCTGCAGTGACGTAGCATTATGACTGTATTTGGTCAGGAGAGATGTCTGAAGTCTTGGACAGTTTGCTGCAGTGACGTAGCATTATGATTGTATTTAATCAGGAGTGATGTCTGAAGTCCTGGACAGTTTGCTGCAGTGATGTAGCATTATGATTGTATTTGGTCGGGAGTGATGTCTGAAGTCCTAGACAGTTTGCTGCAGTGAAGTAGCATTATGATTGTATTTGGTCGGGAGTGATGTCTGATGTCCTGGACAGTTTGCTGCAGTGACATAGCATTATGATTGTATTTGGTCGGAGTGATGTCTGAAGTCCTGGACAGTTTGCTTGCAGTGACGTAGCATTATGATTGTATTTGGTCGGGAGTGATGTCTGAAGTCCTGGACAATTTGCTGCAGTGACGTAGCATTATGATTGTATTTGGTCGGAGTGATGTCTGAAGTCCTGGACAGTTTGCTGCAGTGACTAGCATTATGATTGTATTTTGGTCAGGAGTGATGTTCTGATATCCTTGACAGTTTGCTGCAGTGACTTAGCATTATGATTGTATTTGGTCAGGAGTGATGTCTGAAGTCCTGGACAGTTTGCTGCTGCAGGGACGTAGCATTATGATTGTATTTGGTCAGGACGTGAAGTCTGATAATCCTTGACAGTTTGCTGCAGTGACGTAGCATTATGATTGTATTTGGTCAGAAAGTGATGTCTGAAGTCCTTGACAGTTTGCTGCAGTGATGTAGCATTATGATTGTATTTGGTCAGGAGTCTGATTGTCTGAATTCCTGGACAGTTTGCTGCAGTGACATAGCATTATGATTGTATTTGGTCAGGGAGTGATGTCTGAAGTCCTTGACAGTTTGCTGCTCAGTGACATAGCATTATGATTGTATTTGGTCAGGAGTGATGTTCTGAATGTCCTGGGACAGTTTGCTTGCAGTGATGTAGCATTATGATTGTATTTGGTCAGGAGTGATGTCTGATGTCCTGGACAGTTTGCTGCAGTGACATAGCATTATGATTGTATTTGGTCGGGAGTGATGTCTGAAGTCCTGGACAGTTTGCTGCAGTGACATAGCATTATGATTGTATTTGGTCGGGAGTGATGTCTGATGTCCTGGACAGTTTGCTGCAGTGACATAGCATTATGATTGTATTTGGTCGGGAGTGATGTCTGAAGTCCTGGACAGTTTGCTGCAGTGACATAGCATTATGATTGTATTTGGTCAGGAGTGTGATGTCTGAAGTCCTTGACAGTTTGCTGCAGTGACGTAGCATTATGATTGTATTTGGTCAGGAGTGATGTCTGAAGTCCTTGACAGTTTGCTGCAGTGACGTAGCATTATGATTGTATTTGGTCGGGAGTGATGTCTGAAGTCCTGGACAGTTTGCTGCAGTGACGTAGCATTATGATTGTATTTGGTCGGGAGTGATGTCTGAAGTCCTGGACAGTTTGCTGCAGTGACGTAGCATTATGATTGTATTTGGTCTGGAGTAGCATAGTGATTGTCTGATGTCCCTTGACAGTTTGCTGCAGTGACATAGCATTATGATTGTATTTGGTCAGGAGTGATGTCTGATGTCCTTGACAGTTTGCTGCAGTGACGTAGCATTATGATTTTATTTGGTCAGGAGTGATGTCTGAAGTCCTTGACAGTTTGCTGCAGTGACGTAGCATTATGATTGTATTTGGTCAGGAGTGATGTCTGAATGTCCTTGACAGTTTGCTGCAGTGATGTAGCATTATGATTGTATTTGGTCAGGAGTGATGTCTGTTGTCCTTGACAGTTTGCTGCAGTGATGTAGCATTATGATTGTATTTGGTCAGGAGTGATGTCTGAAGTCCTGGACAGTTTGCTGCAGTGACATAGCATTATGATTGTATTTGGTCAGGAGTGATGTCTGAAGTCCTGGACAGTTTGCTGCAGTGACATAGCATTATGATTTGTATTTGTCTTGATTACGGCAGATGACTTCAACAGTATGCTTCAGTGACGTAGCATTATGATTGTATTTGGTCAGGAGTGATGTCTGAAGTCCTTGACAGTTTGCTGTAGTGACGTAGCATTATGATTGTATTTGGTCGGGTCTGATACCGATGACTTCAAACAGTAATGCTTCAGTGACGTAGCATTATGACTGTATTTGGTCAGGAGTGATGTCTGATGTCCTTGACAGTTGCTGCTGCAGTGACATAGCATTATGATTGTATTTGGTCGGGTCTGATACCCGATGACTTCAACAGTATGCTTCAGTGACGTAGCATTATGACTGTATTTGGTCAGGAGTGATGTCTGATGTCCTTGACAGTTTGCTGCAGTGACGTAGCATTATGATTGTATTTGGTCGGGTCTGATACCCGATGACTTCAACAGTATGCTGCAGTGACGTAGCATTATGACTGTATTTGGTCAGGAGTGATGTCTGAAGTCCTTGACAGTTTGCTGCAGTGACGTAGCATTATGAATTGTATTTGGGTCGGGTCTGATACCCGATGACTTCAACAGTATGCTTCAGTGACGTAGTTGCTGATTGGACAGTATGATGTCTGAGTCCTTGACAGTTTGCTGCAGTGACATAGCATTATAATTGTATTTGGTCGGGAGTGATGTCTGATGTCCTTGACAGTTTGCTGCAGTGACATAGCATTATGATGTATTTGGTCAGGAGTATGTGATGTCTGAAGTCCTTGACAGTTATGCTGCAGTGACTGTAGCATTATGATTGTATTTGGTCAGGAGTGATGTCTGATGTCCTGGACAGTTTGCTGCAGTGACGTAGCATTATGATTGTATTTGGTCTGGGAGTGATGTCTGAATTCTTGGACAGTTTGGCTGCAGTGACGTAGCATTATGGATTGTATTTGGTCAGGAGTACTAGTGATGTCTGATGTCCTTGACAGTTTGCTGCAGTGACGTAGCATTATGATTGTATTTGGTCCAGGAGTGATGTCTGAAGTCCTTGACAGTTATGCTTGCAGTGACGTAGCTTTATGATTGTATTTGGTCAGGAGTGTTGTCTGACAGTCCAGCTTGGACAGTTTGCTGCATCGTGACATTATGACTTCAACAGTATTGGGTCGGGAAGATACCGATGACTTCAATCATAGATAGACACTGGAGACAACATATGTAATGTACACTATCACAAGGAAGGACACAACATTAATGTAATACAACAATCTCTCACCACACTATGCACAACAATGAGGATCTCACACCGACACTATAATGCAATCATTAGATACAACACCACACTATCACAAGGAGACAAAACATTAATGTAATACAACATTCTCTCATGATCAAAACATATTATCAGGTGATCCAAGCAGAAAGGGTGCACTGCTATACTACAAATGTTTAACAGAAAACCAAAAGCCAGCAGATACCACATGCATGTAATTCACATACAGGGGAGACCTCTCTGAAAAGATCTTCAAAAACAAAATTAGAAACACAAATTAAATTATAAAAATTTTTTATATTGTTTTAAAATTGTGATCTTTAACTGCACTTTTAATTACACTTTTTGATCCTCATTCTACTACTAGGTAATGGTCGACACTGATTGCACCGTCCTATATGTACAGGCTATATACTCAAAATGGGATGATGTGTTGAACTTGTGTACAAATTTCTTTTTCATTAATAAACAAGTCTTTTGTTAAAACTTTAAATTAATGGGGAAAAAACCCCATAGTATTTTATAATCATTAAATGAATTTTAAATGGACTAAAATTTATATTATACATTACTAAAACAAAAACACACAATTTCAAAGTTCTTCCTAACTGATTTTAACTTTATCACTTGACTACTGTATGAAAGCCGATTATTTTGATGGCTCAAATTTTTTTTCGATTTTGACTTAAAACAGTAAAATCAAAGTTTGGTGGATCAAAACCTGCAATATGGCTGTAAGAGTATATATGATTTATTTATTATTTGTATAAAATTTTCATGACAGCTTTAAGTCAAGAAAAATTACCCAATGAAAATTATCGGCTATATGGTACTTCCTGCTTTGATTATAAATAAATGCCTCTTATAAAAGTCAAGAAGCCAAACTGTTAATTATATTAGATTTCCAGTGACAATTTAATATCTTAAGAAACCATTCTTATGATGACCTTGACCTTGACCTTATTCAGTACTGATAATGATGTAACTGCCCTCTGACCTTGACATTTGCGTCAGTACTTATGATGATGAAACTGACCTTGACCTTTTACCTCTTTATCCGTACTAATGATGATGAAACTGTCCTCTGACCTTGATCTTTTTATTTGTACTTATGACGATGAAACTGTCTTTTGTTCTCTACCTCTTTGTCAGTACTGTCCTCTGACCTTGAACTCTTTGTCGTTACAGGGATCAGGAGAATCCAATATAAGTCAGCCTTCCTCCGACATTTCTCTAGACGAGGAACGAGAAGCCCTGCGGCGGGAGACGGTGCGGCAGGCATTGGATCAGCTGGAAAAGGCACGGGTATGTCATAAGATCTAACTCATTATATATCATATTTGTTACATTTCTCATATTCTTGGTACATAAGTGCACTTGGCCCCCTTCTATGCTTTTGCAGTCCATTAAAAATGAATTCTTTAATCGATGACTACCTAAACCTCTTCATATCTGACAATACTCCTCTGACATCTCTCCAATCCTTTTATCTTTGCAACTTACCGTATTCACTGTAATAATTGCTCTTCCCCTATAAGCACCACACGTTCACACCTCAGCTCTTCTGATAGAGAAGTTGTTATATTTTACACACACACACCCTCCCTCCCGCCACCAAAGAGCATGGATTTAACAATGTTTTTACAGCTGTGTGAATCTTACAACATTGGAATTGTATTCCATATTACATGATTTTGCAAGTCTTGTACATGTAAATCATGCTGTAATAATGCATCTTAAAGGAATGAAGGTATACCGAATGCATTCGAGTGTACTGTGACAGAGTGATATGCCATGGGTACAGAAGGATTTGGAATATGGCTGACTTCTTCTGGAGGTTTTTCCTCCACACCTTAATTTGGTTATCTGATAGGGTCCAAATTTGTTATAATTTTTTAAGTGCCCTGGGCGGTTATTACGATTTGAAAATAAAATCTCGAAATGTACGCTAAAAACTGTTTACATTAAGAAACTTCTGTACAATGATATTCTTACCTGACCAAAATTTTGATTTCACCATTTCTCGGGTCATACCTCCGTAAATACATGGGTATGTACCTACACTGTATAAAGACACGGTCTGTCTGTGGGTCAGACCTCACTAAATACATGGGTATGTACCTACACTGTATAAAGACACGGTCTGTGGGTCAGACCTCACTAAATACATGGGTATGTACCTACACTGTATAAAGACACGGTCTGTGGGTCAGACCTCACTAAATACATGGGTATGTACCTACACTGTATAAAGACACAGTCTGTGGGTCAGACCTCACTAAATACATGGGTATGTACCTACACTGTATAAAGACACAGTCTGTGGGTCAGACTCACTAAATACATGGGTATGTACCTACACTGTATAAAGACACAGTCTGTGGGTCAGACCTCACTAAATACATGGGTAATGTACCTACACTGTATAAAGACACAGTCTGTGGGTCAGACCTCACTAAATACATGGGTATGTACCTACACTGTATAAAGACACAGTCTGTGGGTCAGACCTCACTAAATACATGGGTATGTACCTACACTGTATAAAAAGAAAGCCTGTGGGTCAGACCTCACTAAATACATGGGTCAGTACCTACACTGTATAAAGACACGTCTGTGGGTCATACCTCACTAACATACATGGGTATGTACCTACACTGTATAAAAAGAAAGCCTGTGGGTCAGACCTGGGCAGACGTTGTAACAGCTAGCAGTCATTACATTGCTTTTACTGCATTGATTTTATGTAAATTCACAAGACTCTGTTGTCATGGTTACAGGTAGTCATCGGCATATATGATATTTGATTAACATCATTGTTAGTTTTTTCAGTTGGGCTGATGCCAAAAACTTTAGAAGCAAACATTGTAGGCTTCAGGTGCTGGCTGTCTAAGCTACATAAGCACCTACCGTATCTGGTTTACACAAAACTATGTATTTACCTCAAATCACCAGAATCTTCCACAAGTCATGGCTGATATACGTTATACTGTAACAGTAAAACATGTTGATAGCGCTAAACTAACATTAAATTCATGATTATTATGTAGTAATTTCTGTTTTCCCTTAAATTCCTATAAGATGTTTGCAGTATCTGTATAATGAATTATGCTTTATGTAAGTGATTCTGTTGGGCCGCGGAGGTTTATTATAGCTGTGTTTTACTGATAATGCAGCATGCTGGGATTGACTGCTATATTAGATACCATGGTTACATGAATGACTGACCTTGACCTTTAGTCCAGGAGCCAGATAGGGTCCTCGATCGCACCCCCTCCTACACACACATGCATATCTACCGAAGCAATATGGCTTGCATAGTTCATGGAAACCATCTTGTACCATTTGATATAAGATGTTTCACTATAGATGTTTTCTTTGTCCTGCAGTCCAAACCAGTAACCATCACAGTTAATAGAAAC
This sequence comes from Argopecten irradians, assembly GCF_041381155.1. Lineage (NCBI taxonomy): Eukaryota > Metazoa > Mollusca > Bivalvia > Pectinida > Pectinidae > Argopecten > Argopecten irradians. Next base: position 9,682,948 of record NC_091149.1, on the reverse strand, counting down.
CAATATGCAATTTGATATATATACGGTACACGAAGGTGTTGTACTAAAGGTGTTTTCTCTGTCCACAGTCCAAACCAGTGGCCTTCGCAGTTCGTACCAATGTGGCTTATAAGGGTTCCCAGGATATGGAATGCCCAGCCCATGGGCATGCTGTATCCTTCGGTGTCAAAGATTTTCTCCATATAAAGGAGGTAAGATACTACGTATAAACACAACCATGTGAGATTGATTAACAGCATTACTGTTTAATTTGACTTCTCAAATTCATTTTGTCAGAAAGACATTTTATTTATCCAGATTAGAAGAAAAAAATATATATAACAAGTATATTTTATGTAAAATTTCTGGTGTCAACATAAAAAATATAGAGTTTGGGTTATTTTGAACTTCAGAAGAAAATGTTTGTTCTTGGTTCAGTGGAGTCATTTTAAACAATGATTATTTACTCCGATAACTGTCCAGATAAACCTGATTGTTTGTTTCAGAAATTCAATAATGAATGGTGGATAGGGCGACAAGTGAAGGAAGGCTGTGATGTGGGTTTTATACCCAGCCCTGCCAAGCTGGAAAACCTGAAAGTACAGCCAGGGAGTAGTGGAGGCCGGCCTGCCAAGGTCTACTCAAAGTAAGTATTGAATAGGGATGAGGGGGGCACATAGAATAGGGATAAGGGGGCCAATAGATTCAAGTAAGTATTGAATAGGGATGAGGGGGCCAAAGAAAAGGGATGAGGGGGCCAAAAGTCTTAAAGTGAGTATTAATTAGGGATAAGGGGGCAACTAGAATAGGGATGAGGAGCCCATAGACTCCAAATGAGTAATGAATAGAGATGAGGGGGCCCAGAGAATAGGATGAGGGGCCCATAGAATAGAGATGAGGGGCCCATAGGATAGGGATGAGGGGCCCATAGAATAGAGATGAGGGGGCCCATAGAATAGAGATGAGGGGGCCCAGAGAATAGGGATGAGGGGCCCATAGAATAGGGATGAGGGGGCCCATAGAATAGGGATGAGGGGGCCCATAGCATAGGGATGAGGGGGCCCATAGAATAGAGATGAGGGGGCCCAGAGGATAGGGATGAGGGGGCCCATAGAATAGAGATGAGGGTCCATTAGAATAGAGATGAGGGGCCCATAGCATATAGATGAGGGGGCCCATAGAATAGAGATGAGGGCCCATAGAAAATTAGATGAGGGGGCCCATAGAATAGAGATGAGGGGGCCCAGATGATAGGGATGAGGGGCCCATAGTATAGAGATGAGGGGGCCCATAGAATAGAGATGAGGGGGCATAAACTCATAGGGGTCCAGCATAGACACCTTTAATGTGTGTGTGTGTGTGTGTGTGTGTGTGTGTGTGTGTGTGTGTGTGTGTGTGGAGGGGAGAGTGGCGTTTTTATTGTGAGCCATGTCCATCCTGTATTGTCCCTCTTTGATCTATTGTTTGATAATCATAAATTGATAGATTTTTGCATCCTCTGCCCCAGGACTGTAAGTTGCACTGTCACTTACTCTATCCCTGTGGGTCACATTTGCTGTGGTATCATGAATGATTCACCTCTCAAACCCTCTTCATTAGAGGCAGACATCTTGACAAATCAAAATTAAAATGTAACATGTATTTACTATAACTTTTCACGTGGCAGCATGTGATGAAGACCGTTTAGATTCTAATCATACGAGTAAGTGACAGTGTGACTTTCACCTGGGTCCAAGGATGAGATTTTTGCTGATGAATAGACAGTCTGAAACTATAAAAATTGATAGTGTGCAAAATTTCTATTAGGAACAGAAAAAAAAAGAAAAAAGACAAACAAACAAAAGGGAAAGTGAAAAATAAAATTCAAAAAATTAAATTATGTTAATTATACCAAAGGAAAAGTGAAAATGGTTTGATTTAATTTCCTTTTTTCTTTTCAGTTGTCACAATTCTTCTGAACAAATGATTATTACATCAAAAGAATTGTAAAGAATGGAAAGAAAGAAAAAAAGAAATTATTGTCAGATATGGTCTGCCTTTATATGGCCATTTTTTATGAAAATATATATACACAGTCGCCTATGAAAATTCAATGTCAATGTGTCAGTGCTTCAGTAAGCTCTGATGTTAAGCCATCCATAAACCCTAAATTCTCCTAAAATTAGATCTACATATATATAGATCTAATATTGGTTTCCATAGGACACTGGAGACTTTTTTGTTCAAATGAACCTACAGATTTGGATATATGGAAACATGTATACCTCATATGCTGGTAGAAGACTGTCATTATTGACAATCATGTAATACAAAGACTTCCAAAATAGTAAGGTTTTATCGCCGGATTGGTCGTTTATGGCCTGTACTGTGTTAAGTGGTTATAAGTCGTTACCTTATATAGCCACACTGTAGAATATGGTAGGCCGAGGTGTCAGTGCAAGCTATTTACGGCCAATTACATGACTGTTTGCGTCACTGGCATTTGACAGCAACGCAGGAAATTAAGTTAAGGTATCATGCCCAGAAAAGGCAATTCAATGAAGGTGGACACAGTGTTTTGTCACTGTAGAAGTGAACATCTGTACTGTACGATTACATAATGATGTGTCAAACACAAACAGCCAGAGATCTTGTGGCGGCCGACAATAGGACCTCTACAGGGGCATTACTAGACTAGAGTTTGATTTGATTGGATTAGCTAGAGTCATTTAAGAATGTGGCAGGTTAACGATGTGGAGGAAAGCTGGAGTTCCCAGACAAAAATCTGTGGCCAACAATCAGTACATGGCTACTACCCCTCATTGGATTACCATCATATGCCACGTTAAGTTTTTGGAGGAAAACCGTAGTACCTAGAGATAAATCTCAGACCAATGGTCAGTCAATGGCTACTACCCATATTGGATTACTATATTGGATTAGCTAGTCATTTAAGAATGTGGCAGGTTTAGGCAGTGGAGGAAAGCTGGAGTGCCCAGAGAAAAATCTCTGACCAATGATCAGTATATGACTACTACCCATCATTGGATTACTATCCTATGCCACGTCTAGGTGTTGGAGGAAAGCTGGAGTGCCCAGAGAAAAATCACTGACCAGCAGTCAGTACCTGGCAACGGCCCCACATGTATTACTGTCCTACAACAGCCAGTGTCATTTAAGAATGTGATAGGTTTAGGTGATGGAGGAAAGCTGGAGTACCCAGAGAAAAACCACCGACCAGCAATCAGTACATGGCAACTGCCCAATATGAGATTTGAACTCATAACCCAGACTCGAGGTGAACCATGTTTGTAGTAATATGTTTGGACATCTTATACTTACCTAGACCAACCACTGCAGTATTTCTTAACCATGACTGACCACTGCAGTCATTCTTAACCATGACCACTTGACCAATGCAGTCATTCTTTGTAAAATGTTCACTTTTTAAAACCTGTATTTCTATTCTTTATAGGTATAGCAGTCTCTATGATTATTCCTCCATCGCCGACAGAGCATAAATGATATTCATTATTTGAATGATAATTGGTGTTTAATCGTGTATATATATGCCTAATTAACACAAAAAATAACAAATAATAATTTATTTCGCCTTTGATGAAAACGCAAGAATTACTTCATTCCATATTAGATATAGTGCCACTGAATTTTTTCGGGATGCAATTAATTCTATTTTGTAATTTTAATATGAAGTAAAATAAGAAGCTCAAACTTTGCAATGGTGGTAATGGTGTGAAGTAAGTAACTTTAGTAACTAAAGAAAAATATTAAATCGTCTCTGCTCCTGTTTTTGATAGTGAAAAAATACCATTTGTTAGCAGTGGAGCATCTTTAACAATTCCATTCGGCCAAATATTCAGTCTGTCTCTCAAAGGAATCCCTGTAACTTTTATGCAATAAGTGTTCAAAGATTGTAAATGTGTGGTTAAACTATTGATAACACTGTGCTGTGTTTGGTCTGAAGAAGCATGACATTTTGATGCCCTGGAACGGTTCCAGCAATCTGGTTAAGCTTCAAGGATAGATTTGGACCTTAGCCATTTATATCCATTCCAGTAGTATTATGACAGTTTTCCTGCTCTCACTTTGAAATGGGTGTATATGCTTATACTGTATAGTTACTAATATTTGTAGGGGTTTTATTTTCACAAATGCCAAAAATTCACCCAAAGTTGCGAAATTAATACCATATAAAATTTTTTATTAAAAGCAAAGTTTTACATGATTTCAACACACCCTTTTACGTGAAGTGCACTTCAAAAGGCTAAAGAGTGCAGTTTTAGAGAGGTATCTGAGTTTTCATAGTTTAATAATGTAATGAAGAAAGAAATAATAGAAGCATAAGCAGATACGAGCCTGGGTAAGGTGATATTTTGTTTGTTTAAATATTTTAACATCCTATTAACAGCCAGGGTCATGGAAGGGCGATAAGGTTATATACTGTACATTTCTGTTGAAATGGGATTGAATTGCTCTTTATTTATCATAATTTTGTTTGTTTCAGTAACAGGGATGAAAATGTTCAGCCAATTGGCTGATTTAAGCCTTTTTGACTTTCAGAAAATAGGTTCCTGGTACCTGTAATTCCATATAATTTTCCCCAAAAAAAGAAATTTCAGCTTTTTTCATAATTTTTCATTTTCATCTCTGCAGTAAACCACCCTCATCTTCCAATATAGAGAGTTTGTTGGGGACAGGCGGCACCGGTACAAACCCCTCCTCTAACTCCCGTGGCTCTACACCTCCCACACCAGGTAAGGTCAAGGTCATATTTATATCAGGTAAGGTCAAGGTCACATCCATTCCGGATAAGGTCTAGGTCAAATCCACTCCAGGTAAAGTCAAGGTCATGTTATATTACCCTCACCAGATAAGGTTAAGGTCATATCCTCTCCAGGTAAGGTCAAGGTCATTTCCACTCAAGGTAAAGTCAAGGTTATATCCACTCCAGGTAAGGTCAAGGTCATATCCACTCGAGGTAAAGTCAAGGTCATATCCACTCCAGGTAATGTCAAGGTCATATCCACTCCAAGTAAAGTCAAGGTCATATCCTCTCCAGGTAATTGGTGGAAAATATACTGTCTTTTCTGTCTCATTCTGAGTCCTGATAATTATGTCTTACAGACATTTCTAGGTTAAGGATGATCAGAGTTTACTGTTCTTCAATAGTGAACATGACTGGGGTTTGTTTCTACTTGTAATGGTGTTGGTTGTAGATGTGGAGAATGGTATTGAAAGTACGATGGGTGAAGACAGTGACAGTGTCGGCAACTCTAAGATGGGCAAGAGCAGTGTCACACCTCCGTCAAAGGAAAAGAAAAAACCTTTCTTTAAAAAGGTAGGTGAATCATATATTCCTTAGGGGTGGGGGTTATACTGGAATCAGGCTGTCGGTCTGTCTGTTTGTCTGTAGACACAACTTTGTCTGGCTCCTCCTATTATACTCAGAGTTTGATAAAATTTTGTACACAGAGCCTTGACATAAAGGGGAGTTGAGTAAATCATATATGGTTCTGAAATGTTCTCTATTAATAGAGTTATTACCAAATTTGTGCATGGGGGTTATACTCGTCCACTCTGATAACAGTTTTAGTCACGCCTAGACAGATATTGAATGTCCAGAGAAGATACATTGGCCTATGATCAGTACCTGTTAATAGCCCCACAGGAGGTTTGAACTCGGACCTAGAGTTAAAGGATTAGAGGTCATTTGCCACAAGAAATCGACTGATGCAGTATATCGACTGAGTACAATATTGGTAACAAAGAGTCGTCACAGTCATATAAAAATTAAATGTTATTTTAGCATAAAGACAAAAGGACTTAAGTGAATATCAATCCCTAAGCTTCAGCAGTATTTTGTTTACAACTACAAAATTCAATGGAGATAATTTCTTTAGGTCGTGTCAGTGTGGCTGCAGGTCATATTTTCCTTCTAACAGATGCTTATAAACAGTGTGTTCCTGTGTTCCCCAGACAATTGTTTTATATTCTAGGTTACCTTCATACAGTAGTAACTACTGCCCTATATACTACTGTATAAGTACACAATGGCTTAGGTAGTTTTTATGGTCATCATGTGTTTAATATCTGCAACTTTTCCTACCCTTCAGCAGAAGTGGGATAGTCCCGATCAATGAAACAGGCAGTCCATGTTGTAATCCCAGGGGGGAGCTAATTGTTACTGTTGATGAGCCATTGTATATGCTAAAATATCCCTTTGAATACTTCTGTGGTCCAGGGGAGACAACTTAGTACAATTATATGTGTGTTATGGGACCTTGTGCTCTGATCCTATTGTTGTAAATGTATTGATATTTGATTGCATACGAATAATAAGCCTAACTATCAGTAATTTAGCTATTCCCACAGTGGTCTCGACAAAGCAAAATTAGTTTACATACTTGTTGATAATTTCCTTGTGATTGTATAGACACAATTAATTTATGTGGTAGATATGCAATCTTGGTTTTCACTTGGTGAACAGGCTCTTGTGTCAAAGGTTGATGATATCTTAGATGATATGATACAATGTTACCATTTCAGTCTGAGAATATCTGTCCTTATTTCTTTAGTTTCAAACTTGAGAGTATCCCGCCTTATTTTATCTTTTCAGTCTGGGAGTATCCCACCCTATGATTTTACCATTTCAGTCTGGGAGTATCCCACCCTATGATTTTACCATTTCAGTCTGGGAGTATCCCACCCTATGATTTTACCATTTCAGTCTGGGAGTATCCCACCCTATGATTTTACCATTTCAGTCTGAGAGTATCCCACCCTATGATTTTACCATTTCAGTCTGGGAGTATCCCACCCTATGATTTTACCATTTCAGTCTGAGAGTATCCCGCCCTATGATTTTACCATTTCAGTCTGGGAGTATCCCACCCTATGATTTTACCATTTCAGTCTGGGAGTATCCCACCCTATGATTTTACCATTTCAGTCTGGGAGTATCCCACCCTATGATTTTACCATTTCAGTCTGGAGTATCCCACCCTATGATTTACCATTTAGTATGTATCCCCCCATTTTTATCCATTTAGTCTAGTAGACATTTCAGTGAGTATCTCACTTGAGTATTCACCCTATGATTTTCTCATTTCAGTCTGAGAGTATCCCGCCCTATGAAGTAGTGCCTTCCATGAGACCTGTGGTGTTGATAGGGCCCTCACTAAAAGGATATGAAGTAACTGATATGATGCAGAAAGCTCTTTTTGACTTCCTCAAACACCGATTTGAAGGGAGGTAAGTCTGAATTACCTGGTTTTCTAGTCCGCTGAATGTATAAATGATTTTTGTGAGAGAAAAAAAGATAAATACTGAGAATTGGGATATATTGGTGTCAGGATATTTTGGCGTTTTTGTACCTAAATGTGGTGTTAAATTTTGGTGTGTTTTAATTTTGGCACTTTCATGCCAATCACAAAATATGCCAAAGAATGACCACATCTGAAATGTATCAATTTATGGCACTAAAGGTCAACTTCATTTTCCAAACAAAAATTTAAAGTTTATTGATAACAATTAAAGTGTTGGAATATCTATATTCAGGATTTAAGAAGATGTTACAATATCAAATAATTTCCTTGTTTGGTATATAAATCTAATGTTACAAGAATATGAGGTTGTACTTATGACTAAGGGGAGGTAATCCATCTCTTTAGCCCATTCTGTCTTGTTAGCATTTTATTCTTCTTTTATGTCCATTTAGAAGTTAGAGAAAATCATTGTAAAATAAATAAATAAGCCAAAGGTTTTGAGAAAAACCCGATGTATCTCGGTGGGAAAAAATAACAAAAAAACGTCAAACCATGACAATTTAGATTCAAACTTGGAAGTGTTAGGTGAAGAGCTTGAGGTGAAACGTCACTTATTTAATTTCTTGGCTACAGTGGCTCTCGTAGAATAAAATAAACACACTTAAAGGGGAAAAAATCCGACAAATCTGATAGTGTTTTCATTCATATTTATGTATTTTGATTGTCAGTACATGACTAACATACATGTTCTGTTTGTTTCAGAATTATAATTACACAGGTTGCTGCAGATATATCATTAGCTAAGCGCCACCCTTATAATAAGCCAGGCAACCGGATGCTCTCACCAAAAACTCCTGGTATCAGTAAGTAAATTGTAGCTTTTGTCGTCCAAATTGAATGTTTATCTCGGGACTATAAGAAAATATTTAGTCCTGTCCCTTGGAAATCAAATTGACACCATCTTCATTATTTTCACAGCAACTTAATTTTGCATACTAATATGAATATACCGCAGTCTCCCAAAACAAGCACCACACAATTCATACCGCATACATGGGAGGTCATCCTTACATGGCTCTGGCTGTTCATAGGACATATAAATTCAATAAATAAAACATATACCTAAGAACTTTTTTGTGGCATTTAATGTCATGAATTAAAGATAAAATACTTATCTGTATATAGTTCTTGTTGAATTTTTTTGCAACTACTTATTTTCACGAATTCTAATCGCCCGCTTAAATAAGTTGAGTTACAGTATACACATTCTTGAAAATCCCTACGTGGCCAGTAAGAGGTCATTTTCAGATGACCTCAACAACTACCATACATTGGGATTTCTTAAGCCCATCTCTCTCATACTTTTTCATCACATTTAAACTGTGAATGTTGACACAGTAAAACAAAGCAGTATGACCTTCACACTACTGCTACAGTAAAACATATAACAAATTCATGGTCACTTGAGCTTTGCTTGAGAATAGATATACAGAAATCAATCCGCCTGGAAGGTCTTCTGTTGTGAAGTTGATATATAATTATACAATATGATTTCTTTTCCGTGAACTACAGGTGAGGTGCAGTTTCAAATAGAGCGGATATTTGACCTGGCGCGGTCACTTCAACTGGTTGTGCTGGACTGCGACACTATAAACCATCCTTCTCAACTCACCAAGACGTCTCTAGCTCCTGTTATTGTTTATGTCAAAATTGCATCACCAAAGGTAATAATCCAGACAATGTCAAACCCTGATTTACCTCCTTCACCCCCTGAGGACACATTTAGACTCTTCTAAATCAAAGACTAGATCAGTCCATTATGAAAGTTCAGGGGTGAATGAGTGAAATTGAAAGTACTTCATATATTATATACTACAAATTAAGCAGTTTTGGCCCCTATATCCATCAACTTTTAAAATCAATTGTTTTATATTAAGTTATTGCATTTGAATCTTTTTATCTCTTTCATGTCTGATTCAGTTGAAACTCTGATTCCCATTGTAGCAATCCAAAATGTACATAAACTTAGCATATTTGAAACTTTGACAACTTGGGAACTACTCAGTCAATTTTTATGAAACATGGCAGCAATGTTAGGGGCCATGTAAAGATATGCAAACCTCGATGTATCGAAGTTCAAGGGACCGTTAGAAAAACTTCGAAACATCGAGACTTCGAATTATTCGTGGTTGAAATTAGACCGATGTTGTTTTTTTTACCATGACCAACTGTGGTAGTTGTGTACATGTCATCTCCGTTCCGTAAACTTTATAATCATTGTATTTACCACAAGCAAAACAAAATAAAAACGAAGTATGCAATTAATCACATGTATTGCTATCGTTAGCAATACATATGTATATTATAAACAAGACTTACGTGTACTAGGCCTAACCCATGTACAAGTGTTCGTTTGGTGACTATTTAAGCGATGGTTAATATTACGGAATGAATATAAAAACGAAAACACGTTGTAAAAACGAAACTAAAAAGGAGGAACCGAAAGCGCTACAACACCTACAAAATACTTCGATTTAGAATGATCGATTTGCTCCAGTATTTATGCCAAAGTTTTGCAATGTAACAGTTTTTAGTATGAGTTACTAATAATGTGGCTCGCTATTTACCGTTCCGTAAATATTCTACAAACTGCTACCAATGGCGAAGGCGAACATCAAAAACGACTAACTTTTTCTTTGCTGTACTGATGATTTAATAACGCAGCTTGTAAACACAAAGCACCGGGTATCGCCTGATCAGTGATATTTATTATCTTGATGATATCAAGCAAGCAACACAAGCTGTCATAATCCCTATTGTCCGGCGAAGGCGTCGCGAGACAGCTAGGTGTGACAGCATGCCGCGGGGTATCGGCGAACACCTGATCTGTACAGGTAAATTTTTATTCGAATTATCGAGTGTCAGTTACCTATGGTTCTATAACAAATGGCCCATTAAAAAAGTTTGATATGTCGAGAACTTCGATTCATAAAAACTTCGATTCATACATGGTTAGTTAGTAATGTTATATAGTGAAGAAATTCGGGACCAGAAAAAAAAAGTTCGATACAGCGAGGAATTTGATTCATCGGAGTTCGAATCATCGAGGTTTGACTGTATATGCAGGCAAATTTTTTTCCCTAAAAATTATAGTTATCAGGTTTTGTAAGTCGGCCATTAACTAATTTTTGTATGGGTCAATTTTGTCCAAACTTGGACAATTGTTGTCACACATGAATGCCTTTCATTTGACACATCACATGCTTCAGTTACCATGGAAATATATTTTTGGAGAGTACTAGTTAGCCATTGGCTTACAGTTTTAGTTCTTTTAGAAACAAAAGAGTGCAATCTTGAACAAATTTTAATATCTACTGAGAATAAAAATTAGTATGGTATTACTAAAAGTGAATCTCTGTGGAAATATATAGTTTGTTCAAGGATGTGCACTAAAAAACTGTGGGGGTGGATTTTGTGGCCAAAAGGACAAAAGCAAAAAGTAAATACTTTTAATATCTTGAATGATGTATTATTTTTTCTGAATCTGTTGTAGGTACTACAGCGATTAATCAAATCTCGAGGGAAGTCCCAGAGCCGGAATATGAATGTTCAGCTTGTGGCAGCAGATAAACTGAACCAGTGTAGCCAGGTACAGAAATAATGGTTCTAATATGTCAGTTTCGAGACCACAAAACGACATGGGTTAAGTACAATTGACCGTCAAATAATCTTGACCTTACAGTAATTGTGATGTTACAAATTTGCAGAAAAAGATAACTTTGCAATCACTAGAGGGTGGAACTAATTGATGGTCAATTGTACTTTACCCACATCATTTTAGGATCTGAAAACCCATGTATTGCTACAGTTAGATTAATTTATTTCTTTAGGTTTATTTTTCATGGTTTTCGTTTTTTGACCCAAAGTAATTGAAATATATCCCCTCAGAATTTGAGCAATTTAAAGGACATACATGTACATGAACATACACTACAAAACTTTTTTACAGTATAGTATTAGATTAGATAGAAAACCAGACATATTTTTATATCGATCATAATTATTACAAAACATTTCTTAAAGGAACAATTCATTGAGGCAAATTTGTTACATAACCACAAAGCAAAATATGACATAAATGTATTGTTCTACATTCCTTATGAAACATATGACAAGAAAGATTGACAAAAACAACAACATTGTTAAGTATTTTGATTGATATCATTGAAATTCCAAATCGTTGATCAATACGATTAAGCAGGTGCAACATGTAGGCTGTACCCACACCCGAGTCAAAGTCATGCTCGTTAAACAAATGCAATACATAACCGCTGAGTAGTTGATGAAATTATTTTTAGACAAGAGCATGCATCTTATAATGTTAACACAACTGTGAGAGCAATTTGAGTAGTTCTAGATAAAAAAAATCCTTACTACACAGACAAGGGTCAGGGTTCGACATACAAGGCTATGTGTAATGGCGATAGAACATTTCACATATATTTGACTGCAGTGGGCTTTTCTGCCATATCACAGTAAAACCAACTAATCTAATTTCCATTAGAACTGGTTTGTTTCCGAAATATGTGCAAGTTTTAATGTACTCTGAATTGTCCCTTTAGCAGTATAGTATTAGCTTAGTTAGATAGAAGATTAGATATTTTCAAATTGTTCAAATAATGTTTTTAATCATGCTCAATATAATTGGCTGTTTTATCCAAGGTGATACATGAAGCTTTAAAATTGCAGTCACAGTGACAATGCGAAAAACATAAACGCTGTGTATATGTCTGCCTACGAAATCAAATCCCATCGAAAGTGTAAAATTTTGTCTCCCACAAAAATTACCTGATTAAACCATAACAAACATATCATCATCAACTTATCCATTGTCTGTGTCAATTCTATTGGTTTGGTCAATTTTGAGACTGAATAGAAGATAGTTACATAAGTGAGAGGTTGCTATCTTGATCACTGAGTAGGTCTTTCTCAAGTTTAAATTGAAAATATACATGGCAATTCACTGAAATGTTTGGCCAAATACACAGCAATTCACTGAAATGTTTGGCCACAATTCACTGAAATGTTTGGCCACAATTCACTGAAATGTTTGGCCAAATACACAGCGATTCACTGAAATGTTTGGCCTAATACACAGCAATTCACTGAAATGTTTGGCCAAATACACAGCAATTCACTGAAATGTTTGGCCAAATACACAGCAATTCACTGAAATGTTTGGCCAAATACACAGCAATTCACTGAAATGTTTGGGCAAATACAAAGCAATTCACTGAAATGTTTTGCCAAATACACAGCAGTTCACTGAAATGTTTGGCCACAATTCACCGAAATGTTTGGCGAAATACACAGCAATTCACTGAAATGTTTGGCCAAATACACAGCAATTCACTGAAATGTTTGGCCAAATACACAGCAATTCACTGAAATGTTTGGCCAAATACAAGCAATTCACTGAAATGTTTGGCCAAATACACAGCAATTCACTGAAATGTTTGGCCAAATACAAAGTAATTCACTGAAATGTTTGGCCAAATACAAAGCAATTCACTGAGATGTTTGGCCTTATACAAAATTTATAAAATTCTCAAGACATTTGTGTATGTTTTATCTTTTTAAATATTTTGCATTTCTTTGCCTAAAATTCTGAATATCTCCTCTATGTATCTCCCATCGTATTGATAACCAATGCTAACAACTGTTGTAGGAAATGTTTGATGTTGTATTGGATGAGAACCAACTAGAGGATGCCTGTGAACATTTGGCTGAATATCTAGAAGGTTATTGGAGGGCAACTCATCCTCCGAACAACACGCCTCAGTCGCCACGGCAACACGGACAGGGTCCTCCATCGCCCAACCCACTGTCACGTCACAACACACTGCCGGCTCACATGACTAACAGGCCACACAGTATGGACCGCAGGGATTCGCCAGACCGACACCCACGTGGAGGTCATCATGATTCGTATGATCACGGTGGAGGGCGTGATAGACATTCTCACGATCATGGTGTCAGCCCGTCACATGACAAGCTTCATCATGATCATGATCACGGATCTGCTGACTATGATCGCGATAGTGGTTATGAAAAGGCTGATAGACGAAGGGACTATGTAGGTCACGGTGACCGGGAGACACGTGGTTATGATCACCGACGAGGAGATCATGGGTCTCGTCCATACGGTCGGGAACGTGACACAATAGACAGTAAATATGGCTCTACTCCTAGAAACTCCAGTTATCCACAACAAATTAAACAAGCCAGTATTGATATATAGTTCAAACAGGGGTCAATAGTTCACATGGGGTCAAGCACTGTCAGTGGGATTGCGTTCAGCCACTACTAACAAATTGTGTGTTATTTTTGTTTTGTTTTTTCTTTTCGATTTACATCCCTGAATGTAGTATAATTATGAAACGATAAAATCAATTACAAAATACTAGTGCAATTGGTGATGACGATGAAAACAATTTTGTGAATCATGACTTACAATCTTTGACCCCTACAACTTTTTTCAGTTGAAAGTTTTTGTTTTCTAAAGTTGTCCAAACATTAAGGGTTTAACTGATGGAAAGATGTGATGTATGTCGTATGGATCATCATCATTTGTGTGACTGAAAAAATGAAAATCAAATGTTTTTCTTCTTTCTTTTTTTTTTATGGCTGAGGATTGTCTAAAATGTAGAGATAAACCCTCATGTCATTTTAGCAATTTTTTAATCCAACTGGATTAATTGCTAACCTATTACTGCCTTTATCAAATTACCAAATATACTGAAAAGTTTAAAATGGATTCTTCTCTATCGACAATATTCCTTATTTTTGATAAACTAATGGAACAAAACTCTACCCATAGAAAGCATTAGTGAACTATTAATCATTGTAGGGAGCATGCGAGTTTGCCTTCTGAGACTTTGGGTTGTGTACTCTGTTTACCGTGCGGTCCCGTGCATCATTCCCTTTGTATCAATGATTACCTGTGTAAATGTGCTACACGATTGTTCATACATGATGATTGACCTCTGTTGTGAAATGGCTGAGCCATTGTGCTATTGCTCAACATGATTGTTTGTTTTATCTCCTCGACGACCCCCTACAAGAACCTCTTAAAGCATTTGTCTTCTCCGAACACCACCCAAAATTATTATTCTGTTGACTTTTTTTTATCAATCTTCATTATAATATTAAATACCGACTTTTAATACCCTTCAGAATTCACCTCTATCAACGCCATTCTTACCTTTTTATTCTCGTGAATTATTAGACCACTAAACTTCTACAAAAATGAGACAATCTCTGAAATTGTTACCTTAAACATTCTAGGAAACTGTTTTCTAGCCTCTCCAGAAATCTCATTGAAATGCCACTCAAAACCATTACTTTTTGTTTGATGAATGTATGAATCACTCGTGAAATCTCTCTCTCCTAGGGCAGTCGGCCGCGGATCTTGTTGCTCATCTTGTCTGTCTTTAAGGATTAATACATATTTCTTTTTGTCCTTCGTTTTCTTTGTAAGTTTCATACATCATATGAAGTCTAACTGTTTCTAAATTATTGAACCCAGTCAAATCGCTATGGGATTGAATTGGTTGTCTTTATAAATATTTGACCTTATTACCTGTATTCAAGTTACCTTACCCAATGGATTTGTAGACGGATTGAATAGTTTGTTTCTAGAATGTTTGACAAAGCATTGATCCTGATTGGACCGCTTTATTGTCTTCAAACGACTAAACCCATTAATAATCCTCCAAGTGTTCAACAGACACTAGAATCTTAAGATGTTTCACCTTACATCAGATTATTGTGTTTCGATTCCTAAGTTTGTCGTTGAAGAAGCATTCAACGGAAGCAATATAGTATGAATTATTTTCATGGTCAATTTTCATAATTTCATGCTGGCATCTGAAAGCATTATTTTTACTTATCAATTGGGCATTCATTGACTTCTAAGATGTTATTGTCATCATTATACAAGATGTAATATTTTATAAGACTATAACCCAATCATCTCGCCCAGAACAATAAAGATACAAATCAAACGTGTCCTTTGTACAGTGTTGTTACCACGGTAATGTGCCTCTCCAAGTCAGTCTTATCGACAGATCTATATTCTAGTTCATCACACGTTCATTTTAGCTCTTTATTCCCCTTTTTCGAAAAGAAAAACCCACTTCATTTTTTAGTGTTATTGTCACTTTATGATTTAGCCAGGATATTTCACAGAATTATTACTTGAATTTAGTGATTCTTGCATTTTAAAGGAATTGATTTGTTTCTATCATACAATGTCCATATTTTCATAAATGCTTAGTCATCAAGGTTAGCTTTATTGTCAAAAGCATTTAGTCAAAATGTCAAATGCAATTCCCAATATATCATCTATGAAAGCAAAACAGGGATAGTTTAAAATAGACTTTTTCTCTTTTTTCCACGTAAGGTTTTGCTTTGAAATTAGCAAATGTAAATATGTCGGTATGAATGTGAATGTGCAGTACTATATTTGGTATAAAGCTATCATCCTTGTTTTACCAATATGAACTGGTTTTGTTAAGTCTTATCATTATTAACTCATCCACCCCTCAATCCATTTGAACTCTTCTTATTCAAAGTTGGGAACAGTTCAATATGAAATTTCAGGTGTGAATAAGTTGACATTTCTTATCTTTTCAAACTTGCGCACAATAATAACCCTAACCCCCTCCTTTCCAATGAATGTTATTCGAAGACACTTTTTTCATGTTATGATTAAATATTAAATGAGAGAATCAAAAATAAGTTGCATGTTTGCTCTGTCCAATAGGTGTTACGCCTGTGTATTTACTTCAATGATATACATTCATTTTCTAGACATTCACAGATCTTGTCACCAATCAACACATTTAAACTTTCTCTAGACTAGACTAGCAACCATTTCTGAACACGAACATCTCAATGGAACGTGTCTTCCGTTACAATTTTTTTTATACGGGCAGCCATTTTGTGCAAGTTGTAGTTTCTGCCCAAAGACTTTAAAGTAAGGTAGTAAAACATACAATATTTGTATTTCTTATATTGGACCCAATATTGACATCACTAGGACAAAATTATACATAAATGTTCAGAATGTTTCTGCCTGTTACACTTGTTATGGAATACCCGCTGGCAGATAATTATCTCCTGTTCCAAGGGGGTTGAAAATGCTCACGACTCTGGGGAAAGAATCTGTGATCACAGGCTGTCTCCCAGGGGCAGATAATCGGTGGGAAATCTCTACACCCTAGGACAAAACAAGATCAGTGTCTCTTGTAGACACTTTGGTGTTTGTAAATAAGACTCATGTCCACATGGTACAAATAATTTGCAAACATGACTTCTGTACCCAGGGGTATAGGTATAGGGTTTAGCAAAATATTAAATAGCTTTGAACAATAAGGTATTAATGTTACAATTTATTACCCGGTCCTAAAAAATATATTTGATTTTTAATGTCTGAAAAGTTAAGATGTTCAGTCTTTTACATTTTATTTAACTTTTCTTCCTTTCATCCCACCAAACGTCAATGCAAGCCATTGTGTGAAAATCAACTAAATATGATCGTCCCTTGTCCAAGAGCACCGGTTTGGCTGATCCATTTCCATTTTGCTCATGAGTATTTATGAATATAATGTAGATCTTCCATACTAGCCTCAAGTGTGTCAGTTCGATAGTTATTATGATGTGAATATCAAGTCCTTGTATGGTGATATTTACTGTACAGCGACAGAATCTCGTACTGTTTACCGAGAAACAGAATCTCGTACTCTTTGGCGACACGTTTTAGATTGTGTCGGATACAAAGAGGGCACCTATTTACGCAATTGGTTCACCTTTTTGAGATTTAATGCTACACATATTTGTTTTACTGGGAAATGGATACACATATTTATTATCATGATTTGAGATTTTTGTGTTATTTTCTATGATGATATGTTGAGATGAGAAGAGATTTGTGATTTTTATTATAATAATAAAAAATCTGTTAGTCTTTCGCAAATGATATAGCTATTATACGGTATACACTGTTTCGGTGAGGTCACCAGCAGAAATACCAATCAGTGATCAGACATCGCTGTGTGTATTTGTTTCCTGTTATCTGGTGTTACATCTATTATATGGATAGTAAGTTGTCGTAAGGAAAGTTGTGAATGGATTCAGATTGTACATGCATGCACAAAACACTTGTATTGATATGTTATTATTTTGCATGTACGAACTTTTAGCAGGAACATGTTTTGTTTCAAATCAATTTCTTAATGAAAAAAAAATTTGCTGAATAACCATGTGTTTTAGAAAAATGTTAATAAGTATAATTGGTTGGATTTGAAATTTCACAGTTTACTGTCAATACAGGTTGTTGTTTTTTTAATTCATGGGAAAGATGCAAAATTTTGGTTGTGTAATTGAAATATTTTACAGTTGACTCGACCTTTGTTCAGAACACTGGATAATTCTAATGTGAAATTTCTGACATGTATCTTGAGTTTTTTTGACAACAGATATTTTGTATAGGGTGGGAATTAGCCCTTCACTAATCTCTTGGTCAGAGTGATGTTTCAGTCTATGTACAAATGAATGAGTGAAATAGACGACCTTTTGTTTAAATACTGTTCGCATGTGATAAATCTTGATTCTGCACCCTGTGTTTCATTTTGAATTTGAGAGCCCTCCATTAACACTGCCTTGCTGGTGGTTACCAAAACTTTGTTATAAGGACCAATCTTGGTCCCTTCCTCACCGACGTCATCGATTTCACACACAATTCCTGCTTAATGGCACCAGCCAGTCAGGAATAGATATCTTAAACCTCCCTGGTTGACTTTTGGTGTTGTACCATTACATGGTATGACCATTCAGAACGGATCAGTATACCATCTAACCGTTGAACCGAGGCAGTGCTATACCAAAATAACCATCAATAGTGATCCGTTCTGACTGGCCATGCCACTTCATGGGAGGCATCATGGTAGCCTCGTACAGCTGTCGATGACCGTTTCCTAGTAGCCAGACCATCATGTGTCCACTACTACCTAGTGGACAAGTGGACAGTGGTCACTCCTATCTATTATACAAATTATTCATAACTGTGTTGTTTTGACAGAGGTGAAATTATCTGTCATTTTTTTTCCACTTGTACAATTTTCACTATAATTACAATAATAATCTACCTTGTTGGATTTGTAAATAAAACGGATTTTTATCTCCATTCGGAAATTGTTGTTGGTTTTTATTTTGTACTAAGAGAATAATTTTATGTTCGACATCTTCACTGGAGTTACAAGGAATAACTATATAGCTGTGGTGTTCTATGAAGTGATATAATTTCTGATAAGTTAAAGTTGTATGGTCTATAACTTTTGCTCTTTTTGTCATAGTTAAAACTGTAAGTGTTACACATATTTTTCTCCGTCTGTCTGTGGTTTAAATTTTCTAATTTTACCACTTTTTATAAAGTTGCAGCACTGGAAGTATTTTTAATTATGCAAGTAAAAAATCTTTTCAACATGTACACGTGAAAAATAGGCTCGAAAGATGCCGAATCATTCTGAACTCTTCCAAACATTGTCGCAACAATCTCGAAGTAACCCGAGAGTTGTGATCCCAAGAGAAAATGTCAAAAATATTTCATAAGTAAAACATGTGGTCGACCTCAGCAGACTAGATCTACAAAGAAAATAATGCTCGCACATTACAATATTTGATACACACAATATTTTACGGCAATATGTGAATAAGATGTTTGAAATACTCGCTCTGTGGACATATACCAGCATGATTTGCTCATATTAGCCAGAAGGAAAACGTAAACCAACACATATGTGCTTACGCTAGTTACCTGGCTCACCACATGCAGATAGTTTCGAAAGTCAGTCACGTGATGCGATTCTTTCAGAATCATACAAAACACGAAGTCACTGAATATGGCGGTGATTGAAGGCGCCCTATTTTAAACCAGGAATATATGATCCTGAGATTTCGGCTCTCTTATAGGCTGACATATGGTTTTGGAGAACTAAATCATCAAGTTAACTGTCAATGTTCAAATATCAAATGTTTAAGTGACATATCGTTACAGTGAAATTAGCATGCAATATAACATTAGACGAAAACTCATTTCATTTCATGGGCGCGTAATGTGATATAGAGAATAAAATGTAAAACTTTGATTGTGTATAATATATAATTTATTGTATTTTAGATAGGTCTTCAAGTTTTAATACCTAGAATTACAACCACCATTTTTCAAATTGATGTATTAGGATTGCTGTGCTCAGAGATCTTGAAAGTCAATCTCTCAAGTTTAAAATCATTTAAAAGTTATACCGCGTAGTCATTATGATACTAAACTGATAATGATTTTGTATCAAAGTATTAACAACATTATTGAATTGTTCATCAATAAAATCACTTTCTGTGTTGACAAAATTTCCACAAAATTCCATGATAGCTTCATCGGTCAGGAGTGTGAAGGGAGAAAACTCTAGCAGTTTTGTCATCGGAAACAGTAACCAGGGTTTCTCCATCCCTGTAAAAACAAAGAAAAAATATTTCAAGGATGCTTGAAGGATGTTTTAGATGTAGGAGACTTTATCATCAACCATGTCACCATTCAAACAAGAATGATGTAAGAAACAAGTTCCAATAAACCTTCGGAACTTAAAAGTACAGTAATATGTGACCTCTTTGAGCTTGAATAAAGGTCGAAGTTATTAAATTTGGCAGTCACCCCTGGGATCTTTACGTTTAATTTCTAGTCTATTGACCAAACTCTGAGCAAAGTTTGTCTACATGGAAAGTTAACACTAAAAAAAATTTAATTTTGCACACAAATACATAAGTATTAGTTCCTGTTTCACAAATCTACTAAAGCTGATTTCATACTTTTTTTTTACTGATTCTTTATGAGTACTGAGTTGATTTGACTTACTTGGACAGATCAAAGTCCAGTATGGAATCTGTGTGGCCAGACCACTGATTTACAAACTGACCATTCCGGCCGTCCCACAGGCGCACCACTCCGTCAAGACATGCAGTATAAATAAGTGGTGCTGTGGGATCCCACTTTAATCTAACAACGCCAGCCTAAAATACACAATAAGTATAATCTGACATCAGCAGCCTAAAATGCACAATAAGTTTAATCTGACAACGCCAGCCTAAAATACACAATAAGTTTAATATGACAACACCAGCCTAAAATACACAATAAGTTTAATCTGACAACGCCAGCCTAAAATACACAATAAGTTTAATCTGACAACACCAGCCTAAAATACACAATAAGTTTAATCTGACAACGCCAGCCTAAAATACACAATAAGTTTAATCTGACAACACCAGCCTAAAATACACAATAAGTTTAATCTGACAACGCCAGCCTAAAATACACAATAAGTTTAATCTGACAACACAGCCTAAAATTAATCACGCAGCCTAAAATACACAATAAGTTTAATCTGACAACACGCAGCCTAAAACACACAATAAGTTTAATCTGACAACCAGCAGCCTAAAATACACAATAAGTTTAATCTGACAACACCAGCCTAAAATACACAATAAGTTTAATTGACAACACCAGCCTAAAATACACAATAAGTTTAATCTGACAACACCAGCCTAAAATACACAATAAGTTTAATCTGACAACACGCCTAAAATACACAATAAGTTTAATCTGACAAACCAGCCTAAAATACACAATAAGTTTAATCTGACAACACCAGCCTAAAATACACAATAAGTTTAATCTGACAACACCAGCCTAAAATACACAATAAGTTTAATCTGACAACACCAGCCTAAAATACACAATAAGTTTAATATGACAACACCAGCCTAAAATACACAATAAGTTTAATCTGACAACGCCAGCCTAAAATACACAATAAGTTTAATCTGACAACACCAGCCTAAAATACACAATAAGTTTAATCTGACAACACCAGCCTAAAATACACAATAAGTTTAATCTGACAACACCAGCCTAAAATACACAATAAGTTTAATCTGACAACACCAGCCTAAAATACACAATAAGTTTAATCTGACAACGCGCAGCTAAATCACACAGCTAAAATACACAATAAGTTTAATCTGACAACACTGGCCTAAAATACACAATAAGTTTAATCTGACAACACGCCTAAAAACACAATAAGTTTAATCTGACTAAAATACACAATAAGTTTAATCTGACAACACAGCCTAAAATACACAATAAGTTTAATCTGACAACACCAGCCTAAAATACACAATAAGTTTAATCTGACAACACCAGCCTAAAATACACAATAAGTTTAATCTGACAACACCAGCCTAAAATACACAATAAGTTTAATCTGACAACACCGGCCTAAAATACACAATAAGTTTAATCTGACAACACCAGCCTAAAATACACAATAAGTTTAATCTGACAACACCAGCCTAAAATACACAATAAGTTTAATCTGACAACACCAGCCTAAAATACACAATAAGTTTAATCTGACAACACCAGCCTAAAATACACAATAAGTTTAATCTGACAACACCAGCCTAAAATACACAATAAGTTTAATCTGACAACACCAGCCTAAAATACACAATAAGTTTAATCTGACAACACCAGCCTAAAATATACACAATGCCTAAAATACACAATAAGTTTAATCTGACAACGCCAGCCTAAAATACACAATAAGTTTAATCTGACAACGCCAGCCTAAAATACACAATAAGTTTAATCTGACAACGCCAGCCTAAAATACACAATAAGTTTAATCTGACAACACCAGCCTAAAATACACAATAAGTTTAATCTGACAACACCAGCCTAAAATACACAATAAGTTTAATCTGACAACCCAGTCTAAAATACACAATAAGTTTAATCTGACAACACCAGCCTAAAATACACAATAAGTTTAATCTGAAAATGCTGGCCTAAGATACACAATAAGTTTGATATGACAACACCGGCCTAAAATACACAATAAGTTTAATCTGACAATGCCAGTCTAAATAACAATAAGTAAATCTGACATCAGCAGCCTAAAATACACTAAGTTTAATCTGACAACACAGCCTAAAATTCACAATAAGTTTAATCTGACATCAGCAGCCTAAAATACACAATAAGTTTAATCTGAAAATGCTGGACTAAGATACACAATAAGTTTGATATGACAACACCAGCCTAAAAATACACAATAAGTTTAATCTGACAAGCAGCCTAAAATACACAATAAGTTTAATCTGAAAATGCTGGCCTAAATACACAATAAGTTTAATCTGACAACACTAAAATCTGACACGCGCCTAAAATACACAATAAGTTTAATCTGACAACTGGCCTAAATACACAATAAGTTTGATATGACTAAAATACACAATAAGTTTAATCTGACAACACCAGCCTAAAATACACAATAAGTTTAATCTGACAACACCAGCCTAAACAATAAGTTAATCTGACACACCAACACAATAAGTTTAATCTGACAACACCAGCCTAAAATACACATAAGTTTAATCTGACAACACCAGTAACTAAAACAACCAATAAGTTTAATCTGACAACACCGGCCTAAAATATACAATAAGTTGAATCTGAGAACACTGGCTTAAAATACACAGTAAGTTTAATCTAAGAAAGAACTCAATACACAATAAGAACACACGAAAGTTTGTATCAGTATTTCCAGAATAACTGCATGTGCAATCAGTGCCATGGAAACCATTCCGTCACAGTGACCCCAGGCTGTCAGAATCCTATCTCAGCGAAAGATAGCTTTTGTGTTACAGAGTTTGAGTTTTAATTCTTGTTCTTAAGAGTAAAGTTTCACAATGTCTAATGATTTACGCCCAATTAAACATGGTTATAAGAGAATAATTTGTCATACCTCGTGTTGGCATTTGCTTCGTATGATCTGTGTCGGCATATCCCATACAGACAAGGTCCCCTGTAGTGTACCAGTGGCAGCTAACATTTGTCTGAAACACAGTATCATATCATGTCAGTTGTCTGAAACACAGTGTCATATCATGGCAGTTGTCTGAAAAACAGTGTCATATCATGTCAGTTGTCTGAAACACAGTGTCATATCATGTCAGTAGTCTGAAACACATTGTCACATCATGTCAGTTGTCTGAAACACAGTGTCATATCATGTCAGTAGTCTGAAACACAGTGTCATATCATGTCAGTTGTCTGAAACACAGTGTCATATCATGTCAGTTGTCTGAATCGCAAACACAGTGTCACATCATGTCAGTTGTCTGAAACACAGAGTCATATCATATCAGTTGTCTGAAACACAGTGTCATATCATGTCAGTAGCCTGAAACACTGTATCATATCATGTCAGTTGTCTGAAACACAGTGTCATATCATGTCAGTTGTCTGAATCACAAACACAGTGTCATATCATGTCAGTTGTCTGAAACACATTGTCACATCATGTCAGTTGTCTGAAACACAGTGTCATATCATGGCAGTTGTCTGAAACACAGTGTCATATCTTGTCAGTAGTCTGAAACACAGTGTCATATCATGTCAGTAGTCTGAAACACAGTGTCATATCATGTCAGTAGTCTGAAACACAGTGTCATATCATGTCAGTTGTCTGAAACACAGTGTCATATCATGTCAGTTGTCTGAAACACAGTGTCATATCATGTCAGTTGTCTGAAACACAGTGTCATATCATGTCAGTTGTCTGAAACACAGTGTCATATCATGTCAGTTGTCTTAAACACAGTGTCATATCATGTCAGTTGTCTGAAACACAGTGTCATATCATGTCAGTTGTCTGAAACACAGTGTCATATCATGCCAGTTGTCTGAAACACAGTGTCATATCATGTCAGTAGTCTGAAACACAGTGTCATATCATGGCAGTTGTCTGAAACACAGTGTCATATCATGTCAGTAGTCTGAAACACAGTGTCACATCACGTCAGTTGTCTGAAACACAGTGTCATATCATATGAGTTAAGTCTGTGGAATAACTCAAATACAGTTAGACTACTTGTCTAGTTGAGAAGATAGTGTTAACAGATTCTATCTTGTTTGACTCAAAAGTGATTGTCCTGATATATACTTACTGTTTGCAAAACCCACAAGCCTCTACAGAGTTATCTCCCTCTTTTACGGACTCGCATTTAAATGTTGACAGAACCTGCAAGAAGAAAGGAATGGAAACTGGTAATTCTAAAATCTTCAAGTACTAAATTCCACAGACTCAGTATGGAATATTCCAATAAAACATATTCCCCATCTCAGAACTACAGGGTCAGTTTTGTAACCAAATTTATATATAAAGCAATAATACTTATCATGAACGACAAAATTAAGTGCATTTGATACAAGGATACTTTATAAAGAATATGATCAAAATTTATGGAATTTGTAAAGAACATGTTATGACCAGATAAATCACGACTGTCAGAACCTCACCAAACCAAAGGTCTACTCGAGCATGGATATCTAATTAAGCTACAAAATTATAGAAGATATCCTGGGTGTCCTCTTACCTTTCCTGTACTTGTGTTGATGACCTTGGCTGTGACATCAGTTGACCCCGTCATCACCATGGAGTTGTCATGGTGACAGTCCATACACACAACAGTAGATCTATGGCCATCTCGACCTGCATAAACAAATATGTAAGAATTCTATCAGATTCATATTAATCGTTCAATTATTACCAAATTGATAAGCTAAGAACTGTGAGTCACTGCAGCTAGATACGGGTGCTTTCAGAAATAACTCTGTCCATTACTGTCAAGATTTACCTGAAATTGTCTTCACTACATCAGCTGTTTTCATATCCCACACCATGATTGCACCATCATCATAACCAACACACAGGCGCTTTCCTGAAACATAAAGTTGTATACTAGGTATATCTTGTGAACACATAAGCACCATGATGTTAGCACAAATAAAACAATGACACCAAACACCGACTTAGAGGTGGAA
The DNA here is from genome assembly GCF_041381155.1 of Argopecten irradians. Taxonomy (NCBI): domain Eukaryota; kingdom Metazoa; phylum Mollusca; class Bivalvia; order Pectinida; family Pectinidae; genus Argopecten; species Argopecten irradians. Next base: position 9,657,694 of record NC_091149.1, on the reverse strand, counting down.
GGCTAGTGGTGCTAAGTTGGAACACCTTAACCACTAACCCATCATGATCTACAGTTACAAGAAGCCTACTGCTAGCTGAAATTGATGACATTACTGGCCAGGGTACAATATAAGGATCTGTATGTTAATTATATCAGTTATATCTATCAGATGTTTGTAGCGTTACCATCTGGAAGAATCCGTCCAACACCCGCCGTACAGCCGTGTCCTTGAAATGTTTTACAGTCTCCGTCTGGAATTTTCCACATCCATACTTCTCCATCAACAGTTCCGGACAACAACACTGGAGCCAACGGATGCCACTGCAGCCACTGGAGAAAAAACCAAGGCATGAATGTATACTGGTAAACAATCACCATGGTAACTACACAATAGTGTGAATCTCTTAAAACTTTCACAGATATTGGATAGATTTGATTTCAATTTCTCTCTACACATTCTGTATGAATAGTACCCATAGTAGCTATTAGACTTAGACATATAGAGTTTCATAATTTGAGGTATATTACTCAGAGACAAATAGTTGTTAGCCAAACTTAAAACTCAACAATTGAAATTACTGATATCGACCACAATATCATGTACTCTGTTTATTCAAACTTTTACCATGAACTGACCATTACAAGATAAGAATGTACCACAAATTACACCAAACTGACAAAGCTGTATAAAGAAAAGTCTAATTCTAAATGGAATCTGCACGAAATGATTCATGATTCAACTTGTCTATAATGATGACTACTTTCTGAAACTAAAACCTCTTCATTCGGCCATTGTAAGTGAACCCTTACAAATCGAGGATGTGGCAATTGAAGATTTTATTTATCTAGTCTATTTTATCCTTCATTGTGAAGAGTAGGCAATGTCTAACTCATTTACCCCTGAATTTTCATAATGGACTGGTCTAGTGTTTGATTTGGAAGAGTTTAAATGCCTTTTCAGGGGTGAATGAGTTTACTCACTTCTATATGTCGGACCACAACTCACCTCTATATCGGAGCACTCAAATGACCAGACTTGAGACTTGGTTTCCACCTTCCAGACCTTGACCAGTCCACTGAGGTCAGCGGTGGCAGCATACATCCCGTTAAAACTGAAGCCTACTGATGTCACAGAGTCTTTGTGGCCTGTAAAAAAAACCAACATGAATATACCCACTAAGTCCTTTGTAAGCTTTCCAGTAATGTGGAAAGTACACAACTAAGGGAAGTAATCAGTCGAGATATATGTAAATCAAAACATCATAAGAAAAATTGTATATTTCTGATTTTGGTAGGTGTATGCGTCTTGTGTGAGCATGCAGAATAGAGTAGAGAACTGTGAGTGCCAGTTTAGATATAGCCAAACAAATACAACATGCATAATTATCTTATTAAATCATATTGTGGCATGTTGATGGCAATAAAATGTTATGTAATACACATGTAATGATATAAAACAAAACTTGTTTTTATGTTCGTGTTTATCACAAAACAACAAAAGCCTATACAACTATATATTTCATGTATTACTGAATTGTTTTCAGATACTTATATTTATGACTATGGTAAGTGTATAATTCAGACCTATGTCTGCTAATGTCAGAAATCTTACCTCCACATTCCATGATGCTTTCCCCATTTGTAACAGACCAAATATGACCTTTATCATCCTGGCCGCCCGTCACCACCATCTTTCCTTCGTGTGGATCAATATTCACACTGAATACAGCATCTACAATAGTTATATAGTAAATACATACATGTATTACAGTCCAACCTGTCTTAGTGACCACCTCTGTATAAAGACCATCTGCTTAATGTGACCACTTTCTAAGGGTCCCAAAAGACCATTTATAACAAAACTTGACCTCTGTATAAAGACCACCTGCTTAATAAGACCACTTTCTTATGGATTCAAATGGCCATTTATTACATAGTTTTACCTGTGTATAAACACCGCCTGCTTAATAAAACTTCTTTCTTATGGATCCAAATGGCCATTTATAACATAATTTTACCTGTGCATATATAGACCAATTGGTTATAGAGAACACTTTTCCCTGTCTATTAGGGGTCTTTATAGACAGGTTTGACAGTATACATGTCATGATTTTAATTGTTTTTTTTTATAGAGCCTCAAATCAATTTGGGTACAAAAAAAAATCATGCACTATTCTATGAGGTTTAAAATCATTCAGCTCACAGAAATTGAAGAGTTCTAAGGCAGGTTATGAATTGTCAGGGGTTATTAATAAATTATTATTACTAGAAATAAATCTATTTAATTTCATACCAGAATGACGGGAGAACACAACACTGGCATCATCTTTGACTTGATCACTTCTCATAGCTTCTGATTCCTCATCATACTCTTCGTCATCTTGTAGATCCATATCATTAACATCATGAGAAATATCTGAAAGTTTCAATACCAATAGTAGATGAATGTGTTCATGTAAGCTAACTGTCTACCGTATCTGTACATAGCTTGCTTGCCTAGTCAATGTTATGCTAGCATTTGAATGAGCTGGACTGACAAATTCTGATGGTATAAAGTTGATAGATAAAAATGCATCTGTGTGCAGATCACACAAAGCCTAGTTAAGAGTAAAACTACAAAAGTATTCATATAGCAGTCTGTAACATTAACTTTTTTCATTGCTTGTCATTTGGATTAGTACACCCCAAAATCTTACTAGTCCGACTATTTAATCACTAGTCCAAATTAAATATATAGCTGTTTAATCGCTTACAGAATGCACTAAAAAGTGTTGAAAATGCAATTGACCACTGCAGATATAGTATTTTAAAACAATTATAATTGGGCAGGAAGCCACAAGTCCAACCAGACTAATTCATTACAATTAGCACTAGTACGGCCATAAAATTACTAGTTGTGGGTATTGGACTCGTGCTTTAAGTCGGAGACAGATAAAGTGTTTGGCAGCGACTCATAACATCTACAACAGGTCAGCACTTACACAGTAGTCAGCAGTGTACTGTAAATTTACAGCTACATTATGATTGTCCATAATATATAGGCCAGTAACCATGTGTATGTACATGGGGTTGGTTAGTAACTAGTAATCCTGGTAATTTGTATATCAATTGTCAAGAAAACACAAAGTCAGGACCGAGCTGACATGAAATGGATTACTGTAATGTTACATTAATTGACACAAAATTTTGCAGTCCAGAAAATTTGAAATGGGGATGGTTTAGGCAGGGATTGAAGGTGCCTTGATTTATATTGAGAGCTCATGATCACCATACAACGTAGTTGTTGGGTGTCAACGGCAAATAATACATATAAGTATATAATGGTCATACTGTAAATTTAAAAAGGTGCGGGTTGGTGTGGTTTGTACATAGTGTTAAACCCGGGTTTGATTCCATGTTGGGGCACTCGACAGGAATGTATATTTTCCGTTCTTCTACATAGGCGCCCAATATAACAGGGAAAGAGTAGTGTGTCGCCAGCCAGGCTCGAACCCATGACCCAAAACTTACAGGTCCCTGCATGCTCTACCAACTGAGCTAGAAGCTATAGTAGGCAAATACATAAAACATCGCATTAAATTATTTACATTAAATGTAGATCTATGTCGTAAGGTTTTAAAATTATTTGTTGGTCGGAATCACTCTGTGCTATCATGGACATACACCTACATGATCAATTGTTGCCAGTCGACTATCTATTCATTTACATGTAATCATTTCTCTATATTTTTTTTTTACCCTGACCAATATTTACATTAAACTTGACAGAAATGTATATAATATTTTATCATTTCTATGAACAACATATTCATTTATACTGTCATTAAATTGTATGCGAATCTAATCTGTTGTCGTTTGTCGCCACTTTTCGTCACGTGCGGTCGTTAATAAGTACTAAGTTTGGTTGATTGCACGTTCGACAGAAATCTCCAACTGACTAGGCTTACCTCCATCTTCATCTCCCAGCTCGATTACTTCGACGACGTCATCGGGATCAAGAGAAAACTCATTCTCATTATTTTCATCTGAATTTGTAAGATCATCGACAGGTGAATTACCCTCTTCCATACTAAAAATATATTACACTCAGTAAAAAAAACAGTAGATCGTTCCAAGAGGATGACAGCAAAACGTGGTTTGCCTCGGTGTCAGCGAAACGCTTTCACCACATTACCTTTAATTCAAGCGCTGATATTACCACGATATTTGCATCAGAAACCGGAAGCACGTTTTTCATAACAAGTCCACCGGTCGGCAAAGTCATGATTAGAAGTAAGTATTAGTTAGTGTCTGTGAGTATGTATCTATGAGTCAAAATGATTTGTCTGAATGTTTTTGGAGATCAATGGCACATGGTGAATATGTTAGACATTGCATTTCATATGAAAACTATGTCATATTCTAAGCTTATTCCTATCTTTCAACTGTCAATGGCAATAGTACTGGGTACTGTACACCGGATATTGCTACTATCGATTGACATGATGATACTTTGACAGCTTTGAATCTAATCTATTTCAAAACTTATGTTGCCCACGTAGATCTAAACAGTCTTGAATCAGATCGATCGCCGTTGTCATTACAATTTGACTGAAGGCAATGCCTTAAAGGGCGCAGCCAGATGTTTCAGTAAAACATTAATTATACAATGTTAAAAAGTTCAATTTATGGAAATAACTGAGCCGACGTTCGACCGAATTTTCTGTTTATTTTTTATTCATATATTCACACTCTGTCCTTGTCCACAAACCGCCCATTTAAGAAGGAAATCCACATTTTATTTCCGTAACAGATATTCTGTTTTTGGTTAGCTGATTATATTGAAAGTGGTCTATCACTTGAAGCTTGCAAACAAAGAACTATAGCACTGATCATAAGCTTCTGCCGGATGAAGATTATGTTCGTCGGATCATAAAAGCGTTTGAACCGCTTAGTTATATAATAAACTGACTTCAAAGCATCGCATCACGCTGATGGGATTTTTTACAGTGGGTAAAACAATGGCGGCTGCAAACTGAAGCTGTCAGTGTTTTGGATTGAATTTGAAAAGATTGGGTTTTTTCATCTTATATTTTCGTGTATGTGTTACCTTAGAAGTGCTGCGCACTCTGTGCCCTATGGAGTATGGGCACGAAGGGCTGCACACTTATAATCTGACCAGGTGGGGTGATTTGTCTTTAGCAGCATGTTTCAGTGATAAAACACTTTAAAAAGGGCAACATTTCCACTTTACTAGAAGACACAACACGAATATACTGCAGTCTCCCAAAAAACGCACCTGCAATTCATATACGCAACACACTGCGTGTATGGGGCTTTTTAAATAATATTTTTAAAGTATAAATTAATAGTTGATTTTGTTCAGGTTTGGGTCTCCTAGTAACTCTCTAGTAAAGAGTTGTGTGTTTATTGAACCTTTCTCTGTGTTTCCAGATATTCTGAGGCCTTGCTTTAGCCAGTCCATCCTGGGCACCATTAGGAGCTATGCTACTGTTGTGGACAAAGCCAGTCTAAGTAAACTCAGGAAGAAAACTGGCATTGGATTCATGAACTGTCGTAAAGCACTGGAACAGTTTGACAATGATATTGACAAGGTACCAATTGAATATAATCATGACCCAATAAGCGTCCATGGGGCTTCAAAGATTCAAACAAATAATTGGGTGTTTAATGGAACCAAATTTGAATTTGTCTTTCATAAAGTATTGCACAAATTTAGTCAGCCATAAATTAGGTAATTTAAGTTTTTCATATTTTCAGTCTGCATGTAATGAGAGGTCAGAGAAATCAAGGCTTCAGGATGGATGAGTGGCTCATATAGGTTATTGAGTCGAGTACTGTATATTCACTTGTAGATATTATACCCCATTTGACTGCAAAATATACTAATTTAGGTATGAAGGTAAACATGTTTTGTCTTTTTATTTTTGGAATCATTTTTACTTGATACAGGCAGAAAAGTGGTTGCTGGAACAAGCACAAAAAGAAGGATGGGCAAAGGCTACAAAGTTACAAGGTCGTCCAATGTCACAGGGATTAATAGGTGTCATGTCTGACAATCAGAGGGCCACAGTGGTCGAGGTTAGTATAAAGTTTACAAAGTTACAAGGTCGTCCAATGTCACAGGGATTAATAGGTGTCATGTCAGACAATCAGAGGGCCACAGTGGTCGAGGTCAGTATAAGGTTACAAAGTTACAAGGTCGTCCAATGTCACTGGGGTTAATAGGCGTCATGTCCAATGTCAGACTGTGTTGACTGAGTGTTTAAGATGTCGTATATCTATTAGCAGCTTGCCTGAACTTCTACCTTTTGGTTAAGAATTCAAATTACTGACAGTGCTTTGATACAAAAATTATTGAAAATCAAATCAAAGTTCTGAAAGTTATATGAACATGATTCAATGAAAAATTAAAAATCAAATCAAAGTACTGAAAGTACTGAAACAAAAAATGATTAAAAATAAAATCTAAGTACTGTTCTATTGACTAAATATGTTAACTACAGAAAAAGTGTTGCCTTTGTCACAATATATCTCTTCACCCATGATTACAGCTGAGTATATTTATATTTTACTGGTGGTTTGTATAGTCTATGTTGTCTCCCCTTGATGGATATATATTGGTTAATGTTTAGCATGCTTTTCGACATAATCAGTATCAAGCTAATGATTAAAATATGAGTCAGTGGTAAAATTATCATATTGGATATCGTAGTTCAATAATGTTTCGTTTGATTTTTGTCTACAGATCAACTGTGAAACGGACTTTGTTGCCAAAAATGAAAATTTCCAGGGTCTAGTATCTCAAGTAACATCAGGATGTCACAGGTACTTCATGGCTGCCCCTTCCAGTACACAGGTAAGCTAGCTGGCTTTCATCACGATTTAAAGAGTTCCAGAACGTTCCAGGAACTGGGAACTTCTAGAAAGCGCTTAGCGGGAACCAACAAAGTAATTTAAATTAAACAGGTTTAATTAAGTTTAACTTAAATGAACTTTACATGTATTCTTCCAACCATGTCTGGAATAAATCTTGAAAGGATAACTCTTTGAAATGCTAAGACAAATGAACAGTCAATGTTGTGAATAATTAGGTAGAAGTTCGCCATTTTCAGATATGGTAGGCTTTTCATTGTCTTTTTGTCCATCGGACATTTTGACAGAATTGCTTATTATTGCTATCAAAGGATTTAATTAAAATAACAGGGTAACTTAACTGATATAGATTAGTGGTAAGCACCAAAAATCTTTGTAAAACAAATATCCTACATCAAAGGTAATTGAAGGACAGCCTGCCTCGTATGCATTATTGTAAAATAAAGAAAACTTCTAATAAATGACTTCCGTTTGTGTTTTGTAGGTATCATTTGCTAAAGACAAATTAGATGCTGTGGATATTGGTGACAACCAGAATGTGTCTGATTTGGTAGCGATGATGGTTGGAAAGGTCGGAGAGAATTTGTCCGCTCGTCGTGTCACACATGTAGGTGTGGAACCCAACTCTTACCTGGAGACCTATATTCATGCTACAGGTAATTAAATTGATGATGTGTTTTTCAATCAATCGCCTCTTCTAAGATTTATAGGTCAAAGGTCAAAACTTCTCTGCAGCAGAATTTTGTAGCTTTAGTTTAAAATCTTCCTAAAGTAACCCTATTCTCATTATATATAGGTGACAAGGACTTTTTTGAAATCTTCTCAAAGGTATTATAATATCAATGTTGAATTCCATTTCAAAATGGGCCCTTCAAAATAATGATTCTTTATCCAGTAGTAACGCAGTGGAACCTGGGTATATTGAAGTCCTCAGGGAATGGAAATTATCTTCAAAATGTCCAGATCTAAATATATACAAGAAGAAACACTTAAGATATGTGTGAACAGGGATTAAAACTAATTTGAAATTAAACAGTATTTCAATATACACGATTTCAAATTAAGTGGGTTACACTTTATTGGTAAATGGAAAACAAGTTTAACAATGCATATATACTGTAATTTCTAGACAATAAATTGAACCTGTGTAAAAGTTGCAAGGGGATTTTTTATGATTTTTTCAATTTTCGTACACACATAAGTCGCACTGGTAAATAAGTTACACTTAAAAGTTAGGCCCATGTAGAATAACTAAAACTGTCTGTAAACTTGTACTGTAAATAAATAACAAATAACACTCAAAATGATGTAAATATCTTGGGTACTCTGATATATATAGTAACATGTTTGGTGTTTTTTTAGGTGCGGACATTGAAGTTGATGGCTGTAGGATGGGGAAGTATGCAGTTTTACTTGATGTGAGTCAAGATGTGGATGGGTCAGAGGTTAACTCCATACAAACTGTTTCTAAACAACTGTGTCAACACATTCTAGGACTGAAACCAAGTGTTGTAGGTGACTTTGAAAATGACAAGCCTGTCAGTAACACGGATGAGAACAAGTCTCCGGCTGACAGTGATCAAACGTCAGACGAATCAGATACCAGTGATAGTGATGATAGTGGTAATGAAAGTGACAGTGACAGTGATGATGAAGAAAAGCCAGTGAAACTGGAGGAAACTAGACTCGTGTTCCAGGAATTCCTTTTTGATCCTGAAATGGTAGTAGGAGAATACTTAAAAGAAAATGGAGTCACTGTAAATAAGTTTGTACGAATTGAATGTGGAGAAGTTATACCAGAGAGGAGAACCAGTAGTTGAAGTGTAGCTTCCTAGGAAAATTGACCATTATTAGAGTAAAACACATCCAATTTTTCTTACATATTCTTTGATACAGTTGTCAATGATAATCAGGACGCTGATAGTCAAGAAAAACTCGTAATCCAGATGGAAATTTCAGGAAACAAATTTTAATTATTGTAATGTCCATGTCCTGGGTACCATAATTTCAGACTTTTTTTTTTTTCTCGTGTATGATTTTACATAGACATAGAGTAAAAAAAAAGTTGTCTTGAGAAAGTTTTATGGTGCTGGGCCCAGATTACTGCATGTACATACCATTACATATCTACATACTTTTTATACATCTTCAAAATCAACTTCTTATAAATTACATGTAAAAATTTCATGAAGAATTACTTGCACTGATGTCTTCAGTTAGAAATATTTAAGCGATTCTTGACCTCATTACATCTTATAATTAACTAGACTGCGTTTCTTAATGTGAAGTAGTATTTAAGATATAGAATTAACTGCAAAAATGACTTTTTTGTATTTTTTTTTTTAATTTTCATAGTCATGTACATTCTTTGTACAAGAAGTGTGGTGTTTGAAATAGAGATTAATGGGACATTGATAGAAAAGAGTTGTTAAATGAAATATGAAAGATTATATGTTTGACTAAATTAAAATGCATTTTCTGTATGCTGTAAAAAGACTTTTTGTTCTTCATTTCTATAAGTGGTAGTTCAACACTATCCCATGTAGTCACTGACAACATACATTTGTGTCTTGGATATATACATTGTAGCTTGTCTGACATCTAAATAGGTGAAAAGGGATTAATGTTTACAGTCGGCCTGGCCTCTAATTATAACTGAGGAGAGAAATCACCATTGTCTCCAAAATTGGTTGTTATACTCAAGTACTATTGCATGTGTGACAGAGAATTCTCTTACCCTAGATTGTCTCCCCTTAGGCTCTGCTGAGAGGTCGACAGAGTGATCTCCAACCTGGTGGTTAGTAGTCTGGATTGTCTCCCCTGATGCTCATCTGAGGATTCAACAGTGATCATTAACCTGTGTGTAAGTAGTCTAGGTTGTCTCCCCTTAAACTCTCCTGAATGTTTGGCAGTGATCATCAACCTGGTAGTTTGTAGTCTAGGTTGTCTCCCCTTAGGCTCTGTCGAGGGTTCAACAGTGATCATCAACCTGGTGTTAATTTGTATATGTTGTCTCCCCTTGGTCTCTGCTGAGGGTTCAACAATTGTCATCAACCTGGTGGTTAGGAGTGCAGGTTGCCTCCCTATAGTATCTGCTGAGGGTTCAACAGTTGTAATCAACCTAGGCCCAGTTTCATGAACATTCCTTAACTTTAAAGAATTTCTCAACTACTTTCCTATGGAGAATTTTTAGTTAAGGGATTCCTTAAATTTAAGGAATGTTCATGAAACTGAGCCCTGGTGGTTAGTTGTGTAGGTTATCTCCCCTAGGCTTTGTTGAGGGTTTAACAGAGATCATCAACCTGGTGGTTGATAGTCTAGGTTGTTTCCCCTTAGGCTCTGTCAAGGGTTCAACAGTTGTCATCAACCAGGTGGTTAGTAGTTTAGGTTGTCTCCCCTTAGTCTCTGCTGAGGGTTCAACAATTGTCATCAACCAGGTGGTTAGTAGTCTAGGTTGTCTCCCCTAAGTCTCTGTCAAGGGTTCAACAGTTGTCATCAACCAGGTGGTTTAGTAGTCTTGGTTGTCTCCCCTTAGTCTCTGCTGAGGGTTCAACAATTGTCATCAACCAGGTGGTTACTAGTCTAGGTTGTCTCCCCTTAGATTCTTTCAAGGGTTCAACAGTTGTAATCAACCAGGTGGGTTAATAGTAGTCTAGGTTGTCTCCCCTTGGTCTCTGCTGAGGGTTCAACAATTTGTCATCAACCTGGTGGTTAGGAGTGCAGGTTGTCTCCCTATAGTCTCTGCTGAGGGTTCAACAGTTGTAATCAACCTAGGCCCAGTTTCATGAACATTCCTTAACTTAAAGAATTTCTCAATACTTTCCTATGAGAATTTTTAGTTAAGGGATTCCTTAAATTTAAGGAATGTTCATGAAACTGAGCCCTGGTGGTTAGTAGTTTAGGTTATCTCCCTAGGCTTTGTTGAGGGTTTAACAGAGATCATCAACCTGGTGGTTGATAGTCTAATTGTTTCCCCTTAGGAATCTGTCAAGGGTTCAACAGTTGTCATCAACCAGGATGGTTAGTAGTGCAGGTTGTCTCCCCTTAGTCTCTGCTGAGGGTTCAACAATTGTCATCAACCAGGTGGTTAGTAGTCTAGGTTGTCTCCCCTAAGTCTCTGTCAAGGGTTCAACAGTTGTCATCAACCAGGTGGTTAGTAGTCTTGGTTGTCTCCCCTTAGTCTCTGCTGAGGGTTCAACAATTGTCATCAACCAGGTGGTTACTAGTCTAGGTTGTCTCCCCTTAGTCTCTGTGAGGGTTCAACAATTGTCATCAACCAGGTGGTTAGTAGTCTAGGTTGTCTCCCCTTAGGTCTCTGCTGAGGGTTCAACAGTTTTCATCAACCAGGTGGTTAGTAGTCTAGGTTGTCTCCTTATAGTCTCTGTCAAGGGTTCAACAGTTGTAATCAACCAGGTGGTTAGTAGTCTAGGTTGTCTCCCCTTGGTCTCTGCTGAGGATTCAACATTTGTAATCAACCAGGTGGTTAGTAGTCTAGGTTGTCTCCCCTTAGTCTCTGCTGAGGGTTCAACAATTGTCATCAACCAGGTGGTTAGTAGTCTAGGTTGTCTCCCCTTAGTCTCTGCTGAGGGTTCAACAATTGTCATCAACCAGATGGTTGGTAGTCTAGGTTGTCTCCCTGTAGTCTCTGCTGAGGGTTCAACAGTTGTCATCAACCTGGGCCCAGTATCATGAACATTTCTCAACTACTTTCCTATGAAGAATCTTAAGTTAAGGGATTCCTTAAATTTAAGGAATGTTCATGAAACTGAGCCCTGATGGTTAGTAGTGCAGGTTATCTCCCCTTAGGCTTTGTTGAGGGTTCAACAGTGATCATCAACCAGGTGGTTAGTAGTCTAGGTTGTCTCCCCTTAGTCTGCTGAGGGGTCAACAATTGTCTTCAACCAGGTGGTTAGTAGTCTAGGTTGTCTCCCCTTTGTCTCTATCAAGGGTTCAACATTTGCAATCAACCAGGTGGTTAGTAGTCTAGGTTGTCTCCCCTTAGTCTCTGCTGAGGGTTCAACAATTGTCATCAACCAGGTGGTTAGTAGTCTAGGTTGTCTCCCCTTAGTCTCTGCTGAGGGTTCAACAGTTTTCATCAACCAGGTGGTTAGTAGTCTAGGTTGTCTCCTTATAGTCTCTGTCAAGGGTTCAACAGTTGTAATCAACCAGGTGGTTAGTAGTCTAGGTTGTCTCCCCTAGTCTCTGCTGAGGGTTCAACAATTGTCATCAACCAGGTGGTTAGTAGTCTAGGTTGTCTCATAGTCTCTATCATGGGTTGTACAAAATTATCATCAACCGTATGGTTATTAACTTAGTAGCCTTAGGCTCTGTCGAACTGGTGGTTAGAAGTGTAGGTTGTCTCCTCTAAGGCTCTGTCAAGTGTCATCAACCTGTTGGTTTGTATTGTCTAGGTTGTCTCCCTTTAGACTCTGTCGAGAGTTCAACAGGGTGATCATCAACCTGGTGGTTAGTAATGCAGGTTGTCTCCCTATAGCCTCTGCTGAGGGTTCAACAGTTTTCATCAACCTGGTCCCAGTTTCATGAACATTTCTCAACTACTTTCCTATGAAGAATTTTAAGTTAAGGGATTCCTTAAATTTAAAGAATGTTCATGAAACTGAGCCCTGGTGGTTAGTAGTGCAGGTTATCTCCCCTTAGGCTTTGTTGATGGTTCAACAGTGATCATCAACCAGGTGGTTAGTAGTCTAGGTTGTCTCCCCTTAGTCTGCTGAGGGGTCAACAATTGTCATCAACCAGGTGGTTAGTAGTCTAAGTTGTCTCCCCTTAGTCTCTGTCAAGGGTTGTACAAAATTATCATCAACCGTATGGTTATTAACTTAGTAGTCTTAGGCTCTGTCGAACTGGTGGTTAGAAGTGTAGGTTGTCTTCCCTTAGGCTCTGTCAAGTGTCATCAACCTGTTGGTTTGTATTGTCTAGGTTGTCTCCCTTAAGACTCTGTCGAGAGTTCAACAGGGTGATCATCAACCTGGTGGTTGGTAGTCTAGGTTGTCTCCCCTTAGACTCTGTCGAGGGTTCAACAGGGTGATCATCAACTTAGTTGTTAGTAGTCTAGGTTGTCTCCCCTTAGGCTCAGCTGAGGTTTCATCAGAATGATAATCAACCTCATGGTTAGTAGTTCAGGTGGTCTCCCCTAAGTCCTGTTGTGGCATTGATAGAGGTTATAAACATGGTGATTGACATTCTTAATTGTTTTCCCTTAAATTCTATCTTCGGTTTAACAGTCACTGTTTTATTCTTGCAGGCTCTAGAAAGGTTTGACCGATACAAGTAGGGCTATCTCATCTTGGATGAAAGATTATACCTGGCTTCAGAGCAATTGATGTCCTTTGTGTATAATATGGCTGAAATATTAGGAACAAGTAAAACAATGAAAAATGAAAACTTGATTATATATTGATTATCATTTAATAAACAAGAAAAGTGTTCATATAGTGAATAACTACGATAGATTTAAACAGCTACAAAGGCATAATAAGCATCTTATAATCATGAACATATAAATTTTAGATCGTTATACAAATAAACTAAAAATAAAGAAGTCAAAAGCAAAACTAACTGTTAGTGATTGGCCCCAGTAGATTGGATCTATTAATTTGTCATTTCAACAAAAATGTTATCTCCGGTTAAAATGTTTTTGTGACACTATTAATAACCTTTTAAACTTATAATACATTGTACAAATTTGAGACTAAAATTTGATTGAGGATACATTTGTATATGGCTATATAATAAATTTCGTACCAGGTTACTAAAACCACATCATTTTGATGATTAAAATTTCGTATAATTTGTTAGCCATTTTGAATAGGTTCGTAAAAAGATAAGTTGGTCACATTGCCATAAAATGAGTAAATCAGTACAGTAAAACCTGATTAATCGATCACCTGTATATAAAAATAACCTTTCTTCATAGGACCACTTTTTAAGATACCAAAAATTTCTAAACAACTTGTCCTTCATATAAAGACAACTTAACTATTTGTTAAGACCATTTTTCTTTGTCCCTCAGTTGGTCATTATAGACTTCAAAATCTTGTTATTTGCTCAGATGTGTACATGGGATACAGTCTGGCAATCAGATGATTACCAATAAATAGAAAATTTAGTGATATATAAAAATGTACCTCAACAACAATACAATATAATAAACCACAGATGGTGACCAGGCACGAAAATTTTAATCAACAGTATAAAATATATATATACCGTATATATTATAGTATACTATAAGATATAAATAATGCTGGTTAAAACATTCATGCCAGGTCCCTGTGTAATAAACAATCTAAAGCCAGGACTATCAGTTTCTCCATAATGTATGTTAACAATATAAATATGTGCAGAGAAACTGAAGGGGAAATCTAAAAAAGGATGAAGTCCTTACTTGGGTATGGAACTTGTAAAATCTACGTGAATGGTTAACAATTTGTGCTGGATAAGTCAGCATCATTCTACACCTCATAAATAAGCTAAATATCCTGTCTGGTGGAACGAGGCATAAAAATAATTCTACTCAATAAAAAAAAAGAGTAAAATTTACTGTCCGATATGGAATGATTGAAGCATTCTATACCATTTGACCAGGTAAGATAAGACTCTTCCATATGTGGATATGAAGGATAGGGATATTCTACCCGAGGGCCACAAAATGTAGTAAAACCCGAGGCTTGCCGAGGGTTTTGCAACATTTTGTGATCCCGAGGGTAGAATATCCCTATCCTTCATATCCACATATGAAAGAGTATTTTTCTTCCATACCTTGACGCTTTATTGCAATTTTACATCTATAATATCCTGCCATTTTGAAATAAATTTAAAGAAAACCTCAACTGCAAGTCAATTTTCCATGCATGAAGAATAACGTGATATTTTCATCACAAATTGCGTTGTTTGCATCTTCTTTAACACAACCAGGCATGTTTGTGAAAAAAATTGCAAGGCTTTATTGCATTGGTAGCATAGACCAATTTTTTGTTTGTGAAAAAAATTGCAAAAAAAATTGGGCTTTATTGCATTGGTAGCATAGACCAGCCAGTATTACACCCATAGGTATGAAAAAAGAAAAGTATATATGGATCATGTCCTAGTGGAGCATAAATTACTCGGGCACAATTTTTCACACACATTTGAGGTTTCCAATTGTACATACAAAGAGTGTATACCCTGGTATGTTTGCTAAACACAGCTAGTGATTCAAATATTTTATGCATTGTCTTGCATGTAAGAGACATCGGTTTGATAAAGTTCATGTGTAAATAACATGTTGTAAAATTTTTACTTTTTTCCTCTTACAGTTAATGTAGCTCTAAAGATGGCGCACTTTTTGGCCTAGAAGTCTATAAATCTACATTATTGCAGCGAGCCAGACAATGTTTCATGTACTTAACAAATGTACAGATACACATGAAACATTCGTTGTGAAGAAACTCTTGCGAAATAACCATTACTTGAATAAATGGTCCTAAGACAAATATTATATTTTTACCCAAGAAATCATCTGAATGCTCTAAAAAACTAATAACATTTCAGGTCATACAGTTAACTTAGTCACCCCTAAAGACACATTTAGACTCTTCTAAATCAGAGACTAGATTTGTCCATTATAAAAATTCAGGGGTGAATAAATTAATAAATTTGTATATGTAACCAAGGAAGTAAATCTACGTCCTTGATGTAAAGTAAGAGGGAATATGTACCCGGAAATCAAAAATCGAACATGGGACCTTTTTCTTCTAAACAGATGATCTAAGCATTGGAGCGACGTGCACATGGCCAATATAGCATTTAACCCAGAACAGATTCACTAGATTTAAACATGCTATAAATATCTTTCATGGAGATGCACACCGAGTAAAAAAATACACATTTGAACAGATGACTACATACATACAGCAATAAGCAAGTAAATTTAAACCTAAAACTCCCATAAACAATGCATTAAATCACCTAACAAATTCAATTATTATTAAAATAGCATAAAATATTCTTGTGTTAAGTTTCTATCTTGGTTTGAAGCTTTAATATTCTGTCTTTGCATATAAGAGTTATCTGCCCTTGTGGGTTGGTATTGATTGTAACGTCATACTTAATAGAGAAAATGATGTGAATTTTGCTCATAAAATAATGATGTCGCCATCGATACCTACCAGCAAGGGAGGTAACTCGGTAAAGACGGAATAATTTTGTGGATAGTGTGGTTAGCTGATGAGCAATATAGTGACTACAAAATACAAATTTCGTTGTTTTTGTGGTTCCACAGCTTTGATGACAACACCGAAAGGTTTTACACAAAAAAAAAAAATTCATGATAAATAGTATTTAACAGTTAGTAGAATTCAACACACCGAGAATTAAGTCTACAATCTATCATTTTCAAAATCCTGAAAATCTCAAGTAATATTATAAAGAAACAGGAGGCTGTCACAAAAATACACAGAAACTTTTCTCTAATATGTTCATAAGACATCCCCCTTGTGGTATCAGCCCAATTATTGGACCCAGTTTCACGAATGTTCCTTAACTTAATGGAATTTTTTATGTATGATAGTAACTTAAAATTTTCCATAGGAAGGCACAACACATTTTAAGGAAGGCTCCTTAACTTAAGATCTTTTTCTTAACTTCTGTAATGCATTCCTATGGTGAATTTTAAGTTAAGGAATTCCTTAAAGTTAAGGAATGTTCATGAAACTGGACCGGGCACCCTATTGTCATACCATCAGAGAATAAAATATTCTGAAATGAAATGAAGGTATAGGACAAAGATACAGAGGAATTCTCTGAGGACAGAGACATTTTACCTAATACAATATCAAAATAGCGATATTTCAAACAAATAAAAAATCTTAAGAATCCTATGATTAATAAAATATTGCAATTTTCATGTAATCAATATTGTCATGTCACAACAGTTAGGTAAAATTACACACACAAAAAAAAAGAAGAGTTTGTCGATTGCGATAAAATAAGAATAACGCAAATTACTGAGTAAACGCAGAGAAATAATATTTTCTCATTAAATCTATACATGTTCATCCCTTTCAAAGCATATTGAGTACTTTTTCAAAACCATGAAGTTTTATTTCAATACAAAAAAAAATTTTAATTATATTGGTTTATACAAGAAACAGAATCTTTCACTTGACAATTTTTTTATCCCATATGTGATTTTAGTAAAAAATTAACTTGATGTAGCTTAGAAAAATATTTTAAAACATTTAAAAAACCATTAAACCTTCACTTGACAATATCGTCACCTCAATTCGGTTTTTAGTTAATTGACAACAGTTAGCTTCAGTTTTCAAATAGGAAAATAGATTATTCAATATCAGAATATATGTTTACTCATCCCCCCCCCTGAAATTTCATAATGGACTGTCTAGTCTTTGATTTAGAAAAGTCTAAATGTGTCTTCAGGGGTGTATGAGTTAACAATATTGGGGGAAAATAATTCATTCACCCCTGAAATCTCATAATGGACTGGTCTAGTCTTTGATTTAGAAGAGTCTAATTGTGTCTTCAGGGATGAATAAGTTAACTTTTAACTTTTCAGGTTTATAAAGAAGCACTTGTTCTTATATAAATTACTGCACTAAATTATAAATTTACACATAACTGATTTATACTACACAAACATACTATGTTCAACTAGATACAGTTAAAATTTAAATACAATGTAACAGTATAACTAACAATACATACCCATATATATATATATAGTATAATATAAATTCAAAAATGACCATCCTACTATACAATAACAAAGAGTAATTTCCAAATCATTCCCTGGGTGCATGAAAATGTCACATAGATTATTTATAGTTGTTTAATATAAATTCAAAAATGACCATCCTACTATACAACAACAAAAAGTAATTTCCAAATCAAATAAATTCAAAAATCACCCTCCTTTTAAAATTTTATAGGGACACCATACAGTGGTAACAAGAAGTAATGTCCAAATCATTCTCTAGGTGCATTTAAATTTCATATACACTCCAGTGGTTTAATTTCGAGAAGAAATTTTCGTGACCTCCTATTTGATAAAAATTCAGGAGGAGAAATCTTCGCACATTTATCAATATCTTACATAAAGGTTACTCATCTAAAACAATAATCACAAAATTATCTATTCATGAATAAGTGTAATAGGAAAGTTCTTGAAATTAAATACCCCCAATATATATATTGACATACAGTATCTTACTATCATGTATCTTCTTATACCGGTACTATTCTGTATATCCATATTACAGAGTTACCTGCCCTTGTGGGTAGGTATTGATTGTGACGTCACATGTTTGCAAGCATGACATCATACTTTTCCAAGAAAATAAGTGAATTGCACTCACAAAATAATGACGTCAGAATGGATACCTACCTACCAGGGAGCTAATTAGGTAATATGCAACAACAGAATAATGGGACTAATTCATGTACCATGTGATACCAGATAATGTTTGTGCAGGACAAGTATCTCCAGTAGTAATGGAACGTTATTCTTTGTAATCTTCCATCGAAATGACGTTAGAATGGGATATCATCTTTTGACGTCATTCCATCACCAATAGAAACAATAGTCCTGCACAAACGTTATCGGGTATCACTTGGTACATGAATGAGTCCCATTATTCATGGATATCTAAGAAAATGTGACTTTAGAATTATCGAGTAAAAGTTACCATACAGTTCGACAATGTTGAGTCAGACTCTTCCTCTTCAATTGCTGATATTCAAGATAAACAACAAATTTTGCTTCAACATTCCGGCAAATGAACACTGATGGCGATTTATAACTTTGAAAGATGAATTTGAAAATACATGTATTCTGTATTATGTATTCATAAATGCTACATTTTAATTTGTGTAGAGAATGTATGTCAAACTACCAGAACCATGACTCTAAAATCATTTTTTCATGGCATTTTTGTGATTGGATTTCTAAAGAGAGATTCCGTTGATTCAAAATAAGGCACACCCTTCCTGGTTGCCAAATAAATAATGAGGTATTGCAAACCAGCCCTGTATGATTGTGACCTTAATGTACATGTTTTCCTAAAACAATCAGTGAGCAATAATACACAACAAACAGTTGAATATAGATAAGGACTAATTAGCGTTCATCAAGCATTTTAGATGAATCCTTTGTACATGTACATTTGGTTTTTTTGTTTGTTTTTTTGTTTTGTTTTACAGTATAACACATTTTGTTATTTAATTCCTCATTAATATAAATAGATATTTATTTCATATATATAAATTCTAACAAGATGATTACTTATTTTCCCTCTTTCATCTTCTTTATATCCTGTAAATAAAACCAAATTTTTATAATTAAGAATTCAATTTTTGAGAAAAAAAAACACATTTATTTCAAGAAAGTCAAAACGTATCAAATGTCCTGTAACAAATATGAAGCCACAATGTATTAAGAAACAGTCTGCGGTGGCTGGCTTTTTTGTCCTGGCCCTAGTGTAAGAAATATCAATAAGACATGGGCTGCAGTGGCCGAGTGGTTAAGATGTCCAAACATATAACCACAAGTCCTCCACATCTGGGTCGATAGTTTAAATCCCAGTTACTAGATACAGACTTCTGGTTGGTGGTTTTTCTCCGGGTACTTCTGCTTTCCTCCCACCTCCCAATCCTAGCACATCCTTAAATGACCCTGGCAGTTAAAAGGATTTTAAACCAACAGAACCAAAATATTGTAATTAAAAGCCAGTTTTCTATTTAACACAGACAGGAAGACATGAGAGAATGTTGCTTCTAGGCTAAAGATACTGAAACAGTAAATGGTGTTTATGACTCATATATCTATGACATCATTATTGCTAAAGCATCATAATTATCAAGAAGTTCTAGGATTTCACATAGATTTTGTTAAGTTCTAGAGGGATTTCACATAGCTGGATTTTGTTAAGTTAGTTTAATGCTTTTGTAAGTTAGAGGATTTCAATAGCTGGATTTTGTTAAGTTCTAGAGGGATTTCACATAAGATCTGAAACAGTAAATGGTGTTTATGACGTCATAATATCTATGACATCATTATTGCTAAAGCATCATAATTATCAAGAAGTTCTAGAGGGATTTCACATAGCTGGATTTTGTTAAGTTTTAGAGGGATTTCACATAGCTGGATTTTGTTAAGTTCTAGAGGGATTTCACATAGCTGGATTTTGTTAAGTTCTAGAGGGATTTCACATAGCTGGATTTTGTTAAGTTCTAGAGGGATTTCACATAGCTGGATTTTGTTAAGTTCTAGAGGGATTTCACATAGCTGGATTTTGTTAAGTTCTAGAGGGATTTCACATAGCTGGATTTTGTTAAGTTCTACAGGGATTTCACATAGCTGGATTTTGTTAAGTTCTAGAGGGATTTCACATAGCTGGATTTTGTTAAGTTCTACAGGGATTTCACATAGCTGGATTTTGTTAAGTTCTACAGGGATTTCACATAGCTGGATTTTGTTAAGTTCTACAGGGATTTCACATAGCTGGATTTTGTTAAGTTCTAGAGGGATTTCACATAGCTGGATTTTGTTAAGTTCTAGAGAGGGATTTCACATAGCTGGATTTTGTTAAGTTCTAGAGGGATTTCACATAGCTGGATTTTGTTAAGTTCTACAGGGATTTCACATAGCTGGATTTTGTTAAGTTCTACAGGGATTTCACATAGCTGGATTTTGTTAAGTTCTACAGGGATTTCACATAGCTGGATTTTGTTAAGTTCTACAGGGATTTCACATAGCTGGATTTTGTTAAGTTCTAGAGGGATTTCACATAGCTGGATTTTGTTAAGTTCTAGAGGGATTTCACATAGCTGGATTTTGTTAAGTTCTAGTCTAAGAGGGATTTCAGATAGCTGGATTTTGTTAAGATATAGAGGGATTTCACATAGCTGGATTTTGTTTCCATGTACCTAAACATGGCCAAGAGACCAAACATTTGTAAAAGAAGAGAAATTTGTAATGTTTAAATCATATTTATTTTCTCCCTCTGGAGAATGATTGTTTGAAAATAGAGATACTCACGTCAGCTACCACCAACTTTAATCTACTGTAGGCTTCATCTAAATCATCGTTTACTATTATGTGATCATATGCTCCGTCCTCATTGGCTAAAACAAAAATGAAACAACAGTGAACATATTTGTTTGCACTAACAGCTTTTTAACTAAAATTATGAATTTCGATCAAATTAATGTCAATGATGAATTATTGTAATAGATCATTATTTTTTATTTACATACAGAAATGCAATATGCATTTTTAACACATAGGTGGTAAAAAAGCCTCAATATTACTATAATTACATTCACTTGCCTTCTACTATATAAACTAAGACAAAGTGAAGTTTATGGGGGAATAACTGGAATAATTGTGTGTGCTGCTGGGATCTTCAGACAAAATACAGTAAAGATGGCGTGGTTTTATTAGTTTAATGTCCTATTATAACAGCCAGTGTTATGTAAGGACGTACCAAGTATGGGAGAAAAAGAATCTTACATGGGTCTGTGAAGTGGACAGAGATATCTCAACCCGAGTGAAAGATTTTGGCCGTCAACCCTCGGCAAGCCTCGGGTTGACCTGCCAAAATCTTTCACTCGGGTTGAGATATCCCTGTCCACTTCACAGACCCATGTAAGATTCTATTAGTCTAATTATATTAGAGAGATAACACGATGAAGGATTTTCCAATCTCTATATGTCTAGTTTACTTTCCACTGTTCTTCAAATTGTCAATACTAACCATAATCAAGGGCCTCTTGCGCTGAATCGAGTCGTCGTTTAAGACTGTCATCTGATTCTGTCCCCCGTCCAACTAATCTCTCCTTCTGTAAACAAGAATATGACTATATGAAAACCAGGCAATTTTGGAGATAAGATAATATACAGTCCAATTTTTATTAAGAGACCATCCTAGGGAAATTGAAAAGTGGTCTCTTGCTAGAGAGTAGACTCTTAATAGAATAACTCACACTGATCAGAATTGAGATGACCGCGGTTTTGATATTGATGTCTTTCACAATGATTTTATATGTGTTCTAACTTCTAGAATAAATTGAAATATAATGAAGTTAGAAAGTGTCATTTTGTTATTGTTTTAATTCATTTTAACTCAATTATATTTTGAATTGATATCAAAGTCTGTGATATAAATTAAAGATCGATGTGTACATTTGGAACACCTATAATTATTACGTTTGTTTATGGCAAAATGGCGGAATTGGGGTCATTTTTTTTTAACTTTTCTGGTCACCGAATGCAGATTGCGGCAGCCACAGGGAAGAAAAAAAAAAAAAATTTTCAAAGCATGTGTATATTTTTAGCTGTTGACATCTGACCCATTTAGCGACTATCACATGGCATAATTTGAATTTTCAAACAAAGTTTTGACAGATAAAAAATCATTACCAGAACTTCCATGTTAGGAGGCTGTACAAAAACATATCTAGCAGCCAGGTCTGTTTTCTTGATACTCTTTACACCATTGATTTCCACGTCAAGAAAACAAATCCTCCCTGTACTCTGAATGGATTTCACTGACTGCTTGCTATAAACAAAATTGATCACAAAAATTAAGTACTTTTCAAATATATTTTTTTTTCAGGTTTTTTTTTTTTCAATTTCTCTTTCATTGGGAGGGAGGATTGGTTAAGCATCCAATTAGCAGCCAGTTATTTAATGATGTGCCAGGGTTATTGGTGGAGGAAAGTCGGAGTACCCAGAGAAAAACCATCTACCCACATGATTCAAACTCACAACCCAGAGGTGGTGAACTTGTGGTAATAGGACATCTTAACCACTACCACACTGGCACAGTCCATAGAAACAGTAGCACAATCAAGTAACATAATAAGAGTCCAAGAAGGCCTGTTTCACATTCCTGTTTGTCTACGTCTATTCAAAGAAACAATAATCACAGTGATCATGTCAGCATATCGAACCGACCATCACTTCGTCCTAGAAACGTCCTTTTTTGGGGACGTGGATGTGGCGCAGTGGTAGAAGGTGCAGGTATGTTTGACTAGGTGATAGGGTGCCGTAGATCGTGAGTGAAAGGCCCGGATAGGGCACAAGTCAATAAATTGTCATGCTTTGTTAAATTGTGTTTCTTTGATATTTAATATTTACTAAACACAATGTATCATATGCAATATGTGTTGTAGATCCAAAGATTTAATTTGACAATTTCCGGAGAGTGATCATGTCAGCATATCGAACCTTTTTTGGGGATGTGGATATGTGGCGCAGTGGTAGAAGGTGCAGGTATGTTTGGCTAGGCGATTGGGTGCCTTAGATCGTAAGTTGGAGGCCCGGATAGGGCTCTAGTCAATAATAAAGTAAATAAATTTCATTTTTAACCATGTTTCACAGAATTTTTTTTAACTAGAACTGTTGCCAAAGTGAATGACTTATAACCATCGCTGCACAAATTTAGAAAATAACTCCATTAATAGCAGACATTGCAGAAACCTATATAATTTACTTAACTCCCCTTTATGTCAGGGTTCTATTTACCAAATTTTATCAAATTCTGTGGAGTCGTTTAGGAGGAGTTCACCGGACAAAGTTGTGTCTACAGACAGACAAACAGACATATAACCTTGTTCCAGTATACATCCCTCCCCCCACCTACGGGGGTATAATAAAGAAAAAAACCAACCTTGTTCCATAGCAGTTAGCTGAGAACTGAGCATGCTCCAGAAAGTCTCCGTTCTCGATCATTTCTGCAAATACCTCTTTTTCCACAAAGTGATAGTCTGAAAACAAAATCAACCTCAGTTATCATACATTATAATCTCAGTCATCATACATTATGATCTCAGCACTAAATTTTGTATAAAAGTATTTCTGGTGTTGGACCACAAAATTACATTAATCAATATCAGCGCTAATGAACCATAGTTTATAGTTTTCTACATTTGCGCTAAAATAAGTATATGTTTACATTTCATATGTATATTACACTGTCAAGAGTTTTTAAATTACAATGTACCTTTCCCATCCTCCTCTCCTGAACGGGGCTTTCGTGTTGTATCTGAAAAATTAAAAAGAAAAACGTTAACATATCAATGATGTTACAGAAATTTGATCCAGGTTCCAGGATCATGAAACAATCTTAGACTTAATTAATTTTAGACTTAGTCAATCAGAAATGATGTAACTTTTTGTAACGTCTTCTTTGATTGGTGTAAACTTAGACAGTTTTCCAAAAATTTCGACTTAAGATTGTTTTATGACTTATCCTGAGGCCAGATCATGATAAACAGTATTTAAATATCACAATCGCATTCATATCTACATGAAAGTCTAACTCACAAAATGATAATTTATCCCTGTATACCGGGTAGGTAGTTCATTACAATACTAACATACTGAAACACAAAAGGTCTATCGGACCTGCATCATTCATTTGGGTATCAGAGGATTTTAATATGGTCATATCCTGTTAACAGATATATGGTAAATCTCCGGTTAATTAGAACCGCTGGATAATTTGAACACACATTTTTTTCCGGAAAAACAATGATTTTTAACAAGTGATAGTTCGAACACTGACTTTTTATATTCAATCCTATTTCGGATAGTTGGAACACGTCAAATTATGTACGTAAAAAGATTTTTGTCGGCAAATGGGATCCCCAAAAATGATGACATATTTTTCATATTGCAACAACAATGTTTGGAATAAAGATTGTATAAATGATCATTATGATGACCATACAACAGATAAAGAATTAACATGATCATTCTAAGGCATCAATAAATTAATGCTGTTATATCATACACAAAACAGCAAGGCAAAATATTAATCTTAGGCCCCGACAATATAAATTTGAACTCGCTGTACCTGATGGAAATACATGGAAGAAATCGCCAATGTTTGTGAAGTCCAATCTAGATACAGATATCAGTTTAAGTTGTCATTAAAATATGCATTCAGTCTATCTTTAGTTAGCCAATCAAGGAGTTAAATTACCTGTAAACATGTGCCTCACGCTGGCTTGGACAGGCCAGTTACGAGGTGTCATAGCGAGCATCAAAAGCCAGCCGCTGGGTCACAGCAAGTGGGTGTGATTACATATATATTCAGCTACAGCCCAAACAATCCACTCGTTGGCAAATTAAACAATAGATATCATATGTAGCTTTTCATCAGCTTAAAACTAGTAACGTGTCCTATTTTAGAAGCAGAAAATATGTGCAATCTGGTTTTGGATAATCTGACAGTCACAGTGCGATTGTGACCTAATTTTTACGAACTGAATGTAAACAAATATTTTCATCAGCAGTTTCGTAAATGCAACCAGACTTTCTTTAACTAAAAAAAAAATTAATTAACAGTGGGGTGTTACGAATTATTACAAAGATCAAACTAGATTTTCTGTGGTTTGAATAAAGTCTCTATCTCATTTAGCGGGTCACGTCGATTTCTTCATTCTAGGCTGCGATCGAGAACGGTGCTGTTTTGGGGCCTTGTCTACGTGCGCACATATGCAAGCGGCATTCATTCCGCAATTAATTATAAATTCACAAATTAAATGCTTGTGTTTACAAGAAATTGAGGTTAATCAGCAATCTATATATGTTTCCTATAGAGTTTCTGCCTTACATTGCTTATGCCAGGTACATCGGTACTCAAAACTGATTTTTATCGATTTCAACTCAAATAGTTTGAACTCACGTTTTTTTCCTAAAGCTCAATTTCGGATAATTTGAATTGGTCCATCAATATTTATTTAATTTTGTTCGAACTAACTGAAGTTTTACCGTACTAGTATATCATTTCACAGATTTCCTTTCTCTCAAATGCAACATTAGAAGAATTAAAATATTTAATGAGAACAAAATAACTAAAATATCTATCACATCTGAAACATCAATCCATTTTACATTGCATTTAACTAATTCACCCCTGAAGACACATTTAGGCTCTTCTAAATCAAAGACTAAAATAGTCCACTGGCCCTTGTCTAATTTGTAGCCTTGTGCATTCCAGTGGTAGGATATTTTTACAGTAATTAAAACCTGTATATTTATATCCAATTTTTGTCCTTTTTTCCCTTTTTTCTCTCTTTCCCCTGATGTTAATTGTTTATATATTAGTTTATATACTTATTTTCCATAAAGGACTCACTTAAATATTTTTAGACAGCATATTTAATCCTCCTAAGCTACCATCTCTCTTCATATCCTTATCCCCCTTTTCCTCCTTCCCCCCCTTTCTCATTCTTCTTTTATTTTCTTTTCTTACCCCCCACTCATCCCCTTTTCTTACCCCCCACTCATCCCCTTTTCAATAATAATAATAAAGAACGCTGTAATTTCCAGTGTATGAGAGGAAAATGAAAGAGTGGAGAAAAAGTGGAGTAGTTTACATGTAAATGTGGCAAATGTAGTTTTTGTTGAACCACTGTTTAGAAAAAAAAAATTAAAGAAAACCTATATAATCTGGATACTGGCCTGTATGACACCCGGTTTAGACAAGTTAGGATGTACATTTATTTCTCAGTACTTTTTGTTATGGTAAATTGTCTTTTTTCGTACTTACGTGATACACTAAAGGCGAAACAATCTGGAAATTCCTTAAACAGTAGTCCGAGCAGGGTGCTTTTTCCACTTCCCGAAGGACCACTTATAACAATGGGCTGGTAACTGGGTGTACTAGTAGCCATTGTCTTCAACTTCCAGGATAAAAAGGCTACAGAAAAAAAAATTGGAAAAAAAAGGTTAATGAAGCCATACTCTCACATTTAGTAAATCTGCACAAACATGCTGTATTTTAAGGACATGTTTATGTATTTTTGAAAGAGTCTGCATACACATGTTCATATTATTTAAATTATAAGAAATATCATTTTAATTTCCATGTCCCCACTCCTGAATTCTTTTCATTTTTCACCTCTGAAAAATGTCTTGAAACAAAAAAAAAATCACAAATGAATCCCCTCTATATACTGTTTGCACTCCTACAGATCAACCCTGACATAATCCTCACTATTTACGGAGTCAGGAAAATACACAGAAAACCAATACTGTCTAAAAAGAATGTGCATGCAGGAACAAGAAAATCAATATTTAAACTTTGATATTCTTAATTTGATATACAAATGTACTACTATAATACTATATATATACGTGATACACTGTACTTACCCGATACTGTCGGTAAACAGGTCTAATGTTTCGAACGTTACATAAAATATAGATCATCGGCGCCATACATGTACATTTAAACCCAATCAATAGATTAACATAATCAATATATTGGCCTAAACATGAATGTGCCAATCAGGAGCTATCATCTGCAGCTGTTTCCATGCAAACGAAAATCCGTTGCTACAGGAAACTGATCACACTGCGATACAGGATCGATGAATATAAGACTAGTTATGTGTACCTGTAAGAACTAGGACTGATATTGATTTACTAGAATATGATGTACAAATGATGCTCTCGCCGGCAAGTGATCAACGCTGACAGTGTCCCACTGTGTATTACGTAACATGAACCGTCGCTTATTCGGGTCAATACACAAAAAATGCCTTTTACATAAACACGAACTTTTAACTATCCAGATTTATGGCTGCATGATAATTGAAATGAACAGAGAAAAAAAAAAACGTGTGACGAAGGCACGAACAGACGAAGCTTACTGTAAAATCATGACAAATACATATGGATTCCTGATTCAAGCTAATGACAAACAATGCAAGTTTGCCGTTTTAGAAAATATCGATGACTGGATCTAGAAAATATCGATCTACTTACGCTGGAGGCGGGGGAGGAGGCGACACACTTTAAAACTTCTGAACAAACTAACGCTCATCGGCTTGTTTTGTTGTGCGTGTGGATATGGTCATGGTCAATTCAACGCTTAAAGGTAAACTGCCTGATTCAAACGTTTTATGTACGCATTTGAAGTGATAACTAAATAAAATATTTACATTATTTCTCCGGAATTCTTGCGTTTGGACAGTCGTGGCCGTTTTCGTTTATTCGGAAAATGTGGCAAATGTAGTTTTTGTTGAACCACTGTTT
Organism: Argopecten irradians; assembly: GCF_041381155.1. NCBI lineage: Eukaryota > Metazoa > Mollusca > Bivalvia > Pectinida > Pectinidae > Argopecten > Argopecten irradians. The sequence goes on along the minus strand of NC_091149.1, from coordinate 9,629,770 downwards.
AGAAAAAGAATTTAAAGAAAACCTATATAATCTGGATACTGGCCTGTATGACACCCGGTTTAGACAAGTTATATTAGGATGTACATTTATTTCTCAGTACTTTTTGTTATGGTAAATTGTCTTTTTTCGTACTTACGTGATACACTAAAGGCGAAACAATCTGGAAATTCCTTAAACAGTAGTCCGAGCAGGGTGCTTTTTCCACTTCCCGAAGGACCACTTATAACAATGGGCTGGTAACTGGGTGTACTAGTAGCCATTGTCTTCAACTTCCAGGATAAAAAGGCTACAGAAAAAAAAATTGGAAAAAAGGTTAATGAAGCCATACTCTCACATTTAGTAAATCTGCACAAACATGCTGTATTTTAAGGACATGTTTATGTATTTTTGAAAGAGTCTGCATACACATGTTCATATTATTTAAATTATAAGAAATATCATTTTAATTTCCATGTCCCCACTCCTGAATTCTTTTCATTTTTCACCTCTGAAAAATGTCTTGAAACAAAAAAAAAATCACAAATGAATCCCCTCTATATACTGTTTGCACTCCTACAGATCAACCCTGACATAATCCTCACTATTTACGGAGTCAGGAAAATACACAGAAAACCAATACTGTCTAAAAAGAATGTGCATGCAGGAACAAGAAAATCAATATTTAAACTTTGATATTCTTAATTTGATATACAAATGTACTACTATAATACTATATATATACGTGATACACTGTACTTACCCGATACTGTCGGTAAACAGGTCTAATGTTTCGAACGTTACATAAAATATAGATCATCGGCGCCATACATGTACATTTAAACCCAATCAATAGATTAACATAATCAATATATTGGCCTAAACATGAATGTGCCAATCAGGAGCTATCATCTGCAGCTGTTTCCATGCAAACGAAAATCCGTTGCTACAGGAAACTGATCACACTGCGATACAGGATCGATGAATATAAGACTAGTTATGTGTACCTGTAAGAACTAGGACTGATATTGATTTACTAGAATATGATGTACAAATGATGCTCTCGCCGGCAAGTGATCAACGCTGACAGTGTCCCACTGTGTATTACGTAACATGAACCGTCGCATATTCGGGTCAATACACAAAAAATGCCTTTTACATAAACACGAACTTTTAACTATCAGATTTATGGCTGCAATATAATTGAAATGAACAGAAAAAAAACGTGTGACGAAGGCACGAACATACGAAGCTTACTGTAAAATCATGACAAATACATATGGATTCCTGATTCAAGCTAATGACAAACAATGCAAGTTTGCCGTTTTAGAAAATATCGATGACTGGATCTAGAAAATATCGATCTACTTACGCTGGAGGCGGGGGAGGAGGCGACACACTTTAAAACTTCTGAACAAACTAACGCTCATCGGCTTGTTTTGTTGTGCGTGTGGATATGGTCATGGTCAATTCAACGCTTAAAGGTAAACTGCCTGATTCAAACGTTTTATGTACGCATTTGAAGTGATAACTAAATAAAATATTTACATTATTTCTCCGGAATTCTTGCGTTTGGACAGTCTTGGCCGTTTTCGTTTATTCGGAACAACCGGTTCGACCGTTGGTTAAAGTCATTATTTCAAGTATAAATCCTGACGGACCTGTAGTTTTTGATACAGACCTGTGAGGGCTTTTTAAAATGGCTTAATCGTTTAATTAAATCGCACACACCCCTTGTTGATAACAAAATAATTTGTTCGTTTATTCACTTTTTTTTTCTTTCATTACTGAGTAAGCCACTTTTTCATTCTTTTTTTCATTTTCTTTATTCTTTGATTCATCCATCTGTCCTCTACATATAATTGGCAAAGAAAATGAAGATCAATTGATAATTTTATGTTTGAACAACATTAAGTTTAGAATCGATATCTGATCCAAAGATTGTGGATATATTGGCCTATATTTACTTTGTCGAAGAATACCCTTGGGTGAAATTGATCCTAGTTATTTATTTATAACCGCATTAATTCACTGTCAACCTATTGATTTTAAAGTGTCACCACAGTTTTTCCCTGTGTAATTTTTTTTACAAATTCACTTATATTTTCCTTCTATATTTACGTAAGACATTGAATTAAATTCAATTAACCCGAAAATGTAAAATTGGTAAAAGACTTGGTCCAAAATGGATCCCTGCGGGACTCCAGAAGACATACACATACTTTGTACATATACATGTATATCTATACATACACATAGGCATATATCTGCTATTCAGATTGCATTTATATTTCGTATAATTGCAATCTATAACAAATTACAGTCCTTTTATTGTTAAAAATGCATTGCATATATGAGTGTATATATATAATTCCTATTATTTGACGATGTGAGCTATTTATGGATTCGCTCGTGTGTTGATACCATCCTAAATATCGTAATAATATAAAGATAAGGCCATACTTAATATATGCTTGGACTAAAAAAAAATACACAGCGAAATCAAACGCGTGTTGCGTGTACATGTACATGTAATTTATGAATCGAAATCTTTACTGTAGAAATCCATTGTGGCATATTTCTGCCATCGAGTTGCCGACTAATTAAGGCATTATGTCGACATCATATCGGAAGATGTCGACATAAACAGAGGAATATGTCGACTTACCACATGTACATGCCCAAATAGTGATTCAAAGATAATTATGTAGAAAGTCGGTAACTCGGCGATTAATCGTGTTTACAAATGTATGCTCGGGTGTGACATCGACTTGTCAGTTATTGATGTCTAAATTTAAACTAAAAGATTTCCACATATGATCTTGAAAGTGGAAATCAAAGGCCACTCTTTCATGACACACTATGTATATGCAGCAAGGCAACATACAGCAGAGATCGAAGTTGATTTTGTTAATTCAGGTTTTTATTTATTTGATTTTTAAAATTAAAGATTGTGATCCTGCACATCCCGGCCATGCAGCTGAAGAATGCGTGTACGTAGCTGTTAGTCCGAGCTGAGGAAGTTAGAGTGCAAATGCGTGTACGTAGCTGTTAGTCCGAGCTGAGGAAGTTAGAGTGCAAAAGGGCTCTACTTTGTACAACGAATTTCCATCCTCTTGGCCATAATCATTTGATTTATATATATAACCGTGGGTTGAAAATTCGTTTAAAAGCTGTGTGTGTGTGTTTTATGGATTAGCATTCGTACCAAGTCCATGTGGTACATACCGTACTATACTATAATAAAAGAATTAATGAAAAATGAAAAATGCAAACAACGATTTTTTATGTTTTATTTTCTTGCGAATCACGAAAAATACAAGTTACGTAATTTAAAAGCCATAAAGATCTCAGTACAGGTACACAATACACATTGGGAAACAAGCTTTACTCTCGATACACTTATATATAAAGGCACAACGAATTTTTGTTACGGTCTTAATGGCCAGATTAAACCTTTGAGCTAAAAATCCTCTCGGGACACGGCTTTAGCTCCGAACTCGGGATATATCTGCATTTATTTTTTGTAGTAAAAACGTAGTAAAAAAGTCACGTGCTTATACCTAATTCATGCCATTGGCCGGATTATACAATTGTATTATGGGTAACTAGTGATCACGTGATTGTGTGTTTACTTCCAAATATGGTGATAGTTTGCTTGCCATTTCTTCGGAAAAATTGGTTTATTTGAAAATATTTAGACTCCAATATGGTATCAATATTGCATCCATATCATTTTGACTTGCACATATGTACTATATTACTATAAATAATGAGCTGAAATGAGTTATAAAACTGCCATTTTCACGTTTTGTAAATAAATGATATAATGCGAATTGACAAATTCAATAGGTCTTACCGTCTAATCTAAGATCAGCGAAGATCGGCTACTCCCGGCTAAATTCGTAGAATTCTAAATTTATATTTATATATATTATTATATAATTACCGGCTCTAGGTTTCATAACAGATACATATAACACAGGGAAAAGAAGATCTTCGTCAAAAGGCCCTATTATATATACTAAATACCACGTCAGAGAAATCACTATACATGTATTTGGAAGTAAACACATACTGACATACTCATGTGATCACTAGTTACCCATAATACAATTCCATATTTATTTCGGCCAATGGCATGAATGAGGTATAAGCACGTGACTTGTTTTACTACGTTTGACTACAAAGAACGTGTTTTGTACCATTATGGTGAAAATCCCCCGCAGATCATGGTGTCATTTGAAATTGTTTTAAGCAATACTATCATATCATTGTTTTATTTCGAAATTCTTTCCAAACAAATGGTTAAGCTTCCGCGTAGCCCACTTAGCTTTTTGGGAATCTAATACACGTACATGTACACATACTAAGAAACGATGTGCATGCATGGGCTTATGTGCTCAATTGGGACCTACATATATATATTGATTCATTAACTCATTATGCTTCGGTAGGTTCCGTACGAAAATGCATAGATTCTACTGGTTATTAGTACAAAAAATCCTAAGAATCATACAAATTCCCATTTATTTTGTAGCATGATATGAAAAAGTTATTCTTTTTAATACCAGGAATAATTTTTAAAAAAAATGATAAAAAATAATTGAAATAAATGGAACAAAAATATTTGCAATAAATTAGATAATGCCATACCTATGATCTTAATACCACCTACCACACAAAATATATTTTTTGCTATAAAACTCACTGAGAACCACATTATTATATGAATAAATTACTGAAATGATTTTTTGAGATTTGTTTCAATTGAACTATATATATATTCATTTTATAATATTTTATAAATGATTGTGATACACTGCATTATACTTTATATGTGAAGGTTGAATGACAAGTCATATTTTAAATCATAAAAAACTGCATAATGTAACTATATATCCTCGTAAATCTGAGCTACTCTATTAAGAGACCACTTTTCAATTTCCCTTGAGTGGTCGCTTAAGACAGATTCGACTGTATATCATTTTGTTCGTCGGAAGCACATTTATGAGAATTATTTGCTCAATTTTCATAGCAAATGTAGCAGACAATGTAGCTACACAAGCGCATGGGGGCAGTAGACAGGTAAGTCAAATAGCCAGACTAAATTGAATTCCTTTGAATTCTAGTCTGTGGGCCTGGTGAGATGGAGCTGTATAGAGCACAACATCAGGGACGTCCTGCTCCAAGACGTCTTAGAAGGGAAACCACTTTCCAGTGTAAACAGTGGTGTGTTCCATTGTGTTTTGAACCTTGTTTGAATTATATCACACTAAGGCAGAGTTTGTGTTAGCTTACAGAAGGCTTAGAGTAGACTTTGATTGTGAAACATTGATAAATTGAAGATTACATGTTGTGCCAGATGTCAAAGTTCATGTATATACTTGACAATTACTTGAAACGTCATCTAATAAAGTTGTGTTGAAATTATAATTGACGTTGACCAGGAAATATACCAGTCGAAATTTTGGTTGAATAATGCATGGAAAGTGAATTATAATCTTAACTTTTCCACTTTGAGGAAAATCCTTCAAAACGGATTATCTCCCTTGGTTGAAATATTATGACAAACCATGTACATTTGCTATGAAATGAAGTTATTTTTTTTTCATTTCTTTTTAAATTCGAAAATGAATGCAGATTATTTATATTAATAAAATATGTGGATGAAAATAATTTGAAAAAAAAATAATATCAATACAAAATATTCATGATTGTAATTTTATTATTGTTGTTTTTGTACTTGCTGTAAAGTGAGAAAAACCATGTAGCGGAGAAAAAGTTTGTTAGAATTTGATTTGTTTACAAATGGATGATAGTTGAGAATGAGCAGAAGGCAATAAAGATATATATGTCTAATAGTCACCTGAATTCCAATATGAACAGTTATATAATAAATATGTCTCAGCCCTATGACTTGGCACATAAGTCAAAATCACTGATTTGAACACAGTTTGTATCCCTTCATCCCAGCATGCCATGGCCCAATATCATGTGCATGTATGAGGTTCTTGGTTATTAAGAAGATTGTTAATTGTTTACAACAGACACTGGATGATGCTGGCCAAAAGACAATTGCAATAGGTCACTTGCGACTTCACTCCCACAGGAGGAGATTAATTCAATACACAACCATTATATACTTTTTCTCATAAAATAATTACATATAATCCTTGTATACATCCACATCTATAGACAGTGGCGACGCTGACAGGAAATTACTGAATATGCAAAATGGCGTGCGAGCGACGTAGGGTCGAGATTTTTGGTGTTTGTGGGTTCGGGGGTTTCACCCGGAAAAAAACATTTTTATTTCGAATGGTTGAGATGAGTTTTACGATGTATTTTGATGATTTTGCGAGCGCCGAATGCGCGAGATTTTGGTGTTTGGGGGGTCCGGGGGTCTCCCCCGAGAAAAATATTACGATATAGAATGGCTGAGATGAGTTTTAAGATGTATTTTGAGGATTTTAAAGCGTTCTTAACGTGGTAATTAAATTGTCTTGCTAAGACATATAAACAAATTAATATTTTAAGAAACATTTTTGAAATAGTAGAATCACTTGATGGACATTTTTAGTCTAGTTCATATGTATTGAATTTTTATTATTAAAGGTTTTAACATTACGTGATTGAACATTTTAGGAAATGTGCCACAAAGCGGCAAAATTTTCTAAATTGAAGTACGAAAAATGTGCAGCGGAGGACTCTTTTTCTTCCTGCGCCCCTGCAGTTGCACATTAAATTTTCCTGAACTTAGTACCCACTACTGACTGATGTAAATCATGCCAATAAAAGATGGATCTTTTCTCTATTTCTGTAATTCTTTACCTTTTTCTTTCCTCTTGGAAACATGTTATAACACTGGAAAACTAAAAATGAAGTCTATATAGCAGTAATAAAAAAAACAAAGCCACCTGTCAGCCATGGTTTTTTTTCTGATTGGTCACCTAAGTTCGGATACAGAATGAAACAAAGACATACACTGTATGTATAAGCACCATATATTGGCCTATCAGGCCCATGAAATCAGTCAGTGATGAGGTATCAATTTAACCTTTTAATCTGACTCTAAAGTAAATTCGACCCTCTCCCATGGGGAAAATTCCGAGACTCCAGGGCCATGAAATTCACATTATTGGTAGAGGCCTTGAGAGTTGCAATCTATGAAGAGTATTTCTGACAAAAAAATATATAAATTATGCGTTAGGTCCTAGGTCCCAATTTACCAGGCGTGAAGCTGCCACTTAAGCACATAAGCCCGTGCATGCACATTGTTCTCCTTAGATGTGTACACATGTATTAGATTCCCCAAAAGCTAAGTCGGCTACGCGAAAACTTAACCATTTGTTTGGAAAGGATATGGAAAATAAACAATGATATGATAGTATTGCTTAACAATTTCAAATGGTGGAAATGAAACCACGATCCGTGGGGGATTTTCCCCATAATGATACAAAACACGCGTTCTTTGTAGTCAAACGTAGTGAAACAAGTCACGTGCTTATACCTCATTCATGCCATTGGCCGAAATAAATATGGAATTGTATTATGGGTAACTAGTGATCACATGAGTGTGTGTTTACTTCCAAATATAGTGATTTCTCTGACCTGGTATTTAGTATATATAATTTGGCCTTTTGACGAAGATCTTCTTTTCTCTGTGTTATATTATCTGTTCTGAAACCTAAAGAATGTAATTATATATATATAAATATAAATTTAGAATTCTACGAATTTAGACGGGAGCAGCCGATCTTCGCTGATCCTAGATTAGACGGTTAGACCTATTGAATTGGTTAATTATCATTATATCATTTATTTACAAAACGTGAAAATGGCAGTTTTATAACTCATTTCAGTTCATTATTTATAGTATAACAGTACATATGTGCAATTCAAAATGATATGCATGCAATATTAATACCATTTTGGAGTCTAAATATTTTCAAATAAACCAATTTTTCCGAAGAAATGGCAAGCAAACTATCACCATATTTGGAAGTAAACACAAAATCACGTGATCACTAGTTACCCATAATACAATTGTATATTCCGACCAATGGCATGAATGAGGTTATAAGCACGTGACTTGTTTTACTACGTGTGCCTTCAAAGAACGTGTGTTTTTACTACAAAAAAATAGATGCAGATGTATTCAGTTTGGAGTTTAAAACCGCGTCCCGGGAGGATTTTTAACCCAAAGCTGGAATCTGGCCATTAAGACCACAACAAAAATTCGTTGTGCCTTTATATACATGTAAGTGTATCGAGGGATGTAAATATTTATGTATCTATATATGGACAGGACAAGCTAACAAGTAAAGCTGGTTTCCCAATGTGTATTGTGTACCTGTACTGTGACCTTTATGGCTTTTAAATTACGTAACTGGTATTTTTCGTGATTCGCAAGAAAATAAAACATGAAAAAATCATTGTTTTGCATTTTTCATTCATTCATTTAATATAGTATATATTAATAAATAATTATGGCCAAGAGGATGGAAATGCACTCTAACTTCCTCAGCTCGGACTAACAGCTACACGTACACACAGGCTACATTTGCATGGCCGGGATGTGCAGGATCACAATTTTTAATTTTGAATTCAAATAAATAAAAACCTGATTTAACAAAACCAACGTCGATCTACACAGTGCGTCATGAAAGAGTGGCCTTTGATTTCCACTTTCAAGACCAGATGTCAACATCTTTTAGTTTAGATGTCGACATCAATACCTGACAAGTCGGTGTCACACCCGAGCACAAGCATAAACACGATTAATCGCCGAGTTACCGACTTTCTACATAATTATCTTGGAATCATTATTTGGGCATGTACATGTGGTAAGTCGACATATTCTTCTGTTTATGTTGACATCTTCCAATATGATGTCGACTTAATGCCTTAATTATGTCGACATCATTAAGTCATAAGTCAGCAACTCGATGGCAGAAATATACCACCATACCATTGCCAGCGGTCAATACCTGATAGATATATACATTGTATATCTAATCATACAGCATACAGATATATTTGATAAACAGACATATAGTTGCTATGACATTTTACGTCACCACCTTGATTTAAACTATGAGAATAGCTACTTGCAAGTGCACTGTCACCCTTTAAAACCACGACTTCTGCATATTAGCTGCAATATTGTAGCTCAAAAGACTTTTAAACAGAAAATGGTGTCGTCTTTAGAGCTACAATTGGTGCCTATTACTGCTTATGGAGCAAAGTAATGATTATGCAAACCGTTATAAAACATTACTTTGCATTTTATCGTACTTGTTTGATATCGCTTACCTAATAGGAAATAAAGCTGAACCACATAAAATATAAAACTCTCATCGAGAATATTTTTTTTTACATAATACACATGAAGGTAATCCACAAATTGTTAATTTGACGTCTTGTGAGCGGTACGGTAGATATTAAGAATGGTAGTTATGTTTGTTTTGGACAAAAATAATATGTAAATGCATGTATACGCATAAAATAATTGGAAACCTACAAAAAAGTATAGAAAACTGTGCCCGAGTGATTTTCGGAGGCAGCGCTCCACTACGACACATAGGGACCAATTCGTACCCGGCCGAAAGGTATAGTAGGCCGGGCACGTATATTCGTTCTATGTTTATATCAGACCGCAAAATACGTCGTATAGGATAAGAAAAAAATACGGCATGTCTGTTTAGGGTTACATTTAAAATCAAAGTAGGGTGGGTAGGCCGGGAGGATTTTTGTTGTGTTTTTTTTTTGGTGTTTTTCACTCTAAAATATTGGCCGGAGTCTGAGATCGAAATCCCGAGTTTTATTTTATTTAAAAATAGGGTCGGGGATAAAAAAAATTAGGGTCGGTCAAGTAACACTAAACAGGCATGTTATTATTAATTTTTTCCCCTTTATGTTGGTATCTGATTATGGTGATGATGCGCAGTCGAAAAATTCAAATAAACATCAGTTCACCAATTTAATACATATGTATACGGAGTAATATCAGATAAAAAAGTCTAATGCATTAAAGATGCTCAACCGCTGACAAATGGTATTTTTTCACTATAAAAACAGGAGCAGACGATTTAGTATTTTTCTTCAGTTACAAAAGTTACTTACTTTACACCATTACCACCATTGAAAAGTTTGAGCTCCTAATTTTACTTCAAGTTAAAAATATGAAAAATAATTAATTGCATCCCGAAAAAAATCCGTGACACTATATCCTATATGGTATGAAGTACTGATTGCGCATGCACCAAAGGCGAAATACATTATTTTATATTATTTTTTGTGTTAATTAGACATATATATACACGATTAAACACCAATTATTGTTCAAATGATTAACATCATTTATGCTCTGTCGACGGTGGAGCATCTTTAATTACTTGTTAACGTATCACATAGCGAAAAAATATACCAACCTTGTTTCAACAGAAGATACGTATAATTCAGTCCCACAACTGATGCTATAAATCGATAAATTCCATATTTATTGATGTTATACTGTAATGAATTCTATATTTGCTGATATTAAAATGTAATGAAATGTATCACCTCCTGTTGACGGATATCAATCAGCTATTCATCACTGTTCTCGAACTTTTAATTAATTGTCCGAGTTCTAGCTAGTATCTAGTCACGCCTCTGCTCACGCGCATTGTTAATTCTAAATCACGTGACCGTGTTTGTTTTAGGGTGTGTCTTGATATATTAAGACTGTCTTGACAATTTCACACTATATTTTGTCCATAGGGACCTGGCACGAATTTCTAACTAATAGTATATATACATGTATCATTTACATATCGATAGAATGGCGTTTTGCACGGCCATCCGCAATGTGATTTTTATTCAAAACCATCCTCGATACTCCAGGAGTTACTATCACTATCGTAATATTAACCTCTTGAGTATTTCATAGCAAATATGAAGACTCTGTGTGAGACAGCAGATGAGACAGATAGTTTGGTCATTTTTATATCAAAATAATCGAAAGGCGTTGACATAATCTACACCATCTTTAGAGGAAGACGCTGTCGACACGTGATTGGTCAATTTTTACTATGACCTATAATACAATGTAGCTACACCTGGAATAAAGAAGACGGTATTTCATTGCCTAAAAACTTTGTAACGTCTCTTTTGGTTGGCTTATACAATGGCCTAATGATTTCATAGAATGAATTCGGAATTTCACGATATTTGTTTCAGGTAAACAGAGGTATAACACACTTTTATTTTGTTGCAATTATCCACAACAAAGAAGTATTGAAGTTAATCCTTAATTGTAATGATGTGTGCGGTTCTAGTTCACTTCACTCTATATTTTCTTCCCAATTCTTTGTTCTTTTTTTTATTTCCTATCTTTCTCTCCCTCCTCTCTCTCTAAAAAAACCAATGTAATTATACTGATGAATGAAAGAATGGCAAAATAACAGATGTGCGTGGAAGTTAATTTTATATACATTCATATTTCATGATAAATCATAAATTATAATAAAAAAGGATGTTTGTAACTGTTTAAAGATGCTCCATCGCTGACAAATAATATTTTTCTCAATAAATGTCTTCAATTCAAGCACAAAACTGATTTACTTTACTTGGGAATTAAGGGAAATACCTGGACGTAGAACTTTACAGTTAACATTTCTATGTATGGTTTATAGGTTTATATTGTTTTTTTATAAACGTGCTCAATTCCCATGAATGTAAGGGTATGTCAATATGTATTATTCTATTATTGCCTGGCCCTTGTGATGTTGCACCACCTCGTTTATAAGTTGTACATGTACACACACATTCAGATAGTATGACATATAGATTAGCATTATCGAAATTTCTTTGGGGAAAACTTCCAAAATTAATTTTTTACATAATTTTTAATAACACCAAGGAAACTAGATAAATAAAAGAAGCCTTTTAAAGATGTTCGTATCTGTTCAAGACAATCTTGTTTAAAATATACCATTAATTATTTAACATTTGTTTGATTATCTATTATGAGCTGCTAAGGTTTATATGACGCAGAGATTTCCGATGAAATCATGTTCATCATTTTTTCGATAGTAAAACTTTCCTATTGTCTTCATTTCATCGACCTGCAGCTTTCGAACCCCCGAGGATCTCCCTCATCAGTTGTAACATATCTGTCATGGACCTTGGAATAGCAGATCGATCTACACATGTAAACAGTTTCATTATTCAATCACCCATGCATATTTTATTAAACTTGTTGTTTTCCCGAATTGTATTATTTTCCTTGGCTACTTTTTATCTATCGAATTCACCCTTGCCTGGCAGCCTCTATGTCCATATAATATGACATATTACGCAGATTATGTGACGTGAATTGTTAATAATTTCATTTGAGGCCAAGTATCATTAATTACTATTCACTGTGCCCTTAACCCGGTTTTCTAGCAGGACTTTAAAGTCTTTCGAGGTTTGTGCGTTCACACCCGATCCTGGCAAACCGATCCAGACAATACCAACCACATTCATCATCCCTGTTGTTGGTGGATATTGGTTTCTTTATTTTCACTGATCGAAATTTCACAAAATTTAGACTTATGTGTGATGTATAAACATTTATGTGTAATAATTCGTGCATATATCTCGTCTATACTTTTTTTTTTATTATTGAAACAGTTTATGATACACGTAAATTCAGATTTTGAGTTATAACTCTCCAAACTCCATACTGTACATAACATATATAAGTAATATAAGACTCTTTCATATGTGGATATGAAGGATAGAGATATTCTACCCGAGGGTCACAAAATGTTGTAAAACCCGAGGCTTGCCGAGGGTTTTGCAACATTTTGTGATCCCGAGGGTAGAATATTTTTATATGAAGGATAGAGATATTCTACCCGAGGGTCACAAAATGTTGTAAAACCCGAGGCTTGCCGAGGGTTTTGCAACATTTTGTGATCCCGAGGGTAGAATATTTTTATCCTTCATATCCACTTATGAAAGAGTATTTTTATACTTGAAAAATCACGTGATATTTTCAATAAAAATTCCGTTGTTTGCATCCTTTATAGTAAAACCAGTCAAGTTTGTGAAAAAAATGTTAAAATTTTACCGAGGAAATAGAAAATTTGTTGACGCCGTGACATCATGAGGCTTTATTGCATGGGTAGCCATGCAATACAGCCTCAGACGGCATGAGTGTATTGCCCTAGAGACGGATAAATTAGATTTATGTCATAGGTGTGGGAAAATGTATAATGATATATATACGCATATTGTATTACAGTGTGGATTTACGGAAGAGGTGCGAGATCGGTTACGGTGTGAGCTTTTAAGTATAGATGGAATCGGTTTTAACGTATACTTACATTCCCATTCAGACTTCCAATTATTTCATATACTTATAGGTGGTAGAATTATGTATGATTTGAACAGTATAGATATAATAGAATTTCGCCACGTTTCTGTCAGATATGTTTCAAAAATGTTAAATGATTTTTTCAAATAGTTATAAATCACGTCTAATTATGACTATTCTTACTACTTGTATGTGTAGTAAATTGATTGGGTTCATTGTGTATATAAATATACTGAAGTGTTAATTTTTCCCCCTGATTTTTATTATTATCATTATATTATTGTCTATCAATTATTTTGCACCACTATACTGCACTATAGATAGTACTAAATAGTTTTATGTACATCTACTCAACTAGTTGTCACATCACTTACATTATTCGTTGTACAGATTAAGCCATGTTGAATATTGTATTACATGTATGTTATTCTATTTATGTAATCTTCAAACTGGAGGAAATAAAGAGAATAATAATATGTACATCATTGTTTAATCCATTGGTGCCGCTATCGGTGGCGATAATTACAGGGGTTAGTAGTAGTAATCACTTGTGTCACAAAGGTATACAGGTATAATAGAGAAATCAGAGTTACCGGGACTGCTTTCACATAGTATTTATTTACATTTTAGATAATCTCATTGTAAAATTTATCAAAAATTGAATCGTAGATATTTGATCAGGTTTCCTGGATTGTTTGCACTGTTCCTGGACAAGAAGCTTTGGAGGAGATTCGACAGGGAATAATATTGCATCCAAATTGCTTCAACCCTGACTACGCACGTGGAATACGTGGTAAAGTGCATGTTTATTAATTTATCAATTACAGTCAACATACATATAATTTCTTATGATAAAAATAAATCCCAATACACTTATTTAATTGCTTTAATATATATTCATATTTTCATTGCCGCCCCACTTTATAAACTTGCCAAACGCAGTTGGCATTCATAAATCCATGAACTGCCGTCCGTTTATGTTGACGTCATTATCATCGTGACGCCAAAATTATTGTGCGGCGAGCGAACACGGACGATGGATGTACAAATAGTTGTTCTGTCTGACGATAATGAACTGAATGAGATGCAAAATCTCTTGAGACTTTATCGTAAAATTGTTATGAAATATAAATATAAACATTAAATCATATTCAGTTAGCCATTATTGGAGTATAAATGCCAATTGCACAGCGGCGAATTAAACATGCGCTTCATTAAATTTGCCGCTGTCCGGTTGACATTCATGCTCCCATAATTGCCAACTGAATGCAGCATAAAATTCATTTTACATCGATTGCGAAACAAGTAAAACACCTTATATAAAATACTTTGATGAAAGCTCGAGGTATCTAAAGTGGGAGAAAACCGATGTGATCGGGCAGGTATACCCTGACCTTTTCAAGTCCGTGCCGGAGATCGAACCCCGGTCGGCTAGGTGAAAGGCGAGTGGCTTAAAGGGACTAAATCGTTGAAAAAAAAATCATGTAATAAAAGATAAAACGAATTATAATACTGAAAATAATTATAGAAATTGTGTACTTTGTGATAATAACAAAATTTAAAAGTTTGTATAACCATTTTGTTCAAAATGGTGAAAAAACTGAAAATATATAGAAAAGACCTAGTCACTATTTCATATTATTATCTTTCGGCGAGGTAAACAATCCCTGTGTGCATGCGCGATGTGGGAACATTCACCGAAGGAAATCTCATCTGTCTAAAGGACATATCGGCTATCGACTGAAAACACAAATTTATCGACTACAAGTTCCTGATTTCTATGTTAAATCTAATAAACGTTGAAACGTATGCAGAAGTTTTGTGAAGAGTTTCTAAGTGTAAATATTCATATATTGTACAGGTTTTTGCAGCTACAAAGAAGAGTTTTCATTATATTATATGGTTTTATACTTGCCTCTACCATTATTTTATTTTTATTTGTCATGATATTAGGTACTAGTCCGCTAAACCTGCCAATATTATTAGCTTTTTTTAAATGGCCTAATATATAAATTTTATAATAAGGAAAAACTAATAATATAGGCATGTTTAGCGGACTAATGAAGTACATGTATTTATTTTATCATTATATATCAATATTTGACATTCCCTATGGAAATTCCCTATCATACAAATATTTCATGGGTTACTGTGCTCTAGTTCATAATATTTAACCCGAGGTGGTGGTAATCAACAAATGTTACAACAAATAATATTTGTTGATTACCACCACGGAGGGGTAAATATTATGAACTAGAGCACAGAAATCCATGAAGTATTGGTTTTATTCCATAATCACTATTTTTAGTTGAATATTTTATAAAACGAATACGACAATCACTTAACAAAATCACCAGCACCGTACCGTACGGAGAAGCTTCAAGTCCTATTGAAGATTGACGTATTACCCACGTACGTCACGTTGTAACTCCGGTTTGAATGTCTTATTGTCTTCTTTAACATTATTAGACCAGTATGCAGCCTTTTAATCTCCGAACCAATATACATGTCTATATTCATATGCTCAAGGAATTCGTTGAATTATTCACTTAAATCATAGTGTAAGACGAGTGTAATATACTGTATACATCGATTGAGTCAGATTTTCGTTAAAGTCGGTAACATTTGGATCTAATCAATGTACAAGATTTACTTCATCATGTATTTCTTCGTCTCTACTTGGCACTGTAGAAAACGAGGGCCGGATGTACAAGGGAGACAACCGATAGACAAAGCAGGAACACATTCACCTGTTGGAGTAAAACAAAATGGAAAATAGTAATTGACATAAATTTTAATGGATTAACACAAATATGATTAGGTAGGTTTGGTTATGTAACACCCTATCAGTCATCTTGGATATTCCAGGGGTTACTATAACTGACGTCATATCCTCCCCTGGACTTTCTCATTGTAAAAGTGAAGGCAACAGAAGACGCATGTTTTTTGATCTTTTGAGGTACACCAAATACATTTTATAAAGGTACACGATGGTTGACTGTGTTCCTTTGAAATTGGGCTTTATTTCTCTGTAATATGCAAGTATCTATAGGCCTGTGGTTTGTCAGTTTTTCCCTCCATAACTGCCTCCAGTTTTACTATACGATAGTCCAGAGGTAGATATAACGTCAGTGATAGTAACCCCTGGAGTATCCAGGATGCCTATCAGCATGCAATGTCTTAACTGTAGGACTTACTCTGGGTTCTACCCCATGATCGAGCCATATCATAATTAACCATAGTCTATCAAAATTGTAGTTGCGGCTCTTGCTTAGCGCTTAGATATGGGACGACTGGTTTGTCTGTTGAAAAGATATAATGTGGCCCCTTAAGGTGTGTTGTTCGGTTCTTTGGTGGAACGCTTCAGTAATATAGCACTATAAAGGTAAGAATTCCACTATAACATCAAGTAACACGTGACAACATAAATATAAGACAGCCATGATGATATGGGTACGTGTTCGGTTAACTATTGTATATTGTGATGTGTCACCTTGTGATAGCGAAAACTCATGTTTACTACATAGCGCTATCTCACTGAAGCATACTATTGAATATATCGATCAGCGCACCCTACTCGATCACATAAAGCTGACAATAGTCGAACTAGGTATCCAACTCTCTCTACCATTATCGTTTTAGATTTAATCAAGATTTTGAGAAAACATTCGAAGATGATTTCGTCCTGATGGGTGATATAACGTACTCACGTGTGTTGTGGCTGTATCATATTTCTCTGTCCAATCAAACAGACCGTATTGTGTCATGCTTATAATTCCGGATATTGCGATAACAATTCCGAACACAATACTCGTATACTTCAAAGGGAATCTAAAAAAAACACCAAAAAAACCTTTTATTTCTTATCCCATTATGTGCTTAACATGTCAGTAATATTATATGTGGAAACAGTTTTACAAAATGTACTAACATGACGCTTAAGTAATATCACCGCTAACACATATATAATTTATATAATTTATATAAAACACTCTTACGCTACCCTGGCGCTATATATTTTTTTTAAGATTGCAGAAAGACAATTTGAATATTAACTTACGCTACCCTGATGAACTCCATATTTGTTGTATACATGAAGGATCTTAGGAATGTCAGTAGGACGAAATCGACATACAACACTGAGGGTACGGGTACGAATGCCAGGGCGGACAGCAAAATGGCTAAACATGAGGTCACGGCCAGGGGAACCACCATCCGCATGTTTCCTGTACAAAATATTGACGTTATGATAAAAATGTAAAATAACACTATTCCGTATTTGCATATTACAGAGTTATCTGTCCTTGCGGGAAGGTATTGATTGTGACGTCATGTGTTTTCTAGTGTAACGTCAAGTCATACTTTTCGAGAAAACGGCGTAAATAGCGCTCATAAAATAATGACCTAACAATCGATACCTACCCGCAAGGGAGCTAACACTTTAATATGCACAGACGGAATAAATAGTTTTTTAATACGCAAGACATAATTCGATTGTACATAGTGTGTTATTGTTATTTGGCGGTGTT
This sequence comes from Argopecten irradians, assembly GCF_041381155.1. Lineage (NCBI taxonomy): Eukaryota > Metazoa > Mollusca > Bivalvia > Pectinida > Pectinidae > Argopecten > Argopecten irradians. Next base: position 9,611,914 of record NC_091149.1, on the reverse strand, counting down.
TCACTTGGAGCAACTGAAAATACCGATGTATAATTTCTAAGTCTATCATATTCAACAGCTTCTATTTGGTGGAATTTCCTGTTCCCAGTTTCCATTTTAATATTAGCTGTTTTTTATTCTCATGTTGAAGCTTTGGCCAACTTCTGCCATTTTTTAGTAGGTTAAAAGTATTCAGATATAGTTTAATATTCCATTTAAAGGCTAAGTATTCAAATGTAGGTTTTGCTATTGATTGAATATTGATTGAATATTTTTAATTAGAATTGAGTCGTAGTAAATATCAATTTTGTGTTTGTCTTCTATTTGATTATGTTAGAAACGTCCTTTATTGTCATTAACATGCAACCGATTTCAGTTGTTATTTCACTTGGAAATCAAAATTACACTGTTTTCATTTGTGCCACTTACAATAAAATCGTTTGTGATACTTCAGTATAAATGGATTTTAGATTACTGTACGACGTGTAATATTCGTGGGCACTTTTTTTCGTGGTATGGAGTTTTGAGTTTTGTTCGTTTTTTTTTTAATTATGATTGCAGTTTTGTATATAACGAACTTCGTTATGTCCGTGGTTTTAAAGCAACAACAAAAACAACGAACGTTTCTAAACAACGAACGTTTCAACGAACGTTTCTAAACAACGAATATTTCATGTTATAAAGTAAAATCGTTGGGGTAATATAAAATGGGAAATGCTAACAGACCTGTAAATGGTTTTTCCATCGCGTGGATCGTATATCCTACTATAAATGATGACGCCAAACTGCCAGTCATGGTGAACGTCATTACATCAGAGAAATAACTAACTGAAAACAAATACATTAGATATATTACTAGTTACATCAGAGAAATAACTAACTGAAAAAATAACATGAAATATAGCACTCGTTACATCAGAGAAATAACTAACTGAAAAAAATAACATTAAAAATATCACTCGTTACATCAGAGAAATAATTATCTGAAAAAAGCATTGAATGATTATCTAAAAAAATAACAGTAAATATATCACTCGTTACATCAGAAAAATAATTATCTGAAAAAGTAACATTAAATATATCACTCGTTTCATCAGAGAAATAACTAACTGACAAAATAACATTAAAAATATATCACTCGTTAAATCAGAGAAATAATTATCTAAAAAATAACATGAAATACATCACTCGTTACATCAGAAAAATAATTATCTGAAAAAGTAACATTAAATATAGCACTAATTACATCAGAGAAATAAGTAACTGAAAAATGCAACATCAAATGCATTAGAGAAATAACATACTAAAATGTTCTATCATGAAATACACCACTCATCAAAAACTTATAGCATAAAAGAAATAACTTAAAAAATAATCATAAAAAATAAAGCATAAAGAGAAACACATACTGATTAAAACCTCTCATTAGAAATAACTAACTAAAAATCAAATATAGCACTCACCAAAGAAAACGTAGAAAAAAAATACTAAAATGTCCTATCATGAAATACATCACTCACTAAAAAAATTAAAGCATCAGAGATACATGTATAACTTACATGTACTAAAAGTCCTGTCATGAAATACATCATTCGCTAAAACATCATAGCATTAGAGATATAACTTACTAAATGTCCTGTCATGAAATACATCATTCACTAAAAGATGTAGCATAAGAGAGAGAAAAAACATACTCAAAACATTAAAAACCTTCATTACATGCGGGAAATAACTAACGGAAAAAAGTAATTACAACAAATACATAACTCACTGAAAAACTAGCATCAGAGAAAAAAAATCATTAAAAATAACTCAATGAAAAAAAATCTTAAACCATCGGATAATTTTACGACAACTCGGAAAAAGTTGAAATCTAAAGGTACCTTAAATGGCCATATCAAACTGGGACTGAATCATACTGACCATGACACGATATATATATATCATGGCAATGTCCAGCTTTTCCTGACTAACCAAACCGTCTATGTACGGATGTACATCACCCTGGTCTATATCATGTCACAACAATTGAAATGTATACGCTTACTGATTTATCTAGTCCAGCGATTTGATGTATGAATGAAGCTAACTATATCACTAATCATAAAAAATGCATAGTCTCTACTAAACCACGGTTTCCTGGGAGACGAGAACGTACTCAACATAGAAAAAATAATGCAATTATCCTGATATCTCATAATATCCCATTAAAGATGCCCCAACGCTGACAAATGGTTTTTTTTCTCCATCAAAAACAGGAGAAGACGATTTAGTATTTTTCTTCAGTTACAAAAGTTACTTACTTTACACCATTACCACCATTGAAAAGTTTGAGCTTCTATATTTACTTAAAAATAATAATAAAAATATCCGGTGACACTATGTCCTATATGAAACAGAGCACTGATTGCGCATTAAAACCAATTATTGTTCAAATGATGAGTATAGTTTATGCTTTTTCGGCGGTGGAGCATCTTTAATGAACAATTAATAGAACCACGATCTACTGGGTGACGAGCGAAGGCCACTAAATTAACTGATCGGTAAAAAGGTGTATTTACCCTGACTCTCATCTTTAAGGAGTTGTTCCATCATTCTGTTTGCAGAGCCTAAAAAGTGGATGTATTTTAGAATAACAATGCTCATCCATAGAACGTGGGAAATAAAGATTGGGTGCCGAAGTATACCCACTGTAGACTTTACATTTGTTGTAGTATCAGTTCTGGTTGGACTCACTACGACTTCTTGGGAACCTAGAACATTAGAGAAAGATCAAACATTAATGAAACTGCAACAACATTTCTCATTATTGGTATAAGTTCTATTCGAAAATGTCACATTCCTGCTAATTCGGACTGTATAGCACACATTTACAGTTGCCATGAATTTCATTTATGAACAATGAAAACCCAAACAGCTGTTTTATATCTCTCCAAATAATTTTGGGGACACAAAAGTGTGTTTATTGTATATTTTAACCGTACGTTCTGTAGCCCCATCTTAAAATATTTCTTACAAAGTGTAATATTATGAACATACTGCAGCCTCCCAAAATACACGCAATTTACACAAACAACACATGGAAGGTCGTCCCTAAAAATTAATTTAACAAAATAGACAAACTGCTTTTTAATTAAAACGGTGTTTTTTGCCGAAATGGAACAATAGGGAACAACCAACTAAATGAAAAAATACCTTTGAAATGACCCCTATGTAAACAAAAACGAGCCCATGATACAATTTTGAGTCGGTAACTGATTGGCTAGTACATTATGGAAATTGAGATTGAAATTTAGGTTCAAAATATCAATTTGGATATGAATAGGTTAAAAAATAGAGTTTCGGGATTTCTTAGTGCAAATTGCACCTTATTTCAAAATGGTTGGAGTTTAAGCTGAATGACAAACCTTCTTTCTATCTAGTGTTATATGAGAACCTAAACATAAATTATAGAACACAATAGCTAATTGACATTTAGCTGAAACAAAATTAAAAAAAAAAAAAAAAAAAAAAAACTTCATTTAAATAGTTAAATCTCTGTTAAAACCACAAACGAAAAATAATTTGTGTCAACTTAAAGATGCTCCACCGCTGACAATTGGTAATTTTTCACTATCAAAAACAGGAGCAGAAGATTTTATAATTTTCTTCAGTTACAAAAGTTACTTACTTTACACCATTACCACCATTGTAAAGTTTGAGCTTCAAATTTTACTTCTACTTAAAAATATGAAAAAATAATTAATTGCATCCCGAAAAAATTCCGTGGCACTATATTCTATATGGAATGAAGTACTAAATGCGCATGCACCAAAGGCAAAATAATTATTTTATATTATTTTTTGTGTTATTTAGACTTACTTATACACGATTAAACACCAGTTATTGTTCAAATGATGAATATCATTTATGCTCAGTCAGCGGTGGAGCATCTTTAACTAAACATATCTTATCGTAGCATACACGATACAAAAGTCACATGCATTATCTGGATTGTTTAAATGACAGCTGGCGATCAAATAATTGGTAACTCCTTTGTATTACCTTTGGCATCATCATCCACTTTAACGTTTTCATTGGTGGATTGCATTTTGTGCTGGGCTCTGGCTGACAGGTCACGTGATGGATGTAGTAGAGTGCACATCCCCGAGATCACGACGACCAATATGGAGAAACCAACGAAAGAAAACTTTTTATCCACACCCCCTTCGTATAGTTTCTGAAATAAGAATAGTACTTAAGTTCGCTGAAAAGAATAAATCTGTCTGTACATTATTCCTTAGAAACGTGACCGATATACATGTGTTATCTGCAAACCATTTGAATGAAGAAAGACGAATGTTTTAGCTTGTATTGTGTACTTTAACGTCCTCTCCGTACAAAACGTATAAATACAGCTTCTTCATCGCCATTTAAAAGATTTGGTTGTCGGACTCAATTAAATGATAATTCTGTATCCAAACTATGAAACCACACCAGTCACAAACAACTAAGTACATAGAAAATCTTATCTATTACATAACTATGCATTTCATAATGGACAAATAATTATGTGACAATGTGGTGGATGAAAACGACAGACACGTAACCCTCCTAAGTTTTAAGACAGTTTTCAACTGCCCTCCAAAAGTTCTGCTACAACTGTTGAACATTCATTCGAAGTATAAGACGTATTCCCGACTGTATACGGTCACTGCTTATGTCATGTGGAGGATGTTCTAAATATTAATAGAATTTAAGATTAATTAAATAAAAGTTAAAAATTATAAGAAAAAAATACTATTTAGCAAATTTTCCTATTTCATTACATAACATTAAGTTAACCGCTATTGCATGATCATGACAAATCTAGACGTATTTAGGCAATGACAATAAAATAATCCTATGACACCAAAAAGAGTGGTTGATTTCATTTATAAAAAATTCTTGGTTAACAAAACTTTTGGAGAACGTTATATAGTAATGGGAAAAAAATTCGAAGTCGAGTACATTTGTAAGTTAATTTTCAAATTTTGAAAGGACAAAAGCTTTGAAAATTAACCACTCAGATAAAACTGACTAATAAGTCACTTGTTGGGAACCTTTATATAATTGTGGTTGGCGTTACTAATTTCACCTTGACCAACATGAAGGTCAGCACGGACGAGTCGTAACAGCCGTTCAAGAGGCCAACGTAGATTGAGGAACCTTTCTGTAGCAGGAGTGGGATCTACAAATAGAGAGAAAATAATTCACCATTTATCCTTTCATCATACTAGGTTATCCCAACACCACCCTTGCCATCATTATCATCATCACCACTATCACCATCGAAATCACCAACACCATCATCATCATCATCATCACCACGACCATTATCACAACTACCACTATCACCACCACCACCAATACCATTATTATTATCACAACCACCACCACCACCACCACAACCACCACCACCAATACCACAACCATTATCATTAGCATGATAAAAACAATTATTACAATCACTACAACAACAACCACCAACATCATCATCATCATCATCATCATCATCATCATCATCATCATCACCACGAACATTATCACAACTACCACTATCACTACCACCAGCATCATTATTATCACAACTACCACCACCACCACCACCAATACCACAACCATTATCATTAGCATGATGAAAACAATTATTACAATCACTACAACAACAACCTCCAACAACAACATCATCATCATCATCATCATCATTATCATCTTTACTACCACCACCACAATCATCTTCATGAGTAAATTATGATATTGTTACCTGTATAAAATTGGATACGAGAAGCGCTACTCCCGACGTACCCACCAATACAATACCAGGAAGTAAGAGCCATGGGTAATCTGTTAACCAGAAACGGAAGTAGGTCATTTATAATAGAACCACAGGTAATTTGTTAACCAGAAACGGAAGTAGGTCATTTATAATAGAACCACAGGTAATCTGTTAACCAGAAACGGAAGTAGGTTATTTACATTGCACCACGATTACACCTTTACATTATCTTCTATGGTGCCGCAATGTTGTATACTTGTAATCTGAATACAAGTGGCGAATTTGCAGGAAACGTGTTTCATATTGGAACGACATCTCAATTACATCAATAAAGAATCGACAATTTATAAATAGATATCAAACTTTCTATTAGCATTTATTTCATATAAGATTTAATGAAAAGATGTTTTGGTGAGCATAACTTTGAAACGAGTCTCAATATATCTCATATAAAATGCTTTAGTTCCACTACAATTCATATTAAAAGGAAATTCGGTGTCAAAAATCCAACGGTGGCCATCTTTGTAGCTAAATCATCAAATTATGACAATAGGAGTTTATAAACTGGTGCCCACTTTATTTACTTTCTCAATTTATTCGTTTTATCAACTAATTCCCTCGATGGAGTCTTTTTTCTGTCTGATTTACACAGGAATGTTTTTTGAAAATCTTCTCAGTCATGAAATATTTCAGGCAAACACCCATATTGAGACTTTAAAAATATTTGTAGTTTGATAAAACAACCAATAGTTTTGATTATGAACAAGTGTATGAAAAACTACCGGTCTTTCTGATCAAATGCGTTTTTGAGTGTGCGTTTTCATAGTTTGAAAAAAACATGTTTCTCATTGATATGCATATGGCATAGTGTCATCTACTTCCCTTGAAATAATCATTTTTAAGGTCAGATCCGGTTAAGGTTCGTTAAATTTATCAACGTCATCGGTAAAAACTTCGCACGGAAATGCATTACACTGATTAATAGTAGTCCCGGTCGAATTTTACCAAGCATGGAAATTGTGACGGATTTTTACACCAGGACATGTTGTCTGCTTTCCAGTTCTACTGAACATCTAATGCAGAGCACAACAATATGACGTCACTTGAATATAAATGATGTTGACAATTGCAATTGGTGATTTGGAAACCAAGGAAAAATTAGTTCGGTCAAAGTTCACCGTGTCAGCCAATCAGGATACGTACAGAGTTTATACAACGAAGTAGTATAAACAAATAGTTAATCAACAGGTGTAATGATTGATGTGTGGTCTGAACACGAAACCTTCCTATTGTGATAGGAAAATTGATCATACAGCAAACCTCAGTTCCACGAACCTATTCATTAATTTAACACTTGAAAGGTAGACAAAGCATTTGTTTTAAACTACATTAAAATAAAAATATCTTAAATTTTCTAATATAAAGCTGCATTGAAATCTGAAAGACATAGAAAGAGTCTTGTACATTTGTTGTTCATATGTAGGCTACGAGGTTATAAACATACATGTATTTTGAATAAGGTACAACACGTCTATAACGAACGCACTGAAAAAGAATTCACGGTTATAACGTATTGGTTTTCATTCTCCATAAATGTTACTACATATATATATAATATAGATGTGTATAACGAAATAGGCTTCTAACGAAGTGATTTTGTTTGTCACCAGGGGTTTGTTATATAGAGGTTCCCCAACAAGTGACTGTTGTTTATCATGTTTATCAAACTCGAGTTAGTTAATTTTCAAATTTTGAAAAGACACGAGCTTTAGCGAGTGTCTTTTAAAAAATTGAAAATTAACTAACGAGACTTTAGATAAACATGATAAACAACAGTCACGCGTTGGGGAACTTATTTATCCCAAAGCTTTAGCTCTATATTTATACCGTGGTGACCTTTTTCTCGTCTTCATTCAGGGAAACTTACCACCATACAATATGTAGTAATATCTTTCCGCCATAAAATAAAGTGTCTAAATAGAGGGCCAATATTTTATTGTTTGATACTTTGAATAAGCAACTACATGCTAAACAGGGAATACAATGCTATTTAAAAGAAAATGCGCTGTGAAAAGTAGCCCTAAGTTGAGAGCCAATCGGAATAAAGAGATGTTGGAATTGACCAATCAGAGGCGCCGTAGGTGTTTACAACATAAATGATAACCAATGCTATGGAATTTATCACATGGTTTTTTCATTGTGAAACATGCATAGTTATGGGATACAAACGATTTATTAACTGTAGCAATATGACGTTATGAAACGTTAAATCAAATCCTAGGAACTATTGAAACAATGCAGGTCAAAATGTGGGACGCTCGAATACCACCTGGTGATGCTGTGAAACAACAAATACAGTGTAAAGTAAAGCTTTTATACTGATTATATCTTAATGGAACCCACAGTATTTTGCACCTGTACTTACCAATAAAAGCTGGACCAGATATAATCTCCAACAACTATTACTCTAATATTTCCTATTAAACAACTACTGGCCAGTCTCATGCCATACAATCATGTCGCATGAGACTATGTTACATGGTCTTGTGATTTCACGGCGTCAACAAAATTAAGGAGTTTTTTACGGTAAAATTTTAACAGTTTTTTTCTCAGAAACTAGACTCGTTTTACTATAAAAGATGCAAACAACCGAATTTGCGTTGAAATATCATGTAATTTTGCATGTATGAAGAATTGACTTGCAGACGCAGTTTTCTTCGAAATTATTTCAAAATGACCGGATATTATAGTTGTAAAATTGCAAAATAACTTCGAGGTATGAAAGCAAAATACATGTATTCTTTTATACGTGGAACCGAAGGATAGGGATATTCTTACCTCAGGATCACAAAATGTTGAAAAACCCTCGACAAGGCTCCATTTTACATTTTGTGGGCCTCGGGTAGAATATCCTTCATATCCACACATGAAAGAGTCTTATATTACATAAATACATGTATACTTTATTCTCTTCAACTTTATGTTTTCGAGGCGATGCATTTTTGCGATTTACAGTAAAAAAACCTCTACAGATAATTGATACATTTTTTGCAGCACACACGAAAATAATTTGACTGATAGTATAAGATTTGACGTTGTCATTTACTACATAAGAAATAGCTACCTGATGAAGCGAAAGCAAAGAACAGAATTCCAGCTACTTCCAATGATCTGCAAAATGAAGTGACACAAATGAACGCAGCAATATTTCTTTATAAATAGTAAAACAATTTAAGTTTATTATTCATTAATAAACGTTCGTATGTCTATAATACACACTAGGATTTCTCTACTTGGTATGCTTTATATTAAAACATTTTTCCAACATTTCGCAAAGAAATATGCATAAATCGTATATAGTTATAATGCATGATTGTCAGTCAGGGCATTTGAGCAATTATTTATTCGCGTGAAATATTTTATACGCGATATATAAATACGCTTACAGCATGTAGATTAACAAACAAATAAAAATGTATTGCCTTAATATATGCACATTTTTTTATTTCGGTGATTGTAACAACATGCAGAGATACTTACATATACAGCATGCGCGTCCGCTTGATACTTAATAATTGGTATAATTTCCCATTGACGATTGTTCCCACTGTAAACACAGCATTTCCAATACTGAAGATCAATGTGAATTGTTCATCTTGTAGAACACAATCACTCGATTCTGTAACAGTAGCGTTACCGCCAGACTTCGAAACACAGAAGTCTTTAAACAAACCGTCCTGTTTCAGTATGAAAACAAGAGCAAACCATCCGAACTGAATCCCCCCGAAGAGAAATATCTCTAGAAGGCTGATTAAAACTAGAGCAGCACGTCTTGTGTTTTTCATTTTAGTATCTTCATTAGTAAAGTGCCTCACAGTCGAATGGATGATACATCTGTTATCGTCACGGTCCGATTGATTTCTATGGTGGATATGTCTGCCATCGTGTTTTAGGTCGCGTTATGGTATGCTTGACTTTGTGGAAGTACTAGTAGTTATGTCGACAAGTTGGTCATAAAAAAACTTGTCGAGATATTCATGTCAGCAAATCGACATACTGCAAACTTAATTTTCGCATACATAATATTTCGCGTTATTTTCAAGATAATCGCAAATACATAAATTCACTATAAAAGGTTTTTTTTCTGAGAATCATGCATTCATGTAACGCTTTAAATAATAATTTGCATTCGAGCTTTTTCCGGAAACAACGCGCAAATTTGTATCTCGCGAAAGTCAAGTTGTGTTATGAAAAATCAACTTAGCTTTTATGCATCGATGTCAGCCGCAATAATATGATATTTCCCAACTACATTTCATGTTGACTTGATATCAGAAATATGTCACCATAAATCATGTCGAAAAATCGTGTGTTTTAGTTCGACTTACCGACATTAACATTATTCAACAAGTTGTGTTTCATTTAGACTGGTTGACAAATATCTCGACAAAGTCGAGCTAACGTAACATGGCCTGGAATAATACGACGGAAGAAATATGCCATCATACATATTAGTATCTACGTCACCATCGCCATGCTAAGTGCTTTAATATTGTCTCGCAAGTACAGTAATCCGAGTAACATTTTCGCTAGGCGGTTGTGAGAACTGTCTAATGTTATCTAGACGGAAGTAACCCTTGGTTAGGGGAAAAATAATTATATTCCAAATGTGATCTTTTTCTTACTTTAATATATTTTTTCTCTCTCTGTTTTCTACATTCTAGGCGGCGAATAGTAATGTTGGCTAGAGAAAATAACTAAATTTCAATTTTGTCTTTTTTTCTTCTTAAATAGTTGTTTTGCTCTACTTGCTTTCTTCTATGTGATTAGTTAATCTTGGCTAAGTAGAAATTAAAGTTAACATTTCCTTATTTTCATATTTGTTCGCTAGCCAGTTGTGACAATATGTCTATTTCAGTATATTCTAGTCTTAGTGGGATAGGGACCTAACAAAGTTTTTCTCTTGGAAATTACTATATTTAGTATTTATTATATATGTTTTCCCATGATCATGGATATACTGTCGTCACTGACATACTTTTGTTCTAAAGTGTCAAATAAGCAGTTCATCCCTTTGAGGAAGAATTTTGATGCCGCCCTGTGGCTGTGGCAAACTTTCAACTAAAGTGAAATTAAAATGATAACGTCATGTATACAGGCGATTAGCTTGCTTATTACCATTTAAACGATCGTCATTGCTGTACTGCAAGACATCTACATTTGCTTAAGATTATGTAATAGCATTGTAACCAATGAATATTTCATGCGTGACGTTTCGATGAATAGTAAAATGTACACACCGACCTCCGCATCGAACTAGTCATGGACCCTCACATCGTACTAGTGACCGACCCCACATCGTAGTAGTCATCGACACCCACATCGTACTAGTCATCGACACCCACATTGCACTAGTTATCGACCCTCACGTCGTAGTTGTCATCGGCAACCACATCATACTAGACATCGACCTCCACATCGTACTAGTCATGGACCCTCACATCGTACTAGTCATCGACACCCACATCGTACTAGTCATCGACACCCACATCGCACTAGTCATCGACCTCCACATCGTACTAGTCATCGACCAAAACATCGTACTGGTCATCGACATCCACATCGTACTATTCATCGACCCCCACATCGTACTAGTAATCGACCCCCACATCGTAGTAGTCATCGACCCCCAAATCGTGCTAGTCATCGACACTTACATCGTACTAGTCATCGACACCCACATCGTACTAGTCATCGAAACTTACATCGTACTAGTCATCGACCCCCAAATCGTGCTAGTCATCGACACTTACATCGTACTAGTCATCGACACCCACATCGTACTAGTCATCGAAACTTACATCGTACTAGTCATCGACACCCACATTGTACTATTCATCGACACTTACATCGTACTAGTCATCGACACCCACATCGTACTAGTCATCGACACCCATATTGTACTAGTCTTCGACTTCAACATCGTACTAGTCATCGACACCCACATCGTACTAGTCATCGATACTTACATCGTACTAGTTATCGACCCTTACATCGTACTAGTTATCGACCCTTACATCGTACTAGTTATCGACCCTTACATCGTACTAGTCATTGACCTCCACATCGTACTAGTCATTGACACCCACATCGTACCCGTCATCGACACCCACATCGCACTAGTCATCGACACCCACATCGCACTAGTCATCGACCCCCATATCGTACTAGTCATCGACACTTACATCGTACTAGTCATCGACACTTACATCGTACTATTCATCGACACCCACGTCGTACTAGTCATCGACATTTACATCGTACTATTTATCGACACTTACATCGTACTAGTCATCGACCCCCCATATCGTACTAGAAATCGACTTCAACATCGTACTAGTCATCGACACCCACATCGTACTAGTCATCGACACCCACATCGTACTAGTCATCGACCCCCACATAGTACTAGTCATCGACCCCCACATCGCACTAATCATCGACACCCACATCGTACTAGTCATCGACCCCCCCATATCGTACTAGAAATCGACTTCAACATCGTACTAGTCATCGACACCCACATAGTACTAGTCATCGACCCCCACATCGTACTGGTCATCGACCCCCACATCGCACTAGTCGTCGACCCCCACATCGCACTAGTCATCTACACCCACGTCGTACTAGTCATCGACACCCACGTCGTACTAGTCATCGACATCCACGCCGTACAAGTCATCGACATCCACGTCGTACTAGTCATCGACATCCACATCATATCCACACCCACATCGTACTAGTCATCGATCCCTATATCGTACTAGTCATCGACAACCACATCACACTAGTCATCGACACTCACATCGTATATGTCATCGACCCCAACATCGTCCAAGTCATCGACCTCCACATCGCACTAGTCACGAAACGTCCATATATGAAATATCCATCGGTTGTGTAATAATATCATCACATAATTCATCTTTCCGATCCGAAGATTTTTTTTTCTTTTTGAAATATTTCCTTTGGGGATTATTCTTCAGAAGCGTATTTGGCTCACATGAGAACACTTTTTTCATCTGGCGATAGTTATAAGGCAACAGCCTGAATGCATATCATTGCTATCCAGAAAAAGATTTGTTTCTATGTAAGCCTAGGAAATGGATGTAAGACAAAACACGTCGCCCGTATAATGTGACGTATAAAAATGAATTTCCTCATTAAATAGGTGGGAATTTAATCACAGCCAAATGAGTCCATGAATGGGTCTCAAAATGAAAACTACAACAGATTCATCTAGGCTTCTGACTCGAATAGTCAGGCTGAGTTCACGTCGCCAGGAAGGTGGTGAGTTGCAAAATAGAGATTAATTGCCTCAGTGAAATTGATCTTGCTAATTAAAATTTCATGTAAAAAATACAAGTTCTAGAAAATGGATAAAAAATCAGAATGATGATCCACACGAGAACGACTTATTGACATATTAAATTTTGGGTTTCATGGCAATCAAAATGTTAAAAGAAAATTGATGCGTTACTACACATAGAATAAAGCATGTAGATGGTATTGCACTGATTGGGGTTTTGGAAGGCTGGTCTAATTTTTGGTGTCAACCCTGTTACAATAACAGCAAGGCTCTGTGGTTATAATTTACATGAATCCCCAATATTTTCGTGGACTTGGTGAACTCGGTTTTCACGTTTTGAAATTATTGCCCGAACAAATGCATGTATTTTTTAAGAAAGTGTATATGTTGCCAAGGAAACCGAAATATATGCATGATAAGCCTTTTCGTACTGTCCTATATTAGTCTTTGAAATAAATTCTCATATTAAGAACTTAACTGGGGAAACAAAGTTTCTCTCATAACTACACGTGTAATACTGGCTGGTCCAGGGCAATATACTAATGTCGCCTGAGGCTGTATTGCATGGCTACCCATGCAATAAAGCCTCAAGACGTCACAGAGTCAACAAAATTATTATTTTCTAGGTACAATTTTAACCTTTTTTTCAGAAATTAGACTGGATTTATTTAAAATATACAAACAACAGAAATTGGGTGGAAAATATTATGCAATTTTCATGTATGGAGGATTGACTTGCAGTCGCGTTTTTTTTCGAATTTATTTCAAAATGGCGGAAAATCATAGTAGTAAAATTTGCAATAAAGCGTCGAGATGAGAGAAAAATACTCTTTCATACGTTGATAGAAAGGATAGGGAAATTCTACCCTCGGGATCACAAAATGTTACAAAAACCCTCGGCAAGCCTCGGGCTTTACAACACTTTGTGACCCTCGGGTAGACTATCCCTATCCTCCATATCCACATATGAAAGTGTCTTATAATACAACACATGCACAAGAATTGAAATTTGACCGAAGAGTAGTAAATATCCAATTTAAAGTGAATAGTCGGGCAAAGAAAACCAGTCTAAATGCGTTCATTGGCCTTCCAAAAGTTGTCGCATATTAATACGACGGTCAAGTTCTGCTTAGTTTCCCAATTCTGACCATTAAAGTAAAGAAAAGTTGAAAGCATTGAAAGCGAGGCTGCGTGGAAATGTAACTACGGACGTAGTGAGCCGGGAGGACGTTTTAGAATTCCCAAACTTTAAATCAATTTCTTCGTACGCAGACAGATTTTGACGAGAGATTTTATTTTTCCATTTCATAAGAAATTATACTGGATACATTCACACCATTGTTACTGACTTTAGCCATCCTTGCCCGACTGTTCACTTTAAGGAGAACAAAGTGGACAAAAACCAAATGCTGTGAAATCATTATTTTCTCTTATTAAGAACCTAACCAAATATATACAAATTTCTGGTGACTTTTGCATTCTTCACAAAAAGTGCCAACGAAATTGTAAAATTTCATAATCCACGAAAATTGAGCCCAATGAAAATAAATGATTTCACAGTAATTCTGACGTGAAAATTTTCATTATGTTTACTAGTATATAATGTGTTTTTTATATGCGATACAAATGTTGTGCGTGTTTCTTGATAAGCACGTGTATATGATATAAACGTTTTCACGCGAAAATCGTGTATGGAACATCATAATTTACGCACAATTCGTGTCAAAGTAGTATAAAATTGGCGCGCATAATTAACATGTTATGAACTTTTGCCGGTAAACTGTAAATCAACTTTCTTTCGCGGCTAACAAATTTTGCGACTTCCATTTCAAAACAAGTTCGCGAAAATTGCGAAAGAAAGTCGGTTTACACTATGTCTTCATTCGAGTATAAATATTCAATATCAGCCCTCAGTGACTGTTGGGTTATTCAGGAGTCTGATGGAGAGATAAAACAAGCTAACGAGTTCGTGATAGTTTAAGAGCTTTATTTCAGCTATGACATCATGTCTTCATAGGATATCTCCTTCTCACAAAATGCATGTACAAAAGAAATATGCTAAAAATGGTACAAAAACTTGGCCTAGCGATAAATAACATACACACCTCACTATAATGACGGAATACTAAACGAAATCACGACACATGAACACCTTTGACAGAATAGACTCGCTCACTTCAGCTTACATGTACAGATCCAGTGGTTTATACCAATACTGTTTCAGGGGTAGCAAGGAGTCGATATTTTATTTGATGATACGTATCTGATTATAAACTCTACTTTAAGAAGTAGACAACAAAGACGTCTCCAAAAACCATATGAATCTTGTCACGTATTTGCAGTATTGGTTGTATCTGTTTATGCGTTTACGAGCCGCGTGTAAATATTACAAATCACACAAAGGCAGTTTTGAAAACTATGAGTTGATTAGAGCTATGAATGAAATCATGATTTACGTTAATATGTAAAAGATAAGAGGAAATCCTGGTACGTCTTTGTTATTCTGCCCGGACTGGTCAGTAAACTGAATTGATTGATATTCATTTCAACAAAACGTTTCAGTTAAAAATAATCTAGTATTTTATACCACATAAAATCTAATTATAAATGTATATTAAAAAAACTCCTTACTCAATCAATCGAACTGTATGCACATAATAAGATGTCAGCCGTTGTAATATAAACTGTTATATATAACAGAGGCAATAAATACAAACCAAATAATAAATAAATAGGTTGGCGTCGTGAAATACCAATACATTACCAGATATTTTACCCACCATCTAGGTCATAATGTATAACCGGGGAAAAATACAGAAATACCAAGATTGCTGTACAGCCGGTGATATACAAGGGTCAAAACTACCGTGATTTTATCTTAAACCAAGAAAATTTGATATAAGCGGTTCTATATTGTTATTTAAACATTTCGAGGATCTATTTTTCGAGGTCATAGTAATGTCCCACGAAATCGTGAAAACATAACCCTGCAAAAATAAAGTTCTATTCAGTATTACATAATGGAAACGTACTCTCATAAGATTCTTTGTCAAGATTATACTGACTTGGGTACAGCAAAACTCCAATATCCTGAAATACTGATATCATTTCTGTTTTCGGATTTACCGTTGGAACCGACTTCTACTTGAAGAAGTCTACAAGTCAAAGTAATTGTACATCTATGACCATCAACTAACAGTAGAAAAATGTAATGAATGACACATAGAAAATACGTTGAGTTCAGTTAAAAGCACTACAATGATGAAAGTCACAGAAATACGAATTCGACAAGCACTATCATTTCATAATGTATATCAAAACTTTGAAATAGATAAGAAAAAGAGCAAATATTTTTTTAAAGTTTTAAACAAAAAAGAAAAAACACGTTGATCTTACTGCTCATCTGAGTTCTGATATGTATACACAAATTGCAATTTTGTTTTTGAACGTTTCACTTAAGAAAACATTCAATTTAATGAAAAAAATATTTTTGCATCTCCCGATGTTTCGTCAACAAGATCTAACAAAGGGTTGACTTATATTTGTATTCATTCAATTCATGATTAATGAATATCTCACAAAGGTAACTTGCTCTAGATAAACTATGAATTAAAATTCATTAATTATTTTCAAAGAACTTTTACTCGCATTGGAGAGACAATAACAGAACATGTAATGAAATGTTCGCATGTTGTTGTGAGTTCAAAATACGAAACGCCCTTTAAATAAGCATGTGTATAGATAAGTTAGAAAGCGATGGTTTTGTATTCGACAACACTATTTTCAAGGTAAAAATACAAAATGTTAATTACGTTGCAACCACATCGAATAACTACCTCACGATTATGGAAATAGTTTTGATAATATGGTTAGATATTGGTGGGTCATTCTTTCAGAAGCTTGCGATAAGATATTTCACCACAAAAACAAAGAACAAAACAATGGATACAGTGGACATACACGCTATGTAAAATATAATAACCGATATAACGCGATAGAGGAAAGCACGTGAACACATAATTGCACCATAATATATCTGTACATTTTTTCAGAGATGAGTACATCTGGTTGGTTTAATTACAACGCTACAATATCAATTATACAGAAACCAAGCTCTCATCAACACCATCGTGAAAAATAACAATCACTTAGCTTTCATTTTCCCCAGTGGTAACAAACATTTTTCGTTAATTTAGGTAAATATTGCACATATCGTAATGGGAAAGTGGCTACGTTATCACACTAAAGCTCAATGACTATGAATACATTATATACAGGATATTTACTCTCGAGTATAGCAACTATAAGGTAAGGATAATGTTAGATATACTCAAGTTAGATCAGGTTTCATTTCTATCAAATAGACTTTCAAGTAACACTTAAAATTCATATCAGTCATTTCATTCCTGAACTTCGGTGAATCGCTGATTATTAGCATTCTAAAAGTATAGAAATACATTATTTTCTTCATTGCTTCGAAACAACAATGCAGATACAACGCAGTTGTAATCATTTTCATTATCTTTACAGCATAGACTTTAACTTGAAATCATGTCAATAATGCGAAATGACATTCATCAAAATATTTTGCTGTTTACCAAACATACACACAAGATGGAAAGGTGGATCAGCTCGTGTAGAAAATGTTAATTCTTGATAATCATGAATCTGAAAACAAGCTTTTAATGGTATCAGAATTGGATCAATACACATTTGAAACACATGTAAACAAATTCTACTTCCAAAATATTATAAGAAATTATGTTAATGGCATGATTGGGTCATTTGCTTACTTTGACAATTTAAGCAATAACATATCATCTTTGTCTTTTTGGGATCAACTAGTACATGTAACACCCCATTTACTTTAGGCCTCTTTAGAATTTGGCGACCAAATACCTGACGAAATCTGCTATTTATTTTTTTCCATTTCAAAATAGGGCAAACAAACACACATACACACGCACACACTCTGCGAGACAGTTGAAATATATTTAAACACCGACTTTGCACAAATTATGTCAATATTGTTTTTCAAATGAAGAGTGGATGAGTTGTTGACAACAAGCTTTTCATCCCAGAATGTCATCTTTGATATCCCATCTCAGCAATGCCATAGTTTTCATCTAAAAAGCATGGCAGCCTACAAATACATCCCGATTCATGTATCAAATCCCGGTTATGTTGACATTGTTTTGGAGGAAAACTCCTTTGATATTTGGCAAGGATTTGTCCCCAGCAGTAAAATATTTAAGAGATTTGGTGTTTTAAGCACGAAAAATGAACCAATCTTTATCTGATGATCAAATGGCCATTGCAAAAATATTTATTTTATTTTGAACTTTGTCCATTTGACAGAATCTTTCTAATAATTCACTGTCTTTTGGGATCACGTTTTGTATTGTTGGTGAAGAAGTCTGTAAGCAATAATGAATCAAATTGTGACTTGCAAGCAAATAGGTTTCATAAATAGCAAGTTCATTTCAGATTTAGCGTTTCTTCACACTGGAAGACATCTTAAAGATGTTCAGTAACACTCCTGACACTACATGTTGTAAGCCACATATATAGGGTCAAGTTGATCAGCCAGAAATCCGTCGCGCAGATGCATGCGTTGTTTCTCTCCTCGGGAGTTGATAGGAATGATTCCAGGGTCGACCACCACCACGACCCCAACAATGAGGTAGTGGTCCTCCAGAACCACATTTGTCACCAAGGGAACCAGATCTAGAGCCTCATTTTCATTTCCTTCTAATTCGACGACAACTACCAGCAGATTAGTCCAGGTAAATACAGCACTGAAAATGGATGAAGGAATATCAATGACAATAAGGCAAAATAACATGGTGTACTAACTTAAGTTATAATCGGAACACAGAGATACTGATGTAAAGGTTCGGTTATGAAGACGCTATCTCGAAATATGAAGTAATACCGTCTCTTGCATGATGCAGCCATTTTGGCACATACTTTGTGTAGCTACTCACCATTCACAGATCTTTCTATGGGAGCGGGAAACAGTGTTCTCTATATCAATGGGGTGATATCTCATACCCCGCAGCATCACGGTCTCGTCCAAGGCTCCTACCACAAATATGGCATCGTGGCGTTCTGCAAAAAATTTATTGGATTCTGTAGATGCTATTATATCAAACCGCGCAACATTATAGACTTTTTTGCCAGCCCATAAGATAATTAAAACTGCATGCCATTTCGTTTATCAAAATGGATGCTATATCTGTATTTATGTATGTCACCAATAATTTCCACAAAAGATTTGAACTTAATCTACTAACCTCCATCACTCTGAGTGAGCTCTGTACGCCTTACAAAGCCTAAGAAACCTGTTCTGGCATAGGAAAGACGTGCGTCACCAGTGGCCAAGTGAGAGTCAAAGTGGTCAGCGTGAAGTGACTCGTCTCCATAAATTGTGTAGTAGCCAGTGGCATTGTGAGGACTATGGACCCAGATCTGGAGGATGAGATGCAAACTAAATCACTGTGGACGTTGAATGATATACCACCAAGCCGTTTATTTTCGCTGGCATGATATTCTCAGGAGTTATCGAGCCATTAACATGATCACGAATTCAATATTATCACAAGAATTCCACGGAAGTGGATGTGTCGCCTGCACAGCATCAAAAAAAAAGTTATTTACAGTTGAAAATATTGTTAATAATAAGGTGAAGAAATCAAGTCACGTAACTCTTGTAAATAATAATGGATTTTGAGAAGAATCGAACCCATTTAAGATCTCAGTGATATAAATCAATATACCAAATTATGTTGAAATTGGAAAATAAATACTAAAATTATCGAGCGGAAACGATGGATTTATCTGTTTTGACGATTTTCAAGTCCCGTAACTCTTGCAAATATTGACGGCTTTTTACCATTATCGAACTCATCCGAGATATCAATGATATAAAGTTATTTACTAACGGTTGAAACGGACAATAAATACTTAAGTTATCGCACGGAAACCGTTTCCTGGATGTTGATGCCAACACAAAAAGGGTAAATTCTAGTATGCACTTGTAGCAAGACGGCAGAACTTTTGAGAAAAGAACAAATCCTCGTTAAAACAACATGCTATAAGCCCAGTTTGAAAATATCTTGCTGAGTAAATGAAATAACATACTAAAGAAGTACTTACCTCACCCAGATGTGAGTCTGCACACTGGCCTTTAGTATCTGGATTAGCTATAACCACTTTAACACCAGGTAGGAGCTAGAAATAAACACAATACATGTAGACAGCCGCCAGTTGTAATAAATTCAAGTTTTTATTATCTAAATGCAGTACTTTCAGTACTTTGATATCTGTGACATTCTGGTTTATCATTATAGTTTGGAAAATTTTCACTTTAATCCATTAAAGATTTTAGAAAATTTCCACTTTAATTCATGTTGATAACTTCGTTATTAGCATTAGCTTCAAAAAATCCTTTAGTTAATCACTTTAAATAATCAATTCACAAATTAACAGTTATTTGAGTTACTTCGTCCACCTACTTTGCCCGACTCCATGACACACAGACTATGTGGGCTCCCCTTCTCTACAAGGGTAACACGGTCATTCCTTAGTGCACGCAAGTCTACATATACCGTTGTGGGGTCTGGACATGACGCACCCTGTTGCAGAAGTACATCTTATTAGCTGATATAAAAACTTCATAGTTATTCACTGAGTATTACAACTTTTGTCTATGTATTATGTTATCATGGTTAGTGTTCAAATTTGCCGCATGGTGATCTATCAGTAAAAATGATATGATATAAAGCGTAACTTGCGTTTCTCTTAACTGTAGACATTATATATGCTCACCTGTAAACACATGCCAAGGTTCACACGACAGCCAAAACTGGTGCTGACTGCTCGAGGAGAAAGACCAAGATTGGCAAACAGTTTGGTGAAAGACGTAGTCAAATGGATTCTTGGACGTTCTTCTGCTATCACACAACACGTCCGTACACAGCTTAAGTTTACACCTCGAGCCTGCAACACGATGACATTTAGTTTTTGGTCTGTACAGGGGTTTAGATGCAAATACCAACAGATTAAAAACGTTCAACCAACATTTAAGCAATAATTATACATCTCATTCCAACATTCATTTGGTTGAAAACTTGACCTACCTTCAGAGTAGTTGTGGATGTCCCTAGACCTCTTGTACACAGTTCCATAACTCCATAGGAGCAAAATGTATCTCGAACTGAAACACATATCATAAAGTTACAAATTGAAAACTGAATCTAACAAAAAAAACGTTTTCTCAAAATATCTACTCATTAGTATTATTTCTCTCTCTCTATTTGGTATCAGATAATATTTCAAATAGCAATTTTTATTCCACACTATGATTGTGTAAAAGTTCGATTATCTACAAAATATTACTTAGTTTTTGTTATTGCTTTGAATGAGACAAGGGCAGCTAACTCACCTTTATAGTTGCTGACAGCTGTGTGCCAGACAGCAGGATTTGTCTCCACCTCGGAGGGGGCAATAAGTATGGAATGATGACCAGAATATATACTGCAACACAAACATGGAAGTTGTACATGAACGTTATACATGAGCATTAGACAGAACAGAGCATAATTTTCAGATTTACTGAAGTAATTCTTTTGGTGATAGGTTGATGACACCCTAAGTTACAATATAAACCTACCTTGTTAAACACCATAGTCCAAAGCCTAATCCACAGTAAGGGTCGAGGCACAGGGCTACATCTCTCGAGGGATAGAACTCACACTGGAGTTTGATAGACCGACACAAAGCTGTGGCAGCCGCATGGGACATCTAAAACACAAAATATGAATTCAAATTTATAGATTTAAATTATTTTGTGAATATTGTACAGAAAATCCAAGAAAGACATTTACTTCATCTCAAGAAAGACATTTACTTCATCTCAAAATCTCCACGAGGCTCAAAAACTGGATAACCATATCATTAGTGTTTACTATTTTTTTTTAGAAAATATCATTTGATTCTATGCTTGAGGCTCAGTATACATCTATCTTGTATTTATGATTTGCGATCATCTGTACCAATCAATTCTGTTGGAGTACACTTCTCAAAGATGATGATAAAGACTAACCTTAACCCCAGCCAACATCCCTGTGGTGGATACACTGAAGTCGAGGTAACAGATCATTTCTGGGGTAGGGGCTCGATAAATAGCAGCCAACTTCTTCTTGGGAAGATCATCTGTGTCAAGTATGGTTGGCCAGGCTTTTGGCTCAACGATCCCTGTTGATTCCTGGAAAAACCCATATATACTGGAGAATTAACCAACAGTTTCTCATATTTTTTTTTTATTTGGTTTACATAATTTAAAGCTTCTGGAAAAATAGGATTGAGAAAAAAATGTACATCCTAAGTTTATTTTGTCTTAAATTCATAGCTTTTATTTGATTCAAAACAATTTTAAAAGTATTCTTTTCGAAATAATCCTTATATTGATGTTATTTTTTAACCTTATGTGTATTTATTTTCTTTGTCTTTTTTTTTCTTTTACAAAACACAGCAGGTGGATTTATTTAATTTATAATTCATCAATGTAAGCTAAATAATTTCGATACATGACTTTTTAATCCATGTTTATATACATGTATATAAATTCAATTACTTGTGAAGTATTTTGATATTCATTTCCTGTGAAAATTCTTACCTTGAGTCTCAGTAGTTTAAGAACAATACTACTGGTAAAGATAGCTGATGAGAAAGTTCTTACCTTTAGTCTCAACAGCTTAAGAACAATACTACTGGTAAGGATCGCTGAAGCTTTGCTGACATCAACAATCATTTTAACTGTGGGAAGAGTTGTGGAAATGTTTTGTGGATGGGGCGGTCGGATGGTGACTGGAACACAGCCTGCAAGACCAAAGCATACATTGAATATCTGAGACAATTCTCCAATCATATAATGAGAAAAAAACTTGTACAATTTTCAATTTCTCTTTCTTTAAATTGTGCAAGTCAGCAAAGAATTATTAACAATAATAAATATTAAATGTTTTCTTGGATACACTTACCGACATATAGACAGCCATAAAATGCTGCTACCAGCTCTATACCTGAAAATCATCAAAATATTAATTACTTTAACAAAGTTAAAAAATAATCAATCATTTCTACTGCAAGTTTTTGTTTACATAGGCAGCTTTGGATATGTTGCGTATTTGTTACTGTATGTAGTATAGAGGAGACCAGCATATTTCAGTACTTTCGGTATTTTTTATTTGTGTTACGTGCTTTCAGTACATTCAGTACTTTGATGCCTTTCCCTAGTTTTATACATTAATATTCAGTACCTCGATGTTTTTCCCTATATTTTTCTTATAACAATATGATCAATTGATAAAAAATATTCTATGGATTACCTGGGTGGTATATTAAAGCCACATGGTCTCCTGTGTTGAGCTTGCCTTTTTCCACCAGCATCGAGCCGATTCTCTCTGCTCGCTTGTGTAGTTGGGAACATGTCATGGTTAACTGTGCTTGAACCTGTGATATTGAAATTAGAAACTCTCAAACCAGCAGCTCAGTATCAATTTTTGACATTGCTTAAAGCATAATGGTTAATTTGTAACAAATACAATAGATTGATTTTTTGAATTTTTGTTTTCAACATTGAAAGTAGTACATCATTATAAGACATATCTTTTTTGTAGTTCTTCAGTTTTTGTGATTTCTTCATTCTAATAGCTTGTTGACAAAGTGGCTTAGATTTTAAAGTGGAAATTTGTTCAAAATACTTTTATCCTATAATCATCAAATATCACAATTAAAAATATCTGCACAGCAATTTCATTGGGTTAAAAACCAGGACAGATTCGAAGAAAATGAAGATATTTGACATAGCCATACCAAGGGTCAAATGAGATGTTAATACAGAAATGCCTATTTGATATATTCTATACGGTTCTTTTTTTTTTTTTTTTTTTTTTTAATATATTTATTATGACACATACATGCAAATACCAATGTGTGACTATTTAAAAATACCTAGGTTTGGCATTTCATTGATTCATGATCTTAAATAAGTGCAGTATTATATTAATCCTTCATACTTGAACTTTAAATGCATTGAGAATGCTTTTGGGTGAGTTAGCTGTTGAATTCTTGATAAAGTCCTCACAAGTTTAAAACATAGCTACAAACATTTCTTTGTAAGTTACATTGCAGTGAAAGTATCAATCATTGTGTGCTATAATAGTTAATAAATTGTGCCGAACGCTACATATATGCAAGAACATCATTTGCCAAATTGTCAGTATTTATGTAAACATCTAGGGACATATAATAGACAAAGTATAATGATTAGAAGACAATTCTATTTCATTAATTAACCAGTATATATTGTAATTTACTAAGCTCAATAAGGTACCGGATAATACTAGACATAATATAACAAAACTCTGGCAATAACGCCTCCTTTTAACATGTAATCTTGATTGACACTAGCCAAATTATTAAATCATTAACAATCTACATATGTTATTTTGTTATATTGATAATTAAAAGTTTGTAAGAAAAATGTATTAGAACTGAAATACAAATAAGCTATAAAAATTAAATGACAATACAATTAAATGTAAGATGAGGTTATACTGATTTTGCAGCAAATAAATTGATTGCCATATAATTTAAAGATCATGCATACAGAATATTTGATATCATTCCTAATACAACTATAATTTCCTCTGAAATATAACATAGCCTCCAACTTTTTTACATTTATTTTTATGTTCTTCAACAGTACTAGTGTGATGGTAACAACATTTTTTTCTTTAATTTCTTAAAAATGCACCAAGCCTTCCACCCCTACACCTTCAGTGGTATCTCTTGCTTAACATCATAGTTAAGATTCCATTATGAAGATGTAGGGGTGAGAAGGTGTTAGAACACACCACACAATTAATTTACTAATTATCACCTAAATTTACACTATAATTAAATCACAGTAAAACACACAAATTAATCATTTTTAGTTTGAAAAACTTTGTTTTATGACAATTCTTTACCTGCCATTGTTTTGAATGGTACTGAAGCAAAAAAATGAAATGACAATGTTGATATTGCTACAGTAATCACTGAAATTAGTAAACTTCCAGAAATCACTTCTCCCTACGGAAAGCTATGAATCATGCCCAACTCCCAAGCAGAAATTAAAAGCACCCTTTTCAAGTATGAGCTGAGCTATCATAAGAGACAATTTGGTAGATTTATTTAACAACTAAATGGTAATGTTTATATGATGGATCCACTCCAGGAATAAAGGAATGACTAAACGGCAAAAAAAAACCAATAATGCAAATATTTAAAAAAGAAAAAAAACCACTAAATTTTTTAATAAATTGATTGGAAATATTTAAACGATCCATTTAACCTGTTTCCTTTGATAGACCTGAAAAATATTTCAGACCATAAAATGTGACTTGGTTTTGAAAACCGACTATTCAGTCTTTTTATATAGGAAAGTTGGATAAGAAAATGAATGGATAGAAAATAATTTGTTTTAAGAAGCTACACCAGAAACATCTGAACTAGAATCAAAATACAAATCAGGCAGAAGAGAAAAATTGGAAAAAGTGACATTGAAGACTATACTGTAGAATACAAGACAATTATCTGATTTGTGAACATACAGCAGAATACAAGACAACCATTTAATTTGTACTAAGTATTTCTTGTTATTTGTTAGGGTAAAGTACACTTGTAAACAGTCTATGTTGGTAGCACGAGACAGATATGTATACAAATATAAATACAGGCTGAAGAAGTCAGGAATGTCAAGGGTTACCTGGTAGGGCCATTTCCCTTGAATCTATTAAATGGCAGAGATAGATCTTACAAAGTATTCATCTTCAGAATATCAAATATTATACAATGTAATTCAAGGTGACCTATGCGTGATAAAGGCATGCAATTTCCAAGAGCTTTGTCAAACTATCCAAGAGTTTTCTTTGGAATGAAGCTCATTTTTCAAGTTTATATCAAAATTAATTTCAACAGTATAACTGAATTTTGGTTCTCAGCCTGATTTTACCTGAATTTTAAAGATTAACATATTCATTTTGTAGAGAAAACATATTTCATTTGATTGTAATTATTTCATAAAACATTAAAAAAATAATTGCTAAAATATTTGTATCTTAATATATTTCTTATTTAAATGTTGAATAAGAACAAGAGAAAATATAATAATATAAGAAATAATAGGGGTATCTAAATTCACAAACAACAATGCACAAATCACCAAATTTCCATTAAAAACATCACTCGTTCACATTAGTAAAATATAATTTTGAACTAATTAGGAATTCAGCAGGAAAACTTTTAAACAAAACATTTAAAAATAGAAAACAGAAACACACCAAAACAAAGGAAATTTTAAACAAAGGAATTGCATTGATATATTGAAGCTGATTGTATCACATTTGGAGAGACCTACCTTTGAATTGAGCAGTGTGTATAGATTATGATCAGGTGTGGTCTGTGACCGCCATCGAAGGATCTCTGTCAGGAACTGGTGCTGTAACAAAGGCAACAACATAAAGACATACATATCTCACATGGTGTGGAATTTGATCCAATTATCATTTTAAGGGTGAACGAAAATTGTATTGTGTGATATGAATTTTGATGAAGGTGTATCATGAAAACAAATGAAGAAATAATCAAAACATCCGTCCTATTGATTCCAATTTAAGTATTATTGAAAAACAAAGCCATTTTAATATGTCAAATTTTCGTGCAAATTTGAAAGCTGTTAATCATGAATTATCATTAGCACAGATATAAATTAGCTTAATTTGGTACTACAATAACGAAAATACTATATAACAATGTTTATCGCTGTACATGAATTAGCATTTCATAGGTTATTAATTTTACAGTCTTTTCACTCTTCTAACATTTTACTCCTATAAAATACAGAGAAGGATATAAGTATCAGAAATATCATTCAATTGAAAATGATGACAATGATAAAGATGATAATGAGGATGAAAATGATATTTGCCGTACCGGTACCTTTCTTGCGGAATCTGAATCTTCATCGGATATGCTGAGTTCTCTCCCCTGCGCCCACGCCATACGAGCCCCCTGTACGATGTTTCCCACATGAACAGCTGAGGGAGTGACATCTGGAAATCGCATTAGAATCATTCTCAATGTATTGATTTAAGGGCGAATGTAATAAATTAAGTATTCATTTCAATACAAGGGTTTTAATATATCAATACGACGTGGGTAAAGTACAATTTAAGGATGATTAGTCCCACCATCTGGTGATTATAACATCATCACTTGACGTGATGTCAAGGTGGGCTTATCAACATTAACTGTATTTTACAATGTTGTTCTGGGATCTCGAAATATCCATATTGAAAGTGATGATAATTGATAGATGACTTAGATGGGGTTTCCTGTACAAAATCCATTTGCTTTACTGCAATAAAATTTGTTGAAATTATTTTTTTAACATTAATTATCATATGACATCAGTTAAAAACTATTAGCTACTGGTATTGTTTTATTGTATCTACAAATTATGAAACTTTAAATAATAGGTAATAATCACGTTATATAATGTACCAGATTTGTCGATGTTTTGCAATCAGAATTATATATTTATACCTGGTCTATGTTCGCGAGGTTTTGGAAGGTTGGTAACACATGTATGAGGACACATCAACACATTAGCTGGGTGTAACGATCCATCAAGGAATTTTTTCTTTGTCTCATGGAGATGGATTCCCCCAAGTGGAGTCTACAAACACATAACACACAATTTAATGGACCGATCTGTACTAAGCTGCTTTGCTGGAATTAATTAATCATCATTGAAAATTGAGATGATTATTTGTTATGACAAGATGGTCGTCTTAAAAATTATTTTTACACTTTTAGCTATAAATGAAGCACAAAACCCAAATCAAGTATGAATAAGATACTTAAATCAAATTTCTAAAATACAGTGTAACATAAAAAAAAGTCCACTTTCTTTCTAAGAAGGTGCATTATCCAATTACTTTACATTTATCAATGCTACATCAAGGATCGAAAAGCAGAATAGATCTAGACTTTACTTACTTTTGGGAGATAGTTTGGAGGGACTAGGGCTAGACAATATACTCCAACTTGATGTATGCTATCTACTGCCTGCAGAACTCGACTCATCCACTGGAAACTCTGAAAAATGTTTCACAACCATTTAATTATATACGCATATACCCATATAAACTGACACATTCAAATAACAGATGTTACAGTACATTAAGTTATTTGATATTCTATTTGACTTTGGGCAAACCAGTACTTTCAGTAATTTGATTTTAAAGGCCATATTCTAATACAGTACTCTCAGAAAGTTTATCTTAATTGGCCATACAGTGTTATAATTTCTTTTGAATTTTTTCGTCATAAAGACTTTACAATGCATTCAGAATTTTATATTTCATATGCCATAAGGAAATTAAGAAGTAATTTCAGAAATTTGATAACTGACAGACCATATAGACAATATCAGAACTTTCAGTAATCTGAGCTTTGTTGGCCATACAGTGTTATCATCCCTTCTATATTTCATTCACCATAAAACTTTACAGTGCACTCAGTAATTTAATATTTTATAGGCCCTATTGACATTCAGTACTCTCAGTAATTTGATTTAAATCCCAATGTCCTTATTTTTTATATTTTATTCACCATTAAGACCTTCCAGTATTTTCAGTAATTTGATATCTTATAGGCCATATTGACAATATCAGCATTTTCAGTAATCTGATTTTCGGTGGCCATACAGTGTTATCATTCCTTTTATATTTTATTCACCATAAAACTTAACAGTGCACACAGTAATTTGATATTTTGTAAGCCATATGTTAATATAAACATGTCAGCCTGTCTCCTACCTCTTCTTCAGTACAATCAGGTCTTTGTTCTGCGATAATCACAATTCTCTCATCTTTTAGCACTGGTATGGAAAATACAGCAATTCTACAAATATGAAAAATGATCAGCATTTATTCTTAAACCTTAATAAACTTGAAACAAATAGCTTTCATCTTTGAGATGGTGAAGATAACTTTTCAATATCATTCAAAAATCAAAATTTAATTTGAGACAGCAATCTGTATAACCTCCACAGTGACACTTGTATAAACCAGATATCATTGGGACACATATAGTCAGGTTTCCATATAATACAGGTTTAAAAGTAAAACATGGTTATAACGAACATCTGGGGACCATCAAAATCACTTCGTTATAAGCATAATTTATTATATTCATTGTACAGATGTGATATAGGAACCTTAATGGGGTATAGAAATTACTCTGTTATAACTCATGTGTTCATTGAAAATGTGTTCATTATAAACATGTTTTACTGTAATTATTGTAACTAAGAAGGAAAATTGGGATAATTTTGAATTTTAATACATCCATTTTGTGTGACATTTCTGAACTTAAACCTATGCTGATAAAAGATTCTCAAAACTATAAAGATTTGTTTCATAAAATTTCAAGAAACAAGACATATTGTTTCATTTCATTTCAATTTATTTCAAAATATTTGTATAAATCAAATTGTATTAAATCATTAGATTTAATAGGGATTGAGCAGCAGGCTATGCCTATATAAGCCCTCTCCCTGTGATGTGATTGTTCCTGCTTAATATGGAATCGGAAGTTTACACTTGCAACGAGACAATTCAGAACACAAAAGGATGGTACAGAAAATTTCACAGGGTTGAGTGGACATACTGCATGTTTTGAGATTCTATTCACTATGTAACAAACCTTCCTCTGTATATGAATTTCATTGGTTCCACCGCTAGCACTGTGGCAATGATATCATCTGTGTTGTGTCGGCGACCAGACACGCTCATCAAGCCTTCCTTACTGCCACATACAAACACTAAACCTCCCTGAAAGAAAATTATCAAAGTACTGAAAGTACTGAAGGGCAAAGCATAGCTGAAAGAAAATAAAAATTTATAACAATATCCTAAATTGTTCTGGCTTATGCCTTTTTAACAGTTTTTTTATATAACAACTTACAATAGTGATAACACAAAATTATCAGAAGACAATCAAGTCTTACAGATTCATATGCTTTCTACTTCTTTGTAATGCAACCAATTCCAAAACTGAATTTGAGGCAGAAATGCATTTTAGTAAATAGAACCAATATAAATAAGAAAAAACAAGGAAATAGTCATTCAGATCCCCCGCCAATGGAGACATCAAAGCTGAAGTAAGTTTGATTGTGGAGACTTATGTGTATGAAAACCAGAGGGATCTTGGCGCCCACCAAAGAATGATCTATGTTTGACAATGGAAAGAGGGATCTTTTCCCTGCTTTTCAAACTTTTTCAAACACACTACATATAAAATTTGAGACAGATCGCTATAGTACTTTCTAAGAAATAGTGGTAACAAACTTCAACAATGAAATCTAAGATGGCGACCGGTTGGCCATCTTGTTTACCCATCAGTCCCAAAAGGCATTATGGATCAGTCCTTAAAGGTACTATACACAACTAGGGTACAAGGGGAAACTATGCATGGAATTTAAGAAAGATCCCTTCAGTACTTTCTGAGAAATAGCGATAACAAACTTTAACTATCAAAATCCAAGATGGCTGTCGGTCGGTCATCTTGTTTACCGATCGGTCCCAAAATACAATATGCACAACTAGGGTCCTAGGGGAACCTACATATGAAATTTGAGAAAGATCCCTTCAGTACTTTTGAGAAATAGCGGTAATAAACTTTAACTATCAAAATCCAAGATGGCCACCTGTCAGCTATCTTGTTGACCGATTGGTCCCAAAATGCAACATGCACAACAAGTGGCCCTAGGGGAACCTATATATGAAATTTGAGAAAGATACCTTCAGCACTTTTTTAGAAATAGCGGTAAAAACTTTAACTAACAAAATCCAAGATGGCGGCCTGTCAGTATAGCGGTAACAAGAATTGTTAACGGATGGACAGACGGACCACCGACCACGGACGAAAGGCGATTTGAATAGCCCACCATCTGATGATGGTGGGCTAAAAAACAGGAAAAAGGAAGTTGAGCTAAAGAAAGATGGAGTATAATTCAAGTAGAGCGGGGCTGCAATTGTTGAATCAGGTATACAGCCTTGACATTTATATTAGACTATATACACAAAGATGGGTGGTTTTTGCAAAGTAACATTTACCATTTACCATGATATTTTCAGCAATGTTTCCATGGTAACGGAAAAAGTGCAAAAAATGAAAACCTAAAAATAGCAAAAGGTACTACTAGACCATAAAAAGAATGTGTCTATGAAGTTTCGTGGAAATATCTCTTCTGGTTTTAAAGTTATGCTCCGGAAACGAACCTGATACAAAAATACGATAATTTCAGCAATGTTTCCATGGTTACGGAAAAAATGCAAAAAATGAAAACCTAAAAATAGCAAAAGGCACTACTAGAGCATAAGACCAATGTGTGTATGAAGTTTCGTGGAAATATCTCTACTAGTTTTAGAGTTATGCTCTGGAAACCATTCGTATGGACGAACGGACAGACGGACGGATGGACGGAACCCATTTGTATATCTTCCGCCAACCTCGTTGGGCGGGGGATAAATATGTTAGATATAAATGTTCCTTTTCTGCAGCTTTCCTGTTCTTCCTGAACATCCTGGCTGTTGATTGATAATCAAAATCCACATATCCTGCTCATTTGTACTTTAAACCACTTGATTCTCATGTGACACAAATTTTTGTCAGAGTTTGAAAGGGAATTCAAATGTTCTGCTAATAATTGATCGTGAAAATTAAGTGGTTTACAGTTTTCATGTGGGATACAATGGCAAAATTTGCATAAAAACAGCCAATCAAGTCTTTGAAATTGAGGAAACAAAGAAACACAGATTTCATATTAAAATCAAGACTTACGGGACCAAGGAATCCTAAAAGTCCAGTCCTAACATACATCTTGTCGCCAGCAGATCGACCGTCGCCATGGAATGGCTGAACCTGGAAAGTGTTGCTGGTTATACCCTGTAGACCCCAGTAGCCTGTGCCTGCGTACCCTGAACACACGCACAGTTCGCCCACTTCATCCGTCTTACACAGAATGGGTGGCCCATCTATCTTTATAACTACCATCACAGCTACAAAAGAATTCGGACAGGGTTAACATAATTATGTAGGAATATTTTATATAAAGTTCAGTATTAATGGGGAAATACACAAATACAAGAGAATATCAAATACTTTTAAATAGTAAATGCAAATGGATAAATAATGAACTTTAAAAAATCCTTTACTTTTAATGACCTCCATGACCTTACTAACCCTACTGCTAGCCTCCATGACATTCATCTTATTGGCATTTATGATCCCTACTGACCTGACTAACCCTGTGACCACTACTGACCTCCATGACCTCCCCTGACCTCTGTTGAACCTTCCTAAACCTTAATGTCCTTAAAGACTGTTACTAAACCACTGTGATCACTACAAATTCCATGACTTCTGTTGACGTCCATGACCCTTAATAACCCCCTGTGACCCCTACCGACTTCAGTTGACTCTAATAGTCTTTTGTCGTCCCCTGGACCTCTGCTTACCTCCAGGCATGACCTGACCACAGTCCTGAAGTGTCAGTGATGTTAGGCTGTTCTCACTGTCGACGCGCACCACACCATGACTAAGACCCTGCATGGATAAGATGCCGCGTCCAGTCTTACTGGCGCTCGTCTTACCTGGCCTACAAATATAGGACAAACAAAATCAAATATTGGCCAAAGATCAAATAAAATTAACTATAGGTCAGACAAATCAAATATAGGCTAAAGAAATAAAATAAAATCAAATATAGGCTAAACAAATCAAATAAAATCAAATATAGGTCAAACAAATCAAATAAAATCAAATATAGGTCAGACAAATCAAATATAGGTCAAACAAATCAGGGTAAATAGGGATATCATAGATACTGTAAAACTTATGCTTTATACATTTACAACACATTCTTTCATCCTTTTATCCTTTAAAATCCTATCAAGAATTTGAAATTCTACAGTAAAAATATTTTAAAGTAGAAGACTTTGTCAAATTCAGGATAAAATGTTAGGCATCATTATATTGAAGACAATTATCTAAGTAGTAAGATGGTATATAGGTGTCAAAAAGAATACTTCAAGTTAAACTGTTTAATAGTTAAAATGTTTGAGCTAAATAAGTTAATTGTATGCATTAAGATAAGTAAAGTTATCAAAATCATGGTGCCTTTCTATGATATGTAGAATCTCTTACAACGATGGACTGTTATCTCACCTTCGAATGGAGACAGTGAGAGCCTCAGAGGAACTGGCGTATGGGCAAATTGCCTCTGACTTAAGACCTTTACTCTGGAACGCATTGAGGAAGGCATCACAAGATGTCAGAGACCCTGTCAACAAGAAAAATATTTATATCATCTACCAAAATACGGTTTGGTTTTCCTTTGCTTTTTTTTTGTTTTAGAGAAATACTGGTGAACCTATTATTATTTTCATTCTTTAACAAAGCTTTACAAGGCCTAAATCAATATCTGAATAATATGGGGGATACTGAACCTGTGGTTACATGATGAAGAATATTACTCCCTGCTTTGCATACTGTGAACCAACTTTAATTCGCGTGTGATTTACTTTCATGAATTTCACGATCCAAGTAAATTCTCGGAATTTTTTCTCTTCAAATTAATATCTACATCATCTATATTGATAGGAACTATCATTCAATTGTTAAATCTGTGAATATTAATCTTCCCAAACTTGTTTTAAAATGGAAATTGCGTTTAATGGCCAAGAGAGAAAGTGGGTTCACAGTTTCTTAAGAGATTATGTCTCTATGCATTTGATTTTTTTTAAATTTTAGTTTTAGCAGACTTACATGGATTGGCCCCATCAGCTACCAGCAGTAATCTTAGTGAACTAAAGTTAACATCTTTGTGATCCTTCTGTGCCAACAGCCCCCAATGCATGTCTCGAGATTTAACAATGCCAACAGAAGCTGAAAAATAACGAAAGAATATCAAAATTGTAACTGGGATACTAAATCTATTTCATCATGGTGAGGCATTATAACTTCAGTGATAGTAACCCCTGGAATATGGGTGATCGGGTGATGTAGTGGTTAAGCAACTCGCCTTTCACCTAGTCAGCCGGGGTTCGAACCCAGCACAGACGTGAAAAGGTTAGGGGTCACCTGCCCTATCACGTGAGCTTTCTCTGGGTTCTCCGGTCTCCTCCCACATTAAGACCCGTCGCATTTACATCCGGGCCATCGAGAGTGATTTGCATAAGTTGTTTAACTTGTTTCCCAATCGATGTGAAAGTAAATAAAGTTTATTTTTAATATGATCCCAATTTCTCAAAATAAAAAGCACTGACTTTAATATGATCCCAATTTCTCAAAATAAAAAGCACTGACTTAGTCAAAAGTGATCTGTGTCTATAACTTGTTTGAATATTTTTGACTTAGGTATGTTTTGTCTGATGCCATGCGAACTAACCTTTATATTTTGTGATCATTTTCATCCAGGAAGCTGGGTCAATCTTCATCAGGGAATAAGGTATAAATATCACATGCATGCCATTAAATACACTCTGTAAAACAATAAAATATAGCATTGATTACATAATGAACAATGTAATAGGCGTTGATTATGAATCTGTGTCAAAACTTAAATGAAAAGAAATCCATTTCATTTTCTACTGAGTTTTATTGTACAAGTCATTAGCTTAATTTCAAGTCCCTTCATTCAAAGACAAAAAAACACATAAATGAACTCATATTTTAAATTCGATTTCAAGTCTCTTAATTTAAAGACAAATTAACATATAAATGAACTCATATTTTAAATAATGTTCAATAAAATTTCTTTTACACTTTTCTAAGGAGAAAACTGATATATCAAATGGTCTTGCCTGTTGTTCAATCTATTTCAATTTTTTTTTAATCAAAATTTGTTGAAATGAAACATATCTTACACATATGATATTATGTCATAGTTTAATTTTTGAGTAACCTGATATGTTACATAATGACTTTATGGCTCAGACAACATTCAGCAATAGGTGATTATTAGCATTATTTTCTCAATCCACAAAACCTATTAGTATATAATCGGCCAATCATAATTAAGAATCATAATTGAGAGCAGACAACTTAATTTGTCCAAATATGAAACAAGTAAAAATCATGCCATTTTGCACTCAATTCCTCCCCCCCTAGACATAATTGAGTTTTTGTTTGCTTGGTTTTTTTTTAACAGTAATTAACATTTTTGTCAAAAAAAAAAAAAAAAAAGAAAAAAAGAAAATGTAAAAGAAACTTACACATAAAATTCCGTGCCATAGACCAACATCTCTTTTGAAGTCTAGTACACATACCATCACCTCACCTGTGCAAGAAAACATTTGAAAATACATTGATTTAATAAAAATTTGAGAGTTCAACTTTCTCAATGCTCAAGAAGCGTTGATGACTCTTAATCTCACCTACAGTATCAGAATTAATTTATTATCTCTTTAAATACAAACATTTGACAATATTCAGGAGTATCATACAGATTTTCATGTAAATTCCCCCAAACATCAAGCTTTTCACTGACTTACCTTCTTACCACAAACATTTAAGATTCCCCCAAACATCAAGCTTTTTACTGACTTACCATCTCAAAAAAACAGATTACGATTTCCCCAAACATCAAGCTTTTCACTGACTTACCTTCTTACCACAAACATGTAAGATTCCCCCAAACATCAAGCTTTTCACTGACTTACCTTCTGTGTAGTTAGATGCAACCGTTAACGTCTGACAGTGACACAACATCGCGCTCCTTGTGACCTTGACCCCTACTGTACTTCCTTCTTTACTCTGTGTATACTGTAAAAGACACAAATGTATTCTTTACCTCTAGTGACCTTTAATTTATTCTAATTGCCCTCCCTGCTCTGAGTAAATGTTATATCAGAGACAAAGACATATGTGACCTTTGACCTTGTGGCATTCACCTTTCAATTTCTGACTTTTTTACTATGTAGTTATGAGTCTATTTATTGACAGTGTATGTTACCCCATGTGACCTTTAACCTTGTGACCTTCCCTCCTATATTTTTGCCCTCTTTGTTGTCACAGCTGTCATTTTTATTGTGTAGATATATATGTCAGTGATCTTTACGCCATGTAACCTTTAACCTATTGGCCTTCACCCCTCAATTTCTGCCCTCTTCATTGTCACTGCTGTCATTTTTACTGTGTAGATAGTTTAAAAATATTTGACAGAAGACAACATTTGTGGCGTACATACCTCTACGTAGGCTGGACAATCCTCTGACTGTTTTGGGGGAGGGTGCCAGTCCTTGGGAGGCTTACTGAGGTGGTCAGTGATAAACCAACTAAGCTTTGGCCATCCTGTACAAATAAACACATTCAGTATACCGTATAACCAGTTATTTTCATTGGGTTGATATTTTCGCAACTTCTCTGGCCATCGTATTGGTCATGAAATATTGATCAGTAAACATATTAAGAATTGGATGAATTATATATATATATACTTCAAGCCAAATTGTCAAATTTTGATTCGCTAAAATCTAATTTGCTAGTTTTGGGTTATAAAATTGCGAAAATTCTGATCAGCAAAAATAACTGACTAAATGGTATCTTAGATGTTAACAGAGATGAAACCAAATACAATCTGTTATCCTGAAACCTGCATTAACTTTGCATTGTTATCACAATAGTACAGATGCATTTATGCTGTGTATATCTTGATTAGCTTTATTTCAAAATTAAAGCGTGTGTGCCGATTCAACGAAGATATTTGCTACATTTTTTCCATGATCTATCTTCAATATTATATATATCTTTCTATATGAACTTAGCATGATGATCAACATCTGAAAATATCAATTGTATATATTTTAGCAGTCTGTGACGCAATTTTTCCCCGCTGCTAGTCATTTGGATGAGTAAACCCCAAAATTTTACTAGTCTGATCATTTAATCACTAGTCCAAATTAAATATACAGCTGTTTTGCTTCAGCACTTCAGTCATGATCAGTTTATAATGTTTTACCTAAATTGCAGTCTGGATGCTTTCATGAACACAAATTCTCACAAAATCATACATCTGGACTGAAATAATCGCATAAAAAATGCACTCAAAATGTGTTGAAAAATGCAATTGACCACTGCTCTTGTAAATGTAGCATTCAACAATATTAATCGAATGGGGAGCCACTAGTCCAATCGGACTAGTTCATTACAATTGGCACTAGTCCGGCTGTTAAAGTACAAGTCATGGGCATCAGAATAGTGACCTAACCTTTAAAGTTGGCCACATCGCCGTTAGACGATTTACTCATCCCTTTGTGGCACGCCTCTGATGTCAGTGCCCACTGGACGTTCAGGCTTCCGAGGAGGAACCCTATCCCCTGCCCACCGGCATCCTGGGAAAATTAAATCATTTCATGTTTAACAAACATAGAGTAAAACATGTTTATAACGAACAAGCAAACAACGAATTTATGATTATAATGTAGTACTGCTAATGTGGATATTTATGTGAGGGGAAATTTTTTTCGTTAATTATGCAAAGACGCTTAATCGCAAAAATTTTCACGGCACATAATAGCTTGTACAGGTATGAACTAAATTGATCAATCAGTGTTTATTGTGAAAATAACAACAAAATGTTTTTACATGTTCGTCACGAAAATAAACACTCGCGAATATATCACTCATTACAGCAGTTTTCATTCCCCGTCAAGGTTCCTCGCAGATATTTGTGATATGTGTATAACGAATTATGTTTATGACAAGGTTATTTTATTGGTCTTCAGAGGTATGTTATAATCGTGTTTTACAGTATACACATTACAAATATTTTCATGTTTTTTAACTGCCTACTGCTGAAACGCAACCTGTTTTTAGTGTATACACATAATCAATACAAGTCTTTTTAATATTATCTACTGCAGAAATGAGTGTCATAAACTTGAAAATGTATGCAAGGGGAAAATTTCCGGATTTTTCATGTCTATCATGAAATTTGAAATTTATACAAGATGAAAATTATGTTAATCATGGAATTTTTATTTTTCTCCAAAAATAATAAATAAATTATTTTGTTTGTTCTCAATCATGCTTTCTAACAGATAATACAACTGAAATGTAATTACATATGATATATACACACAACATGACTACAGATATTAGTACAATATTAGGAAGACAAACACTATCGTCTCACTACACAACAAAAAGCATATCCATAAGAATTTTATGTTAGATTCTACATAGAGAAGTAGATAAGCAAGAGATCCCAGAGGGATTTTGGCGCCCACCAAGGAATAATCTACATTTGACAATGGAAAGAGGGATCTTTTCTCTGCTTTTCAAACTTTTTCAAACATACTACGCATAAAATATTAGAAATTTAGTAACAAATTCAATTATCAAATTCCAAGATGGCAACCTGTCGACCATCTTGTTCATCGATCAGTCCCAAAATGCAATATGCACAACTAGGGCTATAGGTGAACCTGCATATGAAATTTGAGACAGATCCCTCCAGTACTTTCTGAGAAATAGCAGTAACAAACTTCAATTACCAAATTAAATTTATGTACCCCTCCAGCAGTCCATTATTCCCCCCTAACCCATGCCCCATTCTTCTCAGAAAAAGCATAATTTCAAATTGTTAACAGTATTTTCAGCAAATACTAGTTACAACATAGCAATATATATATCTTTCACATCTTTCTTTATAAATGAATTCTTGACTTCAGAAAAAAAAAGAAAAAATATCCTGTTTGTAAATAAATAATCATAACACCACACTACCTGGTTGGTCAGATGTGAGTAACTTTCACCGACATGGATATAATTTAGTTGAATTCTATACATCATTTTGATAATTTATTTTGCAAACAAGACATTTTAAGGATGCAAATATATACTGTATTTGACCCAATAAGCGCCCTCATCCCTGTAGGTGCCCCTTACCATTTTTGAGGCCTATATATCTATACCTTTGACTTAAATACAGACTGAAATTTTGAAAACAATGTAGGTTTCTCTCAATTTGATTTCTTTTGTTAATTGATTAATGGCGTACTCTGCGCAACAATTTTGTGAAATGTTAGCCTGAAATTGTTCTTATTAAGCATCCCTTCATTTTTTACTTTTTTTTTAATCCATTCTGGGTACTTATTGGGTCAAATACGGTATTGGTTTATTCATCAAATAAATCCTTTATAAATTTATTAAATTAATTCATTTTTTCTACGACATTCCAAGAGGCCATTCAAGCAGAAATGTTTCATCCATGCACGCAAATATTCATTCAAAATCTATGTTGTTCTAGGTAAGCAAAAATAAAGCTATCCAATTTTTCAACCAAAGACTACTGTCAAGCAATACTAATCATTTAATTGATTCCATGCCAGTGTGGTCAGTAGTATTTTGTTAATATGGTAATCTATATGTTGTAATTAAGAGTGCAATTTCAAAATGTCATTCATGTTCTTATGTCACAGAAAACTTAATTTTTTTTAAAATTTCAAAATCAAATTATTTCACATACACTAAGCAAGGCCTAATGTGTACGATACAACAAAGTTGCATACAAATTTGTCAAGGCATTATATATTTTCTTGGTTTAATATATAAATTACAACAAACGTCACATACAAAGATTTGTCAAGGCATTAAATATTTTCTTGGTTTACTACATAAATTACAACAAACGTCACATACAAAGATTTGTCAAGGCATTAAATATTTTCTCATCTCAAGCCGATGAAACACACAACATCAGAATTTGAACACACACATATTTTTGAAAGTGAAATTTTTGAGGGTGAAATACTGTCATATTTTTTTAACTTACCTTGCTCTCATCGACAACAACCGTCTGAAAGAAGGGAAGCTTGGGTGATGAGGATTGATGCATCGGGGTATGATCAAATAGTAATCAAATAATGGATATGATTTATGAATGAAAATATCTGAACTTATCAAGCAAAACTGATGTGAAAAGCAACTAAAAAAATGATGAAAAAAGAAAAGTTGGAACAGAGCATCATCATGCGTTTTTTTTTATACAGATGAATATGTCCATTCTGTGATCTGGTTCAAATTTTGATTTGTACAGAATTTAATTCTAGTAATCTAACAACGTCTTTGGCTGCAAGATTTGAATGCCCACATCTCCACATAATTATCAAAGCTGAAGAACAGAATAGTATGAATATGGGATATGGTTAACAATATAAGTCCCCCCCATGTTATGGCTGGGCATTATTACCTTAGACAGAGGAATAAGATGGATCAGAAAAAAACAAGAACCCCAATGGCTCTTGTTGTGAAAATTGGTGTAAACTCTTAGTTATGTCAAGATTTCAAAATGGGAATCGAGTTGTGAGGAAAGAGTAACGTGTCAAATTACTTAAAGGCCCACTATCTTTCCGAAACCGCTTTTAATTTTTAAAATGCGAATGCAAAACGAATTCGATAATTTTGTAGAGTCGCAAAAGTTATTAACTTACCGTTAATACTCCACTCATCATTATCTTCAGAAAATTTTAATTGAAATAAATAAAATGTAAATTTTCATAACGTGGGTCGTCTTATGTTTCCCGCCGTCGTCCTAAATACTGTGCAGTAGTTGAATATTACTGCGCGCGACAGAAAAACAGCGAAATGAATCTCCATAGTTATCATATATTACACAGGAAATCTGGCATATGTTTGGTGTGTTTCCTCGTCTTAAGCCATCGATATGTATTTTCTGATGTTATTTATGTTTTTAAGAAACCTTTAAATTTTGCTCAGGAAAGGTAGTGGCCCTTTAAGGATATACATATGTGATAATTGTGATAAGATAATGACTAGATATATATTAACTATTCTGTTTATGGATATTATAGAGTTCTCTCCCTTGCAGGTATGTATTGATTGTGACATCATTATTTCAAGAGCAAAAAATATGTCGTTTTCTCTCAAACATATGATGTTACACGCATTAAGGGCAGATGTTACACTCATTAAGCGCAGACAACTCTGTAATATTGCAAATACAGGATAGCTAACAACAAAGATGTGATGTACAAATGTTTGATAATATGCATCATTTGTTACAAAATGCTATACACATATTAAGTATAAAGTATAAAGTGATTTTTGATAGAAATGATATATCTGGACTTGAATAAAAATAACTTGCAAATGAAGTTCATTGCCAATACTTTGATTTCTATATACCAAAACATCGCGGGCGAAGGATGATTTATAGTTGATTAGTTAAACCTTCTGGTGATTGTGATATCACATCATATTTTGATGCAATTTTTGAGACATCACAATCAGAAGGTGGGACTTATCAAGTGTAAATCATACTTTATCTACATTGTTTTGGTATCGCAAAAGCGTCGCATTGCCCATTTCATGGTGGGGACAGAATTTCAAACAGTACAAATAATGAAACCATGAACCACAAACACATTGAGAAGTGATTTCAGATTTTCAAGATGACAAAAAAGGAAATACTAGATATATACATTAAAGAGTGGTATGAAATGGCAAAAAAAAATTCACAAAACAACACAACCCACAACCCATGATGCCTTAAAGCTTAAAGGACTAGCCACAATAGGTAGAACCATAGAGTACCAATGCTACCACATGTACAATAGAATACCTGTATATGTTAACTTATTCACCCCTTAAACTATATAATGGAATATTCCTTTATTACAATTAGAAGAGTCTAACTGGGTATTCAGGGGGTGAAGGATTCAACATGTTTTAAAGGAGTTGAATGATACTACTACTTCACCCTGTATATTATATAATGAACTATTCCTCTTTTACAATAAGAAGAGTTCAAATAGTTATTCAGGGAGTGAAATATTCTACATATTTTTAAGGAGTTGAATAATGCTATTGTTTACTATTGCTATTGTAACACCCTGTATATTATATAATGAACTATTCCACTCTTATAATTAGAAGATTCAGGGGTGAATGAATAAACATATTTTATATGATCTGAATTTTAATCTATTTTGCTTTTTAATGAGACAATGAGAGAATGGATGGCATAATGAATATAGTGTAAAACATTTGTATGGAGTATGTATATGTAGAGATAATGTTTTATGTTTTGACCACAGGACTGAGGGGCAGGGGGAAGGGGTAAAGTTGGATTGATGCTTGTGTAGTGAATTTTTTTTTGAATGAGGGCTTGTAGTCCTCCGACACAGAGAAGGAGAGAGTTTGTTTAGTGAGTAATTTGAGAGGGTGTGTTTATAGAGATTTGTTCTGCTCTGTGGGGGGTATGTTATATGAGGACATTTGACCTCTGTGTGGGCTGTTATGAGAGGGCATTGTCCCTCTTTACCTACCCTACGTGAGGACGGGACCTCCACGGGGACAGGTACAACACCAGCCAACAGACAGCCATAAAATCCACAGCTGAAGGAGATAGGATCGTTGTTGGGATACACCAGTGCCACCTAGTGGATAAAAATAGTATCATCTCAAGTCAAAACTTCAGTTTTCTCCTTAGGTAACCTAATATGTAAACAGATTTTGACTTCAGTTTAATTCAAGAAATCGGAGCCTAACATATTCCAAAGTATATATCTGTGAAGCACATCTCTTTCATTTCATATTCATAATTCTGCAAATATCTGTCTTCAAATGACAATGGCCATGAAGCCAATATGGCTGTCATCTGCAGTTTCTATTTATATAATAAATTTTAATATTACTCTGCCTATTAACTAAACTTTATCTACAATACATGAGTTGCCATGCCATTTTACACCTACCCGATCACCAGGCTTGATTCCTCCCTCGCCTTTCTGACCCACTTTATGAAGC
Source organism: Argopecten irradians (assembly GCF_041381155.1). NCBI lineage: Eukaryota > Metazoa > Mollusca > Bivalvia > Pectinida > Pectinidae > Argopecten > Argopecten irradians. Next base: position 9,568,820 of record NC_091149.1, on the reverse strand, counting down.
ATGGTGTAGGCAATCTTATGTGTACGACTCAGTAACTTCCCTGTGATGAAAAAGCAGGTGTAACTATAACTTTGACTTAGATTATTATACAATAATGTCTTGCTGTACAGTTGTTATTTCAGCTGGTGTAAAATTTCACAATTCACAGTCTGTAACTTATTCGTAGGAATTTGTTTTATCACATCAAGATTGTTTTTATATAGCTGGTTTTTGTTTCCATGAGCCTGAGGATGGCCTCAAAAAATATGTAAAAGATGACACATATGTATTATTCAAATAGTATATTTTCTTCCTCTGGACGAGAAATATATTTAGTTTTTACCGTAAGTGAGATTAATGGAAGGTTTCCCGTTCTGATCGAGGACTGTAACAGCGTTAGCCTTGTATGTAGATGAACCATATCTCTGTAACGCTGCTTCAAGGTTTCGGGGAAGGCCAGACGGCACCTGTGATAAAGCAAAAGTGTCATTGTTTCATTGCAAAAGAATTTGGCATCAGCCAAAGCCTACTTTGGCCATCTCCAAACAAATCTGGTATGGTACAATTTTTCAACAAAACACATCAGCAGTTAACATAACCTCATTAGACCACCAGCTATTTTTTTTCAGTTTCAGTATCCAATCTCTCCCAGAATGCATCACCGCCCCACATTTCACCTCTGTAAACAGCCCAAAGCAATTTCAAAATTCTTGAAAAACGTTTCAGACACATTATAAATTCTCTTACGAATATTTTAATTTTCCTACTGTATCTTTTGCCTTTAAATGACTGCAAGTTCTGACAGAATATAATTTGTTAATTCAACATTAAACCAAACAATTATGGACTATTTTGCGGAAACACTAGATTTACATGTAAGTAAATAGTCACTATTTCCATACAACGTCTGCCGTTTCAAAAACAATCACTGTGACGTTATATATACAGGGAGCGTAATGTATTAAACAGTAGTCTTGACATAATATTCTGTGACCCGAGGTCAACAGACGTCTAGTCCGTGAGCTGTTGACATAGGTGAATGTGGGGACCGCAATGAACCCGAGAGAGTACAATATACTTACAACAAGCTGCTCTCCTGGTACAGGTGTCAGGGTGCTGCCCTCTGGTTTGGGGGCATTAGGGTCAGGTTGTGGTGCTGTAAAATTCAGACATTTCAAAATCAAAGTAGCGAAAGTACTGAAATATATTTTAGAGATTCTAAATCACAGTACTGAAAAAATACAGTGAACTCCAAAATCAAAGTAAATCAAAGTACCGAAAGTACTGAAAAAATACAGATTTCAAAACCAAAGTATTAATAGAATTAGATACAACACTAAGAAATAGCCTTTTCGAAATCAAAGTACTGAAAGTACTGCAACATAAAAATTGAAAATCAAAGTACTTAATGTACTAAAATTTTAATACAGGCTGTGATGCTGATATTTCAAAATCAAAATATGGAAAATACAATAATTTTTGTGTTTGTTTCGGCCAGAAAGAACAGTTTCAACCACAGGTACAAGAAAATTATTAATCACAAAAACATTTCATTGTCAGGAGTAAACAGAAAGGTTTAAAATTTAATGTAAATGTTTTATTAGTCCAGCCACCTATATGCTAATACTCCAATTATAAATACTTTTCAGGAACTTATGTAGTGCCCCGTATTTCACACAAGAATGGATATTTGAATATGTATTTCATCAAAGTATGGTACATCTGTAGGGTATTATTTTCAGTACAATATCAACTAAATACCTTCCAAAGCATCATCCTCTTCCACAAAATAATCTTTCAATGGTTTTCTTTTTGGTCTCTGTTGACAAAAAAATACATAAAATTTGTAGTTAGAAATTCATTCCTGTTCCTGATCTTTAAGGACAATATTTTTTATTCACCAATGAAAAGAAAAATTGGCTTTGCTCAAAAGAATTAGTACAACAGGATTCTACTTTCTTGGATAACAATATTTTACTTTATGAAACTGCTTGTTTATCATGGCATCCAGTTGACAGTTGACTTTCAGCAGTTTCAGAAGTCAAACCACCATTTCTGAGAAATCCAAGTGAAATATGTATGAGAAATAGACATAGGCGTCAAACCCAAGAGTCAAATCTGATTTTCAAGAGTCAAAAATATACTCTCAGGGGTCTACTGGGTGCCCTGATTTATACCATGCCACCTTAGATCCATCACAATGATTATATAAGGAGAGTAACATACCTTTAACGTGTTTAAAAGCTGTTGAATCTTCGCAGATACTTTTCCCTGGTGACGTGGACCTACAAAACAGTGCAAAAATAAACTCTATTTATAATCATTCTGATAACACTTAAAGTATATAACTTAGAAAACATAGATTTTTCTTAAAGATGCTCCACCACTGACAAATGGTATTTTTTCACTATCAAAAACAGCAGCAGACGATTTAATATTTTTCTTCAGTTACAAAAGTTACTTACTTTACACCATTACCATCGTTGAAAAGTTTGAGCTTCTAATTTTACTTCAAGTTTAAAATATCGAAAATAATTAATTGCATCCCGAAAAAATTCCGTTGCACTATATCCTATATGGAATGATGTATTGATTATGCATGCACCAAAGGCGAAATAAATTATTTTACATTATATTTTGTGTTAACTAGACATATATATACACGATTAAACACCAATTATTGTTCAAATTATGAATACCATTTATGCTCTGTCGGCGGTGGAGCATCTTTCAAAAAAAATTCCACATGAAAAATACACGATAGAGACTTTATATCAGCAAAGAACTTAAAATAATGATATTTTCAATGCATAAATGTGAACCAATATTTACAAAAAAGATTTGAATACATTTTAAAATGTTAATGTGAACTTAAATTAATAAGAAATAAGATATAAAGTGATAAGAGAAACCCAACACATGCCTTTTATTTTAAAATATCTATTTACATGATGACTAGCAAATGATGATGAATGATTATGAGTAAACTTTAAGAATTATTAATGTGTTCAATGAAATATATATTTAAATATTAGGTAAAGGGTAAAAGGAACATGGGGAGTTGGTGCTAAAAAGATTTTTTTGGAGTTCATATTTTGATTTGATAAATTTATGATACCATTTCAAGTTCAGTTGTCAAACATTGTTTAAATGTCTGGTGATAATCTTATTTAGAAATTACTAGGTTATAAAACAAACATGTTATTCTGAAACAGTCCACTGTCAACGGTTAAGCATATTAAAATTGGGGGATTTTGCTTATTCAAATAATAATAATTTGAATTCTCTCATTCTATGCTACAAAGGAATGATTAAATTATTCCATTATGGCATTAAAACATTAAAATAGTTTCAAATTTTGGTTAGGTAGTTAATGTTAACCATAATGTTAAAAGTCAAAAAATTATTTTTATAGGCCTGTAAATCTGCAGATCTGAACATTCAGATAAATTGCCAAACAATATTAAGCATTTAATCGACCAAGATTGAAAATTTTAAGCATTTAGTCAACCAGGATAAAATTGTTTAAGCATTTAGTCGACCAGGAACATTTACCATCGTCCTGGAGACCAGTAACATGACCAGCAGAGGTCATGCGCACTGAAGAGAGATGAGCAGGTGCATAATGGCCGACGCGATCAGCTTGGCGCGTACTCTTGGCATTGTTAGTGACATCAGGCTGCTGTGGGATTGGTTGTGCTGGGAAGGACAAACACACGAGAGAGTATGATCAGTACAAAGGTCACAAGGTCAAGGTTATGACTACAAAACTAGAAGTTCAAGGTCAAATTGATCATGACTTAATCCAATTTTTTTAGAGTTATCTGCTATTGTGACCCATTATTTTTTGTTACATCATTAGTTTGTGAGAGAAAAAAAGTTTCATGGAACTCAAAAACTACTGATGTAGCAAGCAACACTTACAAAAAAAAAGTAAACATTGCATGATGTGACTTTGTGAACAGATTGAAAATTGTGCAGTGTAATTAATGAAATATTGTATGACATATGAAAATGATGTTAAATGTTTCTAATTACAGTAAAATAAAACAAGAGGTCGTAAAGAATTAACAATGTCTACTGATACAAAATTGATGATATCACTAATTTCTTTCTTAATCATTTCCACTTCTAGCAGATTAAGTCTCACAAAGATCAAAGAACCTATAAGCTAATAATAAATAATAAGTATCAACTATATCATATTATATATCAATATCTTACTGGAAAACTGAATCCAAAATTATTCAGCATTCATGATTAAAAAAAAAATGAATTCTGCATAACTTCTTTCCTACAGCTAAATTTCAAAACTGCTTTCAATCCTTGATGAGATTGGGAAAATAACTTACAATGTCTTGAGCTCTGTAGGACGTCTGCCAAAGCTTGACGAGAGGTGTTCCCTGGGATGGCGTAAGCGGCGCTGTGTGGGCGTTCCCCTCGACCTCCTTGATGATGTGGTGATGCTCCAGCATCAGAAAATGATGACGAACTTGCGCCACTGTCACGGAAACGTCCGCCACGATTGAAATCTCGGGAGACATCTTCTCCAAATATACTGTCATCGTCCGAGGAAGAATCTGAAATGAATATCAACTTTTATAAAATTTCATCTACAACTATCAAATGAATACTAACTTTTATTTACCAAGATTCCATCAACAAAGAGTTTACAGATTAAAGCTAAGTCTTCCTAAGATACACTGTGGTTAAAGAAAACTTTCCTGTCGGGTGTCAAGTATTACCGACAACAAAGGTATTTATCTTGATAATCAATGGACCAAAATAACTTTTGCAATAACTTCATACCTGAAGACAATCAAGTATAATCTTATGTAGAAAGTTTACCATCAAAACTTAAAGTTTTTCTTAGACTTACAAAGGGCTGTTGAATGTTTCTTTTGAAACTATTGATAGAGTTATAATTGATATACAAATAATTAATATACAATTATTATAGAAACATAACTCAACAATTTGTACATTACTTTTTACAAATTCAATACTGTTTGAACTAATACGGTAACTTATTCTTGATTTATTATAGTACTGGAGTGACGGCCCCACATATTGAGATTAAAGTTTTGCTTTAGAGTTAATTTAGTTTATAAGTATGACGGTTCTTAGTAGTTGTGATTCTGATCTGGATGACAAAAACTGTGAAAAATCCTATCCTGTTATTTGGTCACAACATGCATTATAATTTGGTTTTAGCTACATAAAATTGTGAAAAGCATAACAGGCCTAATTGACATTCTATACTGTGCCAAAAACATGTTATTTTTATGCCTTTTCCTGCCTCTGAAACTTCCTGCTCTATTTTTTTTTTAAATATACACTTGGCAAATATGTTTCCTTGATCAGTTCCTAATATCAATATCATTATAAACCTATTTATTTTCAAAATATCTATACAGGGAACACTTATGTGTCACTTTGGTTCAATATATTCTTCCTACAACCTTTTTTTTTCTTTAAACATACATTTTCTCTAGATTTTTAAATAGCAACAGAAATTGATGCCGTTTTAAATATATTCTTCCTTCAAACCTGATTTTCTCTTTTAACAATTGCTCTAGATAGAGAAACAGGAATTGATGCCGTTTTAAATATATTCTTCCTTCAAACCTGATTTTCTCTTTTAACAATTGCTCTAGATAGAGAAACAGAAATTGATGCCGGGAACAAGGATCACCACTCACACCATACCATGTACTACAAAAGGTGAGGGTCAAGATGCAAAACAACATCCATCCACATGTTTATTCAAATGTCTCAATAGGATTTAAGATGTTTATGTAAATTGCTAATAAAGCAAGAATTTACCATTTTCTATGTACTGAACTGTCTTTTTGTACGTTTGGTTTATCTGTTCAGAAAATTATGTTATTTTTAGTGGTTTATTTGTAATTTCATAATTTCAAATATCATCTTGTAACCTCTTGTAACTGAGTGCATATGATAATGTGATAAGATTTCACCTTCAAGAATAATCCTTAAAACCAGATTTATTTAAGTTTTTCTGACAAAGATAGCGCCTTCGAGGAATAATACTAAAATCTAGATTTATTGAAGATGGTTTGATAAGTGATAATGAGAGTAGATTTTTCATTTTTAGTCATATATTACACCATGCATAACAGTACTTCTACATCTATTTAGTATATGTGTTCTAGTCTACGACAACAATTTAAACAGAAAAAAATATTTCAACAAAATGTAGTTCAGTTTGTAAAATAGAATAAAAATTCTCTATGTTGGTTATATATGAGATACAAATCAAATTTTTCAGTTATGAAAAAATACCAACAAAATTCCTAGGGTAGAAACCACAAAAGGAAATATAATTGGTTGTGAAACCAAATAAAATTTGATGAAAATGAGAAAATAAAATCACCACAAGAAATAAAGGGGGAAAAACCCCTTCACCAATTAAAAAAAAAATAAGGAAGATTTAGGTTGTAGAGGCTGCGTGTGAAACCCGACTTACAGCTTATTAGCCTATTCCTGCGATTTCCTGAAACCAACCACACCAGAGTACATCACTTAAAGAAATCTTCTGTTTACCACATGTCCATTAACCCATAGATTCAGGGATACATTTTATAATACTACTAGGCCAAGCTTCATGAACATTCCTTTAATATAAGAAATCCCTTGACTTACAATTCTCCATAGGAAAGCATTACAGATTTTAAGGAAAGCTTCTTAACTTAAGATCTTTTCTTTAACTTCTGTAATGCATTCCTATTGTGAATTCAAGTTAAGGAATTCCTGAAAGTTAAGGAATGTTCATAAAACTGAGCCCAAATATAGATATAGACCAGCATCAGATTTGGAGATTTTTCAGATAGACAAATTAATTAGAATTAGATTAGGATTAAACTGAATAAAATATGAGGATGAAACAGAATAAGACTCTGCAAAGAAATATGATATTGGATTTTTTTCCAGCGCGTCCAAAAAACTAATTATAAAATTTTGAAGAGTCCTGTTACAAATATTACAGATATTGAGGGCACAAAAACTTGAAAAAAATCTTTTCCTAGAGGAAAAGCCTTTAGTCCACGAAGACTCTAGGTGAGTCCAGTAAATCACTGAATATTTGAGAATTCTTCAAAAATTTGAATAAACTGTATGTCATATTATGATTTGGTTGGTCAAAACAAGATCTTGATTGACTGACCAATTAAATATTGAAACTGAACAGAATTTAAGCTTAAATTTTACCAGATTATTTAAGTTTTAATGATTGATTTAAATAATATTAAGAAATCAAAACAGAATTCTTTCAAAAAAGATTCTGAAAAAGATTCAATTGAATTTAAACATTTATCCGATTACGGAGATTTGGAGAAAAGTAAAGATTAAAAAAATTGAAGAATTACTGGATATAAAGATTTCCAAAATGACTAAAGAAACAGAATGAAAGAAAAATATTATTTCCTTTAATTGAAGGATCTGAAGTAGATAAGAATCAATTTGTGATTCGTACAAAATTAGAGCAATACTCCTATACATATAAACAGTTATATATTTCTGACACACATATATATAATTGATGTTGACGTTTGCTTTTAATATCAGATTATTAGGTCAGGATTATTTTGTTGTCCTGAAATGAAAACTACATTTTTACGAGGAAGTACATTGTTAACAATACACATATCATATTACACAATTTTTTGATATTGTCAACAGAGCCTAATGAACTTACCATCATCAGAATTCGACTAGATTTCACAATGAATTCGTTTACACATAGCACATCAAATTTTACATGACGATTAACATAACTTTTTTTTGTAAATATTTTAGCTCCCAAAATATTGCTGGGTCGTAATTTACCATACACCAAGAAATATTGCTATTTTATCCGTACCCTGTCTGTCTCGGTGTCGCTGTTGCCCCTGGTAATTAACGGACGTGCGTTTCGAGGGGAGGGGCATCACTGGGCCGCGCTTGGACATGGCAAGGGCTTGCATCACTGCTTCGGTTCTGATTTCTGTAAAGGCACAGGCAAAAGTATTTACAAAGCTACAAGCGCAAACAGCAGCCTCAAACAATCACATGAATGGGAAGTAGGTCTGAAATGTATTTTTCAAACTTACAGGCATGAAATGCTTGTACAAAAGCCACGGCAAAATCACAACTATTGCAAAATCCAGGTGAGAAGGAACAAATTTGTTTATTTCCATAAACAGTTGAACTTGTATATAACTTATAGACCCTGTTTAGTTTTAAGTGTTTTGTTTTTCCCTCATGTTAAACATTTTCAAGTATCTGAGGAAACCAAATAAACTTAAAATGTTTTGTTTTCTCATCTTTCAAATTTTTCCCTAGACAAAAATTCATTTAGCACCAATTCAAGCTTTGTCCAGAATTTTATTTTGGATCTTAATCTTGCTATAGACTAAGTTAATAAAATCTGACAGTACTTTCAAATTTTTAAAATGAAATTCTAGAAATTCATTCACGACTTGCATTAACTTTTTTTTTTCAATATTAATCATGAAACGAAAATAAGGATAAATGCATGTAAAAAGTTTCATTATTAAATGACAACATTTAAAAGATAGAGATCCCAGAGGGATCTTGGCGCCCACCAAAGAATGATCTATGTCTGACAACAGAAAGAGGGATCTTTTCCCTGCTTTTCAAACTTTTACTACATACTATATATGAACCTTGAGAAAGATCTTTTCAGTACTTTCTGAGATATGTAGCAGTAACAAACTTCAATTATCAAAATTCAAGATGGCTACCTGTCGATCATCTTGCTGACCGATCTGTCCCAAAATGCAATATGCATAACTAGGGTCGTAGGGGAACCTACATATAAAATTTGAGAAAGATTCCTTCAGTACTTTCTGGGAAATAGTGTTAACAAACTTTAACTATCAAAATCCAAGATGGCCGCCAGTCGGCTATCTTGTTGACCGATCACTCCCAAAATGCAATATGCACAACTAGGGTTCAAGGGGAACATGCATATGAAATTTGAGAGAGATCCCTTCAGTACTTTCTGAGAAATAGCGGTAACAAACTTTAACTATCAAAATCCAAGATGGCCGTCAGTCGGTCGGCCATCTTGTTGACCGATTGGTCCCAAAATGCAATATGCACAACTAGGGCCCTAGGGGAACCTATATATGAAATTTGAGAAAGATCCCTTCAGTACTTTCTGGGAAATAGCGGTAACAAACTTTAACTATCAAAATCCAAGATGGCCGCCGGTCGGCCATCATTGTTGACCGATTGGTCCCAAAATGCAATATGCACAACTAGGGCCCTAGGAGAACCAACATATGATATTTGAGAAAGATTCCTTAAGTACTTTCTGAGAAATAGCGGTAACAAACTTTAACTATCAAAATCCAAGATGGCCGCCAGTCGGCCATCTTGTTGACCGATCTGTCCCAAAATGCAATATGCACAACTAGGGCCCTAGGAGAACCAACATATGAAATTTGAAAAAGATCCCTTCAAAACTTTCTGAGAAATAGCGTTACAAACTTTAACTATCAAAATCCAAGATGGCCGCCAGTCGACCATTTTGTTGACCGATCTGTCCCAAAATGCAATATGCACAACTAGGGCCCTAGGAGAACCAACATATGAAATTTGAGAAAGATCCCTTCATAACTTTCTGAGAAATAGCGGTAACAAACTTTAACTATCAAAATCCAAGATGGCCGCCAGTCGGCCATCTTGTTGACCGATTGGTCCCAAAATGCAATATGCACAACTAGGGCCCTAGGAGAACCAACATATGAAATTTGAGAAAGATCCCTTCAAAACTTTCTGAGAAATAGCGGTAACAAACTTTAACTATCAAAATCCAAGATGGCCGCCAGTCGGCCATCTTGTTGACCGATTGGTCCCAAAATGCAATATGCACAACTAGGGCCCTAGGGGAACCTACATGTGAAATTTGAGACAGATCCCTTAAGTACTTTCTGAGAAATAGCGGTAACAAACTTTAACTATCAAAATCCAAGATGGCCGCCAGTCGGCCATCTTGTTGACCGATTGGTCCCAAAATGCAATATGCACAACTAGGGCCCTAGGGGAACCTACATGTGAAATTTGAGAAAGATCCCTTCAAAACTTTCTGAGAAATAGCGGTAACAAACTTTAACTATCAAAATCCAAGATGGCCGCCAGTCGGCCATCTTGTTGACCGATTGGTCCCAAAATGCAATATGCACAACTAGGGCCCTAGGGGAACCTACATGTGAAATTTGAGAAAGCTCCCTTCTGTACTTTCTGAGAAATAGCGGTAACAAGAATTGTTAACGGACGGACGGACGGACGGAAGGACGGACGGACGGACGGAAGGACGGACGGACGACGGACCATGGACGAAAGGCGATTTGAATAGCCCACCATCTGATGATGGTGGGCTAAAGATATAATTTACTAATAATTACTATATTAATAACACTTTTTGAATTAAGGCATTGTGATCGAAATCCAATAGTGTTATAAAACAATTAAGAAGGAAATTTCTGGAATACTGCGTTCATTATTTCATGTAATACTGGAAACCTGAAACAAACATAACTGAACATGCAGATCAGGATTAAACTTGCATGGATTCACAAGAATAAATCAATAATAACATTAATCTCTACTAATTAGGGAAACCTAAATAATGCTCTTAATTGGGAAACTATTTAAGCTTCCAAAGTCACAGCACAGTCTTTCAAGCTATTGATATTTTGACTTGTGAGCCTAAAAATTAAGTTATTTGGCAAAACCTATAACAAATTAAAAATTTCTAAAATTAACAAACTGAAAGGAATGGATTTTTCTTATCAAGCTATTGATAGGCAATGAAATACTATGGAGTGATTATATAGGTAGCCTTTACAGGGGTTTCATTATCTTTCAGCAGAGGCGGTACAATTGCAATTTCAGGGGGTACTTTTCTATACCATCTGTATGCTATCTAAAGTAATTTAGCCCAAATCAGGCAGTACCACAGCCAGGTTCAACCGGCAACAAGTACCGGGTACCTCCTGATATTGAAACCCCTGCCTTTAGAATGCGTAGTGTCCAGCTATGGTGAGATAATTCTACATTCTCCACTACTGCAATTAAAGAGTTATCAGGTATACCCTATTGTATCCCGTTTAATGAAGCTTGACCACCTAATCAGGTCATTCCTAGAAATTTTTTGAAAGAAACTAGTAAAAGCAAGGGACTCAAAAATCACCTTGCCATACACCTGATGTACATTTTGTAAAATAATTACTTTTGGGTTTGGACCAATTGATTAAAGTCTTAACAAAAACAGATAAGGGATGAGGGGAGAAAGTATGGGGGTCATGGGAGGGGTAAGATGGCTATGGGGAGGGGCAGGATGGAAAGGAGGAATGGGTAGGATAGGGGTGAAAAGAGGGCCATGATAGAAGTGGGGGGAGGAGCAGGATGGGAGTGGGGGAGAAGGAACAGGATAGGGGTCAGGTAGGGGCAGGATTGGAGGTGGGGAAGGACAAAATGGAAGGGGGAAGGGGCAGGATGGAAGGGAAAAAGGATGGGGCTTGGGGACCTTACCTGAATGATATCGGTTGTCCTCTCTTGTCAGTCTGCGGTGAGCCTTCCTCTGGGCAGCAGTCTGTGGACTTGGAGCACTAGGCCCTGAAAAATACACGAAAAATAACTTTATGTTTCTTTTGCAGTCTATAAGAAATATTGAAGAACAGTCTTTCCAATTCCACAAGAAAACAAAAATCAAAACCTAGAGTAAAATTGTGTAACATTGCATTAAACCCTTCCACTTCCTGGCTCCTAAAACGACGAGTAATTAATATAAGTGAGGGGAAGTATGTTTATCCCATCAAAGTATTGTCACAGATACCAACAGGATATTAAATAATTTACACAAAAGTTTTTTTCTTTTCTTCCTGTAATAATGGTAATTATAAATACCGTATTCGACCCAATAAGTACCCACATCCCTATAAGCGCCCCTCCCCTTTTTTAGGCTTCAATTTCACTTACTTTGAATTTAATGCAGACTGAAAATATGAAAACTTTTCTTACCAATTTCTTTTGCAAATTGATTTATGGCTTACTTTGTAGAATAATTTTATGAGAGACTAGTCCAAATTTGTTTCTATTAAGCGCTCCCTGAGTTGCTTCAAATTTTTAAGTGCCCTGGGCGCTTATTGGGTCGAATACGATACCTTTTTGAGGCTTCAATTTTACTTACCGTGACCTTTTTGAGGCTTCAATTTTACTTACCGTGAATAAATTGCACACTGAAAATTTGAAAACTGTGTAGATTTTTGTTGCTTATTGATTAATTCTATGAAATTTAGTTCTATTAAGCACCCTCTTTTAAATTTTAAGTACCCTGGGCGTTTATTGAGTTGAATACAGTACATTTAGTTCCTCATATGCAATCAACAGCAGTAGGTGCTATAGTAGTTTGTCAAAAATTATTGCTTGGGTTACTCAAGATACTCTTAAGGATCATGACATAACACAAGAATAAATAACACCATCCCTTTTCAGGTCATGTGTGTCAATTGTCATGGCAACCCATACAGAAATACAGTACAGAGACTATTGATGACTTTGCTTCTGTCAAATTCTATTTATAGTAGTAGTGACCTAGTTACCAAATATTTGACAGCACTTGATTGTCAAACTTGCGCAAAAAGAAATGTTAATTTTTACCACAGGTCTGGGTTTTTATAAACTGTAGGACAAATTTGATGAGAAGTTATATTTAGCACGTAAAGAGACGAAGTTTGTAGGGTGGTTAATTGTTATGAATCTAACGGCGTAGAATGGGGTGCGTTAGCATTTCTCTCCGTCAATATATGGGGTAAAATGGAGGTGGTGGGTATTACAGTCAACTTACATCAAACTCCGAATCTCATGAATTCATCCTTGAACATATTTTATGTTTCCAAACAAAAGCAGATCGCCTCAGAAATGAACTATACACTAACGAAAAATATTCAGTGAGTTGATATTACTGCCTTCAGGTACATTCACCTGTAAGTCTCCAGCTTTACCACAAACTGCCGATCGAACTCATCCATCCTATAATGCCATATGTGATACAATGCATTAAAATAGTCATCACCATCTCACAAGTGTATTACATCTCATCAACCTGAGCCACATAGACCTTTGGTCCCTGAAATATTATGCAGTTGTAAGTGTACAGTACCGATCGTTAGGCTATACGTACAGACATCGTCTGGTCTGGCCACCACCACTACAGAGCCCTAACCTAAAACACGTGTGGACATCCCTCGGAGGCCCTACCTGTCTCCTAACACCTGTACGAACCAATACCTGCTAATCAGACCTGTATGTGTATTGGATTCCTGTGGCTACCAGGATGTGACGAGTGTCTGTTACAGAGGTTCTAGTAAACACAGCCAAGTGGAGCCAACCTCTTGTGAAGATTTTTATAAAATTAATTATATAACACGACATGTGTGGAAATGGCCTGCTTTTATTGAACAACGTCTGAACATCACAGATATATAACAAATTGATTCCCGAAGCCTGCTAGTGTGCTCTCTATGTGTTTCTGTTTCATCTCATTTTCAAATGAAACATTTTTATTTTCTGTTCTGTTTTCTTTTGGAGTGGAAGAGGGGGTGTGGAGGGAGGGGTTGGGAGGAGGCAAGCATAATGGTCTGTCTATAGTGTCAAAAACATCAAACCAAATTTTCATCATAGACTTATAATTATGACTTATTCATGACATATATACAAACCCTCAAATGTAGATACATATATATGTCAGGATAGAGATGGGGGATAGCTATAGGTTGGCCAGGGAGCTCGAGGATAAGGAAGGGAAGGGAGGGACGGCGGAAGGCCAAGGTTTGATAGTGTGTCAATAGTGCCCAAAACTTCAAACAAAAGTTGCATCATGAATGTATAATTATAACTTAACAGGTAATCATTACTCAAACAAGTCCTCAAATGTATGTATATATATGTTAGGATAGAGATGGTAAATGTGTAGTTAGGGCTTTTCCACACCACCAGGTACATATATTTATTTAACTTAACATGGCCCCAGAGGCAGTTCCCTGTGTCTTTGACCTTGCTGCTTCTAAATACATCATATACACTTACCTACCTGTATAAGGTACCACTAATGTGGTGTATAATTACATAGAAATAAATTAAAGGAAGGGGGGGATACCTCAAGTTAGGTCAAATATGAAATGTGTCTATCATGTAAATATGGTCGCAATATTGAGAAAACAGTTGTAATGTATTGTACGGTACACTGGTAATGACATCAGGGGTAAGGCCTAAGGGGTTTATAAGGAAAAGAAGGCTTTTATTGTGAACTGATCTTAAGGACATGGGAATTAGGACAAATTCTATAATGATTTGGAGGTTGAGATCAGGCTATATTGAAAGAGGCCATGGTGGCTGAGTGGTTGGGATGTCTCGACATATTACCACAAGCCCTCCACCTCTGGGTAGCGAGTTCGAATCCCATGTGGGGCAGTTGCCAGGTACTGACCACTGGTCAGTGGTTTTTCTACGGGTACTCAGGCTTTCCTCCACCAATACAAAAATCTAGCCTGTCCTTACATGACCCTGGCTGTTAATAGGACGCTAAACTAATAAAACCCAAACCTATTATGGTATCATGATTTTGAGATTTTGATATATTGTAAAATGATTTTTTTCTAGGGAGTGTTGTTGTTTTCTGAGTTTAGGTTAATAACAAGTGCTTCAAATATATTGTTATTGGATTGTATACTGTGATCTTCTACAGATGTTTTTCTGTAAACCTTACAACTTCTGTAAACCTTACAACTCCTACAGACCTGGCTGTCCTTAAATATTGTCCAGGGACACCCAGAAGACAAGGAAACTCGGTGACTATATGGTGTGATCTAGGTGTAGCCAGTGTACAGGGATTTGAGACAAAGTGATAAACAAATCTTGTAGACTCACTAATTACCACAGCAGACAGTAAAGCATTAGGCCAACAACAACTATATAAACGAGGAGGAGGCGAGAGATAGAATATAGGTGACACGCCTTCTACATAAATAGAGGACGGAATCACTGTGCACAGAGGTCATCAGTAACGATTTTAATTATTACAGAGGTCATGGATGGAATCACTACAATGCACAGAGGTCATCAGTAACGATTTTAATTATTACAAGGGTCAAGAACAGAATCACTAAAATACAAAAAGGTCATCAGTAACAATTTTAATTATTACAGGGGTCAAGGACAGAATCACTACAATGCACAAAGGTCAACACTAATGATTTTAATTATAACAGGGGTCAAGGACAGAATCACTACAATGCACAAAGGTCAACACTAATGATTTTAATTATCATAGGGGTCAAGGACGGAATCACAAGTTAATGCACAAAGGTCATCACTGAAGATTTTAATTATTACAGGGGTCAAGGACAGCTTTCCTTGTAAACCCCATAGGCCTTTCCCCTGTTCAAGATAAATTTATTTGTTTATATTTTTTTTTATTCTTACGGAAACATCTGTAGAGACGAAGCAGTTGTCACTATAGCGTTTACATGGTGATTCTTAAAAGTCACCTGCTTTAGTAGGCATCACACAATAACCATGAACTTTGACTGATTTTGAATTTTAATAATCTATAACTTTTTTTTTTTACACTGATTTCAAAATTAAGTTATATATACCGTATTCGCCATAATAAGTGCCCCTTCCCTCATGGGGATGGGCACTAATTTTTTCTTTTTAGGAGGAAGACTTAATTTTTTTTCTTTTGGAGAAGGAGTTGAAGTTCTATAAATGCCCCAATCTCTTGGATTTAACAATGCTTTACATGTGATGCCTCTAACATCAGCATTGTATCCCAAATTGCATGAACTTACAAGTCTTTTACATGTGAATCACAACATAAGAATGTGTCTCAAAGGATAAAAGGCATATGCATGTTTACTGTAACAGATTAATGTACCATGAATAAGGAAAGAGTTCAAATATGGCTGATTTTTTCCTACCCAACTTACATTTTGGTTCACTAATAAGGACCCTCCCACTTTGTTACAATTTTTAAGTATTCTGGGCGCTAATTAAGGCAAATACAGTATTACTTCTTTCTGATGGCCTAAGTATAAGAGCTTGATCGAGGGGTCTTAGTGTGGGAGTTGAGTGGCTTACCACTTCACACCTAATCTTCAAGCTTTTTTTTTTTACGTCTATGGACATCATAGACAATAAATTCAGAGCACAATGACCGAGACATAAACTCATTCATCCCTGAAGACACAAATGAACTATTCTAATTCAAAGACTGGAAGAGTTCATTCTAATTTTTCAGGGGTCGATGAATTAAATCCTGTGATGTGGATACATATGATTCATTACACAATTCTTCAATTTTTTTATAATCTTCATTTGAAATCAAGCTTGTTTTTTAACACATTTATAGGCTTTTCAAACAATAAACCTTTGAGCTTCAGACAAACAAAATTAATACAAGGCTTACATAAGGTTTAATCCTATAAATGTAATTCGAAATAATGCAATGACACATACCATATAGCCTGACACCACAAAGATATATAATTGTATGTGTTGTACACCATCCTAGGTCAAGGTCGAGCTGGGAAATCCTATCTCAAACTGGAAATTGTGAATGACTCAAACCATTTCTGCCCTGTCTGTGGTTTCCAGCCATCATGTATATACCTTGTGTTGTTGTGTGTATATATATATATATATATATATTAGATGTTGTGTCAGGTTGTATGATCTCATTGCCACAAGGAACAAAATCTGGTCAATTATATCACACACATTTCCAGCACTGATCATGAGACGCTGATAGCTATATGTGAACACATCTATAATTGATGTAAATTCTCTTAACTGTAATTTTTTTCGGATTATTTGGATTTTTTTTCTTGAAAGATATTCTCAAATAAGTGCCAGCATACTTCTAGCACTGATCATAAGACACTAATAGCTCTGTCTACAAACCTATAGTGTTGATATATTGACTACATTTTTTTGTTGTTTTTGTTTTTGTTGACTACATATTTTTCCAAAGACAGCTGTCATATTAAAATATTATGAAAGGGAGATAATCAGGAAAATGGTAGATTATATAAATCCCATTATTATATGTCTTTAATAATAACAAAACTATTCAAATCAAATTTATATAAATCAAATTATATACAAGTCATATAGAAATTCTGGTGATACTGTAGTTCTAATTAAAGTTTTTTTTTTTTTTTTTTTTTACAAAGTCTGGTTATATACATGGTAGATTAAAGCAACATTTTCTTGTTTTCTTTTTAATTCAGAAAAAAATGTTTAAACATTTAAAAAATTTCTTAAATTCAGAAAAAAATGTTTAAACATTTTAATGATGATTAATTGAAAATTGGATGTGGAATGCAGACCAGTTTGGCCTCTTGTAAATGTAATTCACAATTAATGCAAAGGAAAAGTTAAATGTCATGCTAAAATGGCATATTGCCCAGCTGAGAATGCAGTCATTAAGTACTTAAGCAGTGCAGTAATTAATGATACATAACCAGCTGATCATGATGACATACACATATAGCCATGACCCAATGATTTAATGTGCTCATCCTCAGAGTTTGAAGGTCTAGGGCTTGAGTCCTTAGCCACATTTTCCTTCAGGTACATCCTGGTCTTGGATAATGCTAGAGTCTTTGTGGCTGAGTGGTTTAAGTGTTCTGACATGTTTATATTATCACTTGCCCTATACCTCTGGGTTGAGAGTTCAAATCCTGCTTGAGACGCAGTTGCCTCGTATTGACACTTGCCCTATACCTCTGGGTTGGTTTATCTACGGATACTCTGGTTTTCCTCCATCTCCTAAGCCTGGCATGTCCTTAAATGACCCTAACTGTGGGGCAGTTGCCAGTTATTTGGCTGTAGGTCATTGGTTTTTCTCTGGGTACTCCGGATTTCCTCTACCACTGAAGCCTAACATGTCCTTAATGACCCCAGCTGTTAGTAAAATGTTAAAGGAAAACAAACAATGAATACAGCTGTGCTAAAAAATGTCCTTTTGGTTGTGGTGGAAGTGTTTAAGTTTTCTTGGCATTCTACATTAGCCCTCTAATACCTCTGGGAACCGAGTTAAAATCCACGTGGTACAGTTACCGGACCAGTTACTGACTATATAGGTCATTGCATGGTTTTTCTCCGGGTACTCCGGCTTTCCTCCACCTCCAAACCCATACAAGTTTTTTAAATTAATGACCCTGACTGTAAATAGGCGGCTGAACAAAAATAAATCGAGAATACAAATATAAATATACCAACAAATGCTCCTTAATGTCCATACTGACCTGTGTCCGGTGGGGCCTGTGGGATGTTGTAGGGGGCAAGAAGCTTACTTCTTTTCTTGTCATAGCCTTTCTGAGTTATGTCCCCTGAAATGATAATGAAAACCTCTTTATTGACATGTCAGTTTATATCTAAATAATCAGTATTACAAATATCTGGGTATATATAAAGTGCATGACAGAATTAAGACAAAAGCCATACATGAAATATGAGTTATTCAACAAGCAAGTTTTAAACTAATTAAATTTTGATGTTACTCCACAACAATTGTCAAATGTAAGATTCTTTTATTACTTAAATACTATTTAAAATATCTGATTTAGTTATTACATGCTTTTCATTGTTTACATTCTTCTGTCTGTAGCCAAGTATTAGATGGGTACATTATACATAATACCAAAGTACATCTTTTTTTGTTGTAAATGACTTCATACACAAGCAACAAGTTTGCCACAAAAATAGTATTACCCTGTCATTTTTTAGGTAATTTCCTGCTACTGCTTGATTTAAATGTTATGCTGTAAGTTTCCCATTAAATCACAAGTATATCATATATATATATGATATGTATATCAAGGAAATATTTCCATCAGTTTTAACAATGAATGACAGATTGATTAGGAGAACTGTACAAGAGTTGTCTCCCTTTACTCTACATAAGCTTACAAGGCACAAAATGGAAAGCCATACAAGAAATGCGGTGCGTATGGTGGTGCAAAAACTCCATAATATAAGAAATGCCTTAATCTATACGGTTATGTTTCAAAAAATATTTCACATATATTTCTAAAGTCACGTAAAGTATTTGTTAGTTAAAGGTATATGAAGAATAAAGTTTGAAATTGAACCTAAATGAGTAGA
The DNA here is from genome assembly GCF_041381155.1 of Argopecten irradians. Taxonomy (NCBI): domain Eukaryota; kingdom Metazoa; phylum Mollusca; class Bivalvia; order Pectinida; family Pectinidae; genus Argopecten; species Argopecten irradians. The sequence continues at coordinate 9,549,641 of NC_091149.1, read as the reverse complement.
TTCATTCTCATTGCAAGATAGTACAAATTTAACAATAGGAACTGTACAAGAGTTATCTCCACTTAATCTACTCTAGGTATCCTATATGGAGATGATGATATTTTCTCTGGTCAAACACGTTATAGTTTATTCTATTGGATGAAATTAATATCAAGCTGCATTTTTAATATCAGAAATCAATTTTTCTTTACGGAGATTGATGCAGGATGTCATGTGAGAAACCAAGCATGACAGAAATCAATTCCCTTCACAGTGATGATATACACAACTTATTTCCTGTCTTCTTTCCTGAGGTTTTGTGTTTTAGCTTTAGTTGTCAACAAAGGACAAAACAAAATTGATATGAACCAGGTAGCCTCGGATTTTACAACAACATTTCAATTTTGAGTAGATTAACCCTATCCTTCATATCCACACATGAAATGGTCTTCGTATGAGATCACAAAATGTTGTAAAACCCCAGGATTGCCAAGGGTTTTACAACATTTTGTAACCCTCGGGTTGAATTCCCTATCCTTCATATCCACATATGAAAGAGTCTTATATTCTACCCTTGGGATCACGAAATGTTGTAAAACCCATGGCTTGCCACAGTTTGTGACCCTTGCATGGGTAGAATATCCCTATCCTTCATATCCACAAATGAAAGAGTCTTATGTTCTTCTTTGACCAGCAATTGAGACATTGTATACTAGGAACTGTTTTGGATGTTTATGGGTGCTAAATAGAAGAATTACGGTTTCAAAAGATGTGAGAACGAGAGCCTGTTCCTGGACACATGATGCTCATGAGTCACAGATTATCTGTATCTATAGACAGATGTGGACGTTTGTAAATGTATATAGTACCAGTAGATTTATCTATAAACATCTTACATCAACAATCCCTGAACTTCCTTTAGAGTTCAGTATACAATATATATTATCCCACCTTAATTGACATTAATCATTAATCAGTAAATTGATTTGTCATATACAGTATTTGTGGTAACGTGCACCCCACAACCCTACACTATAAATGTGTGTCAATATTTGCAAAATAAGGTTGTCTGTACATGATAATCATATGGTACAGGGCATCTGAATTTGCTCAAATTGTATTAGAAATTACATCATTATGAAGAGATATATATATATAGCATTTAATTGTGTCAATCTTCTGTCTTTTCCTGAAATATAATGAAAGTCCTTGCTTTATTATTGACATTTAAACTTAATGCTTGACTTTCATAGCTGTAAATCTATTGATCATGAATAAAGTTGTATTCTAATTAATGGAAAATTAAATGGAAATGAATTTATTGAAATGAGGTCTAGGAGAACCAGCTGAAGCCAAAAAACGGTCATGTACATGTTCAGAATCATATGATAATGCAAATGGTATCCAGTCATTTGAAAAATTCATGTAAGAGTCTGCAAGTGAAATTAAATCAAATTTCTACAAAAACACAACTTACTAATGTCTGCATACATGAAAGCCTGCATTCCGGATTGTGTACTGTTTATATATATAGGTCTAAATAACCTTCAAAAACAGCTAATACTTCGTAGCTCAAATGATGTTCTTCCGATATTTACGATCACTACAGGTTATATAAGATATCATTACCAGCATATCAACATGCTTGTTGAAGTGGAAAAGAACTTCTTTAAATAATCCAAATGTTTCTGTAACGAAGATCTGGTGTATTCAAACACTCAATGCCTGACCACACTATCACACATGGTGAACAGTTATCCAGACACAACGAAGAAATTTCAGACAGATCACGATCAGCAAGATGTTTTGGTGGAAGCATCCGGCTACCATCTGTAATCTACTAGTCAAAACACAATATTACACAATGATATCACAGAATTAAAGTCAATACTCGCAACATGTTATAATCCCCGTTTTAATATCGTGATTAGCTGTTGATCGGAACAATTTCTTTACTCAAGTATAGAGTCAATAAATGAAAAACTTCCGTGGAATCGCAGCACCATCAGACTAACATGATCCAGGGTTAACATTTCTAAGTCAAAAATATTTTGATCCAATCCCAAGGAACTTGTATCCACATCACAGAATCATATAATAATGTGATCCTTTTTTTGCATGGAGAAACTCCACATCTTAGAATTTGTAACATCACACACAAAAAATCATCCATACAGTGTCCAAACTCATAAATCTTCCAACATCTCAAATAGCAGAAATAACCAAATAATATACAAGGTTTTAAAAAAAAGTTCAGCAAAGGCGATGAACATGAAGCTTAAAACACTACTTCATGAAAATTAAACACTGGTACAAATAGTTCGGCAGTTATGGCCTTCATCGACAAAAGTTCTTGATGAAACTTAGAGATATGCACTTTTCATAGGGGACCCCAGACAACTAAGGACCAGATCTACTGTACATGGGGTCTCTATAACCTCAAAAGAGATGGAGACTTTCTCTATAGGGCCAGACTAAACAAGCATTTTCTGATAGCTACTACAGGGCCCCTGTGACACTGGGTTGGTATCAGTATGTGCACCCTTCACCAAGTTCTCTAGCCAGTGTCAGATGTGGTGAGGAAAAGTCCCTAATTGAATTACACTTTAGCAGAGAAATGGATCTGTAGACATGCTGGGAATCGGACGGTATGATACATAAAATTGTTTTGAAAACCTTTTAATTCCTAACAAGTTCCAGCTGGATGTGTTACAGTGAACAACATTCTGGATTTGTCTCCCACATGTGGCACAGTATTGGCTTACACTGATCCCAGTGCACTATGGTGCAGGACAGATACTAGAATCACATTAAAATTGCCAGCAAAAACTATTTCTTTTTTCGAGTCAAATGTTTTGCAATTTGGTCTAAAAACAAGCAAAAACAAATTTTATTAATAGTTTTAAATTTTCACAATCAGTCTTTAAGGGTATATACATGTAATTCAATGATTTCTTAATATTTTGCACAGATGAAATTTTTGCGATAACAGGAATATCCCGCAAAATCTCAAAAATATTATCTATGATCACTGATAATTTAGTTCTCTGAGGATTTTACTGCAATCAGCGAACCAATTTCCATCATTTTACATAGGATTGAAAAACAACAAGTTAAAAGTTGTTTTACCATGAAATGGTATCGGATCTTACTTCAATAGAAGTACTTGTGTCTTCCCAGGGTTATATAGTAACTTATTTTATGAGGTGGTCAGCAGGACCACCAACTATTTTTTTCTAGTGGTCCTTCTGAATTTCAGGTGGTCATTCCATCATGTAATAAAAAAAGCACAAATACATAATATCATTGTCTTCATGGCCGTTTATTGGAATAAAGTACATATTTTTACTCTCCATCTGTTAGAGAGTTCCCGTACTACGATTTACGGCATCGGTCAATATTAGAAATTACAAGAAAAAAAACCAAGAAAAAACAAAACAAAAACAAAAAAAACTATCAACTCGGAATGGTGAATTAGAAAAACGATTGAAAAAGGTAATAATATCATGAATATTTTAGGTGGTCCGATCAAGAATGACTTAGTGGTCCTTCCATTTTTCTTGTGGCCTCGGGCCACAGGGGACCACCGCTAGTATCAATCCCTGCTTCCTCTAAAATTATGCAGGAAATTTGACCTGGTATTTTTGAGGGAGACAAGATGAATGTACCACTGAAACATGTCAAACATGAGATATTTGGTCAGAAATCAGGCCCGATTTCATGCTTATTTAGTTTGAAGCCATCTGTATCTACTGCTTATTTATAGAAGGCCCTGGTCAAGTAACATGACCTTGTTGCCCTGACCTTTGGGGGGGTGGGGAGTGGTGGGGGGTGTTAGTAAGTAGCTGTAGATGTTGAGTTTTACTGTTATCACAACCTAAGTGGCCAGGTTACACAGGCTAAGGCATCTGATAGTGACTATACTACAGAACCCTATAGGGGTTACTCAGTTAAACTCGTAAGTAGGTCTAGCTCTAATTCATTCTAATGGGGGAGTGATCAGTCATGAAGTAAATACATTTCTCTGTGCTTTATATTTGTGATATTTTGAATTCAAGCAAAAAAATTATACCTTTTTCATACTTTTATGGATTTCAAATTTTTCCAAATTTTCAAATGAAAGGGCTTATAGGCATATGTAGACTGGCCACCAGTCTCTAGAATATTAAAAAAAATCACTTAAATTTGGCTTGATTATTTTTGTCTTTTTTACTACATGCCTTCCTAAGTTTTAAACTAGGGGGAGATAATCTAGTAAAGAACTTTAGGGTCTGGTGGCCATGGTCATGCAGTCTAAGGCATATGTTGAGGCCATATATATTGTATTGAGCCATTTAAACAATGCTGCATACATTACATATGTCTTAACTTTTATACTTACGTTACAAATCCTAAATTTTTTTTCTAGGCACGTTTGGCAATAGATTTATACCTATATGATTTAATGCTGTGGACAATAGATTATATTAACTAGATTTTACTTTGAGTTGTGATGATTAACAGATTTTCATTCATGTGGTGCATATCGTGGAAACTAAAAAGACCTTTAGTGTATATAGAAATTACTTGGGCCTGTCTGAGGCACAAGAGAGTTTACACACTTGTTTCTGATAATGATCAAAAAACGAGTTATGATCAGTCTGAGTTCACCATGAAGTAGCTTTTGAGTGGCTGGATAATTGCCCAGGCCAACACATTTACAACACAAATGTATGATGAGCAACAATCTGTCAGGTTTGGGAAGATATTATTATTGAGAGACTGTATGCGTGAGTATGTAGGCCTTGCCAGCTGGTATTCTTCATTACTGTTGCAAAAAAAAAAGTATTTTACAAGGTATAATGTGTCCCCAGCTATAACAGAGGCAATCCAAATGTTATAAATTATCTGATAGAGAGTTTTGTTTTTATACCTCAGAGGCGTAGAACTTATATCAAAAACTCACTATCCCAGCAGTCTCTAGAATATCAATATCATCACTCATATTTTGGGGGCCATGGTGGCCAAGTGGTTAAAATGTCCTGACAAATTATCACATGGCTCCCACGAGGGCCTCGAGTTCAAATCCCATGTGGGGCAGTTGCATGGTACTGATGACCTGTTGGTTATTGGTTTATTTCCTGGTATTCTGGCTTTCCTCCACCAACAAACCTGGCACGTCCTTACGGGATGCTGAACTAATGAACATTTTGCTGGAAAATTATTTAACCTACAACATTTCTCATTCTAGCCAAATTTTGTAACTAGGGATAGTCAATAATCTAATATTGTATTCACTGTAATTAGCGCTTGAGGAGCTTGAATAATTGTAACAAAGGGGCGCTTACATATAATTATTAATGAAATAAAATCATGTAAGTTAAGGATAAAAAAAAACTTTGGCCTTATTTTAAATCTTTCTGTACTCATGATACATTAATCTGTCGCGTGCATGCCTTTTATCCTTTCAGACATAATATTTTGTGATTCACACATAGAAGACTCAAGAAAGTTCATGTAATATATGGGATACAATAATGCTGATGTTAAAGCTTAGGGCATTACATTTTATAAAACATTGTTAAAAATCCATGGGAATTTGAGGCATTTATACAACTTCAACACTTATCCAGAAAAGGGGAGGGGCCCTAATATAATTATGGCACAAATGGCCATAGAGGTTCTATTAAAGGTTTAGTTGGGGGAGGGGAATAATAATGTAGTCATCGACAACTAAATGAGTAAATATTTATTTATTTTTCTTTTTTTATTTATTTATTTTTCTTTTTTTAGATATGTCTGGAAATTTAAAACCCTGAAGGTCAAACAGCTTGTCATTTCCCCATCAACCAACCACTACATCCAGTCTCGAGGCCCAGCTCTAAGGACAAGTAATTAATTCCAGTACTCCTGTGAAATACTGTGTGCAACCTATTAATTACTTCAAAGTCATGAGCTTCAGAAAAAAATTTCTAATGTTCTACAAAAGAGAATTCTAATCGTAACCACAAAATTAATATGTTGCCTCCAGACCCAGATTCTACGACAAAAAATATGTATTTTATAAATGATGCTACGTAACCGAATGCCTGAAGGAATTAAAGTTCCTATATGATGGAAACTTGCCATATGAACATGTACTTAACTATAGTCACAAGGAAGCTGTGTACTTGTAGTGACTGTTGAACCTATTCACCCTGAAGACACATTTGAACTCTTCCGACTCTTCTTATATAAAAGGCTGGAATAGTTCATTATGAAATTACAGGGGTGAATGTTGCTAATAAACCAGTAAATATGAACATTAGTGGTACAGGCAGTTGAGATTTGATAGGATCTTATTTATAAATGAGTGTTCTTATTAACTTGGATGAGATTTCATGAAACAAGTCTTAAGAAGTTTTTATTTTCTTGAGTTTTGGCCAGCAAAAATTAAAACTTTGAGACAAGTTTCATAAAATCTCAAAAAAAATTTTTATCATATAGCTGCTACAACATGCTATATTTTGATGAATACCAACATCACAATGTGATTGCAAAAATCCAGTGGAGGCTGCCATTTTGTCACATCCTCATATCCTGACATTACATCACTGTTGTATTCTGCATTGTCAAGTCACAGGATATATCTGAAGGTGGATTATGTAATAAAAATCAATCCTCAACTTCACTTTCAACAACAATTTGGTGACCATTTGTTATGGTTTTTATATGGCATCCCATTAACAGTTATTTGAGGACATACTGTTGTGGTTTGGAGGTTGAGGAAAGCATGCTAGGAATACCCATCCTCCAGAGCATAACCAGCAACCAACATGGTCAGTACTTAACAATTCTAGTTTGATACACCCTATGGAAGAGTACAGTGTCAATGATGACTTTAATATGTTGGAAGATACCTTCACAATGTGCCCCCATCCATTTTCATCCCAATCCTTAATGAATATATAATTGTCTCCTGATTATATCGCCCATTGTAATTGAAATGACCAATATAATTTGCTCTTGAAATGACCAATATAATTTGCTCTTCATCATAAGATTATCTCCCCTTTAATGTAAATCAGAATCAAGATACTTTCAGTTTTACAATTCAAATATTGGATGTTTATGATAATTTTGGTTTCATATATCAAACTATAAAGATATTTCATCAAGATTTATAATAATCAAGGAAATATCAAGTGATCTTTTCTCTTTTAAGAAAAAAATACAAATTCTTGGCAGATGTCAAGGAATATCCTACAGATAATATAATGTCAAGCCATCCCAGAAAATAACTTTCTTGTCACAGTGCCACAAAATATATGTAGATTGCTGGCCATGGCTAATATCAGGGACCGTTGTCTATATAGAGGTCACACACAGCACCAGGATACTTATAACACAGACCATGTTTGTGTGGATGTTTTTGTAGACCATATGGAGTAAGATACCCTCTGTCTGCTGATAACATTCTAGTTTGTATGTAAGGAGGGTCATTCAATTCTACAACATGTATCAGACAGCTGTGATATGTATAGTACAAAACTTGGGGCACCTGCTCTATTCCATGTTATGCATTAAGGGTCCTGCATTAAATACTTTATAATTAATGTATTCGACCCAATAAGCGTCCATGTCCCTATAAGCGCCCCTCACCCTTTCTGAAGCCTCAATATCAATTGCCAAGGCATAAACAAAGACCAAAACTACACAAAATTTTATAGATTTGCAATCATTTTGTCTCATCAGCATCTTTTAATTTTTTTACAAATTTTTTAAAATGCCCTGGGCGCTTATTGAGTTTGAATACAGTTAATAAATACCATTTACAGAAAACTATCCAATATCTACATTTTTAAGATAGGAAAGTCGGAGAACACAACTTTATCGCTCACTGCACCTGGTTTGTAATCTGAAGTTAATTGGTTATATTTACCTCTTATTTTCCTATTGGGCCCCGCCCCTCCTAAAATAAGTTCTATAATTCAATGATCTGGGACAAGTATTTATAGTCCTTTATTTCCAAGCCCCGCCCCTTCTGCCCCCGGGGGGCGTATTAACAAATTTATACAAGTATTCCCCCTTCAAAGGATTTTGGTATCCATTCTAACTATTTAGTCCTCTATTTCATTGGGCCCCGCGCCCCTATGTATAAGTGTAAAGGGTGTTTTGTGGCCTAATGAGCAGTATAAAGTAGATTTATAGGATTTACTATTCATCACCCTTCTGCCCCCCGGGGGGGTCAGAGCCAAAATTTGTAAGTATGTTATATTTTATAGATTGGAAATTTCTGCAGGTCTGGGTTCTGTTCCCCTGTAAGGCATTTATAGCGCCCATGTACGTGCTAGGTTTTGTTAGTGGAGGAAAGTCGGAGAACACAGAGAAAAACCACGACCAGCTGCCAAATTTACATGGCAAATTTGTTACTGCACCACATGGGATTCGAACTCATATACCTAGGGCTTCCGGCCAGTTAGCTAAAAACCACTACCACTGCCTATACAAGGCAATACCACATGGAACTGAGGGCTTGTGGTAATATGTCTGGACATCTTTTAACCACTCGTATTATATTATAAATTAACGTTTGTAAGAATCCAGTGTTATCAGAAATACAACCGCTGATACTTCTTTGACCCATATATCTAAAATGTTCAATGTATCAAATACATAATTTACAAGAAAAGAAAACATTCCCTGCATAAAAAGATGACCTTACTTAAAGGAATTCATTTAACAGAAACAACACTCACACAAGTTAAAATCTATATGTATATTAATTATAAAGTGCTTAGTGGCATCTGATCACAACCGCGAGGTGCTCTAGATATAGATAATAATCACTTCATGTTGAAAACTTTGAAAAAAAATATGACATTATCTCAAAAGTTCATGGCAACGCCATTAATAACTAGATCTACCACCATCCAAGATCAACTCAACAGATTTGAAGGAAAATGACAGAAAACATCTGTACCCCCAACAGAATATCTTTTATAAGGAATACATAAACACAGAAGACTTACATCAAGGGGAGGTTACTCCATCACACTAAATATTACAGTAGATCTTCTCGGTGATAAATGTCAACTCTCATTATAGCCACCATTAGTTACGTAGCGAGACATCGACCCTCTCCTGCCGAGAGCTTATACTTAGGCAACAATACCTCACGAACACGCAAATTTATTTTCCTCCCTGGATACGATAGTTTTTTTGTGACCTACTGATTGTGGTATCTTGTACCTCACCCTAGGGGCATCAAAAAGGTCAACAGGGGCCACAGCTACCTGATCCAGCTGGTTTGTGTACCGTAGTTAGGCTGTTAAATGGGGTCTGTTAACATTTGGTGCTGAGATTGTTTTGTTATCAGGTATATCTGTCTATAAACGACACCTCTTTATAAAGGACACTATGTCATCAAGGATACCTGTCTATAAAAGACCGAGCTCCTTTTGTGCAATTTACTATATAATTGATCTCTGTATAACGGTCATCCGTTTTTTCACATAACTGATCATGACCTCTGTATAAATTTGATTTTATTAGTTAACAGCCAAGGTCATGTAAGGACGTGCCAGGTTTGATGGTAAAGGAAAACTGGAGTACCCAGAGAAAAACCACTGACCAGCAGTCATTACCTGGTAATTGCATCACATGAGATTTGAACCCGCATCTCAGAGGTGGAGGGCTTGTGGTAATTATGTTGGGACATCTTAACCATAATTTACCTCTGTATAAAGGATACCTGTCTATGAAGGACATTTTTTCTATTTCCTTTTGACGGTACACCCCTCGATCTCCCTACATGATGTAGAGATGAGTTTTTATGCTGGTTATCATGATCATGTGTCATGCTTAAATTTTACCATTTTTAGACCAATATTTGAGTACCATACCCATGTCTCTCTAGCACCTGTGCCTCTATTTCCTTATATATCTATCCGCGTCCTAAAAAACATTACTATATTTAGACTACTTGATATGTTACTGTGTGTATTTCATAGAATCTAAGATTCCAGGTCATGTTATAGTATTAAGCTTATACTGGTGTTGACAGACATCACAATTTATATTTATATACCACACAAAGTATTATATTCTATTTTGTCAGTCGCTCTGCCATTGCTACATGTCCACATTCCTGTGTCCCAGTTACAACAAACCCAGACAGACTATGACCTATATAGATTGATTAGTTAGTACAGCTACAGACTCCAATATATTATACAACTGAGAAATGATCCCATGACGATGATAGTACGATGTTTACATATCATAGATTGCAGTGGAATTGATTAAGGATAGGCAAAAATGCAGCACAGTTGGTGAAGCATCTGTGTTAATTACCAGGCAAAGAAAGCTAAACTAGTTATAGGGCACCATTCTCTCTCAATCAATACCAATACACAGCTATAGGACACCGATGTCTTCACAACCGTGCACAAAGAAAATATTTCAATTCAATATAACAAATCAGCACTTACAAATTCAATCACAGACTTTAATTAATGATCATCATTATCATTATTATCATCTTCAATTCTTCATCGATCATCATTGCCGTCATCATCATCATGATCACCTTCAACATCATCATCACCATCATCATTATCATCATCACCATCACCATCGTCATCACCATCATCATCACCATCATCACCATCATCACCACATCATCATTATCATCATCACCATCATCATCATCGTCATCACCATCACCATTATCATCATCATCATCATCATCATCATCATCATCAACATCATATCATCATCATCATCACCATCATTATTGATCATCATCATCATCATCATCGCTATTATTGTCAATTATTCAGATATCGGAAATTGATACAATAATTGTATCAATAAGAGCCCTCATGATATAGTTTTTATGGTTCTATATCTGATAAAACTATCTAAAAGACTATATATATGTCTTTTGATAATTTATAACGGTCTAGAACAGCTGATTAATAAACAGGATCATTTAATTATATAATCATTCGCATTACCATCAATTCCAAGATTTCTAATATGTTAAACAATTTTATCAAAATACAGTTAATAACTTTGGTTTTACATTCCTTTACATTAGCTTGAGGATTAATCTCTGTTCAATAGCCGTGTACAACACAACAGAATGTGATGATCAACAAAGAATGCTTTGACAAGAGCCCAAAAGACCGTGATCAAGCTGCGGCTGATAGCCGAATACAACAGATACAAAACGCTACTGTCTGTTTCATCTGGATCTGTCTGTGCTATTTTTAGCTGCACATCAAAGGAAGCACTCTCATTGTTGCCAAGCATTACTCTGTAATTGTTTTGTTTTTTTCCTGTTACTACATTAGCTAATTGTTCTCTATTGTCCTTGCAATTGTGTGTTTAAACTCTACTTTATAGATTATTCAGTCTACAACTTTATCATTAAACATGATTTTATATTGATAATATTTTTAATATTGAATTCATTTATGTATAAATGTGCAGTTTCAGGTAGCTACTCAGGTACTGTACAAAAATCTTGTTGAATTCATGATCACTCATGATCACTTCTGCTAAATGCATATTTGAGATAAAAAAAAATAGTGTCAATTTCTTTTCTTTGTAAATTTGACTTGATCTTTAAATTTGCATGGAGATGATGGAAAAACCTGATCAATTTCCATCAAGGACTTACATGCATCGTCTTGTTACAATTACATGATCTGCTCAGGCAAACATATCCCCAACTGAATCCTTTATCAATGTTGAACGTTAACAGGTTTGAACTGTACTGGAACAAACTGAAGGAACCTTGAACAAAACTTCCAGCAACATGGCATATACAGGCCTAGGATCTACAGGAAAACAAAACAAACACCCTATAATAGGAATGTGTAGTGGAGCTATAGCATTGCGCTAAGTGATCATATATCAGATTTGCCCTAATACGAACATAGCTTAGGGTACAAAATCTTACTTAAAAACGACTCATTAGTAATTTTAAAATATAAATTCAAGACAAAAATAGTGCATTCATAGTCAATATAAGATTAAATCAAAGAAATATTTTTAAAAAGTTTTAAATTTTTTTGTTCAATTATGAAAGAAAATCTGAAATTTCAGGACCATAAAATTGAAAAGATGAAATACATTGTGGGAGCACTAGATTTGTCACTTTGTCTGGTCCGAATTAGTGCTGAAACCCTATAGTTTAGTGCTGAGGCCAAAAGTTTGGGTTTACTGATAAAGTTAGAGTCCAGACCACAAACTGATGTGAAAACACCAGATATGAATGGCGAGATCAGTCTGCAATTAGAGCAGGGAAGTTCAAACACCGTTATTTACTTTGTCTACACGTTTATTGATACAAACATCAGATAGATGGGGCTGCCTTCCTCTCAGGGTAGAGCTGTGTATTCAACACCCTGACTCATCCTCCTCTGTGTATCTATAGAGCTGTAATATATCTATAGCTGGGTATCAACAGCTTTTAACATATATATACTACTGGTACAATAATACAAGTTTTTATACTTTAAATTTACAACATCATAATGGCCTTTTACCAGCAAACACTTTTGTCACTGCAGGTAAAATGTTTCCATATTTTATGAACAAAATATATATGCAATACCATTTTGTCAGTAAATACTTTAAATTGTAACTTAAAAGAATTGAAAATCTTTACCAGTGAATCCCTTCTCAATCTTAAATCTCTCGTAAATTACATATTTGTCAAATATTGTGATTTGGTCACTTCTTCAATAGGAAATGATAATGATAAATACTAGAGAGGGGGAGAGGTGGAAGGGGCCGGGTGAGGGGGGAGAGGGGGGGGGGGGGGGGGGGGGGCTCCAAATACTTTTTTGCTTTTCTCATTGCACACTGCGGGAATTCATATGTTTTACTCTGTTGAAGTGGTAAAAATATAACTCTGTTAGATATACAAACAGTTTGCAGGTGTATGCAGATATATCTTAACTATATTTGCTCCTTTTCTTTTTTTTTTTTTGTTTGTAAAATCTTTGCAATGTAAATTTCTTCTCATAAGATCTGCCAAAAAAAACTGACATACATTCTGCATCCTTAACATTTTTCTTGCTGCAGGCTTTTTGAAATAAAAATCAATAAGAAAAGGCCTTTGTTCAGTTGGAACCGTTTGGAGCCAGGGTTTATTTATAAATAGTATCGCGGTTGTGTTGGAACCTGATGCAGTTTTGTCACAATACAGCTATTAGCATTAGGTATAATATACGCATGGTCATATCAAATCTAATATGAAGCTGCATATATTGTAATGATACTGAATGGCTTTCCATAATATCGACACAAGCTGATAAAAGAATTTTTACCAATTCAAGAAGAATTTTTACCAATTCAAGAAGAATTTTTACCAATTCAAGAAGAATTTTTACCAATTCAATCTGTTTGACAATGAGTCTCACATAATCATTATTTACAATATATATTGTTCTATTTAAAATCATATCTACTGTATTCGACTCAATAAGTGCCCATGTCCCTATAAGCGCCCCTTCCCTTTTTAAGGCCTCATTTCAATCAAAACTGTAGACATACTGTATGTTTGCAATCATTTTGTCTCATTAAGCACCTTTTCATTTTGTAAATTAATAATAAAAAAAAAGAAAAAACCTGGGCGCTTATTGGAACAAATATGGTATGTTTAAAGGACTGAGGACTTCAAAATATTATTCACGAATATCATATGGAATGTAGAACTGTGTCAATGATTTTCTTATTCAATAATTTCAGGGTCGTGTACATATATGTATACCTTTTCAATTGGAATCAAAGTGCCAAGGCCACTCATAGATGCTGTGAATGAAGGACTCAAACAAAGGAATTAATAAAGAAATTGGTTATTCATTTAAATATAGAATTTAGTAAACTATACATAAGTGTGCAGTGTTGAATTTCGGAATTTAACAAAAAATATTTACGATATACCCTATTTATTTTATGATATATGAAGTTTTTCAAGAACAATAAGTCGAATAACTTATTATCCTGAAAAAACTGTAATATTTTAAATTATTTTTGAAATAACGATTTCAACACCAATGAAACCAGAAACACAAATGCATATATGTATATATGTTTCTAATAAAACCGTTCAGAATCTGAGTATCATTTTTTATAATTCTTTATTAATTACTAAATTATCAATTTCATCAATGTTTCTTCAAAGACAAAAAAATAATAAGTGAACATTTTCGTATCTTGATATCCACTTAACATTGAAGAATATTTTCGGAAATATATAACATTAGAAATATCACCATTTCCGGATATGTTTTGGTTTCCTTTTTAGAAAACTAACATGGGTTGCTTTGACGACTTTTGACTAATAAATCATAGCCAGATACTTTTGCCAAATAAAAGGTACACTATTTCATTACGTATATCACTCAGATTTCTTTTTAAATTCACAAGAACGCTAGCCGTTAACATCAAGAAAACTTCATGTAATGTATCGGACTTTAGCAAGTCTTCGTAAGCCTAACAGTAACTGGTTGGCGAGATATTATCGTGCAGAACATTTATCGTGTGTCAAGTAAAGGGTACATTATTCGGTTACTTATAACAGTCAAATTTCTTTTGAATCCATAAGAACGCTAACATCATGAAAACTCCCTGCAATACATCGGACTTTAGCAAGTCTTCATAAGGCTACCGTACATAATATAGATCTATTTATGTACGGGCAACTTAAAGTGACAAATAAACTTATATTGCCGTGTAATGTACTGTAATGAACATTTATTAAGGACAGTCATATTAGCTTGAAGCTATCATCAAGACTGGAAAAACAGTGCGAACAGTGCGAACAGTACATTACACGGCAATATAAGTTTATTTGTCACTTTAAGTTGCCCGTACATAAATAGATCTATATTATCATTATATTTTGTAATTTTATGTTGATAGATTTGGTACTTTTCCCCTTTCAATATACCGCAGTTGTCGATAAACAAAAGACAGAACTCCCAGTGACAGATCAAGGGAGGAAAACGTACGTACTAAAAACTATTAACTTTTACTGCGCAATAATATCTCAGATATAGTTCGTCAATACAACCAACACAAAAAACTTTATAAGCGTTATAAGAACTTTCTTTTGCAGTTACCTTCCTTACATTTGATTACAATAATCGATCATTAGCATGAATTACGTAAAATTTAAATAAAACATACACAATCCAAAATCCATCGAAAGTCTGTCGCGGAGGAAGACAGCGAAGAAGGCGTTGTTCGTGATTTTCGGGAGACCAGTGTTCTCGGAGTAATACAAATATCATAGAGTCCCAACTGAATACTTAAAAAACACTCCATTCATGGTGTATACGTATGTACAAATTCTATGTCTGTGGTTTTGAATATTGGGGTTTTATTTTTTCATACTATCAAGTATTACGTGAAATGAACAAAACAACTTTTAAATTTCATCGTGGAGTGGTTTCATTGTTTTGATGTGCACAGGCTCGCCGAGCGTACCTAAGAATGCTGTTTCACAGCATCAAAAACAAGACATTGAATTTTTTTGAAACATGTATATTTTAGAGCAAATTTTCACTAGGGAAAGGGGCCTTTATATATTATTCAGTCCCAAATTTACCTAAAAAGTCAGTGTGTTATATATATGATGAAAACTGAATCATACATAATCTGTTGCTTGAAATCAAATGCTTTGTCTAATAAGCTAACTCAGTGATAAATCTACGTTTTGAAAACTATGGGACAATTTCAGCTGATTTATTCAAAACAATGGGTCCCTCTATATGTAAATTGAAATATTTCTGAAATATCTATGGGACATTTTTGAATTTTATGAGTCTATGATCTGGGACTTGCACCTAGATTTATAGTTTCACTCTTACTTACAAATTTATAGACAATTATATTCCAAACATCACATTTAATTGATATTTTAGGAGTCATATATTTAAGGAATAGATGTTTATTTTGTTGAGGTTATGAGGTGTAATGATAATGGAGCACATGTAAATTATGTAACCCAGGGTTACATAAAATTTACATGGGCTCCATTATCATTATGCCCTCATAACCTGAACAAAATAAACATATATTCCTTATATTTACAGTTTTTCAAGTAAATGAATATTATTAAGTCCCGCGGCAGTTGCATATCTTTTTATTAAAATACACATATTTTTTCTCCCCCGTCATCGTCAACAAATTTGATTGAACAGCTGATTGGAATCGAGTCATTCATATGTTCCCACCAAAAGTGGGGTCATGATCCTCACGTTTCTACGCCATCGACTATTCACATAACAATAGAATTGCCCTGTGTGTTGTGCTAACATTATGCACTGATAATGACAATACTAGAAAGCATGGTTATTGAGTCCATGTCAGCGTAAACTGTAAATACATATTATTGTAAGTATCCCAAAACGAACATATCTTTTAGATCTGTCTGTTAACACGGCATGATCAGTGATAAATCTACGTGCGCATCCCGAGTCCTAGTGGACTCATAGAATTTTAAAAGGACCCATGAAATTTCTGGGAATGGGTATCTATATACTGTGGGAGCCATTGTTTTCACAAAAACCATTGAAAAGGACCCACGAAAAAATAATCGTAGATTGAACACTGCATGATTATCAATACAAATTTGGATCGATACATCCTATTCCTGCGATCAAGAACAAATATTGAATTGAAAAATAAATATGCATGAATTGCACATCAGTAACTGTAAACTTTCAGGCATACAGGTAAGTAATTCTACGCTAAACATATTTGGTGGTTCTGCACCATCGATCAATTTAAATTTCACCAACCAGAGTCAAATATTAATAAATAAGTTGTAGAACAAAAAGTGTTCTTTTAATTCACAGCAATACATAGATATATAGTTATTCAGTGTACTGGGATCCTATATAGCTATACCAGTAGTTGTGAAGGAACAATAGTCGTGATTGTGTGCATGTTCTTCTGTGCGTCAAGATTTCCGAATGTCTGAAGCTGTTGATGAATACTTTATGATGGTGTTGTATGTTTATGTGAAAATAATGTGTTTCGTGAGATGAAAACAATTAATTTTTTCCTAAATCACGACTACGTACTATTCTGTCAGGACTACTGTTTGGGTCCAATATCCCAGAATAGTTATGTATATATCGTGATGGCATTTGCACATCTAGATCTAGAGTCTCTTGTACAATATGATGTATCTTTCAAAAATAATAGAATTATCAATAAAAGCGATCATGATCTCGGCCCAGTTTCACGAATATTTTTTAACTTAAAAAAAAATTCTTAAAAACTTAACAACTTAAAATTAACCATAGAAAAGCATTACAAAAGTTAATCATTTTTTAAGTTATATGGAGCTCATATATGAAGCCTTATGGACTTTAAAATCTCTCTTTGTGTTTTTCTATGAAGAATTATGAGATAAGGAAATATTCCTTCAATTTCAGCTATTTTTGTGAAAGTGGACCCATGCAGAATTGTAATGTCACCTTGCTACCTTATCAAAATTACACCAACTAAGTACATTATGTCAGTGACAGCACCCAGCTGGAATTAAATCAAGACATTCTATCCTTCAAATGATTACCTGTAAATTAGATGTGCTTGGCCTAGAAACACGCATTCAATAAAAGATATATAGGAATCAATATTTTGCTGTTGGTACAATATACAATTCAAAACCGAACTTTAATAGTGTAACACAAATTCATAACAAGCTTCAATAACATCACCACTGTGACACCGATTTCAGCCACTTAAGAGTTGTGACTCATAGACAAGGTAAATTACATGAATTCGGATTTCAAATCAAACCTTGATAATCTCATTCAGAAGAGGGTCATGGATTAAATCAGACTAAACCATAATCACATAAACTATTCCTATTGACAGTATAATCACTGAAACGTGACCGTAAGTAACAAACAACCGCTGAAGCAGAGACACAAATATGAATTAATTTATGTCGGTATTGTTTTCGTATTGACAAGTAAACAAAACCCAACCCGATGTGTTAGCATGCTCCATTCTTTCATGTGATAAAATTCCGTTATGAAAATCTCGATTTCGCGCAGAGAATACCATCATTTCAGCCGATATCGTTATTGAACAGAAGCGGAAGCTGGACTCATGAATGGAAATGAAATCGGTCTGCTGTGAAAAAAGGCGAAAAACATGAAAATTAGAAAGCTAATATTTCATTCTTACCCTCCGATAGTTCCAAACTAAGCTCTGCAAGCTTTCTTCTGACATCTTCGGGGAGCTGTGATACATCCACGTTTAAATCCGCCATGGTATTTTACTGTGTGCATACAAAATATATAGGTTGTCAATCCATTTTACTTGGCCTGCCAATGAACGATCGCCATTTTGTTTAGAACACTTTACCACACCTAAGTCTCGCGAGATTTCCCGTACAGAAGACGGAAGTTGGGGAGTTGCCGCGCAATATCCATCACATTGCGATAGAAAACAAACATATTGACGATATTTTTGCGATTTTCTAGCTGTTATAATGCAGCCATTCTATCTTCCCTTTTATAAAGGGAATGATAATTTGAATGGATTCGATGAGGAGGTAAGAATGACTGTAAACTAGGACATGGCTGTTGGCATGTGAACTAGCCTACATGTCTCATCCGATTCATCCCCTCATATTACTCATGTTTCCATCATCATTGTTTTTTTTATTTCTGTTGGGAGTTATTGTTTATGCACATCTAAGATTGTTGAAAAGTGTTCTGTAGTTTTTCGTTGCCTACTGTAGTCATTTTGACGCTAGTAAGTTATTTCGACCTCTACTGATTTTTTTGTGACCTGATTTTGTTACACAAGAGAATTTTATTCTATCTGTCATATGGGCCATTTCGTTAACCAACGACAGTAAAAATCATATGACAAGAGAGTTTTATGTATATCGAAGATTTAAATACTTAAACTCTGAGAGTATAAAATCAAACGTAACAAAAATATCAAATTACATGTTATTTTGACTATATTACCGCCATAACCATTAAAGGCCCACTACCTTTCCGAATCGGTTTTTGATTTTTAAAATGGGAATGTAAAACGAGATTAATAATTTTGTAGAGTGGCAAAAATTATTAACCTGAACGTTAATACTACACTTATTATCACCACCTAAATAATTTAATTAAAATAAACAAAATGTTAATTTTCATAACGCGAGTCGTCTTATGTTTTTCCCCCGTCGTCCTAAATACGACGCGGTAGTTGACTATCACTGCGGCAGATGGTAAACCAGCGAAATGACTCTCCATTGTTATCATGTATTACGCAGGAAATCTTGCATATGTTTGGTGTTGTAACCTCATCTTAGGCTATCGGTATATTTTTTTTCGGAGGTAATTAATGTTTTTAAGAAACCTTTATATTTTGCTCCGGTAGTGGGCCTTTAAATCACGTAAGGGTGTGCCAAGTTTATATGGTAGGGGAAAGCTGGAATACCCAGAGCACTGCCCACATGGGGTTCAAACTCGGTCCTAGCTACTGTTGTAGCGGAAAAGATATCACCTTCTGACTGACTTTTCCGCTACTGCAAGGTCCCTCTATAAAGGTGTGGGAAACCAAATCAGGTACGACCGACCATCGATTATGTCTTGTCAAAAAGTATTCCGATCAAACACGGCTTTGACACATACCTGGGTGTTAGTAGGGGATGTTATTCTAGCTGTAGACGTCGAGTTTTTAACTTTATCACCATTATTTAATCAGATAGATGCATTTGAATCCAATGTTGACAAATTCTCGGCTAAAATCGAGTGACATTTTGTAAACTACCGCCGCGCATGCGCCAGTTTCCGAGAACATTACTTGTGAGGCCAAATGGGGGACACGCATATATGAGTCATATGAAATGAGTAGGTCTAAAAATTCGGGTATTTTGGCGATGTATTCATTGATCAGGAGTTGGACTATCATTTTTAAAATGAAATCAAATAGTAAAATCACTGAAATGAATACACAATATTTAAGTTTCTTTAAGCATTCTGAGAAATGAAATGGGTAGTTAGAAATTCATATAAAATTAACAAACAAATATATACAGGCCTATATAAAATAAATAAACAATAAAAATGATTTTTATCAGATTTCTCTTCATAATTAATGATATATTTCTTAAGTAAATGACTCTTATCTTGTCTGATTCCAATATGTCTTGACATATTTTCCATGATTTTTTATTGAACTTTTTTTTTTGCATTTTTTAACAATGCACACAGTACATGTATATTTATAAATTGTAGATCGCATGGGTAATACAGTTTTTACTTTGACATTATCATTTAGGAATGGAAATTTGTGGAAATATTCTTATAAATTCTAGCATCAGAAACTATTCGTGATAATCTCTGTTCTCATATTTTTTATAATTCAGTAAATGAATAAGTCAATACTTTTAATCAATATCAGTAAAATTTCATACACGTACATTTCTTCCGTCGATACACAAGTCACATTTTATATATAAATTATATTCTGCATTTCCAAATAACTTTACCATGATAATGTGTGTTGATGAAGAAAACATCAAGAATATCTTCCATTTCCAATCATCTTCATCAATCAGAATTTAATTTGACATCCAAGAAAATCACCTACAATTCAAATCAAGATTAAACTTTATAATTAGCTTGGTTTATTATGTTTAATGTTGTAAGGCTTACATTTACATGTAAACAAACTACAGAAAAATCCTGCAGTTGAGTTTTGAAAAAAAATTGGAAACACATGTATGCACTTTCCAAATAAAAAAAACAAACAATAATTTTGACATAAAAGATAATAATTAATCATTCTGAAAATAAAAACAATAAAAAATAAAACTTTCCAAAAAACACAGATGCTAATGAACAGTTTTTCAAAAAAAACTGCGATTTTTTTTTTATTTATTTTGTTAAATTTTTTTTTTTTTTTTTTTTTTTTGCATTTTTTTAAATTAAAGAATGAAATAAAATAAATTCTTTTCCTCTTTATCATGTTTTTTTATATATATATCTATTATCAAATTGTCTGTCTATCCATTGCATGTGTTGTATGAACATTTGTAGGCCTGCAAGACATAATGGAAATATCATCACCCCTAATGGGCCTCACAAGTAATGTTCTCGGAGAGACTGGCGCATGTGCGGCGGTAGTTTGCAAAATGTCGCTCGATTTTAGCCGAGAATTTGTCAACATTGGATTCAAATGCATCTATCTGATTAAATAATGGTGATAAAGTTAAAAACTCGACGTCTTCAGCTAGAATAACATCCCCTACTTACACCCAGGTATGTGTCAAAAGCCCGTGTTTGATCGGAATACTTTTTGACAAGATTTAATCGATGGTCGGTCGTACCTGATTTGGTTTCCCACACCTTTATAGTGGGACATTGCAAGTAGCGGATAAAAAGTCAGTCAGAAGGTGATATCTTTTCGCTACAACAGTAGCTAACTCGGTCAAGATATCAGTTGAATATTCCCTTTATGTTTTTTCTTTTTGTTCGTTTATTTTCTGTGATTTTACTATGTTTGGAGGGTAATTGAATATTCATTATGCATTCTTTTATTTCCGCTTATTTCGTGATTTTTTGTAAAGGACTGGTTCGATCATCAGTGACCAGGTAGCTCAGTCGGTAGAAGAGCACTTCGGCTAGTGTTCGGAGGGTCCCAGGTTCGAATCCCGGTCTGGCCGCTACATTTTCTCCTCTCCTGTTTACACAATCTTAACCACTGACTCTCGGCCACTGCAGGCCTCATAAAAGGCAAAAGGTCCATGTGATTTGTAAATACTTGTTAAAATATAGTCTCTATTAAAAACTCCAGTGAATTTAGCTGAGTTTGTGGGAGATAATGGTTGGTTCATATTTAGGGCGACCATGGCAGGAATGCCATAGTTTATCCAATGATATGACATCTTGATGAAATATGTTTCTTTTACAGGATCATGGAAGAATTTGCAAGAACGCCTGAGGAAAACATTATATTATGGAAAAACACCATCTACAGACCGCCCCTCTCTTCCACTGACCTGGTTAGTATCACAGATAAATACACATTACTTAATAGCAGTATAATATGTATTCATGTATTTGAATTTTATCCTTGCAGTTAGGTTTTTAATGTAACGATCCTCGTGTTGCTGAGCGCAACTTTAAGAGTAAAGCCAGCAACATTGTATTTCGCTTCCAACTGTTATTGAACATCACCATATGGTTACCTAAATGCAAAGGGAAGTAACCTTTAATATGCGAAGACACTAACCCAATGTTCATTTTTCAATGTTTAGATTTGGCATCTGAAAGAAACCTGGTTTTATTTAACTACCCATATTTATCGGTATCACACAATGAACTTCTGGAATATCATCCACCAGTTAATACATCTGATTCAGCTAATTCATTCATTCTTGATCTGTTGGTCTTCCTTGCGGCCACCAATCTTAATCAAACCATCCTTAAATTTATAGGACTCCTTACCAAGGTAACTTAAAGTGAACAGTCGGGCAAGGATGGCTAAAAAGTCGGTAAAAATGGTGTGAATGTCTCCAGTATAATTTCTTATGGAATAGAAAAAATAAACTTTCTCGTCAAAATCTGTCTGCGTACGTAGAAATTAATTAAAAAGAACACGAATGCTAAAATGGGCCTCCCGGTCTGACTATGTCCGTTGTTACATTTCCACGCAGCCCTCGCTTTCAATGCTTTCTAACTTTTCTTTATTTTCAATGGTCAGAACTGGGAATACGTAAGCTGAACTTGACCGTTGTATTAATATGTGAGAACTTTTGGAAGGCCAATGAACGCATTTAGACTGGTTTTCTTTGCACGACTATTCACTTTAAGATTCTTCATAGGAAATAAGCAATTACCAGAAGGTTATGTAAAAATACTTATGTTTAGGATGATTTGCCCATTATCGTTTATTTATGATGAATTTTAAGGTTTAGTATGTACCTAATGTTCCGAATAGGTTGTTTGAAAATTAAAGGCCAATCAATAATTTTATATTTGTAATACATAATTATAGACAAACTTTGAATTAATTTTACCTACACCTGTTTTGTTGGAAGTAATTACTTGAGTATGATAATTCAAAATTTCATTTTGTTTTTCTCACTCCATGTTGTTACAGAAATTTATCGGTTGTATACATTCAAGAGGCATGTCCAATAGGCTTACATAGGCTCAAAAACGGATGTATATTCTGAAGCGACCCACGTAATTGGTTTGTTGATTTAAAAACACTAAAAGGCCTCAATTTCACTAGTTTATCTTTTTTAAGTTGGAATCCTTGTGTTTATAGTCCTCAACCCACATGAAAGTTTGTAGAATGAAAGCTATAGGAAATGTTCTTGTCAACTTATAAGTAATATCTTGTATTGTAGTCTCCACCCATTTGAAAGATTTTTGGCTGATCAGCCTAAATCTTGTTGATATTATTCCTTTATTTTACTAATAGACTGATTTTTTCCTCAGATACTTAACTGAAAATTAAGCTTTTTACTTTTTCGTAATTTCACAGCTGAAATGATAATGAAATAATAAATAAATTACTATACATCTGTATATACTTTGCATTTACAATGTGAAAGCAGAAATTGTCTTTGTTTGATCACAGGTTTACGAGGCACAAAAAAAAATTACTAAAATATACTGAAAGGTTGTTTACTTAGCCCTGTATCCCATTTCCAGAAAAACCAACTGATTCACAGTCATTTTAAGGATTTCTGTCTTTATCATTCCGACCAGATTAGTCTGACAGGTGTCATCTCTGAAAAAAACCTTTTAAGATTTACTGTGTTACCCATGACCACCTGAAAGTTTTACTAGATAAGGCACAGTGGAATCCTCTTAATATTGTGTTCTATTTGTCAGACAAAAATGTGGCATTTAGAGTAATGTGACATTAAAATTTGAAAACGTTTTCAGTCCATACCAGGGATGTAAAAATTTATTTCAAACCACTAGCCCAGGGCTAGTCGACACCAAAATTTCACTAGCCCGGCCTAAATATCTACTAGCCCAGCAAAAAGGAAAATTTATGATACCAGTATTTTTTATAACTGTAGAAATTCAAATATTTTTATTTTTTTTATTATTATTATTTGCATCTACTTTTTTATTTAAATCAAATTCAAATAAACATGAAGACTGTTTTTATTTTAAATTGTTCAAACCCGTTCACTAACATGAGAAATTCTTTAATCTATGATATTTTTAGAAATGCACAATCTAATTTTCATAGATTTTTTTTTTTATTCCTGAATCGGATTTCTGGATTCCCGACCTTTGAAACCAAATTAAAAATAACCATAACAAAATATGGCTACATACTGCAGGCATGGCTTTGCTGCCGACTTTTTGAGGAATAGATTCCAGTTCTTTAACATCGTTTTTCTTGAACCTGTGTTGCAATTACGTCACTTTCATATGAAATGCTTTGCATCACTATTCACTGTGGCGATCGGGAGGGCCTACTGTACCTGTCTACAGTCGTCAATAAATTAGACAACATGACTCCAGATTAAGATTTAAAGTTAGATACGAATATTACATAGAATTGCAATGTTTTGAAGTGTTATTTCGACTTAATTTTGATGTTTTTCGATTTGAAATATCTTTGAAAAAAGTCACTAGCCCCGGGCTAGTATGGCTAAAATTTCCACTAGCCCAAGCTGAAAATTCGGTAGCCCCGGGCGTCGGGCTAATGGATTTTTACACCCCTGCATACTTGATGTCACCATGGTATATAAATATTTATCGATACCTAAATCATTAATAATTTTCTCCAATCTGCAAAGAAAGCAACGTTAAAAATATACTTTATATTGTTATTTTTTTTCAATGTTTCAGACAAGCTTGTATGTCACCATGCTCAGTAATGATGAGTATGCTGTATGTCAAACGTTTGAAGACCCGGAACCCTGCCTACCTACAACAGATTTCCTCTTCTGACCTCTTCCTGATATCTGTGGTAAGCGTACCTGTAAATTTTCCTGCCTTAGGTAGGAGCTGACCGAAAATGAAAACAAAAAGTTGAAATTTCATGTTTGGAATTAAAAAAAAAATTAATCTTCAGTTTGCTCCGTCTTGTGTAAGATTTCTAAAACCCCAACCTATTTTATTTCTTCATATTTTATTTTTTAATTTAATTATTTAAATGCTGCCCATTTTTTTGCATTGTTTTAGATGTGAAAAAAAAATTATCACAATTTATGTTATAATCATTTGCCATATTGGAGAAAGGTCGCCAAACTCCAGTTTGACAGTGACCTCTGACAGCCAAAGGAATCAATCATCAGTATTTTGGTAACAAGGACAAAACTTCCACTATTACATAGAGCCACAACACAAAACACTGCACTCCTTCAAAACATGCATTCACAAGTGCTGTCCTTATATGACTCTGGCTGTTAATAGGATGTGTATCTAATACCCAACCATTAATGATGTTTACCGTATGTTGTGTGTCTTTTGTGTTCGTAGATGATGGCTTCTAAGTTTTTGTACGATGAGGGGATCGACGACGAAGTCTTTAATGACGAGTGGGCCGCCTCAGCTGATTTAGAAACGGAAGAAGTAAATGAAATGGAGCGACAATTCCTCTCCGCGATTGTAAGTTGGCAAACAAATAGGTTTAACATGAAATGGTGTTGTGCTTCAATCTCTTTTGTCAATTGACAAAGGTAATGAGGGTTTTGATATCCTAAAATAATGTGGGTAAAGTACAATTAATTTACAATCAATTAGTTTAACCATCAGGTGATTATGATGTCATCATTTGGCATGCATTCATGATTTCATGATCACCAAAAGGTGGAACTAATTGACGATGAATTGTACGATACCCATATCATTTTAGGATCTCGAAAAAACCCATATAAGGACAACACCAGGAAAAATCAAATATCAAAATTATTATTTTAAAATTTGCCTGTTTTAATATTGATGATAGGTGTAGTATTAATGGTAAACTTATTTTTGGATTCAACAAAATTTTCAAACATAGAAGGAAGAGATGGATAGAGGCAGGTTATTCATTGATCCTGCACTCCTCCACTGGATACCTGAGGGTATGCAGGGTGATCGGGGAAAGGTAAAAATCAAATGGTGATGACAATCACAACAGCTTCAGAGTGATGACTTTTGTAGTTTTATTTTCTGTTGATCGGTTTCGCCTGTGTAAAGCGTTTCTTCAGGACCTGTCATCACCTTTAAACTTTCAAACTTGTTTTACAGTAAAACATTAAAACTTGTAGAGGAAACATTTAATGTTTAACAGTAAAACATTAAAACTTGTATCCGAAACATTTAATGTTTTACAGTTAAACATTAAAACTTGTATCCAAAACATTTAATGTTTTACATTAAAACAAAACTTACAAACAGTAAAACAGTAAAACGTTAAAACTTGTATCCGAAACATTTAATGTTTTACAGTAAAACATTAAAACTTGTATCCGAAACATTTAATGTTTTACAGTAAAACATTAAAACTTGTATCCGAAACATTTAATGTTTTACAGTAAAACATTAAAACTTGTACCCGAAACATTTAATGTTTTACAGTAAAACATTAAAACTTGTATCCGAAACATTTAATGTTTTACAGTAAAACATTAAAACTTGTATCCGAAACATTTAATGTTTTACAGTAAAACATTAAAACTTGTATCCGAAACATTTAATGTTTTACAGTAAAACATTAAAACTTGTATCGGAAACATTTAATGTTTTACAGTAAAACGTTAAAACTTGTATCCGGAACATTTAATGTTTTACAGTAAAACATTGAAACTTGTATCAGAAACATTTAATGTTTCACAGTAAGACATTAAAACTTGTAACAGAAACATTTAATGCTTTACAGTAAAACATTAAAACTTGTATCCGGAACATTTAATGTTTCACAGTAAAACGTTAAAACTTGTCTCTCTTTTTTTTTAAACATTTAATGAACAAGAGAAAATTTTGGTCATTACAGGACTGGCAACTGTTCATCAGACCAAAAGAATTCTACGACATCCTTCATGACCTGGAAAGACGGTTGGTATCTTTAATGAATTAGGTTGACTGTAAATAGAGGATCTTACATGAGTGGCTAGGCGATAGGCAATTTAATCAATAACTATAAAAGTTATCAAGTTCAATAACTTGATATGCCACGAGTCTTTAGGCGAGTAGCATGTCTTCAAATTATTTAAAGAGTTTGATACATTTCATATCATGACATGGTCACAAGTGTAAGATTCTATTTATCAAATGATGTTTCTTACTGAGACAATCATATATAGATTATGACGTCAAAACTAGATGTGACGTCATAATAGTGTTATCACACTTGTGTTTTACGATATTCATGACATGGCAGTATCACATGGCTGGACAGGCCAGTTATGTGATAAACCAAATTTCTTTCTAATATAAAAATTTACCGATATAGCTTCAGTTTTATAATTATAGAATCTATAACAATGACCTTGACCTCAACAAATCCTATATAATTGATTTAATTCTCTTGAATTGATGGATCATTGTTGGAAGTTAAATGACCTTTGTGTTACAGAATCGCCCTGCAACAAGCCAGACAGCGCGGATGGTTTACATACACAGATCTAATGGTGCTATCAGAAGATCCACAATTTGCCAAACTAGTGAACTTTATCAGTCAGGAAATCTCCAAGGTAAGCTACCTCTTTGTAAATGATAATAGGATCTTTTACAGATTTTGCTCTGGGTATAGAATCTTTCCATCCATTTAAATGCTGTAAACCTGGTTATTCATGCAGATCAAAATGTTTGCCATTTTTGACTTGAAATGAGAAAATATAATTTAATACTAATTTAAAAGGTATAAAATTTCCATAATCTAACTTTTGGGGTATATTTGTTTGTATGCTATTTCTCAATAATTTGCAGATTAAATTTTTTGGATAAAAACCATGTCCCGCAAAATTGTGAAAAGAACTAGCTAAGTGAATCACAAGGATAGAGAGATATGTCAATATTTTTTGAAAACTTTTAATGCAATACATCTTTCATAAGCAAGGAATTATGCATCAAAATTGATAAATGACATTATCAATGTTTGTAATGTATTCCATTACGTGAAGTTTTTGCTGAAAAATTACATTTAGTAGAGGTAATGTCTTTGTAATTAAGGAGGAGTTTTATTGAATGAATATTGTTTTGTCCCTAAAAATAATGCCAGTTAATCAATAGCCATTCTATAAAAATCTTGTTTTTGAGTTTGTTTTGACAAAATATGCAGGCAGAAAAATAATTAAAATTTAAATTTTTGTCCTACAGGTGGTTCTTGTCAGTTCAGTGGCCTACTTAGCTGGTGTGCTGACCATGGTTGGCTCGACCCTCCTAGTCAGTACCATGTCGACGGCAGTCATGGTCCACGGTCCAGCGATCTTGACCTATCCTCATCCAAGTCTTCCAGAATCGGTACCGAGATGTCTTCACGGCCAGTGTAATAAAACTGCTGAAATGCCAGTAGATACGGTCATCGTAGATTCTATCAGACGTGAAGAAATGGCCAAGACAACCGATCGGTGGAGTAGTGATGGGTTATCTGTGTTGAAGAATACAATTGATGGACTTCTCTCTCTCTTTACCATGGTTTCACTGAGAGAAACTTTCGTTAAACACTGTACCGGGAACAAGCCAAACCGTTTCCATCCATCTGACAACGGATACTCGACCAAAGGACTTCCGAACAAAACAGTGGCTGTCGATTACGGAAACTCTGGAAATGTTTTAGGTTCGGACATTCAGTCTGGTCTTAGTGGTTGTGCATCTTGTAGAAAAAGTGACAAGTCAAACGGAAACAAAGAGAACAGGAACTTACATCATGTGTTGGACAATGCTCGGTGTGTTGTGGATTACGAGGTGGTATACGAAGGCTTCAAGGATCTAATGCTGTATGATCGATTTTCAGACATATCACTGGGGTTCTCGACCAGCCTTAAATCTCCAGCATTATTACAAACTTGATAGTTCATAAAGGGTCAGCAAGAAAATATACGGGACTGCCATTTAACTTATAGATAATATATTTGATTGATACATGCATATGTAAACAGATTAGGGACATGCTGAGACAATCTCGTTTTGGCAAAACTTATGTTTTTTTTCAATTATATGCTTCCCTTTTAAATCATCAAAACCCATGAAGTTACAAAACAACCAGTTTTGGAAGCTTTGAAAAACAAAACCATAAGAATTAAAAACAAAATCATAGAATTAAAAAAGACCAGGTATTATCAAACAATGTTTGATATAATTACCTATATGTCTAAAAGATTAAGAACATTTGATGATTTATACAAGGATTGCACTCCATCTTAAAATACAAAATTGGAGAAAAGTTTCAAAAGTCATTTCTCAACTGGTTATGTTTTAACCTCTTCACCCCTGAAGACACATTTAGACTCTTCTAAATAAAAGAATAGACCAGTCCATTATGAAATTTCAGGGGTGGATAAGTTTAACAATGACATGAATTATTTTTTGTTTCAAGAAGTTTTTACTGCAGAAAATAATCAAAGTAATGGAAAGGAACGTTATTGTGTCAGATATTGGAAAGTAAAAACACTTTTTTATGAAAAAAGACATTGAAGTAATTTTAATAGCTGTTACAAAAATGTATAGCTAGTTAATTAATAAGTTTATTCATTTGAATTTCAGTTTGCTAGACAGTTCAGCATATATCCTAATGAGTTCTTAAACTGATATATTATATAAACAGTATTTATTTTATTATAATTAGTTTATATATATGATCAAACTTTCACATTTATCGTTTTGGTACATATACATAAGGGTAGAGGGAAAATTATATTTAAATGACACAAATATTTAAAGTGGACTCTTGATAAACCGGTACCGGACATCTGCATTCTCAGTCAATATTCAAATCAATTCATTTCCCTAATTGTTAGTAATTATAAACCAGCTTTCTTTCGCAGCTACTTATTTGCGATTTCCATTTCAAAACAAGTTTGTGATGATTAAAATTTGCGGATTTTGTAAAAGGACTGTGACTTAAAATGAAAGTGTCAAATTAATCCTGTCTATTTAGGACTTGTCACCAAAAATTGGTCCATACATGCATCAAACCATACCTGTGATTGTACTCAAATGCTAATAATATTTTGTGACTGAACTCCAGGAAAACTTTGTATTGTTTATCTACTGAATTTGTTTTATATGTATGCATGATTGAATTTTGATTTAAAGTAATTTAGGTCGAGATAATTTTACTAGCCAAATATCTAAATATCATTGAAATCATATTAAATATATTTTAGTTTAAGCAATAATAATTAAAGAGATATATTTTTCTGATGTGACTGACTGATTTAGAAATTTTCCTATTAAATTCTAAAGTTAATATTTTTAAATGAAATCCATTTTGTAACAAGATTGAGTAATTGTCATAATAAATAAATAAAAATAAATTATTTCAGCATCAACGTGAAGTTTTCTTGTTATCATTATATATACCTGGTAATGTAGAGAAATTTATCCCTGGTCAACACTAGACATTATATATACCTCTTGGCTAGAGAGAACTTCTCTAAGGCTCGATTGAATGTGCGTCAGACCAGAGCCTAACTCAATTTGCCTCTCATTCTTCTGCTTCTAGAATATAACTTCTGGACATTTGATTTGTAGCTCTTCTGTTTCTGGATGCTCTTCCATCAATAAGGTGGAAGATCTTCTGAGAAGACTTCTCCTCTTAGAAGAGTAGAAATCAAGTTGAGCTCACTAATCCAGAGATCCTGTGTTCTATCCTGGAAGGGGAGATCTAAATGTAACACTGGTCAACCCTAGTCATAATATACCTCTCAGATAATGAGAACTTCTCTTTAACTCATTTGGATGTGGGTTGGACCAGAAATCCAGAGATCCTGTGTTCTTATTACCTGGAAGGGGAGATAACACTGGTCAACACTAGCCACAATCTTTACCTTGATCTGTTGAGTGTCAAACTATATAAATAATCCAGAGATCTCCAAGTTTCTGGCTCTGGCACCTATGTAAGAACTTGGAAATAGATGAAGTACTTAACAATAGTTCCGAAGGAATCGTGATCCTCGGAAACTCAATCAATTAAGTGTCAGGCTAATTATCCAGAGGTTCCCGAGTTCAATACCTTGTTGATCTGATCAAGGCAGTGATAAAATTTACATGAAATGGTCAAAAAATAATGGTCATTGCGCATGCATGTATTGATGACATCATGTCATTATCTGGCACATATGAGATATCTCTTTCCTAGCAATAGCAAGATAATCCTATTCAGTATATGTGATACGTTAAACCAACTTTCTTTCTACTAAATTTGCGTTTTCCATATCAAAACAAGTTTGCGAAGATTAACATTCACAGATTTAAAAATTAATTGAACATTCTGGTCAATATAAATGACGTAGATATTAATTCACAATAATAAACTTTAACGCGATTACTGAGATCGCAAAAGAAATTTAGTTTACAGTATAATACAGGAGATACAACTCTAGTTATATATATAAATATATGCTGTTTATGGTACACAACATCAACGTAACAAATAGTACTTGGGATTTAAATAAATTTTATTTAATTTGAGGTTACATCATTATATCACAATGCAGTGTTTTTCATAATATGCATACAACACATCATATTTAGATAGAAGTACAAGTAAACAATATTGAACCATGAACATATGCCTGATCAGTTATCAGACTCCAATACAGTTATATATATATAGAAACTAGGAATGATAAAATATGCCACGTTTTTGTTCAATCAATTTTTTGTGAAATATATATACAGCTATATTATAATTTATATATTATAATATTACACTTTCAGTCTTGACCTGTATAAAGGTTATGTGTAGTTTGACTTGGTCACTGTTCCCTAATCCCACTTTCACAACCCAATGAAAACAAAGGGCAGAAACTCTCAAACAAAGGGAGATAATTATATTTATTGTTGAGAACCAAAATATTCTGGCCAACTTGATTTGCATTCAACATATATAAGTCATCGCGGAAAATCTTCCAGCTTATAGACAGAAGTGCTAGGAAAAGAGCTACCAATCAAGAGATTGAAGATAAATTTTAGAAGTAGACGATGGAAAAGCAATTTTTTGCTATAATAAAAACAAAAGAACAGTAATATGGCCATGGAAGGTCAGCTGTTTTAGCCACAGTTACAACCATTTTCGTGTCCCTCCATGAATCAATATATTACTGTACTTACATTAAATATCAAAGAAACACAATTTAACAAAGCATGACAATTTATTGACTCGTGCCCTATCCGGGCCTCGAACTCACAATCTACGGCACCCAATCGCCTAGCCAAACATACCGGCGCCTTCTACCACTGCGCCACATCCATGTACTTATATTACATTATAAACAGATAAAGCGGAGACAGTAAATAGATATGTAAAGTATCGTGAGGCACATGTTATTTATAAAACAAGGACTAGGGATCAGTAGCTGTAATTTTTTAACATATTAGAAATTTGTTGTGCTAAAAAATGCCCTTTGTGTAACAAAACTGTAAGCACCCAAGGTGCTGATAAATAGGGCTAATTCATAAAACAATATGATACCCGATTACGTTTGTGTGGGACTAGCATTTCCAGTGGTCATGGAACGTCACTCTTTTTAATCTTTCCGCTGAAATGAAAATTTAAGCAGGATGTTATCTTTTGATGTCATTCCATCACCAATAGAAAGTAGTCCCGCACAAACGTTATCAGGTATCAGGTTGTACTTGAATGAGTCCCGTTAGCTTTATCATAATACAATATTCTATACAGACATGTAAATAATAAAGTAGAATAATGCTGTATACAATATATAAATTTATATTCAAGAGTACGCTACACTGGTTATATGTAATTCATATCTCATAATTACTGTAAATATACATATATTAGCTGTAATCTTATTTCAGCGCTTTCTTTTGCCTAAAATTATACGCTAAAATATCATTGGGCTTAGTGAATCTTCTGTATGTTGTTTATAAAGCTGCAATTGTGATTATGGGGATTCATCATTGCATAAACATAAGTTTATCATCGATACTTTGCGCTAATACTTGATTGTGCTTAAATAAGTATGTTTACAGTATGTAAGTGCTCATCCTTAATACTCCTTGGCTTACAGCTAAACAGTCACCAGTGTACCAGAATTTAATCCTTTTGATCCACATCAAATTAAGGACCAAACTACCTGTCTCATCTATTATCACCACACAGAACCTTCAGTTTTACTATGAGATTGTCCAGAGGCACATATATTGACAGTGATTGTAACCCCTGGAATGTTGAGGATGGTCTAGGGATGGATATAACGACAGTGAGAGTAACCCCTGGAATGTTGAGAATGGTCCAGGGATGGATATAGCGACAGTAATAGTACATGTAACTACTTGAGTATCAAAGATGGTAAGCACTCAAAATAGCACTTTATAATTTATCAGAACTCTTAAAAGCACTTTCATCACTAAGTGTAGGCACATCACACAAACATCTAGTCTTTACTGCGAAAAAAAAAAACGTGACCGTATCTTCTCACCTTCAAACTGTGTACATCATAACCACATTGCACACATAATTTTGATATTTACTATCAAAAGATGCTATTACCAACTCTTAAAGCTGGAGAAACACAATTAGAACTAGAGAAGAAATAAGAATTATAACCTCAAATTTAATTCCATATATATATATATATATATATATACATACATAATTTTAACAACCTAGAAAAAAATAGTCGAAACATATTATTAAGTATTAAATCAATTCTTTCCTTGATTTTGGAAGATGAAAAATCAACAAACATCCATTTTCTGTTGATAAATGTCTAGTTTCAACTCACTCCCTAAAGTCAACCAAGAAAATAATGCATGAAAACACTGGCATTCAAGCTATAGTGAAATTGTTGATAGGTGACTCAATGATTTCTAACTCACTTATTTTCTACGCACTGCTCAATATCTTGAGAATTCAGGACAAATCATCATTAACAGTTTCTTGTTTTAAAACATTATTTGAATGCGCCATAACCACATTAACGGAAACTCAAACAGTATACAGTTTGTATTTAGCATAGTTACAAAAATTGCACCATTCCCCTAAATACTTGTAAGTATTGATACATGTTTTGTATAGATTAGAAATGTAACGTATAGTCTTAACCTGTGTTAAGAAATCATGCATTTTTTTGAAAAATATATTTGTAGATACAAATACAAGAATGTCGACCAAATCCCCATATATATTGACGAAATTATGACATTTGCATCATAAAGGCTTAGAATTAAAAGAAATAGGTCAAGAATTTATTTGTTACTCTAACAAAGAGCTTGTGATACAATTCTCAAATACCTGAAAACATAATTGACTCATGGGGACTGACTATCAATATTAAAGAAGAAAGGGTCCAATAGGCCCGAGTTGTTCACCTGATAAATGACTGTCCTAATTCATAATAAAGCCAAGATACATAATAATGATATTATGAAGTTGTTTAAATTTTTTTATCATATTTAGCCAAGATGGATTTAAATGAAGGTCAATCTCACTTAAATAATTGAGCAATCTTAACAGCTCTTCATCCAAATATGCTACTGCCCCAAGACCTCTTTGTTATAAATATTTGATATATATAAACAAGTTGTTTAAAATTTAAAGAAATATCTTACACATATATTTGACCCTTGTGACCTTGAATAAAGGTCAAGGTAATTCTTTTGAACAAACTTTGTAGTCGTTCATCCCAGTATATGCTACCAACCCAATATTAGGTCACTAGACCTTTCGTGAAGATATATATCGTTAAATGGAAAACTTAGCAACAAACAGACGGATGCCTCGCCCCTCACCTAATAAAGGTGAACTAAAAATAGTCAATCAAGGAGATAAGATAATGGTAAAATATATTATGCTGACGAATGATAACAATATTATGATATGGAGAATGAGACTTTATAAGATAGTTGTAAGATGTTGAATGAGATTTTATACTGAAAGCTGTAACCCTACCAAAATTTCTTATACTTGCTTAAAGCAAAAAATAAGAATACAGTATCTGTTTTCTGACAGAGTTTCACCATTCTATTCCACGTGTACTATTAAAAGTTGGCATCTTAGTTGATTTCAACATATTCATGACTAAGGTTAAGATTTTTTTTGGGTTTTTTTTTTGTAATTAATTTTCAAGAGTTATTTGTGAAACATATGAATTCAAACTTAAGCTCTCTCATGAAAGTGCGAAATATATTTGCAAAAGATTTAAATTCACACTCAAGCTCTCTCATGAAAGTACGTAATACGTTTGTAAAAGATTTAAATTCACACTTAAGCACTTTCAAGACATTAAGTGAAAACATATCTTGTGAAAATAAAGTGTTGAACCAAAGGTCTACTGATAAGCAATAACAAAGTCTCACATCAAAACACCATTAATTTGTACAACGTATAACACATATCACAGGAAGCTTGTCCATCAAACAAATTGTGTTCATCAAGTGTTCATTAGGTAAACTCTCAGAATATCTAGCCATGAACAGTCAACACGGATCTGTTTCAGAGATAGGGACATCCTAACTCTGATAATAGCTTGTTTAATAACAGGCATGTCGTCGTTCAGATGAAAAGATGGTATCCCTTTCATTGCAACAAATCCATGGTTTTTCTCTCATTTTGTTAAATGCAACATGCACAAATATTTTTGCTACATATTCAAATTTACATAAAACTTCTATACTCATAATTGGAAAAAAAAATTGAAATATATATTAGAGATACAATATTAAAGATACTGTGTCAGTGAAAAGATTATAATTCATAAATAAGTAATACATTTTTTGTATGTCACTTTACAGTGAAGAAAAGAAAATTTACAGCAAATAATCAGGTATCATGTCTTGAGTAAATTCTCATTGAAGCTTCTGATAACAAATACTGTATAGACTAGTCAATTATTTTTTGTGGGGATCGCATTTTGCGATTTCGCAGATCACTAAATTAAAAAAAAAACTTTTTTTTAAATCAAATCATCAAAATTTTGATCCGCAAAGATAAATGACTATATAATATTCTCCAATTCAACTGAACCCTAACATAACAAACTTTACATCAAACGCTCTGAAGATCAGTGTCATAATTAAAACTACATCACACAAACAATGACTGAAATGATATCAAATTTACAAACCAGATATTCCTTGTTTATTTTTTGTGGATCGTCCATAAAGGATCAAGAGAACTGAGGGGGTCAGAGGGGTCAGACGCCGCCGAATCCATTAACGAGGAATGACTCTGAGAAAAACTAGCTTTTGTCACTTTTTTCTTCCCAGTTGCAGCTCCTAGTGTGAATGTCTTTGGGTCCTGTAGGTCTGCGAGGGAGCCAGGAAGTGACCCTTCCTTACCTGTCAGGTGTTCAGAAGAACCACCTAAAGAGGCCACACCTGACCCCTGTCCTGACCCCACACCAGTATCACTTAACACAGTACCAGTACCTTCATTGCTTTTTAACGACATTTCTGAACTTGATCGGCTCATCACAATGCTTCTTGCTGGTGAATCCAAACCTGAACTTTTAATCACATTTTCATCCTTCAATTGAACTGGTTGGTCCAGTTCGGCTACGTGTTCAATCAACTGTGATGAGTCTGTGCGTTGAACCACGTCTGGCAGACTACTTAACAACGGTTTTGTATCCATTCCTTGACTGGCGCTTGACTCTTTGGTGAATTCTACTTTTTCATGTATTCCTTCTACAACGTTGTCGACACTCATGCCCATCTTGGCCATATTGCTCTGAAGTGTCTTAAAACTAAGGTTACCGAACACAACATCTTCCGTCGGAGTCCATTGATTTGTTTTCTCTCCTGGCTGTGGCAGCTTGTCCCCAAACGAGGCTTTGTGTACTAAGATTCCTCCTGAAATAGAATCAAAGTTGTCTTGTCAAGGACAAAAATATCTGGTACCAATATGAAATAATCCAAAGCATCACATCAATGTAGTGTTACATTTATGCAATGTAGAAAGTAGATCCTATTATAAATAATCATTCACTCCCTTGAGAGTGAGACAAGCTGAATCTAAAGCCTGGTACTTGACAGCTTAAGATTCTTACCCGTCAGATTATCTTGCACTCAAAGAGGAGACAGATTCTATGTTTAAAATTTACATATCAGTACTTTAAACTATTGATTGAAAATGTTCATAAAGAAATTTTGATTGAGTTTATAGGAAAAATGTCTGAAATTCAGGTTCTTTTACAAATCTTTTGTACTTCATAATACAAACATGAACTGAGAAATACATTGAAAGACATTCATATAAAATTTCATCTATAACCAGGTTAGTTTTCTTACAACAAAATATCAAGTTGTGCTTCTGAGTAACATCATCTACAAGTTTTCTGATTGTAGATTAAAAAAAACCAGATTTTAGAAAATATTTTATTATGTAACACTAAATAGAGCTTACGTTGTGCTAAGATGTCTTGAGCGTAGTACAACGTCGCCTCGTAACAGAACTTGAGCTGTGATTTTTCCCGGATGGCGTGTCGGCGACGGCGGAGCATCTTCTTGGCGACATCTTGTATGTTGATGATGCCACTCCCGTGGTCAATTTCTTGTCTGCTTGTGTAGATCATTAGAAAGGTTCCAGTCCTCCCTATACCAGTACTAAACACGGAAAAAGGGTTCAAATTACCGTAAAAATACTATGTTAGCGGTAGCTTTATTTTAGTGCTTTTCGCACTGTTTTTGAAGCGCTAATTCGCATTTGCACTAATATTTGACTGCACTAACATAAACATGTGTACTGTTTTTTCATGAAATTCAATAAAATGAAATATAGTGTTATAAGACATAAGCAAGAGGTCCATGGTCATTTATTTGACTACTGGCACAATAAAATGTGATCAAAGTATACTGCAGAGGATTTTTTTTTTTTTTTTAAATCAATGCGAAAGAATGAAATGGGCTAAAATATTTATCTTTTCTTAGGCAACAATTAAGCATTGTACACAAGGAACAAGGAACTCACCAGTAGAAGTTGTCTGATATATTTGACTATTGTTACCTTAAAAATAGGTCAAGGTCATTCAAGCAATGTGTGACCTTGAAAGTAGGAAGGCTAATGATGGTTGTATTGGTGAAAGTCAGAGTGCTAACACATCATCATACGATCCTGTTCTTCATACATTACCTGCAGTGAACTATGACAGGCTTCAGCAAGCTCCTCTGCTGTCGGTAAAAGCTATGAACCTCGGTGATGAACTGTAGAATGTGTGGTACCTTCTCCGGAAACCCACTGAAAGATTGAATATAAAATGTGTATTATCAAATATTAATGAAATCCTGTTTCAGGGTAGATACAATGTACGGCTACAGATGGCTTACAGGGAAATACTGGAAGGCCAGCTTTTTTTTTTAACTTTTTAAAGACACAGGTCTGCTGTATGCTGATAATGTTCTTTAACTTTATATTGGTTTGATAAAAATCAGACTCATTAACAATAGTTTTTAAGAAACCAATCCAATTGCAAAACCTTTAAGGCATATGTTGGTGACTTTAATAGTGCTGCCAGAAAAAGAAACAGCAAGGTTTTGTTATTGCAATTTTTCTTTACATGCGAGACAAAAATAACAATGCTGATACAATGTTTTACTTACGTAAATTTGTCTAATCATGGTTTCTATCGACAAACTTACCTGACTGGCCAGTTCTTATACTGTAGTTGTACAATAGTTCTACCTTGTCGTTTCTGAAAATATCAAATGATAATTATGCAAGCAACTTTAAATTATAATTTACATTATTTGAGTATAACCTCAATAGTAAATTAAACTTTTAACCTTCCGATAAACAGCACTTAAAGTATAATCACAGTACAACCTCATGAACTCAAAGTCAGTTTAAAACTTCAAATTTTATCTGAATACATCAAGTTGAGTTAAATACTTAAATATATAATAAAATTATAATAAAATTAGAACCAACAAAAACAACTTTTCCAATGTATTAAGAAACCAGTAAGAAAACTTTTTACTCTTTCATAGATTTTCAAAAACTCTTAACTGAATTTTCAAAGACTTGATCATTCTTCCAAGAGAAAAAGATTTTTTTTACAGTTAAAATGGCTGAGGTTGATATTGACCTACCTCAGGATTGTTAAGGTAAATAATTCGCTCTGTCCACAGCTGTTTGTCCTTGACACTTTGTAAGGTAATGGTCAGCGCACCCTGGTGAACTAAATCACCCTTCTGAAGGGGCCAGTACTCTGGAAATTTCTACAACATAACAAAACCAGTCAATGTAATATATACTCACATATATAAAACAAATTAATACCTCTGATGTTAATGCAACTTTAACAAGTTAACAAAAT
This sequence comes from Argopecten irradians, assembly GCF_041381155.1. Classification (NCBI taxonomy): domain Eukaryota; kingdom Metazoa; phylum Mollusca; class Bivalvia; order Pectinida; family Pectinidae; genus Argopecten; species Argopecten irradians. Next base: position 9,510,247 of record NC_091149.1, on the reverse strand, counting down.
ATTTCAATTTTAGAGTTTTCATTTATGACCAAAAATTTTCTGTACAATGTAAATTGTTAAAGATGGATTCCCTCATATTTTTCATAATCTGTGAACAGATTTCCGTTTTTTTTTTGTATTTTTCCTTGGTTGTAAAAGTCAGAAGATTAACAAAGTAATGCAATGTGTAAGTTTTAAGAAGAATTAATTTTAATTTGTTTTCATACTAAGTCCAACTCTCTGATTGACAGATTATTTTTCTTCATATACTATGAAGAAAAATTCTGATAATGGCACGAAAATCCGCCATAATCATGACGTCACAATAGAGACATCGACCTTGCGTATTGATTTAGAAAAAAATATCCATTGGAAAATCAATGTAATCGTATGTTCAAACATATTTTTTGTTACCACGTAGTCTGAAAAATTAATTATAAGCACTGATGTATCTATTTTTTAACTTTATGGGATTATGAAATTAATTTTGTTTGCGAACTTTTGTGAGAATCCGTTATGCGGATTCACACAGTTTGCAAACAAAATTTCTTTCATACCCCTATGAAGTTTGAAAATAGTAACATCAATGCTGAAATAATTTCAAATCCATAACAAATACATAATAATCCATGCATTCATAATTATTTAACTGAACAAATTTTGTATTTTAAACACAAAGTTCACAATCTATACTACCAAGAAAAATACACACAAAAAAAGAAAATGTTTGCATATAACAAAAATTAGAACGCAATTACATGGCAACCTATCTGTTAACAAAATATTCAGAAGTATTTAACAACCAACAAATGGTAGCTTTGAGCTCTGTCCTACCTTGCCTGTCTCTAGTTCACTCGATAACATTACGATCACCTCCACACCTTGTTCATACACCATGAGCCAGAAGTCCTGAACCGTTCCCGGTAGGGGGGCTTGTGTTGCTATGAACTTGGGACAGGACGGTGATAGTTCCTGTAATCACGACATACAAACATGTGTGTAAATATATTGTGTATATGTGTACATGACATACAAACATGTGTGTAAATATAATGTGTATATGTGTACATGACATACAAACATGTGTGTAAATATATTGTGTATATGTGTACATGACATACAAACATGTGTGTAAATATAATGTGTATATGTGTACATGACATACAAACATGTGTGTAAATATAATGTGTATATGTGTACATGACATACAAACATGTGTGTAAATTTAATTGTGTAAATACAAAAAGTGTGTAAATATATGTGTATATGTGTACATGTACAAACATGTGTGTAAATATGTGTATATGTACATGTGTTAAATATAATGTTATATGACATGACATACAAACATGTGTGTAAATATAATGTGTATATGTGTCATGACATGTGTATATGTGTACATGACATACAAACAAATATATGTGTAAATATACAAACATGTGTGTAAATATATGTGTATATGTGTACATGACATACAAACATGTGTGTAAATATATTGTGTATATGTGTACATGACATACAAACATGTGTGAAATATATTGTGTATATGTGTACATCAAAAACTGCTACAGTATTTCACCATATAAAGTCAAGGGCATTTAAAAAATTGAAAAAATGAAAAGGTATTTAATAAGATGAAATTATTGCAATTAACCCTATACAGTTTTGATAGTTGGTATGCCCAAGCAATTGAAATGAGGCCTCAAAAAAGTGAGGAGTGCTTACAAGAATTTGGGCACTTATTGGGTCTAATACAGAATTTAAGCTGTTTATCAGGTTTAACATCCGAGAGTCATTATCATAGAACATTTAAACAGGTACAGAGGTAAATGAGTTAATATCTACATTGATCCAGCTAGCGTTGATGTAATCATCTTTGGTTGAAGTCAACACCACCCTCGTCTCGTCATCTGAAACATCACAGTAAGACATTCATATATACCTGACGGCTTTACCCGAGGCTTAAGCATAGGTTAATTAATATTCATGCTTCAAAACTATAACATCCATTCCAACCTTGTATAAATCAGATGGAATGTTTTTGGTTTCACAAGAATCACAAATTTGTTTCATAAACTAGAGGAAAGAGATTAGCTGACAAGCACTAAGCGAGCCTGATGCTGACCCCATCCTGTGAACAAACCCATGACAGTTCTTATTACATTTTTCTCTGGACAAGAATACTGACAATTTCCGAAGTGCTAGGTCAGTGATAGAGCTAAAATTTGGTTTGTTTAGTGATTTAATAGCACTAGTCATGTTCCTTAAGGATGTGTCAGGTTGAGAAAGTTGAAGAAAGTCAGAGTACCTGGAGAAAAACCACCAACCTGCAGTCAGTATCGGGAAACTGCAGTGTAGGGTGAATAGAGTTAAAGACAATACAAGAGTTAAATCAAAATAAAGGGTAAGATTGATATAAATAAGCTGTGAAATAGTTTACAAACCTTTTATTGGACAACTTCAATATTTGACAGATTTTGAACACGAGTGAAAGAATCTTTTGATCTATATACTTGTAGTTATTCCCCCTGAATCTCTGAGTTTACTTACAAGGCATCACATCAAGTTCTCTGTTCTTCATCGTGTAACATCGTGCGATGGCCATCGGTAGTTTCCGGCCTTCCTTTTCCTGTTCATCAATCAATTCCTACAGAAAGCAAACAAACAAAGATTAATTATAAAGCAATTTCTCAAATAACAAGTCATTCAGCAAACAAATATAAGAGAAATGTTGATTATAAAGCAATTTTCTCATACAACAATCCTTTCAATAAAAAAATAATGGAGAAATATTAATCATAAAGCAATTTCTCAAATAACAACCTGTTCAACAATGAAAATAGTTTACAAAAAATAAAACACACCTACTGACTAAATTTAACCAAAGGAGCTAAGCCTGTGTCATAAACAAATATAATTCATACGTTCATGTCATCAATAATTAAGACATATGTGTAATATCATTATTGTATCATCACTTATAAATAATTATTTTTTCTCTGTTTTCATACTAAATCTGCATTCTGATTGGCTGATTATTTTTTTCATACCAATATGAAATTGAAAATAAAAATCTGAGAATGGCGCAGAAACCGAAGTTATCGTGACGTCCCTATAGAAACATTATATTGCGTATTGATTTGGAAAATAATCCCTTGGAAAATTAATGGAATCAGACTAACTCACCTTCCAGGCAATGTCGAGCTGAGTCGGACCTGAACAGGTAGTTTTATCAAGTCCCTCCACAAACTTGGCCAATTTTTCCGTCTCGCTCACAAATTTGTCTCTGGCACAGATATCGGAGTATGGATCTTTGGACATTTGTCGTGAAACATTGCCCTTCATCAACGCCTCTTCCTTCTGTTGTTGGATCTCCTGAGCCGTCAATACCTTCGGGGTCATCACGTCATTGTCTCGTCCAATCGGGCTTGAGGACAGAATATCATCCAATGAGGTGTTAGATGATACTGAGAGATTCCTTTTGTGTGTATGATGAGAGGCTTCTTTTGATTGGCTCCTGGAGACATCGGTGCCCGAGGGGGCTGGTGTAGGAGGTTGACTGGCCTGGGGGGTAGGGGGTAATGTCTGAGGTGGTATGACCGGCCCCGGGGAGGGGTGCACTGGCTGGGTAGGTGGGAGATGTCCAGATAATTTACTGATATGGGCAGGAGCTGAATTTTCAACCTGGAACACACAAACACCTCAAAAATCTTAGAAAAATATTTTAAGTATTAAAAAAAAAAAAAAATCAAAAACATCAAGAAGTTCAAGACATCTTGACCGTCACCTGAGAAATGCTTTGTATACTTTTAGCATAGTTTGTTTTACACTTATTCACAGACATGTTATAGAAACCTTGAGGGGGAACTTTTCGTTTTACTACGATACAACCATGAATTTGTTGCAAGTGTGTTCAATACAGTAAAACATGTATTACTGTATTCCTCCTGCCTAGAAGAACTAATATATAAAGAGAAAACCTGTACAAACCTTTTTTGAAATTGAAGGCAAATGTTGAAATATAGATCACAGCGACCTGGTTTTGGTAAGTAACATACCATCTTAACTTGATGGAATCCAAAGCTAACTACTTGGTATAAAGTTGCAATATCTAATAATAGAGGAAATAGAGCCCAGACAAGGGTGGAAAGATAGATGGAAAGAAGGCCAGAAAGAATGAAGGAAAGACGAAAGGAAGGACAGTCAAAATGAAAATCTATTGTTCCTGCTTCCTGTTTCTGGTGGTGGACTAGTGAAGACTTACCGGCTGAGTGCTAACACTGGGTTTGTGACTGGGAGAGAGATCGACTGCCTCCAGATCCTTAGCCAGTTGTACGACACTAGCAGGAACGTCACTCTTACCATCGCTGACCGGTTTAGAGGTCTGACTCGGTACCATAGGCTGTAGAGGGGAAGGAAGTGACCCTTGTAACACATCGGGGGATAGCGGGTTCTGTGACACAACTGGACCTGTTCACAGGAAAAATATCAAAATTCATATCAGACACCAAATATTATCATCTTAGCAATTTTGCACCATCATTTTTATCTTATTTTTTTACAAACTTTTTCATACAGTAAAAGGTAATTGTCTGCATTGGTGTGTGATGACGAGTTTATCAAATATACTGTTGTTTCATGCCTTATTATATGGTCAACAGTCAAAAACTGTTTTCCCAAGATGTTGAGGCCAATCCAGGCACTATTTCCCGAGGTCAATGACATCTTGTTTATAAAGCATCATGAAGCATTATTGAAGTCATTATAGTGTTATTAAACCTGTTTTGTGATATTAACCATGAAATGGCAGAAAAAGTCTTTTTTTTTTATATTCAAATTTTGTAGTAGGAAACATCTTGTTTCATATTTTGAGAAAATTGTGTTCAAGACAGACATTTCACAAAATCATTCTGAACCTACTAGTGCAGTATAAACATTAATCAAGATTTTTAATTTAATTAAGGATTTCACAAAAAGCATTGTGATTTTACTGTTTACTGTAGTGTGTCATCGATTTCTTAGACTACCTACCATGTCCATATGTTGTCATTGGTTGGCCTCTATCTAAATAGGGATTAGGGGGCCGGTTGAAAGTCCCACCAGCCTACAAATAGTTAATAACGGTTGTTATACTATTACCACATGACACCAAGAGCTGCAGAATGTAAATAAACCTAAAACTTACTCTTGATAAAGAAAATGAAAAGCATCATATGCTAAAAACTTGATTTAGGATTGAACCAACATTGTGTGTACAGCATATTTCTTCACAATAAAACCAATTTAGGATCAAATTTATAGAGAGTATAGAGAGCACACTTAATCACATTAAAACCAATCACAGATCTAGAGATACTGATGTTTTACCTGACTAGGAGGAATTGATGAGGAATACTGGCTCTGGACAGACGCTGGAACTGGTTGTCGTGGGAACATACTCTGTTGTGGTATAGCCTGCTGTCCCTGCAGATAACTTTGTTGACCTTGACCTTGCTGTCCGGTGAATCCTTGACCTTGCTTTCCTGGCATCATTTGACCTTGGCCTTGCTGTCCTGTCATCATTTGACCTTGGCCTGACACCATTTGAGGTTGACCTTGATGTCCTACCTGTCCATACTGTTGGTTGACCATTGGACTTTGTTGTCCTTCCACTTTCTGACCAGCCATCATAGGACTAGTGTTATACTGACCGCCTTGAGGTTGTCTTTGCATTTGTCCCTGAATCTGCTGATGACCTTGATGTTGTCTTGGTAACTGTTGTTGCCCTTGATTCTGTTGTTGTCCTGGAAACTGTTGTTGACCTTGAATCTGTTGTTGACCAGGAAACTGCTGTTGACCTTGAATCTGTTGTTGCCCTGGAAACTGCTGTTGACTCTGATGTTGTTGTTGTCTTGGCAACTGTTGTTGTCCCTGTATCTGTTGTTGCCCTGGTAATTGTTGTTGCCTTGGTAATTGTTGTTGTCCTGGTAACTGTTGTTGCCCTTGTAATTGCTGTTGCCCTGTTAAGTGCTGTCCCTGCATCTGTTGTTGTCCAAACTGTTGTTGTCCTGGTATATGTTGTTGTCTCTGTGTCTGTTGTTGCCCTAACTGCTGTTGCACTGGAATTTGTTGTTGCCCTGGTAACTGATGTTGCCCCTGCACTTGTGGTTGCCTTAGCTGTTGTTGCCCAGGTATCTGTTGTTGCCCTGATAACTGTTGTTGTGTTGAAGCTATTTGACCTTGTTGTGTTGGCTGACCTTGAGTGAATTGACTTTGACCTGACCTTGACTGGGGTATCATTGCTGCTCCAGATACCTGCTGTACTGGATGACCCCGGCCTGTCTGTTGGTATGGCGACTGCTGCCATGTTTGCTGGCCTGATTGTGGTATCTGACTGCTAGCCATAGACGTGGAAGCCTGAGAGGCCTGAGGATAAGTACCAACTGACTGGCCCTGGGGGTAGCCCTGTGATACAGGTACAACATTCTGTCCCGAAGAGTGTGAGGGATACTGTAGTTGAGGAGGGGCAGTCTGACCCCCTGACTGATGCTGATGGTACCCCTGCTGAGCAGTAGCTTGACCCCCTGTAGATACAGGTACAACATTCTGTCCTGATGAGTGGGACGGATATTGTAGTGGAGGAGTTGGGGTAGATCTATGTTGTTGAACTTGTGGTTGTTGATGTTTTGGCAATTGGTTTGGAAACTGGTGTTGTTGGGGCAGTTGTTGCTGCTGTAATTGTTGTGGCAACTGCTGATGTGGCAATTGTTGTTGTTGTGGTAACTGCTGTTGTGGTAATTGTTGTTGTGGTAACTGTTGTTGTTGTTGTTGTTGCTGTTGTAATTGATGCTGTGTCAACTGTTGCTGGTGTGGGAACTGTTGCTGCTGCTGTGTCATCTGTTGCTGTGGTAACTGCTGTTGTTGTTGCTGTGGGAACTGCTGTTGTTGTTGCTGTTGGAACTGCTGTTGTTGTTGTGTTGGAACAATTGTTGTTGTGGTATCTGTTGTTGCTTGGCTACTTGATACTGTTGTGATACTGAATGTGGTACAGAATATGATTGCTGTGTCGTTTGTTGCTGGTTTTGCATCTGTTGTTGTGATACTGGAGGGTGTTGTTGTTGGTGTTGCTGGTGGTGTTGTATCTGTGGTGGAAAGCCTGGTGTCTGCTGACCAGGTTGTGAAGTTGTTGCCTGTGCTGGCAGCTCCCTATAATGTTGATGCACTGATGGTGAAGAGTTGGCAGGGGAGATAACTGGTGTATGTATCGTAGATACAGTATTTGTGCCAGTCTGTTGTTGGTGAGGGTCTGAAACCTGAGACATGTGCCCCGGATACCCTGAAGGATTTGCGTATGTGAACTGACTAGTCATACTGGGTTGGGATGGCATTTGCATTCCGCTTAAATGGGAAGAGACACTTTGTGGTACATGGGGGCCTCCTGCAGGGGTTGGGACATTCTGTGGTCCCTGAAGTCCCTGTGGTTGGGTTGGGACACTCTGTAGACCTTTGGGGCCTCCAGGGTGGGATGGGACACTATGTGGTCCATGAATGTTTCCTGGGTGGGGTGGCACATTCTGAGGTCTATTAGGGTCAACTGGGTGGGATGGTGGGACATTCTGCAGTCCCTGTGGCATGCCTCCTGGGTGACCATGGGTCGAGATATTCTGAGGTCCCTGTTGGTTAACTGGGGGCTGTGTGATCTGTTGCAGTTTGTGTGTATCTGTAAGGTTAGATGGTTGGTTCCTGTGGGGCTGGCTCACCCCGGCAACAGTAGAGGGAACCGATGCTGGATTAAAGCTCGGCTGTGGCGAGGGCGAGTGAGCTGGAGACAAGCTTTGAAGCCCTGGACTGCCCACCGGACTGGGATAGCCTTTATTGTCCTGTCTTTGGATCACAGTCTGTCTGGGATCTGGGCAATAGGACCCACTACCTCTCATCAAAGCAGCCTTCATTTCCGCCTCAGAACCGTATCCTCCAGGCATCTCCAAGCTCTGGAAAGGACTGCCAGGGAGACTTCCAGTCCCGCCTGGAAAATGAACAGGAGAGTCTGGAACACTTCCTGGAAGTGAACTTGTGTCTGAGTCTTTAGCTCTGTTTCTCTTTGCACTCGGATTATCCTTACCAAATGTCTTTGGTTTCATGAATGGTAGAAAGTCCTTGAGTTTAGGTCCCTCAAACCCAGTAATCACACCCGAGCCGGGTGGTGGTTGTGAGCTAGGCAGAGGCGATTGTCCAGGAATGTTATCCAAGGGCATTGGAACTGCTCCAATCTGACTAGGCATTCTGCCTGAAACAGGAGAGTCCAGAGCTCCGGAGCCATCAATCTTTCCTGGCTTGGGTGCCATTGGTCTGGATGGAGCCGAGACTACAAAACAGACAATGTGTTTCTTACAAAACATGTTCTTCATAATACTACAAAGCCAGTTTCTTTCGCATGCGATACATTTTTCAGGAGTTTCACAATCTGAATAAATTTCAAAAGTTTATCTTTGAAAACTAATACCTACATCATTTATGTTGACAGGAATTTTTTTATCAAATTTTTTAATACGGAAATGATAATCTTTGCGACTTTGTTTTGATATAGAAATTGTAAAATTTGGTAGTCGTGAAAGATGGTCGATTTACAGTAGTTGGTGTGAGTGTAAGTAGACTTATTAAATAAAAAACAATGTTAAACAAATAGAGCATGTCTCTGGCTTAGACACCAAGTTTTAGTTTATAGGACATGGAGACCGTCAGTCTCCCTAAACCAAAATCATAAGGGCCATGACAAAAATCTTGGGCCCCAAACTACCAACACCCAACTTAATCATAGCTGATAATAGGTTCATGAACACTGTTCAAATTAAGTTTATCTTAACTGATAAGTGAAACAAATGACAGTATATTGGTTTTGCAAACAAAATTATATAAACAGGCAAAAAAATTAATGGCCCAGTGAGCCCTTTATAACACAAAAACAGAGGACCTGTGAAGATTTATGGGATTCGGAGACCCCGGTCTTAGATTACTGTCGATGGCTGCATGATTTAACGTGATATTAAAGTGGCTACACTATGGATGAGTCAGTTGAGGTATATTTTTTTCATAATCTAATAAACCTGTGGGATAAGAAATCAGGTTTGATTCTCAAATAAAATTTTAGACAGTCAGTTTACCTTTAGGTTTGTATCTGTTCATGATTTGTTCGCGTTCTTCGTGTTGAACTTTACACAACCCTCGACATCTATCGGCCAGTCGTGTTACGTTTACTTCCAGCTTCCTATAGAACTCTAACCCTTTCTGAGATTTTGCTATCAAGTCCTCATACACGTCGTAAGAGTTGATCAGATCCCGAATCCTTCCCTCTCGCCTGGAATTACAGGATATCATTATGTTATAAATATCTACTGTATATGTACTTATCTTGGCATAATCAAAGTTTAGTGAAAACCAGCCTCGACCTGGTTAGAACAATGATGAATTCGAATAATCACTATAATGGCTATACAATATATATTGGCAGAGCAATTTCTGGAGCGAAAAACAAGATCTCTTAAAAAAAAATGTAATTTTACACGTACAGTATCTGGATAAGACAATGATTACATATTAAGCATAAAGAAAATCTATCGTCCTTAGTCATAATTCATGTCATATTTGGAATTGCAGATAATTTTTAAAATAAAATTTAATTCACACAAAAAGAAAGTTGGTCAATGAAGGTAAGAATGTACAAATGTCATTCATATTTATCATTCTTATTTATGTAGGAAATAATGAGTATCAACTGCAGTTTGTCCACTTAGATTTCTTTTTCCCTGGTTTGGAAACATCATTTTTACCATGTCCACAAATTTAAGAAAGACCTTTAAACATTCAAGACTTGGTGGGCGGTTTCCTGAATACAGTGTTTTACCTGGCTCCAGTGTCCACAGTGGTTCGCCTCAGACTGGCATACTTAGCGTTACAGTCGGTCAGAGCTCGCAAGATATTGTCCTGAGCCGCCAAATTCTGATTGATCAGAGCTACTTTCTCTTCATGCTTCTTCAGCTGCTCCTCAAACAGTTTCTATAAATCATGACAAATAATACACCATCTCAAATAAGTTTTATGCAAAGACTTTTGGTAACCTGACCTCCAGTTTCATTTTGGGGTTTTTAAACCAATACAGTCCAACCCGGTTATTATTAATTCCTTGGGACCTTGAAATCTTTTCATATTATTTGGGTTTCGTCCTAGGTGGGTTAACATTTGTACAGCAAAAACCAAAAAAGAAACAATATGAGACTTTGCCCTGTGATATACTATTGTTTTATTGAACATTTTTCATCGCTTTCATCTTAATGCAAAATTTGAGTGCATGTGTTAACACACGACAGTAATCAATTATCAAAACTTACCTGGTTTTATCACTTCACATTATGTGCGATTAAAATAACACAAAAAAGGGCCCAAAGGACTCAAATATCATTATGTATTATGGAGATTTTCGTATAAAGGAATTCATACTAACTGGTAATAAATACAAGGACATTGAATGTAATTTGGAGAGGATTTCAATTCCACTTGTATAAAACAGGTTTTTTGTACTTTCTGAGTTTGGGTTAGACTGTAGATTCCCCTTTATCACTTGTTCACTCTTTCTAAGCCCATGTTGGGCAGTTCCAAAGTATTTACCACAGATCTGTGTTTCTTTGAACATGATAACTGCTTATATTAATGACAAATTAACTTTTACATTACATCAGTAATCGTACCTCTTTATTGGTTTCCTGTGTCACTATGACACTGGTAATGTCGTCATTTTTACATTACATCAGTAACCGTACCTCTTTATTGGTTTCCTTATGTGTCACTATGACACTGGTAATGTCGTTATTTTTACATTACATCAGTAACCGTACCTCTTTATTGGTTTCCTCCTGTGTCACTATGACACTGGTAATGTCGTCATTTTTACATTACATCAGTAATTGTACCTCTTTACTGGTTTCCTCCTGTGTCACTATGACACTGGTAATGTCGTCAATTTTACATTACATCAGTAATCGTACCTCTTTATTGGTTTCCTCCTGTGTCACTATGACACTGGTAATGTCGTCATTTTTACATTACATCAGTAATTGTACCTCTTTACTGGTTTCCTCCTGTGTCACTATGACACTGGTAATGTCGTCAATTTTACATTACATCAGTAATCGTACCTCTTTATTGGTTTCCTCTTGTGTTACTATGACACTGGTGATGTCGTCGTTTTTTATCTGGTCACGGAGCTCCCCTTCCAGATGTGTACGCTGGGCCTTCATCTCGTCCACCTTACTCAGTAGACGCTGTAGCTCTTTAACCACAGCATCATCCTCTGGATCTACAAACGACACTAAGCTTTTAATTTTTGTGATCTAAAGTTCAGGATTAATAATTTCAATTTAATAATGTCTCAATATTTCACAGGTCAAATTTTTGTGATCAAGACAATGTCTTGCGAAAATGCAAAAATATCATCACTGCTAAAAATAACCGGCTAGACCGTAAGCTTTTGATGGATTTAAATAAAACAATTACGGATGGAAAAATAATAATAAAAATAACATGAAGAACAGCTAGCAATTCTAATAGGGCTTACACAAAACATTGTTGTATTGATAAACTTTACTCTTCTCAAGTTTATACTTACTCTTTTCCTTATCCAATGAGGGGAGAGCTTTCTGGATCTCCTTATCCAATGAGGGAAGAGCTTTCTGGATCCCCCCCAAAGTTTATACTTACTCTTTTCCTTATCCAATGAGGGGAGAGCTTTCTGTATCTCCTCCAAAGTTTATACTTACTCTTTTCCTTATCCAATGAGGGGAGAGCTTTCTGGATCTCCTCCAAAGTTTATACTTACTCTTTTTCTTATCCAATGAGGGGGGAGCTTTCTTGATCTCCTCCAAAGTTTATACTTACTTTTCTCCTTATCCAATGAGGGGAGAGCTTTTTGGATCTCCTCCAAAGGAGAACTCAGTAACTTTAGGTTAGCCACATGTGCATTCATTGCTCTATGCAAGTCACTGTTTGATTGGCTCCCTTTCTTGTGACCTTCCTCATAGAGGTCACATTCCTTTTTAATCCCTGGTAACATTGTATTAGGTGATCGCTTCCCGAACTGTTTCTAAAACAAACAAAAAAAACAAAAACAAAACATCAAGAAACAAAAAACAAAAAGTCAACTGGCATCATTTTGTTATGTTTTGTAGTGTAAACAGTTGTGCATCAACAGTAAAGTTATTTCGATGTAAAAAAAAATTTTGTAGTATGTTCCCACTTTGGATGTAGTTCAGAAAGATTTTATAAAAGTGAAATTAACCAAAATTTCCACAACACAAATAACTTTACTTTCACAGTATCTTATGTAGTTTTACTATATCTCTTATGATTAATAATGTATGACCTTCGACCTGTTAGAAATGATCCTTTTTATGTGGGCCATCGAGAGTGATTTGTATAAATTGTATAACTTGTTTCACAATTAATGTAAACTGAATGAAGTTTATATTATATATATTTCATGACCTCTGACGTGTAGTAAGTAACCTCTGACCCTACCTATGACCTCTGACCTACCTCAAACTCTTCCTCTGCCTCTGTATCCTCCTGTAATAGTTGGTTTATTTCCCTTATGGCACAATCCACTTCAGTGGCGACGTTAGATACAGCTGGAAAAAAACAACAACTTAACATTTGACACCGCTCGGAAAACAAAATAATTGATACCTACTGGGAAGGGAGCTAACTCTGTAATATGCAAAAGCAGAATTACTTTTCTTACCTCCACTAAAGAGAGCAGATGTAGTTTGGGTGAAATAGTATATCAATTTCTTACATGAAATATTACTAAAACCATCATCTTAATCACAATCAAAAGTATATAAAGCATATATAGGTTATTATCCCTGGGGTTGATAATTTCACAATCTAATTGAAATCAGACTTGTAATTCCGCTCCACTACAATGCTCTACATTACGCTCCAATACAAGATCTAACGATGCCCCGATCGGGGTCACCTTAGCATGACCTCTGGCCCAGAATTGTAACATTGCGGACATACAATAGGTAGTTTGAAGCTGTTTATACTTCCGAGAGAATCAACCACACCCAAGTCATCGGGTTATCCTGAGATCTTATTTTAATTAGATTGATAATTTCACTACACATTGCTATGGATGCAAAAATGGATCTGTAGAGAATTAAGAAATGGAAAATCTATATATACCCTTTTTCACATTATTCCAAATTGCTACAATTATGACCAGTAAAAATACCCGTGTATATGGTATCATATACACTTTGTACTTGGTTATTTTTGCAGTTGGGAGAAATTTTCAGGATTTTAACTACTTTGTTGGATGCTTTTTGATGTGTTTTGATATAGCCAAACCTGTCTATAAAGACCGCCCATGGGACCAAAAGAAAGGTCTTTATAGCCATGTAGTTTTTATACACAGGTCAAATTGTGTTGAAATTGACCATTTGGGACTGAGAAAGTGGTCCTATTATTAACTGGGTGGCCTTTACATAGAGTCAGTCATTAGGCAGGCTTTACTGTACAGTAAAACCTGCCTTAGTGACCACCTCTATATAAAGACCACCTGCTTAATAGGACCACTTCCTTGGGTCCCATTATTGACTAAATATCAACACAATATAATCTGTGTATAATAACCACCTCTATATAAAGACCACCTGCCTCATAGGACCACTTCTTTTGGATCCCATTATTGACTAAATATCAACACAATATAATCTGTGTATAATAACCACCTCTATATAAAGACCACCTGCCTCATAGGACCACTTCCTTGGGTCCCATTATTGACTAAATATCAACACAATATAACCTGTGTATAATAACCACCTCTATATAAAGACCACCTGCCTCATAGGACCACTTCCTTTGGGTCCCATTATTGACTAAATATCAACACAATATAACCTGTGTATAATAACCACCTCTATATAAAGACCACCTGCCTCATAGGACCACTTCTTTTGGGTCCCATTATTGACTAAATATCAACACAATATAACCTATGTATAATAACCACCTCTGTATAAAGACCACCTGCCTCATAGGACCACTTCTTTTGGATCCCATTATTGACTAAATATCAACACAATATAACCTATGTATAATAACCACCTCTGTATAAAGACCACCTGCCTCATAGGACCACTTCCTTTGGGTCCCATTATTGACTAAATATCAACACAATATAACCTGTGTATAATAACCACCTCTATATAAAGATCACCTGCCTCATAGGACCATTTCTTTTGGGTCCCATTATTGACTAAATTTCAACACAATATAACCTGTGTATAATAACCACCTCTATATAAAGACTACCTCCTTAATGACTATTTTCAACGCAATTCAACCTGTGTATAAAGACCACCTGGCTTCAAAGACCAGTTTTTCTCTGTCCCTATGGAGGTCTTTATAGACAGATATGACTGTAGTTGTTTCCTTTATGCCTTACCTCCCATGGAGTCGACCAAGTCCTTGATGGCGTTAGTACGGACGCTGATGGCTGCACACTTCTCTAGTAACTGCTGCGGCAGGCGTTCCTGTTCATTAGTTAACTGGGCCTGGTCTAGTTGGAGTGACGACATGAACTGACTGCATAGAAAATATCATCATCAAATTAATTGGGAAAACACATCAGCCCTCATTAAAAGAGCTATTTTTTCTAGTGATAACATTATTTCATCACAACATAACAGTTCAGAATAAAGAATAATTTTTAGTCAGAGTTTTGTGTAATGCTTCATAAAGTTTTGATGATTTTTCCATCAAATATCGTTTTAATTTATATGATATTGGTTAAAAATTATTCATTTAATGTATTGTAATTATGTACAAGTAAGGCAGCTTCTTAATTGAGAAGAGTGATTTTGAAAGTTTAAGGTGGTAGTCTCACATTCCCCAAAATTTTCTTGTAGTTCAATATTTTTCATATTTGATTTATGAAGTAAATATGTTGTTATGCATCTTCTGTCAAAGTTTCGAAGAAATTGAACCATCTATTTTTTCTAAATAAATATTCAAATTTGCCATTTTTGAGTAGATTCTGCACATGAAAAAACAGCATTAGTCTGTACTAAATCCGCCCTGTAAATGAAAATAATTAACAAAATGTTCTACAATATATATATTGTTTAATTGACGTGATATATATCAATCCTTTTTTTAAAAAAAAAAATGCTTTACTTCTCATTATAATTAATTTCTAGTGATCATTTTTGGAGGAAATTAGGTAAAAAAGACGCAAGTAAATTACCTAAAACATTCTCACCAAAATGAAAATAAATCAAAATTGTGAAGTTCAATTTTTATAGAAAAATAACAGACTAAAAAGTGACAAAGTTGCTTTTAATCAGTCAATTTTCAAGAAAATTGAACCACAATTTGTCAAGATAGAGCATTTTTAGCACCAAAAAACCTTCATTTTTCATTGAAAAAGACGGGATTCACAATAGAGTTATCTCCCCTATTATATATACTTTTTATACATTCACTGCAGAATTTTCTGCTACAATATAGCCTAGATGTCAATAGTTTTAGTTTTAAAATAATTAACAATGTTTAAGCAATACATATTTACCATAAAATAGCAATTTAAGATTGATAGGATTATTTGTGTTGTTATTTTTTAAAACTAATAAAATAATTTATTCATAAATTCAAACTTCAGAAAAGGGGGTGTTAATCAAATCGCGGTCATTCAAATGCTTGAAGAGCTTGGGTCACTGTCATAACTCAAGCGTCTGTATGAAAAAATCATGACCTGTCTCCCTTAGCATGAGACTACATTCTTAAGAAAGGGATATTAAATGCTCCTTAAACATAAATGATTTTTCTGACATGTTAAGAGTTCAGTTTCTGTTTGACTAGAGAGAAACATAAAACAAACAGACATATATTCTGTATGTGCATATTAAAGAGTTATCTGCCTTTGTGGATAGGTATTGATTGTGACGACGTTTGCAAGCGGAAATGTCATATTTTTCAGGGAAAACGATGTGAGTTCAGCTAAAAAATAATTACGAAACAATTGATACCTTTCTGCAAGGGAGATAACTCTGTAATATAAAAAGACTGAATAGTGAGAGCTGTGTATCAGAAAACGTAAATCTTACATGAGATGTTCGTTCTTGGCCTCAATGTCAACACCAACTTTTCGGAGAAGCCTTGCCTTTTCCTCGCTGTAATACAAGATACGGGAATGTTTTATTCAGTATTAATGTATATAATAATCAAGTCATATACAAAGATGTGCAAAAGAGACCTACACACATACATGTACAGTGGATCCTGGTTTTAGTTAATTCCACAGGAAATGGAAAATCTTTTCAATTTACCCAAATTTCAATATAACCAAGAAGAAAGACAATGAATATGTATAATCAGGGATTAAATTCATTTCATATCAAGCAGTGTTTCAATATAACCAATTAAGTGGGTTCCACTGTATAAATCTATGTACCCTTACTCACAATATTCTATATAACATAGAAAAATGTGTGTAAAAGTGACCTACACGAATTTACATATCTACATATATACCCTCACTAACAATATACTGTAAACAAACTTTCTTTCGCATGCAATTTACAAATTTCGCAAATTGAAGTAAATCTATGAAAGTTTATATCTGAAAATTAACATCTTCATCATTTATATTGATAGAAATTTCATTTCAAATGTTGATCTTTGCAAAGGACTAGATATGATAATGGCTCTTTTTGGCCCCTAAATCTACCAAATTTTAAATTAAGTATTTAGAAATTAAGTTTCCGCATTTGAAATATTGAATACACCCCTGATAAAAACTTAATGATGTTTTTGTTGACAGAAAGTATGTTTTTGCTATATAACCATGGTAACTTTGCATAAATTATGCAAATTTGAAAATTTTGTCAATTTTGGCATATATTTTGATAGTTTTTCTTTTAAAAGCAATAGAGCGCATTCTAGAACAAACTTTATATTTTAAGAGAATTAGCAGACTCGAAAAATACATCATTTCGAGAAATATAAAGTTTGTTCTAGAATGCGCTCTATGTTAACTAGATGAAAAACTGCATAAAAAATGCCAATTTGATGAAATTTTCACATTTTGCATAATTTATGCATAATAAAATGGTTGCCATGGCAACTAGAACTGCTATATTACCTTATAGCACTATCAAATATATCCGGTATGTAGTTAATATTTGAAATGCAAGAATAACATCTTAAAATAACAGACTTTGAAAAATAGCGGATTTGGGGGCCATAGATGACCCTTACCATATCTAGTCCTTTGTTTTGAATTCATTAGTTGACAATCACTGCGTCAGATTGCAAACCAACGAAATCAATCTTCGTTGTTAACATATATTAGGTAGGGAATATTGTATTTGCTTGTGGTAGTAACCTCATGTTAGATCATTGAAGTAATTTTTTCTGATTTTATTATTGTTGTTAATTTATTTGAATATTAATTGAAATTATTAGTTTTTGTTTCAGAAAGGTTGCAGGCTTTTATAAGAACACAATAATGATAAAACACAAAGAGACCAAAAGAAAGAAGCAAGACTGTCTAGACATGTACATTTTGTCCCAAACTAGCATTATTTTTTTCAATCATTGCTTTATATACATACCTGTATAATGAGGAAGCCTCATGGGCCTTCATAGGAACCAATTTCTGAAAAATATCCGGTCCGGACACTTCAGGGTCGTTAGGATTGAATGGGATTCCTTTCACTAATGAGGCTCCTGTAATAAAAATAATTATATCTTTTATAAGAATGATGCATGAACAATATTACTAATAAGAATTATTTAAACACTCCACCGCCGACAGAGCATAAATCATATTCATCATTCGAACAATAATTTGTGTTTAATCGTGTATATTTATGCCTAATTAACACAAAAAATAATATAAAATAATTTCTTTCGCCTTTGGTTCATGCGCAATCAGTACTTCATTTCATATAGAATATAGTGCCACGGAATTTTTTCGGGATGCAATTAATTATTTTTCATATTTTCAACTTGAAGTAAAATTAGAAGCTCAAACTTTTCAATGGTGGTAATGATGTAAAGTAAGTAACTTTTGTAACTGAAGAAAAATACTAAATCGTCTGCTTCTGTTTTTGATAGTGAACAAATACCATTTGTCAGCGGTGGAGCATCTTTAAACACTGTACAAAGTAAAACAAAGCCTTTGATTCAAATCATCTTGGAATTACTTCATGCAACATCAAGGAAAATGATGGAAATTTTACTCACGAAATATGGAGAAATGGTTGAATCATATATTTGAACTTGCTAAAATATCTTTTTTTTTGATAAAATAAAATCCCTAAAAAATTGACATGCATGAATAACTGGCTATATGGTGTGTAATGATGGATAACCTTTTTAAAGATAACATTTTATGATTGGATAAGGTTCTAACCTTTGACCTCTGGCAGCGTATCCAATGCTGGCACTTTCTCATGGTAAACAAAGTCATTGTCTTTTTTAGACTGGGTAAACCTGCAACAGAGAATCAAAGTATTGAAAGTACTGAAGTGAAACACATTGATGTGACAAATTCAGTATAAAATAACATTATTTGTCTTAGATTTTAATGTTCAATATATAGCCAACAACTTGAAACATTCTTGGATGTGTTTTCTAGAAGAATTAAAAACATTCCTTTTATTCTCCTTGTGAAAGAGCAGAACTTTTTCTGTTAAACTGTACAGTATATATCGTGTTATCTTACTGAAATATACTACTGAAGGCATTTTCCAGAACATTACACTAAAAAAATTGTTTCTTTTGCACTGGAACTGCCACATATTTTATTTATTTGGTTTTTAGGGAATACATATCAGAGTACATTCTGACAGAATATTGTTGAAAATTATTCTCAGCATTGTTCGATCAGGATTTCAGTCATTTTAGACTCGACCTTTCTATTTGGAAGGTATACATCCCTGCTATGTTTTTTTCACCAATTTGGATTTCATTTTCTAAATTACGAAAGTAAGCGTTGAACTAATACACATTTTTAAAGCCTTGTTTGATAGATTTTATTTAATGTTTTTGTACTAACAGAAGGATGCAAACTGTAAATTACTTGCGATTGACTTTCACAAATACACGATCACAGATACTGTATTCTACCCAATAAGCGCCCAGGGTATTTAAAAAATGGAAAAGGTGCTAATAAGACTTAATTATTGCAAATCTATACAGTTATGTGTAGATTTGGTCTTTCTTTATGCGTGGGCAATTGAAATCGAGGTCTCAAAAAGGGGGAGGGCCGTTTATAGGGACATGGGCGCTAATTGGGGCAAATACGTTATTTATAGCCACAAAAGAAAGTTGGGTTACAATTATAGAAACGTAATCACTTACTTGGCTGTGACAACGTCGTTGGTAAACCTCAGAGACTCTTGGATGTCCTGGCCTTCATTCTGAAACAAAACAGATGTTTGGATGATATTCATACTAGCAAATGAAAATCTACAATTTGGAAATCTATCATTTAAGATCCTATAAATCCTAATAGCCAAGATAAATATTTCACACCAGGATTGATAGAATCGTTCACCGGTGAGACAGGGGAATCTCAACCTGAGGCTGTGCCGAGTGTGTGACATCTAAGAATCTTATCCTGAGGCTTAAGATATCCTGTCTAACCCCAAAGAGAGTGAATGATTCTTTTTCTCTTACCCTATGTGAGCATGTGCAAAAATCTCGTGTAGCTTGTCTTTACCCTAGGGTGAGATAGATAATCCCACACTAGTAAAATTGCGGATATTCCTGTCCAGGGTAAGAGAAAAACCTATTCCGCAGTTGCTCCAACCCGTACTCATAACAGAAAAGCAATTATCAGACAATGGACTAACATTAGGTTATAAGACTTATAATGTTATAAGTCTTATAACATTACTTAAGCTCTGATTTCATCACAAGAATTCCTTTTGCCAGTTTGCTACTTTCATCAGCCAATTGACTATCTATAAATTCACTATTTAGACATTGGTCTCATCACTAGAATTACTATTGTCAATAATGGGTCAATTGCCTATCTATTATAACATCATTTATATATCCCTACCTTTGCCAGTTTGCTGCATTCGTTGAGTTTATCCCGCGACGCAGTATAGTATCTATTATATCATTTATATATCCCTACCTTTGCCAGTTTGCTGCATTCATTGAGTTTATCCTGCGACGCAGTATAGTATCTATTATATCATTTATATATCCCTACCTTTGCCAGTTTGCTGCATTCGTTGAGTTTATCCTGCGAGGCAGTATAGTATCTATTATATCATTTATATATCCCTACCTTTGCCAGTTTGCTGCATTCGTTGAGTTTATCCTGCGAGGCAGTATAGTATCTATTATATCATTTATATATCTCTACCTTTGCCAGTTTGCTGCATTCGTTGAGTTTATCCTGCGAGGCAGTATAGTATCTATTATATCATTTATATATCCCTACCTTTGCCAGTTTGCTACATTCGTTGAGTTTATCCTGCGAGGCAGTATAGTATCTATTATATCATTTATATATCCCTACCTTTGCCAGTTTGCTGCATTCGTTGAGTTTATCCTGCGACGCAGTATAGTATCTATTATATCATTTATATATCCCTACCTTTGCCAGTTTGCTGCATTCGTTGAGTTTATCCCGCGACGCTGTATAGTATCTATTATATCATTTATATATCCCTACCTTTGCCAGTTTGCTGCATTCGTTGAGTTTATCCCGCGACGCAGTATAGTATCTATTATATCATTTATATATCCCTACCTTAATTTGCCAGTTTGCTGCATTCGTTGAGTTTATCCCGCGACGCTGTATAGTATCTATTATATCATTTATATATCTCTACCTTTGCCAGTTTGCTGCATTCATTGAGTTTATCCCGCGACGCAGTATAGTATCTATTATATCATTTATATATCCCTACCTTTGCCAGTTTGCTGCATTCGTTGAGTTTATCCCGCGACGCTGTATAGTATCTATTATATCATTTATATATCCCTACCTTTGCCAGTTTGCTGCATTCGTTGAGTTTATCCTGCTGGCAGTATAGTATCTATTATATCATTTATATATCCCTACCTTTGCCAGTTTGCTGCATTCGTTGAGTTTATCCTGCGAGGCAGTATAGTATCTATTATATCATTTATATATCCCTACCTTTGCCAGTTTGCTGCATTCGTTGAGTTTATCCTGTGACGCAGTATAGTATCTATTATATAGAGAATACACGGTTAGTATCTTACAATACAGGGTTTATTTTGGTGCGAGACTTAGGAAAGCCGAGATGACGAGGCTTTGCCGAGTCATCTCGGCTTTCCGTGTCGAGCACCAAAATAAAACTTGTATTGTAAAGATACTAACCGTGTATTATGTTTATCCTGCAACCATTATGGCTTTCAAAACAAAAGCAAATTGACAGTTCCTTACTTTTTTCGCTCGAAGCGAGACGCTTCTTGATGCGGAGGTAAAGATTCATTCACATAACCGAATGAGAGTGTACTCCTTTTTTACTGCCGTGGAAAATAAATAAGCGCATTCACAAACAGTAACCGTAATGCTATTCATGGTTGATATATCACTGAAAGGAAATGAAAATACTCAAATAACGACCAATACCCATTAAAGAATTACCTTATACAATACATACCCTTTGTCATGAGCCAAGAAAAAGACGACACCGCCATTTCGAAATTTTCAATATCGTAAAAATGACGTCATTCGTCGATGAATTGTGACGTCACGTTTTAGCGGGACTGAATGACGTTTCATTCACCGGAAGGTTCAAGTTCTGAGTCAAGTTAGAAAAAGTTCCGTCAGATATGGAACAAATTCACGTGATCGTATTGACGGATAAAGCATATCGTATCGACGGATAAAGCACAAGTTTATCCGGCAGTAGTTTATCGGTCAGTATGTGGGACAGTTGCAGGATAAATCATTTATATATCTCTACCTTTGCCAGTTTGCTACATTCATTGAGTTTATCCTGCGAGGCAGTATAGTATCTATTATATCATTTATATATCTCTACCTTTGCCAGTTTGCTGCATTCGTTGAGTTTATCCCACGACGCAGTATAGTATCTATTATATCATTTATATATCTCTACCTTTGCCAGTTTGCTGCATTCGTTGAGTTTATCCCGCGAGGCAGTATAGTATCTATTATATCATTTATATATCCCTACCTTTGCCAGTTTGCTGCATTCATTGAGTTTATCCCGCGAGGCAGTATAGTATCTATTATATCATTTATATATCCCTACCTTTGCCAGTTTGCTGCATTCATTGAGTTTATCCCGCGACGCTGTATAGTATCTATTATATCATTTATATATCCCTACCTTTGCCAGTTTGCTGCATTCGTTGAGTTTATCCTGCGAGGCTGTATAGTATCTATTATATCATTTATATATATCCCTACCTTTGCCAGTTTGCTGCATTCGTTGAGTTTATCCTGCGAGGCAGTATAGTATCTATTATATCATTTATATATCCCTACCTTTGCCAGTTTGCTGCATTCGTTGAGTTTATCCTGCGAGGCAGTATAGTATCTATTATATCATTTATATATCCCTACCTTTGCCATTTGCTCATTCATTGAGTTTATCCTGCTGGCAGTATAGTATCATTATATCATTTATATATCTCTACCTTTGCCAGTTTGCTACATTCATTGAGTTTATCCTGCTGGGCAGTATAGTATCTATTATATCATTTATATATCTCTACCTTTGCCAGTTTGCTGCATTCGTTGAGTTTATCCTGCGACGCAGTATAGTATCTATTATATCATTTTTCTTTCATACCTACAGGTGTAATACTGGCTGGTCCAGGGCAATACACTCATGTCGCCTGCGGCTGTATTGCATGTCTACCCATGCAATAAAGCCTCGTGACGTCACGGCGTCAACAAAATCTCTATTTTCTTCGGTAAAATTTAAACACATTTTTCACTAATATGACTGGTTTTTACTATAAAAGATGCACACGATGAAATTTGTGTTGAAAATATCACATAAAATTTCATGTATGGAAAATTGATTTCCAGTCGTGGATTTCTTCGAATTTATTTCAAAATGGCGGGTATATTAGTTGTAAAATTGGAATAAAACGTCGAAGTATGAAAAGAAAAATACTCTTTCATATGTGGATATGAAGGATAGGGATATTCTACCCTCGGGATCACAAAATGTTGCAAAACCCTCGGCAAGCCTCGGGTTTTACTACATTTTGTGACCCTCGGGTAGAATATCCCTATCCTTCATATCCACATATGAAAGAGTCTTATAATATATCTCTACCTTTGCCAGTTTGCTGCATTCGTTGAGTTTATCCTGTGAGGCAGTATAGTATCTATTATATCATTTATATATCCCTACCTTTGCCAGTTTGCTGAATTCGTTGAGTTTATCCTGTGAGGCAGTATAGTATCTATTATATCATTTATATATCTCTACCTTTGCCAGTTTGCTACATTCATTGAGTTTATCCCGCGACGCAGTATAGTATCTATTATATCATTTATATATCCCTACCTTTGCCAGTTTGCTACATTCGTTGAGTTTATCCTGCGACACTGTATAGTATCTATTATATCATTTATATATCCCTACCTTTGCCAGTTTGCTGAATTCGTTGAGTTTATCCCGCGACGCAGTATAGTATCTATTATATCATTTATATATCCCTACCTTTGCCAGTTTGCTGACATTCGTTGAGTTTATCCTGCGACCAGTATAGTATCTATTATATCATTTATATATCCCTACCTTTGCCAGTTTGCTACATTCGTTGAGTTTATCCTGCGACGCAGTATAGTATCTATTATATCATTTATATATCCCTACCTTTGCCAGATTACTACATTCGTTGAGTTTATCCCGCGACGCTGTATAGTATCTATTATATCATTTATATATCTCTACCTTTGCCAGATTACTACATTCATTGAGTTTATCCCGTGACGCTGTATAGTATCTATTATATCATTTATATATCTCTACCTTTGCCAGTTTGCTGCATTCGTTGAGTTTATCCTGCGAGGCAGTATAGTATCTGTTATATCATTTATATATCCCTACCTTTGCCAGTTTGCTGCATTCATTGAGTTTATCCCGCGACGCTGTATAGTAGGCCAGTGTTTCTCCTGCCTTCTGCTGTTCTTCAGCTTGTCTCCCCATATAGTAGTGGGTTATACACTGATAGAACAAGATCTTAATGTCCATACGCTTCTTCCATTCCTGTGAACAGAATAACGAGAAAATATGTACAGAAAAGCATATTTTTTTTAACGAATCTTTGGGGACCAACCAAATCACTTCTATATAAGTTTGTTGTACACAGACAACTTATAGGAACATTATTTTTGATGGGGAATGGAAATAGATATGTTATAAGTAAACATTTACTGTAAGTGTGTGTGTTATAAACATGTTTTACTGTGTATATATGTTATCACATATGAAAAAGTGCAATAACTTGTGATGTTGAAATTTTTGCTCTTTCCATCTATGATGCAGTAATGACTATTGAGTGAAATCCATCTATTCGGCGACAGATGTTTGGTCCTTGAGATTTTTCAATCTTCAAATGTCAATCACATGCTTGTTTGTCATATCTTGAGATTATAGGTTTTTGACTGTAGATGACCTCTGATAACTCGAATATTCCTTGATCTATTGACTAGATCACCTGCTGTTCATGCTAAAGATGTTTTATTGTACTGTACAAGCATAGTTTTGGATTGAAACTCAAAAGTAAAAGTAGTAATTTTGGCTATGTTCAAAAACAAATTTTGAATATTTTGAAATATGTCTTTTCCTATCCTACCTTATTCTTCCTAGAACTGATCAGTCCATCACTGTAGCAAGCCTCCAGGTTGCGGTACGCTGTCCGATAGAATTCCACGATTTGTGTCGCTACTTTGGCCGTAATGGAACATTTCCGACTGTCAATCATCGATTTCTCCAGAATACACTCTTGAGCTTGTGCCTATAGAAATACAAACATATTTAATAAGGCCACACAAAATTAATTCTTAGTTTCTCAGGCCCCGCCGCATCGACATTTACCCCCCGCACCAACGTTTTTTATGCGCCATAACTAAAAATTAAAATCGAGACCGCCGCATCGAACGCACCCCAAATTTCCATTCGAACTCGCCCGAAATTTCCATTCGAAAACGCACCCCGGAAATTGGCTCCAATTTTAGTATGCACCTTTCATTTCCGGTAAAAAATGGCTGCCGATGTCAGCATTTGCTCAAAACGGAATGTTTCCTCCCAGGATTATGTATTTTCAACTGGTTTTCTTTGGATATAGTGACGATTGAGATATCTAAAAGCTGTTCTTAAAGACTGAGTAAGAATTTACATTTTCTACACATGTTTTCATTGATTTTCATGTCCTTCAAGTGAGAAAAAAATAAAATGTTATCTGTTGCATTTGTTTTCAGAGAAATAAAAAATAAAAATTATTCCCGACGCCCGCACCGACTTTTTAAAAAAGTGGCCTGAGAAACTAACAATTAATTTTTTTTGGCCTAAGAGATGAATTTACATGTTTAGGAGGAGTTCATCGTACAAAGGGTATAATTAATGAGTAAAGTTTTTAACAGTTACCAAACTTCATGCATTTTCAATACTGCAATTTGTTATGTCCAAAAAAGTGAAGACAAGATTCAGGACTTTCGAGTTAGTTCTGCAATTATCTGGACCATCATACATTAAAATGGAACTGATGTTCTCAAAATATTTATGAATATTATAACATATAAAAGTATGCATATGACAAGGGATTCAAACTCGTTACCCAAAGGTGGTAGGTTTGAGGTAATATTTTAGGCAGAGAAATGGGTTTATATTAATTTAAACACTAATAAAGATTCAACATACCAACATAAGGTTCATCTGGAAGGTCAACAGGTCATGTGACATGTCCGCACTCATCAGAGAGCAGCCAAAGTGGTCCCGTAAGTATTCAAACGCCCACGAGGCACACTGAAAGTGTGTGCAGGACACCTTCATTCCCTAGAAATACAAATGAAGTATGTATGTATAAAAATTTTCTCCAGCAATATAGTCAAACCAAATCTTTTACTGTATAACATGAATTGTTTGCATGTACATGTACTTTCTTTCAGGGTTCAGAGCTTTTATTTTCGATGGGTAGAAATATCTGTAGTTACGTGTAGTTGATAGAGTGCTTTGAACAATGTATAAATTTTGTTACTTTAATAATCATGGTTCATTAGCAAGCTTGAACATAACAAAGATTTCTATACAAAAATATCATGTTATACAGAAAATAATTCTTCAAATATGTTTTACTAAGTCTACTTTTGTGTTTGATTAATTAAATGTTGCATATTTTGTAAGCAATTAGAAATCACCAAAATCGATTACCAAGAAAATGTTTCAAACACAAGTGCAGTAGGACAGCATGACTTAAACAACAAAATTGAAATAGCCTTAAAATGTTATTATGCATGAAAAAGCAAAATTAAGATGGAACTGTGGTATAAACGTTTAAAGGCAGTATTTTGTATTAGATTTTTAAACTACTTATGAATTTGATATGTACAGCACTCTGGGTTAGGGTTAGGGTTAGGGTTTCCATGGTAACCAACAATGTTTTTTTTTAGATTAATTACTTATGAATTTGATATGTACATCAGCACTCTTGTCTGTTAACATGGTAACCAACACTGTTTTTTTTAAGATTGATTACTAATGAATTTTATATGTATATCAGCACTCTGTTTGGTTTCTATGGTAACCAAGAATATTTTTTTGATTAACTACTAATGAATCTGATATGTACATCTGCACTCTGCCTTGTTTCCATTGTACCCAGGATAGAATGGAGAGCTCCAATGTTGTACAGGATGCAGGCTTGTTCAAACTTGGCGTCACCGATAGTGATCTCTCGGCCAAGGTGTATATCCTCCCTGTAAATATATAATAAAAAACACATATACAGGATATTAGACAGAGAACCTCAAAATAAAATGGTATCCAAGTCCTTAAAACTAGGATTGTCTGTGACACAAGCATACAAATGTGAAACCCCCTCCCCCGCCATCCTCAAACACACTTATATATGCATGGCGGAGATATTTACTCAATTGAATTAGATGTTATCATAATTTTTAGAAAACAGTATGAAGTAGTAGTCACACTTATTAAAAAACAATTGAATTTTTTCACCATCAGTGAAGGTTGGCAAGGCAGAGTTATTTCCCATTCCTGATTATGACTTCATTGATGTCAACATCATCCTTTACATTTTAGCGTTCAACAGATATGTCATTTGACATCCATTCAATCCATAAAACTTGAATTGTATGTGACACAGGCATACAAATGTTACTTTATTCACTCCCGTGTGATATCAGGTCTGACTCAATAGACATACATGTACCGTATTCCTGTAATAAGCCCCCCTCACCAATAAGTGCCCTTCCTCTTTTCTGGAGAAAGGGTTGAAGTTGTATAAAGGATTTAACAATGTTTTACAACATGTGATGCATCTATATTTGTATATCATATTACATAAAATTGCGAGTCTTCTACATGGGAATCACAATATAATAATGCATCTCAAAGGATAAAAGGCATATGCATGTTTACTGTAACAGATTAATGTGTCATGAGTACAGAAAGATTTAAGAAACATGTATGGTCGTCCACAACTTACATTTTCGTTCATTAATAAGCCCTCTCTTTGTTACAATTATTTAAGAGCCCTGGGCCCTAATTTAAATTAAGGTAAATTACGGTAAGTAAAATTATACCCCTCATCCCAGCCCATTCATATCAATTCTGTTCAAGAGAAGAGTACACTACTTGCCATGTAAATGGTATGGCCGCCTCTCCGGCCTCCCCCATAGGGAATCGTCCTTGTAAAAACTGTAACTGTGCATAGTACTTCTTTAGAGTGCTGCATCCCATGAAATCATGTGAAATGTGAACGGCACTCTGAAATATATAACCATAGTTTAAACCTGATGGTCTGGCCATGTATATGTGTGGGTTGTCTGGTACTTTAACCAGAAACATAAATAGAAAGAGATTGGAGGTCAGGGGTTAGCAAGGGTTTGTGTCTGGTTACATAATATATAATATATACAGAAAAAAATAATCTTCACATTGTCCGGTGTAATAATATAGAAAAAATAAGAGTCTGTTCTCGTAGCTGCGTAAAAATGGGAATATAGAAGAAAATAGGCCTTTAAACGAGGGTGTAGCGAAGTGGGGATTTTCGGAAGTTTCGTCATTGCATGGACCTGTTTCCTGTTTGTTGTAGAGTTATGAGGACACTACAATCACGTTACCATGTAACTTACAGTATGTTGAGCATCTGAAGGCGATAAAGTGCAAAGCGCTAATGTAAGCCGACAGCCGCGCAAATAACGTGCAATATAATGACAATTTTTCTTCTAAAAAAGATATATACATATATATTGTATATAACATTATACTGATATAATATATAGTGTACTAACTACCATATCGACCCCAGTAAGCGCCATGTCCCTTATAAATTTACATGCAATACTGCCCCCCCCTCACCGTCATTTTTGATTTTCAATTGGCAAGGCATAAATAACGACCAAAACTATACAAAACTGTATAGATTTCCAATCATTTTGTCTCATCAGCATCTTTTCATTTTTTCAAATTTTTAAATGCCCTGGGCGCTTATTGGGTTGAAAACGGTATTATATAATAGCTATATAGACAATGTAGTCATACAGACAGGCCTACCAAAACTAATTATTCAATATAGCTGTATTTGTTGATACATGTATAATGTTAGCTAAACCAGTCAGAAAGCATCATGATTTTTAAATAACAATCAATTAATCAATATTTTATTTTAGTGTCACACATCGTAAAAAATTATAACCATATTTGATAAAATATATGTACAAGCAATTTTTTGAAGATGTCCAGCCAATATCGGCTTATAAGACACTTATGAAAAGATATAGAGAGTTGAAAATTCGTCATTGTTATACATATTAAAACTATTTCAAAAATTCACAGGTGAAGCACAAAAAATATGATTTCATCATAGTATCATTTTAAATATTTCTTTATATTCTTAAAATTAGACTTCTTCATTGCATCATTTGATAAATTATTTTAGATGATAGAAATCGATATTCGTTATCATGGAATAAATAAAACATCTTTTAAATTTAAGTGAGTTCCTTGAAATTACTAGAACAGTTTGCTGCTTTTCTGAACAGGTGGAGTTAGATATTGCTATAGACAGGACAGTCATAGGGAAAATGAGGTTCTTCTCAGATGCTTGACAAGGTTATCTCGCGGTTGCTAAAGAAAAGATAACTCTGACTTTTACCGGGGTAGGGAAAAGACAGCTCACACATGCTAGACAGTCATACATACATTCGGCGACCATTTTTACGCACATTGACGTTCATATCAATTGAATTTTCACCATTTCTCGTTAAAGTATGGGAGAAAAAGAATCTTACATGTGCCTGTCAGGTGGACAGGGATATCTCAACCCTCATGAAAGATTTAGACCATCAACCCTCGGCAAGCCTCGGGTTGACCAGCCAAAATCTTTCACTCAGGTTGAGATATCCCTGTCCACCTGACAGGCCCATGTAAGATTCCACTTTATATGGACAAAAAGGACAAATATATATATACCTGCCGCAGCTGTTCCAAGTCATTACAGGCCTTGTTATAGAGCGCTGGGTCTTCTCCATAATTATCATGAATATACTGAAATCAAACAATTCAATATAATCAAGAGACATGTTTGGTTCTTAGTTATCTAATCTATGTTTGTGGAAAATTGATAATTCATAAATGTTGTGATCAGCTGGTGTAGTGGTTATGCCAATCACCTTTCACCTAGCTTGATCCCCGGCACAGACGTGAAAAGGTTAGGGGTCATCATCTGCCCTATTATGTGACGCGAATTTTCCCCGGCGCTCCGGTTTCCTCCCACACTAAGACCCTGGCACACTTACATCCGGGCCACCAAGAGTGATTTGCATCAGACATAAGTTGTATAACTTGTTTTGCTATCATTGTAAAAGTATTTTTTTATATTTTTATTGGTATAGAAAGTCACAAGGATATACACATGATGATGCAGACCTCGGTCTGATCGCTACATTCAAATATGTTACACATGCATGCATTTGTAGCAGGTTTTAATTACAAATAGTGATCATGATAGCAGGTTGACTTTTATGTTTTATGCTAGAAGGAATTTCTCTTTAGCTCAGATGGTATAGTTGTGGATGCATTAGAGAGAATTTTACTATTAGCTCAATTTCTTTATATCTAGAGCTGTGGATGCATATGTGCTAGAGGGAATTTCTCTTTAGCTCAGTCGGTATAGTTGCGGATGTACGTGTTACAGGGATTTACCTTACTGTTCAGTTGATAGAGCGTGGACCAGTACTAGGTTTAGGGTTGCGAGTTCGAACCTTGGTGGCAGGGTACTACTATTGTCGCACTGTTTCATTTATTTTATAGCAAGTGATTGTGCGCATATACTCATCATGGCGCTGTAAACAACTAAGCACAACACATTTTTTGTTGATAACGTTAAAGGTTTATCATCAATATTTAATAACAACATTGAGTGTGTTCCATACAAGACCATAACACATCATTAAAACACTGAAACATCATTTCTTTTGTAACAACTATGAATGACCATGAGTCATTGTCATTTGATTTTAATTTATTTTCAATTTAACACAGCTGCCACTGTTATGCAAAAAGACTAAAATAATGGTCAAACTATCAATATTTTCCGTGTAAAGATATATGTTGACAATCAACCAAAGGCAAAGATGGTCCAATTATTACAGTTTGAAGAACAACGTTGAATGATAGCTTTTGACGTCTGTCAAAAATAGGAAAGATGTCAACACTCAAAACGACGAAGATGTTTTTAGCGAAATCAGATATTTTGATGAAAATAATTACAAAAGTTTAGTCGGCACAGATCTAAACTCTATCTTCCTCTCACCTGTTTTAAAACTGGACCAAAATCGACATATTCTGGACTTTGTTTTAACTCAAATGACAACATCGGCATTCGAGGCAGAGCCTCCATCTTTTAATGTTGATTCTTATTTCATGAGAGTTCTTCGAAGGGGAGTAACTCTTGATGGAGGGGCGTGTTCATAATTTCCGGCAATCTTCGGAGATTGCCGGAAATTCCGAGGTGTTCGATCGACTAACTACATGTACACTCAGAGCAGAGATTTAAATAGTATCTATATTATATTTATTATATTTAAATCTCTGCTCAGAGATATAGATAATTTAATTACTATCTAAATCTCTGCTACACTGTACATCAAAATCATTATCGCTTCTTAATTATCTTTTAAACTTCTCAATAGGTTTTTTTTTAGCAAATTTGGCAATAACCATCACCGAGGAAGAGGGAATATATACCAGACCTACATGTAAATGTTTACTCTCATGAATATGGATAACGTGACACATTTTGAAGATAATTGTAAAAAAATTCTAGCTTGGGCTTGAATCCAGATTTTCTCTTGACATTCCACAAAAAGATCCCTCCAGTTTTAACTTCAAAATATGTGTTTACTTGTCAACAGTGCATATTTCTAGAGAACTTTGAAGCATGCTCGGTCCAGCCCTGTTTAGGATTTAATTTGTAGATTCTCCATTATGTAGATATTGTGTGTTTGTGTGTGTGTGTGTGTGTGTGTGTGTGTGTGTGTGTGTGTGTTCAGATAAATTTATATGCCATGGATATTCTAAATATGTATTAACTGCTACATACA
Source organism: Argopecten irradians (assembly GCF_041381155.1). Taxonomy (NCBI): domain Eukaryota; kingdom Metazoa; phylum Mollusca; class Bivalvia; order Pectinida; family Pectinidae; genus Argopecten; species Argopecten irradians. Next base: position 9,478,401 of record NC_091149.1, on the reverse strand, counting down.
GTAGTAACATAAATGCTTGGTTATTTTGCTCTATTTATGAAATTTTGGGCATGATATAAAGATTGAGAACCATGCATGTACAATTGTACTTTAGATTTGTATTTGTTTGAATGTAAATTTCAAAATTCAGTTTAATCAGTTTTGAAGATGATATACTATAATAGATCTACATCTGCTTGTAAAAGGGCCATATTCTCCTCATTTCTTATCTTGTACAATACGTAGAATATGATTTTACCTATGTTTGATCTATACCCGCAAACGTCTGAAAACGGTCTATGGTGGGTTCAAATTGATATACACAGTAAGTAATTCTCAGATTCTGTGAAACTATAACTGGACTGGATACATACAATATATATATATACTGTACTAGAGTAATTAATATCTCGGACTCATTTAGTCCCTACCTTTTAAGATTTTTATGGCTATCATAATATTCAGAGTCTATGCTGTACATTCTCGGTACTCCAGTGGTTACTATCACTGACGTTATATCCATCCATTAACCATTTCATACATATACTGAAACTGAAAGCAGCAGAAAACACAGAGAAATTAATCCTTTAGTGTATATCAAAAGAATCGAATAATGGTACGCTGTGGTTGACCGTGTGGCTGGCTTTGAAGTTGGGCGTCGCTGACTCTCTCTCTATCTCTCTCTCTCTCTCTCTCTCTCTCTCTCTCTCTCTCTCTCTCTCTCTCTCTCTCTCTCTCTCTCTCCCTCTCTCTCACAGTAATCTTCAAATTAAGAAGTCTCTACAGGCCTATGATTGGTCGGGTTTTTTTCGTCTGAACAGACTTCAGTTTTACTGTCAGTAATATGGGATGGTCCAGAGGTGGATATAACCGTTAAGTTGGGATTCTAATTGAATTTCATACTATACATGTATAAACGTAGTAAGACAAGTCACGTGCTTATACCTCATTCATGCCATTGGCCGAAATATAGAAATGTATTATGGGTAACAAGTGATCACGTGAATGTATGCTTACTTCCAAATATAGTGATAGCTTGCTTGCCATTTTTCGAAAAAAAATGATTTTTTTGAAAATATTTAGAGTCCAAAATGTTATTATATATTGCACGCATATCATTTGCCGTGCACAAATATACTGTTTTATTATAGATTATGGACTGAAATGAGGTATAATATTGTCATTTCCACGTTTTATCTATAAATGATATCATGCGAATTGACAAATTCAATCGATCTAACCGTCTAATCTAGGATCATCGAAGATCGGCTACTCCCGGCTAAATTCGTAGAATTCTAAATTTATATTTATATATATAATTACCTGCTTTAGGTTTCAGAACAGATTAATTCAATACAAAGGAAAGAAGATCTCTGTCAAAAGGCCAAATTATATATACTATTTGGAAGTAATCACACAATCATGTGATACTATTTGGAAGTAATCACACAATCATGTGATCACTATTTCCCCAATTCTATATTTCGGCCAATGGCATGAATGAGGTATATATAAGCACGTGACTTGATTTACTACGTTGTACTACAAAGAACGCGTGTTTTGTATCATAATGGGGAAAATCCTCCGCGGATCGTGGTTTCATTTTCAACATTGCTAAGCAATATTTATCATATCTTTGTTTAATTTCCTTATTCTTTCCAACGAAATCGTTATGCTTCCGCGTAAATGTAGCCCACTTAGCTTTTTGGGAAGCTTAATACTTGTTCGTTTTAATATTAGTTGCAAGAGGTAAATGCTTGTAACATACATGTACTTGTAACATAAATTGAATTATGACAAAACGAAGTACGCAATACGCAATATAGCTAGGTCTGGATAGGCCTGCATGCCTGGGGTTGCAGGGGGCGAAAGCTCCTTGCTCAGGGTCCAGGATATGGTGTATGGGGGTATGGGGGGCGAAGCCCCCCAGAAGCTGACGGGAAATTGTTACAATTTAGTAACCATTTTACTTCTTTGGTGACTTTTAACGTATATACAAATTGTTAAATGGAGGTCACGATATTTAGGTGATAACCATGCAAAACTATATACATTGTATACATACTAGACTCCCGTGACAAGTGCTCGAACAAAAAACACGGATTTTGGCTGTAAATATTAAATTAGTAAGTAATGGGAGAATTTTGTGTTATTTTAACTGATGAAAAACTTATGGAGATTTTTTTTAACAAAATTAAAATTAAGTTTACGTGTTGGTTTGTTTATGACAGCGAGTCAAAAACCACTGTCAAAATGGTGGAAATTGCGTAAGAAGGGACCAGTCCTCGACCACCTCAATAAGAAAAAATAAATATTGTATTAATGACCTATTTTTCTACTTATCCTGTTCTATTTCTAACAATTACAACAACAAATATTCTTTTCTAAATCAAAAATCTGTTCATATTCGACAAAAATAAAAGTCAACTATTTCGTGACACCGGAAATCACGGATTAACACGCGTTTTAACGGGGCGGAAAATGAACCAAAATTGATCAATTCACTTTTTCGTTACTAAGGACAAGAACATGTTGCAATTGCTTTAAGTGTTTTGCTATCATTTTTAAGATAATTATTTGTTTTTAGAATATTTCTAACTTTTCATGCGATGTTGTTTATTTTGGTATTCGTAAGTGGTTCCCGATTCAAAATCCACAATTGTATCACAAAGAATTTTGTGATAAATTTTAAAGTGCTTTGAGCTTTGCGTTAATAGTTGCTAAATTTTAACATCAATTATCAGTTAATACTATTGTGTGTAATTTGACATTCCTAACGTTATATTCTTGATCATATTTACGTTTGTGACATTTGAGATAAAATCCTTATGTGTGATAACTGTGTATATCCTCTGGCAATTAAGTTCTATTCTATTACGTAACCGGATTAATGTCACGGCCATCCTAATTGCCTAAAGGACACTGACCACGGCTGATTAATCTGCCAATGAGCGATATCTGTCAATCATAATTCTGTAATTTTTATTGTATGTACATTATTTAAGCATGAAATATTTTATTTGTAAAGCAGTTAGGTCTCCGACTTTGTACGGAACACATCGGGTACATTCTGGACATTCCAGAATAGCCCTCCGTCAAGTCAAACGTATCGTTATTAAATTCTAAAGTTAAAATTCAACATTCTCTTACGTCATCTTTACTTCTTGACAAAACGTGCGGAAGTTTCCGTATGTTAATTGGTGGAGATAATCCTGGTAGTACCCACTTCTACGCTGGGTACGCTTTCCCGATACCTCAACTGCCAAGCAAGTATTTTCCCGCGAGTGACCCAAAGAAGGACCAACTCTACTATTCGGAATCACACGGACTGGATCCCAACCAAGACTGTGTTCGCCATTCTTTGGAATAAACCAAAGTAACGTTTTGACTGTAACCATTCAGGATGGCATCATGCTATAGATGTGGGGCCACTTCGCCCCAAACCATCCGATGTGTTGTCCAGCAAACGGATGTTACTGTTTCCGATGTGGAAACATTGGCCATTTTTCGAGGACGTGTTTTATTCGAACCGGATATTGTGCAACAAATGTTGGTACAACAGGATATTTCCCCTGGGCCAGTCAGCGTCCAAAACTGCCTATCCATCCTGTTCCTGTCGCGAAAAAATCTTCGGACAGTAAGTCCGTGATTCGAACAGCACCAAAGAAAAAGGCCAAGTCAACATCCAAACGGCGGCGAGATTCTGAACGTCTCAGGAAATTCCGAGAAACCAAAAAGGTATTGTGTATTTTTTCCATTCAGTAACATTGAAAATAGTGAACTTCAAAACGATTTCCAGAAAGACTCTAACTACAGCAACCACATAATTTCATTACAGTCAAAACTTGTTCGTACCAAAATTACCATCTCCAAAATATCAGAAAAGTGTGCAAAATTACAAAGATCAAACGAAATTCTAGAAGAGGAATGTGCGCGCGTCAAAAATGTGAATATAACCAATTATGTGTCTCAAATTAAGGAACTAGAAAAAAGCATTGGACAACAGAAAGAAAATTATGAAAAGCAAAGACGAAACAATCAGTACATTACAAACAACCGCGAAACAAAAAGAACAGACACAACGACAGATTGCGAATTTAAAGTTCAAAATTTCGGAGAAGGACGAGGAATTAAAACAGAAACAAAACATAATCACAAGCCTCCAAAAACAACTTAGTTACTACAGCGCTCCAAATACTACCAGACTGAATACTTTTCCCGGACCACGAAACCAACCACAAAATAATTCACGACGCCAGCGACCACACATTTCCTATGAAAACCGAGCGAATAGACTCCATCAAAGCAGAGGACAGTTTAATTAAGACGCGGGACGCGTCTTTCCCGGAGCGGAAGGAAGTTATCACAAAGAATTTTGTGATAAATTTTAAAGTGCTTTGAGCTTTGCGTTAATAGTTGCTAAATTTTAACATCAATTATCAGTTAATACTATTGTGTGTAATTTGACATTCCTAACGTTATATTCTTGATCATATTTACGTTTGTGACATTTGAGATAAAATCCTTATGTGTGATAACTGTGTATATCCTCTGGCAATTAAGTTCTATTCTATTACGTAACCGGATTAATGTCACGGCCATCCTAATTGCCTAAAGGACACTGACCACGGCTGATGATTAATCTGCCAATGAGCGATATCTGTCAATCATAATTCTGTAATTTTATTGTATGTACATTATTTAAGCATGAAATATTTTATTTGTAAAGCAGTTAGGTCTCCGACTTTGTACGGAACACATCGGGTACATTCTGGACATTCCAGAATAGCCCTCCGTCAAGTCAAACGTATCGTTATTAAATTCTAAAGTTAAAATTCAACATTCTCTTACGTCATCTTTACTTCTTGACAAAACGTGCGGAAGTTTCCGTATGTTAATTGCTTGAAGGATTTTGGTGAAGAAGTCTTCTTCTTTAGTTTAAGTCTAATATTGTCTTCGACAAAATTCAAACATATTTAACAACTTGGTAACCGGAAATATATAGACTATTCTAATAAATTTCCAGAATGGCCAATCTTCAAGTCTTTCAAATGTGCACAAAGTTATGTTAGGCATACAGTTTGGCATATCATATGTATTCAAACATAATTTATATTCTGCAGCGTTACGCGTATTCAAATGTTGTGTTCTTTCTGACTGTTCAAAAATGTAAGTCAGATAATTTTTTGCATGCTTGAGCATGCAAGCATACACGGGCGCTACGAAGTACGCAATACGCAATATACCGCTTGGCTAGAGAGAACTTCAGTTTAGTGCGATCGGTTGAGCGTCAGGCTAGAAATCCAGAGGTCCCGTGTTCGATTCCTGGCAGGTGATACATTTATTATGTATTTATTTATTTATAAATCCTGCACCCTGTTGTTACACTTGTATTGGTTTAGAATAAAAGACTCACCAAACCGTTTTGCCTGAATTTCCCTATCCCTCTTTTCCTTTCGAGGTTCCTACTTGACTTGGTTTCTACCATTTGGATATTCTTTGCGTTGATTTTGATGTACATTTGTTTACATGTTCCTATCATTTACGTTATATTCTCCTGATGAGTTTTATACGTAGAAAATACGATTGAATGTAACCGCATATAATGTAGACCTCTTTTTCCCCTGTCTGTGTCTCCCGTAGCTTATCATATTTTGCATTGTCGCCTATTGATATGTTTTAAGAAAATAATTAATTTAAAAAAAGGTGTCGAATCATTTACATTTAGCTATTCAGCAAATGATAGGGTGTTTATTAAAAAAATACGTTGAAAGAAAGAATAAAAAATAAGTGTACTAATCCATTGGTTATAGAAAGAAAGGAAGGGATGAAAGAACAGAGAACGATATCTCTGTCTTAATGCGTCCTGTTTATTTTAAAGGCGAAATCGGGTTTTCGTTACCAGGGGTGACGTGTAAACACAAACGTGAGAACTACTGACCAGTGCATCGACCCGTGACGCTGGCCAGTCCGGACACATACAGTAATATAATTATAATGTCCGAGATCGTGTCCACGCCGGCCGGGTGACCAGGTGACACCATAACAAGGCCTAACCATTTCCCCTTCCACACGGTAAGAAATATGTATATTATTGATAGTTTTATAATATGTCACGAACTTTCTGTTTATTGTATTTTAGATATATTTTATCTAAACACTAACTATGGCCAGGGAATATACATTTTGTACACAAATGATCATGGTATTGTGTATATACATGTACATGTACGGGTACGCGCGTACATTGTACATACATTCTGTATAGCACATGTACCCGTGCGTTTAGATATTGGTTGCACGTTTGAATGATATAGCGACCTACTCGTAGAAACAGAAAAAAAATTCATTATGTCGGTATGTGTAAATGTTTTGATTGCCAATTAGTCTGTATATTATACATATATTTCTTGATTGTTTTACAGACAAGTATACAACTAGCGATAATGCCAATGTCTTACAGTAGATGTATACGACACAGCGCTATACTGTTGAATACACGTTAAAATCACAGGGATCTGGGAAATAGTTGCAGTTTAATAATATCTTTTAAATTTGACCAATGACTTATAAATCCTTGATATGGCTGTAAACATATTTTATTTCATTTTAATTTAAAAGCCGTCTCCTAATATTATAGTAAAATCAAAATACAATGTACATGTATTCATGATTTCACACTGTACATGTGGATAATATCTAATACAAATTAAACAATTAAAAAAAAAACTTTACACGATGACATATGTAATTTGGACTATACACCATGTATGTTTTCATCTATTTTCAATCTAACACTTTTCACATCTACAAATGGTCTATGGTCAAAATGATATTTGAACTGTAATTAATTCTCAGAATTAATTCTCAGAATTATTTCTCAATTCTCAGAATTAATTCTCAGAATTCGTTAAATACAAACTTATTGTAGAATATTAGACGGACAAAATTTACAGTTGATCATTATATTGCATTGACCTGGAGCTGATGGTTTACAATACATGTCCATGTGTATTATACGTGCAATTAGTAGAGTCATGTATAGAGTCGATATATAACATATTAAATTATAAGAGAGTTTTATAAAGTCAGTATAATTATCTGTTAAAAGACGTTTACTTATCCTCAATATCCCTAGGTTACTTTCACTGTCGTTTTATCGACCCCAGGCTCCGATTTCTCGAAACAAATGTGCAGACTTAAGTTTTTCTCCATTAGTAACTTAATTAAGTAAAACAATGTTGATTAAGTCAGTTTTTGACTTCAGTTTGTTTCGATAAAATCGGGGCCTGGACTATGTCATAGCAATCCCAAAGGCATTTCAATAGAGAGAAAAAGCATCCTTCGAAAATTACAGTGATAGTAACCCCTGAAATATCGAGGATGGTCCAGAGGTGGATATAATGACAGTGATAGTAACCCCTGAAAGATCGAGGATGGTTTAGGGTGGATATAATGACAGTGATAGTAACTCCTGAAAAATCAAGGATGGTCCAGGGGTGGATATATCAATAGCGATAGTAACACCTGGAAGATCAAGGATGGTCCATGGTTGGATATATCAATATTGATAGTAACCCCTGAAAGATGGATGATGGTCCAGGGGTGGATATAATGACAGTGATAGGAACTCCTGGAAGATCGAGGATGGTCCAAGGGTGGATATTACGACAGTGATAGTAACCCCTGGAAGATCGAGGATGGTCCAGGGGTGGATATAATGACAGTGATAGGAACCCCTGGAAGATCGAGGATAGTCCAGGGGTGGATATAACGACAGTGATAGGAACACCTGGAAGATCGAGGATAGTCCAGGGGTGGATATAACGACAATGATAGTAGCCCCTGGACGATCGTGGATTGTCTAGGGGTGGATATAGTGATAGTAACCCCTGGAAGATCGTGGATTGTCTAGGGGTGGATATAGTGATAGTAACCCCTGGAAGATCGTGGATTGTCTAGGGGTGGATATAGTGATAGTAACCCCTGGAAGATCGAGGATGGTCCAATGGTGGATATTACGACAGTGATAGTAACCCCTGGATTATCGAGGATGGACCAGGGGTGAATATAACGACAGTGATAGTAACCCCTGGGAGACCGAGGATTGTCTAGGGATGGATATAGTGATAGTAACCCCTGGAAGATTGAGGATGGTCCAGGGGTGGATATTACGACAGTGATAGTAACCCCTGGATTATCGAGGATGGACCAGGGTTGAATATAACGACAGTGATAGGAACTCCTGAAATATCGAGGTTGGTCCAGAGGTGGATATAATGACAGTGATAGTAACCCCTGAAAGATCGAGGATGGTTTAGGGGTGGATATAATGACAGTGATAGTAACTCCTGAAAAATCAAGGATGGTCCAGGGGTGGATATATCAATAGCGATAGTAACACCTGGAAGATCAAGGATGGTCCATGGTTGGATATATCAATATTGATAGTAACCCCTGAAAGATGGATGATGGTCCAGGGGTGGATATAATGACAGTGATAGGAACTCCTGGAAGATCGAGGATGGTCCAAGGGTGGATATTACGACAGTGATAGTAACCCCTGGAAGATCGAGGATGGTCCAGGGGTGGATATAATGACAGTGATAGGAACCCCTGGAAGATCGAGGATAGTCCAGGGGTGGATATTACGACAGTGATAGGAACCCCTGGAAGATCGAGGATAGTCCAGGGGTGGATATTACGACAGTGATAGGAACACCTGGAAGATCGAGGATGTCCAGGGGTGGATATAACGACAATGATAGTAACCCCTGGACGATCGTGGATTGGTCTAGGGGTGGATATAGTGATAGTAACCCCTGGACGATCGTGGATTGTCTAGGGGTGGATATAGTGATAGTAACCCCTGAAAGATCTTGGATTGTCTAGGGGTGGATATAGTGATAGTAACCCCTGGAAGATCGTGGATTGTCTAGGGGTGGATATAGTGATAGTAACCCCTGAAGATCGAGGATGGTCCAATGTGTGATATTACGACAGTGATAGTAACCCCTGAAATTATCGAGGATGGACCAGGGGTGAATATAACGACAGTGATAGTAACCCCTGAAAGACCGAGGATTGTCCAGGGATGGATATATAGTGATAGTAACCCCTGGAAGATTGAGGATGGTCCAGGGGTGGATATTACGACAGTGATAGTAACCCCTGGATTATCGAGGATGGACCAGGGGTGAATATAACGACAGTGATAGGAACTCCTGAAATATCGAGGATGGTCCAAGGGTGGATATAACGACAGTGATAGTAACCCCAGGAAGATCGAGGATGGTCCAAGGGTGGATATAACGACAGTGATAGGAACTTCTGAAAGATCGAGGATGGTCCAAGGGTGGATATAGTGATAGTAACCCCTGGAAGATCGAGGATTGTCTAGGGGTGGATATTACGACAGAGATAGTAAGTCATGGAAGATGGAGGGTGGTCCAGGGGTGGATTTAACTACAGTGATAGTAACCGATCCAGGAGTATCGAGGATAGTCCACGGGTGGATATAACGACAGTGATAGTAACCCCTGGATTATCGAGGATGGTCCAGAGGTGGATATATCAATAGTGATTGTAACCCCTGGAAGATCGAGGATGGTATAGCGACAGTGATTGTAACCCTCCCAAGAGTATCGAGGATGACAATACGGCAGTACTTTATATATAATCTAAGGTTACTACTTAGTCTAGATCCGTCAACCAGAGTTACGCCCCTTCCATCATCATCCTCGATACTCCAAGAGTTACAATCACTGACGTTATATCCACCTCTGGACTATCTCATTGTAAAATTGAAGGCATCGGAAGACACGGGTAATTTGATTCTTTGATATACATCAAATGTATTGTGTAACGGTACACTGTGGTTGTCTTTGTTGTTTTGAAGTCGGTCATTGCTTTCTCTGTAATTTTCAAAGGAAGCGTCTTGTATGCCTGTTTATTGGTCAGTTTTTTTCTCTCTTGAACTGCCTTCAGTTTTACTATGATATAGTCCAGGGGTGGATATGATGTCAGTGGTAGTAACCCCTGGAGTATACATGATGTTCCATCATTAGCGTATATAATTCATTAGCAATCTTCGAGATCATAAATGCATAAGTTATTGTTTATTATGGATGCAGGCAGAGTTGCTTCTATATCGATAATTAACTAGTATATTATTAGAGTTGATTCACGTTTTTGGTTAAAAATCATCAAACATTTGTTTTACCATTTGATCAGCTAAAACATACTTTTAGACGTTTTACAGCAAATCCATGAATTTAATGACTTTTCTGTGGGTTGAAAATCGTCAAAAATTGTTATACCATTTATATTGCAGTTGTTAATTATCTAAGCTATCTTTGGTGTAATAATTTCGTGACCATTTTTTCCGTTTCGCTATACAGATTATCCTTCTGTCTCATAGCGGCCCCTTACTCTGTAAATGAATTATGCAGATTTCCCTTTTTGTTTTTGACTCACTTCTTCTTCACGTTTCTGTTCTTTTTCTCCTTTATATTTTGTTATATCGTTTCGAATGTGTACTTTAAGATTTTGTGTTGCTTTTCAAATTACCTTTATTCCTGAGCAACGTTCTCTTTATAGGATTCTGTTCGTGGTGTCTTGATATCTTGATGATATTAGCATATGATATTAAACAGCTCGGTAATATGTTACAGATTCATTCAATTGTATCGATCTACAGAAGTTTGTTTAATGCCCCAGGAAACTGAAATAATCTACAACAAAATAAAATAATGTCTTCAGAACCTGTTAAGGAACTTTCATCGGCGTTCCATGCTTCTTTATCATTTATAGACCTGTATTGAGGTTAATATATGGTGTGATTTGAGGTTAATATGGTGTTATACCGTCCTGGTGGAATTAAACATTGGTCAAAGATCATTATGTTATAATCTACCAAGGCGATATAACACCATATCATAGAATACACAGGGACCTGGCACGATTTTTTTAACTAACAGTATACATATATATATATCATAGTAATACATAATATATATGATTTATTTGTTAAAAATTTTCGTGCCAGGTCCCTGTGATAGAATTGGAGTTCAAACTTTCTTCTTTAAAATAAGCCAAAAGGATTATTTGTTTTACATGTTACTTACACGAAAAACGATGGCTATAGGACACCACCCTGATGAACTCAACCTTTGGGCTGCCGAGTACTACTTACAATGTATTAGAACGAATACTCATACCCTGCCTCCACTCTGGTTCCCGACGACCATCTGTCAGAAATCTTCCGTCCGTCGTTCAGAGCTACGTCATCGCAGCTAACAATGTAGTAGTTCACAAGCGTGATATCAACCCGATTGTGACCCTACAATAGTATTACACGGTTCCTATTACTGTAACTCTGCATTTCCAAAAATAGAAATACTGGGTTGATATGTTGTATATTGATCTCAACGTGACCATGTATTAGCCAAGCAGAATAGTACAAAACCAGAACATATATATATATATAGAAAATAAACGATATTTACTGTCTTCTCATTTCAGGGCTAAAATGGTCGACCAGGCAGTAGTGAACATCGGCGGGCCCGAGAAACCCCGGACACTGATGGAGAAGTTCCGTGAGCGTTACAACGACAAAGATGTGGACAAGCGGATCAAACTTTCCTCACAGAGATGGATCCGATATCTGATGATCTTTCAGACTCCGACTCAACTCTTCATGTTCCACTACTATATAATCCCGTACCTGTTTGAAGATTACGACGATTGGACGCAATACTATCTGAAAGTGCTCGTGACCTACACCGCCATCCAGGTTGTGATGAACTTCCTGTGTACCGTTATGTACGATACAAGCATTACCAACACAAAAGACCGACCGGATGTGCCCAGTCTAACCGACCGGTGGCAAAATCCACCCGACCATTTTGTGCCTCTTCTAAACCAGAACGGAAGTGCTGTTCCAATCCACCTTTCTGATGAGGTGGACGAATCCGGATTTGAATGGAAATTTTGTGAAATTTGCAAAATCCACCAACCTCCCAGAACGCACCATTGTAACATGTGCAATGTGTGTATTCTGAAGCGAGACCACCATTGCTACATGGTGGGGAATTGTATCGGGTTTAAAAACCAGAGATATTTTGTGGTTCTAACTTTTTATGTGGCATTAATCGGACTGACAGGCGGATGCTTTCAGTTTAAATATCTACAAGTATTTTATTACCCAGACAGCTCTTCATGGACAGATTTCATTCCCTTCGTGGCGTTTTACCGTTGGATATTCGGGACCGTCGATGCGCTATCCTTACACGTTTGCATAATGATAATTCACGTATACCTAGAGTTCATATTCGGTTTTATCGGATTTGTGTATTTCAATTCTCAACTTGCAATAATATCTAAAGGAAAGACACTCTATGAACTGACAAAGTTTATTCCCGTTCGGAATTTTAACAGTATTAATCGGAATTTTCGTTCTGTTTTTGGCGATTTCTGGGCTCTGAATTTTCTGTTCCCGATGCAGTTGTTATTTCGACAAAGAGACGATGGGAAAACCTGGGAAGGGATTAAACTGGACTATAACGCTAATCTACAGGGAAAGACAAACTGAGATCTTTAAATGTATTTATTCTTCTTTGAAATTTTCAGCCACATCACTGAAGCCTTATCATTAAATTATTATCATTTAATTATTCATGTTTTATTTATTAAAAGAATAAAAAGATTTTTGCGTTTGTTGGATTTTAACTACATGAACAATATAAAGTTATTTTGAAAAAAAACCCAAACCATCTAGTGTTGATTTGATAAAACACTTAACGAAAATGAATTCCGTCACGTTTTGAATAAAAATCACATTTCGGATGTGATATAAAACATATAAGAGTCCCGAGGATGATGTTAAAAGGTATATGTTTTAAACCTGCTGTATTTCTAACATTAAAGCGAGGGTTCTACTTTCTTGAAGGACTCTCAACAATACCGACAAGGTAGATCAGGCAGTTTGTGAAAGACTAAATGGAAAGAAGCCAACACTAGAGAGAGAGAAGAAAACGAGTTGTAGAAGACACCGGGGCCTGCTTGTTCAAAGCATGATTAGCTTAATCACATGATTACTGATATTTTCATTTCTCATTTGCTGCAAAATGTGTTATCATATCTCCACTAAACTCAGAAACTCTTGACAATTATCGTTAAACTGTTATTAGCCTAATTAGCTTTTGAATAACTGAGCACAGGAAGAAGTCAGTAATGAAAAACTGGGTCCAAGAAGAAGAGGTCAGTAAAGGAAAAGCTGTGGAGATGGTGAGTCAGGGAGCATGGGCTCGGTGGGAAAAAGTAGAAAGGAATCTGTCCTGGACAGAGATCTGGAAATACACACCATGGCAGCTTCAGATCATCATGAGAGCAGTCTATGGTGTACTTACAACACCAACAAATCTGGCTGTATAGATGGGAACTGGTGGGAGATCATACAGTCAGAAGTGTGACAAGGCCGGATGCATTGAGCACATCATCGTGGCACTGGGCCAAGAGCAATGTACGTACATGGAGAAATGAAAAGGTGCTCATGCACTTTGAAGAATCCATGGATAGGGAGAGAAGAAAGCACATGACCCCTTCATATGAAGCGGAACTGACTCATGGGCGGTAAATAGGTGTTCAAGCATCTTGCAGACACCATGGATCGGGGGAGAAAGAAGGCTAGGTGAATACAGAAAGGGTCAATATTAATCCAGTTTCGAAAGTAGGAGAAAACACATGCGAGATCGGCACGTGATACCAACTTATATATTCTAGGATGTGCAGGAGATGCGCGTTTACCTGGGAGGGAAGAAGCTAAAAGAGTAAATATTTCTGTTTTATTGTCAACACGGATCATTTTTAATTTGAGGTAAAGTTTGGGTAAAAGAGAAACGACTGACAATCAAGGAACCTAGTTATATTTTTAATGTTTATACAACAAAAGAAATTTCACCATTACAAAGCTTTTGGCGACACAATTGTACTAACTTCAGATGCTGGTGTGTACCCTGCCGTAAAGCTATGTTTCCGTGTGGTCCTCGATTTCGAAATTGGAAAGAGTTTCGGGTCGATGATATCTGTTTACAACACTACGTTAATTTTGACGCTGTACTTTCATTGGTTGCTAGGACGTGAGAAGAAAGGATTATTGAAAAAGGTCTACCTAATAACGTTCAGGTATACGTAGTTTCTAATAAACTTATCCAAAGCGCTTTTACCATTGATATAGACATTGAGTTATCATACATTTACATTCATTGAAGAACTCTACTGTGAAGAATTAAATAGTGTAAACCGATGCAAAAACACAAGTATTTCACGGAATAAGCATCACAATAAGTACCCCAGTAAACAAGCATAATAAGTGTTGCTGTTCAAGTTCTTATGGATTCGCCGATGATACTACATGGCACAGTCTATTGCATCTTCGATACTCCAGAGGTTCCGATCACTTTTACTATGAGATAGTTCAGGGATGTAGAGATCGAATACCATCCGAAATCTCTGCTGTTTCGAGGATGAGTATACTGGGGAAGGCCAAACAAGTATACAGATTTGAAACATTCAACTTAAGATTACGAATTACTGGACTTGCTGCACGTCTGAAAAGTAGAGTGAAGTTATTTTTAATGGCTTAATCATCATCACCTAACTTGCCACTAACTAAAACAAACCTACATCCAAACGCGTTATTTTGTTTTTGGCAATAGGTCTGTAGAAGCAGGTAGAATAATAGTCAATATGACAACACGCTTTTTCGTAGAAAAACAAACATTTAAGCATCAATAGATATTTTATTACCATGAATACAGTTACAACTCCAAATCAAGAGAAGTTATCATTTCGATTGTTACTACAGTGTTGATGGTCTACAACTCTGCCAGTTTCCAACCTGAAAACGTGGATCGACTGGTTTGTGCAGTAATATGTATAACACCATTGCCTAACGTCCCAACACGTATGGACACCGTATCACCCTTATTCAGAAATAGAGGAACAATCATGGTGGACTGACGATATTCAGAAACCCCGCGTGAGTCTGTAAATGATGAACCCCTGGTTACACCGTTCACATTCAAAACCGTCTGTATGTAGGCGTTGTATGTAGTGGTTGTCCATGAAAATATATATACTCCTGATACGGGAACAAGATAGAGGCCGTGAAGTGGATTGTATCCGTTTCCTTCGTCTAGAATCTCGTGGTCAAATATCAATATATTCCCAGTTTTATATGCTCCATTAGTTCCTGTCATCTCGGCATGGAAGACGATGTTAGTGGAAGGATCTACGTCGCCCACCCTAATTTGTCCTAGATTGGGATGACTAACACTTCGGATCTCATCTTGTTTGAAAGTCTTCGATGGCAGCATTTCCTTTGTGGCTTCATGAGATTTAAAAACCGTCACATTGTCTTCGCTTCCGTTATTGTCTACCATGCTCTTACTGTGGGGGTCCCTGCCATAAACCGGTAAGGCGATGTCGTCATTCGAGTAGGTTTTCGCCTCCCTAGAAACCTTCGTCTCTAATTCTACAACCCTGTCACGGAGTTCCTGTATAATATGTTCCTTTCGTTTAACGTTCAGTTCAACTTCAGCAAGAGCAAGATTTGTCGACGCCAATTCATCATCATGGCTTGCGACATAATTCTTGAACGCAGTTTCGAGCTGGTCAATTCTACGGTCCTTCTCCAGCAGAAGACGTTCAAGTCGTTCGAATTTCTGGTCGACGTCCGGGTTGCCACCAAAACAACAGTCTATCGCCATGATGAGGCCAAATACCAGCACATTAACGGCAGCCATCTTGGTCATCTTGGCTGGCTCTTAGCAGACCACAGGCAGTCAGCAAATCCTACGAGTCCTAAGAATAATTTTGGGTCAAATATAAAAACATATACCTGAATACGACAATCTATTGTGTAGGAAGAGTTGGGATATAAATTAATTTTGCTCCACCGCTAACGAATGGTATTTTTTTCTCTATCAAAATCAGAAGCTGACGAATTAGTATTTCTCTTCAGTTACAAAAGTTGCTTACTTTGCACCATTACAACCATTGAAAGCTTTTTATTCTAATTCAAAATAAAACTATTTAAAGGCCCACTACCTTTCCGAAACGGCTTTTAATTTTTAAAATGGGAATGTAAAACAAGATCGATAATCTTGTAAAGTCTTAAGAATTATTAACTTACCGTTAATACTACATTCATCATCACCTTCTGAACGATTTGATTAAAATAAATAAAATGTTTATTTTCATAACGCGGGTCGTATTATGTTTCCCGCCTTCGTCCTAAATACCGCGCGGTAGAAGACTATCACTGCTCCAGACGGCAAAACAGCGAATTGACTCTCCACTGTTTTCATATATTTACGCATGAAATCTTGCATACGTTTGGTGTCGTAACCTTATTTTAGGTCATCGGTATGCATTTTCTGATGTTATTAATGTTTTTTAAGAAACCTTTATATTTTGCTCCGGAAAGGTAATGGGCCTTTAAAATAATCAATTGTGTCCCAAACAAAGGTCTGTGATACTAAGCCCCATATGGAATGAAGTACTGATTGTGCATACAAGTTATTTTATATTATTTTTGTGTTAATTATACATACAATAAATATCATACAACAAAATAACTTACATTTGTATTTTGATTTTGGCGGATGCACAATCAAACTCTGATGTTTAATAATTAAAATCGTTTATGAAATATTTCTAAAATAAACTATTATGGTTGTAAGGACAAAACATTTGCAATAAGTAATTTATCAAAGGTCGATCAATAAAAAGATACCAAAGAAAGTCATCATTAATCCTGTAATATGTAGAGCTAGAAAATATCCCTTAGATATAGATATCTGGAAAATTGAAGAATATTCTTACGGTATCTAAATTCTGCTGGAAGGATGTGATGGTAGTGGACACGGAACCTCCAGTAAGCTGCAAAGTATATCCCGCTTGAGCAGAATAATGTCGCGCTGTATCAAGGTTTCTTTGTTTTATACCCTACAGTGCTGATAAGAAAGGGACATGTGTAATAATCAGTTCGACACTGCTTAGATTAAAAAAAAATGAGTTCATACAGTTTAAAACGAGAATAAGAAATCAAGTCATAGAAAAGAATATTTGTGTAACTAGATATTTTTTTTTCTATTCCAGTAGAAATAGAGGTTACACAACGAGTGGTTTTGTTTGATATGGAATTTATCTACTAACACGAAATAGAAAAATGTACATAGAGGTTACATACACTATGTACATCTGTTTGAAGATATATTTTATGCAGTGCTTCAGTCAGACTTTTATAGTGGTACACTGCAAAATGTGCAACGCATGTTTTACATACGTTTGAAAAAACATGCGTTAAAACGTATGTTTAAAACATGCGTTTTACGTATGTTTTGGCCACCATGCGTAAAACGTACGTTTGAACAAAACATGCGTTAAACGTATGTTTAACATATGTTTTACGTACGTTTGTTTTCCACCAAATGTTTAATAGCCGCTATGGTTTGGTTTGATTTTATCTATATATGTCTTCTACCAACTTATAGTGAACCTCATATTACCTCATGATAGAATAAAGCAGCTTCAATATCGTATGATGATACATGTAGGTCTACAATTATATGTACATCTACTGATTGTGAACAGAAGCCAAACCGCTAATGTGGATTCCGTCTTTTTGAATTTAAGTTTTAACAGTTTTGAAGACTAATTAGCCCGGCGTATTGGTGACATAATTGTGCCATTATGGTTACAAGCATGCAAATTGGCATGTATGTCAAGATACATATTCTGAGTGATTTCTGATAAGGAGCCACTTGAAAAAAATTCTTAGACAAATATGGCGGCCATTTTTCAAAATGGCTGCTACAAACACTATCAATTTCCTTCAAATATATGAACCTTTTTATTATCGTTTTCACTAAAAATACCAAACAATGGTAGAATAACGTATTAGTTTACACCGAAAATATGTTATCAAGTATTAATTTGCATTATTGTCATCAAAACAACAAAATACTGAGTCAGCAAAACGCAATATAGGACCATATTTACATTTCAAGTTATGAATTGATAAAGACCGATTGTATAATATATTCACAAGAATTATATCTTTACTTTTGATTGGAATATCCGTCAAATATAATGGACCCATATGAATCATGGCCGAGTTCAAACAATGGGTGGACTCAGACACTTAGATAGGGTCATTGACTTTACATAAGAAACTCCTGGTTTCAATTTTTGATGAAAAAATATCAGATATAATTTTACATGCATGATTGTTGTAGGGATTTCTAGCAGATAATTCATAGAGAATATTTTAAGGAATCATTGTGGTTTATGAAGGGGAAAAGACGACAGCAGATCACCAAGTAAGTATCCAAAACAATAATTTAAGCACTTACTGCCAGTCTGTCTGTAAAAACTTAGCTGACTTCACCAGTTGCATATTCCACATTCAAGGCTTAATTCAACTTAATTCGACATCACAAAGAGAAACGACCCAGTCGTGAAAGGACTTGCGTTTGGCTTTGTTATTGGAGTAAGCATTCCTGTCACAGAAATGCGATTCATTGTGGAATTTGAAAGGTGAAGAGACGACCGCAGAATACCAATCACGCTTCCAAATACCACAATGCAAACATTTTCTGTCAGTCTATAATAAGTTAAATGTTAATATACCAGTCTTCACTTACTCTGAAGACCACTCGCAGATTTCACATTCAGGAAAAGACCTAATTCGAGTTAACAATATGTCGCCGTGATAATACTTCAGTTCTTATTACAGTTAACACCCTCACCCTTACGCCTTACGTGAAAACCGGTACCATCGTCCTTCGGCTTCCAACCATCCTCAATGACCCATCCCTATTTGTCAGGACTCCATGATCGCTTTGGTTGCATACTCCCTGATATGTTGCACTTTTTGTGTGCTGCTCAAATGCACCTGTAGTTGGCGGGATCATGTCTGTTATGTATTTGCTAATTTATAGCTATCCTAAGGCTAGTGGTTATTTAGTATGACCTCATGATCAAGATCAGTGAAACGGTTTATTGATATGCCCATGTTGTTTTTATACCATGTACAAGCGCCTAGTAGACCTTGAATAAATGACTTTAGTTGGACCGGATCTGAGATATGAGTCGTGTTTTACAACATGGTGTCAGAATTTTGACGCACTCTGCAGCAATCGGCAGCCATCGAGCTATACATCCTATGTGAATAGTCCTTAAACACGACGAGCAGTCACGATGGATATTTTAGCCGGACATACACCTCAGATGGATTGGGGTAAAACCGATCTAGTGACCGCGTGAAAAGTTTTTAAACAAACACGTGGAGTTAATGTTCTCAGGACCGTTCAAAAAGACAGATGAAGTAATGAAATGTTCATGTTTCATGCTTTGGTCGGTGAAAAGGGCAGGAACATTTACTCAACATGGACGATGACCGCAGATGAAGGTAAGCTCCTGAAAGTCCTATGTGAAACCAAGATCCAACGTAATCTACAATCGCTATCGATTTCTTAGTAAACAACAACAAAGTGAAGGCGAAACATTTGAACAATTTGTTACTGAACTTCAGGTGCTCGTGAAAGATTTAACTATGACAACAGCGACGAGATGGTTAGGGACCGCCTTGTCTTTGGAGTTAAAAATCCCAAGGTACGTGAAAAACTGATAAATATTGGATCAGATTTGACCCTAGCCAAGGTACTTGACACAGCTAGAAATTATGAACTCAGTCATGCTCAAGCCAGAGATATGTCTAAGATTGATTTGGAAGAAGTAAACATGGTTGCGAAATCTAAATTTAAGAAGAAATCTGCTGTGAGCGTGAAGCCGAAAAAAACTATCACTGACAATGATGATGAATGTGGTAGATGTGGATATAGCAAGAAACACAAAGTCTGTCCAGCAATTGGCCAAACCTGCAAAAAAAATGCAAATTAAAGGATCACTTCACTAAAAAAATACATCAAAGAAGAAAAAAATCAACATGATTAATGTTCAGAAGTCAGAAGACGGTTCTGAAGATGAATTATATGTAGACTCGATCAAGCGCGAACACGCAGACGTCGCCGAATGGACTCAAACGATAAACGTGGAGGATTGTGAAATAAACTTTCAATTTGATACTTGGGCAGCCTGCAATGTCCTAAGTTATCAGAACGTGAAAGATTTGAACAAGTTGTCCGACCTCAAGTCTACAAGTGTTCCGTTACGTTCCTACTCAGGACACAAGATGATACCAAAAGGGGTAGTAACTCTTGATTGTAAGTACAAAGGTATCCAGTACAACAGTTTTCCAGGTTGTGGACAGTACGAACATAAAGCCAATTTTCGGAGCAAAGGCCTGTGAGGACATGGGTTTGGTGGCTAGAATGTATCGCATAGAACAAACCCACAAGAACATTCCGGACGACATAGTCAAGGACTATGTTCTCTTTTCAAAGGTATCGGATATATGCTAGGAGTACATACTATCAAGACGGACCCTGGTGTAAAAACCAGTTATACACCCTCCAAGGAAGATACTGTTAGCCCTAAAGGCAAAGGTGAAAGCGGAACTTGACAGAATGGAGGCTGAAGGCATAGTGGTAAAGCAAAACGAACCGACTCCATGGGTGAACTCTATGGTTTCCGTAGCTAAGCCAAACGGGAAAGTACGCTTATGTATTGATCCTAGGATCCTTGAATGTCGCGATTCAACGGGAACATTACCCTATGAAAACGATCGAGGACGTACTCGCAGAGATACCCAACGCTAAAGTCTTTAAAAACTTGACGCGAAGTCAGGGTTTTGGCAATTACGCCTAGACCATGAAAGTACAAAATTGTGTACATTTAACTCACCATTTGGCCGATACAGCTTCACGAGACTTCCCTTCGGTATTAAAAGTGCACCGGAAGTGTACCAACGCGCTATCACAGAAGTGATCGCAGGTCTCGACGGATGTGAGGCAATAGTTGATGATATCCTAATTTGGAGAACCAACCTCGAGGAACATGACGCTAGACTACAGAGAGTCCTGGACCGTGTGAAGGAATATAACCTCCGTGTGAGTTTAGGAAAAGTAAACTGACATATGTAGGTCATGTGCTCAGTGACCAAGGTGCCAAGCCTGACGAGTCTAAAGTCCGCGCAGTGATCGAAATGACAGCACCAACATGCAAGAAAGAACTACAAACTTTTCTAGGATTCGTACAATACCTGGGTAAGTTTGTGCCCAACTTATCAGAGGTTAGTGCACCACTGAGAGAACTTTTGCAGAAAACCACTGAGTGGTGTTGGGACGACGCTCAAGAAAATAGCTTCAAGCGACTCAAACAGCTAGTAACGCAAGCACCAATTCTGTGCTATTACAACCCTGAAAAGGAGCTGACGTTAACAGTCGACGCAAGCGCAGAGGGCTTAGGAGCAGCAATTATTCATCAAGCTAGACAATCTGAGTAGTAGAAACACCATTTCCTACCTAAAAGGATCAAATGTCTCGTTACGGAGTACCAGACATTGTGAAAACGGACAATGGACCTCAGTTTGCATCGGAGAGGAGTTCAAACGGTTTCAGCAGTGAGTTCGGATTTGTAGCATCGTTACGTCGAGTCCGCGATATCCGCAGTCCAACGGTCAAGCCGAAAGGGACCGTCCAAACTGCTTGAAAAAACTTGATTCGTAAGGCAGAGGATCCATTTCGTGCATTGCTTGACTACCGAAACACTCCCATTTGAAGGATCTAGGTGTGTCACCGGCACCAAATGTTCTTGTGTCGGAGATTAACAAACAGACATACCGACTACAACAAAGTTGTTAGAGCAAACATCAACGAACAAGGAGGAACTCAAACTTCGAATGAAAACGAGGGCAAGTAAAAGCAAAAAGCAAAAAGCAATTATGACAAAAAAACGCGGGACGCGAGTTGAAACCTCTTCCACGATAGGAGAATTAAAGTTCTCATCTTATAAATGAGAAGAAGTGGATCAGCTGGAAAAATCGAAACACAGACATTCGAATCCTAAGGTCTTTTCCTTGTGAAGGGCTACAATATGGTCGTCGGATACCTGACGCCAATAATTAGACCTACAAGAGCTGATTTCCAGCCTAAAACAGTTCAGTTCTATCTCCAGTAATGTAGCCTGACACAGATGCCAGAATGAACATCAACAAATGACTTCTAAGGCGATAACGGAAGGGGGGAATCCACATCGTGGGGTCCGATGGAACCCACCTGAGGATGACACTTTGGCACCACCTAGTCCATCCGTTACATCAACCACCTGTAACCTGTAAACCCGGAGTGTGAAGAAGTGGTCCAGTACTTCCACAGTCGCTTCGAAGGACTTAGTCTTGACTTTGTAAATATTATTGAATTGAACCGGTGTGAACTTTTAAAGTTTAAATTTTGTTTCAAAATGAAAAAAATAGTTTTGAGCTAGACCAAACAAGCAATATGATAACTTCACTTAGTTATCTCAGGACATTTTTGTGATGAACTGTGCTTACATGAGAAATAACAACAAGTGTGCATTAATTAATATGCAATTTAATATATCAGTGTTTTAAGTATAATAACCCCTTCAAAATATGAATATGACGAGACTTTATTCCACCACCACTGGACTAGTAATGAGTGGTGTTTGATAATTGTGCTTATTTAGCATAAGTTTAAAAATCAGTAATTAATAATTGATAATAATTTTTATTTTTACTAGACATTTCAACTTTCATAAAAGATGAAAGGATGCCTAAGCCTAGTGGTTATTTAGTATGACCTCATGATCAAGGTCAGTGAAACGGTTTATTGTTATACCCATGTTGTTATACCATGTAAAAGCGCCTAGTAGACCTTGAATAAATGACTTTAGTTGGACCGGATCTGAGATACGAGTCGTGTTTACAACAATGTCCAGTGTTCTGCCTTTCTATGTAAACAGTTCCAGTATTGCCTCATCTGTGGTTTTAGCATAGTTTTAGCATACATGAGCAGTGAAGATTTCTCTAATGTACTGAAAACCTCACTTGGTATCTCTTCCGGTCACTGTGATAATTCTAGAAATAAATGCTTGAGTTGCTTCTCCATATATCTTCCATGTATTCCAAGCTTTTTTCGTGCCTTGTGTATTAATGCTGATACAGCGTCACGTCCGGTGTAGGCATGGAATAATGGAAGGGATAATGATTTCTCAGTGGCACAAGCGGAGGCAGTATCCTGAGCAGGGATGTATCGATAATTCCTTGTTCCAAAGGCCACCAATACTTCGCTTATGCTGTATTTGGTAACAGCTGCTACAACTAAGGCAACAACTTCTGTGTCTGTCCACTGTTTGGATGGGAATTTTTTCAAACACTTCGTTAACAGCATCTGTCTTATGGAGGATCATCCTCGCGTTGCCTTCCTTATGATTGCAGGGCGAGAGAAGTTCTTGTACAGATAAGACAGGAAAAACATATTGTGCGTAGTTTTCGAATGTTGTGAAAAAAAACTAATCTGAGAATGTTTACTGTAACTGTTCCTTCAAATCTTCTGTTCTCAGTGGTTCCACATACGTCTCAAGGTAATCGGATCAGATTTTCAAACCTTACTTAAGTTGAGAGAGTGGTAGTGGACAGGCGTGATTCTCAGCTAGGTCTTGACTAGTCCGCTAAACCTGCCTATATTATTAGGTTTTTTTTTTAAAATTTGCCTGATATATATATATATATTAGGCAAAAAAAAGCCTAATAATATAGGCAGGTTTAGCGGACTAGGTCTTGACTGGCAAGCGATATAAAGTCTTAAGGAAAGCGATTATTTCTTCAATGAGGATATTTGCAAACTTGTTTAAGATTTCTCTCTTTTGGATGGTTGGCTGAATTTGGCTTTGGCTGCAATTTTTGATCCACAGGGACCACGAAAATTTTTAACCAATAGTATACTTTATATTATAGTATCAAGGGTATGAACTCGGCGGTCGAGAAATACGGACCTATTTTTTTAAAACCGTGATTATTTTTTATAAATGGGTTCTATAAAACATTGACGGATATCTTACCTTAAAGAGAAATAATTTATCTTTCCATTGATTGCTTGGTGAACAAAATTGGCCAAGTATTGACGAAGTTATGGCTTGATGAATCGGGAAATTTACGAAAAAATATGCTAGGTAGACATTTCCCTGTCCGGTCGAAATGTCGTCTCGGCTCTAATGGGCACATCAAAAACCAAGCCAAAATCACAAAATCTACGCTTGTGGTGGTAAACAGTACCCATAACTGTGTTCATCCACAATCTCCTTTGGAGGTGTCATGACCCCGTACTTTGTAGAAACTCCATTTAAACATCGTATAGCTCACTTACTTTAACCGTCACCGCCATGTTCATTTTTCTTTCGGAACGCTTCTCGACTTTACATATCGTGACTACATTATGCAAATTATGTTATGTTGTGCTTGTCCCTAAACTCGAGAAGCGTTCCGAGGGAAAAAGGGGGACATGGCGCGGTGACGGTTGAAGTAAGTGAGCTACACGATGTTTTAAATGGAGTTTCTACAAAGTAAGGGTCATGACACCTCCAAAGGAGATTGTGGATGAACACAGTTATGGGTACTGTTTACCACCACAAAGCGTAGATTTTGTGATTTTTGGCTTGGTTTATGAGGTACCCATTAGAGCCGAGACGACATTTCGACCGGACAAGGAAATGTCTACCTAGCATATTTTTCGTAAATTTCCCGATTCATCAAGCCATAACTTCGTCAATACTTGGCCAATTTTGTTCATCAAGCACTCAATGGAAAGATAAATTATTTCTCTTTAAGGTAAAATATCCGTCGATGTTGTATAGAACCCATTTATTAAAATAATCACGGTTTTAAAAAAAATAGGTCCGTTTTTCTCGACCGCCGAGTTCATACCCTTGATACTATAATATATATATGTATACTATTGGTTAAAAATTTTCGTGCCACGTCCCTGTGGTTTGATCTGTCCACGAGGTAATATTTAGTAAAGGCTTAAAATTGTTGGTTGCCTTTACATTCATTGTCTATATTCTAAACTGTGTGACTATCAACGATTCGGCTATATCCCTTGTGTCGAGTGTCTTACAAGACCACGACTCCATGAAGGGATTCCAGTTAACACATCAACCAAGTTTCGGGTATGTTTGTGATGACTTGTTATGTTTTATGTGTTTATTTTTCTTTGTTGGGGTTCTTAATGGATGTTGTGATTATGACTAATTCTGGTCCTGCAACAATCCAAAGCCTCAAAGCTTAGGGATTTGGTATAGATTCAAAAGCACCTCGTTCGCTCTTGATTATAGCATTGGTTTGTATATGTTTGGCATATGTTTCTAAAATATTTTCATGATAATAACCACCTTCGTTATTTTTTAAGATAATGCTTGTTAGGCGTGATAAAAACAATTACGAATAGCATCTTATTTAAAATGTTCGATAAATGACTGGTATTTTAAAGATTTGGCGGAAATTCAATATGGCGTCCATTTTGACCATGGCACAACCGGAAAAGCGTCCAGTATTAAAAACATCTTGCCAATTGTGAATAATACTGGGATCATGTTGAAAACAATAAGCCACCAAAGAATTGAAAAAATAGGCTATGTTGAAAATCAGACACTGATTTTGGAAAATGCAATTAATTTTACCTTTTTTGGCGGCCATTTTGAATTCTGGTGGTATTCAAATTTAATCATTTTGAATCTATCATACCACACGCATCATTTCCTGCATTTTGGAACCTCTTTTGTAGCATTTAACTGATATTTGACAATCCTATATCGATTTTTCTATTTTAGCGAAAATTCTGAATGGCGGCCATCTTGAATGGCGCCTAAAGCTATAAATAGACATGATTTTAGTTGGCTCCTAATCTTAATTTACCTATACTATATTTATCAAGAAGCATACTAAGTTTCATGCTTGTAACCAAAATAGCACATTTCCTATGTATTTATGCACAAATCCGCTGAGCTAAATGCTCTGAATACATATGATCAATATCAGCTGACCAGCGCTTCCTGATATACAATGTAGTAGGTCTATAACTGCTGTTTGATCATCCTCGATACCATAGCCCGGCGTCTGCTTCTGGTTTAAAAAAAATAATAGCTTTCCCTACTATATAGTAGGGGTAGGTTATTGTATGTTTTCAAAACCAGAAGCAGACATTTGTGCTGTAACATGACAGATTCTAATGGCCGGACAAATTTGTATTCCGGAAATATTTATTTATTGTATATTCATAGAATACGGTTTAAATGTTATTCTGAGCTTCTGTGTAAACATCTGAAGTTTCTTACTTGATTTCTGGACTCTCTGAGCCAGATTTTGAAACAATTGAACATTGGGCACGACTTCAGTAAAGATTTTATCTTTTAAAATGTAATTGATAAAGTGACGTTTGGACAAATTGATGTAGGAAAAATAAAATCATCCTAAGATTATGAAATTTATCAATGTAATCACTCGTTTGTAAATACAACATACTATGTGTGAAAAGATTTCAGTCATTGGACAGGAACCGAAAATACAAATAAAATGGAATTAAACTTTACTTTTGAAAATGACAAATATATGGTCAACTTCAAAGACAATGTAAATGTACATAAAAACAATACAGTGGATTTCGTAATAGGATTAAACGTATGTATAACACATGTTTTGATACGTCCGTTTTACATGCGTTTGTACGTTTTACTTCTGTTAACCATGCGTATTACGCATATTTAACACATGTATTACATACGTTTCGTACGTACGTTTTACATGGCGTGGTCCTCAACATGCGTTTTACATGCGTTTTATAACGTTCGTAAAACGTGTATGCACTTTTTCCTGTGTAAAGTTGCTCTTAAGGCCACTCTTGAAATTTCGTCAACCTCGAATTACCGTTTTTTTTTTTTTTTTTTTTTTCTGATTGAAATTGAGATCCCTTATCCCCATTTCGATTCATATAGGATCTGACAACATCCCATAAAGGTTCACGTTCTGGTGACGCTTCCACCAGAGTCTTGGAAGTACATTTCAGGGACTAGTATCGGGAAAATATGTAAGTGGGTATGTCGCAGCTGTAAAAAAATCTTCTTTTTTTTATTTCTTATTACTTATGCGTTAATATAAGAACCAATCGGATATAAACACATCTTTCAATGAACTCGCAGATTAGATTGTCCTTCAACAGGAGCTGGGTCACACTTATCTTCTGGTGAGGGTCCCGGATGTCAATGTGTGTCAGCATTTTTTACCTTTAACCTTACTACATATATTTATCTACGTAGGTCGTATTCTTATCTTCATGTGCTCTGTCATTGGTTAGGTACACCTTGCTGTTAACCAATAGTCTTTCCGGGAATTAATATCTACCTCATACTATTTCAATAGATAGTATTTCCATTATTGTTTTAATCCGTGAAAGTAAATCTTTGCGAATTTGTTTTGAAATGAAAATCGTGAAATTTTATTTCCACAAAAGAAAGTTGGTTTACAGTAAGGCTTTAGTATTAAATCACCTCAAACATTACGGCTTGTTTAGTTTAAATAACACAATGGAACTTGGTTAATACGAACTCGAAGGGACAGAGATAAACTTCGAGTTATCAGAGTGTTCGAATTAAGCGAGTTCCCATGTCTACTGACGATCTCTTTACTTTGTGTATATATAGAATAGTAATAATATTTTATTCAATAATGGTACAGAACAACATACATGTCATGAGAGGTAGGATTCGGAAACAAGTACTACTTATATTATACATAAGCAATGGGACAGCTTGTTATGCTGTGTTGGTGGTATGGCTGTACCATTCTGTCTGTCACTGATGTCAGTCTTTTTGTTTATATTTCTGATAGTTGTTTTTGCTGTTATTATTTCCCCCCACAGTGATTGTTGTATTGTGTGAGGGTGTGTGTGTTACACAATAATCTTCGGCAGATCGTTTGTGAATAGTGAATGAGCAAACATTCTAATATAATGAATTACTCACGTTGAACTGACACACGAGACACCTGACAAGATTGCTTGATTGGTTCTTGATACTTTGTTTGCTGATTTCGGGAAAGTCGGATGATGTCCATAATTACTTCACATGACCTTAACAGTTATAATATTTCCACATTTTTTATGTTTCGTTTTGAAGTTCGTGGATGTGTCTATTTTGTAATAACTGGTATGTTTTTGTTTTATAGAAATGGTCCTGCTTATCTTGTAAATACCTGAACCGAACCGGCTTGAAACATTAAAAAAAATGTAACTTTAAAACGGTTAAATATTTTGTTCCGCAAAAGTTATTAACTTACCCTAGATACTAAACCTAATATTTCATTTTACCTCATTATAATATTTCATTCATATACAATTTTAATTAGGTCAATTGAATATCAATGTTCACAACGCGGGTCGTCTTATGTTTCCCACTGTCGTCCTAATAACCGCGCGGTAGTTGTGACATTTCGCTTTGCCATTCGGCAAAACAGTGATTTACACACGGAATTTCATGTTTTGTGTTGTCACCAAATAACCATGCTACTATGTGTATGATATCAGTTCGTTCCTTTTGTGGCGGCACCAAAATGAAAGATACGCTTCAAATAAAAAAAAAAAAACAAAAAAAAACAAGTATTTTCGGTGTTTACAATCAACTTGATATAAAAGCAATGATAATCAATGTAATTTCATCGGATATAAATAATATCTGTCTTGTTCAATACAGAAAACATTTCGATGACAAATGAAAAACTCGAGTCAGCCATCTTAATTCCAAGTGTACTGGTACAGTTCTGCTGGTACGGCGCGTTCCATTTGAGATATAGCAGATTCGTATCGAAGAATGCACTTATAGTGACATAGCAGGTACAAGGAGCGCTTGTTTGCCGTATTTGACTTCACAAATGAACACACATCGAGTCTTTTTTGACATTGTCAAGCAAATGACACATGATACGTGGTATGCAAAACAAGAACATGAGCCGTCACAGCCATTATCATAACTATTATTTTTATGAAAACAATAAAACTTCCAAGTTATACTAATGACAAATCTCAAATCCCCTTGCTAGCAGTAGTGCTGGTGGACTACATCCCCGCTAACTTCCACCCAGAAAACATGGGTTGACCGTACCTTTTATATACATCCATGGTGTCTCGTCCTAGATTTCCAACGCGAATGGTCACGTGATCACTTTGGTTCAGAAAGAGGAAAACAGTGATGGTAGCTTGGTGTACATCCGTCACTTCCTGAGAATCGGCCACTGATAAACCTCTGGTACCGCCGTTGACATTTAGCGACGTCTGCATCCAGTCATTGTAGGTAACGGTCGTTCATGTGATAACGTACGTACCCGAATCAGGTACGAGGTAGACGCCATCACTGCCAGAGAACCCGTTTCCATGGTCAAGAAGTCTTTGGTTAAATACCAATGTAGATCCCATAACAGCCGGTCCAGAAAAAACCCGCCCATTACGGCATGAAAGGCGATGTTCATAGAAATAATTCGCGCTACCCTTATTCGTCCAAGGTCGCGACCATCGACTCTTCGGATATCGTCTTGCATTGCTTGAAAGTTGCTGATGGCTGGATTTCCTTCGTGTCATCAGGAGTTTTTATTGCTGTCACATTTTCATCGCTTTTGTTACTTTGAGTTCCATGTTCACTTTTGTGATCACTGGAATTCACGGTTGGCAAGACGGCGTCGTCATTTGGGTAGATTTTAGACTCCTTGATTAAATCTCTGTAAGAGACCTTGGCTTCTAAATCTGCTATCCTTTTTCAAAGAATATGTATGTTTCAGCATCACGTGTTGCGACATAATTCTTGAACGAAGCGTCATGGTACGCCAGTTTGGCCTCAAGCTGGTCAATCTTAAGGTCCTTTTCCTACAGCAGAGGTTCAAGTCGTTCGAATTTCTGGTCGATGGTCTCCGTTAGAGTAAGGTTCGAGCTAACGCCAACAGTGCAGTCAGTCGGAATAATTACTAGAAGACAGAGGAACAACACCTCCATTGGAAATGTCATGCTTGTTCTTGAAGGATCACAGGCCTGCCAACACTCGCTCTTCATACCAATGCGTGTAAAAGTAATATACAATGTAGATCTAAATCGGGAACAACAAAATGTCAAGGTAGTTGTTTTTTTCTGTGCTACTTTCTCAGATAGTCTTGATATTCTTTTGCTATGCCATGTGCTAAATTCACATTCATTTCATTTTTTTAATTCTTTCACTTTTTGAAAGGATATGTTCATCTCAGGTTCTACTTTGACAATTTTTGATGATAACTAGTTGAATGTAGTCATTGTTTAATTCCTGTTTGCTGTTAATGCTATCATTGTCTGCTTTATGGCTTTGAAAAATTTATAGATATTATAACATTGATTAAATGAGAGATAGTATTAGGATGCTTTTTTTTTAAATCCGGAGCTAGGATAAAAACATCACAAACTTGGCATTTAGTCAAGCGTTTATGATAACATTCTGTATTTGCATATTACAGAGTTATCTGTACTTGCGGGTAGGTATTGGTTGGGATGTCATGTGTTTGCGAGCGTTACGTCATACTTTTCGGAAAAAAGAACTTGCGCCCACAAAATAATGACGTAATAATTGATACCTACCCGCAAGGGAGCTAACTCTGTAATATGCAAAGACGGAATATGATATTGTATTTACGTTTGCTAATCGTAAAGACAACATCATGAAAACAAAACAAACAAACATTAACAGCAATAACAGCAAATTTCAATCAAGATGAATTTATGCGAATATTGCTTGAGTGACGACACTGACGAGTTACTATGGAGGAAACATTATGTAATCTGTAACTTCGTTCTGTAGCGCTTTAAAGTCACTCTCCAGCAGTACTAATGCCACTCCTAGATTGACGACAATGGCGAGGTTACCTGCTTATCACATTTATCTATTGTGACCCACTTTAGATGGCCCTAGTTCACAATATTCTTGAAAAATGTAGTAGAATGAGTCGATGGCTATGGCTGTGCCAAATGGGTTAAGTACATCGCTTCCACATTTGTAAAACGTTCGCCTTTTTATTTCTTACATCAGAATAAAAATAGCAGGTACATTTGTATTTCAAGGAATGTCGTGCAGCATTGTTATCCTTTCTCCATATCATGACATTATAATCACAACATATCAAAAGTCGCATTGTAATGTTTCTTGAAACGAAATCCAAATTCATAAATATTTAAAAGTAGAATAAGATAACTGTCCTCTTCAGAAAAGCAAAACTGTTTCCTTTCACAGTATATCACATGCAGTCTCTCCGCCATCTTGACGTCTTGGCCTAACATATTTTGCTGACGTCATAATATTTATTTAATCCAATCTCGCAATGTCCGGAGATGTGTGTAATAATTTGAAGCAAAAATATTATAATTGAATTTTGCTTGAAACGAGCATTTTCACTGGCTTAAAATTTACATTGAATGAATGTCAAGGTCATTCATTTGAACAAACCTGATAACCTTTCATCCATGCATGCTACAGGCCTATTATCAGTACCCTATGTATCTTATAGTTATTCGCAATTCACGATAAGTTGTTAAATGATTTTAGCCTATTCGTCCTATGTGACCTTCAATGAAGTTCAAGGTCATTCGATTGAAGAAACTTGGTAGTCCTTCATCCCAGCATGTCACAGGCCCAATATCCGGTCACTATGCCGCTTACTTATTCACAGGGGGTCGTTTAAAGATTTTAGCCATTTTGACCCCATGTGACGTTGAGTAAATGAAGGTCAAGGTCATTTAGTTCAACAAACTTGGTAGTCCTTCATCACAGCATGCTACAGACCCAATATCAGGTCTCTGGGTCTCTTAGTTATGCACAAGAATTTTTTTATGTTATGGAGATATAACACCGAAAACCTGAGTGTACAATGTAGTCTCATCATAAACCGCTTTGCGGTTTATTAAGAGTTCACCCCTGGACTATCTCATAGTAAAATCTTCGGCGTTCGCAAAATCATCCAAATACATCGTAAAACTCATCTCAGCCATTCTAAATCGTAATATTTTTACAAAATATTGAGGACCTTTGCCCCCACCCCCCCTCCATTACGTTTCATCTTCCTACGCCATTCTATGACATAAATGGACCGTCTAGCCATGTCATACGGCAGTGTCATAAAATTTAATGTTTAATATCGTAAGACACATGTGTAATAACACTATTATGACGTCACATGTAGTTTTGACGTCATAATGTATATATATCCATTTCAACTAATAAAGAAAAAGTTATGTGTAAAAAAAAGAATTACACTCGTGACTTTGTGATGGGGGTAGGGGATTTGATGGGGATATTAAAGGTGGCAATTTCGCAATTTCATATTCAATAATAGTTCCATATTGTTGGGCCAGACACACTATCACATTGCCCTAAATTAAGATATGATTAAATGTTAAGAAAAAAACCAACAACATAACAACATTGGTAGTTTTGGACTGGCACAGAAATGTCTTAGCCTATAATGTACATTACCCTACCTAATTTATATTAACTTATGATAACACAATCTGCGACTTGCAATGTAAGCCTTCTCATTTCGAATACCATCAGAGGATCTTTAAAGTTGTATTGCTGCTAATTTCACTGTAACGATATGTAACTTAAACATTTGATATTTAAACATTAAAATGTAACTTGATGATTTAGCTCCCCAAAAGCATATGTCAGCCTATAAGAGAGCCGAAATCTAGGAATCATTTATTCCTGGTTTTTAATAAAGCGCCTTCTATCACCGCCATGTTCAGTGACTTCGGATTCCGAATCGTATCACGTGACTGACGTTCGACACGGCCTGCACGTGGTGAGCCAGATAACTAGCGTAAGCGCACATGTGTTTGTTTACGTTTTCCTTCTGGCTTATATGAGCAAATCATGCTGGTATATGTCCACAGATAGAGTATTTGAAACATCCAATTTACACATTACCGTAAAATATTGTGTGTATCACATTACCGTAAAATGTGCGAGTATTATTTTCTTTGTAGATTGAGTCTGATGAGGTCGACCACATGTTTTGTTTATGAAAAAATGTTGATGTTTTCTCTTGGTTTCACAACTCTCGTTTTACTTCGAGATTGTCGCGACGATGTTCGGAAGAGTTCGGAATGATTCGGCATCTTTCGAGCCTATTTTTCACGTGTACACGTTAAAAAGATTTTTTACTTTTATAATTAAAGATACTTCCAGTGCTGCAAGTTTATAAAAAGTGGTAAAAGTAGAAAGTTTAAAACTCAGGCAAACGGAGAAAAATATGTATAACACTTAAACAGTTTTCACTATGACAAAAAGAGCGAAAGTTATAGACCATACAACTCGTGCATGGCGTGGCTGACCGTACACCGGACCCCGGATTGACGTCTTTTCCGAAGGAAAGACTGTCCAGTATACAATCCTGGACCGGCGATAATGATTCAGAAGGAGAGTTTAAATGAAAGTAGAAAAGTACCGGTACTGTACAGACGAAAGACTATGTAGCAATTGAATGTATTTTTCAAATTTTCATAGCGGCTATGAATAGCAGAAGCTATCTACATATCCCGTGGAGCGCGTTAGCAACATCAATACATTATCAGAACTTTCCTCCTTCTCTTTCTACTTTTGATTAAATCACGCAAATGTTGTTTTTCATGTTAAAAATACCTTTGATGCCAAAGATACAAGTTTTCAAGTTTTAAGGTATAAAAATAAATTTATTTATTCGTAAAATATTTCCATCTCATGTATTTTCTAAAGATGAATAGGGTATGCTGAAACATAATGATAATAAGTTATAATGATAAGCGACGCGTAGCGCCTCAGTTGAACTGTCGAAAAAAATTGCACACGCGCTTTCTCCCGCATTACAATTCCTGAAATTTTAAAGTTGACAGGTATGAATCCATACCATGATCATGAATTTATCCAATGCCCGAGTCTAGACAGCCAATCACGACAGAGGAAATACAGATACACAAGTAGGACAAAACTCACAAGAGAGTTGTATGGAGCCATAAAAAAGGTCACAGTACAGGTACATGTACATGTACATACACATTTCGAAATCAGCTCAACTTGTTCGCTTGCCCTGTCCATAACAGCATAAAAATAGTACTGTACATAAATATTTACATCCCTCGATTTTTTATTGCGGTATTAATGGCCAGATTAAATCTTTGGACCAAAAATCCTCCCGGAACGTGGCTTTACCTTCAAACTTGGGATATATATCTGCATCTTTTTTTTGTAGTAAAAACGTAGTAAAACAAGTCACGTGCTTATACCTCTTTCATGCCATTGGCCGGAATATACAATTGCATTATGGGTAACTGTTCATCACGTGATTGTGTGTTTACTTCCATATATAGTGATAGTTTGCTTGCCATTTCTTCGGAAAAATTGATTTATTTGAAAATATGTAGACTCCAAAATGTTATTAATATTGCATGCATATCATTTTGACTTGCACATATGTACTATTTCACTATAAATAATGAACTGAAATGTGTTATAAAACTGCCATATCCACGTTTCATATATAAATGATATAATGCGAATGGACCAATTCATTAGGTGTAACCGTATAATCTAGGATCAGCGAAGATCGGCTACTCCCGGCTAAATTCGTAGAATTCTTATTTATATTAATACATATATAATTATATAATACAGAGAAAATGAGATGTTCGTCAAAAGACCAAATTATATATACTAAATACCAGGTCAGAGAAATCACAATATTTGGAAGTAAACACACACTCATGTGATCACTAGTTACCCATAATACAATGCCAGATTTATTTCGGCCAATGGCATGAATGAGGTATAAGCACGTGATTATTTTACTACGCTTTACTACAAAGAACTCGTGTTTTGTACCATGACGGGGGAAATCCTCCGCGGATCTTGGTTTCACTGTTTAAACGTATTTTATTGGTTTCACTGTTTAAACGTATTTTATTGCAAACAAATTTACAAAAGGATCGGACACAAGTTATTACAACTTATAAAAGCCCTGAAATTGCTAAGGAATGTTATCATATCATTGCTTAATATCCAAATTCTTTCCAAACAAATGGTTAAGCTTCCGCGTAGCCCACTTAGATTTTTAAAAAGCTAGTACTTGTATGTTAAGAAATGACCCATTTGGCGGCCATTTTAAAAATATGTCTTTTCGCTTTGAGTTTTCATTTTTGCTTAAATTGTTTTTACTTATATCATTACTGTATCGAGCCAAATTTTGCTGTAAATCTTTTCTAGGTTCACGGTAATTAAAATATTAAGCATCAGTGTGTGAAATGATCCCCATTTTTACATCTAATGGTAATTTTTACTCTAAAGTACTGAAAAATAACAAATATTTAAATGGGGCAAAAAAGTAAGCACACGGACCCCCTATTTTTCTGCCGAATCTAGAAAGAGCAACATTTTTCCTATTGACATGCAAAATATTTACAAAAATTAAACACCAGAACCTTTTCTATAAAAAAAAGGTTAAATCTGGCAAAAATGGCTGAAAATGATGGATTTTGCAGCTCAAAATTAAGGGGTAGCATATGAAGTTATTATGAGAAAAGATATTAGTCATTTTAATCATAGCTACATTACTAATTGTTTTAACGAACACCAATATACAATCAATTCTGCATTCACCCATACATATCAAACACCTAATTAGGAAATATGGCTTTAATCTATCATGTATATGGTCAAAAGGCAAAATTCTCATAAAATCCAATATTTTGTCAAAATGTTATCTTTGAGTAACCACAGCTCAAAAACGAGCACACATACATGTGTTTTTATTCCATTTTGTATCTATTGTATGAACTCTAATTTCCAAAATCTATAAAAAAAGGGTTAATGCAAGAAAATTTTGACTTCTTAGAAGTGTATATCCTTCATCTCTAAGTGAACAAATTAACATGTACAGCTTTTCTTTCCCATCTGCAATCAGCTGCATTTTTTCTGAAACGAGAATGCATTAAATCAGAAATATGTTTCTGATTTAATCCTATAGTATATATTGTACTTACATGTGTAGAAAATCGCCTACTCTTTCAACTCTTCACTAACATTAGTTCCATGTATTCGTTGCTTCGCCATACACTCGAAGTTGTTTCATTTCGACAGAAACATATATACATATATATGTATATATGTTTCTGATTTCGATGACGGATAATCTTTCTTTTTAGCGTCCACAGCATCAAATGTAGTAAGGGAGATAACTCCTAAATCAATTGCCATGGTCCTGATGCACGTGCATTGTAAGACGCCGCCATTGCATGACAGCAGTTATGGTAAAAGAATAGTAAATATGAAGAGAGATTTGGACAGCTGTGATTATCATCAGCAACTGAATTGTAGTACAATTTAGCTGTCATCTGTAAAGTGGTAAAGACATACATTTGTAAATTAATTGATTATTTACAATGTAGGTCGATCGTTTTTGATTTTGATGAATAATAACTATATTTTAATTAATTGTAATAAATAAAAAAGAGAAAGATTTACAATATTTCAGTAAGGCATTATTGATGAAATGATCAAGTAAAGGGACATAACTCTATTAATCTAAGACAGTGTTTGGCCAACATCTTGAACAGAAATTTGCAAGTGTTTCTATGCAGTACGCAAGTTTTTGGGTAAATGCTCAGTAAGACATTAAAATATGAACTACATGTAAGTACCAATGGTGTTTCCCTTTAGTATTGTTTGAAGAGATGATTTTTAACTGTAATTTTGATTCGGGAAATAATTTCAAGAGTTATTAAATTATTGTTTTGCAAAATATTTAATTAGGATTTGAATCACTGCTACATTGTACAACATGTTGATATATTATAGAGGGAGGGGGAGTAGCTTAATAGAAGATGAGTTAATATGTATACACTTAGTTAGTCCGCTAAACCTGCCTATATTATAAGACTTTAAAAAAAAAAAATTTGGCCTAATACATAATCTATACATGTATATTAGGCAAAAAAAAAAAAAGCCTATTCATCAAGCCAAAAAAAAAATGTTTGTTTAGGGTTACATTGGCAAAAAAAATAGGGTCAGTCGGTCGGTCGATCGGGAGGATTTTTTTTTTTTTTTTTTTAGTGTTTTTCACCAAAAATGATGGACGGACCGGAGTCTGAGGTCTAAATCCTGACTTTTTAATATTTTTTCGTAGAAAAGTGGAAAAAATAAGATTAGGGTTGGAGGTAAAAAATTAGGGTCGGTCGGGTAACCCTAAACAGACATTTTTTTTGGCCTTTTCGGGAGGTTTTGCAGACTTGTATACACTTAAATTAACTGCAGATTTGTTTCTGCAAGATTTTGGGTTATTTTGCCCTATTTTCAATGGCAATTTTTTTTTATTTTTCCAAGTTCAAGCTTTAAATTTCCAAAATCAAAGTAGTTATTTTAATTTTTTAAATTTTTTTAATTTTACATTTTTGACACCTTAACCAAAGAGTTACTTATTTACGTTCACATTTCTTTAAAGATGTATTGATTTTCAGTAATATGTTGTAGTTTCTTTGTTTAACAGTTCCAGTTGGTATGTTGTCAGCAGCAGAAGTAAACCAGTCTGTTATTTTTATCTTTGAGTTTTGTAACAATCAGCAGAGACTCCACCAAGGTGCAGTTGTCATATATACCCTGAAGAGGTGAGAGAATCAATTTAAATCACTAAAAAAACCCACTGTAAACCAAGTTAGTTTTGCATATTTAATTGTGGGCAATAAGAATTTCTGAAAATAAAATTGCTACAAAAAAAAAAAAAAAAAAACAAAAAAAAACCAATCCTTACATGACAATTTGGTAGATTCTTGAAAGTTATTAATTTGCTGTTATTACTACACTCATCATAATCTTCTGAACAATTTAATTAAAATAAATGTTAATTTCTTATGTTTCCGGCTGTCATCCTAATTGTCAAGCATTAGTTGATTATCACTGCGTTAGACGCAAAACTGAGATATAAATCTTCACTATATAAATCTTCACTATCAACATAGATGTGCTGTATAGTTTAATATTTGTCTACTTTGTCCCGCATTACTGTTCGTATCCTATGATGTAATCATGTTCGTTTTGTTTGTCTTGATAAAGGGGCAGATCGCCTCGAAAATTTGACAATTTTGTTTTGTCCGCACGGTTGGAATTACTTCCTTGTCCCATAGATTTCAGAGCAAACTTTGCATTTATTGGGTGTTGTATTCTCATCATCCGCCATCGATATTCATTTTCTTATGTAATTGTTGTTTTTAAGAAAATTTAATTTTTGTTTTGAAAAGATGGCGATGGCTGGGTCTTTAACAATTTAGCCTAGATCTCTCACCTAAATTCTTACCTAATTAGGTCATAGTGTTTCCAAAGTTATTGTTATAGTCATTGCATGAGGTCAAAGTGACCTATATTTAATCTTACCCTACATCAAAGAAAATTTTTTTCCAGGTCCTTCAATTGTATTTTTACCAACTGATGTACTGTGGTGATCAAAGCATGGAACTGCTGCAGAGGTCACTGTTACCTTTGACCTGACATTTGACCTACAAAAAAGGTTTGTTCAGATTGTTCATCCTAATATTATTCTTCTCCTTTAAACTTATTTTTGTTATGGTTGACCTAGGATAACTAGATGCAAAAAGTAGGTTGCTTTGATCAAGATCTAGAACTTCCAACTTGCACATAAAAAAAGTGTTGAATTCTGTATCCATAACAACAGAGTGATTGACAATCAATGTCATGAACCTTGTTTTCTGTAGCATATTCTGTATTTGCATATTACATCCAGTATTCTGCCCTTGGCCATTGAAGGTAGGTATTGAAAATTGTGACGTCATGTGTTTGGGAGCATAACAATGTGGATTTTGCTCACAAAATAATGTTGTCATAATGGATGCTAACCTGCCAGGGAGGTAACTCTGCAATATGCAAAGGCGGAATTGCTTGACCTTTGACCTTCATCAAAGGATAGATATGGTTAGGTTATAAGTTCCCCACTAATACTACCGATGGAAATGAACTAATCATGACGTGCAAGAAATTGTTTAGATATCATTATGTTCCTTTGTTGACTAAATTGGGTGAAATGGAACTAATTAGTTATTTCTGAAAATGAAAGTGTCACATTTGACTCATTCACCCCCAAAATTCCAAAATAGACTATTCCAACCTTTGACCTGGAAG
Organism: Argopecten irradians; assembly: GCF_041381155.1. Lineage (NCBI taxonomy): Eukaryota > Metazoa > Mollusca > Bivalvia > Pectinida > Pectinidae > Argopecten > Argopecten irradians. Next base: position 9,439,224 of record NC_091149.1, on the reverse strand, counting down.
AGTCTAACTCCGTCTACAGGGGTGAGTGGGTTAATAGTGAAAGTGGATCTAAATTAGATTTCCATAGGACTTGTCCATTGGGAAGTTTTCTGTTATATATGTATCGCTGTCTCCTTAGTGGTCACCTGAATGTCCTGGACATGTAAAACAAATTTAGCGGAGATGTCAACAGAAAATTTGATTTATGACTATGAAGGAGTCATGCAATGTAAGTTAGCCTCCAGGGAGGACAGCTCTCTGTATGACATATCTCACTATTTAGCTATGTTGGGTGAGGATTCTTTGCCATACCCTAGTTGTCTGTGATTATAAATACTGTATTCGCTGTAATTATATAGCGCCCAAGGCACTTAAGAAATTGTAACAAAAGGAATGCTTATTGATGCACCAAAATGTAAGGTGTAGACGGAAAGATCAGCCATATTCTAAATCTTTCTGTACTCATGGTACATAAATCTTTTACAATAAACATGCATGTGTCTTTTATCCTGTGAGAGTCATATTTATGTTGTGAATCCCATGTAAAATCCATAACAACAGAGTGATTGACAGTCGATGCCATTAACCTTGTTTTCTGTAACATTATTCTGTATTTGCATATTACATCCAGTATTCTGCCCTTGGCCATTGAAGGTAGGTATTGAAAATTGTGACGTCATGTGTTTGGGAGCATAACAATGTGGACGTCAGCCATATTCTAAATCTTACTGTACTCATGGTACATTAATCTTTTACAATAAACATGCATGTGCCTTTTATCCTGTGAGAGGCATATTTATGTTGTGAATCCCATGTAAAAGCCTCGCAAGTTATCGTAATATGGGATACAGTGCTGATGTAAGAGTCATCACGTGTTGCAAAACATTGTTAGATCCATGAGATGAGGGCGTTTATACAACTTCAACTCTTCTCAAGGGGAGGGGCGCTTATAGGGGAGGGGCGCTTATAGGGGAGGAGGAAATTTTGACTGTGGATGGATTTTCTTCAATATAATCACTTTAAACATTAACATATATCTCTTACAAGGCATAACCAATATTGTTCAAATAAATTTATCTAACATGGCTTTCATTCAAGGTCACAGGAGTGAAATATGACACCTTTTTGTCATTAGCTACTGGCCAGACTAAGGAAATTGGTTGAGCATGCTGGGATGATCGAGTGTCAAGTTTGTTTAAATGAATGACCTTGACTACTGAATGGTTGTTATAAACAGTAAGTTGTGCTGAGAACTGACAGAGGGCATGATGAGATAAAGAGTTAATATGTTCATAGTGTAGCGGGATTGGATGTGGTTGATTATCGGTGACCAGGTAGCTCAGCGGTAGCTACTGTTGTAGCAGAAAAGTCAGTCAGAAGGTGATATCTTTTCCGGTACAGCATTTGGCTAGTGTTCAGAGGTCCCTGGTTCAAATGCCGGTCTGGCCACTACATTTTCTCCTCTCCTGTTCAAATCAATAACCTCGAGCTTAATTCAAGATGGCAGAGTGACATAAAATAAAAGTGAATAATATCTATAGCTAAGAGGCCTAGATACTTGTACCTGATACTTGCCAATGGTAAGATGTGACCTACTTTGTTCAAATAAATATACTTGACTTTCGTTAGAGTTCATAGGGGTCAAATCATCCTGGATACTTCAGAGATACTATTACTGATGTTATATCCATCCCTGGACTATCTCATAGTAAAACTGGTCTGGCAACTGAATAGAACAGTACTGAAGATTTTCATTGACTCTTTCGACCTGAAGAGGGGGGGTGGGGGGATGGGGGAGGAGGAGTGATGTAAAACAATCATACTTTGGTCAGTATTTACCATAGGAGGTTCTTCATTTTCCATTCAAAAATATTTCACATTTCAAATCCTTGATTATTGTACTGAACTTTTCTTGGAATGATACTGAGATGGTTCTTATTGCTATCATTTTGGTCAACCTGAAATCCTAGATGGCTGCCACCTCTGCAATCTTAAAAAGTCAACCTTTTAACCTGTTTCTCCAGTTCAATTCAGCTTGTGCATTAAAGATGCTCCACCGCTGACAAATGGTATTTTTTCACTATCAAAAACAGGAGCAGACAATTTAGTACTTTTCATCAGTTACAAAAGTTACTTACTTTACACCATTACCACCATTGAAAAGTTTGAGCTTCTCATTTTACTTCAAGTTAAAATTACAAAAAATAATTAATTGCATCCTGAAAAAATTCTGTGGCACTATATCCTATATGGAATGAACTACTGATTGTGCATGGACCAAAGGCAAAATATATTATTTTAATAATTTTTTGTGTTAATTAGACATATAAATACACGATAAAACAACAATTATCGTTCAAGTGATGGATATCATTTATGCTCTGTCGGTGATGGAGCATCTTTAAAACTAAGATTTATTAGGAAATCCAAATAAAATTAAATCTATCATAATTTCCAGTTTTCATCCGAGAATGTGGTAAAAAGCTGATTGACCCTGTTCTATCCTGCTACACTAGTCTGGATTAATGTCAGTGCAGATGTACACTTGAGGAGTCATCCGACAAGTTGTAGGACATCTTTATATTCGTTATCCGTCCCGACTCTAACCCACAAAGAATAATATTATAACTTGTACAATGCAAAGCCAAGCTTCAATGTCTTGGTATTGTTGCGGTCATCAGCTGGATTTGTCGGAAGCCTTTGTGCCTTTATCACGGCCCTGGTGCTCTATCCTATTGGATATGGTAAACATTGTTCACTCATTCTGACCGCCATCGAAATCTATTTGTGATCAATGCCATTTCTAGCTTTAATTCATAATTTGGACTAAGACTGGTTTTGTCAGCTTCAGAATCTAGTGTTATTGGGATTATTTGATCAATATAACTCGGCCAATTTTCTAGAATGACTTGTAAAATGTCCCCAGTTTATATTTTTATTTAAATATAAACTACGAAAATAAGAAAATTTCATATTGTGTAATTATATTCTTAAAAAAAAATTAAAGGAAGTTGTCTAGAAAACAGCCAGGGTCACTTTAAGGGCATTCCAGGTTTAGGAGGTGGAGGAAAGCCAGGGTACCCAGAGAAAAATCTCTGACCAATGATCAGTACCTGGCACGTACATGTGTGATTTGAACTGAGATGGAGGGCTTGTGGTAATAGGATACCTAAACCACTCAATATAATTAGAAAGTTAAACGTACATTACTGAACTGAAACAGATTTGATATTTACAATGTAACAGTAAAACAATTTTTTTATTATTATATGTAGTTGCAAAAGTTATTAGCTTACCATAATTGATCAATTGCCAGGCAGTATGTATAACCATGCCGCGTGCTTGCAAATGCACTTGCAAATGCACGTGTACCTATTCGATATGGTAGCAAATATTGATGCACACTCAATGCAAAGTCACATGCCTGGACAGTTTGATTGACAGCTGGTGATCCGTCAATAATATACATGTGGACAATTTCAAATACATGTATATAACTTAATACAAATTTTCAAAACCCAATCCTCGACACTCCAGGGGTTACTATCACTGACATAATATCCACCCCTGGACTACTTCATAGTAAAACTTGAGGCAACAGAAGACAGAAGTATTTTAATCCTATGATGTACATCAGTTGTATAACAGTACACATATGGTTGACTGTTGCTTTGAAGTTGGGGCATCATTCTCTCTGTAATCTTTAAAGTCTCTGCAGGCCTCTGATTGGTCAGTTGTTTTCTTCTGAACTGCCGACAGTTTTAATATGAGAGTAGATATACACTGCCCTCTAAAAGTTCTGTTACATATGTAAAAATTTGCTGGCAATTTATCTCTAAGAAAACTTTTGAAAAAACCATTAATTAGAAGATAAATAAGTTGATAAATAATATATACTGATGTCTGTATTACCGGTAATAAGGTTTACATATTTTTTATTTTATGTTCATTAAATTTGTAAAACTGCAGGTGCAACAAAACTTTTGGAGGGCAGTGTAACGTCAGTAAGAGTAACCCCTGGAGTATCGAGGATGGTGAGTGCTGAAAGTTGCGGATTTGGGTCAAAACTATTTTTTTTTCCAGGAAAACACTAAATGCCCAATAATCAATGGCTACCATTGGTAAATTCATATGAGACTTGGCTTATGGTGCTACTTGTTGGTGTTTTGGTTGTCAAGTACATCGCCATCAAAATAATTGTATTCTTTACAAATTACACTCAGTCAATTACTTGAATCCTCCATCTATGTATTCCACAGAGATTCCAACCCTGTATAATGTAAACAACCACATTTCCCTGCTCATCCCTGCGAATGGACGTCGGCTTTGTGTGAGTATATGTCTTTAGTGATAGTGTTTCCGAGTTATTGGCCAAATTTTCGAGTTTGATTAATATTGTCAGAAATATGATGGTAGCGTATTGATTGTGGAATCCTGGGTAATATAATGGAAGGAAGTCCTATTAGTTGTACAGATCCCCAGTGGACTGATGGCCTGATGTTGATAAACAGACCAATCGGGATGATGGGAAAGGCTGATGGTGGACGAAGGGTCAGTCAAGGTGAAGGTCATTAAACATTTACTGTTAATTAAACTTGATGTATTGACCTTAACGGAAACAAATTCTCGTTACAAATGGTAAAATTACGAAAAAAAAAAAATTCAGATTATCATTTCATTATCAATTAAAAATATATGAGTTCAGTGAATTAAAACTTTTTATCACAAAACTACATTTCCTTTAGTTGTAAATGTCTTTGAATGGTTTGAGTTTTGATTGAGTCAATTAATGGATTGAGTTACAGAGTTCAGCATATAGACTGTTCACAAGACCCGGAGTTGTTGATTAGATTTTCTCAGCAGAATTCTAAGACTGGATTATCTCTCCCTAGTCAGGCATGTCGCATAGTCAAAAGTTGTCAAATTTTAGTTTTCAAATTTTAGCCTGATTTTGAAAATCTGGAGACTGATGGCAATGTGATCACAGGCCTTTTTCAAGGTTTTTATAACTTGGTATTGCTAATCATATCTATAGATCTATAGTAATAAATCTGTATATAATCTGGGTCCTCCCTGAAATTTTATAATGGACTGGCTTAGTCTTTGATTTAGAAGAGACTATTGTAGCTTAAGGGACAATCTAATTAAAATTAGACTTGTAATTCCGCTCCCACTATGATACTCTACGTTATGCTTCAGTACATGTATTGAAGCGTAATGTAGAGTATCGTAGTGGGAGCAGAATTACAAGTCTAATTTTAATAAGATTGCTTAAGGGGTGATTGAGTTAAAACCATCACTAACATATCCGTTTGATAGTTTTTGCCTCTTCTGTGACGTGTCAAATTCTAGGATCCTAATTTTGAAACTCAAGGGAAGACAATCTAATGGAAACAATCTAGGGTTGACAATCTATGGGAGACAATCTAGAGCAGACAATCTAGGGGAGACAATCTAATGGAAACAATCTAGGGGAGACAATCTAGGGGAGACAATCTAGAGAAGACAATCTAGGGGAGACAATCTAAGGGAAACAATCAAGGATAGACAATCTAAGGGAGACAATGTAAGAGAGACAATCTAGGGGAGACAAAATAAGAGAGACAATCTAGGGAAGACAATCTAGGGGAGACAATCTAGGGAATACAATCTAGGGGAGACAATCTAGGGGATACAATCTAGTATTAGATTTTTGCTGGGAAATTTTATAATAAACTGGTGGTCAGTCTAGTTATTTTCAACTCTGTCGGTCTGATATAGGACATCAACAAATGATAGGACTTCTCCTTGACAAAGTGGCCGGTGGTCAGCAATCTGCTGTACAAACACAATTCTGAGGACATTGACAGAGATACTGGCCTATATATCAGCCTCTAGGTCGGCGTATCTATCTATATATAAGGACAAATCTACTGTTCCCATAGATATGTCCATTTAAAGGTTAATAACACCTGGAGGTTAACCTGGGATATTATCACCCTATCTTATAAAAGGAGCATGTGATGTCAGTGATGAAAATCTGGTTTGTTTGCAAACTTTTGTGAGAATCCGCTTCGCTTATTCACACAGTTTGAAAACAAAATTTCTTTCATAACCCAATGAAGTTAAAAAATAGTAACATCAATGCTTAAATGAATCTAAAGCTGGAAGGAAGAGGCAAGCAGTAGGAGATAATTCCTCTGACAGCTACAGATATTCAATTATCGACTCAACATACAGTGCCTGTGGACTGACCACATGAAATTCCAGGAAGATAACGCACTTCACATATTGTTAACGTCACATATGTCCAGGTGCTAAAAATAATAATACTGAAAAAAATAACATCCTGCTCATCTAATGACTAACATGTCATGATAAATACCTATTACGACCACCACTTGCTTGGTCACTACTTCAGCTTCCAGTCATTCAGCCCTACCCTCCCCTCCCTCCGGTCATTCACCTCAACGCCCACCCGACCAAACCTCCCCCTCCCCCCATTCACCTCCCCAACCCCCACCCTACCCCTCATTTACCCCCTCTCCCTACGAACCCCCTCTCCCCCCAAACATCAAAAATCTTTTTCAATCCTGACAAGAAGCTCACCAATTAATTGGTTTGCCAATCTGAACAGATGATAAAGAAAAATACCTTGTACTTTAGAGTTCAGGTCTGTTCTGGTCTTATGAGTTATAAATTGATACAGAGGTTTAAAGAAGTAAAGGGTGATATCGTTTACATTAAATCTCTACAAGATGACAGACTATTGACACTTGGTGATTATCTCCCTTCATTGCTGATGATTATCTCCCTTCACTGCTGATGAAGATGTGGTGTTAAGTCCTATAAGTCCTGTGTAGAGATGACAGTTACACTACAGATAACTGTCTGTTAAAGCACTTTGATGTGAAAATCAATATATCATTGTCTTATTCATGGGTGTGTGTGTTCATTTCATGTATCTATGTATCTGGAGTATTTTTGGGACTGTATCTACATGTAGCAATTAAAAGCATGAATGATCATCATACAGGCAGTCGTTGAGTGAATATTTACATTTTCATCGCAGCCCTACTATGTAACCTTACCAAGAGCAGTTGGCATTCATCATTCTATGAACTGCCATCTGCTTATTATGACTTCATTATCATTGTTGTTTTGCCAGTGATCACAGAAGATGGCGGTTCAAATGGCTCTTTGACAATGATGAATTCTTGATTCATTATAGATGCAAAATATCTTAGGATTTCATCATAAAATGGTAATCAAATGTAAATATAAGCATAGAACATCTTTCAGTTGGCAAAGGCAGAGGCAAATTCCATGAAGCTCACTAACGCTTCATTTTGAATTTGCCTTTCTCCATTTGGCATTCTTAGGGTATATAGAAAGAAAGTGACATTGAGATATCTTTATTGTAAATATTTTTTCAAACTGCAAGGAGCATTTTAAATTTGTTATATTATATATACTTTTATGGATTATTGTTGACAACAATTATACAAAATGGATGAAGACAATTAAGAAGATGTTGTCGAGAGATATCATAAAAAAGGGAACAATTAGTGTTTTGATTTTGCATTAAAGGTGGTATAAATGCAATTGGATGGGACAATGGTGCATTATGTATATTAAATGAAACATCTGATCTTTTGATAAAGAGACTAAATTACATTAATTATCTTGATATTGAGGTTATAGTGTAGAACACCTGCATATACAGTTAAACCTGTCTATAACGACCAAAAGATGGCGGTAGGTTTAAATCGAAGCTAACAGTGATAACGAAACATATAGATGCTCCACCACGGACAGAGCATACCTTATATTCATCATTTTGAACAATAATTGGTGTTTAATTGTGTACATATATGTCTAATTAACACAAAAAATTACATTAAAATAATTTATTTTGCTTTTTGTACATGCACGTTCCATACTTTATTCCATACATAGGACATAGTGTCATGGAGTTTTTTCGGGACACAATTAATTTTCTTCAATATATTCATCTTGAAGTAAAATAAGAAGCGCATGCAAACTTTTCAATGATGTAAAGTGATAAATAACTTTCGTAGCTGAAGAAAAATACTGCCTTGGCTGTTGCTGTTTTTGACACAGAAAAAATACCAGTCATCAACGTATCATCTTTAAGAAAATGATCAGACCTCTTTTCCACTTACCAGTATTTAATATCAGATACCCCATTATCAGACCCTATATACAGATACATTGTATTAAATACCTCAAGTTGTCAACACCTCTATTTTACAAGTGTGTGACCCACACTTTCCTTGACTAGACAAATATTTAGTTCATTCCTGTGTATATATAGTACCAGAGTCCATTCTGGGCCAGTTGTTATGTAATATCTGGGGTCAACCCAATGTCAGTATAGGGAGGTTGAACTCTCCTGTGTCTGGCCTAATGTACTGGCTACCACATTAGGGATGACCTTGACCTAGTACAGATGTAATGCCCAGGAAGTGACCATATGTATGGACTGTGTTTTTATGAAGGAACTGTTCAGCAGCTTCCTGTGGAGAGTCTGACCACTGGATCTGTTTAGGATTATCCTTACTTCCTGTGTTAAGGAAATTTTGCTGTTATATGTAAAGGACAGAAAGTCTTTCAATACCAAGGTGAGGCATATGTGATAGTTTACTGCCAAGTCCATGTGTATATAGATATAGTGCATGTGTGTGCTGTTGTGTCCAGAGAGTCATGTACACATGCTATGCATGTATACTCACATCCAACTAGCCATCCATTGGAAGCTATTTTAGGAAACAACCATTATACTCAGTGAGATTCCAGATTGTACATGAACCGGGGTATATTGACTAAACAATGGTGGTAATGGTCAACAACGAATTGGGAGTCCATATTGGAAAACTATGGGCTATATTTACATGGAGTGAACACATGTGATATTGTTCCTCAGTAGTACTCAATTCTCTGGTGGAAGATATTGTGTATTTTGTTTTTGGTTTTTCTTGAAATTGTGTAAGTATCTGATATCAGTTTGTTAAGTGGTAAAATTCAGAAGATATACATTATAGGGTCATGCCTATTCATTTCCATGAATACGTAAATCTTCAAGACCTATATAAGATTGACAGTTTGAATTTCATGACTTAGGCAACATTTCTGGAGATATAATGTTATGTTTTCTTGATAGTTACAACATTGTGTATATTAATAAACACTCAAATTTTATATTAGTTTTTATAAATAATGTGTTGATACATATATTCCATGAACATTTGTATATACATGGCATAATATATATTTGTATTCGTTTATATCCATTTACCCCTGATATTTCATAATGGACTAATCTAGTCTTTGATTTAGAAGAGTCTAAATGTGTATTCAGGGTAAATGAGATAAAGATCTATGCAGTTTCATGCAAGATTAAAATGTTACTTTTTAGAGTAGGAAATCTTCACTCTTGTTTCTGACCCACATAGTTTTCTAATTGTCATAGTCTGGAATATAAAAAGTTTGCAGCATTCTAAGAGACTTTTGAATTCTGGTATTCATTCTGATTAAAATAAAGACATTTCAAATTCCTTATTTGGATTTAATTTCAAACAATTTTACTGACAGTGTCAAAGGGATATGAAACATTATAGTCAGGCATGCATTGCCTGATGGGATTTTACATTGAAAAAATAATAAACTGTTATCAAAAAAGTAATACTTACAAATCCAAAAGTAAAAAGTGAAAAAAAGTAATACCATATTTGCCGTAATTAGCACCCAGGGTGCTTAGAAAATTGTAATAAATGGGGGCGCTGATTAGCGAACCAATATGTAAGTTATGAATGAAAAAAGTCCACCATATTTTAACTTTTTCTGTACTTATTAAACACCAATTTGTTACTCTAAACAGGCATATGCCTGTTAACATTTGAGACACATTATTATGTCGTGATTCACATGTAAAAGTCTGCAAGGTCATGTAATATGTGTACATATCTGATGTTTAAGGCATCATATTTTGCAAAAAAATCATTAAATCCAAGGGATGGGGCATTTATACAATTCAACTCCATCTCCAGAAAAAAGGAGGGGCGCTTATAGGGGTACAGGGGCTAATTACGGCAAATATGGTAGCAAATGTTTTGGTGCATGTGCATTAATTGATGGCTTTGATCTAAATCATGGGATTGTCTTCATGTAGCACTGAAAACTTAGATGGATTGATTGATATATTTTAAGGTTATTAAAGATGCTCCACCGCCGACAAATGGTCTTTTTTCACTAGTAAAAACAAGTGCAGGCGATTTTGTATTTTTCTTCAGTTACAAAAGTTACTTACTTTACACCATTACCACCATTGAAAAGTTTGAGCTTCTTACTTTTTCTTCAAGTTAAAAATATGAAAAATAATTAATTGCATCCCGAAAAAAATCCTTGGCACTATATCCTATATGGAATGAAGTACTGATTGCGCATGTACCTAAGGCAAAATAACTTATTTTGTATTATTTTTTGTGTTAATTAGACATACATATACATGATTAAACACCAATTATTGTTCATATAATGAATATCATGTATGCGCTGTCAGCGGTGGAGCATCTTTAACTAATTCCCTTTTAAATTTTGATTTTCCACATGTACACATTTGAAATAGCTCGGAAGTCTCTGAATCGTTCCAATCTATACAGGTATTGCCAATGTTGGTCATGTGCTACAACTCTATCACCGATACTGGTTACATGATGCAACTCAGTTTTCTGATATTAACCCAAATTATTACACTGTAAACATGATTTTGATCTGTGGCCGCTTTTAAAATGCATGACATTTCTTCCCTGTATCTGAATGGTATATGTCGGTGCTTTTGTTGATCTGAATCATCATATATAAAGATGCATCCATATTCACACATTTGTGTGTTTATTATATAATTAGTTAACAGTATATTACAGTGAAAATCACATGATTGTTATATTCTAAGATTATTAACTCATCCCCTGGGTCATCCTCGATACTCCAGGGGTTCTGATTACTTACAATATCTACACCCCTGGACTATCTCATAGTGAAATTGAAGGCAGCTCACGGGAAAACATTTGACCAATCACAGGGCAGCAAAGATTCCCTTTAAAGACTACAGAGAGAGTGACCCTTAACATCAAAGCAACACAGTCAACCACAGTGTACCCTTATACGGCTCTTTTGATGTACATCAAATGACTAAATTACCTGTTCTGTTCTGTTGCTAGTTTTACTATGATATAGTCCAGGGGTGTAGAGATCGTAAGTGATCGGAACCCCTGGAATATCGAGGATGCCCTGGGTATGGGTGTTAATTGTCTTGTGACATATATTATGTATCAGGTAATTAATTTTAATTCCATCCGGTAATTAATTTTAATTCCCTTATTCATGATGAGTGGTGGCAGAGTGGTTAAGATGTCTCGACATATTACCACAAGCCCTCAGCCTTTGGGTCGCGAGTACGAATCCCATGTGGGGCAGTTGCCAGGTACTGACCACTGGTCTGTGGTTTTTCTCTGGGTACTTCAGCTTTCCACCACCACCAAACCTGGTACGTCCTTACATGATCGTGGCTGTTAATAGGATGTTCAACTAATAAAACCCAAACCTTATTCATAATATATCAACAGATTTCAGGACCTAAGTTCACATAAATCCTTAAGTGCAGTTTTGGTTTGATTGTTTTAACATCCTATGAACGGCCAGTAGCCATTTAAGGAAGTGCCAGCTTTAGAAGGTGAAGAAAAGCTGGAGTACCTAGAGGAAAACCATTATACTGATAGTCAGAGTCTGGCAACTGCCCCATGTGGGTTTCAAACTCACGATCCAAAGGTGCACTGCTTGTGATAATAATTGTCAGGATGTCTTTATCAGGCTTGACCAATGCAGTCCGAGTGATTTTTGACAACTATTATTATGCAGTTCTAATATGTATATAGTTTAGTTTACTTTATATATCATCTGCTTGCGAGACAATTGTAAATACAACTATCTTTCCCTTCCTGTTGACATCCAAGGAAGAAAATGAGACTTAATCGTTTATAATATATGCTTCCGTGATCTTTTTTTTCTCCGTTTTTGCTGTCTGATACATTTAGATCCCAGATTTAATCTCAAACCAAAGCCAGCTGCTCTAGAGAACAGTGAGCTTCACTTGAGCATTATAAAACCTAAAATCTCATATAATCTAGAGATAAACTTGTATTGATTTTATGGAGTGAAGGAGCATTAGGGGTACAAGATGATGTGTGTTTCCTATCTATAATAATAAGGCAAGGTTTGTAATAGCAGATGTCTTCTTCCGTGTAACAGAAGATGAAAATGAGAATATTAGGGAATTGTAGTTAAGGATATAAACTAAAATGGAGAAATGTAATCTTAAACCCAAAACAAGGCTCCCCTCGTGAACCAGGACATGATCCTGTAATTATTGGCTACAGTGAGACTAGAGTGAGATTATAATCCATATAGACAGAATGAGGCTGGAGTGTGATTATAATCCATAGACAGAATGAGAGGCTAGAATTGTGATTATAATCCATAGACAGAATGAGGCTGGAGTGTGATTATAATCCATAGACAGAATGAGGCTGGAGTGTGATTATAATCCATAGACAGAATGAGGCCTGGAGTAGTGATGATTATAATCCATAGACAGAATGAGGCTGGGAGTGTGATTATAATCTATAGACAGAATGAGGCTGGAGTGTGATTATAATCCATAGACAGAAATGAGGCTGGAGTGTGTGATTATAAATCCATAGACAGAATGAGAGACTGGAGTGTATGATTATAATCCATAGACAGAATGAGGCTGGAGTGATGATTATAATCCATAGACAGAATGAGGCTGGAGTGTGATTATAATCCATATACAGAATGAGGCTGGAGTGTGATTATAATCCATAGACAGAATGAGACTGTAGTGTGTGATTATAATCCATATACAGAATGAGGCTGGAGTGTGATTATAATCCATAGACAGAATGAGACTAGAGTGTGATTATAATCCATAGACAGAATGAGGCTGGAGTGTGATTATAATCCATAGACAGAATGAGGCTGGAGTGTGATTATAATCCATAGACAAGAATGAGGCTGAGGAGTGTGATTATAATCCATAGACAGAATGAGACTGGAGTGTGATTATATAATCCATATGACAGAATGAGGCTGGAGTGTGATTATAATCTATAGACAGAATGACTGAGTGGCTATAATCCATAGACAGAATGCTGTGATTATAATCCATAGAACAGAATGAGACTGGAGTGTGATTATAATCCATAGACAGAATGAGGCTGGAGTGTGATTATAATCCATAGACAGAATGAGGCTGGAGTGTGATTATAATCCATAGACAGAATGAGGCTGGAGTGTGATTATAATCCATAGACAGAATGAGGCTGGAGTGTGATTATAATCCATAGACAGAATTAGAGGCTGGAGTGTGATTATAATCCATAGACAGAATGAGGCTAGAGTGTGATTATAATCCATAGACAAGAATGAGGCTGGAGTGTGATTATAATCCATAGACAGAATGAGACTGGAGTGTGATTATAATCCATAGACAGAATGAGGCTGGAGTGTGATTATAAATCTATATAGACATGAGGCTGGAGTGTGATTATAATCTATAGACAGAATGAGACTGGAGTGTGATTATAATCCATAGACAGAATGAGGCTGGAGTGTGATTATAATCTATAGACAGAAATGAGGCTGGAGTGTGATTAATAATCCATAGACAGAATGAGGCTGGAGTGTGATTATAATCCATAGAAAGAATGAGGGCTGGAGTGTGATTATAATCCATAGACAGAATGAGGCTAGAGTGTGATTATAATCCATAGACAGAATGAGGCTGGAGTGTGATTATAATCCATAGACAGAATGAGGCTGGAGTGTGATTATAATCCATAGACAGAATGAGGCTGGAGTGTGATTATAATCCATAGACAGAATGAGGCTGGAGTGATTAATTATAAAACCATATAGACAGAATGAGGCTGGAGTGTGATTATAATCTATAGACAGAAATGAGGCTGGAGTGTGATTATAATCTATAGACAGAATGAGGCTAGAGTGTGATTATAATCTATAGACAGAATGAGTGCTTATAATCAGAGAGTGGAGTGATTATAATCTATAGACAGAATGAGGCTGGAGTGTGATTATAATCCTAATAGACAGAATGAGGCTGGAGTGTGATTAATAATCCATAGACAGAATTGAGACATAGAGTGTGAATTATATAATCCATAGACAGAATGAGGCTAGAGTGTGATTATAATCCATAGACAGAATGAGGCTGGAGTGAGTGATTATAATCTATAGACAGAATGAGGCTGGAGTGTGATTATAAAACCTATAGACAGAATGAGAGCTGGAGTGTGATTATAATCCATAGACAGAATGAGGCTGGAGTGTGATTATAATCCATAGACAGAATGAGGCTGGTGAGTGTGATTATAATCCTATAGACAGAATGAGGCTGGAGTGTGATTATAATCCATAGACAGAATGAGGCTGGAGTGTGATTATAATCCATAGACAGAATGAGGCTGGAGTGTGATTATAATCCATAGACAGAATGAGGCTGGAGTGTGATTATAATCCATAGACAGAATGAGGCTAGAGTGTGATTATAATCCATAGACAGAATGAGACTAGAGTGTGATTATAATCTATAGACAGAATGAGAGGCTAGAGTGTGATTATAATCCATAGACAGAATGAGGCTGGAGTGTGATTATAATCCATAGACAGAATGAGGCTAGAGTGTGTATTATAATCCATAGAACAGAATGAGGCTGGATGTGATATAATCCATAGACAGAATGAGGCTGGAGTGTGATTATAATCCATATGACAAATGAGGCTAGAGTGTGCTTATTATATCATAGACAGAATGAGGCTGGAGTGTGATTATAATCTATAGACAGAATGAGGCTGGAGTGTGATTATAATCCATAGACAGAATGAGGCTGGAGTGTGATTATAATCCATAGACAGAATGAGGCTGGAGTGTGATTATAATCCATAGACAGAATGAGGCTGGAGTGTGATTATAATCTAATAGACAGAATGAGGCTGGAGTGTGATTATAAATCCATAGACAGAATGAGGCTGGAGTGTGATTATAATCCATTAGACAGAATGAGGTGGCTAGAGTGTGATTTATAATCTATAGACAGAATGAGGCTGGAGTGTGATTATAATCCTATAGACAGAATGAGGCTGGGCTGGAGTGTGATTATAATCCATAGACAGAATGGAGTGTCTGGAGTGTGATTATTTAATCCATAGACAGAATGAGGACTAGAGTGTGATTATAAATCCATAGACAGAATGAGGCTGGAGTATGATTATAAGTCCATAGACAGAATGAGGCTAGGAGTGTGATTATAATCCATAGACAGAATGAGGCTGGAGTGTGATTATAATCCATAGACAGAATGAGGCTAGAGTGTGATTATAATTCATAGACAGAATGAGGCTGGAGTGTGATTATAATTCTATAGACAGAATGAGGCTGGAGTGTGATTATAATCCATAGACAGAATGAGGCTGGAGTGTGATTATAATCCATAGACAGAATGAGGAGTGTGCTGGAGTGTGATTATAATCCATAGACAGAATGAGGCTGGAGTGTGATTATAATCCATAGACAGAATGAGGCTAGAGTGTGATTTATAATCCATAGACAGAGATGAGGCTAGAGTGTGATTATAATCCATAGACAGAATGAGGCTGGAGTGTGATTATAATCCATAGACAGAATGAGGCTGGAGTGTGATTATAATCCATAGACAGAATGAGGCTGGAGTGTGATTATAATCCATAACAGAATGAGGCTAGAGTGTGATTATAATCCATAGACAGAATGAGGCTAGAGTGTGGATTATAATCCATAGACAGAATGAGGCTAGAGTGTGATTATAATCCATAGACAGAATGAGGCTAGAGTGTGATTATAATCCATAGACAGAATGAGGCTAGAGTGTGATTATAATCCATAGACAGAATGAGGCTGGAGTGTGATTATAATCATAGACAGAATGAGGCTAGAGTGTGGATTATAATCCATCTGGCCAGCAATAGGCTATGTGAGTGTGATTATAAATCCATAGACAGAATGAGGCTAGGAGTGTGATTATATAATCCATAGACAGAATGAGTGCTAGGAGTGTGATTATAATCCATAGACAGAATGAGGCTGGAGTGTGATTATAATCCATAGACAGAATGAGACTAGAGTGTGATTATAATCCATAGACAGAATGAGGCTGGAGTGTGATTATAATCTATAGACAGAATGAGGCTGGAGTGTGATTATAATCCATAGACAGAATGAGGCTAGAGTGTGATTATAATCCATAGACAGAATGAGGCTGGAGTGTGATTATAATCTATAGACAGAATGAGGCTGGAGTGTGATTATAATCCATAGACCAGAATGAGGCTAGAGTGTGATTATAATCTATAGACAGAATGAGGCTGAGACGGAGTGTGATTATAATCCCATAGACAGAATGAGGCTGGAGTGTGATTATAATCCATAGACAGAATGGAAATATGGAGTGTGATTATAAAATCCATATAGACAGAATGAGAACCACAGCTCAAGAGTGACGTTCCCATTTTTTTCTAATGTATTATAATCCATAGACAGAAATTTTGATGAGGCTCCTTCATCACTCAGTAACAAATTCACATGTACAGCTTGTTCTTTCCCATCTGCAATCAAATGCATTTTTAAAAATAAAAAACGAGAATGCTTTAAAACAGAAATATGTTTCTGATTTAATCCTATAAAATACACACACACACACATACATTGTGTAGAAAATATCGCCTACTCTTTCAACTCTCACTAACATTAGTTCCATGTATTCTTGCTCGCCTTACACTCGAAAAATGTTTCGATTTCGACATAAAACAAATATACATATATATGTATATATGTTTCCTGATTGTCGATGACGGATAAAAATCTTTCTTGTTAGCGTCCACAGCATACAAAGTAGTAAGGAGATAACTCCTAAATCAATTGCCATGTCCTGAAAAACCGTGCATTGTAAAAACGCCGCCACATCGCATGACAGCAGTAATGGTAAAAGAATGGTAAATTATGGAAGAGAGATTTGGGACAGCTTGTGATTATCATCAGGAACAATGTATTCGTGTACAATTTATACTGTCCCTATGTCAAAGTGGTAATGGATATGCATTTTGTAAATTAAGTGGATTCAATTTACATTGTAGGTCGTTTGTTTTTGATTTTTGAAGTAATAATAACCTTATATTTTAATTAATTGTAATAAATACAAAAGAGAAAGATTTTTTTAATATTTCAGTAAGGCTTTATTGATGAAATTATCAAGTAAAGGGACCTTAACTCTATTAATCTAAGACAGTGTTTGGCTCAATCATCTTGAACAGAAATTTGCAAGTGTGTTTCTTATGCAGTACGCAAGTTTTTGGGTAAGCGTTAAATGCTCCAGTAATGAAATAAAATATGTAACTAATAAAATATCGTAAACCAAATTGGTGTTCTCCCTTTAAGTATTGTTCTGAAAGAGATGATTTTTTAACTCGTAATGTTGATTCCGGGTACGAACTAATTTCAAATGTGTTTTTGAACTTATTGTTTTGGCAATATTATTTTTATTGGGATTTTGAATCAATCTCCTAAATTTGTACAACATGATTAATATATTATGGAAGGGGGAGTACTTAATTGAAGAATGTAGGTTAGTTTGTTTACCACTTTTAGGTTAGTCCGCTAAACATGACTCTTTATTTATTAAACTATAAAAAAAAAAATTTGGGCACTAATGACTTAATCTATAATATATTATAATAGCAAAAAAAAAAAAATCGTCCTATTCATTCAAGCCAACAAAAATTTATGTGTTGTTTAGGGTTACATTGAGCAAAAAAAAATAGGCGTTCAGGTCGGGTAGGTCAGAACCTCGATCCCCCCAAGATTTTTTTTTTTTTTTTTTAGTCGTTTTTTCACCTATTTAATGATGGTTCGGATCCGGAGGTGTCTGTTTTTGGTCGCTAAATTTCTTGTCTTTTTAATATTTTTTCGTAGAATTTTAACGTTGGAAAAAATAAGATGGGTTGGAGGTTTATATTTAAATTAGGGATCGGTAGGGGTCCGGGTCGGTAACCCCTAAACAGACATTTTTTTTTTGGCCTTTTCGGAAGCGCTTTTTGCAGACTAGTATAGACTTTAATTAACTGCAGATTGTTTCTGCAAGATTTGGGTTATTTTGCCCTATTTTCATATGGCAATTTTTTTTATTTTTCCAAGTTTCAAGCTTTAAATTTCCAAAAATCAAAGTAGTTATTTTAATTTTTTTAGATTTTACATTTTTTTTGAACCACCTTAATCCAAAGAATTTTACTTATTTACGTTCACATTTCTTTAAAGATGTATTGATCTTCAGCCCTAATATGGTGACTTTGTTTAACGGTTCCAGTTGGTATGTTGTCAGCAGCAGAAGTTAAACCAGTCTGTTATTTTTATCTTTGAACAATCAGCAGAGACTCCACCAAGTGCAGTTGTCATATATACCCTGAAGAGGTGAGAGAATCAATTTAAATCACTAAAAAAACCCACTGTAAACCAAGTTAGTTGTTTGGCATGCAAATTATTTTTTTAGCATAATTTAATTGTGGGCAATAAGAATTTCTGAAAATAAAATTGCTACACAAAAAAAAAAAAAAAAAAAACACAAAAAAAAAATCAAAGAAAAAAATAACCCAATCCTTATCATGACAATTTGGTAGATTTCTTGAAAGTTATTAATTTGCTGTTATTACTACACTCATCATAATCTTCTGAACAATTTTAATTAAAATAAATGTGATGAAATTTCTTATGTTTCCGGCTGTCATCCTAATTGTCAAGCATTAGTTGATTATCACTGCGTTAGACGCAAAACTGAGATATAAATCTTCACTATATAAATCTTCACTATCAACATAGATGTGCTGTATAGTTTAATATTTGTCTACTTTGTCCCGCATTACTGTTCGTATCCTATGATGTAATCATGTTCGTTTTGTTTGTCTTGATAAAGGGGCAGATCGCCTCGAAAATTTGACAATTTTGTTTTGTCCGCACGGTTGGAATTACTTCCTTGTCCCATAGATTTCAGAGCAAACTTTGCATTTATTGGGTGTTGTAATCTCATCATCCGCCATCGATATACATTTTCTTATGTTATTGTTGTTTTTTAAGAAAATTTAATTTTTGTTTTGAAAAGGTGGTGGTGGCTAAGTTTTAACAATTTAGCTTAGATCTCTAACCTAAATTTTTTACCCAATTAGGTCATAGTGTTTACCAAGGTTATTGTGGCATGAGTCAAAGTGACCTATATTTAATCTTACCCTACTTCAAAGAAAATTTTTTTTCCAGGTCCTTCAATTGTGATTATACCAACTGATGTAAGCCATGGCTTTACTGAGGTGATCAAAGAATGGAACAGCTGCAGAGGTCACTGTTACCCTTGACCTGACCTTTGACCTACATGAAAAAGGTTTGTTCAACTTGGTCATCCTAATATTATTCTTCTCCTTTAAACTTATTTTTGTTATGGTTGACCTAGGATAACTAGATGCAAAAAGTAGGTTGCTTTGATCAAGATCTAGAACTTCCAACTTGCACATAAAAAAAGTGTTGAATTCTGTATCCATAACAACAGAGTGATTGACAATCAATGTCATGAACCTTGTTTTCTGTAGCATATTCTGTATTTGCATATTACATCCAGTATTCTGCCCTTGGCCATTGAAGGTAAGTAATGAAAATTGTGACGTCATGTGTTTGGGAGCATAACAATGTGGATTTTGCTCACAAAATAATGTTGTCATAATGGATACTTACCTGGAAGGGAGGTAACTCCGCAATATTCAAAGATGGAATTGCTTGACCTTTGACCTTCATCAAAGGATAGATATGTTTAGGTTATAAGTTCCCCACTAATACTACCGATGGAAATGAACTAATCATGACGTGCAAGAAATTGTTTAGATATCATTATGTTCCTTTGTTGACTAAATTGGGTGAAATGGAACTAATTAGTTCTTTCTGAAAATGAAAGTGTCACATTTGACTCATTCACCCCCAAAATTCCAAAATAGACTATTCCAACCTTTGAACTGGAAGAGTCTAACTCTTTCTTCAGGGGTGAGTGGGTTAATAGTGAAAGTGGATGTAAATTAGATTTCCAAAGGACTTGTCCATTGGGAAGTTTTCTGTTATATATGTATCGCTGTCCCCTTAGTGGTCACCTGAATGTCCTGGACATGTAAAACAAATTTAGCGGAGATGTCAACAGAAAATTTGATTTACGACTATGAAGGAGTCATGCAATGTAAGTTAGGCTCCAGGGAGGACAGCTCTCTGTATGACATATCTCACTATTTAGCTATGTTTGGGTGAGGATTCTTTTGTGCCATACCCTAGTTGTCGGTGATTATAAATACAGTATTCGCTGTAATTATATAGCGCCCAAGGCACTTAAGTAATTAAGTAACAAAAGGAATGCTTATTGATGCACCAAAATGTAAGGTGCAGACGGAAAAATCAGCCATATTCTAAATCTTTCTGTACTCATGGTACATAAATCTTTTACAATAAACATGCATGTGTCTTTTATCCTGTGAGACGCATTATTATGTTGTGATTCCCATGTAAAAGCCTTGCAAGTTATCGTAATATGGGATACAGTGCTGATGAAAGAGTCATCACATATGTTGCAAAATATTGTTAGATCCATGAGATGAGGGCGTTTATACAACTTCAACTCTTCTCAAGGGGAGGGGCGCTTATAGGGGAGGAGGAAATTTTGACTGTGGATGGATTTTCTTCAATATAATCACTTTAAACATTAACATATATCTCTTACAAGGCATTACCAATATTGTTCAAATAAATTTATCTAACGATGGCTTTCATTCAAGGTCACAGGAGTGAAATATGACACCTGTTTGTCATTAGCTACTGGCCAGACTAAGGAAATTGGTTGAGCATGCTGGGATGATCGAGTGTCAAGTTTGTTTAAATGAATGACCTTGACTACTGAATGGTTGTTATAAACAGTAAGTTGTGCTGAGAACTGACAGAGGGCATGATGAGATAAAGAGTTAATATGTTCATAGTGTAGCGGGATTGGATGTGGTTGATTATCGGTGACCAGGTAGCTCAGCGGTAGCTACTGTTGTAGCAGAAAAGTCAGTCAGAAGGTGATATCTTTTCCGGTACAGCATTTGGCTAGTGTTTGGAGGTCCCTGGTTCAAATGCCGGTCTGGCCACTACATTTTCTCCTCTCCTGTTCAAATCAATAACCTCGAGCTTAATTCAAGATGGCAGAGTGACATAAAATAAAAGTGAATAATATCTATAGCTAAGAGGCCTAGATACTTGTACCTGATACTTGCCAATGGTAAGATGTGACCTACTTTGTTCAAATAAATATACTTGACTTTCGTTAGAGTTCATAGGGGTCAAATCATCCTGGATACTTCAGAGATACTATTACTGATGTTATATCCATCCCTGGACTATCTCATAGTAAAACTGGTCTGGCAACTGAATAGAACAGTACTGAAGATTTTCATTGACTCTTTCGACCTGAAGAGGGGGGTGGGGGGGATGGGGGAGGAGGAGTGATGTAAAACAATCATACTTTGGTCAGTATTTACCATAGGAGGTTCTTCATTTTCCATTCAAAAATATTTCACATTTCAAATCCTTGATTATTGTACTGAACTTTTCTTGGAATGATACTGAGATGGTTCTTATTGCTATCATTTTGGTCAACCTGAAATCCTAGATGGCTGCCACCTCTGCAATCTTAAAAAGTCAACCTTTTAACCTGTTTCTCCAGTTCAATTCAGCTTGTGCATTAAAGATGCTCCACCGCTGACAAATGGTATTTTTTCACTATCAAAAACAGGAGCAGACAATTTAGTACTTTTCATCAGTTACAAAAGTTACTTACTTTACACCATTACCACCATTGAAAAGTTTGAGCTTCTCATTTTACTTCAAGTTAAAATTACAAAAAATAATTAATTGCATCCTGAAAAAATTCTGTGGCACTATATCCTATATGGAATGAACTACTGATTGTGCATGGACCAACGGCAAAATATATTATTTTAACAATTTTTTGTGTTAATTAGACATATAAATACACGATAAAACAACAATTATCGTTCAAGTGATGGATATCATTTATGTTCTGTCGGTGATGGAGCATCTTTAAAACTAAGATTTATTAGGAAAATCCAAATAAAATTAAATCTATCATAATTTCCAGTTTTCATCAGAGAATGTGGTTAAAAAGCTGATTGACCCTGTTCTATCCTGCTACACTAGTCTGGATTAATGTCGGTGCAGATGTACACTTGTCATCCGACAAGTTGTAGGACATCTTTATATTCGTTATCCGTCCCGACTCTAACCCACAAGAGAATAATATTATAACTTGTACAATGCGAAGCCAGGCTTCGATGTCTTGGTATTGTTGCGGTCATCAGCTGGATTTGTCGGAAGCCTTTGTGCCTTTATCACAGCCCTGGTGCTCTATCCTATTGGATATGGTAAACATTGTTCACTCATTCTGACCGCCATCGAAATCTATTTGTGATCAATGCCATTTCTAGCTTTAAGTCATAAATCTGGACTACGACTGGTTTTGTCAGCTTCAGAATCTAGCGTTATTGGGATTATTTGATCAATATAACTCGGCCAATTTTCTAGAATGACTTGTAAAAAATTTAAACTATAAAAATTGGAAAATTTCATATTGTGTAATTATATTCTTAAAAAAAATTAAAGGAAGTTGTCTAGAAAACAGCCAGGGTCACTTTAAGGGCATTCCAGGTTTAGAGGAGGTGGAGGAAAGCCAGAGTACCCAGAGAAAAAACACTGACTGACTATCAGTACCTGGCACATGCATGTGTAACTGAGATGGAGGGCTTGTGGTAATAGGATACCTTAACCACTCAGCTGCCAATATAATTAGAAAGTTAAACGTACATTACTTAACTGAAACAGATTTGATATTTACAATGTAACAGTAAAACAATTTTTTTATTATTATATGTAGTTGCAAAAGTTATTAGCTTACCATAATTGATCAATTGCCAGGCAGTATGTATAACCATGCCGCGTGCTTGCAAATGCACTTGCAAATGCACGTGTACCTATTCGATATGGTAGCAAATATTGATGCACACTCAATGCAAAGTCACATGCCTGGACAGTTTGATTGACAGCTGGTGATCCGTCAATAATATACATGTGGACAATTTCAAATACATGTATATAACTTAATACAAATTTTCAAAACCCAATCCTCGACACTCCAGGGGTTACTATCACTGACTTAATTTCCAACCCTGGACTACTTCATAGTAAAACTGGAGGCAACAGAAGACAGAAGTATTTTAATCCTATGATGTACATCAGTTGTATAACAGTACACATATGGTTGACTGCTGCTTTGAAGTTGGGGCATCATTCTCTCTGTAATCTTTAAAGTCTCTGCAGGCCTCTGATTGGTCAGTTCTTTTCTTCTGAACTGCCGACAGTTTTAATATGAGAGTAGATATACACTGCCCTCTAAAAGTTCTGTTACATATGTAAAAATTTGCTGGCAATTTATCTCTAAGAAAACTTTTGAAAAAACCATTAATTAGTTATAGAAGATAAATAAGTTGATAAATAATATATACTGATGTCTGTATTACCGGTAATAAGGTTTACATATTTCTTATTTTATGTTCATTAAATTTGTAAAACTGCAGGTGCAACAAAACTTTTGGAGGGCAGTGTAACGTCAGTAAGAGTAACCCCTGGAGTATCGAGGATGATGAGTCCTGAAAGTTGCGTATTTGGGTCAAAAGTATTTTTTTTTCCCAGGAAAACACTAAATGCCCAATAATCAATGGCTACCATTGGTAAATTCATATGAGACTTGGCTTATGGTGCTACTTGTTGGTGTTTTGGTTGTCAAGTACATCGCCATCAAAATAATTGTATTCTTTACAAATTACACTCAGTCAATTACTTGAATCCTCCATCTATGTATTCCACAGAGATTCCAACCCTGTATAATGTAAACAACCACATTTTCCTGCTCATCCCTGCGAATGGACGTCGGCTTTGTGTGAGTATATGTCTTTAGTGATAGTGTTTCCGAGTTATTGGCCAAATTTTCGAGTTTGATTAATATTGTCAGAAATATGATGGTAGCGTATTGATTGTGGAATCCTGGGTAATATAATGGAAGGAAGTCCTATTAGTTGTACAGATCCCCAGTGACTGATGGCCTGATGTTGATAAACAGACCAATCGGGATGATGGGAAAGGCTGATGGTGGACGAAGGGTCAGTCAAGGTGAAGGTCATTAAACATTTACTGTTAATTAAACTTGATGTATTGACCTTAACGGAAACAAATTCTCGTTACAAATGGTAAAATTACGAAAAAAAAAATTCAGATTATCATTTCATTATCAATTAAAAATATATGAGTTCAGTGGATTAAAACTTTTTATCACAAAACTACATTTCCTTTAGTTGTAAATGTCTTTGAATGGTTTGAGTTTTGATTGAGTCAATTAATGGATTGAGTTACAGAGTTCAATATAGACTGTTCACAAGACCCGGAGTTGTTGATTAGATTTTCTCAGCAGAATTCTAAGACTGGATTATCTCTCTCTAGTCAGGCATGTCGCAGAGTCAAAAGTTGTCAAATTTTAGTTTTCAAATTTTAGCCTGATTTTGAAAATCTGGAGACTGATGGCAATGTGATCACAGGCCTTTTTCAAGGTTTTTATAACTTGGTATTGCTAATCATATCTATAGATCTATAGTAATAAATCTGTATATAATCTGGGTCCTCCCTGAAATTTTATAATGGACTGGCTTAGTCTTTGATTTAGAAGAGACTATTGTAGCTTAAGGGGCAATCTAATTAAAATTAGACTTGTAATTCCGCTCCCACTATGATACTCTACGTTATGCTTCAGTACATGTATTGAAGCGTAATGTAGAGTATCGTAGTGGGAGCAGAATTACAAGTCTAATTTTAATTAGATTGCTTAAGGGGTGATTGAGTTAAAACCATCACTAACATATCCGTTTGATAGTTTTTGCCTCTTCTGTGACGTGTCAAATTCTAGGATCCTAATTTTGAAACTCAAGGGAAGACAATCTAATGGAAACAATCTAGGGTTGACAATCTATGGGAGACAATCTAGGGGAGACAATCTAGAGAAGACAATCTAGGGGAGACAATCTAATGGAAACAATCTAGGGGAGACAATCTAGGGGAGACAATCTAGAGAAGACAATCTAGGGGAGACAATCTAAGGGAAACAATCAAGGATAGACAATCTAAGGGAGACAATATAAGAGAGACAATCTAGGGGAGACAAAATAAGAGAGACAATCTAGGGAAGACAATCTAGGGGAGACAATCTAGGGAATACAATCTAGGGGAGACAATCTAGGGGATACAATCTAGTATTAGATTTTTGCTGGGAAATTTTATAATAAACTGGTGGTCAGTCTAGTTATTTTCAACTCTGTCGGTCTGATATAGGACATCAACAAATGATAGGACTTCTCCTTGACAAAGTGACCGGTGGTCAGCAATCTGCTGTACAAACACAATTCTGAGGACATTGACAGAGATACTGGCCTATATATCAGCCTCTAGGTCGGCGTATCTATCTATATATAAGGACAAATCTACTGTTCCCATAGATATGTCCATTTAAAGGTTAATAACACCTGGAGGTTAACCTGGGATATTATCACCCTATCTTATAAAAGGAGCATGTGATGTCAGTGATGAAAATCTGGTTTGTTTGCAAACTTTTGTGAGAATCCGCTTCGCGGATTCACACAGTTTGAAAACAAAATTTCTTTCATAACCCAATGAAGTTAAAAAATAGTAACATCAATGCTTAAATGAATCTAAAGCTGGAAGGAAGAGGCAAGCAGTAGGAGATAATTCCTCTGACAGCTACAGATATTCAATTATCGACTCAACATACAGTGCCTGTGGACTGACCACATGAAATTCCAGGAAGATAACGCACTTCACATATTGTTAACGTCACATATGTCCAGGTGCTAAAAATAATAATACTGAAAAAAATAACATCCTGCTCATCTAACGACTAACATGTCATGATAAATACCTATTACGACCACCACACTTGCTTGGTCACCACTTCAGCTTCCAGTCATTCAGCCCTACCCTCCCCTCCCTCCGGTCATTCACCTCAACGCTCACCCGACCAAACCTCCCCCTTCCCCCGTTCACCTCCCCCAACCCCCACCCAACCCCTCATTTACCCCCTCTCCCTCCGAACCCCCTCTCTCCCCAAATCAAAAATCTTTTCCAATCCTGACAAGAAGCTCACCAATTAATTGGTTTGCCAATCTGAACAGATGATAAAGAAAAATACCTTGTACTTTAGAGTTCAGGTCTGTTCTGGTCTTATGAGTTATAAATTGATACAGAGGTTTAAAGAAGTAAAGGGTGATATCGTTTACATTAAATCTCTACAAGATGACAGACTATTGACACTTGGTGATTATCTCCCTTTAATGCTGATGATTATCTCCCTTCATTGCTGATGAAGATGTGATGTTAAGTCCTATAAGTCATGTGTAGAGATGACAGTTACACTACAGATAACTGTCTGTTAAAGCACTTTGATGTGAAAATCAATATATCATTGTCTTATTCATGGGTGTGTGTTCATTTCATGTATCTATGTTTCTGGAGTATTTTTGGGACTGTATCTACATGTAGCAATTAAAAGCATGAATGATCATCATACAGGCAGTCGTTGAGTGAATATTTACATTTTCATCGCAGCCCTACTATGTAACCTTACCAAGAGCAGTTGGCATTCATCATTCTATGAACTGCCATCTGCTTATTATGACTTCATTATCATTGTTGTTTTGCCAGTGATCACAGAAGATGGCGGTTCAAATGGCTCTTTGACAATTATGAATTCTTGATTCATTATAGATGCAAAATATCTTAGGATTTCATCATAAAATGGTATTCAAATGTAAATATTAGCATAGAACATCTTTCAGTTGGCAAAGGCAGAGGCAAATTCCATGAAGCTCACTAACGCTTCATTTTGAATTTGCCTTTCTCCATTTGGCATTCTTAGGGTATATAGAAAGAAAGTGACATTGAGATATCTTTATTGTAAATATTTTTTCAAACTGCAAGGAGCATTTTAAATTTGTTATATTATATATACTTTTATGGATTATTGTTGACAACAATTATACAAAATGGATGAAGACAATTAAGAAGATGTTGTCGAGATATCATAAAAAGGGAACAATTAGTGTTTTGATTTTGCATTAAAGGTGGTATAAATGCAATTGGATGGGACAATGGTGCATTATGTATATTAAATGAAACATCTGATCTTTTGATAAAGAGACTAATTACATTAATTATCTTGATATTGAGGTTATAGTGTAGAACACCTGCATATACAGTTAAACCTGTCTATAACGACCAAAAGATGGCGGTAGGTTTAAATCGAACCTAACAGTGATAACGAAACATATAGATGCTCCACCACGGACAGAGCATACCTTATATTCATCATTTGAACAATAATTGGTGTTTAATTGTGTACATATATGTCTAATTAACACAAAATTACATTAAAATAATTTATTTTGCTTTTTGTACATGCACGTTCCATACTTTATTCCATACATAGGACATAGTGTCATGGAGTTTTTTCGGGACACAATTAATTTTCTTCAATATATTCATCTTGAAGTAAAATAAGAAGCGCATGCAAACTTTTCAATGATGTAAAGTGATAAATAACTTTCGTAGCTGAAGAAAAATACTGCCTTGGCTGTTGCTGTTTTTGACACAGAAAAAATACCAGTCATCAACGTATCATCTTTAAGAAAATGATCAGACCTCTTTTCCACTTACCAGTATTTAATATCAGATACCCCATTATCAGACCCTATATACAGATACATTGTATTAAATACCTCAGGTTGTCAACACCTCTATTTTACAAGTGTGTGACCCACACTTTCCTTGACTAGACAAATATTTAGTTCATTCCTGTGTATATATAGTACCAGTCCATGCTGGGCCAGTTGTTATGTAATATCTGGGGTCAACCCAATGTCAGTATAGGGAGGTTGAACTCTCCTGTGTCTGGCCTAATGTACTGGCTACCACATTAGGGATGACCTTGACCTAGTACAGATGTAATGCCCAGGAAGTGACCATATGTATGGACTGTGTTTTTATGAAGGAACTGTTCAGCAGCTTCCTGTGGAGAGTCTGACCACTGGATCTGTTTAGGATTATCCTTACTTCCTGTGTTAAGGAAATTTTGCTGTTATATGTAAAGGACAGAAAGTCTTTCAATACCAAGGTGAGGCATATGTGATAGTTTACTGCCAAGTCCATGT
The DNA here is from genome assembly GCF_041381155.1 of Argopecten irradians. Classification (NCBI taxonomy): domain Eukaryota; kingdom Metazoa; phylum Mollusca; class Bivalvia; order Pectinida; family Pectinidae; genus Argopecten; species Argopecten irradians. Next base: position 9,410,718 of record NC_091149.1, on the reverse strand, counting down.
GTATATAGATATAGTGCATGTGTGTGCTGTTGTGTCCAGAGAGTCATGTACACATGCTATGCATGTATACTCACATCCAACTAGCCATCCATTGGAAGCTATTTTAGGAAACAACCATTATACTCAGTGAGATTCCAGATTGTACATGAACCGGGGTATATTGACTAAACAATGGTGGTAATGGTCAACAACGAATTGGGAGTCCATATTGGAAAACTATGGGCTATATTTACATGGAGTGAACACATGTGATATTGTTCCTCAGTAGTACTCAATTCTCTGGTGGAAGATATTGTGTATTTTGTTTTGGTTTTTCTTGAAATTGTGTAAGTATATATCTGATATCAGTTTGTTAAGTGGTAAAATTCAGAAGATATACATTCTAGGGTCATGCCTATTCATTTCCATGAATACGTAAATCTTCAAGACCTATATAAGATTGACAGTTTGAATTTCATGACTTAGGCAACATTTCTGGAGATATAATGTTATGTTTTCTTGATAGTTACAACATTGTGTATATTAATAAACACTCAAAATTTTATATTAGTTTTTATAAATAATGTGTTGATACATATATTCCATGAACATTTGTATATACATGGCATAATATATATTTGTATTCGTTTATCCATTTACCCCTGATATTTCATAATGGACTAATCTAGTCTTTGATTTAGAAGAGTCTAAATGTGTATTCAGGGGTAAATGAGATAAAGATCTATGCAGTTTCATGCAAGATTAAAATGTTACTTTTTAGAGTAGGAAATCTTCACTCTTGTTTCTGACCCACATAGTTTTCTAATTGTCATAGTCTGGAATATAAAAAGTTTGCAGCATTCTAAGAGACTTTTGAATTCTGGTATTCATTCTGATTAAAATAAAGACATTTCAAATTCCTTATTTGGATTTAATTTCAAACAATTTTACTGACAGTGTCAAAGGGATATGAAACATTATAGTCAGGCATGCATTGCCTGATGGGATTTACATTGAAAAATATAAACTGTTATCAAAAAAGTAATACTTACAAATCCAAAAGTAAAAAGTGAAAAAAAGTAATACCATATTTGCCGTAATTAGCACCCAGGGTGCTTAGAAAATTGTAATAAATGGGGGCGCTGATTAGCGAACCAATATGTAAGTTATGTATGAAAAAAGTCTACCATATTTTAACTTTTTCTGTACTCATTAAACACCAATTTGTTACTCTAAACTTGCATATGCCTGTTAACATTTGAGACACATTATTATGTCGTGATTCACATGTAAAAGTCTGCAAGGTCATGTAATATGTGTACATATCTGATGTTTAAGGCAAGATATTTTGCAAAAAAATCATTAAATCCAAGGGATGGGGGCATTTATACAATTCAACTCCATCTCCAGAAAAAAGGAGGGGCGCTTATAGGGGTACAGGGGCTAATTACGGCAAATATGGTAGCAAATGTTTTGGTGCATGTGCATTAATTGATGGCTTTGATCTAAATCATGGGATTGTCTTCATGTAGCACTGAAAACTTAGATGGATTGATTGATATATTTTAAGGTTATTTTTAAGGTTATACGTGAAAATTACATTGATACAACTTCTAAACGACCGTCTTATCTTAGCATTTTTTTTCTTTTTCAAAATTTTTTGATCGTCACAAGCTCAAATTTCACCGCTGTTTCTCAGAAGTAATGAGCAGCGATTTATTAGCATGAAAAAGTGGCCCTCTTTTCCATTGTCAAACATAGATCAAAATTGGTGGGCGCCAACTGTTCCCAATCTATACCTGGGTAATGGGTATTGCCAATGGTAATTAATTTTAATTCCCTTATTCATGATGAGTGGTCCCCTCATGTGCTACTGAACTGTGGTTTTTCTCTGGGTACTCATAAGGTTCCAGTTATAAACCGGTATTCATAATACCGTGCAGAATACAACTAGAAAAACCCAAACCTTTATATATATATCAACAGATCAAGTGCAGTTTTGGTTTGATTGTTTTAACATCCTATGAACCCGCCAGTAGCCATTTAAAGGAAGTGCCAGCTTAGAAGGTGAAGAAAAGCTGGATAACTAGAGGAAAACCATTTAGTCAGAGTGATGCAACTGCGGATTTTTGTCAGGATGTTTTATCAGCCCGAAGTCTGAGTGATTTTTTTGAACATGATTTTGATCTGTGTTCCCTTTTAAAAGACAATGTAAATATTTCTTTCCCTTCCTGTTGACATCTGAATGGTATATATATGTTCCGGTGCTTTTTTTTTTCTCCGTTTTGCTGTCTGATCATGAGATCAGATTTAATCATAGCTGCTAAAGAACAGTGAGCTTCACTTGAGCATTCCATAAAATTCACTAGAGATAATACTTGTATTGATTTGTATGATGTGTGTTTCCTATATAATAATAAGGCAAGGTAGATTAACAGTGAACATGAGACATATAAACTTACAGTGAAAATCAACATGATTGTAATTATATTCTAAGATTAATCCATAACTCATCCCCTGGGTCATCCTTGTGATTATACTCCAAGGGTTGGGAGTGATTACTAGACAGAATGAGGCAGATATCTAGACAAATGACCAATGGATTATCTCATAGTGAAATCCATGAAGAATGAGGCTGGAGCCATCAGAATGGGAAAATTATTTGAACCAATCACAGGTGCAGCAAAGATTCCTGAGAGGCTGGAGTTGATTAGAATCTAGACAGAGAGAGTGTGATTATAATCCATTAAGTGTGTGACATCAAAGCAACACAGTCTGGAACACAGAATGTACCCTTGGGGATTGACTACTCTGTTGACTCTTTCTGTTTCTAATGAGAAGTTTAATTCCATGTACATCAAATGACTAGATTACCTGTTTGTTCTGTCCATAGACAGAATCCAGAGTGTTTATACTATAGACAAGAATGAGCAAGAGTGAGTGTTGATTATAATCCATAGACATGAATGAGGATGGAGTGTGATTATAATCCATAGACAGAATGTATAATCCATAGACAGAATGAGGCTGGAGTGTGATTATAATCCATAGTGAGGCTGGAGTGTGATTATAATCCATAGACAGAATGAGGCTAGAGTGAATAATCTATAGACAGAATGAGGCTGGAGTGTGATTATAATCTATAGACAGAATGAGGCTGGAGTGTGATTATAATCCATAGACAGAATGAGGCTGGAGTGTGATTATATCCATAGACAGAAATGAGGCTAGAGTGTGATTATAATCTATAGACAGAATGAGGCTGGAGTGTGATTATAATCCAGAATGAGGCTGGAGTGTGATTATAATCCATAGACAGAATGATTATAATCTATAGACAGAATGAGGCATAGAGTGTGATTATTAATCTATAGACAGAATGTGAGGCTGGAGTGTGATTATAATCCATAGACACTATAGACAGAATGAGGCTGGAGTGTGATTATAATCTATAGACAGAATGAGGCTGGAGTGTGATTATAATCCATAGACAGAATGAGACTAGAGTGTGATTATAATCCATAGACAGAATGAGGCTGGAGTGTGATTATAATCCATAGACAGAATGAGGCTGGAGTGTGATTATAATCCATAGACAGAATGAGGCTGGAGTGTGATTATAATCCATAGACAGAATGAGGCTGGAGTGTGATTATAATCCATAGACAGAATGAGGCTGGAGATTATAATCCATAGACAGAATGAGGCTGGAGTGTGATTATAATCCATAGACAGAATGAGGCTGGAGTGTGATTATAATCCATAGACAGAATGAGGCTGGAGTGTGATTATAATCCATAGACAGAATGAGGCTGGAGTGTGATTATAATCCATAGACAGAATGAGGCTGGAGTGTGATTATAATCCATAGACAGAATGAGGCTAGAGTGTGATTATAATCCATAGACAGAATGAGGCTAGAGTGTGATTATAATCCATAGACAGAATGAGGCTGGAGTGTGATTATAATCCATAGACAGAATGAGGCTAGAGTGTGATTATAATCTATAGACAGAATGAGGCTAGAGTGTGATTATAAATCCATAGACAGAATGAGGCTGGAGTGTGATTATAATCTATAGACAGAATGAGGCTGGAGTGTGATTATAATCCATAGACAGAATGAGGCTGGAGTGTGATTATAATCCATAGACAGAATGAGGCTAGAGTGTGATTATAATCCATAGACAGAATGAGGCTAGAGTGTGATTATAATCCATAGACAGAATGAGGCTGGAGTGTGATTATAATCCATAGACAGAATGAGACTAGAGTGTGATTATAATCCATAGACAGAATGAGGCTGGAGTGTGATTATAATCCATAGACAGAATGAGGCTGGAGTGTGATTATAATCCATAGACAGAATGAGGCTAGAGTGTGATTATAATCCATAGACAGAATGAGACTAGAGTGTGATTATAATCCATAGACAGAATGAGGCTGGAGTGTGATTATAATCCATAGACAGAATGAGGCTAGAGTGTGATTATAATCCATAGACAGAATGAGGCAGAGTGTGATTATAATCCATAGACAGAATGAGGCTAGAGTGTGATTATAATCCATAGACAGAATGAGACTAGAGTGTGATTATAATCCATAGACAGAATGAGGCTGGAGTGTGATTATAATCCATAGACAGAATGAGGCTGGAGTGTGATTATAATCCATAGACAGAATGAGACTAGAGTGTGATTATAATCCATAGACAGAATGAGGCTGGAGTGTGATTATAATCCATAGACAGAATGAGGCTAGAGTGTGATTATAATCCATAGACAGAATGAGGCTAGAGTGTGATTATAATCTATAGACAGAATGAGGCTAGAGTGTGATTATAATCCATAGACAGAATGAGGCTGGAGTGAGTGTGATTATAATCCATAGACAGAATGAGGCTAGAGTGTGATTATAATCCATAGACAGAATGAGGCTGGAGTGTGATTATAATCCATAGACAGAATGAGGCTGGAGTGTGATTATAATCTATAGACAGAATGAGGCTGGAGTGTGATTATAATCCATAGACAGAATGAGGCTAGAGTGTGATTATAATCCATAGACAGAATGAGGCTGGAGTGTGATTATAATCCATAGACAGAATGAGGCTAGAGTGTGATTATAATCCATAGACAGAATGAGGCTAGGAGTGTGATTATAATCCATAGACAGAATGAGGCTGGAGTGTGATTATAATCCATAGACAGAATGAGGCTTGAGTGTGATTATAATCCATAGACAGAATGAGGCTAGAGTGTGATTATAATCCATAGACAGAATGAGGCTGGAGTGTGATTATAATCCATAGACAGAATGAGGCTAGAGTGTGATTATAATCCATAGACAGAATGAGGCTAGAGTGTGATTATAATCCATAGACAGAATGAGGCTGGAGTGTGATTATAATCCATAGACAGAATGAGGCTAGAGTGTGATTATAATCCATAGACAGAATGAGGCTGGAGTGTGATTATAATCCATAGACAGAATGAGGCTGGAGTGTGATTATAATCCATAGACAGAATGAGGCTAGAGTGTGATTATAATCCATAGACAGAATGAGGCTGGAGTGTGATTATAATCCATAGACAGAATGAGGCTGGAGTGTGATTATAATCCATAGACAGAATGAGGCTGGAGTGTGATTATAATCCATAGACAGAATGAGGCTAGAGTGTGATTATAATCTATAGACAGAATAGACAGAATGAGGCTAGAGTGTGTGATTATAATCCATAGACAGAATGAGGCTAGAGTGTGATTATAATCCATAGACAGAATGAGGCTAGAGTGTGATTATAATCCATAGACAGAATGAGGCTGGAGTGTGATTATAATCTATAGACAGAATGAGGCTGGAGTGTGATTATAATCCATAGACAGAATGAGGCTAGAGTGTGATTATAATCCATAGACAGAATGAGGCTGGAGTGTGATTATAATCCATAGACAGAATGAGGCTGGAGTGTGATTATAATCCATAGACAGAATGAGGCTGAGTGTGATTATAATCCATAGACAGAATGAGGCTGGAGTGTGATTATAATCCATAGACAGAATGAGGCTAGAGTGTGATTATAATCCATAGACAGAATGAGGCTGGAGTGTGATTATAATCCATAGACAGAATGAGGCTGGAGTGTGATTATAATCCATAGACAGAATGAGGCTGGAGTGTGATTATAATCCATAGACAGAATGAGGCTGGAGAGTGTGATTATAATCCATAGACAGAATGAGGCTAGAGTGTGATTATAATCCATAGACAGAATGAGGCTGGAGTGTGATTATAATCCATAGACAGAATGAGACTAGAGTGTGATTATAATCCATAGACAGAATGAGGCTGGAGTGTGATTATAATCCATAGACAGAATGAGGCTGGAGTGTGATTATAATCCATAGACAGAATGAGGCTGGAGTGTGATTATAATCCATAGACAGAATGAGGCTAGAGTGTGATTATAATCCATAGACAGAATGAGGCTGGAGTGTGATTATAATCCATAGACAGAATGAGGCTATAGTGTGAGACAGAATGAGGCTAGAGTGTGATTATAATCCATAGACAGAATGAGGCTGGAGTGTGATTATAATCCATAGACAGAATGAGGCTGAGTGTGATTATAATCATAGACAGAATGAGGCTGGAGTGTGATTATAATCCATAGACAGAATGAGGCTAGAGTGTGATTATAATCCATAGACAGAATGAGGCTGGAGTGTGATTATAATCCATAGACAGAATGAGGCTGAGTGTGATTATAATCCATAGACAGAATGAGGCTGGAGTGTGATTATAAATCCATAGACAGAATGAGGCTAGAGTGTGATTATAATCCATAGACAGAATGAGGCTGGAGTGTGATTATAATCCATAGACAGAATGAGGATAGAGAGTGTGATTATAATCCATAGACAGAATGAGGCTGGAGTGTGATTATAATCCATAGACAGAATGAGGCTGGAGTGTGATTATAATCCATAGACAGAATGAGACTAGAGTGTGATTATAATCCATAGACAGAATGAGGCTGGAGTGTGATTATAATCCATAGACAGAATGAGGCTAGAGTGTGATTATAATCCATAGACAGAATGAGGCTGGAGTGTGATTATAATCCATAGACAGAATGAGGCTAGAGTGTGATTATAATCCATAGACAGAATGAGGCTAGAGTGTGATTATAATCCATAGACAGAATGAGGCTGGAGTGTGATTATAATCCATAGACAGAATGAGGCTGGAGTGTGATTATAATCCATAGACAGAATGAGGCTGAGTGTGATTATAATCCATAGACAGAATGAGGCTGGAGTGTGATTATAATCCATAGACAGAATGAGGCTGGAGTGTGATTATAATCCATAGACAGAATGAGGCTAGAGTGTGATTATAATCCATAGACAGAATGAGGCTGGAGTGTGATTATAATCCATAGACAGAATGAGGCCTGGAGTGTGATTATAATCTATAGACAGAATGAGGCTGGAGTGTGATTATAATCCATAGACAGAATGAGGCTGGAGTATGATTATAATCTATAGACAGAATGAGGCTGGAGTGTGATTATAATCCATAGACAGAATGAGACTAGAGTGTGATTATAATCCATAGACAGAATGAGGCTAGAGTGTGATTATAATCCATAGACAGAATGAGGCTGAGTGTGATTATAATCCATAGACAGAATGAGGCTGAGTGTGATTATAATCCATAGACAGAATGAGGAAATCATAGACAGAATGAGCTGAGTGTGATTATAATCCATAGACAGAATGAGGCTAGAGTGTGATTATAATCCATAGACAGAATGAGGCTGAGTGTGATTATAATCCATAGACAGAATGAGGCTAGAGTGTGATTATAATCCATAGACAGAATGAGGCTGGAGTGTGATTATAATCCATAGACAGAATGAGACTAGAGTGTGATTATAATCCATAGACAGAATGAGGCTAGAGTGTGATTATAATCCATAGACAGAATGAGGCTAGAGTGTGATTATAATCTATAGACAGAATGAGGCTAGAGTGTGATTATAATCCATAGACAGAATGAGGCTGAGTGTGATTATAATCCATAGACAGAATGAGGCTGGAGTGTGATTATAATCCATAGACAGAATGAGGCTAGAGTGTGATTATAATCCATAGACAGAATGAGGCTGGATAGTGTGATTATTAATCCATAGACAGAATGAGGCTAGAGTGTGATTATAATCCATATAGACAGAATGAGGCTAGAGTGTGATTATAATCCATAGACAGAATGAGGCTGGAGTGTGATTATAATCCATAGACAGAATGAGGCTGAGTGTGATTATAATCCATAGACAGAATGAGGCTGAGTGTGATTATAATCCATAGACAGAATGAGGCTGAGTGTGATTATAATCATAGACAGAATGAGGCTGGAGTGTGATTATAATCCATAGACAGAATGAGGCTAGAGTGTGATTATAATCTATAGACAGAATGAGGCTGGAGTGTGATTATAATCCATAGACAGAATGAGGCTGGAGTGTGATTATAATCCATAGACAGAATGAGGCTAGAGTGTGATTATAATCCATAGACAGAATGAGGCTGGAGTGTGATTATAATCCATAGACAGAATGAGGCTAGAGTGTGATTATAATCCATAGACAGAATGAGGCTGGAGTGTGATTATAATCCATAGACAGAATGAGGCTGGAGTGTGATTATAATCCATAGACAGAATGAGGCTAGAGTGTGATTATAATCTATAGACAGAATGAGGCTGGAGTGTGATTATAATCCATAGACAGAATGAGGCTAGAGTGTGATTATAATCCATAGACAGAATGAGGCTGGAGTGTGATTATAATCCATAGACAGAATGAGGCTGGAGTGTGATTATAATCCATAGACAGAATGAGGCTGGAGTGTGATTATAATCTATAGACAGAATGAGGCTGGAGTGTGATTATAATCCATAGACAGAATGAGGCTAGAGTGTGATTATAATCCATAGACAGAATGAGGCTAGAGTGTGATTATAATCCATAGACAGAATGAGGCTAGAGTGTGATTATAATCCATAGACAGAATGAGGCTAGAGTGTGATTATAATCCATAGACAGAATGAGGCTGGAGTGTGATTATAATCCATAGACAGAATGAGGCTAGAGTGTGATTATAATCTATAGACAGAATGAGGCTGGAGTGTGATTATAATCCATAGACAGAATGAGGCTGGAGTGTGATTATAATCCATAGACAGAATGAGGCTGAGGGTGTGATTATAATCCATAGACAGAATGAGGCTAGAGTGTGATTATAATCCATAGACAGAATGAGGCTGGAGTGTGATTATAATCCATAGACAGAATGAGGCTAGAGTGTGATTATAATCCATAGACAGAATGAGGCTAGAGTGTGATTATAATCTATAGACAGAATGAGGCTAGAGTGTGATTATAATCCATAGACAGAATGAGGCTGGAGTGTGATTATAATCCATAGACAGAATGAGGCTAGAGTGTGATTATAATCCATAGACAGAATGAGGCTAGAGTGTGATTATAATCATAGACAGAATGAGCTATAGACAGACAGAATGAGGCTAGAGTGTGATTATAATCCATAGACAGAATGAGGCTGGAGTGTGATTATAATCCATAGACAGAATGAGGCTGGAGTGTGATTATAATCCATAGACAGAATGAGGCTGGAGTGTGATTATAATCATAGACAGAATGAGGCTAGAGTGTGATTATAATCCATAGACAGAATGAGGCTAGAGTGTGATTATAATCCATAGACAGAATGAGGCTAGAGTGTGATTATAATCCATAGACAGAATGAGGCTAGAGTGTGATTATAATCTATAGACAGAATGAGGCTGGAGTGTGATTATAATCCATAGACAGAATGAGGCTGGAGTGTGATTATAATCCATAGACAGAATGAGGCTGGAGTGTGATTATAATCCATAGACAGAATGAGGCTGGAGTGTGATTATAATCTATAGACAGAATGAGGCTGGAGTGTGATTATAATCCATAGACAGAATGAGGCTGGAGTGTGATTATAATCTATAGACAGAATGAGGCTAGAGTGTGATTATAATCCATAGACAGAATGAGGCTAGAGTGATTATAATCCATAGACAGAATGAGGCTGGAGTGTGATTATAATCCATAGACAGAATGAGGCTAGAGTGTGATTATAATCCATAGACAGAATGAGGCTGGAGTGTGATTATAATCCATAGACAGAATGAGGCTAGAGTGTGATTATAATCCATAGACAGAATGAGGCTGGAGTGTGATTATAATCCATAGACAGAATGAGGCTGGAGTGTGATTATAATCTATAGACAGAATGAGGCTGGAGTGTGATTATAATCCATAGACAGAATGAGGCTGGAGTGTGATTATAATCCATAGACAGAATGAGGCTGGAGTGTGATTATAATCTATAGACAGAATGAGGCTGGAGTGTGATTATAATCCATAGACAGAATGAGGCTGGAGTGTGATTATAATCCATAGACAGAATGAGGCTAGAGTGTGATTATAATCCATAGACAGAATGAGGCTGGAGTGTGATTATAATCCATAGACAGAATGAGGCTGGAGTGTGATTATAATCTATAGACAGAATGAGGCTAGAGTGTGATTATAATCCATAGACAGAATGAGGCTGGAGTGTGATTATAATCCATAGACAGAATGAGGCTAGAGTGTGATTATAATCCATAGACAGAATGAGGCTAGAGTGTGATTATAATCCATAGACAGAATGAGGCTGGAGTGTGATTATAATCCATAGACAGAATGAGGCTAGAGTGTGATTATAATCCATAGACAGAATGAGGCTGGAGTGTGATTATAATCCATAGACAGAATGAGGCTGGAGTGTGATTATAATCCATAGACAGAATGAGGCTAGAGTGTGATTATAATCCATAGACAGAATGAGGCTGGAGTGTGATTATAATCCATAGACAGAATGAGGCTGGAGTGTGATTATAATCCATAGACAGAATGAGGCTAGAGTGTGATTATAATCTATAGACAGAATGAGGCTGGAGTGTGATTATAATCCATAGACAGAATGAGGCTGGAGTGTGATTATAATCTATAGACAGAATGAGGCTGGAGTGTGATTATAATCCATAGACAGATGAGCTGGAGTGTGATTATAATCATAGACAGAATGAGGCTGGAGTGTGATTATAATCCATAGACAGAATGAGGCGGGAGTGTGATTATAATCCATAGACAGAATGTGGCTAGAGTGTGATTATAATCCATAGACAGAATGAGGCTGGAGTGTGATTATAATCCATAGACAGAATGAGGCTGGAGTGTGATTATAATCCATAGACAGAATGAGGCTAGAGTGTGATTATAATCCATAGACAGAATGAGGCTGGAGTGTGATTATAATCCATAGACAGAATGAGGCTGAGTGTGATTATAATCCATAGACAGAATGAGGCTGGAGTGTGATTATAATCCATAGACAGAATGAGGCTAGAGTGTGATTATAATCCATAGACAGAATGAGGCTGGAGTGTGATTATAATCCATAGACAGAATGAGGCTGGAGTGTGATTATAATCCATAGACAGAATGAGGCTGGAGTGTGATTATAATCCATAGACAGAATGAGGCTAGAGTGTGATTATAATCCATAGACAGAATGAGGCTAGAGTGTGATTATAATCCATAGACAGAATGAGGCTGGAGTGTGATTATAATCCATAGACAGAATGAGGCTAGAGTGTGATTATAATCCATAGACAGAATGAGGCTGGAGTGTGATTATAATCCATAGACAGAATGAGGCTGGAGTGTGATTATAATCCATAGACAGAATGAGGCTGGAGTGTGATTATAATCCATAGACAGAATGAGGCTAGAGTGTGATTATAATCCATAGACAGAATGAGGCTAGAGTGTGATTATAATCCATAGACAGAATGAGGCTGGAGTGTGATTATAATCTATAGACAGAATGAGGCTGGAGTGTGATTATAATCCATAGACAGAATGAGGCTGGAGTGTGATTATAATCCATAGACAGAATGAGGCTAGAGTGTGATTATAATCCATAGACAGAATGAGGCTGGAGTGTGATTATAATCCATAGACAGAATGAGGCTGGAGTGTGATTATAATCCATAGACAGAATGAGGCTGGAGTATGATTATAATCCATAGACAGAATGAGGCTGGAGTGTGATTATAATCCATAGACAGAATGAGGCTGGAGTGTGATTATAATCTATAGACAGAATGAGGCTGGAGTGTGATTATAATCCATAGACAGAATGAGGCTGGAGTGTGATTATAATCTATAGACAGAATGAGGCTGGAGTGTGATTATAATCCATAGACAGAATGAGGCTGGAGTGTGATTATAATCCATAGACAGAATGAGGCTGGAGTGTGATTATAATCCATAGACAGAATGAGGCTAGAGTGTGATTATAATCCATAGACAGAATGAGGCTGGAGTGTGATTATAATCCATAGACAGAATGAGGCTGGAGTGTGATTATAATCCATAGACAGAATGAGGCTGGAGTGTGATTATAATCCATAGACAGAATGAGGCTGGAGTGTGATTATAATCCATAGACAGAATGAGGCTGGAGTGTGATTATAATCCATAGACAGAATGAGGCTGGAGTGTGATTATAATCCATAGACAGAATGAGGCTGGAGTGTGATTATAATCCATAGACAGAATGAGGCTGAGTGTGATTATAATCTAGACAGAATGAGGCTGGAGTGTGATTATAATCCATAGACAGAATGAGGCTGGAGTGTGATTATAATCCATAGACAGAATGAGGCTAGAGTGTGATTATAATCTATAGACAGAATGAGGCTGGAGTGTGTGATTATAATCCATAGACAGAATGAGGCTAGAGTGTGATTATAATCCATAGACAGAATGAGGCTAGAGTGTGATTATAATCTATAGACAGAATGAGGCTGAGTGTGATTATAATCTATAGACAGAATGAGGCTGAGTGTGATTATAATCCATAGACAGAATGAGGCTAGAGTGTGATTATAATCTATAGACAGAATGAGGCTGGAGTGTGATTATAATCCATAGACAGAATGAGGCTAGAGTGTGATTATAATCCATAGACAGAATGAGGCTAGAGTGTGATTATAATCTATAGACAGAATGAGGCTAGAGTGTGATTATAATCCATAGACAGAATGAGGCTGGAGTGTGATTATAATCCATAGACAGAATGAGGCTAGAGTGTGATTATAATCCATAGACAGAATGAGAGCTGGAGTGTGATTATAATCCATAGACAGAATGAGACTAGAGTGTGATTATAATCCATAGACAGAATGAGGCTAGAGTGTGATTATAATCCATAGACAGAATGAGGCTAGAGTGTGATTATAATCCATAGACAGAATGAGGCTAGAGTGTGATTATAATCCATAGACAGAATGAGGCTAGAGTGTGATTATAATCCATAGACAGAATGAGGCTAGAGTGTGATTATAATCCATAGACAGAATGAGGCTAGAGTGTGATTATAATCTATAGACAGAATGAGGCTAGAGTGTGATTATAATCCATAGACAGAATGAGGCTAGAGTGTGATTATAATCCATAGACAGAATGAGGCTAGAGTGTGATTATAATCCATAGACAGAATGAGGCTAGAGTGTGATTATAATCCATAGACAGAATGAGGCTGGAGTGTGATTATAATCCATAGACAGAATGAGGCTGGAGTGTGATTATAATCCATAGACAGAATGAGACTAGAGATGATGTGATTATAATCCATAGACAGAATGAGCTGAGTGTGATTATAATCATAGACAGAATGAGCTAGAGTGTGATTATAATCATAGACAGAATGAGCTGGAGTGTGATTATAATCCATAGACAGAATGAGACTAGAGTGTGATTATAATCCATAGACAGAATGAGACTGAGTGTGATTATAATCTATAGACAGAATGAGCTGAGTGTGATTATAATCTATAGACAGAATGAGGCTAGAGTGTGATTATAATCTATAGACAGAATGAGGCTAGAGTGTGATTATAATCTATAGACAGAATGAGCTGGAGTGTGATTATAATCTATAGACAGAATGAGGCTGAGTGAGAGTGTGATTATAATCCATAGACAGAATGAGACTAGAGTGTGATTATAATCTATAGACAGAATGAATGAGGCTGGAGTGTGATTATAATCCATAGACAGAATGAGGCTAGAGTGTGATTATAATCTATAGACAGAATGAGGCTGGAGTGTGATTATAATCTATAGACAGAATGAGGCTGGAGTGTGATTATAATCCATAGACAGAATGAGGCTAGAGTGTGATTATAATCATAGACAGAATGAGCGAGTGTGATTATAATCCGAGCATAGAGGTAGTGTGATTATAATCCATAGACAGAATGAGGCTAGAGTGTGATTATAATCTATAGACAGAATGAGACTAGAGTGTGATTATAATCCATAGACAGAATGAGGCTAGAGTGTGATTATAATCTATAGACAGAATGAGACTAGAGTGTGATTATAATCCATAGACAGAATGAGGCTAGAGTGTGATTATAATCCATAGACAGAATGAGGCTGGAGTGTGATTATAATCCATAGACAGAATGAGGCTGGAGTGTGATTATAATCCATAGACAGAATGAGGCTGGAGTGTGATTATAATCTATAGACAGAATGAGGCTGAAGTGTGATTATAATCCATAGACAGAATATGGCTAGAGTATGATTATGATCCATCACCAGAAATGGGGCTGGAGTGTGATTGCTACCATCACAGGATGGTAGCTATTATAATCGGTCGCTTTTCCTGTCATATGCATGTTGTTGATTGGTTACGTGTTATTGAAGATTTCATGTGTGTAAGGGGTACCAGTGGGGAAATTAGTGCAAACAAGTTGTCATTAGATAAACCACGAGAAGTCTGAATGTTTTTTTTTTCTGGTGTCTGACATTATTCTCAGAAATCACACAAGGCGGCAATACACGTACTGAATAGAATAGAAGTTCGCAATCGGATCCCCTCGGAGAAATTGATGGAAATTTGAGATGTCGCAATTATATTAGTTCGGTGATTTGCAGAGTTTTGTTAACATTGTCGGGAATGCGTGGAGCATCTATATATAGCCAAACTAGTACTGTTAGCTAGATGCTCATGACCTACTTGTAAAAACTGTCCGTACATGGGAGATGCTGAAACAAAGTTAGGCTTTACTTACAAGTGTAGGGGATAATTGTGGAACTGTATGCACTGAATTAAAGTACAGTTTTAACCGAAATGTTATGCTTGTTTCTATGCGTATATATATAACACCAATATGTACATGTACATGTATATCAGTACGACGGAAAACTTGTTAGCATTAGGGAAAGGCCCACTGCACCTTCTGAATAACTTTATTAAAATAAACAAACCATTCATTTTCATAACGCAGGTCGTATTACATGTTTCCTGACGTTGTCATAATTACAACGCGTTAGTTGACTATTTCTGCGCCAGACGGCAAAACTTCAACTTGTTTGATGTTGTAACCTCATCTTTAGCCATATTGTGTCATAATTCTTTTGAAGCTGCTCCACCGCTGACAAATAGTATTTTTCACTATCAAAAACAGGAGCAGACGATTAAGTATTTTTTTTAAGTTACAAAAGTTACTTACTTTACACCGTTACCACCACTGAAAAGTTTGAGCTTTTAATTTGACTTCAAGTTAAAGATATAAAAAATAATTAATTGCATCCCGAAAAATTCCATGGCACTATATCCTATATGGAATGAAGTACTAATTGTGCATGCACCAAAGGCGAAATAAATCATTTTAATATATTTTTTTTGTGTTAATTAGACATATATATATACACAATTAAACACCAATTATTGTTCAAATGATAAATATCATTTATGCTCTGTCGACGGTGGAGCATCTTTAAAGAGAATTTTTTTGTTTTTGTTTCGGAAAGGTAGCCTAGTGGCCCTTTCGTGAATATCATGAAGTAGATTATCATTTACATTGAAAGCGAAAGCATTTAAATTATCATTCTTCAAAAATGAATTGTCATAAGAACTATGGCAGCAAACTGTGAACAGAACAATGCGTCAAACTTTTCTATCATTGCTTTCTTTATAACTCATATTGAAATTCACATCAATACTGTATGTATCCATGGTAAAGTTATAGGTTGTCAATACATTCTTGTGATAAACATGACCAATGTCCGCTAATTGTTACATGTCAAGTTAATTAAAAGTTCTCAAGCCTGAGTCGCATTATCTAACACCAACACGTTTAAATCATCTAAGCTGTATTGGCTTTCTTTTTTTAGTATTGGTAGTAGCTGATCCTGTGTCTTTGGTTTTTCTGTTGCAGGTTCCATACGAAGAGACTCCTGCTCCAAGTTATTGTTAGTTCAACTGCTGACAAGTATTTCTGGGATCCTAAGGTGAGTAAACAGTACAGAAATGTTTTTATATTTTCCTACAGAGTATTTTTCCAGTGTTTAGCTCATCTAAGTGAGCTTATGCTGTGATGCAGCATCCGTCTGTCGTCCGGCCGTCCAGCATCAACTTTTCTATTTACACAAATTCTTCTCCAAAACTTGGAGACCTAGAGTTCTGAAATTAGAGACCTAGAGTTCTGAAATTTGACTTATAGCATGCTGGGATGAAGGGCTACCAAGCTTGTTCAACTGAATGGCCTTGACCTTCATTCAAGGTCACAGGGGTAAAATAGGTGAAAATCTTTAACAAACTTAAGCTTCTTCTAAATAACCAAGAGGCCTAAAGACCTGAAATTGGGTCTGTGACATGCTGGTATGAAGTGCTACCAAGTTTGTTCAAATGAATGACATTGACCTTGATTCAAGGTCACAGGGGTCAAATAGGCTGAAATATCTTGTTAAGACTTCTGCGTCATAACCAAGAGGCCTAGAGACCTGATATTTGGCATGTAACATGCTGGGATGAACACTACCAAGTTTGTTCAAATGAATGATCTTGACTTTCATTCAAGGTCATAGGGGTCAAATAGGCTAAAATCTTTAAACGACTTCTTCTTAATAACCAAAAGGCATAGGGACCGGACATTGGGCCTGTGGCATGCTGGGATGATGGGCTATCAAGTTTGTTCAAATGAATGACCTTGACCTTCATTCAAGGTCACAGGGGTCATATAATAAATCGTCAGGAAAAGTTATAAAGAGATGACTTGTTTTCCATATTGATGGAAATTCTACGATCGATGAGTGCCATTGAAATAATGATGTCTACTAAATGATTCGACTTTTGACTGTCTGCTGACATATTGCATAATTTACAGCTTTTATAATATAATCCTTGGCAAGATTTGTTCTTGGGTATTCAAAATATTGCTAAAAAGGTATAATAGAAAAATACTCTTCATCAAATATAGCTGTTTATTATATGTTTATTTATATGTTATTATCATGAAGTCCAAATGAATGGATACTTACACTTGTATCTCAATTGATTCCCATATTTCCTGCGATTCTGTCTAGGGATTTAGCTGTAGGTCTACATTTTCAAGGAAGTATTTGGTAGTGCATGTTTATAGATTCTGCTCATTGCATAAAACAAATTATGATTTATTAAGACAAAATACTTTCATAGGCATTCCATAGTCGCAAATTTTCATTTATCATCTCGTTGGAACTGTAGGCAGTACTTTACTTTAAATGTGTAATTCTTTTAAAAAACTTTAAAAAAAAATAATAAAGGTGCCCCGTGGTCAGTTACCCTCCCCTGTACCCTTATTAGGTCAAATATGGTGTTAGGAATCCGAAGGGTGAAAGTAATGGCCTATACTAGATGTGATCATATTGGCTTAACTTACTCCCCCTTCAAACATTTGAACTGTCCAAATACAAAGTAAGGATCAGTCCATTATGAATATTTAGGGGACACGTTAAATGTTTGTCTGGTCAGTGCTTTGTTTACTCTGGCTTATCAATGGCCGGACAGGGAAATATCCAGTAATGAATCGAGGAATAGTAACCGAGGAATAATAACCAGATCTAGAACTCCACCACGTCGCCAACACTTGGCCATTGTAGTTAAGGCTAGGATTATAATGCCTGTGTTTATTTTATTTGTGTAGAGTGTGTTTATACCACAATCCAAATTACAGGCTTAAAAAAATAATTTTAAATACCTGGTGATTATATTAAAGCTGATTATACTGTTAAACAATGTCATTGTGTGTAGGTGCATTCATATTTAAAGGCCCACTACCTTTCCGAAACGGCTTTTAGTTTTTAAAATGGGAATGTAAAACAAGATGATATTTTTGTAGAGTCTTAAAAATTATTAACTTACCGTTAATGCTACATTTATCATTACCTTCTGAACGATTTGATTATAATAAATAAAATGTTTATTTTCATAACACGGGTCGTATTATGTTTCCCGCCGTCGTCCTAAATAACGCGCGATAGTTGACTATTACTGCGCCAGACGGCAAAACAGCGAATTGACTCTCCACTGTTTTCATATGTTACGCAGGAAATCTTGCATATGTTTGGTGTCGTAACCTTATTTTAGGTCATCGGTATGCATTTTCTGATGTTATTAATGTTTTTTAAGAAACCTTTATATTTTGCTCCGGAAAGGTAATGGGCCTTTAAAGTCTGTTAATTGTGTATTTTGTATATAACTTGTTCTATTTTCGTGGGTGTAAAATGTCATGATTTACTGTATGGAACCACAATGAAACCTGCCTAAAGTGACCACCTCTGTATAAAGACCACCTGCCTAATAGGACAACTATTCTATGGTCCCAAGTGGTAAATTATAACACAATTCAACCTGTGTATAAAGACTGCTTACTTGATAAGTCCACTTTTCTAGAATTTCAAATGACAAATATCAATAGAATTCAACCTGCATATAAAGACCACCTGGCTATAAAGACCATTTTTTTCTGTCCCTTTCATGGTCTCTATAGACAAGTTTGATTGTAATTTGAAATGATTTGTTTTAGTAAATCACCCTAATTGCTTTGATAGCGTCATTCATGTGACATGTGTAATATGTAAAACCTTGATTTTTGAAAAACGGCAGAGAACTAACTGAGTTCAAACTCCATCCCTAATTAAGCTGTGTATTTTCTTGATTCTGCTACATTTGGTGCTGTGACCAAACCCAACTCCATTATGAAATTTTAGAGGTAAATCACTTAGAGATGTTAAACAAAATAAAGCAACCTTGCTGTTTTAACTCAATCAATCCTAAATATACATTTAGAACCTTCTAAAAAACAAAAGGCCCAGAGGGCCTGTATCGCTCACATGTTTTGTTTTTTGTTTTTGAGTAATTCTGTAATTTAGTAATTAGTGATTCAAAAATCACAAAGACAAATTGACCCCACAATTTGTTTAATTTTGAATCCCAACCATATAATGATGCTATATATACCATATGAATATGCTATTCAATATATAGTTTCAGAGAGGAAGAAATTTATATGAAAAAAGTAGCCAAATTAAACTTTTTGGCCATGCACCTAAGGTCCCAGAGGGTTAGTGCTATCTTTTTTGCAATCTTTTGACCCCACCCCTCTGCCCACGGGGGTCAGCCCCATCATTTGTACAATTTTAAATCCCCACCCTATAAAGATGCTACCATTGCATTATGTGTGCTATCCCATGCTCAGTTGCAGAGAAGAAGTCATTTAAATGAAAAAAAGCCAAATTGACCCCTTTTGACCCCGCCCCTCAGGCCCCTTGGGGTCAGCTCCATCATTTGTACAATTTTGAATCCCAACCCTTTAAGTATGCTACCATTGCATTATAAGTACTCTCAAATACTTAGTTTCTAAGAAAAAGTTGTTTTTATAGAAATAGCCAAATTGACCCATTTCGACCTTGCCCTTCAGGCCCCAGGGTTCAGCCCCATCATTTGTACAATTTTGAATCCCCACCCTATAAGGATGCTACGATTGCATTATGAATGCTCTCCCATGCTTAGATGCAGAGAAGAAGTCATTTATATGGATAAAGCCAAATGGACCACTTTTGACCCAGCCCCTCAGACCCATGGGGAGTCAGCCCCATCATTTGTACAATTTTAAATCCCCACCCTATAAGGATGCTACCATTGCATTATGGGTGC
This sequence comes from Argopecten irradians, assembly GCF_041381155.1. Taxonomy (NCBI): domain Eukaryota; kingdom Metazoa; phylum Mollusca; class Bivalvia; order Pectinida; family Pectinidae; genus Argopecten; species Argopecten irradians. The sequence continues at coordinate 9,390,576 of NC_091149.1, read as the reverse complement.
TATCCCATGCTTAATTTCAGAGAAGAAGTCTTTATAAGGAAATAGCCAAATTGACCCCTTTTGACCCTACCCCTCAGGCCCCTGGGGCGTCAGCCACATCATAGGTACAATTTTCAGTCAGTAACCCATAAGGATGCTACCAGTGAAAGTTTGTTGAATTCAGACCAGTTATGGAGAAGAAGTCGATTGTTGAAGGATGGACAGACAGCTGACCTTGGTTCTTCAGATCAGGTGAACTAACCAGTCCATTACGAAATTTCAGGGGTAAATCGATTAAAGATGTAAAACAAAATAAACTTCAACCCACTGTGCAGAAAAAGGATGCTTTTAAAGACAGCAATGGTGTTAGGTCGAATACAATATTCTTGTATGTCTGTAGGATTAACTATTAACCTTGTGGACTGTCTATCTGATGACATTTATCAATAATTGACAGCCAGAAGGAACTGTGTATATGTACATATGTGTAGGGTATATATATAGAATATCTACAGTACACAGAATGTAACTGTCTGGTATTATAGGTCTACTGGTCTGGCTATCAGCTGTCATGTCCATTAGTCAAGGCTAGCTGACCAGTTGGTGCTCCAGTTAAGTCCCAGACTAGCCAGACTGGCTGCTCTATAGTACTGTCAATTAACCAACTTTCTTTCCCTGTGTTACTTACTTTTGTTTGTGCTAAGCTCTTTTTGCGATAACTGACTGTTTGTGCTAAGATCTCTTTGTGATTATTGACTGTTGGGTACTAAGATCTCTCTGTAATCATTGACTGTGTTAAGATCTATCTGTGATCATTTATTGCTTGAGTTAAGATATTTCTGTGATCATTAGCTATGTTAGGATCTCTCTGTGATCATTGACTGTATTAAAATCTCACTGTGATCATTGGCTGTTTTTGTTAAAATCTCTCTGTGATCATTGACTGGTTGGTTCTAAGATCTCTGTGACCATTTACTGTTTGTACTAAGATCTTTCTATAATCATTGACTGTTTGGTGAGTGCTAAGATCTCTATAATCATTGACTGCTTGGTGAGTGCTAAGATCTCTATAATCATTGACTGTTTGGTGAGTGCTAAGATCTCTATAATCATGGACTGCTTGGTGAGTGCTAAGATCTCTATAATCATGGACTGTTTGGTGAGTGCTAAGATCTCTATAATCATTGACTGTTTGGTGAGTGCTAAGATCTCTATAATCATTGACTGTTTGGTGAGTGCTAAGATCTCTATAATCATGGACTGTTTGGTGAGTGCTAAGATCTCTATAATCATGGACTGCTTGGTGAGTGCTAAGATCTCTATAAGCATTGACTGTTTGGTGAGTGCTAAGATCTCTATAATCATGGACTGCTTGGTGAGTGCTTAGATCTCTATAATCATGGACTGTTTGGTGAGTGCTAAGATCTCTATAATCTTTGACTGTTTGGTGAGTGCTCATTGTACCAGTTCGATAATGAATTTGTCAAAAGTCCTTAAATGTTAATTGCCATTGCCTAGAATTAGTTTGTTTTTAATGTATTTAATTAAAAAATGATGAAAATAGAGAAGAATCAATGGACATCAAAAAATATTGTTTTTAGTTTTTCAGGAAGTGGGTTTTCGTTGTTTAGATGTAAATATTTTTCTTCGCTGCTTTAATACACATCATGTCTTTTCTCCACAACCATGTCCATTATGTATACCTGACTGACCATCATTGGTGTTATATTGACCATGTTAGATGACCATTATATGACCGAGACATCATTCTGTGATAAAGAATGGGAACATATATAATCATCAAGAAATTGTGCTGTCCAAGCATATAATGTCTGACCATGGTATTGGTATTAGAGTTGACTATGGTATCAGAGCTGACTATGGCATCAGGTCTGACCACATGAATCAAAGGTGAAGGGTACTGGGTAAAAGTAAGATCATGGGAATTCAAAACCTCCAAAATGATATTACACTTATTATTTCCTATTTGCTTACAATCACAAAAAATTTCACCTGAGTAATTATGACAGTTGAAAATTGTGGCTTAATTAAAACGGAATTTGAGGCAACATAATTTTTTTTTTACATTCATGAGAGCATGAGAGAGTGTGATTTAGGTAATACTTTTGTGTTGAAATGAAACTATCATGTTTTTTTTTCTCTTGAAATCTAGCTACCTCTCACTATGGGAGGACGACAGGAAGCCATCTTGGATTTTGAAAATTGAAGTTTGTTACCGCTATTTCTCATAAAGAAGTGAAGGAATATGTCTCAAATTTCATGTGCAGGTTCCCCTAGGAGTCTTGTTGTGCATATTGCATTTTCAGACTGATTGGTGAACAAGATGGCCGACAGGCAGCCATCTTGGATTTTGATAATTGAAATTTGTTACCGCTATTTCTCAGAAAGTACTGAAGCAATCTGTCTCAAATTGTATATATATGTAGGTTTCCCTTTGTGCATATTGCATGTTTGGACCAATCTGTGAACAAGATGGCCGACAGGCCACCATCTTGGATTTTGATAGTTGAAGTTTGTTTCTGCTGTTTCTCAGAAAGTACTGAAGGGATCTGTCTCAAACTGTATATGTAGGTTCCTTTAGTTTGAATAAAATTTCATTTGAAAAAAAAAGATAGTGAAACTGGAGAGAGAGCAATTAAAATAGATGATAGGCTATAGGTAATTGTTACAGCAGTTTAGATGACCAGGACCACACATAGGGTCAGTAGGCCTCAAAGGGGTCAAGGAGTGTGAGAAAGTGTCTATGAGGTGTCTATGGACAATAGTGTGAGGATTCAAGGTTCATTTAGAATAATTCCGTGTACATGCAATCTTGGTCCTAATCTCCAGTTTTGAAATGGAAATAAAAAAATTAAGTAGCTGAGAAAGAAGATTGGTTTAAAGTACATGTACACGTTTATCATATAACAGAGTCATGTCTTATTGATAATAAATATCAGAACTCGGCCAATAAAGCAAGGTTTTAATTGAAATAAATTCCTGGATATATTTCCTGGCCAAGTAAAGTATGGGTTTGTGTATAAAAAAATCTGTGAATTACAAATTCTTTTGATCTTAACTTCATTGATGCGGCTGAAGTCCCTTTTTAAAGGTTTGCCAGAGATCCTTTAAATACCTAACAGGCTAGTCAGTGTGTAAGTGTGTAGCCCCTTAGTCAACTGTAATAGGCTGGTGTAATTCTAAAGTAATTCTATAGGTGTTTGTGTTCAGACGGGTCATTTAGGGGACACCAGCACCAAAATCCCTGTGATGACCGGGTGTTACCCTAGCGGTCAAACTGACCTGTGGCCAGTATTAGTTTTGGTCACAGAGAGAGATGAGGACAGCCGGGATCAGGTGGACTTCCAAGGACATGTGTACAAACCTATTGTTGTGATCTATTGATTTGATGGGAGACTTATAAAGGGAGATAATTTTGTAAAATATCCAACAGTTATAAAACTTAAAAGTTTCTGCCAACAGCATTTAAAGGTATGTTACTAATTACATATACTTTTGCCAAATTGGAATTTTAAAAAACCCATAAATGTTAAACGCAAAGACATTTTATTAATCTGATGAAATATTGACACTTGATAGATTGGGACATCATTTTGTAGATAGCTATAAAGAGTACATGCACTAGTATTAGGTTTTCCTTTTCCATTGCATGCAGCCCAATTATGAATTCAGAAACTTACTTATCTTAGTGCATCATGAACTGCTATAGACTAATTTTGATGTCATTATCATTATACATGACGTCACAATTGTCATGCAAACAATTAAGAAAGTTGGCTATTGAAATGGCTGTTACGTTCATGACCATAATGAATAGTTTATTTATTGGAGATGCAAAATCTCTTAAGACCTTATTATAACATTGCTATCAAATGTAAATATCAGCATTGAACTGTATCTAGTAGGCGCTTCTTTTAAATTTGCTGTTGTCCAGTTGGCATTCATCCTCCTCTGTTTAATTGTATATAATAATGCTTTGTTGAATTAAGAGTCATATCCTTGGAATAGAAGTGATTCCAAGGCTCAGTTATGAGCAGAATAAGGAAGTCAGACTCCACCAAGCAAACATAAAAAAAGGGAATATTTTTCATATGGTCATGGTTTCCTACAGGGAGAAACTGTTTGACTTCACTTCTATACAACAGTGACATCAGCTAACTGGAGATCATTTTCAGAAACATTAAACATGTCACAAAAAAGGAGAAAATGTTGAATCAAGTCTTAGGAATTTGAAAACTGAGGAGGCACTAGTAACTGGGCTAACAATGATACTTTTCCTTATTTTTTCTATTAACTGAGCAACCAGGTCCACAATGATACTGGCTGTACTTTCACCAACTCTTTTATCTCAAAGACACAAAAGGCCCTATACCACTAGTTTAATTTAGTTTGATCTAGCCCCTGTGAGTACAGCTCTGGGTTCTGTCCACTGGCCAAGACACAACATACCGTGTTTTAGATTTCATACAAGTTGTACTATATTGATACATCACAGCCAAATGGAACGTGTTTGGATTTTTCCATGATGGCGGCACCCATATGAAAGATGTGCTTCGAATATAAAAGCCAAGTATTTTCTGTGTTGGCAATAAAATGGATAAAAAATAATATCAAAGAGTTTCGGCATACATTGAAGTGAATAATCCTTGTAATTTCATTGGATATAAATACTGTTTCGAATGACAAATGTTCTGGGGTCCGCCATCTTGGAAACAAGTGGTATGCTTCTGAAAATAAACCACTTATACTGATACAGTTTTTCTGGTATGGCGCATTCCATTTGAGATACAGCATATTCATATCAATAAAACTGGTATGAATCTGCAAATGGAACGCACAGATAGTCTATAAAAGAGGTAGTTTCTGCTCCTGTTTAACGCTCAGCATATAAAAGGGGTGGTACAACTGGTTCGCCCATTGTCTGTTTCAGTGATATAGCACTATGAAAATCGCAAGAGTTCCACTATACAAGAAGAAAAAAACACATTTTATAGGACCTTGATGGAGAATGAAAATTACTATGTTTTAACCATGAAGTTGTTGTTCGTTAAATACAAATATACATACTACAGTCTTCTAAAACACAGGACCACTCAGCAAACAGACAGTAGGACGACATCGTCAGTATAATGTGACCGTGTGGAGGGTTTGTCCGGTGTCTCAGGCAGTATACTTCAGTGAGATAGCACTATAAAAAGACAGGCGTTCCACTATTATCAACAGTAATAACATGAACATACCACAGTCTCTCAAAAACATGCGCACACCCACAGGGATATTGCACGACACAATACATACAAGTACTGTAGGCTGTCTAACAAAACACAGGAAGTGTTTTACACTTTCATTTTGTTTTGATACAAGGTTTTATATTGGTTGGTTTTGATACAAGGTTTGGGATTGGTTGGTTTTGATACATGGTTTTGGATTGGTTGATTTTGATACAAGGTTTAACTTTGGATTGGTTGGTTTTGATACAAGGTTTGGGATTGGTTGGTTTTGATACATGGTTTTGGATTGGTTGATTTTGATACAAGGTTTTGGATTCGTTGATTTTGATAAAATGTTTTGGATTGGTTGGTTTTGATACAAGGTTTTGAATTAGTTCATTTTGATACAAGATTTTGGATTGGTTGATTTTGATACAAGGTTTTGGATTGGTTGGTTTTGATACAAGATTTTGGATTGGTTGATTTTGATACAAGGTTTTGGATTGGTTGGTTTTGATACAAGGTTTTGGATTGGTTGGTTTTGATACAAGATTTAGACTGGTTCCCGCCTCAGTTACCTCCCTTGCGTACGCTTCACTGAGGACCGGTAGTGGGTAGCCATCTTGAGTGGGAATTCCAACTCCAGAGTAGTGCGCATCATTTCTGCGCATGATATGTCATCATGGAGACGGCTACTTCCGTTAAGAGAAAATAACGTCATTAACGTCGTTCCTATGAACACTCTAAACTCTGTTAGCACGAAATAATTTCAAAACTTAAGATCTCATTTACTTTTGTTTATATATCGTTCAAATAAATTATTTATTCTTTACGTTAAGATCCGTCGCTTCGTGCGTAAAGGGGTTTCCCACGCCTAAAAAAAGTGATGCAGGCGAACCGGATATGTAGATTGACCAATCAAAAAAATCATCATGGTTACCCGCTACCGGTCCCTAGTGAGCGGAGCGCAGCCTGGCGGAGAGTAGAGAACTAAGGGAAGGGAACCAGTCTAATACAAGATTTTGGATTGGTTGATTTTGATACAATGTTTTGGATTGGTTGGTTTTGATACAAGGTTTTGGATTGGTTGGTTTTGATACAAGATTTTGGATTGGTTGATTTTGATACAAGGTTTGGGATTGGTTGGTTTTGATACATGGTTTTGGATTGGTTGATTTTGATACAAGGTTTTGGATTCGTTGATTTTGATACAATGTTTTGGATTGGTTGGTTTTGATACAAGGTTTTGAATTAGTTCATTTTGATACAAGATTTTGGATTGGTTGATTTTGATACAAGGTTTTGGATTGGTTGGTTTTGATACAAGGTTTTGAATTAGTTCATTTTGATACAAGATTTTGGATTGGTTGATTTTGATACAAGGTTTGGGATTGGTTGGTTTTGATACATGGTTTTGGATTGGTTGATTTTGATACAAGGTTTTGGATTCGTTGATTTTGATACAATGTTTTGGATTGGTTGGTTTTGATACAAGGTTTTGAATTAGTTCATTTTGATACAAGATTTTGGATTGGTTGATTTTGATACAAGGTTTTGGATTGGTTGGTTTGATACAAGGTTTTGGATTGGTTGATTTTGATAAAGGTTTTGGATTAGTTGGTTTTGATACAAGGTTTTGGATTGGTTGGTTTTGTTTAGCATGCTATTAACAGTCATCCAGGGTCATTAAAAGATGTGTTAGGTTCATGTGAGGTCACATGTAAATTTTAGCAATAACAACTACCCAACATTATGGTTCTTTTTTATTTCCACTTTTATTACCTGCGATATAGAGACTATAAAAATGTTCAATATCCTATCTTTATGGTGATAACATACTTTTTTATTACCTAATGAAAAGTAATATCCTGTGTGTAACAGGTGCTGATATTGATATGTATGAATACAAATAATATAAACCAAATATCAAAAACTAGCGTCCATCGCCTCCCAATGTATTATATATGTGAAACTACTTTTGTATCAGATGTCAGCTCTTAATGTCCATTGGTTGCTAATTATTTCTGTTTCAAAAAAATATTACTGGTTATTGTCAAAGATACTGACATAAATGACTGTCAATTTGAATAAGTTATTGCAGGAAATAAATGACTTCCCACCAGTGATCCTGTAGTATACCTCCCCACCAGTGATCCTGTAGTATACCTCTCCCACCAGTGATCCTGTAGTATACCTCCCCACCAGTGATCCTGTAGTATACCTCCCCACCAGTGATCCTGTAGTATACCTCCCCCACCAGTGATTCTGTAGTATACCTCCCCACCAGTGATCCTGTAATATACCTCCCCCACCAGTGGTTCTGTAGTATATACCTCCCCACCAGTGATCCTGTAGTATACCTCCCCCACCAGTGATCCTGTAGTATACCTCCCCACCAGTGATCCTGTAGTATACCTCCCCACCAGTGATCCTGTAGTATACCTCCCCACCAGTGATCCTGTAGTATACCTCCCCACCAGTGATCCTGTAGTATACCTCCCCACCAGTGATCCTGTAGTATACCTCCCCACCAGTGATCCTGTAGTATACCTCCCCCACCAGTGATCCTGTAGTATACCTCCCCCACCAGTGATCCTGTAGTATACCTCCCCCACCAGTGATCCTGTAGTATACCTCCCCACCAGTGATCCTGTAGTATACCTCCCCACCAGTGATCCTGTAGTATACCTCCCCACCAGTGATCCTGTATATACCTCCCCACCAGTGATCCTGTAGTATACCTCCCCCACCAGTGATCCTGTAGTATACCTCCCCACCAGTGATCCTGTAGTATATCTCCCCACCAGTGATCCTGTAGTATACCTCCCCACCAGTGATCCTGTAGTATACCTCCCCACCAGTGATCTGTAGTATACCTCCCCACCAGTGATCCTGTAGTATACCTCCCCACCAGTGATCCTGTAGTATACCTCCCCACCAGTGATCCTGTAGTATACCTCCCCACCAGTGATCCTGTAGTATACCTCCCCACCAGTGATCCTGTAGTATACCTCCCCACCAGTGATCCTGTAGTATACCTCCCCACCAGTGATCCTGTAGTATACCTCCCCACCAGTGATCCTGTAGTATACCTCCCCCACCAGTGATCCTGTAGTATACCTTCCCACCAGTGATCCTGTAGTATACCTCCCCACCAGTGATCCTGTTGTATACCTCCCCCACCAGTGATCCTGTAGTATACCTCCCCCACCAGTGATCCTGTAGTATACCTTCCCCACCAGTGATCCTGTAGTATACCTCCCCACCAGTGATCCTGTAGTATACCTCCCCCACCAGTGATCCTGTAGTATACCTCCCCCACCAGTGATCCTGTAGTATACCTCCCCACCAGTGATCCTGTAGTATACCTCCCCACCAGTGATCCTGTAGTATACCTCCCCACCAGTGATCCTGTAGTATACCTCCCCACCAGTGATCCTGTAGTATACCTCCCCCACCAGTGATCCTGTAGTATATCTTCCCACCAGTAATCCTGTTGTAAACCTCCCCACCAGTGATCCTGTAGTATACCTTCCCACCAGTGATCCTGTAGTATACCTTCCCCACCAGTGATCCTGTAGTATACATTCCCCACTAGTAATCCTGTTGTATACCTCCCCACCAGTGATCCTGTAGCTAGTATAACTCCCCACCAGTGATCCTGTTGTATACCTCCCCACAAGTGATCCTGTTGTAAACCTTCCCACCAGTGATCCTGTAGTATACCTCCCCACCAGTGATCCTGTAGTATATCTTCCCACCAGTGATCCTGTTGTAACCTCCCCACCATGTGATCCTGTAGTATACCTTCCCACCAGTGATCCTGTAGTATACCTTCCCCCAGATCCTGTTTACCTCCCACCAGTGATCCTGTAGTATACCTTCCCCACCGTGATCCTGAGTATATCTCCCCACCAGTGATCCTGTAGTATACTAATATGTTACCCCATGATCTGTGTAACCTCCCCACCAGTGATCCTGTAGTATACCTCCCCACCAGTGATCCTGTAGTATACCTCCCCACCAGTGATCCTGTAGTATACCTCCCCCACCAGTGATCCTGTAGTATCCCCACCAGTGATCCTGTAGTATACCTCCCCCACCAGTGATTCTGTAGTATACCTCCCCACCAGTGATCCTGTAGTATACCTCCCCCACCAGTGATCCTGTAGTATACTCTCCCACCATGATCCTGTAGTATACCTCCCCCACCAGTGATCCTGTAGTATACCTCCCCCACCAGTGATCCTGTAGTATACCTCCCCACCAGTGAACCTGCAGTATATTTCCCCCACCAGTGATCCTGTAGTATACCTCCCCACCAGTGATCCTGTAGTATACCTCCCCACCAGTGATCCTATACTATACCTCCCCACCAGTGATCCTGTAGTATACCTCCCCACCAGTGATCCTGTAGTATACCTCCCCACCAGTGATCCTGTGGTACACCCTCCCTGCCTGTGATCCCCACTCCCCCACCTGTGGCCTCCTTCTGACCAGTCTGGCTAGCACAGCCAGAAACTGTTATATAAGCTGAGGGGTCACTCAGCGGCCAGGTCAGGACACTGCTCCCAATGCCCCAAGCTGTCATGGTGGCCACTCATCCCGGTCACTCCAGTCAGCTGGTTCTGGTCAAGCTCATTAAAGATCTGACCACTTTGTAACCCATTTCCTGAGTTGGTATAAAGTAATCATTATATCCATGGAAACCAATTTTCTTGTATCCACAATTCTCTTCATGGACGACTGGTTACAATTGATCTAAGTTGCTTGATATAAAACATAAAAAGTATGTTATATTCTTCATGTTTCTTTATGTCAAGTGGCAATTAAGGAATAAGTGTTATGAATATAGGAAGTTGTTGACATTTATCTATTGTAGGAAGACAAAGATAAAATTTCTTAATTATATTCATTGTGTACATGTATATTTAAATTTTAGTTTAAGGCAGCTATGTAGCCTACGGCTATCTAAATATTTTTTTTCGTGTGTGATAATATCTATCAGATATCCCAATCTAAATCAGAAACATTATTAAATGGAAAACAAAATAATAGCTGAATGGAACTCAGCTTTAGCCTAAAGGAAAATATATATATTTAAATTACATAGGGAAGTATTTTTTGTTTGAATAGAAAAAATGTAGGTCCCTTATAATATTTAGAATAAATATTTAATGGAAAAGTGTAAATGTGTTTGTAAAAAGAATTGTAATTTATAAAGTTTTAATTTTTCTTTGGGAAATATTTGACATTTAAGGAAAACTACTTATAAATAAATTTCATGGTTTAAAGCTCTAATATTTATATGAAACATATCACTGAAAATCTAAGCAAATGTAACAATAAATATTCCATTTAAAGAGAATTAAATTACAAATTTGTGGACCAACCGTGGACTATCAAGTACAGAATTTATGTTGCATGTTATATATCATAAATAACGTAAAATAATGGACTGACATTAGTATAGCGGGCCAGGTTCACATGAGAAGCATTTAAGATTGATGAATATTTGTGGTCAGTTCATCCATCACTGGTCTACTGCGTGTGATAAAATGATATTGACCCAGAATTTCATGAAGCATTACCATGACTCCCTGATAGATCCCATCAAAAACAAACATTCGGCAGACCATGATAGACAAACCATGACAGCTGGTAGACTTTCGTGTTGTGGGGTTCAGTAAGTTTTGGAAGTTTTCCCAGTGTAGCCGATTTTCATTTGAGAGCTAGCTAGTTCATATATTTATTCAACAGGAAGTTTACTTGTTCAGTGTTCAGTTGCCAGCGACTCTCACATGATCAAAAGCAATTGATTGACCTTTGAAAACCAACAGAAAACAGCAAATGTAGCATGGAGTCTTCATGTAATCAAAAAGTTCAAGATGACTTTCACCTAGCTTAATTGTCTTTTGTTTCTATGTACCAGAAGATGGCCAAGAGGCTAAAAATTTGTAAAAGAGATATTTGTACTGTTCGACGATAGAAATCTTCTCCATCTGAAGGACGATCGTTAGATAACTAACAATTATCAATTATCAGAAGTACATGACATGTAAAAATCAGAACCTTGCACTCATAACCTTACAAATATGGGTATATTTTTAAACTTGATTTGAACATTTGTGTTTTAATGATGTCAAGATGTGTAACTTCATTTTTTACCCTTTTGGAATGATCACGACCAATATATGATGGCTTTACTCCATGTACTCTGGCTTTTTGTTCACCTAAATCCCTATCATAGCCTTTTATGACCTAGCTCAATGATCATGAAACAGTCTTAAATTGAGACTTAGCCAATCACAGATAATGTTACAAAAAGTTACATCATTTTTGATTGGCTAAGCAAAAACTATTAGAGTGATATGCATAAACATGAAATAAGATCAAAATTAATAGTCTAATACTTAGTTTAATTAAGCTAATTAACTATTTTTAGAAAGTATTCACGTAAGATATTTAAGTTCTGACTCGTATCTAGATTTAGTTTAATTAAGCTAATTAACTATTTTTAGAAAGTATTCACGTAAGATATTTAAGTTATGACTCGTATCTAGATTTAGTTTAATTAAGCTAATTAACTATTTTTAGAAAGTATTCACGTAAGATATTTAAGTTATGACTCATATCTAGATATTCTCACAAAACTCTTCAATTTTGATGTTTTGAAGATCAAGATATTTCAAACATATCTATGCAAGATAAAAATTTCAAAATAACAAAATAATATATATAAGCACACCTTATTTATGGAATTAATCGATTCTCCATTTGACTGAATAAAAAAAATGTGAATTGCAGAGAGGTTAAAGTGAATAGTCGGGCAAAGAAAACCAGTCTAAATGCGTTCATTGGCCTTCCAAAAGTTCTCACATATTAATACAACAGTCAAGTTCTGCTTAGTTTCCCAGTTCTGACCATTAAAGTAAAGACAAGTTGAAAGCATTGAAAGCGAGGCTGCGTGGAAATGTAACCACGGACATAGTGAGCCGGGAGGACGTTTTAGAATTCCCATACTTTAAATTAGTTTCTTCGTACGCAGACAGATTTTGACGAGAGATTTTATTTTTCCATTTCATAAGAAATTATACTGGATACATTCACACCATTTTTACCGACTTTAGCCATCCTTGCCCGACTGTTCACTTTAATATTGAGATTTCTATTCTTGTTTATAATCTACCATGGCAGAAAAAAAAAGAAGAAAAAACACATGTAGACAAAATACAAGTATATTATTCAAATGGAAATGTTTCAACCCTAAACTTAACGGAACAAAAACTTTGTGAGAAATGTTGAGAAATTAAATCGCTCAGTGTCAACATTGAATAAAACCTGCATAATTAGGCACGATTGTTTGGTTATATAGGTGTTTTAAATTTCTCTTTAGAACGCGAAAAAGCCTTTGTTGAAAGGGCTAGGCTATTGAGGATATTCTGTAATTGGTTTTCAGAAATATGGAGGGTGATGACCGCTACACGTCAATATCCTTCTAATGTACTGTCGCAGGTCGTGGCTTGAAGCTGGACTCTGTTTTCACTCATCTATAGTCTGAAAAAATCAATCAATTAATATAGTGTACTTACAAACAGCTGAATTACAAATGGTATTTTGTGTTTGGTATATTACTATTAATGAATAACAAGAGTTTCATGAATGACAGAGGCCTGTAGTAATTCATGGAGAATTCATTAAATAAATTCAACTTCATGAACTAGAATGAATTCATGAATAAAAGATGTCTATTCATGGGAAATTTGTTAAACAAATTCAACTTCATAAATTCTGATGATTTCATAAATGAAAGGTGTTTGCAGTAATTCATGGAGAATTCATTAAATAAATTCAACTGCATGAACTAGAATGAATTCATGAATAAAAGATGTCTGTTCATGGAATATTCATTAAGCAAATTCAACTTCATGAACTGTGATTAATTTATGAATGAAAGACATCTGTAGTAATTCATTAAATAAATTCAACTACATGAACTAGGACGATTTTCATGAATGAAAGATGTCTGCAATAATTCATGGAAAATTCGTTAAACAAATTCAACTTCATAAATTCTGAGAATTTCATGAATGATAGGTTTTTTCAGTAATTCATTGAGAATTAATTAAATAAATTCAACTTTATGAACTATGATGAATTCATGAATAAAATATGTCTGTTCATGGAAAATTCATGAAATAAATTCAACTTCATTATGATATCTAAAGCTTCCAGACAGATGAATATTTTGACACTGATGAATGAAATATAAACATGATGAATTATTTATACAGTTTTGTCTTCATTTAATAAATTTCACAAGTGAAGATTCCTGGGCTGGAGCTGGTGATATTAAGCTGGAGTACCTAGGATTTAACCACTACCTATCAATGTACATATTAAATTTCCAAAACTTCAATTATGTACCAATAAAATCTCATCCCTGTGTAAATCAATACTTACGGTAGTATATTGGTTATCAGAAATGAAGGGAATATATATATTTATATGAAGCAAAAATCATATTTTCATTTACAAAAATTAGTTGACCCAAGGATGACATCTCTTTGTAAATTAACGTCCTAACGTCCTATTAACAGCTATGGTCATGTAAGGACGGCCTCCCATGTATGCGGTGTGTTGCGTGTATGTTGTGCGAGGTGCGTCTTTTGGGAGACTGCAGTATATTCATGTTGTGTCTTCTTGTATAGTGGAACTGTTGCCCTTTTGCCCTTTTTATAGTGCTAATATCACTGAAGCATGCCGCCGAAGACACCAAGTATATGTTATAATTGATTATACCTTAAAAAAAGGAAATGAGATATATTTAAAAAAAAGCAACTAATAAAAGTCAAACTTTCTTTTACAAAAACTAGTTAACATCGATCAGGATGTGTAATCACTATGTAAATCAAAGACTATGTGCCGTACACACGTATATTATATATTAATTATCTAAAAAGTGAAGAAAGAATAATGAAAATTTAATTTTGGAAAAAAATAAGTCTTAATAAACAAACATTGGTTGACCCCCAAGGATGTCATCCCTGTGTAAATTGTTATATACATATATATTGATAACCTGAAAAATGGAAAGAAAAAAAAGAAAATTTATTTAAAAAAAAAAAAAAAAGTTCTTTTACAAAAAGTTGATTGACACCAGGGTGCCTACCTGTGTAAATTGTTACATCCATATATTGATTACCTGAAAAAAGGAAAAGGAAAAAAAATAAACACGTTTTTTGTGTGTTTAATGTGTACTTGTAGGAGGTGAGCGTTAAGTAGACCACCAGGCCATTGACCGACCAGGCAGTCAGCCTACAGATCGTATAGGTCTAAGGTCTCTGATGATTATCAGCTGATTTGGCCTCTAGTAGTGTATAGTGAGTCACTCATCCTAGCCATTTGTACTGTGGAGAGATATATATATCCAGCATCTGTACTGACCAACTCTCCTGTGACCACCACTGTTATCACAACGGTCAATTCTCACCTGTGTACACACCTTGATTAAACAGAATATTCGCTCGTTTGGATTATTTACCATTTTATACCTGTAGTGTGTCTGGATATCTGATTGTCGTCTGCTGAGTTTCTTTATATAGTGGACTGCGGATTTTGTGTACATTGAAGAGCATTTAGTACCTGTGTTGATAGCCCTGCATACATCACATTCTGGGATCATAATCAAATAGTGTTGTGAATCTAACAGATATATATTGAGAATTCATCTTGAGTGGATTTTTACCTGGGAAATCAACACCTTTTGTAGATATTAACCTGGAATTTAACACCTTGACAAGGATTATATCTATCAACCTGGTAACTTAATTATGAAATATTATTTTTGATTTCATATATAATGATTAAATGTATTTCATTATAATTATCTCTTTACAAGAATTGTAATTAATATATATGACTTGATTCTACAGATTTGTCAAAAGTGAATTTTCTTTGTTGGCAATTTAGGTTTAGGTTTTCATGAACAAAGTATATACAATGGTGTAAATTATTGTATGTCTATAAGGATATAGACATACATGTATATATAGGAATTAAATATTGTTCATTGAAATATATACTGAATACTTCTGGTCAAACCATCTTGCTAGCTGAGTGGGCAGATAATAACCCATGGCACATAATTGTCATTTCCTATCTTGACCTGCTAATGTTACAACCATTTGTTTTAAATAAACATTTGTAAATGATAATCTTGGTATGATCTATATATCGTAGGTATGTAAATAATCATTTTTGGTATGGTTTGATATATTGTAGGTAAAGTAACAGGCCATTGCACCGCGGTGACCTTTAGGTTGAACCTTGACACACAGGTCAGTTGTACCGACAGGCTGCTCCAACTCTCAGGTAATTATTGACATTACTTGATTATATTTACCACACACAATTTATGTCTGACCTCAACCTGCCATCCCTGACATGGCTGTGTTGGACTGGCCCAGGTCATTGATCTCATAAGACTCATTGAGGGTAGGGTGGATACATTCCAGGCTATGTGAGGGGTCAACAGTCTAGTTTGTGTGTAGTCTATTCCCCTAAGTGTGTTCCTTGACCTGGCCATCCACTCATGTTGTCTGCTTATCTATATATGATAGTAAATCCATATAATAACTAGAGAAATCAAATGAAGACGAAAGTTTACATAGACTGAAACCTGTGTATAAAGACCATCCAAGGAACCGAGGTTACAGTCAAACCTGTCTATAGAGACCATTCAACAAACAGAGGATGCATATGGTCTTTATAGCCAGGTGGTCTTTATACACAGGTTAAAATAATGAAAGTTTAAAAAGATTGAAACCTGTCTATAAAGACCATCCAACGGAGAGAGGAAACATAGTTTTTATAACCAGGTGGTCTATATACACAGGTTGATCAAACGATGAAAGTTTAAAAAGATTGAAATCTGTCTATAAAGACCATCCAACAGAGAGAGGATACATATGGTCTTTATAGCCAGGTGGTTTTTATACACAGGTTAAAATAATGAAAGTTTAAAAAGATTGAAACCTGTCTATAAAGACCATCCAACGGAGAGAGGATATATATGGTCTTTATAGCCAGGTGGTGTTTATACACAGGTTGATCAAACAGTGAAAGTTTAAATAGATTGAAACCTGTCTTCAAAGACCATCCAAACGACAGAGGAAACATGGTCTTTTTTAGCCAGGTGGTCTTTATACGCAGGTAGAATTGTGTTGATATTGGTCACTTGGTACCCTATAAAAGTGGTCCTTTGAAGCAGGTGGTCTTTATACAGAAGTGGTTGCTGAGACAGCTAGCTTTAACTGTATATCATTTTGAATATAATAGTTCTGATTAATTTTAAAATAATTCATCTCGTATATTCAAAGTGAATTTAGTTTCATTTGTTTGGTTTAACATACTATTAACAGCCAAGGTCATTTAAGGGCATGCCAGGTTTAAGATGAGAAGTAAAGCCGGAGTACCCAGAGTTAAGCCACTGACCAGCGTCAAGCATCAGTACCTGGCAACTGCCCCACATGGGATTCAAAATCGAAACCCAGAGGTGGAACCAATAAGCCACAGTGGCTCTAGTAGTTTAAGTGTCATATAGTCCTGAGAGTTTCGAGTTTAAATTTTGAATTTATGAAAAAAAAAATCACTTTAAAAATAGAAAGAAAACACAATCTTTGATATACAGTATTAACTATTTAATATGAAAAATGGGGAGATAATTCACACCCAACTTGTGGAAATTACTAAAATGTTCTCAATTCTTCACCAATTTTCTTCAAAGTATATGTAAGTGTGTTAGATGATTATGTGAAATGCTTTACATAGTTTGTCTACCAAATGATTGTGACATTCAAGATGAAATTCAGATTTAGACATTTCTATTTTAACATTCAAATAATACCAATTATTTGCCTATGGAATTCACTTATTTAATGATTACAATTTAGTCAGTCAATTCCAGAAGCACAGAATAGGAGATTGAAAAAAGAGTTACAAATGGTAAAGGTTTTACTTAAATGTTCAAATAGATGACCTTGATTTCATTAATAATTGTTAATCTTCATACTTTAGATTAGAAATCGAGATGAATGGTCCTTATTGACTAGTAGTAGTAGTTCTCATACATATTTCATTAATTATATTATTAGTTTATATTCCGTCTTTGTATATTACAGAGTTAGCTCCCTTGCGGGTAGGTATCAATTGTTACGTCATTATTTTGTGAGCGCAAGTGACGTCGTTTTCTACGAAAAGTATGATGTTACGCTCGTAAATACATGACGTCACAATCAATACCTACCCGCAAGGGCAGATAACTCTGTAATATGTAAATACAGAATATGAAGTACATGAATACTCCTTTTAATCATGGAAATGTAATATTCCGTCGATATGAATATAATTTGAGTGACAGGTGAGACACATAGGGAATATGTTGTCTATTAGTATTACTTTACCTTTTGGTCCAAAAACGGCTTTTACAGAACCCAGGAATAGAAATTTAATTAAGCTGAACTGATTGCCTTGATATATAGTCTAATGTTAAGGTCTGTAACCAGAGGATTAATGATAATGTACGTGATACATAATCTTCAACAGAATTATAAGTCAATTTCCATATACCAGGTATTGCTAAATATCTGTGATGGTATATGAGATTCACTTGTAATTCAAAACCTTTTCTCAAAGTATAGCAGACATATATCGACAAAATGCCAAATAGCAATAAATGGCAATAATATTTATCTGATGTCATGTGGCTGTTGAAGGCGGATATACCGGATATGGCTGTACAGATGAGAAATGTATCAATCTTTTTTGACGTCTTTTTCGGAATAATTTTATTTTTGTGGTGCTTGCAACACGAGTGAGACGTACAAAAAGGGATCACTATGTCGGATTCGGTGTAGTCGTTGGCATCGGTGTCCGGAAAACCGTTTCTGTGCAAGTATGTATCGTCTGATTTTACCCAAACTTGATATATTGCTTTATATAAATGAGATCTTGGATGAGTTTGATACTGGTCAAAATCTGTCAATTTTTGAGGAAGTTATGAGACTTTAGAAATTGTCAAAACAGATAAAGTTACAGTTTGGATGCATTCCTGAATGCAAATTTTCATAAATTGCTGAATCCAGACGGAAATAATTTCATACACAATGTACTCAAAATGTGTTGAAAAATGCGATTGACCACCGCTCTTGTAAATATAATATTTACCTATTTTAATCGGGTTTGGAGCCACTAGTCCAATCAGACCAGTTCATTACAATTAGCACTAGTTCAGCTGTAAATTAACTAGTCTAGGGCATCAAACTAGACTGAAATGACATTTTTTTGTGATGTTTGAAACTGCTATGCAGGCGACACATCCGCTTTAGTGGAATTCTTGTGTTGTTAACAGTGGATTATGACTATTCAGCTTGTGTAACTAATATTTAATCCTAGCAATTTCTTATCTTACAGTTTTCTGTGTAAATTAAGAATTTTCTGTTTACCAGTTATCTCTACATTTTCTTTTTTTTCTGTATCTCATCAATGTCAATTTTATATATTCAACAGCTGATTCAATCGTTACTCATCATCTAATTTGGAGGTGAAGGTGTTCTGATTGGAGTTATGCTGTGAGCCAATGTACTATAAATGTAATTATAGTGTTAATTTTTGATTGAGCACTTTCGTACCTATAGTGTTAATTTATCATTTTAGCACATTTCGTGCTATCTTTACATGTGGAGCTAGCTGTTGCATCATGGTCTAGCTGTTGCATCATGGTCTTGCAGATGATATTTGTTGTCTTGGAAGGGTGATCCCTACTCCTAGGTCAATTGATTGGTTTCTAGGCAATATGGGATGTTGTCAAGGTGATACACATGTTGCCAGAAAGATTGGATATTGACAGCATGGTACCAATCCACTCACAGTCAGAACAAATGTTATTTGATCAGTCTTATTGCTTTATATCTCAAACAGCTTCATCTGGTATGATTGCAACTCATACCATTTGTCAGTGGTGGAGTGCTCATTTTTTAAGGCCCACTACCTTTTTGAAGCAAAATTTAAAGATCTTTAAAAACATTAATGACATAAGAAAATACATAACGATGGCGTAATACGAAAATATGACATAAGTTCAGAGGTCAATAATGCATTATGATGAAAGGCGTTTGCCAAGGTGATGCAAATTGTCCTTTACTTTTTAACAGAGTAAAACCATTCATTGTGTATAATCTAGTATACTTGATTTACAAAATAAGATTATTTTAATTACAAAACTTTAATTTTAAGAAAGTGCAAAGATTAAAAAAAATACAAACCAAATTTTAAGTTTTATTTGTTGTCATACAAAAGCCTGACTAGCTGCAGTAGAGCTAATGTTGAATGCTTTATGATTTTGAATAATTTATTAATTTGATAAGATTTTATTTTCTTTATACATGTATATTATACAGAATGTCATTGAATATGTTAGAATTTGATTGATGACTGCAATCGAAGACCGAGCTGAAATATTAAATTGGAAAAGGTCCAGTCACATGGTGTCCTATATACAGGTAAATACAGGTTATTCCAGGTTTACGGCATGTACTGCATGATCGCTCACCTGTGCAAACCCCTAACCTGTAGCCACATGTATATATTCAGCTCATTTAGATGACCGCATGAATATATACATACATCTGTAACAGCGATTTAAGGTGACACTCATGTCGGCAAATTAGATATCTGCCATTTGTGAGATGTACACATGAATCTCTGTGTTTGTAGCTCGCAGTACTGGTCAGCGCATTAGCTGTTATGTCTGATTCGAGGACACAATAGCTTTCTCTTACACGATTTAATTTTTCTGTGGAATTCAGTCGATGGTTTCAGCATAAAGGAGAGCTTTCTGGTCCAATGACCAGAGACTGTGTTTGCCACGTCGGACAAAAAACTCGATGACCACGTAATTTGACCCACAGAGAGTGGAATGTATTTACACACCTCCGCGAGACTATCGGCCAGGGATAATGTGTTCTATATAAGGTGACTGGTCGGAACGGACTTAATCGTTTGCGTCAATATTTATGAAAATATTGTGTTGTATTTGACCAATGATTACATGTGTTTACAACAGTGGCTGCATACGACGGCTAGTTGTCTGAGAGTTTGTTGTGCTGATCTCACAATCCATACAACACTATATGGCTAGCCCTGTCGTTATTACGGTGTCCATGCATTGATCGAGAAATGTGCCACCAGTTTAAACAGCCCTCGGGATTATAGCACTGCTTGCATGGTAATCATCCTACTATTGTTATCATCCAACTTCAAAAGGCGTTTACTGTCCACCAACGGCTTGGGAGATACAGGTAACACCCGCCATGTCAATTCACGAACATGTTGTCTGCGATTGTAAACTCTGTATGTGTATATTAACCATTAATTCTGTTTGTATCGACAAAAATATCAGCCTGCTAGAGTATAGTAACAATTCATTATATTGTTGTTCTGTCTATGCAGGCTGTGGGTTCACAGGTACTCTTATCCACATGGACTCTGGGAAATAAAACCGGAATTCGGAACCATGTTGATCTACATGTCCAGTTGATACTGGTTTGATCAGTTTTATGTTGGATCTATATTGGCTCAGTGGGACTCAATTCCGACCTGGATTTCGGAGAAGTTTTATTGTATGTGCCGGGATTGATGGGCTATAACAGTGCTATTGTGACTGAATGGTATAAAAACATGCAAATATCGAAGGACTGATGTTTCAGGTTATAAAGAATTCAGTTACGTAGATTGGAAAGTTTATACATGTATCATTATTTGTTTTAGGAGATAATACAGGTGAAGACAAAAGTTCTTTGAATAATTAACAACATTTTTTCATGAATTGTTAATTCAAGTGATCTTTTAGGAGAGGTGGTACAGTTGCAATTCCAGATGGTACTTTTCAATACTATCTGTATGCTATCTTAAGTAATTAAGCCCAAATCAGACGGTACCACAAACAGTTTTAACCAGCCAAAAGTACCGGGTACTGCCTGATACTGAAACCTCTGTGTGATGGTTTATCTAATAAATAAAGACTAATAAATATATACAATTTAGGTGCAATTAATTTAAATTGTCAGAACTATACAATTTTAATTCAGAAACAAACTCTTGTTTTCCTCCCAGCTTTAAAAACTATAAATTGATCTATAGAACAGCTATAAGCCCTTTAACTAATCAGTGGAAAAATGGTTGGGTTTGTATGATGGTTGCTTCAGGCACTTTGTCATTGTTATTTTGTAAAGAACTTTATTGTAGATCATATGTTATAACATGTTTAGCTGAATACAAAACCAAATTCAGGTGTAAAAGTCATTTCTTTCCCCCTCATTGATTTTAAGGTAATATTGAATTTTTTTATTGAGATAAAAATCTTTGGCTTGGTAATTGTTATCTGTTCTATATTGACATTAATACTGAATAGGATCATCCTCGATATTCCAGGGTTACTATAAATGGGGTTGTATTGTACGTGTAAATATCCAGAAAAAAACCACGAACATTTGCCTTACGGATCTTCTGACTGCCCGGCATGGGACTTGAACCCTGACCCCGAGACTTATAAAACCGATGTTAATGGTGGCGTGCATTGCCAATTAAGGTATAGACCCTAAAGTCACTCCTGTATTAATCTGGGGCGAAAGAATTAATCTGTCAATTATTTAGTAGGGCTTAAAGTTAAGAAGACATGGAAATCAGAATCGGCATGGAAACAGAGTTGCTCTTCCTCTCATTAAATATAGAGGGATTTGTAATGAAAATGCAGGACAAGCAGAGTCTATGGTAGGAATAAACGTAGAAAACTGAATAATGTATAAGTAGTAGGAGCATCAGTGATGGGAATCTAATTCATAGAGATAGAGATGGTCTGTTGATCTTTGTTGCTGAACACGGAACACCTCTGACCGTCCAATTATGGGGTGTACAATAAAACCTCGATTCCTAATCATGACTTGGTATAGATAGGCTTCTGGATGGTGATTTGTTTGTATGTCCTATACTAGACTCTCCTTGGTTTGTTTTGGTTATAATCATGACATTTGTTTTACAGTAAAATCTCTCTTAATATTAGGAGGCCACCAAAAGTTGTTGGAGCAGTAATGGCTGAGTGGTTAAGATATCCCAATATATTCAAGTAGCCCTCCACCTCTGGGTCATGATTTTGAATCCCATGTAGGGCAGTTGCCAGGTACTGACTGTTGGTACAGGTTTGCTCCACCATAAAACCTGGCACATCCTTACATGACCCTGGCAATTAGACCACCACTTTATATAGCAACCACCTTTATAACCTGGCTAAGAGACCAACTCTGTATAACATACACTGGAGAAATGTGACCAACATATCACCACAGTCTGACCTCAAATGTATATATCTAGACCACAGGACTATATATTATAGATCATTTTCTCTTGTTCCTTTGGGTGGTCTCCACGGTATGGGTCTCACTGAGTCAGATGAGCAAATTTTAACCAGAGTTACGGCCCTTTGTCTGTATCATTTTTGGCATTCATATCAATATATATACCAAAATCTTAATTGATTTGATTTGATGAAACTTGACCACTAACTTTCTCCTCTTGACTACTTTCCCCATCTATGACTCATTTCTTCCTCCTTTTCAAGATCCAACTCCTTCAAGGTCCAACTCTTCCTTTCTTCTTCTGTCTGAATTTGCTATTTCCTCTCCTCAATTTCGCTATGTTCTATCCTTGATTACATTCTTTAGTAATTATTAAACCACAGCAATCTTTTATCATGTTCATTGTAATCTTGTCTTCAAAATGGAATGACTGATAACCAATCTTTACAAGAATGAAAGGTGTACGTGTTATTGCTTGTGATATATGTTTATAATATGAGATGAATGAGATAAATCTGGTTAAGTTGTTTATATCTTTGATCCCAAGGCCTCATTAACCTTGGCAGCCTTCAGACGTATGATATGTTTCTGGGGCATGAAATGTTTTTGACTTAAAAACAGGTTTTTTTTTAATTTTTAAATACTGGATGAGTGTAACATGTCTTCTAATGCATTTTATTTGTATTTCTACTTTTCTTTCTCTCTTAAATTAGCAAATAAACACTGATATGTTAATTACATCAGTCATACTGTCTTCGCATATTACAGAGTTATCTCCCTTGCGGGTAGGTATATTCCTTGTGATGTCATTATTTTGTGGGCGCAATTTATGTCATATTCCCCAAAAAGCACATCTATGATGTTACGCTCGCAAACACATGACGTCACAATCAATACCTGTGCACAAGGGTAGATAACACTGTAATAGGCAAATACAGAATATGTTCTAACCAATCCTAAAATTCATGAATTAGACCACAGAACCTGTATACTATAACCTTAGAGGAATAATAATTACAACAAGCTGTCTTAAAACATGTGATGGTCATACTGAATGTTTGGGGATATCAAAGACAGGAATTAAAAAGATATATAGGATCTGGAACTTTTACCTTAAAGAAAATTATACTATAAACCTATTTTCATTCGCGTGCAATATACTTTCGTGAATTTCGCAATCCAAGTTAATTCGTGAAAGTGAAATCTTTGAGAATTAACATCCACATCATCTATATTGATAGGAATTGTCATTCAATTGTTAAATCTGGGAATAATTATCTTCCCAAACTTGTTTTACAATGGAAGTCGCGAAATTTAATAGCTGTGAAAGAAAGTGCTGGATAAATATTTAATACATATTTATTTAGGACTATGATATAATTATACAACACTAACTCTTTACCAAATACACCAAGGACCATTAAGTTAAGTGCTGTTATGTCAAAAAGCTGCAATTTATTTTCTGAAGTTGTTCACACCTGACATAGATTCTATTCTATACTGATATCTTTCTTTGCAGCTGATGGTTCTGACAACAACAAATGTTGCCAAGATACTTGAATTACGTATTATTTATGGCAGTGCATTATGGCTGTCTGTCTGTGTATCAACAGTAATTTATCATTTTGGCTGAACCCTCTCAAATACTTAACAATCGTTATTCGTTGATCAAAGGGAGACAATTATATACAAGTTTAAAGGGAGATAACTTGATGTTACTCAGTTAAGGGAGACAATTTTACATTTAGTATTATCAAAGGGAGGCAATTTAATATTATTGTAAAGGGAGACAACTTGCTGTTTTCTGTAAATGAAGACAAATTGATACAAGTGTCAAAGGGAGACAATTTGATATTAGTGTCTAAGGGAGTTAACTTGCTGTTGCTGAAAAGGGAGATAATTTGATATAAGTGGCAAAGGGAGACAATTTGATTTTAGTATCAATTGTACTGTTTCTTTATTATTTTTGTTGTTAAATTGAATTTTATAAACATCTATATTTAGCTACTGTAGGTTTAAGTGTTTCTTGCAATTATAAAGCAACTTTCTCTGATTTGTATTCATACAATAAGATATTGAATGTATCTCATTTGTTTATTCAATAGGGTATAAGATTTGTTTTATTAATGTATCTCATTTGTTTATTTCAGGTTTAATATGGATGGATGATAGAAACCATTTTACTTGGAGCAGGGCAAAGAGTTGAAGGTAAGAACACCATGACACTGGTCATTAAAGATGCTCCACCGCCGACAGAACATAAATGATGTTCATCGTTTGAACAATAATTGGTGTTTAATCGTGTATATATATATATAATTAACACAAAAAATAATATAAAATAATTTACTTTGCCTTTGGTGCATGCGCAATCAGTACCTCATTCCATATAGGATATAGTGGCACAGAATTTTTTCGGGATGCAATTAATTATATTTTATATTTTTAACATGAAGTAAAATAAGTAGCTCAAACTTTTCATTAGTGTTAATGGTCTAAGGTAAGTAACTTTTGTAACTGAAGAAAATTACTAAATCATCTTCTCCTGTTTTTAATAGTGAAAAAATACCATTTGTCAGCGGTGGAGCATCTTTAACGACTTGAGCACAGTATATGTACCAACATACTATTCTGTATTTGCATATTACAGAGTTATCTGCCCTTGCAGGTAGGTATTGACTATGATGTCATGTGTTTGTAAATGTGATGTCACAATGGATTCTCTCTCACAAGGGAATGCATACCTTGTCAAGATTGTTGTTAAAGGGAGATAATCCATTCTATAATTCAGGTCAAACCAGTGCATTAATTCTAAATTTAACGTAATTTCTAGCATTAGGAGAGGAATTGATGTAAGCTTTTACGTAATTTGTTATTGTAGTGCTATTAAAATCAATAGAACTATACTGCTTTTCTAGTTGTTGTTGTTAGGGGACATTAGGTAATTTAAGTTAAATATATGCATGATGTAAAATTCAGTGATATTTATGTCTTAGCATATTCATAATTTTTATTCATCAGACACACAGATATTGGAAAACTCCTTCTTTGCCTTTGTTGAGTTGCAGTGGGACCTCCAGTTTATAGGCATTTTTCCTTGGCTAACTACTTTTAAGTGTATTCTTTTAAACATGATATTTTTGCATCAACACAAAGTTTAAATATTATATCATGGTATTATGTGACCAGTTTACCTATTATTATTTTTGAAAGCATGAAAAATCAGCAAATTTACCTGGTTTTTCGAAATCAGACATTCAAAACCGGAAGTGCATTTTGTTTTATTGATATATATATATATTATAAGTTACAATATTATTTTTTTCTATCCAAAATCATACTCAAACCATCTGAAAATTACTTAAATTTTGTATAAAATATCAAAGTTATTCTGCTGTATTTAACTATTTAAGAGTTTATCTAAAAAAAAAAACACATACAGAGGTAAATCTACCGATCGTAAAAATGGCGGAGTTGCCAATCTCTATGTATATATATTTTGTATACATTGAGTCTGTACAATAAACATAATTTCTAGCACTTAACAATTCACTATGTTATATAACTAGTATTCAAATGTTCAATCTCATCAAGCCGCAGTGGACCATTTGACATTAGGTGTTCCGATGTATGAATTACCTCTAGTTCTCCACCTATAGGGTTAAAGTTTGAATCCCAATTGGGGCAGTTGCTATAGTACTGACTGGTGGTTAAATTTCTCGGGGTACTTTGATTTTACTCCACAGCCTAATCGTGGCTCATCCTCTAATGCTGATTTCATGAACGCAGCGACGGTAATGAAAGACCTTAACTTCAAATTCTCCATAGGAAAGCATTAAGTTAAGAGGGGAAAATTTAAGAAATTTCCTTTACTTCTGTAAATCTTTCCAATGAGAAATTTTAAGTAAAGGGAAGTTCAGTAATGTTTGTGAAACTGAACATGAACATGCATATGGAACAAAAACCAATAAATTCCAATTGTTTTTCTGTTTCAGTTATTCCTCCGTGACCAATGGTGGAGGATTGTATATGAAGGCGCTAATCATGAACCCCAGTATGGGGACTAACCCAGCCCTCGGCAGTGACCCAGCAGGGCACCTGCAGCAACTAAACCATGGCCATGGTAAGTAAAAAAATGCTTAAGCCTACTGTTAAATTATTATTTTTTGTGGGGATTAAATTTCCAGGGCTTACATTTTTTCACCTAAATCAATGAATCAATTAACATTCCCACAAACAATCATATAACCCTCTTATGTTATATCATTCGAGACCAAAATTCCATTTTGCATTTTCCAAATTTTTCTACTACATTGTATCATTCTAGATTTCAAAATATTAGGGGGAGATAATAAATTTTCTTTCTTCTAGATTTCAAATATTAGAGGGAAATAATCAATTTTCTTTCTTCTAGATTTCAAAATATTAGGGGGAGATAATCAATTTTCGATTTTCTTCTAGATTTCATAATATTAGGGGAGATAATCAATTTTCTTTCTTCTAGATTTCGAATATTTGGGGGAGATAATCAATTTTCTTTCTTCTAGATTTCAAAATATTAGGGGGAGATAATCAGTTTTCGATTTTCTTCTAGATTTCATAATATTAGGGGGAGATTATCAATTTTCAAATTTCTTTTAGATTTCATAATAGAGGGACACTACCTATTGTTAACAATTGAGCCAGGTTTCAAAATAAGTTGAGATAGTCAACCTCTTAGAGTTTTAAGTTTCAAAATAAGGGGAGATAATCAATTTTCGAATTTCTTCTAGATTTCATAATAGAGGGACATAATCTATTGTTAACAATTCAGCTAGGTTTCAAAATAAGGGGAGATAATCAACTTTTGAATTTCTTCTAGGTTTAAAAAAAGGAAGAAATAATTTTATTTTTTTTTAATTCAGATTGGGAGAAAATTTATCCTAAAAACTCTGCAAGGTTTCATTCAAAATAGGGGATATAATACAGTGTTAAAATTCAGCTGACTAAAATTAATGTGAATTATTGATAATTAATGGTTAGAAAATAATGTATGGGAGGTAACTCTGTCAGTTCCAACAACATCTGTGATCCTCTGGTTGAAAAATAAATCTTCAAACCTATTGATGTAATTGCTATCTTTTTCATTTAATAAAAAAAAATGTTATGACTTATTTTTAATGCGACTATGGGTTAATTATTAGGATCCGTTTATGAAATAAAACTTTCCAGAAGCTGATCTAGCTGGGAAAAAATATCCAAAAATAGATTTAAAAAAGAGCACCATAGAGCAGTCAATAAATAAATAAATAACTTTCATGGTGTTATATACCACATACAACATATTATAGGTATGATGTCATTATTTAATCCTGTCTGTGAAAAAAAGAATGAGCTGGTCTGACTGTATGGGTATACAGGGTAAGGATTAGATAACACGTCGTATTACGCCATGTTGGTCAATACACCTATACTAGTATAGGGATTGTCTCCAAAGGTAAAACTGGTACTGCATGGTCAGTACATATATATACGAAGTACGGTATACAGTATACCATTTTCTACCATTTTCTACCCAATAAGCACTCAGGGCATTACAAAATTGAAAAAATAGGAAAAGAGGCTTAATAAGGTGAAATTATCGCAAAACCTAAACAGATATCATCTTTATCTATGTCCAGGCAATTGAAATAGACACTTTAAAAGGAGGAGGGGTGCTTATAGGGAACTGAGCGCTTATTGGGGTGAATACAGTAGTTTACAGTCAAACCTGTCTATAGACCTGTCTAAAGACCATCAAAGTGACAGAGAGAAAAATGGTCTTTATAACCAAGTGGTCTTTGTATGCAAATTTAATGTGATTTTAATTTTAAAAGAACATCAAAAATAATAAGAAAATTAAGTGTAGTTGGCTATTACAAATATTTAAATCATTTGTTATAAATAAAAGTCCATAAATAAAAAAAAATGCAGGTTCATCAAAAAATGTTCATAGACTATATAATTATCATTGTACATTTAGATAGATAACTAGGGGTAATCAGCTATAGTAATGCAATTCTTTCCTGAGAGGAAACTATGAGAGGGGGAAAGAAATAATTAACTTCTTCACCTTGGTATTATGAATACACTTGATATTAAATCATGTGTATCCAGCATATATACAGTGTATGTCGAATACCAAAAAAGCTATCATATATCTAGTCCAGTGAAAAATATTCTGGGTTGAAAAAATAGTTTTTCAGATGGTCATAGCCAAATGGTACCGACAATTAAATAACATTATGTGGTGTTGTTATGTAATGGAACCAGATCAGACAGCCTAAGGGTCCCTTGGCTGGTCAGTCTGTGGTCATTTGACCAGTCTTACATCATAGGTCATTCACAGTGTCCAGCCAGAAGCACAGGTAATGACCAAACAGGTGACTGGTCAGTGGAACTGACCAAGTCTGTGCTAAATATTTAAGTAGATGTGAGGCCCTCAAAGGGAATGGTCATTACCAAAGTGAAAACATGGCCGTCAACCTTTACAAAGGTCATTTTGTGAGCTTTAAAAGTGTTCTGTTTGATAAACTGACCATATAATTTCAGGAATAATTTCTATTTCTGTACAGGATTTCTAATGACAGAATTTGTCTTCATATGGTCACCTCTATAGATAGAGTGATCAAATCCCTCCCTCTGTGTCTCCAAGTATGAAATAACCTCTTGGCATTGACACCTCTATAAAGGGAACAAATCTCCCTGATAGGAATAAACCTCTTGGTACTGGAACCTGTATAAAGTGATCAAATCTCTCTAATAGCAATAAACCTCTAGTCCTGACACCTATATAAAGTGACCAAATCTCTCTAATAGGAATAAACCTCTAGTCCTGACACCTGTATAAAGTGACCAAATCTCTCTAATAGGAATAAACCTCTAGTCCTGACACCTGTATAAAGTGACCAAATATCTCTAATAGGAATAAACCTCAAGTCCTGACACCTCTATAAAGAGACCAAATCTCTCTAATAGGAATAAACCTCTAGTCCTGACACCTCTATAAAGTGACCAAATCTCTCTAATAGGAATAAACCTCTAGTCCTGACACCTCTATAAAGTGACCAAATATCTCTAATAGGAATAAACCTCTAGTCCTGACACCTCTATAAAGTGACCAAATATCTCTAATAGGAATAAACCTCTAGTCCTGACACCTCTATAAAGTGACCAAATCTCTCTAATAGGAATAAACCTCAAGTCCTGACACCTATATAAAGTGACCAAATCTCTCTAGTAGGAATAAACATCTTGGTACTGGAACCTCTGTAAAGTTACCAAATCTCTCTGATAGGAAATCACCTGTCCAGTCTTTAAAGTGACACAATTTAGCTTAATAGGAAAAAACCTCAAAATACTGTCACATCTTTACAGTGACCAAAAGATATCTTTCTAGGAGATAAGTTATCAACATAAATGTCACCTCTCTCTGTAATGTAATGTAATCTCTCTGTATCTTTAGTAGGGATTAACCTCTTGGCAACATCACCTCTTTAAAGTGACAAACTTTCCCTTATTAAAAAAACCTATTTAACACTGTCAACCTCTTTAAAGTGACCCAATTGTAAGTTTGGGTGCACCGGTAGCGGCTTTAAGATATCTATAGGAAATAGCTTTCCAATATCACATCCCCATATCAAAAACTATTGCTTTTATCTACTCCAACTTTCCTTTAAAGTGGCTAAATGTCCCTTTATATAAATTGACCTTATGTTGCTGTTACCTTTCGAATGACCAGAGTGATATATGCTTTGATTCTTTTAGAAGTATTTAAAAATATTTCTTCATTATGAATTTTATGTTTTATCAAACCTTTAAATATACATTTAGTGAAGAAAAGGAACATTTTTAGTTTCCTTCATGGAGCCCCAAAATACTGACCAAAACCCAGACAGTGTGGTCATGGCTGAATAAGTAAACTGGACTATGGTCAGTGACTGAGTGACCATTGACAGTATAGTACTTAGTGGCGGTAGACACAACTTGTTTACATTCTTGATACTGACCACTGTGTTTTGATTGTGGACACTGACCACTGTGTTTTGGTTGTGGATACTGACCACTGTGGTGTCTTGACACTGACCACTTCAGTTTCTGGACACTGACCACTGTGTTTCGGTTGTGGAATCATGACCACTATGAATTCTGGACACTAACCACTTTGCTGTAATTCTGGACACTGACGACTGTGTTTTGGTTGTGGACACTGACCACTGTGGTGTCTTGACACTGACCACTGCAGTTTCTGGACACTGACGACTGTGTTTTGGTTGTGGACACTGACCACTGTGGATTGTGGACACTGACCACTGCAGGTTCTGGATACTGTGGTTCTCAATACTGACCATTGCATTAGGATGTTGACACAAGTGTACTGACAACTTCATAATAGGTTGTGGACACTGACCACTACATTGACCACTACATTGTGCACACTGGATCCCTTAATTCCCTGTGTGTATTGTGTGTTCACTATCTTTATTCTGGATCTGTGTCATATGCATACGTGAGTGTCAACTTGTATACACCTGTGTAATCGTGTAACATGAGCAGCTTATCCTGTTAATGTGTGCATGCAATCATAATACCACATATTGAATGTCAGGGTAACATCTTCTTCAACTCTGGACGCCAAGTATATATCACTACCGTGGTAGAACACGCTATCTTGGAATTACTATGTTTACCGGTAATCAAGTAATCTAAAAGGTGTCAGTATGCACACACTACTTTACATGTATTCTTATGTAATCTGGCCTGCAGGGAATATCATGTGTAAATGTTAAGTGACAGGGATATATGTAAGTGACGTCAAAAGTACATGTGGTTTATCAAAAGTCACAGATTTTGACTTTCTGTCGGTTTTTTATTGGGAATACAAATTAGCATTGGTTTGTTTAAAGATAACAAAGCTCTGCTGACACTTGTTTGTTTTAATTGATGAACATTACTGGTGTATCACAGACTATGATACAGGATCACAAACCATGTGTAACTATATAGGATCTGGATGACAGAATCAAGATATCGAAAAAAAATCAGCGGGCAATTTCTCTTCTTTCGAAATTGTTTTTAAATTTCACATTGTGTTGTCGTGTTCTTCTGCCTTTTCGAGGATTACTGTATCAATTTTCATGGTTGGATCATGGAATTAAGACACTCGAGGTGTTAAAACAAATTTGTTGACCTGCATGATTAAATCGTATTTGGAATCTACAAGCCCTTCAAAATGAGTTACCAAGAGTTTCCTCTGATGTACGACTTCCAAGGTAAGTTCATGTTGAACATCATTTAACACCTACCCGGTAACTATATTTAGAATTTCTTGTTGCTGCCAAGCAGGAAGGTGGTTATAGAATAGTATCTGCTTGCCCTATATTATACCTGCTGCTCCCATGGCATGCTTCTAAAAGGTGTCTAAATTTTGGATCTCAATTATCTTTTCCTCGTATTATAACCAAAATTTGTCTCCTTTGGCACGGCATCACTTTCTGTCCTGAGCTGAGCGTTTAGCCCAGTGAGAATTAAAGGCTTTGAATTCTGTCCCCTTGCTGATCAAGAAGCACCATAGTCTATAAAAATGGTAGTTTCTTCTCATGCATGAGTGTCTAGCATATAAAGTCAGGGTTGCCACCATGCTCTCACGTTTCCAGTGGAAGACTCACGATATTGAACAATTTCTCCCACGAACACTTATCCCACACGACGTGAGACGATCGAAAACTCATGTTCTACGATAATTCCTCCCACCATCCCAAAATATCAGCAAATCCATATATATTTTTTCATACGGTTAACTTCTTAAATTTGTCAGCCCTAGGCATAACTACAAACCACCAGGCAGTGAGGCACTGGCTTATCATTGATAGATAAGTAAACAAAAGAGGTGTGAACACCCCCTGGCTAACACCCCTTTATTAAAGGGAATGAGACGACTGGTTTACCCATTGCCAGTATATGTGACCAGGTGGGTGTGCTTGTTCGGTATGTTTGGTAGTATGCTGCAGTGAGATTGCACTATACAAAGGGCAAGAGTTTCTGTATCACAAGGAGCCACAACACGTACAAATATACAGTAGCCTCCCAAAACATAAAGACATTCACACACACAATAACGATTAAATTTACATATAGGGGAGGCCATCCTTATATTACCTTAGCTGTTTGTAGGATCTTGAGCCAAATCCACCTCTCAAATATTTATTAATATATAGATAAACTTTATATATTTACATTGAATACGGAAAAAAAAGTATAACTTATGCAAATCACTCTGGATGGCCCAGATATAAGCACGCGAGGGATCTTTGTGTAAGTGGAAACCGAAATGCCTGGAGAAAAACCCACATGATCAGGTAGGTGACCCCTAACCTTTTCAAGTCCGTGCCGGGGCAAGTGACTTAACCACTACACACCCGATCACCCAAATATTGTTTATTGAGGTTGATAAATGCAGGAGACTTATACAGTATATTGTAGTTTGATCATAGCGACTGTTTGGCTGTCATTCTTTCTGTCCAAATCAGCTGTCTTTAATTCTCATCATGATGGAAGTTCTTTTTCCGAATTTAGGAATTTTTTAAGACTGATATGGACTCCTAATTAATGGTCCAAAATGTGAAAGTTTCGAGAAGTTTGATGTAAAATAGCATACAGAAGATGTGTTACAATTCACAGATACATCAGTATATTCAATCACATTATGACCTCATCAATGCATCTTTTGTTTTCTATATGGAATGAAGTAATGATTGCGCATTCATCAGCGGCAAAATAAATTATTTGTTGTTATTTTTTGTGTTAATTAGACACATATATACATGATTAAACACCAATTATTGTTCAAATAATGAGTATCATCTATGCTCTGTTGGCTTTGGAGTATCTTTAAATAATTTTATTGAAAGCTAAGTGATATTATGTAGTGATATTAAATCCTGTCCTTTTGGAACATAGACCCTGTTTTAAAACTCGGACTTTTGAAGATGAATTAATTGATTTCAAGGCAATAAAAACCTCACTAATTAACAGTGTTAACTATATTATGATGATGATAATGAGTAATTTCCTTCCACAGTATGGACTGGACATGATTCAGACTAATGTACAGATTTCCTGGATTGAAATCATTTACACAATTCTATCTGATTCATTGTTTTCAGCAACTATGTATGGAGTTGTAGCAATATAAAGGTTTCTAGTGTCTACAGTCTCTCATGGATCTTGGATCAGAATATCGATTAGCCTTTCATAAAATTATTTCACATAGTAATCCATAAATCCGTTTGCAAAAGAAATCAAATTAAAAAAATCCCATTGGTTTCCATATTTTCAGTTTGCATTTAAGTCAAGGTCAGTGAAAATGAGGCCTCAAAAGGGGGAATTGTGGGGCACTTATAGGGATAGGGATATTTATTATATGATTGAAATGATATGCTATATATATGTAACAGGGTGCAGGAATTACAATAAATTTAATACCTGTCTCTGCCAGGGATCAAACTCGAGAACTCTGGATTACTAATCGAGCCAAAGAGAAATTTTCTATAGCAGAGCGAGTATTGACCAGTATTACATATATATATACCTATCAAGGAATTATTCATTTGTTTGTTAAAAAAAGTTTGATTTATCAAAAGTATGATCATGTGACTGCATCACTTAGGATAGCTTATCTGTATGGTAGATCTACATGTCTAAAAACAAGGTCATGATGCACTGCTGCATCTATAGAGCTGCTTACACCGATACTTATGATAATATGGCTGAGACTTACATGCAAGATATGAAAGATTTTTAATTAAGAACTGTAAAACCTTTTTTAAAAAAGAAAAAAAGAAAAAGCAAATGAAAAATGTAAATAAATAGATGAAAACAATTGAAACAGTCCAAGTTTTCTTTCGAATAGTTTTTACTTTTATCTCTATTGAGAGGGTTTTGATATTGAT
This sequence comes from Argopecten irradians, assembly GCF_041381155.1. Lineage (NCBI taxonomy): Eukaryota > Metazoa > Mollusca > Bivalvia > Pectinida > Pectinidae > Argopecten > Argopecten irradians. The sequence goes on along the minus strand of NC_091149.1, from coordinate 9,355,986 downwards.
ACAGTTGAATATTAGCCATTCGTTGTAGCCAATGTTGAGGTTTTGTGAATATGAGTGTAAATTAGGCAATGTTGAGGTTTTGTGAATACAAGTGTAAATTAGGCAATGTTGAGGTTTTGTGAATACGAGTGTAAATTAGGCAATGTTGAGGTTTTGTGAATATGAGTGTAAATTGGGCAATGTTGAGGTTTTGTGAATATGAGTGTAAATTGGGCAATGGTGAGGTTTTGTGAATACAAGTGTAAATTAGGCAATGTTGAGGTTTTGTGAATCAGAGTGTATATATTAGGCAATGTTGAGGTTTTGTGAATATGAGTGTAAATTGGGCAATGTTGAGGTTTTGTGAATATGAGTGTAAATTAGGCAATGTTGAGGTTTTGTGAGTATGAGTGTAAATTGGGCAATGGTGAGGTTTTGTGAATACGAGTGTAAATTGGGCAATGTTGAGGTTTTGTGACTATGAGTGTAAATTGGGCAATGTTGAGGTTTTGTGATATGAGTGTAAATTGGGCAATGGTGAGGTTTTGTGAATACAAGTGTAAATTGGGCAATGTTGAGGTTTTGTGACTATGAGTGTTAAATGGGCAATGGTGAGTTTTTGTGAATATGAGTGTAAATTGGGCAATGGTGAGGTTTTGTGAATACAAGTGTAAATTAGGCAATGTTGAGGTTTTGTGAATACGAGTGTAAATTAGGCAATGTTGAGGTTTTGTGAATACGAGTGTATATTAGGCAATGTTGAGGTTTAGGTGAATATGAGTGTAAATTGGGCAATGTTGAGGTTTTGTGAATACGAGTGTAAATTAGGCAATGTTGAGGTTTTGTGAATACGAGTGTATATTAGGCAATGTTGAGGTTTTGTGAATACCAGTGTAAATTGGGCAATGCTGAGGTTTTGTGAATACGAGTGTATATTAGGCAATGTTGAGGTTTTGTGAATACGAGTGTATATTAGGCAATGTTGAGGTTTTGTGAATACGAGTGTAGTTTTGTTTACTACAGCTTCCCAAAACACATACCACACACCACAACACATTGTATATTTTAGGAGGCCTTCCTTTAATAACTTTGACTGTTAATAGCATGTTTATCTAATAACAATTATTTTAAAGCAAAACCATGTGTGGATTAGCTAATGTGAAAGTTTTGTGAATACAAGTGTAGTTGTGATGTGGAAACAGAAAAAAAAAAAAAATCTAAATAGATTAAACACTTGTCCTACTTTGTATGAAATGTACATCTCTATCACGAGTGCAGCAGGTGCTCCGTCGATCCAGATATAGTGTCGCTGTCAAGGTGACATTCGTAAACGATACAATTATTACGTAACATAGGTTTCCTGTTTATAAATGTCGACTAATTACACGGAAATGTCCATTGTTAAGGAAAAGGTGCTTATTGTATCACTTGGCTTATAAATACCGTCATATAAAGACTACCCAAGGTTCAAACCTGTCTATAAAGACTACCCAAGATTCAAACCTGTCTATAAAGACCACCCAAGGGTCATACCTGTCTATAAAGACCACCCAAGGGTCAAACCTGTCTATAAAGACCACCCAAGGGTCAAACCTGTCTATAAAGACCACCCAAGGGTCAAACCTGTCTATAAAGACCACCCAAGGGTCAAACCTGTCTATAAAGACCACCCAAGGGTCAAACCTGTCTATAAAGACCACCCAAGGGTCAAACCTGTCTATAAAGACCACCCAAGGGTCAAACCTGTCTATGAAGACCACCCAAGGGAAAACATGCCTATAAACTATAAAGACCACCAAGGGTCAAACCTGTCTATAAAGACCACCAAAGGGTCAAACATGTCTATAAAGACCACCCTAGGGTCATACCTGTCTATAACGACCACCTTACGGTAAAACATATATATATATACAGTGTCTGGTAGAGTTAAAAATATTTTTTGTTATTAGATATATTGATGCTGTTATTTCTTTGATTCTTTCTCTTTTCAGTGAATTTCATCTGATTGAACAATATTTTTGAAAAGCAAATCTTGTCAGAAGTGGTCTGAAACATCATAAAATGACCACTTTAAACGCTAGTGGAGAGTTTCCTTCCTTTGTTAATAGGATCAATCACCTCCATGATTATTACTTTGATTAATTTATAATTAACACTTTTAATTAATATAAACAGATGATTGGAGAAACATGTATAGATGCATGAACAGAATTGACACAAATTGCTTGCTTCTTTTCCTCAAATTTCATTTATTTCACCTCAAGAAATTCATAATTACATGTTAATTGATCATCAATTAACCTTTGCGGAAATATTTCTAAACTCCATTATGTGACCATTAACATGTTGCTTTCACATTATGGTTTCTTTGTTGGTCAAAAATACAACTCTGCGGCTATAATATAGACATGTAGGCCGGGTTAGGATATGTGTATGTACAGGTATTTACATAAATCTAAGTGATATGTTACAATCATAACAATCACTGACACAGGGTTTATCTGAGTGTTTTGGGGTCCTTTGTAGATAAAATCGTGTCCTTCCAATTCTTAGACAAAATGGGGTACTTCATAGATAAAATAGGGTCCTTCTCCTCAATATTCTTTGAATGGCATTGTAGAAAAAAGTGGGGTCCTTCTCAATATCTTCCAAAAGGAAATCGGGACATCATGTCATAAACACAAGCTCTCTCAGACAATAACACCATTCCTGTATGGTGACACAATCCATAAGTAAAAAATCCTTGCATAATTTTGAATTAATAATTTCATTTTGATTTTGTTTTAAACCATATATCATACATTTATACTTGGAACTTTTTTAACATTTGGATTCTTATCATGACGATATATGCAATGCAAAAAGGTATGCTTCGTATGATAGAGTCTTTCTGCCAAAAGCTTTGTATTAATATCCTTTCTCAAAACATCATTTCATATGTTATGTATGAATCAAAGTTTATCAATCATGTGATGATAGCTCCTTGTTTAATTATGTAGATTTATTGCTTTCCTCCTACAGAAATATATATAACTTTTACCGTCGTGGTTATCATATCCATGAACATCCTTTGAAGGTCCTTTGAAATAAATACATGCAGTTGTAAAAATATCAAACAAATGACTTGGAGAATATCAAATGGCTTAAATAAACTGTGTTGTTATGGTTCATTTCTTGCCGATTTTTTCATTGCTTTGATAATATGATGGTGTCATCAGCTTGAACTTTCATTATCGTCTGTTCATACCATTATTTGGCCGTCATGTTGTTGATATTGGGGACAAAGAATGATAACTCGATCCAAACTGTATCAGAGATTCCACTTATCGCATAGTCAATATATTGGATATTATATGTGCCATGATTTTAACAATTGCCTGGGGCTGGATAATTGGTCTTTTAAGCAAGTAATTATACAAAGGTGTTTAGTAAAGAAGGTTATTATATACACTGTTTTACAGATATTGTTAAGTGGACACATAGTCACAAGGAAAGATATCAGAAAGCAGATATGTGTGTAAAGAGGGATATAGAATATATTGAAGGATTTTTACTTGACCTTGATTCTAATATTAATTCACCTCGACCTTGATCCTAATACTAATTAACCTTGACCTTGCTATGTTTTCTAGGTGCTATGAGCGATAGCCCATATGGTCTTGACCACGGAATGGACCACAGTGGTTACCTAACGCCCAACGCCTATGACCAGTACCTGTACGGACAGAAGCAGGGCTACCTACCTCAACACCACCAGCAGCATCACAAATGTAAGTCAAAGGTCATGTAAGTCAAAGAGCAAAGGTCATGTAAGTCAAAGAGCAAAAGTCATGAAAGTCAAGAGCAAATAAAGATCATGTAAGTCAAAGAGCAAAGATCACAAATGTAAGTTAAAGGGCAAAGGTCATGTAAGTCAAAGAGCAAAGATCACAATTGTAAGTTAAAGAGCAAAGGTCATGTAAGTCAAAGAGCAAATATAACAATTGTAAGTCAAAGAACAAAGGTCATTTAAGTCAAAGAGCAAATATAACAATTGTAAGTCAAAGAGCAAAGGTTATGTAAGTCAAAGAGTAAAGCTCACTAATCATAGTCAAAGAGCAAAGGTCACTAATGTAAGTCAAACAGCAAAGGTCACAAATGTAAGTCAAACATCAAAGGTCACAAATGAAAGTCAAAGATCAAAGGTCACAAATGTAATTCAAATAGTATAGGTTTACCTATGTAAGGCAAATAGCAAAGGTTACAATTATAGGTGAAGAGCAAAGGTCAACAAAATTAAAAGAAATTTGTTATCCGAATTAAATAAGATATTTAATTGGTGCAAATGTTTGCTTCAGCCATATTTGAAGGAGCCGGGATGTATGGAGAGATGCAGAGTCCTAGTAATATGTCCACGACGAGTCTATCTCCGTCTCCTCCCCCGCCCCCGAGAGTCTACAAACCATGCGTCGTGTGTAGCGACAAATCTTCAGGGTACCATTACGGTGTCAGCTCCTGTGAGGGCTGCAAGGTAAGATTAACCTCCCTTTACTTGATTTTTCGTCTATGTTTTAACAGCCAGGTAAGAATTACCTCCCTTTATTTGATTTTCCCCACTCTTTAAACAGCAAAGTAAGAATTGTCTCCTTCTATTTCTTTATTTTTATCACTTTTGAACAGCAAGATCAGAATTACCTCCCTTTTATATATTTGAGTTACCTTGAATATATTTGTAAGTTGCAAAGTAAGAGATATCTCCCTTTGTACCTTCAATTGATTTTCAAATGTCATTTTGGCAAGATTTATATTTCTCCATTGAGAAAGTTGAATAATGTGAATATAGATTCTGGATGTATGGTACAAAACTATTTTAGAAGGAAATCTAATTATTTTATTATTTCTTTTTAACATGTGTATGTTGATGTTTTTCTTTATTTCTTTGAAAATCGTTATATATTATTTAAAGAAATTGTAATCTTTTATTATTTAACATTTTAATTCTTTACTTGAAAATAATAAAAGTTTTTGCCGGCAGTGAGATACAGTAGAATATATAACATTAATGTGTCATTCTGAATGTTCATTTCACAGGGTTTTTTCCGCCGAAGTGTACAAAAAAATATGCAATATACTTGCCACAAGGATAAAAACTGCCCCATCAATAAGGTGACGCGGAACCGATGCCAGTACTGTCGACTTCAGAAATGTTTTGCCACAGGAATGTCAAAAGAAGGTAAAAGAGTCAGGAGACTTGGCATATATGACACAGCTTGAAAAAAATATATACCCCACAAAATCTGACTCCTAATCACTCATTGATTATTACGTCTTTGCATATAACAGAGTTACTTCCCTTTCAGGTAGGTATCCAATGAGACGTTATTGTTATGTGAGCGCAACACCGTTGCTTTCTCCCAAAAGTGTGACATTACCCTCTGAAACACATGACATCACAATCAATACCTACCCGCAAGGGCAGATAACTTGGTAATATGCAAATACGGAATAATTAAGAAAAGATGGACAATACAATCTTGTCCAGTTGTACTGCACAGGTTAATGTTTATTTACATATGACAATATTACATATTTTACAAGTTCTGGTTGATCACGAGAATATATTCTACACATGTCTTGCTCTGGGTAACACAGAGAAGTCTTACCCTCATTGGAAGTGCAGATATCTCCCATGAGGACATGTTTGCTCTGAGTAAGACAGAGAAATCTTACCCTCAATGGAAGTGCAGATATCTCCCATGAGGACATGTTTGCTCTGAGTAAGACAGAGAAATCTTACCCTCATTGGAAGTGCAGATATCTCCGATGAGGACATGTTTGCTCTGATTAAGACAGAGAAATCTTACCCTCAATGGAAGTGCAGATATCTCCCATTAGGACATGTTTGCTCTGAGTAAGACAGATCTCCCATGAGGACATGTTTGCTCTGAGTAAGACAGAGATATCTTACCCTCAATGGAAGTGCAGATATCTCCCATGAGGACATGTTTGCTCTGAGTAAGACAGAGAAATCCTACCCTCATTGGAAGTGCAGATATCTCCCATGAGGACATGTTTGCTCTGAGTAAGACAGAGAAATCTTACCCTGAATGGAAGTGAAGATATCTTCCATGAGGACATGCTTGCTCTGGATATGCAGATATCTCCCATGAGGACATGTTTGGTCTGGGTAAAAAAAGAGAAATCTTACCCTCAATGAAAGTGCAGATATCTCCCATAAGGAAATGCTTGCTCTGGGTAATACAGAGAAATCTTACCCTCATTGGAAGTGCAGATATCTCCCATGAGGACATGTTTGCTCTGGGTAACACATAGAAATCTTACCCTGAATTGAAGTGCAGATATCTTCCATGAGGACATGCTTGCTCTGGATATGCAGATATCTCCCATGAGGACATGTTTGCTCTGGATAAGACATAGAAATTTTACCCTCAAAGAAAGTGCAGATATCTCCCATAAGGAAATGTTTGCTCTGGGTAACACAGAGAAATCTTACCCTCATTGGAAGTGCAGATATCTCCCATGAGGACATGTTTGCTCTGGGTAACACAGAGAAATCTTACCCTGAATGGATATGCAGATATCTCCCATGAGGGCATGCTTGCTCTGGGTAACACAGAAAAGTCTTACCCTCAATGGAAGTGCAGATATCTCCCATGAGGACATGTTTGCTCTGAGTAAGACAGAGAAATCTTACCCTCATAGGAAGTGCAGATATATCCCATGAGGGCATGCTTGCTCTGGGTAACACAGAGAATTCTTACCCTCAATGGAATTGCAGATATCTCCCATGAGGACATGTTTGCTCTGAGTAAGACAGAGAAATCTTACCCTCATAGGAAGTGCAGATATATCCCATGAGGTAGAAAACACTGTCAAGGAAAAACTAATAAAATCTTACATGGGTCTCTTAATTGGATTCTTTAGATGTGCATGTTTGATTATATTTCTTCTAAAAAAAGATGGACATTAGTTGTTAATAGGCATTATCATAGCGTTGTCATAACATTAGTTATTTGTCATATTCTTGCCTTTATTTAGACGTTGATATATAAACAGTGAAAGTAATTACATTAGTTGGTCTCCTGGATGATGGTTCTAGTTTAAATAGACATTAATGTATAAACTGTGAAAACTCGCATGTCTCTCGTCTGGTTTGGTAGGATCTGTACATGAATCTTTAAGCCATAGATTGTTACATATTAAAAATTCCAGATTTCACCATAAATGGTGTTTAGAAAATAAAAATAATAATGATAAAATAACCAAAAAAGGTTAATAAGTAAATCACACTTTATGATATAAATGAAAAAATAAAAGTGTTTTCCACTTGTTTCATCAAGCAAGCATCATCATTTAACACATTTGTTCTTTTAAAAGCTGTGAGAAATGATCGAAATAAAAAGAAGAAAATGAAGACAGAAAACGAGGGTATGGATGTAGCTTGCTCTACGGAGGAGGTCACAGACGATGATATGGGGATATTACAGGAGATCCTAGACGCTCATAATTCAACCTTTCCTACTCTGGAGGAGGAGGTGCTGTCCCCAGTCAGTAAGGACGCTGTGATGGGCAGTTCAGAGGAGACCGATATGAAAGGGGAAAAGGTAGGCAGTCAATCTTACAATGAAAGGGGAAAAGGTAGGGGCAGTCAACCTCACAAAACTAGGGATTGAATCGGGTCCAATTATTTGTTAGTCTGTTATGTACCTTGCGTAGAGTTGACCTGAGTTTTGAAAAAAAAGAATATGAGAAATATGAACTTTTCAAATTATAGAAGTCAAGATATATATTGTTTTGATGAAGATGTTATTGGATTTCTCCAAAATTGGCATTAAAATTATCTAGGAAAACAATTTTTGAAACCAACAATATTTTTGATCATATCTTATAATCACGAATGAATTAATATTACCCTCAGGCAACATAGACAACAATTAATATATTGCTACGTTTATGTTCTAATCCTTAATTAACCTTATTAAGGGGAGTATAGTATTTTCAATATATTATCCTTCCTTCCTGTCCTGTTCCCTCTAAAAATAAGAAATACAGTTTCAGTTGCATGTTTATTGACATAATTCTATTAACGAAGGTTAATGTCATAAATTCATGAATAATGATGAAACAATTTCTCTTTTTTCAAGGATCAAGATGATAGTGGTGATAAAGACAAAGATAAAGCTGTGAAATTAATGTTGTGGGAACGTGTGACTGAACTTTCCTCTAAAGGAATTATTAAAATTGTGGAATTCGCGAAGAAAATTTCAGGATTTACCTCCCTTTCTTCATCAGATCAAATTACGTTATTAAAGGCAGCCTGTTTAGAAATTATGGTAAGTAGTAATAATGCTTAATGTAGATAATAAAATGAAAAAACAATCTAAACTAACATTTTAGTGCTATTAAATAAAATTTAAACGAAAATCAATATTTTAAGAAAACTCTAATATTTTCCGGAGTATTAGTCGTGATTTTTTCCCTGAAAATCGGGAGTGCGACCTATACACCAATGCAACTTATACGTGGATAGTATTATGATTATGATTTATGACGTTTTGTAATAAATTTTATAATTATGTATGTTCTTTTATTTATTTACATTATCTAAATGTATTATTAAATTTACAGATATCACGATTATGATTTATGACTTTATATAATTAATCTGATAATAAAATATTGTCTTTTATTTAATTACAATGTATAAATGTATTATCTAATGTTTACAGATATTACGGTTATGTTCACGGTACAACCTCGATCAGGATGTGATGATGTTCGGGGGCGGACTCACGCTCGATCGGGATCAGTTACAAAACGGAGGGTTTGGATCCCTAACAGAGACTATTTTTAAATTTGCTTCCTCTCTAAAAATGTTAGAGATTGACGATATGGAATTTGCTGTGTTATCTGCTGTTTGTTTAATTAGCGGAGGTAGGTTTTTACGTGATATTGACATTGTTTATTAACGTGCAGGTTAGAAAACTTTGAACAATGGAATAGTAGTGGTATTTCATAGGATTTCTTTTTCATGTATTTCAATTACATTTTTATCATAAACAAGACTAATTTACGTTTTCGACCCTTTAAGAGCACAGGACGATTAAATACTTAGAAATTGGAAATGTCGTTTTATAGAACCAAATGTTGACGTAATCATTTTAAAAAAGAAATCAGATAAAGAAACCAATAATTTTCACATTTCAGGTCTGCATTTAATTTGAAGTGAAATCGTGGTCTCAAAACACTGAAAGAGTGGGAGACGCATATAGGGTTGAATACTGTATGTTTCGTTGGTTCCAAGTAGAAATGTGCCATTTGCATCAGAATAAATGTTAATGACAGTAGTTTTCTTCCATCAGATCGATCCGGTTTAGAAAATCCACAAAAGATTGAAGAAATGCAGGAACCCATTTTAGAGGCTCTGAAACACTACATAAGGACAAGACGGAAAGATCAACCGATTACGTGGGCCAAGATGTTAATGAAGGTCACAGATCTACGTAGTATCAGCGTGAAAGGTAAGTGACAGGGAACAATAGGGATTGATTCACATACCACGTGATACATTATAACATTTGTAGAGGACTATTTTATCTAAAAGTGAAAACTGGAAAAAACACTGTAAATCCACTGTTCAGAATAAAACTGTGGAAACAATCGAAAATGAATGGAGACTCTTTAGCTAAGGGAATGAAATAACGTAAAAGATGATATCACGCGCTAACGTCATTTCAGCAGGAATATTACAGAAATTTTTATCACTATTGGAGATACTAGTCCCGCACAAACGTTGTTGGGTATCACATCGCTCATGAATTTGTCCCATTGAACTCTCACATGTAATAGATGTTATATACATGTATAGGCCTTTTTTACCGGAGATATTGTTTTCAAAAGTACGGGGAAATCACGAATCTCATTAAAGATGTAATAATAAACATGTGTCGCTCGCATAGTTACAGTGCCAAAGGAATTGTATTATACATTTTCATGCATTTGGATAATGTTTTAATTTACGTTTTGACCAGACAATATTGCAGCTGTTTGTAGATCAATTCTTTTCCCCCTCGTATCGCGAATACATGTATATTTTCGCTTTTATATAATTCGTTATGTTTTTTAGTGAAATAAATGATCCAATGCAGTATAACAATAAATCTTGAATATTATTTCCTTATTCTTCATAATTTCATAGTTGTTGTTTTAATATCGCATTGTAACAGGGTTTGCGTTTACGCCATCCCTATATCTTTATAGAAACACTGAAAATGAAGAACAGCATTTTGTTTCGGAAAGTCTATTTTCAAAATATCAATTAAAATCACGTTTGTAGGGGAAAGTGCTATTTTAAAAATATCAATTAAAATCGCTTTTGTAAGGGAAAGTGCTATTGAATATTATTAGAAAATTCTAATCAAATGCATGTTTTAATTGTTAAAACAGGAGCAGAACGAGTTCTTCATCTGAGACTAGAAATGCCCGACGAGTTGCCTCCCTTGATAATTGAGATGTTGGACAGATCGGAAAATGTGTGTTTGCCCTGATATTCATAGCAGAAGTTATAAACCTGAATTATACACGGTGATATTATTAATCCAGACTGCTTACAAAGCTCATCAATTCAATACGTATACAAGAAAATGGATGTGCTCCAAATATGGGAAAGTTTAAAAACCATAAGACATTAAATGGCAAGAAGGACGTCTTCTCACATATTGCTGTTGGATGATAGGAAGATAGTGACTACCATTATAAGTTTCGCCATATACTCATTAACAACCCGGTTTTAAGGATCTGTTTATCATTTTAATTTCTCAGTTTTCTACGTTTGCAGAAATCTGAAATATTTTGAAATAATTGAAATCGATTTAGACAGCTTGGACATTTTGTTATAATTTTGTAAGTACGATGTTCAGGGTTTGTCCGAATTGTTTACAATTAGTTTCAACTTTTTCTTTGCCACAAATGTTCACCACACTAGGTGTTAAAGAACGCAATTATACCTTGTTGGATTTAATTCAGATTCCAGGTTATTGCTTCCTCTTTTGAGTTTTAATTGATTCACTCCGGAACTTTCATAATGGACTATTCCATGTTTACAGTAAGAATAGTTCAAATGTGTTTTGAGGGGTGAATGCGTTTATGCTGTTATTAGATCAATACAGAAGAAATATCCCTACGGGATTATCCTAAATGTAAAGTTACCATGGTAACACAGATGGATACTTTCAAGGAATTTAGTATACCTTCAAAGAATATAATTCTAAAACATTTATCCACACGAGGCAGTTATTGCTTCTTGATGTTGAACAAAGTATTTATCAGAGGATATGGCTCTGCATTTACTAGATACACCAGTAGAATTCAATTGTTGTGCTTTGAAAGCAATTACTTGGAAAGTTCAAGAGAGATATTTTCTTGTGTCTAATTGTTTTGGAGGCGAAATGGTCGTTTTAAATAACCATAAAATGGATATATAAATAATAGTATTTGGTGGCTATAATGACCACATTAAACTGACATGTTCTTGATAAATTCCAATATTTTGGTTCTACAATTATCTTTTTTTACGAGACAATAGATTCGTTTAATGATTTATGGTAAATAAACGTAAGTCTTGTTTACAGTGGCTGATAATTGCGAAAAATAGAGATAGAAATAGCAATTAAGATGTTACAAAAAAAGAAAAGCATGACCATGAAATAATTTGTAATATTTCAAAGACAAGCCACTTTGAATGAAGTAGCAATAGAATGTTCAAAACTAACATTAGTTGGATGACAGTTGGTGATATTCCAGAAGTATAACTTTGAAGTGGTAATGCTACCAAATATGGCACAACCTATGAAGTAAAACTTTGAAAGGTTATGAATACAATTAAAGTAAAACTTTGTGTATATACTGTTAGACAGTACCATAACCAACAAAGTTGCTTAGCACAAATTTCAATTGCACATGCATGTCATGACATGAGGAGTTAACAGTACTGTGTAAACACATGTATGCGAAGTACATGAGCAATGATTGTTTGAAATTGTGTTAAGCCGCTGCCAAAACTAAACAATTGATAATATAGAAATGGACAACATTTAAAATTGTGACTATATAAAGCATAGCTGTTCGGGAATCTTACTTAAAATCTTAATCATGTTAATTATGACATAAAAAGTACATATTCTTTTGATTTAATCTAGTAGTTAAATCTAAAGACTGATTTCCAAGTATTTACGCTTAATTTTCATTCTCCGCAAACCTATTTGATTTTGTGTATTTCCTTGGGTTTTGGGTTAAGGGTTTAGCGTTGATAATGATGATAAACATTTTTCAGGAAATTCTAAATAATTAAGATATTGACCTTTTTATCGGATTTATTTCAAACCCATATTCAATACAAAATGACTAATTAATGGCCAATTTCTTGTCAATTAATTATATCACACGTTCCATTACAAAGTTGGTATTAACGCTAAACTTATGACTTTTACAACCCATGAAAAACACAAAAAATGAAAGATATTTGCCGAGAACTAAAGTAGATACACAGGAGGCCAATAAATAATAAATAAAATGACAATTGAAGGCGTCTAAAATATTTTTGTCTTCATCATGGTGATATATGATAATACAATACTTTAATAATAAACATTACATACTTAACAAAAAAATAATCAAAACGCAGATTCTACAGAATTGTTTAGCAGGGTAATCATATATATCAGAATATAAAACGTTCTTGATAAATATATGAAACCTTGATTAAACATCATCATGATATTTGTAAACATCATCAGGTACCTCCTATCAGATACCCCCTATATGCACAGGAGTTTGACGTTCTGTCAATAATATATAGTATACATATATAAAAAAATACCCCTATATACTTTATATAGTATATAGGGGTATGTTTTATATATGTATACCATATATCATTGACAGAACGACAAAATCCTGTGCTATATGTAAGCATTCTGGTGTTTGTGCAATACGACTAATATGTTATAGGGATACTATTTATAGGCTATTGTTTTAATATTATAAAAAACACGATCTACCTCATAAAGATACAAAAGTGATCATTATTCATCGTAATGGTGAAATGTTATTGTATATAATTTTGATTTATAAAAATGATTTTAATTTTGTGAAGTGTCTTGAATTTTCAAGGTCCATATTGACAAACTTACTTTTATTTATGAAGTGTATGTTGCATCTTATGATAGTATAGGCTATAAAGTGTTGGATTTGATATAACTTTCCCATTTTACCATACTGTAAATTTGTTTAATTTCACGGGTTTGAAATTTCGCGATTCACTAATTGGAAATTTTGTGGTTTTTATTTTCACTGATTACTTTCCTAGCCTTTCATTCACGTGGCTGGGTGTGATATCTAAGATTCACAAATTTGTTGCATTAAGGAATTTGCTCAATCTTAAATAATATTTCTCATCGTGTATATTTTGCATGACATTTCCAATGTATCATTAATCGGTTACTATTTCATTATTTTGTTTTCATAACATCAGAAATATTTATACAGATTATAATTATCGATAGTATTTTTGTCAATATGGATCTTAGTACTATTATACCTTTTTGAAGTCAATTTTAAATAGATATTTTGAAATATACCAACATCAGGGATTGTGTACATACAGAAATGGTACATAAGTAATTTGTAATAATGAATATTCAATATATATATTAGAATTTTAATTTATGTCAATATTCATCTTTGTTTGAATAAATGGTATTCGCCAATGTTTCAGCTAGATTTGATTAAATGTATGACCAGAATGAAGAGTTGATTTAAAAACAAAAATATGGATTTTGACAAGGAACTTCATATTGTTTCTTAATTCATATTGAGTCATAAGTGAATACCGCTACAAAGAATAAGGTCACCGTTTATAGTATTTTTTTACCATTGAAAATAGTCTGCTTTAATGTTTTAACGTGATGAATTAATCTTAAAGTGAATAGTCGGGCAATGCAAACCAGTTGAAATGAGTTCATTGGGCTTCCAGAAGTCATTATATATCAAAGCGATGGTCAAGTTCTGCTTACGTTGTCCATTTTTGACCATTGAATTATGGAAAAGCCCCGTGTAAATTTAGTACAGTTCTAAAAATAAAATCTGAAAGCGAGGCTGCGTGGGAATGTAAACACAGACAAAGCCAGCCATGAGGACGTTTTAGGATTGATATAATATAAATTAATTTCTTCGCATTTTGGTGGGATATTTTATTTTTCAATATAGTAAGAAATTATACTAGATATATCAACACTATTTTTCGACTTAAGCCTTCTTTTGTCAGACTATTCACTTAAAGTGTCAGAATTAAAGATAAAATATAGTTCTACGATTGACCAAAAATTATTGTCATTTCACTCCAAAAGAGTTTTAGAAATATCATGAATTTAATATGTTTTATATTACCTGTAAAAATCGACCACTACTAAATTAGGATTTTACCACTTTCCTTATATGAACTAAAAACATTAGTTTATTGTTAGGAAACAAAACCATTGACATTTTCTGTATTTTAATATTTTACTCTGATGTCCATACGTTATTGACAATGTGTGAAAGATGGTTAGAATGTAGATATGTTTGAATTTGTGTCTTAATTAACAGGTAACTGCTTTTGTTAAAATAATTTTCATTATATCAAATTTTCTTCTAAGGTTGCCATAGTTACTCCGCTATCTTATTAAGTATTTTTTTGTTAATCCGTGTATGTCCTTTTGCCACAGAGATACGAAAAATAAGTTGATAGATAAAAGCGATTCATATTATTTCATCATCATTCTTGTAGCCATTTGTAAATCCATATGATATACATTATTATTTTCATATGCTTTTATTTTGAATATATAGTCTGGGAATGATATGCATAGACATAGCTTATGCATATGCATTCAGATAATGAGGAATACATCTTATGCATATTTATATAAATTATGAGGAATACAACTTATGCATATTCATACAGATAATGAGGACTACATTAATTTTACATCTGTAGCATATCTCTCTATGAGGTATGCATTGCATATCATAGGTATTTTCCACTGCAGTTATGTGACTATAAATGCCATAAACGCTTGCTTAGATCTGATACAATTTATCCATATTTGCATAAGTTGGTTTTCCGGTGAAGGTTGTAAAAAAAATCTAAGGAATATATGGTTGACCTCAAATCGCGACCTCCATTGTTCTGTTTGAGGTAAATTAATTTACAACTTATTTTGTCGACTTAAAAGCTGAAATAATGCTCCGAAAAACTTCCTTAGATTTTCACATATCTGTAAGATAACGTTTGATAACCGATTTTCTTAAGTTAATAACAATTCAGGTTATCTTGGTTACGTGTACATTATCATGTAAAACTATTATGTCTTATTTGGCTTTATTATGGCGAAGATGTTTGGAAGGAAGTTGTCCTGAAGTATTTATAAAAATCAAATGGGGAAATTTGTATCTCGTGAAATTCAATGATCAGGATGTAAATTGCTGCTGGTCTTCCGGTGATCAATTTAGATACAAGCTGTAATATTAATTCTGGCTGCAATACTGTAGCTCAAAGGACTTTTAGACATATAATGTTGTCGTCTTTCGCCGGCCGAAAGGCATAGGCTTGGTACATATATTCGTTCTATACTAATGTTATAACTGATGTTTAGATTGTACAAGGTACATACAAGAATTGTATTGACTTCTTATTGACTTCCAAAGAGAACACAGTTTGCCGAAAATTTGGAGTAAAGAAGTTAATATTATGAATTATATCTGTAAACATTTGTTATAGTTGTATTTATACATTTTGACCTTTCCTGATTTACAGAGAAATTATTTTTCCTTAAAGATGCTCCACCGCCGACAGAGCATAAATGATATTCATTATTTGTACAATAATAGGTATTTAATCGTGTATATATATGTCTAACTAACACAAAAATTAATATAAAATCACTCGTTTTGCCTTTGGTGCATGCGCAATCAGTATTTCATTCCATATAGGATATAGTGCCACGGAATTTTTTGGGATGCAATTAATTATTTTTCATATTTTAAGTAACTTTTGTTAAGAAAAATACTAAATCATCTACTCCTATTTTCGATAGTGAAAAAATACCATTTGTCGGCGGTGGAGCATCTTTAATTACATCTCTCTATTTTATCATCCTAGACAAACTAGACAAATACTGTAAGATCAGGTATATGTGGACGGCATATATCAATAATTTCTTCTCTTGTTATACACCATTTTCTCAGGGAAATTACATTGCATATAAGCTCAAACAAGTTGTCATAATTCATATATGTAACCCTTCATCCAAATGGCAAACAGCAGTATATCGTATTCTTAGAGCAATGTTTTTGTTGAATGTGTGAGAATATACTGTAGATTTTATTACCATTTTCCCAGTGAATGATTGAAAAACTGTTGTTTGAAATCAGTCAAATATAAATGCTTATCTAATAATTCTGTTATTATTTATGATACAGTGTATGTAAATTAACCATGTTTCCTTTTAGTACCTAAGCACAAATTCCCAACCATTTTAAGGCCTATATTGTATGAACATTAAATATATCATGTTCACTTAATCAACGTGGCCTATGCTATTGCGATTTTTGCACATTACATAGTTATCTGCCCTTGCATGTTGGTAGTGTTTGCTACGTCGTGTTTCATGAGTGTAACGTCACATTTTTCACAGAAAACTATGTAAATTGTGCTCGGAAAGCAATGACGTGGCCATTGATACCCAACCACAAGGGAGACAACTCCGTAATATGCAGAAATGGAATAACCATGTTCAGGTATTATCAATGTATAGTACGCTACCGGTACGTTGTACTGCTGTATCTAGCTATTAGTAAGGAATGGACATACACTTGGAATTATAAGCTGTAAGGAGAACATCATTAACGTTACTTACAATCCGTCTCTAAATGGATATTAATCCATGATATATGCATGTGGATACAATTTTCTGGAGATGAAATGAACCAAACATGTTTTCCTGTACATATATTATATATACCTAGTAAGGTCATTATATAGTGGACTCATTTGAATAAATACAGATAAAATTGACAACGTGTTACTCGTATTTTTAGTGTTTTTTTTTAATTGCGAAAATTAAAGTATATCAATGCGATATTTTCTCTTTCGGATAACTAAAAATAGATGTAAGCAATCATTTCTGTTTCAAAACAGCCTGCTACAAAAGTCTACTTTATTGAAGTGCTACATAGTGCCGTGTTAAATCCTACTTGTACGTCATTTGGTAGAATATTTTGAATGATACACAGAAAGTCGACGACCATCTGTGAGAAATTCTTCCTCCAAAGTCGTCATTCAGAGCTACGTCATCCCAGCTAGTTATTTGAATGATATTAATTGACAAGTTTGGCACACTTCGTCGTATTTCAATGTATTTTAAGTCCTATATCAGATCACACATGCTGTAAAAATATGTGAGTCCAAATGGAATGCATTCTCGGCTCCCATCGGCTGTCAAGCTATCGCTATACAAACTGACAGAATGAAAGGAAGGGAAGTAACTCTGATGGATGAGAATGAATGGAATGTAGAGATATATAATAATAACGGCGACACTACCGTTAGCGCTTTTGCTATATCAGTAATATATATAAATACATAAAAATTTCATGTGAACAAACTAAAATAAAAATTTGGTTTAATTCCCAATATTAACACATCTACAGCATTTTTCGAAGAAAAAAGTGTCAATTTCTACGTCATCAATATCGTCGGCCGAGTCTGCATTTTCCCCTGACTTATATACCACTGCTGTCTCTATTTCCTGTGTCATCTCGCACGTGCAACCAGTGCAGCCAACCAAAAACCTGGAATTTTATAATACCGAATCATTTTCCTATGTTTCATTTCAAACATATCTTATTTTGTGGCCTAATTTCTTTCTTTTCTAAGCAAAATGAAGATATAAATTTTACTTTAGTTTTCTGAAAAGTTGATGTTGTAAAATTATGCTAATATTTTTATAAGTAGTTTATAATTGTTATACATTCTTATAAATATGCTTATTAATAACTTAATAGACTTTAGACTTTGAATTAAATTTACACAACAAAATCGTATTTTTTTTTGCGCCTTTTGCACACATTCATGTACAGCACTTTTCCTAGCTGAAATTCTGTATGCATAAAATCGTACATGAGTGTTCATTTCATATGAGATTTTATGAAACGAGTCTAAGAGGTTTTCATATTTGCGAGCCTTGGCGAGCAAAAATTAAAACTTCGAGACGAGTTGCACAAAATCTCAAACGAAATGAACACAAATTTAAGATACTTTTTATCACATATCTACAAATACCTACATAACAAAGAATTTTACGTTAAAACATATCCCGAAAATTCAGCAGAGGCCGCCATTTTGTTCCGCCGTCCCCGTATTTCTGACGTCACTTCATTTGTCCTGACGTGATTTTATTGGGGTTTTCTTTCTGACGTCACAATGATTTTTCTAGCCAATGAAAATCGCTCCAGGTAATATTACACTAGTGACATATGCAAAAACATTACACGGCCGAAATCACTGGATATCAGGCGGATCATAGAGATTGCGCAAATTCACGACTGCGTTTATAAATAAGTTTAAGTGCGCTAATGTAGGTACAGGTATCTGCATTAAGCTCTTTTAGAAAGTATACAATTTTTGACCGTCAAACTATTTAGAAATTTTCTTTTTTTTCGCTATAGGCAGTTTGGTCATTATTATCATTACTCTTACGAATTCTATATTTCATGTTACATAGATATCTGCCCTGGCGGGTAGGTGTTGATTCGCAGAAAACGACCTTAATTGTACTTAAGAATTAATGACGTAACAATCGATACCTACCCACAAGGGAGCTAACTCTGTAATATGCTTAGACAGAATATAATAAGGCTTCGTATCATTTGGAAAACCAATGTCCAATCCCTTTGTATATGAAACTGGCTGTTAATATGACATGAAACTAATAAAACCATAAACAGAACCAATTGTATATAAAATATCACAATTAAATGTTAAAATCAAACTCTAACGAATGTTTGGATTAATTTCATAACTTATATAAGGACGGCAACTTCGCTAGCCAAGGGTATTTATTCCGATTCTCTTCCAGTAGGAAGAGATTCGGCTAAATACCCTTAGCTAGCGAAGTTGTAAGGACGGATTCTTATACCAAACTGAAGTTCATTGATTTTCAGGAGAAGACTATGATAGGCTATGGCTGATGTCTAATCCTATTGACATTTAACATCTTTTGTCAATAATTGACAATAATATATATATAAGTATAAAATTGAAGTTCATCGATAAGCAAAAGGCATCAGTGCCACCAATGAAGACAGTATTTTGTATTGTAATTTATTAATTTCTCAACATGGCAGCATAATAACAGATTTTCCCATTTTGTTTGCCGTTTACATTGAATTTTTATCTGTGTATTGTCAGTACTGCGTTAATGAACCTGAATCAGTAACGCTTTTAATAACGTCAAAAGATAATATCACGCGCTAACGTCATTTCAGAAGATTACAAAGAGTTAACGTTGTGTTCCATCACCACTGGAGATACTAGTCACGCACAAACGTTATCGGGTATCACATGCACGTGGTACGTGAATTAATTCCCATATACAGTGGTATGTCAAAATAATTTTGTTTTCATTAAAGTGAATAGTCGGGCAAAGAAAACCAGTCTAAATGCGTTCATTGGCCTTCCAAAAGTTCTCACATATTAATAGGACGGTCAAGTTCTGCTTGGTTTCCCAGTTCTGACCATTAAAGTAAAGAGAGGTTGAAAGCATTGAAAGCGAAGCTACGTGGAAATGTAACCACAGACATAGTGAGCCGGGAGGACGTTTTAGAATTCCCATACTTTAAATTAATTTCTTCGTACGCAGACAGATTTTGACGAGAGATTTTATTTTTCTCTTTCATAAGAAATAATTTTGGATACATTCACACCATTTTTACCAACTTTAGCCATCCATGCCCGACTGTTCACTTTAATATATAATTACAAGAGTTTGACATTCTGTCAATAATATATAGTATAAATATATATAAAAATACCCCTATATACTATATAAATATAGGGGTATTTTTATATATATATATACTATGTTTTATTGACAGAACGTCAAACTCCTGTGATATAATTAAGGACTTACTCGCAGCTTCCGCTTTGAAAGAATTGTTGTGCGCCTTCTACTTTCACAAATTCACGTGATCTACCGGCTAGATTATCCTGAAAGTCTGGGCTGATGAAAAATGTGCTTCTGTAAAGAAAGGGAAAAAGATCGTTTCTGCATGTTACAGAGTTATTTGCCCTTGCGGATATATATTAATTCTGACGACGTGTGTATGAGCGTAACGCCAGGCAAGGGCAGATAACTCTATAATATAGAGATGGATTAGCGATTGAAATACAATACATTTTGTGTTAAAAAGGATACTATGAACTCACAACATACAAAACAATCTAAAGGTATATGTGCCATAACTTCATTACCAAAAGTTACCAATACTTTGAGAATTACAATACTTGCAATGCATAGGTTTTAATTTTACAAGAACAAATAAGAGCTGAAAATGAATTGCAGTACTGCTAAAAATCATTTTATGTACTTCTACAATGCAGTGAAATGAGTACATGCAGTCCAATCATGAAGCCAATTTTGGTATACAATTTCATGTCACATTTTAACAGTGTTTTAAGTAATTTAAAGTCATATGTGCCGTATTTTTCATACTCACGAATCAAGATGAGCTTTTGATATGTTATTCATTACCAAAAGTAACCATCATTTTGAGAATTACACTACTTTCAATCCAAAGGTTTTTATTTTACAAGCACATATAAGAGCTGAAAATAATTTTTGGCAGGACTGCCAAAAATCAGGATATTTACACCTATAGTAAATTGAAATGAGAAGATACAGTCAGACAATGAATTCTAATTGTGGTCTACAATTTTATTTCACATTTTCACAGTGTTCTAAGTAATTTTAAAGTGATATATGCGGGTATGTTTCCATCTAAACATACATAACGCATAAATAAAATACAACAACTGTACAGTATATGATGTATGTGTTGTAGCTAATATTTATAAGGCATCTGAGGTAATTTGAATGACTTTCACACCTTAATTCATCAAACCTTGTGGTTTTCAATAGATTAATGAAGAAAAAATAACATGTCAAAATTTTTGTCCAGTTACGGCACATATAACTTTAAAGTGATTTCAGCTGATATATTTTATTCTATACAGACATGCTAGTAGGATGTTTTTCCCAAGAGTGAAAAACAAAATATTTAGTTAATTTTATATCAAATATCGCGGGTAATTGAGTTCTTGAAAATTTAAAGTGAATAGTCGGGCAAAGAAAACCAGTCTAAATGCGTTCATTGGCCTTCCAAAAGTTCTCACATATTAATACGACGGTCAAGTTCTGCTTAGTTTCCCAGTTCTGACCATTAAAGTAAAGAAAAGTTGAAAGCATTGAAAGCGAGGCTGCGTGGAAATGTAACCACGGACATAGTGAGCCGGGAGGACGTTTTAGAATTCCCATACTTTAAATTAATTTCTTCGTACGCAGACAGATTTTGACGAGAGATTTTATTTTTCCATTTCATAAGAAATTATACTGGATACATTCACACCATTTTTACCGACTTTAGCCATCCATGCCCGACTGTTCACTTTAAGTATTGGAATATCCCGTGTTACTATTTCACTAGTGTATTTTCTTGAATTCTCAAGATAGCGAATTTATTTACCTTCGAAACAGTACCTTTACTATCAAACTACACCAGAAACTTTGTTCAACAACAAAAAGAAACACAAAGGGATTCTTAACATGGATACAATCGAAGCTACATGTTCATGACTGATATTGAAAGTGAAACGAAGAAACTTACGACTGACAGCAGCCATTGAATGTCGTATCTGAAACCTGTCGTCTTTTTCTCGGTAAACCTGTTGGTTGCGTAGAACCATTGGTAGTACCAGGATAGCAGTAGAGGCCACAGTTCAAATTACTTGTGAAGTTCTTCTCTGCTGGAACATATCTGTTCGACCTCCATTTCTGTTCGAGTTCTGATTGCTCTTCCTTTGTCCAGAAATACCCTGGGTATTTTTTCTTCAGTGTTGTTTTGGTCAGATTTGTGTCCGGGGCGCTAAACAAATATGATTTCCATGCATTGATTCTATCTATTATATTTTTCGCAGTGAAATATAAGGTTGGTTTTATGGTGAAAATATGAGTGATATTTTTCACCGGACAGAGTGAAAAATATCACTTTTGATGACGTTATGCTGATATGAATACGACGTAATAATCGCCAGGGCAAATAACAACTCTGTACAATACAACAGCGGAATAACATTTAGCGGAACTAGTGGTGATGGTATTTTGTAAATGAAAGCGGGGAAACAAATTTAATGTAATAAATATGATATAAGTTGTTTCTTAATGAAAACTTGTAATATTTCATCTCGTGAGGTGGAAACTTCGCACTAGTGAAAAATATTGTGTCCATCTCACTCGATGAAATATAACTGGTATTCATTAAGAAACAAGGAATATCTTTTATCTAATTTATGTGTAAAAATATCGATACGTGCACAGCAGAATAAAGCACTACTTACCTTGTTTCTTTCCAAATCAATACCGCAATGACAATGGTTGCCAATACTGTCAGGAAGACGACCAGTATAAGCTGGAGATTAGAATCAAGTATCGATATCAATAAGAGTTATCAATTTTAACATTCTAATATAAAAATGAAATCTCTCTTTAAGTTGCGATATGATTTCCAATTAGTTCATTCTCGAGTATCAGCTGAAAAATTTAAAACCAGTCGTCGATATCAATAGAATTATCATCAAACAATATCAAAGACGAATCGAAACCATCATAATATCCATTAGCCAATACAAAAATGATATTACCGAAACAAATTATTTCTATATTCATAGGAAAATATATTACTAGAAGAGGAAAAAATACTTGTAAAGGAAATAATTCTAGTAAAGGAAATAAAACTAGTAAAGGAAATAATACTGGTATTTGATCCGCAAAAAAATTGAGAAACAGTTAGATTATAACTATATTCATACAATCAAAATGGGAAACAAAACCTTTCACATTTTTTCGTTTATAGTCCAAAGCGCTAAAATAACCGACAATACAGTGTATCGATATTTCTTTTCTGATTTTACGTTAAGGTTAATGTCAATATAGTGAATATATTCATACCCTATAGCCGTTTATTGTCGTGATTTCTCGAGATATGTTCGTGAAAATCTGATCCGCGAAATATTGAGAAATGTGTTGATTATATAATATATACACACAGAGATTGAGAACTCCTTTTTTGTATATGATGACCTGCGCAGAGAGACCCCGGTTTACAGGCCATACTGAGATATCTAAATATGTTTTTATTCGAAAATCCTACATCCAAAATAGAAAGTACATGTACATTTCTTTTATTAAGTTATGGAGATCAGCCGAAAACTGTACAATATGTTGGAGAAAGAACTGTATCGAGGCCCGTCAGAGCCGAGATCTGTTCTCTCTCCAACATATTGTACAGTTTGAGGCTTATCTCTAACTTAAGAAATAGCAAGTCTTTGTGTTAATAAAGTACACTTTTATTTCTAATATAAACCAGTTTTTTAACCTTTGTCTATGAGCTCAGATAACTCTACCAATGTGCATTCAACCATGACAAATCCAATATAGACAATGGCAACATAGAATTACCTTTGCCTGTGTTATGGACAACTATCTGTAAATTCACTTTAACCATGTCCACCGACAGTGATGGAGGGATATTACTTTCTTATATTAATTTAAGCGATATAATAAGGTGACTTTAGTGACTTGTATGGCTAAAAGGACATTTCTGTCCAATGTCTGATGTGGTCAAGAAATGACATATGAAACTAGACTTGCAATTTAGGCGTTTGCTTGAAAGCGTCTTGCTAAAATGATCGCATATAATAGTGATTTTCCAGGCTAGTTCAAAACAGTCGGTGCCCCCAGAACTTACATTGGATTCAGAAGATTTAAAATTTCGACCACTCTAGGGACAATCTTGGATTTATTTATACCATGTGCAATTTCATTCAATAAGCCAATGGGATTTAGGTGAAATTCTGAAATATTGTTGAAACAAAATCAAAATAAGTGTAAAACTACAGTGTAGATGATTTGGAAATTTATAATCAAAAGTGGTACACAAAAACAAGGTTTTCAGAAAGCGGAAATTGGAGTTAATGCTGTAGATAAGTGTTAAATGGTGAATTTATAATAAGGAGGAAAACTCGATATGGAATATATACAGCAATTCTGTTGTGGATTGTTTAATTCTGCATCAATAGAGGACTAAATTCTCTTCATATTCATTGTGTGGGATTTTATTCGTAATTTAGATTTAAAAATTTTGGAATATTCCGGCAGGTTGTGTGTTGTGTGTTAACATAATTATTGGATTATGCCCGGAGACATATACTCACCCTCATTGTGTAACTCTCCCATAAGTTACCTTTTACTGTCTTATAAGTGACTGTCTTATATTAGAGTCACATATAAGACAGTAAAAGGTAACATATAGGACAGTTACAGGTAACCATCTGATAATCCGTGAGTTAAAGTACAGAAACAACAATAGATGGTATCACAACTATGTTTTAATATATAAGTTAACATATATTTTTTTCCAAAAATCGTACCCATATCAATTGAATATTACTGACCTTTTATATCATAATAAGGTAACCCTCCTGTATTTAATAACCATTTAGGAATATAGAGAAAACCCCTTGATACATACAAGAGTACCTATATCGATCATATATATAGTAGAGTTGCCAACATATCTGTATATACTACTTCAATATCAACTTTAAGAGCGATACAATTTGATATTCTCGTTTTAACTTAAAATCGTGAAAATATCAATCAACGAAAATAGGCAGCTACAGTACTAGTGTATATGGAATTTTCCACAGGCACCTGACACGAATATCTATCCAATAGTTACATATTATATGTTCGACAATAACTATGTCGTTTGAAAGACTATAAATATAAGCCATTTACCAATAACTTGTTGATTCCCTGCGCACATCTACCAGCACATATGCCACCTTCTGGTGTCTTTTCTTCGAAATGCATTGTCTGAAAAATAAGAAAAATGTTAGTTTATAAAATACTTTTTTTTCTTCTTTAAAGTGAATAGTCGGGCAAAGAAAACCAATCTAAATGCGTTCATTGGCCTTCCAAAAGTTCTCACATATTAATACGACGGTCAAGTTCTGCTTAGTTTCCCATTTCTGACCATTAAAGTAAAGAAAAGTTGAAAGCATTGAAAGCGAGGCTGCGTGGAAATGTAACCACGGACATAGTGAGCCGGGAGGACGTTTTAGAATTTCCATACTTTAAATTAATTTCTTCGTACGCAGACAGATTTTGACGAGAGATTTTATTTTTCCATTTCATAAGAAATTATACTGGATACATTCACACCATTTTTACCGACTTTAGCCATCCTTGCCCGACTATTCACTTTAATTTATGTTCTATAGAAATACATAATGTATTTGTCTTCTTCTGTTCTTTAATACTCGTAAAGAAAAGATACTTGATAACTTTCTTTAAAGTAGATCTTTGTCTGAAAAAATCAATAGCATTTTTTCTTGTTTTATGGGTTTCATAAACGTGTATGCTTTAATAAAAAATATCATATTCTTATATAAACATACACTATTACAATACATTAAATTAGATATATTTGTTCAATGATTGTCTCCATATATAGACTAATATCATCATTAAGTGCATAGGGTACACTAGTATAACACCCATATGTATGAGAAAAAACACACTACACTAATTGTAGATACAATTTGTAGGTGGTACGCTTTTAGTGAATCTTGTCGCTGGGATTCAGTATTGGCGGGTTATACATAACAACTATATTTGAAACAGAACTCTGTACTTTCTGTACTGGTTTTAATTCGTGATAAACACAAAATGTTTTACATGCGATCGAAGACACACAAAAGTCCCTGCCCAGGTGTATTGCTAACCACCATGGCATTTTTCGCGAATATCTGTAGGTAAGTGTTAGATTTGTACCTGTTTGTCCTATCTCAAAAGGCAGTTAATTATAAATTTAGTATCCTAGCTTTTGACATATTGGTGTAGCGTTAAACCAAATAAACCCAGTCAAGGTGGGTTTAACGTTATCCTGAACTCATCGGGTATTATCGCGAGAATACAGGTAATATATATGTAATATCTATTCCCGAGGAGTTCCGGATGGGTTTAACGTATACCTACACGCAAGAGGTAACTAATATCAAAATTTAAAATAAAACCAAAATAAAAAAAAAATACAAAAAAAAAGCTTATTATACAAATTATTTGACCTTTGATTCGGTTAATATGGTACTGTGTTATTTTTAATACTACCAGAGCGATATAACATCAAATGAGCAAATATTCAAAATTGGGAAAAACCCGAGAATATTCAAAATTTTGGATTTTTCTATAATGACGGTACCCTTATGAAAATTACGCTTCGAATATACATGTAAGCTAAGTATTTTTGTGTCTTTCGGCATACATTGGAACGAATAACACATGTAATGTTATATAAATACTCTCTGTCTTGATTTCAACAAAGAAAACATTTCAATGACAAATGAAAAATCTAGAGTCCGCCATCTATGAACCACTTAGATTGTACAGGTACAGTTCTGCTAATCTGCAAATGAAATGCACGGTGTGTATGCGTGAATCTATTACCTATTTTATGTTTCAACGCACCGTATAAAACAACCAAGTTTTTTTCCAATTGAACTGTAGAATTAAAGCAACTTAAAAAAATCCTTGAGGTACAAACAATATTCAATAACTTTAAGTTTCTCCATAGCAATGCATTAAAGAAGCTAAAAAACGACAGAGAATAAACAATATTTTCATCATTTTGACAATAATTTATCACGTATATACACATGTAATTAACACAAAAATACATATAAACTAAATTGTTTTGACTCTGATATCTGTGCGATCAATAACTCATTCCATATAGAGCATCATGTCATGATTTTTTTTGGGATGCAAATAATTATTTCAATACTTATACATTCTATTCTAAAGTAAAAAAGACAGCTCAAACTTTTCAATGATGGTTATTATGTAAAGTAAGTAACTTTTCTTACTGATTAGAAGAAAGCTATTAATCCGTCTGATCCTGGTTTTAATACAAGTCGTCAAGATAACCGTTCGATCGTCGGCGGTGTAGCATCTTTAGGGAATGTGGATGAAATTTGGTCCTGGTTGTTTAAATACATGTAGATTATATTACACTGGCTAGCATGTATTTATATAGTATCTACTTTAATAGCCAGTGGCAATTAGACGACTACAATAGGACGACCGATTTAATTTATAAACGGAAGGAAATGACGGTGTACTAATGTGACCTGACAAATATATACTTGGAGATAAGTTACAGTAAACAAACCTGTGTAGTCTAGTATTAGTGTTAAATTTTTTATCTTACGAGTTAATGCATCCTGATTTTTATATCTCATTAAGTTTTTTTTTTTTTTTTTTTTTAATTTCTGCCTTGACGATGTAATACCTTTTCTTAGTGTAAGATGAAATACATCCTCGATACTCCAGGGGTTCCGATCACCTACGATTTCTATACCCTGGACTATCTCAGAGTAAAACTGAAGGGAACAGAGCAGAACAGACAATTTAGTAATTGATGGATGCATGGTACACTATGGTTGACTGTGTGGCTTTGAAGTTGGGCGTCGCTCTCTCTGCAGTCTCAAAGGAAATATTTGCAGGCCTGTGATATGGTTCAACTTCGCTAGCCAAGGGTATTCCGTCCGATGTTCTGTATCATAGACTACTGTACCCTTGGCTAGCGAAGTAGGTGATTGGTTCAGATTTTGTCCCTCTGAACTGCCTTCCTTTTTACTATGAGATAGTCCAGGGGTATAGAGATCGTAAGTGATCGAAACCCCTGGAGTATTGAGAATGGATGAAATAGACAATAAAAGAATGCGTCATAAGTAAGATCGAGTTAAAAGTTACAATTTCCGTGAGATTAAAAATTCAAATACAATTCATTATTTCAAGATTTTTAAAAAATTTTCAACTCGAGTTCCATGAACATGTCTATTTCTTAGAAAGTAATGACGCCATCTACAATATTTCCATGATATAGAGAATTTAGATTCTAACTAAAAAACATTGAGACAATCCCACTTAGATTGATGACTTTTGAATCTTTTTACTTAAAATCCGAAAAAAAAAGATTCAAAACTTATTTTTTTTTACTTAAAATCCGGGGGCCGCGGTGGCCGAGTGGTTAAGATGTACCGACATATTACCACATGACCTCCACCTCTGGGTCACGAGTTCGAATCCCATGTGGGGCAGTTGCCAGGTACTGACCGCTGTCGGTAGTTTTTCTTCGGGTGATCCGGCTTTCCTCCACCAACAAACCTGGCACGTCCTTAAATGACCCTGGCTGTTAAGAGGACGTTAAACTAATCAAACCAAACCAAACTTAAAATCCGGTAGCTTTTTAACCATTATTTGATCTAACTTTACCTATAGGATATATTAACAATTCCCCTCTTACTCAAAACTCCCATTTCTACATTTTTCTTTCATTGATACTCAGTATTTTGCATTTCATTAAATTGCGATATTTTTCAAGCATTGCATAAATTAACTTTCTGTGTTGTCTATCAAGAAGTATGAGTATACATGTACTTATATTAAAGTGATAAATGACTATGTGATAGGAAATATATCAAATTCGTTAAGTAAAGGTTCGTGGCATATCAAATTATTATTGAACTCATTTTATAAATTTCATATCACATAACCACTCATGTTTAAGATCACCTATTTAAAACATAGTCTACCTTAGTGAAAGGATGCGTTTAAAGTAAATAACATTTGTTGACAAGGTGTTCACTGACCCGAACGTTTAGAGTGCGCTAATTTTATAAACATTCAGTTTTTGTTTAAAAATGGAAATAAAAAGTTATATAGTTCGTACAGTTTTAGAGACAAACCTGTTTGACGGGCTATACTATGTTATTTGATGTAATACAACAGATATTAAGAAAAACACCTAAGCTATACCGTGCTCCTTCAGATAATATAATACAACAGATATTAAGACATATTCATCAGCTATACCATGCTAGATAATATACCCCAGGATCTTGATAATAAGCCGCGACCTATATTCTTTTAGGTAGGAAATACTAGGCTTATTTTCAGGACCGAATTATTTTCAAGCTCATCATATTTTCGAAGTCATTCATCTTGCACCGTTTGGCAGGTTAACGTATGAGACAGGCTTACTTTCATAGCATTAATAAATAAATTTCACAAACAACTTTGATATAATTTAATACAAATATGCATTGATGCATATGCATATATTTACGTGTATAATAAAATAACTACACCGCTCCAGAACGTTATGAGAATTTTATATTGACCAACATAAAAAAAGTTGTCTTACCTTTTAGATAATTTCCTTGGAAGGCAGTGTGGCCTATTTTCAAAACCGGCATATTTTCAAGATACATTTGACCGTAAGAAATCCAGGGCTAATTTTCAAGACCGGTCTATTTTCGATTCAGACTTATTATCGAGAATTTCGGGTAATACAAGAGATACAATAATAGATAATATATTACAAGAGATATTAAGAAAAAAAGCTCTACAATGCTAGATAATACAATACAATATGATACAATAAAAGATGATATATTAAAACAGATCTTAAGTGAAAGAAGAGGCCCATGGGCATTAACGGTCACCTGAGTTTGAATATATAATAAAACAAATAATGAAACAAATTAAAAACATATAAACACTATATAATGGACCTTTAAGTTGGTCAATGATATATCAATTTGACTTTTTAGTCCATGAAGAGAGTTCGCTTCCATCAAACCTGTGAACTTAAAAGAATTTTTGAAAATTTAGTCATTTTGACCCTGTTTGGTCCCGCCCATCTAGTTCCTCAGGGGACAGATATTGATGTTAAAATACTACATTTCAGGCTAATAATTCTAATCAAGTTTGACTCATTTCCTATGAAAATCGACCAAACAATGTTCATAAATGTGTTTTTTCCAATATAAACTAAAGTTAACTTGACCCTCACCCATGGGGTAACGTAAGACCCCAGGGTCATATAATTCACAATTTTTATAAAACACCTCAAGACCTTTTCATCTATAAAGTGTATTTGATTCTACCATTTCCAGAATTTTAGAAGAAGATTTTTGAAGTTTTAGCTTACTTGACCCCTTTTGACCCCGCCCCTTAGGCCCCTGGGGGTCAGTCATAGAATATTTGTCAATAGGTTAATGGTCATCTCATACTGATAATTCTGACAACATTTGACTCATTTCCTATTACAAATTACCAAATAATGCTCAAAAATGTGTTTTCCTTACATAAAAGTAAACTTAATCCCCTCCCCAGGGGAGAAACGAGAGACCCCCAGGGTCATATAATTCACAATTTTTGTAAAGGACCTTAAGACTTTTCTATCTATGAAGAGTATTTGATTCTACCACATTTGTGAGTAGAGAAGAAGATTTCTGATTTTTTTAAACTCAATTTTACCCCTTTTGGCCCCTCCCACAGCCCCCTGGGGGTTGGGAGTTGGGACCATATAATTCACAATTTCAATTGGCCTGATGCCTTAGAAGGTTTGTGCAAAATTTCATTGAAATTGCTTCAGCAGTTGTGGAGAAGTAGTCAAAAATGTAAATTGTTTATGGACATACGACGGACGACGCACGACGGCCGACGCACGACGGCCGACGCACGACGGCCGACGGACAAAAGGCGATTAGAATAGGTCACGTCTCAAGTGAGCTAAAAAAGGTTTACAATGCTAGATAATATAATATAATATGATACAATAATAGATAATATATTACAACAGATATTAAGAGAACAAAAAGCTCTACAATGCTAAATAATATAATACAACATACAGATATTTCGGAAAACACTTAAAGCTATACTATGGAAGTAATAAGTTATAACTTCATACATTTTAGAGACAAATACCTGCTTGACAGTAGTAAGCGTTCTATACATTTACATACATGATTTTATTATACACTGTACATCTATATTACGATAGAGTTTAACAAAGTATCACTTTACGTGATCAAACATCATGGATAGTGTAGCTAAATTTTTAAACTGCCATCCAGCCTTTGATATCAGGCTTACGAGACACTGATAATTAGAATAATATGCAGATTCAACAATCTTCTTCTATTTATTCTGTGGAGTTTGTAAGTATACAAAGGTATCATAATGGACAACTTAACCTTTACCACGCTGAAGAGAATATAATAAATAAATATTACGAAAAACACTTAAACTTTACCACGCTAAATAATATAATACAACAGATATTTAGAAATAACTTGGGTTAAGCCATTCTAGATAAAAGTAATACATTTTGTATTACGGAAAAAACTATTTTATATTATTTTTTGTATTAAGGATGTACTCCTCTGAGAAGTCAAAATTTTCTTGTATTAAACTTTTTTTTCTCATATAGATTTTTGGAAAGAGGAGTTCATACCATGAAAGAAAATGAAAGAAAAAAACATATGTCCGTGTGCTCGTTTTTGAGCTACTGTCACTGAAAGATACCTAGTTGACAAAATATTGGATTTTATGGGAATTTTGCCGTTTTGACCATATACACAAGATATTAAAGCCATAATTTCCTAATGAGGTGTTTGATATGTATTTATGTTTGTAGAATTTATTTTCCAGTAGTTTTCTTTTAACATATACCAGTTTTGATCAAAAAGACTAATATTTTTTTCTCAGAATAACAAGATATGCCACCCCTACCCCTTAATTTTGAGCTACAAAATGCACCATTTTCAGCCATTTTTGCCAAATCAAACCCTTTATAGAAAAAGTTCTGGTATTAAACTTTTGTTAATATTTTGCATATCAATAGGAAAAGGGTTGTTCTTTCAAAATCAGGCAGAAAAATGGGGGGTCCGTGTGCTTACTTTTTTGCCCCACTTGAATATTTGTTATTTTTCAGTATTTTAGTGTAAAAATTAAAAGTGGTCAAATTACCATTAAATGTAAAAATAAAGTGAAAACAGTGAATCATTTCATACATTAATGTTCAATATTTTAATTATCACGAACCAAGTAAAGATTTACAGCAAAAATTAGCTCAATACAGCTAAAAATGCTGGTGCAGTGATGATTTAAGTAAAAACAATTTCAGTAAAAAATGGTAAAACTGTGGCTCTACTTGAAGCGAAAAAAGACAAAATTTCAAAATGGCCGCCAAATGGGCCATTTCTTAAAATCCCCGTATAAAAAAATCTGCAAAAGTTAGAACTGTAATTTTTTGACAAAATTTGCAACTGGCAACTTGCTACAGATATTGATAAATTGTATTTGAAAATCTCATAACTTCTTTGATCTTTGTCGAAACGAGACTTCAACGGGACTGAAACCTCAGAAGAATATCAGTTTTTGTATTAATTAAACATATCTATATACGATTTAACACCAATTATTGTTCAAATGATGAGTATCGTTTATGCTCTGTCGGCGGTGGAGCATCTTTAAACTATACTACGAGATATGATATAACTACAATATACAGATATTAGGAAAAATAGAGACACTATAACTGATATGAAGAAAAAAAAACATTAAGCCATAAAATGATAGATAACATATAATTCAATAGATATTAAGAACAAAACTACAGTTATACCATATTAGAATATTATACAACAGATAACAAAAAAACTTCAGTTATACCATATTAGAATACTATTCAACTGATAACAGGACAAAATTTCACTTACTATATTAAAATATTATGCAAAAGGTAATCAGAAAAAACTTCAGTTATACCATATTAGAATATTATACAACAGATAATAAGAAAAAAACATGAGTTATACCATACTAAATAATCTAAAACAAGAGATGTTAACAAAACTATATAAATAATACTACGATAGAATATTATGTAACACCAAGCCTACCTCCAGAATGCCTCCGCGCCTTCCTCACTACTCCTCACTATACACTTCCGCCAACGTTACTATAAATCCACACAGTTCATATGGCCCATATATAGAAACGGGGTTCTTCCACATCCAACAGGATACAACCCCTGTACAGGAGCCAATCATCAATGGATGATTTAGCCTATCCCTTATGCTTCTGATGATCCTTTATTCTCCCTTCTTCAATGTTCTTTCTCTCACATATCCCTTGTGATGTGTTACAGTGAAAATACGACTTTTAACGTAGACATGTTAAAGTATCAATATCTTATGCTCCTTTAAAGGTTAGGTACGATTTACCTGTATATATATTGACATTCCACCGTCAAATATGTGTATCCATCCTCTAAACGATGTTGTTTATAATGCTACAAAACCAGTCATCCGTGTCGAGAAATAGCTAGTAAACAATGTGTTTTCCGTCTTGTCCTGTTTGTTTTTGAAATGCCGAGATAATGTTTTCAAAAGCTCAATTTTCAAATTAAAGCTCAAGTTTCAATTGCTATTTTCGTGAAATTCAAAAGGATGATATAACTTTACTAAATATAGTTGCTGATGTAATCACTCGGTCCATACAAACCCTGAAGACGGACAGGAATTGTACTACACATATACATCAGAACGCTATAACGAAGATAGCTAATATATGTAACAGTCCTTCTTCAGACTAACCGGATGTTGGTTATAATTACTCCTGGTTCCGCTGATGATATCCGATCAAACAGCTTTATCTATATCCGGAATAGTTGTGAATCAGTTATTCAGTATAGAATATACACATTTTTAAGGGCGGGAAGTGTGTATTTAAGAGAAAGAAGTGTGTATTTAAGGTTGGGAAGTGTGTATTTAAGAGTGATAAGTGTGTATTTAAGAGTGAGAAGTGTGTATATAAGAGTGAAAAGTGCGTTTTTAAGAGTGAGAAGTGTGTATTCAAGAGTGAAAAATGCGTATTTATGGTTGAGAAGTACGCATTTCAGAGTTAGGAGTGTGTACTTAAGGATGGGAAGTGAGTATTTAAGAGTGATTAGTGAGTATTGAAGGGTGCGAAGTGTGTATTAAAGAGTGAAAAGTGCATATTTAAGAGTGAAAATGCGTATTTCAGAGTGATAAGTGCGTATTTGGTTAAGGGTTAAAAGTGCGTATTTCAGAGTGGAAAGTGTGTATATAAGGTTAATAAGTGTGTATTTAAGAGTGATAAGTGTGTATTTAAAATGAGAAGTGTGTATTTAAGAATGAGAAGTGTGTATTGAAGGGTGAGAAGAGTGTATTTAAAAATGAGAAAGTGTGTATTTAAACCAATGAGAAGTGTGTATTTAAAGATGCTCCACCGCTGACAAATGGTATTTTTTTCACTATCAAAACAGGAGCAGACGATTTAGTATTTTTCTTCAGTTACAAAAGTTACTTACTTTACACCATTACCACCATTGAAAAGTTTGAACTTCTAAATTTACTTTAAGTTCAAAATATGAAAAATAATTAATTGCATCCCGAAAAAAATTCTGTGGCACTATATCGTATACGGAATAAAGTAATGATTGCGCATACACCAAAGGCGAAATAAATTATTTTATGTTATTTTTGTGTTAATTTGGCATATATGTACATGAACAAACACCGATTTCTGTTCAAAAAATGAATATAATTTATGCTCTGTCGGCGGTGTAGTATCTTTAAGAATAAGAAGTGTGTATTGAAGGTTGAGAAGTGTGTATTTCAGAATGAGAAGTGAGTATTTAAAAATGAGAAGTGTGTATTTAAGGTTGAGAAGTGTGTATTTAAGAATGAGAAGTGTGTATTTAAGAATGAGAAGTGTGTATTTAAGAATGAGAAGTGTGTATTTAAGAATGAGAAGTGTGTATTTAAGGTTGAGAAGTGTGTATTTCAGAATGAGAAGTGAGTATTTAAAAATGAGAAGTGAGTATTTAAAAATGAGAAGTGTGTATTTAAGGTTGAGAAGTGTTTATTTAAGAATGAGAAGTGTGTATTTAAGAATGAGAAATGTGTATTTAAGAATGAGAAGTGTGTATTTAAGAATGAGAAGTGTGTATTTAAGAATGAGAAGTGTGTATTTAAAATGAGAAGTGTGTATTGAAGGTTGAGAAGTGTGTATTTAAAATGAGAAGTGTGTATTGAAGGTTGAGAAGCGTGTATTTCAGAATGAGAAGTGTGTATTTAAGAATGAGAAGTGTGTATTTAAGAATGAGAAGTGTGTATTTAAGAATGAGAAGTGTGTATTTAAGAATGAGAAGTGTGTATTTAAGAATGAGAAGTGTGTATTTAAGAATGAGAAGTGTGTATTTAAGAATGAGAAGTGTGTATTTAAGAGTGATAAGTGTGTATTAAAGAGTGGTGAGTGTGAATTTAAGAGTGGAAAGAGTGTATTTAAGAGTGAAAAATTTCGTATGTAAGAGTGATAAGTGTGTATTTAAGAGTGATAAGTGTGTATTTAAGAGTGAAAATTGCATATTTAAAGAGATAAGTGTGTATGTAAGAGTGGAAATTGTGTATTTAAGAGTGAAAAGTGCGTATGTAAGAGTAATAAGTGTGTATTTAAGAGTGGAAAGTGCGTATGGAAGAGTAATAAGTGTGTATTTAAGAGTGAAAAGTGTGTATTTATGAGTGGAAAGTGCGTATGGAAGAGTGATAAGTGTGTATTTAAGAGTGAAAAGTGCATATCAAGAGTGGAAAGTGCGTATGTAAGAGTGAAAAGTGCGTATTTAAGAACAAGAAGTGCGTATTTATGAATGAAAAGTGAGTATTTAAGAGTAAAGAAGTGTGTATTGAAGTGTGAAAAGTGCACTTTTCAGGATTGAAAGTGTGCATTTTAAGGGGTAAGAAAAGGTTTTTTTTCCGCAGCCAGGAACCCTGGCACTATCCATAAACGAGTTTAGGGAAAGTATCGAATTTTGACGCGGGAGAAAAATGAAAAGTTCTGTATAGATCCCGATGTTAATAATCATGTGACTTTATGATGTGTTGAATCACAATCAGACCACCTCGCCCATTTAGAATTGCGAACGGAGAAAATGAAGAGTGATCCGATTGTGTTGAATATATGAAAATCAATCTAAAAAAAAATCCGGTGGGGAATCCCACGGTTTTGGTATTGATGTATCTTAATGTAATTAATATCTATATGCATGAAGAAACGCTTAACTGTTCATAGTAATGTAACTACATTTTGAAGGATTCTAAATATAGAATGTCATTTTTTCATTAATCTACTGGAGATTTGATCGTGAATTTTAGGTTTAACACTAGACGAAGTCAAGATATATGCATGTGTGTATATTGGGAGATTAGCTGTGGTATATTCGCACAGTACTGGTGTGTCATTGCGATAGAGAAATTCTCTCCTTGCAGTTGGATGAAATGAAAATTACATGTTACTTGAAAACGTGATTTCTATACAGTAGAAACTAGAAACTTCGGGCGTGTCATCGCCCAGAGTTAAAAAAAACCAGAGCTTTCTTCTTTGCAAGGGCGAAGCGTCCTTTAACCAAAAGGGAATATCTTTCCTCGGTGTGATAAAGAGATTTGTAACCAAAACATATCTGTTCCATATAGCAGTACCATTATTTAACGAATATCAACACAATTCAAATATACATCCAACACATATAACTGTAGAGGTATATAATACATGGTTATACATCTTAAACAATATGTACAAGGTTTATTTTGGTGCGAGATGACGTATATTGTAAGATACTAACCAGTTAACCGGGTATTGTATCTATTCTGCAAACAAATAAGAATCGACAAACGTCACGAAATTTGGTGATTCAAGGGCAATAACTCTTACATACGATCTTGTGAATTTCTCTATACACAGATTTCCGTCCCTGCATTTCTGAAAACTTTTAGTATTGTATGTGTATTTAGAATATGATTTAATTCGTGGTGAAGCATCACCATTTGTCAAGAAATAAATGTTGATAACACTAGTAATGTACAATATTAAACAACAGTGATGATAAATACAGTGATATTTTGAAAATAGTCTATACGTTACACAGACTCTAGATGGCTCATTCCACGCAATCACTCCCCACTCAGGTTCCAGCTCACTCCTCACTTCAGCATCACCAATAATCACATTTCAAGCTCATTCGGTAACTCACTGTCGCTAGTCACTCATTCTACAATAACTTCTATTTATATCGTCACTTACAAAGTGGAGTAGGGTTATTTTCATAAAATATATTATTTCTGATTTCATTCGATTATGCATACCTATATATATATACCCTCGTGATACTAGATATCTAGTGATTACTACTACTAACCCCATCGATTTCAGCAACGATGGGTTAAACAGGTTCATGATAGTTTGGCTTGTTACAATGATGACATATAATAATATTTTCTTGTATTTATATATGATTTATGGAAATATTGATTTAAATGTATCATAAATTGTTTTATGAAGAAAATGTATAAACGAGATACGCGTACGAATCATTACACATTAATTATTTATTATGATTGACAATCATTATTACATTAATTATAAAGTGAAGTATAAATCAGTGATAGTAAAGATGAATAAACAATTAAATAAATACACCAAAGACACAATATCCACCAACAACAGGGTAATGAATGTGGCTGGTAATGTCTTGAAAGTTTGTCAGATTCGGTCGTGAACGCGGTTCTAAACCAAGAAAGACTTAAGTTTGAAATCCTGCTGGAAATCCATCTTAAGGACATTAATTATGTGTAGTAATTATTGATTCACGTTCCAATGAAAATAAATTTCAATAGTCCATTTTCCGTCATGACGGAATCGGACTCTCCGGTTTGGTTTTCACCTTTATAATCGCCAACACCAGACACAAAACACTTCCGGAATTACTTTATTTACAAATGGCAGCGAGCAATGACTTAATATATTTAAGCTTTACATCAATGTACCTATCAGTTAGGGATCTCTACGTACAATTTTTAAAAAGTTGAGCTTATTGAACTGTGTGAGGCAGTGAAATCACCCGATCTATTATAACATTAGATCTAGATTTTACATCTCGATCACCAACATTTATCTTGTATGATATTTTTGACTACCGTTTATACACAATCGTCTGATTACTGACAAAATGAGACTCGGAGCATATAGGAGTTGTGAGGTCTGCCGATTATTTGTTGACAGCCGGCATGCTAAAAGTTTGATCTTCAACATATACTGGCAACATTTGTATAATGTTCCTGGCTAAGGCGATATCAGATCTTCATGAACTGGAAATATTGCCATTTATGGTTTTCCATAAAGAAATCCACGGGAGAGGTCATGTCAGCCAACTGCATTTTTATTGACAGGTTAGTAAAAATGTAGACCAAAATAAAAAAAATATTTCGATTATCTGATAAAAACAATCATGTCGTTTTATAAACAGTAATGAAGTATATGTTTAAGAAATCATTTGCAAAGTCAAAATATATGTTTATTAAATTATCAGCTTGGAAAAAAGCTCCTCAAACAATAATTTCCTCAGGATGACTTTTGAAACCAGGCTGGAGCCTCTATTGCAGCCCCTTTTGTTGTATAACTTTTCCCAGTTGGGAGGTGTGGTGGTAAAGTCATATGGAATTAGGTATTGATTGTGCAGACAACAATAGCAAAATAAATCATTGGTATATATTTATTTTTGTGTTAGTTAGATGTAATATAAATACACATTTAATCTTAATTTTTTGTCCAAATGATAATAATTATTTACGCTCTGTCGGCGATGAAGCATCTTTAGTAATCAAACTTCATTTTCACTAGATTTTTTTATATAGGTCATAGGTTGAAAGTACACATACAAATTTACAACAAGTATATAGCTGAAATGGATTAAATTACATTACTACTGTACTTACTAGTACTATAAATATATCTGTATTTTTCTTGGTTTTTTTTTTCAATATAAGAAAATGCATTACAGATGCATTTGGAACTGAAAAAAAACATAAACCTGTAGAAAATGTATGCATAAGGTATGTGCTGAACTTATATTTATCATACTTTACAGGTATTCTAGCTGTATTGAATGATCTGATCATCATGGGGTGAGAAAGAATACTTTGGACACCTACGATTCATGTCTTGCCTGTGACAGAGAATCTTTGGACATAAAAACTTCACTGCGAAACTGAAACAGGTACAACGGCGGTATATGCAGGATTTTTTTATGCTAATAAATGCTAAGAAACAAGTTGCTAATTTTTCAATATTTGTTTTACTAAGGTTTGGATTAATCAATCAAACCAAAAGATTTGGTAACCTTATATGAAATCTTTTCATTATCAATGGGGAGGAGGGGGGTTGGGTGCAGTGGTCGAGTGGTTTATGTCTCGACATACTACTACAAGCCCTCTACCTCTGGTTTGCAAGCTAGAATCCCATGTGGAGCAATTGGTAGGAACTGACCACTTATCAGTGGCTTTCATCCACAAATAAACCTGACATGTCGTTACATGACCTTGGTTATTAATAGGGTGTCAAACTAATAAAACCCAACTGTGAAGGAATCACATGATCAAATCTATAAATCTACTAACATGTTGTTTCATGGAAATTAAAGTGCTCTTATAGATAATTTATATATGTAATGTAAAACTAGCTATTCCTTACTGTATTGCAGTAAGTGTTGTTCCTACAAAAAATGTTTGTATGAAAATGTGTTAAGTAGTGAATGTACAGATCTAGAAGGACAGCCTAAAATCAAGTTATTTTATTCATATTTCAGCTGCATCCAGACACTCAGAAAATGGATATATTGTATGAGAATATGGATGAATCATTTGAACAGTCACAGAGGAATTAGACCACTTCATGTCTTGCCTATTCAATTGACAATCAGATTAAGAACATGAGTGAGATTTTAATTCAACCTTAGAACAATTGATAGAGAATCTTGGAAATTATGCACCAAAAATTGTTGAGGATATCGAGACCAGCCCCTGTGGGAAGTCTGGAAATTAAGTCTGGAAGATGATGCAATATGGCCGACTGACAGCTTTTAACTTCCACAAGATTTGTGACACAATAGATTGTCATCACTGTCCACAATCATTGCTGGAATCTATCATAGCAAAGTATGAACCAGGTGTCTCTGCATTTCAATGGGAAAGAAGGAAAAAAGTACCTAGTTCTTCAGGACCTGTATATAAAATCATTTAGGTCTATTAAAAATAGTGCATATAGAGCAAAAAGGTCTATATCTGATGTGAACTTCCATATATATTGGTTACAGTGTATATGGGATTTCCTCATGTAAACAACACAAAAAGAAAGTGATTGAGATAAAATCTCCATACTCATTGAAACGTATGTAATCAAAAGAGGTTTCATTGCATAAAATCGCATTAATAAGTTAACAATAAATCAATTATTTCTGAGAAATCTGAATATTACCGTCATATGACCATGATATTTATAATACACCCAAACAGGGATATACTCATTGGATTTGATAGATCATTACCTTTTTTTAATAGCATTTATTTAAACATTTAGTGTATGCTGTTACAAATAAGCAATAAAGCACACACTTTTTATACAAATAAGTGAATAAAATGACAAATTTATTACAATTGAGTGATTTTTTATTTTTCCATGAATTGCTTCTCAAGATTGCACAAGACGTATTGCACCGCAAATTCAATTAGTTTGGTCCAAAACTGGCTTTACTTTAAAGGGTACAGCTCCTTCAAAATGTGAAAGTATTGAGATGTCACATTGTCTTTTCAACATGTACTGGATTCTAGCTTGGGCAATTTGTCATGTCTAAGTAACAATAGCACTAGAAAGTTATTTATTCAATATAAATTGTAAATGGTACTATTTAAATGACAACCACTAGCTAGAATCACAGAAGGATAAGGATGTAGACTTGGCATTTTGCTTGATTCTTAAAATATATATACAGTAGTTTGACATGTTATAATATCTAGCACAAATGTATATTTATCACATAACTAATCAACTGGCCTGTTTAGCAATGCCATTAATATCACAACACACCTGTAAATTAAAAATACTATTGAGACATCATAGGTACAAATAATGACGTCATGATCAAAATATGATGTCACACAAGTGTCTCTGTTGACAAAAATGTCAACTCCAAGCTTGATTCCACCACTCTTGAAATGGAAAGTTGATAAGTTCTATCTAGATTTCCATAACACAATTGTACTGATCTGATATAGAATTGAATAGAATCTTACACTCATGGCTTGATAATATTAAATTTATTAATCTCCTTAAACGCTTTGATATGCCACTTTCCACAGTGTTCATAGACACTCAATCATGTCCAGAGAAGGGCATCAAAACTTATTCCGGGACTCAAAAACCTAACATACGAGGAACGCTTAGAAAGACTAAATCTTCCAACTTTACAACATCGGAGAACTAGAGGGGACATTATAACTGTTTTTAAAATAGTTAAAAACATATATGATCATAGAGTCACTGAGAACTTTTTCCAAATGGACAGTACAGGCAAGAGAGGTCACTCTGAGAAAATTTTTAAGAAACGTTGCAATTTAGAATTAAGAAAGAATTTCTTCAGTAACAGAATAGTAGACATATGGAATAATTTGCCGCAACATATTATAGATGCAGATACTGTATACAACTTTGAAGTAATGTTACATAAACACTGGAAAAATATTTGTTTTAAAATCTAATTGTCTATATTGTAGGATCATAGCCATTGATATACTGGAATTTATTTACTTATTTTATGAATGCATATTGTTGATATGGATATAGAGGCTTCAAGCCTGCATCCATCAATTGTCCTAATAAATCATAATAAAAAAATGTAAGTCTGATTAAGATTCTCTATCTATCATACATAAAACATTGTTATATATGTTATTGAGATATCATAAGGTACTCTAAAAGAGATTAAAATAAATGCTGCAGATATTACGATGCCTTAATTCAATATGAGAGTTACTAAACAACTGTCATAGCTACATTTGTACGTGTAAGAGCTTAGGCCTACATGTCCATGCATTAATCCCTATTGAGATTCCTCCTCTAGACTCTATCAGACGTCCGAATATAAAAGAGTCTAGAGGAGGAATCTCAATAGGGATTAGTCCATGCATATGTAGATCTATGGTATAAGTTGATGATGTCTTGTTTAGGTCTCCGTTTTGCTGCTTTTATTGCAATACATGATGTTCAACATGCAGGTTGGGTATCTGGGTATTTTGTGGTCCTAGTTCTCCTCGCAACATAATGTTTTTTAACATATTTGTGTCGCTTTATTTACACTTTACATCGTTCAAACTGCCGATTTGTCGTAGGGAAATTAATCAACGTGACCCTGTGCATTTATTCTTTGCTACTAAACATGGATTCACTATTGCAGATGCCCCAACAAATGTGTTTTACCCTATTTTTACTTCATTTCAGGCCAGGTTTCGCATTGTCTGCATGTAGCGAAAACCTACTTTCGCTTCGCGCTTGTCTGGCATATTGCTTATATCATTGAAGAAAATGGGCGCGCCGCTTCTAATAAGACTCGTACAATTGGAAAATCGACTATTGAAGGTGATATATCTAAACTCCCAATATCCGT
The DNA here is from genome assembly GCF_041381155.1 of Argopecten irradians. Lineage (NCBI taxonomy): Eukaryota > Metazoa > Mollusca > Bivalvia > Pectinida > Pectinidae > Argopecten > Argopecten irradians. The sequence continues at coordinate 9,313,200 of NC_091149.1, read as the reverse complement.
ATGTAGGCCTATACATATGCACTACATAGATATCAACTGATTTTTCCTTAGGCCTAATTTAGAAAAAAATGGGGAAAAATCCTGTTAACGTTGTGAACCATGCAGTTATAAATCAAAGTCAAGATGGACGGTTATGATTGGTAACTTTTGATTAAAAAGAGAAGAACATGTATATCAAGGATTTATAAGAGCGCAGCTCTCTGCGCGGCCGAAGGCCGCGTAGAGCGAAGCTCTACTAACCATAACACGTGTGTGAGCAGACTCGTACAATTGGAAAATCGACTTTGATAAAAACAAGATTGAAGTATATTGAACTATTCCATTTGATTGTTTTGAATTCTTTCTAACTATCGATAGTATTTACATGTCGGTGAAATATTTTATTTTTAATCTCGTAGAAAAAATATAGACAATATAGAGTTTATGATTGTTATAATCTTTTACATGGTCGTTTGCGCTCTTCTGAGGCTTTGCCTTAAATTCATATTACGTCCTTGATTTATATGAATACAGAACAGAAAAAAGCGGAACTGAGTTCAAAATTTCCCGCGTTGAAAAATACGAAACCACTTGCTAGAAACACAGACGGTAGCTCAACATTACAATCAATACTACTTCCGGTTGTGTCTTGTCCACATTTTCTACCGATTTCTTGTGCAATCGTGATTCGTTTATGGTGATTTAAGACAACTAACATGCCTCCAAAAAGCCAAGAAAGATGGACCAAGCAAGAAGACAGTGGAAAAGAAAAAGGAGAAAATCATTGAAGTAAACTATCAGTCGAATACTTGATATATCGTATTGAGCGCCGAAATCTTGTCCAACGTGCACATGTCACATTCATAACTGATCCATCATATTGCTAGAGATTTTAGTTTAGTATCATCAAATTTCTTTGTTTATGTATCTGGTCTCCGTTGTATTATTGAAATATGTTGTTTTATTGATGTTTTGATGTATTGATAACGACAAGGTAAACAAAAAGAACAGAAACAATAGGTCTTAAATCGTACAAATCGGAAGGCTTAGTAGGAAAACTTTATTTATTATACACATGTTACGAATAACACAGGACAAACTTTTGATACTAATAGGTCGAAAAGACCATCAAATTACGTATTATAATCAAACTAGTCTATAGCTAGAGCCTATATTGTAGCCCAAATTGGTTATAAATTTGTTGCTAAAAATAGCTCATTATTGCCCATTGAAATGTGTTGATTGGATTAAATATTGTCAAGTGCCATGTAAGTTGTAAATTAAATTCTTATTTGCTCTCTAAAGTCAATAAGTTAAGCAAATCAACTATCATATTCAATGTTCTGGTTGTCTAAGGTTTGGTCATCCTTGATACTCAAGGGGTTCCAATTATAATTACTACACCCCAGGACTATCTCATAGAAAAACTAAAAACTGAATGCAACATCACAGAACAGGTAATATAGTCATTTGATGTACGCCAAAGAGCCATGTAACAGTACACTATGCAGGGATTTTTCTACAGTAGAATCTGGGGCCGAATAAAGGACCCATTCCCCTTCGAAAATTTAGCTAAAAATTCCCAATCGGAATCTAAAATTGAAAGTCTGAGTAATGTCATTCTTGGTCGACTACAATGATTGAATGAACACTACAGGCAACTTGAAATATTTCAGATGTACAATAAATAAACAGTTAAATCATAAAATAGTGTTTTTCTTTATTTAGTCATTTTTTTCCAATTTCATGTTATGCCGTGTAAAATTTACCAATTCGATGGACCCTGGACCCTGTAAAAAAACTGTAGGAAAATCCCTGCTATGGTCGACTGTGTGGCTTTTAAGTAGGGCGTCACTCTCTCTGTAGTCCTCAAAGAAAATGTTTGCAGGCCTGTGATTGGTTCAGATTTGTTCCCCTGAGGTGCCTTCAGTTTTACTATGAGATAGTACAAGGATGTAGAAATCGCAAGTGATCAGAACCCCGGGGACTATTGTGGAGCAAATATTCAAAATTGGGAAAAAACCGACTATTCAAAATTTTGGATTTTTCTATAATGACGGTACCCTTATGAAAATTACGCTTCGAATATACATGTAAGCTAAGTATTTTTGTGTCTTTCGGCATACATTGGAACGAATAACACATGTAATGTTATATAAATACTCTCTGTCTTGATTTCAACAAAGAAAACATTTCAATGACAAATGAAAAATCTAGAGTCCGCCATCTATGAACCACTTAGATTGTACAGGTACAGTTCTGCTAATCTGCAAATGAAATGCACGGTGTGTATGCGTGAATCTATTACCTATTTTATGTTTCAACGCACCGTATAAAACCAACCAAGTTTTTTTCCAATTGAACTGTATCATAACATAGCAACTACGAAGAAAAATCCTTGAGGTACAAACAATATTCAATAACTTTAAGCAGTTCTCCATAGCAATGCATTAAAGAAGCTAAAAAGACGACAGAGCATAAACAATATTTTCATCATTTTGACAATAATTTATCACGTATATACACATGTAATCGACACAAAAATACATATAAACTAAATTGTTTTGACTCAAATATCTGTGCGATCAATAACTCATTCCATATAGAGCATCATGTCATGATTTTTTTGGGATGCAAATAATTATTTCAAATACTTATACATGTATTCTAAAGTAAAAAAGAAAGCTCAAACTTTTCAATGATGGTTATTATGTAGAGTAAGTAACTTTTCTTACTGATTAGAAGAAAGCTGTTAATCCGTCTGATCCTGGTTTTAATACAAGTCGTCAAGATAACCGTTCGATCGTCGGCGGTGTAGCATCTTTAGGGAATGTGGATGAAATTTGGTCCTGATTGTTTAAATACATGTAGATTATATTACACTGAATAGCGTGTATTTATATAGTATCTACTTTAATAGCCAGTGGCAATTAGACGACTACAATAGGACGACCGATTTAATTTATAAACGGAAGGAAATGACGGTGTACTAATGTGACCTGACAAATATATACTCGGAGATAAGTTACAGTAAACAAACCTGTGTAGTCTTAGTATTAGTGTTAAATTTTATCTTACGAGTTAATGCATCCTGATTTTTATATCTCATTAAGTTTTTTTTTTTTTTTTTTAATTTCTGCCTTGACGATGTAATACCTTTTCTTAGTGTAAGATGAAATACATCCTCGTTACTCCAGGGGTTCCGATCACCTACGATTTCTATACTCCTCAGAGCAGAACAGATCATTTAGTAATTGATGCATGGTACACTCTGGTTGACTGTGTGGCTTTGAAGTTGGGCATCGCTCTCTCAGTATTCAAAGGAAATATTTACAGGCCTTTGATATGTTCAACTTCGCTAGCCAAGGGTATTCCGTCCGATGTTCTGTATCATAGACTACTGTACCCTTGGCTAGCGAAGTAGGTGATTGGTTCAGATTTTGTCCCTCTGAACTGCCTTCCTTTTTACTATGAGATAGTCCAGGGGTATAGAGATCGTAAGTGATCGAAACCCCTGGAGTATTGAGAATGGATGAAATAGACAATAAAAGAATGCGTCATAAGTAAGATCGAGTTAAAAGTTACAATTTCCGTGAGATTAAAAATTCAAATACAATTCATTATTTCAAGATTTTTTAAAAATTTTCAACTCGAGTTCCATGAACATGTCTATTTCTTAGAAAGTAATGACGCCATCTACAATATTTCCATGATATAGAGAATTTAGATTCTAACTAAAAAACATTGAGACAATCCCACTTAGATTGATGACTTTTGAATCTTTTTACTTAAAATCCGAAAAAAAAGATTCAAAACTTATTTTTTTTTAACTTAAAATCCGGGGGCCGCGGTGGCCGAGTGGTTAAGATGTACCGCACATATTACCACATGACCTCCACCGGTCTGGGTCACGAGTTCGAATATCCCATGTGGCGGCAGTTGACCAGGATACTGACCGCTGGTCGGTTCGTAGTTTTTTTCGGGTTCGAGGTGATCCGGCTTTCCTCCACCAACAATACCTGGACACTGTCCCTTAAATGACCCTGGCTGTTAAGAGGACGTTAAACTTAATGCAAACCAAGACCAAACTTAAAAACCGGTAGCTTTTTAAACCATTATTTGATCTAACTTTACCGTTATCAGGATATTAACAATTCCCCACTCTTACCTGCAAAACTCCCATTTCTAATTTTTCTTTCATTTATACTCAGTATTTTGCATTTCATTAAATTGCGATATTTTTCAAGCATTGCATAAATTAACTTTCTGTGTTGTCTATCAAGAAGTATGAGTATACATGTACTTATATTAAAGTGATAAATGACTATGTGATAGGAAATATATCAAATTCGTTAAGTAAAGGTTCGTGGCATATCAAATTATTATTGAACTCATTTTATAAATTTCATATCACATAACCACTCATGTTTAAGATCATCTATTTAAAACATAGTCTACCTTAGTGAAAGGATGCGTTTAAAGTAAATAACATTTGTTGACAAGGTGTTCACTGACCCGAACGTTTAGAGTGCGCTAATTTTATAAACATTCAGTTTTTGTTTAAAAATGGAAATAAAAAGTTATATAGTTCGTACAGTTTTAGAGACAAACCTGTTTGACGGGCTATACTATGTTATTTGATGTAATACAACAGATATTAAGAAAAACACCTAAGTTATACCGTGCTCCTTCAGATAATATAATACAACAGATATTAAGACAAATTCATCAGCTATACCATGCCAGATAATATACCCCAGGATCTTGATAATAAGCCGCGACCTATATTCTTTTAGGTAGGAAATACTAGGCTTATTTTCAGGACCGAATTATTTTCAAGCTCATCATATTTTCGAAGTCATTCATCCTGTACCGTATGAGACAGGCTTACTTTCATAGCATTAATAAATAATTTTCACAAACAACTTTGATATAATTTAATACAAATATGCATTGATGCATATGCATATATTTACGTGTATAATAAAATAACTACACCGCTCCAGAACGTTATGAGAATTTTATATTGACCAACATAAAAAAAAGTTGTCTTACCTTTTAGATAATTTCCTTGGAAGGCAGTGTGGCCTATTTTCAAAACCCGGCATATTTTCAAGATACATTTGACCGTAAGAAATCCAGGGCTAATTTTCAAGACCGGTCTATTTTCGATTCAGACTTATTATCGAGAATTTCGGGTAATACAAGAGATACAATAATAGATAATATATTACAAGAGATATTAAGAAAAAAAAGCTCTACAATGCTAGATAATACAAATACGATATGATACAATAAAAGATAATATATTACAACAGATATTAAGTGAAAGAAGAGGCCCATGGGCATTAACGGTCACCTGAGTTTGAATATATAATAAAACAAATAATGAAACAAATTAAAAACATATAAACACTATATAATGGGCCTTTAAGTTGGTCAGTGATTTAGCAAATTGACTTTTTAGTCTATGAAGAGAATTCGCTTCCATCAAACCTGTAAACTTTAAAGAATTTTTGAAAATTTAATCATTTTGACCCTGATTGGTCCCGCCCATCTAGTCCCCCAGGGGACAGATATGGATGCTAAAATACTATATCTCAGGTTAATAATTCTAATCAAGTTTTACTCGTTTCCTATGAAAATTGAAGAATGTTCATACTGTTTTTTCCTTATATAAACTATAGTAAACTTGACCCCATCCCCAGGGGGAAACGTGATACCCAAGGGTCATATAATTCACAATTTATGTAAAGGACCTTAAAACCTTTCTACCAATGAAAAGTATTTGATTCTACCATTTCCAGAATTTCAGAAGATTTTTGAAGTTTTAGCTTATTTGACCCCTTTTGACCCCGCCACTAAGGCCCCTAGGGGTCAGTCATAGAAAATTTGTTAATAGGATTTAATGGTCATCTCATACTGTTATTTCTGACTACATTTGACTCATTTTCTATTACAAATGACCAAATAATGCTCAAAAATGTGTTTTCCTTATATAAACTATTGTAAACTTAACCCCCTCCTCAGGGGGAAACGAGAGACCCCAGGGTCATATATATTTAAAATTTTTGTAAAGGACCTTAAGACTTTTCTATCTATGAAGAGTATTTGATTCTACTACATCTGTCAGTAGAGAAGAAGATTTTTGAAATTTTACTCAATTTTAACCCTTTTGGCCCCTCCCACATCCCCCTGGGGGCTGGGGGTGTGGGGGACCATATAATTCACAATTTCAATTGGCCTGATGCCTTAGAAGGTTTGTGCAAAATTTCATTGAAATTGCTTCAGCAGTTGTGGAGAAGAAGTCAAAAATGTAAATTGTTTACGGACATACGACGGACGACGCACGACGGCCGATTTACAATAATATAATATATAATAATATTTTAATATAATATAATATGATACAATAATAGATAATATATTACAACAGATATTAAGAGAACAAAAAGCTCTACAATGCTAAATAATATAATACAACATACAGATATTTCGGAAAACACTTAAAGCTATACTATGGAAGTAATAAGTTATAACTTCATACATTTTAGAGACAAATACCTGCTTGACAGTAGTAAAGCGGTTTATACATTTACATACATATATTTTATTATACACTGTACAACTATATTACGATAGAGTTTAACAAAGTATCACTTTACGTGATCAAACATCATGGATAGTGTAGCTAAATTTTTAAACTGCCATCCAGCCTTTGATATCAGGCTTACGAGACACTGATAATTAGAATAATATGCAGATTCAACAATCTTCTTCTATTTATTCTGTGGAGTTTGTAAGTATACAAAGGTATCATAATGGACAACTTAACCTTTACCACGCTGAAGAGAATATAATAAATAAATATTACGAAAAACACTTAAACTTTACCACGCTAAATAATATAATACAACAGATATTTAGAAATAACTTGGGTTAAGCCATTCTAGATAAAAGTAATACACATTTTGTATTACGGAAAAAACTATTTTATATCAGTTTTTGTATTAATTAAACATATCTATATACGATTTAACACCAATTATTGTTCAAATGATGAGTATCGTTTATGCTCTGTCGGCGGTGGAGCATCTTTAAACTATACTACGAGATATGATATAACTACAATATACAGATATTAGGAAAAATAGAGACACTATAACTGATATGAAGAAAAAAAAACATTAAGCCATAAAATGATAGATAACATATAATTCAATAGATATTAAGAACAAAACTACAGTTATACCATATAAGAATATTACACAACAGATAACAAGAAAAAACTTCAGTTATACCATATTAGAATATTATACAACAGATAACAAAAAAACTTCAGTTATACCATATTAGAATACTATTCAACTGATAACAGGACAAAATTTCACTTACTATATTAAAATATTATGCAAAAGGTAATCAGAAAAAACTTCAGTTATACCATATTAGAATATTATACAACAGATAATAAGAAAAAAACTTGAGTTATACCATACTAAATAATCTAAAACAAGAGATGTTAACAAAACTATATAAATAATACTACGATAGAATATTATGTAACACCAAGCCTACCTCCAGAATGCCTCCGCGCCTTCCTCACTACTCCTCACTATACACTTCCGCCAACGTTACTATAAATCCACACAGTTCATATGGCCCATATATAGAAACGGGGTTCTTCCACATCCAACAGGATACAACCCCTGTACAGGAGCCAATCATCAATGGATGATTTAGCCTGTCCCTTATGCTTCTGGTGATCCTTTATTCTCCCGTCCGATCCTTTCCGTTCTTCTTCAATAATCTTTCTCTTCTTCAATGTTCTTTCTCTCACATATCCCTTGTGATGTGTTACAGTGAAAATACGACTTTTAACGTAGACATGTTAAAGTATCAATAGCTTATGCTCCCTTTAAATGTTAGGTACGATTTACCTGTATATATATTGACATTCCACCGTCAAATGCATGATTGTATGTGTATCCATCCTCTAAACATGTTGTTTATAATGCTACAAAACCAGTCATCCGTGTCGGGAAATAGCTAGTAAACAATGTGTTTTCCGTCTTGTCCTGTTTGTTTTGAAATGTCGAGATAATTTGTTTTCAAAAGCTCAATTTTCAAATTAAAGCTCAAGTTTCAATTGCTATTTTCGTGAAATTCAACAGGATGATATAACTTTACTAAATATAGTTGCTGATGTAATCACTCGGTCCATACAAACCCAAGAGACGGACAGGAATTCAGACTAACCGGATGTTGGTTATAATTACTCCTGGTTCCGCTGATGATATCCGATCAAACAGCTTTATCTATATCCGGAATTGTTGTAAATCAGTCATTCAGTATAGAATATACACATTTTTAAGGGCGGGAAGTTTGTACTTAAGAGAAAGAAATGTGTATTTAAGGTTGAGAAGCGCGTTTTTAAGAGTGAAAAGTGTGTATTTATGGTTGAGAAGTACGCATTTCAGAGTTAGGAGTGTGTACTTAAGGATGGGAAGTGAGTATTTAAGAGTGATTAGTGAGTATTGAAGGGTGCGAAGTGTGTATTAAAGAGTGAAAAGTGCATATTTAAGAGTGAAAATGCGTATTTCAGATTGAGAAGTGGGTATTTAAGAGTGATAAGTGCGTATTTAAGGGTTAAAAGGTGCGTATTTCAGAGTGGAAAGTGTGTATATAAGGTTAATAAGTGTGTATTTAAGAGTGATAAGTGTGTATTTAAAATGAGAAGTGTGTATTTAAGAATGAGAAGTGTGTATTGAAGGGTGAGAAGAGTGTATTTAAAAATGAGAAGTGTATATTTAAGGTTGAGAAGTGTGTATTTAAGAATGAGAAGTGTGTATTTAAGAATAAGAAGTGTGTATTGAAGGTTGAGAAGTGTGTATTTCAGAATGAGAAGTGAGTATTTAAAAATGAGAAGTGTGTATTTAAGGTTGAGAAGTGTGTATTTAAGAATGAGAAGTGTGTATTCAAGAATGAGAAGTGTGTATTTAAGAATGAGAAGTGTGTATTTAAGAATGAGAAGTGTGTATTTAAGGTTGAGAAGTGTGTATTTAAGAATGAGAAGTGTGTATTTAAAAATGAGAAGTGTGTATTTAAGGTTGAGAAGTGTGTATTTCAGAATGAGAAGGGTGTATTTAAGAATGAGAAGTGTGTAATTAAGAATGAGAAGTGTGTATTGAAGGTTGAGAAGTGTGTATTTCAGAATGAGAAGTGAGTATTTAAAAATGAGAAGTGTGTATTTAAGAATGAGAAATGTGTATTTAAGAATGAGAAGTGTGTATTTAAGAATGGGAAGTGTGTATTTAAAATGAGAAGTGTGTATTGAAGGTTGAGAAGCGTGTATTTCAGAATGAGAAGTGTGTATTTAAGAATGAGAAGTGTGTATTTAAGAATGAGAAGTGTGTATTTAAGAATGAGAAGTGTGTATTTAAGAATGAGAAGTGTGTATTTAAGAATGAGAAGTGTGTGTTTAAGAATGAGAAGTGTGTATTTAAGAGTGAGAAGTGTGTATCTAAGAATGAGAAGTGTGTATTTAAGAATGAGAAGTGTGTATTTAAGAATGAGAAGTGTGTATTTAAGAATGAGAAGTGTGTATTTAAGAGTGATAAGTGTGTATTCAAGAGTGGTGAGTGTGAATTTAAGAGTGGAAAGTGTGTATTTAAGAGTGAAAATTTCGTATGTAAGAGTGATAAGTGTGTATTTAAGAGTGGAAAGTGTGTATTTAAGAGTGAAAAGTGCTTATGTAAGAGTGATAAGTGTGTATTTAAGAGTGAAAATTGCATATTTAAAGAGATAAGTGTGTATGTAAGAGTGGAAATTGTGTATTTAAGAGTGAAAAGTGCGTATGTAAGAGTAATAAGTGTGTATTTAAGAGTGGAAAGTGCGTATGGAAGAGTAATAAGTGTGTATTTAAGAGTGAAAAGTGTGTATTTATGAGTGGAAAGTGCGTATGGAAGAGTGATAAGTGTGTATTTAAGAGTGAAAAGTGCATATCAAGAGTGGAAAGTGCGTATGTAAGAGTGAAAAGTGCGTATTTAAGAACAAGAAGTGCGTATTTATGAATGAAAAGTGAGTATTTAAGAGTAAAGAAGTGTGTATTTAAGTGTGAAAAGTGCACTTTTCAGGATTGAAAGTGTGCATTTTAAAGGGTAAGAAAAGGTTTTTTTTTCGCAGCCAGGAACCCTGGCACTATCCATAAACGAGTTTAGGGAAAGTATCGAATTTTGACGCGGGAGAAAAATGAAAAGTTCTGTATAGATCCCGATGTTAATAATCATGTGACTTTATGATGTGTTGAATCACAATCAGACCACCTCGCCCATTTAGAATTGCGAACGGAGAAAATGAAGAGTGATCCGATTGTGTTGAATATATGAAAATCAATCTAAAAAAAAATCCGGTGGGGAATCCCACGGTTTTGGTATTGATGTATCTTAATGTAATTAATATCTATATGCATGAAGAAACGCTTAACTGTTCATAGTAATGTAACTACATTTTGAAGGATTCTAAATATAGAATGTCATTTTTTCATTAATCTACTGGAGATTTGATCGTGAATTTTAGGTTTAACACTAGACGAAGTCAAGATATATGCATGTGTGTATATTGGGAGATTAGCTGTGGTATATTCGCACAGTACTGGTGTGTCATTGCGATAGAGAAATTCTCTCCTTGCAGTTGGATGAAATGAAAATTACATGTTACTTGAAAACGTGATTTCTATACAGTAGAAACTAGAAACTTCGGGCGTGTCATCGCCCAGAGTTAAAAAAAAAACCCAGAGCTTTCTTCTTTGCAAGGGCGAAGCGTCCTTTAACCAAAAGGGAATATCTTTCTTCGGTGTGATAAAGAGATTTGTAACCAAAACATATCTGTTCCATATAGCACTACCATTATTCAACGAATATCAACAAAATTCAAATATACATCCAACACATATAAATGTAGAGGTATATAATACATGGTTATACATCTTAACAATATGTACAAGGTTTATTTTGGTGCGAGATGACGTATATTGTAAGATACTAACCAGTTAACCGGGTATTGTATCTATTCTGCAAACAAATAAGAATCGACAAACGTCACGAAATTTGGTGATTCAAGGGCAATAACTCTTACATACGATCTTGTGAAAATGCCAGACTATAGCTTGGGCGTTTTTCTCTATACACAGATTTCCGTCCCTGCATTTCTGGAAACTTTTAGTATTGTATGTGTATTTACAAGGATTTATAAGTGAGAAGGATTCGTGACTGTCTCTTTACATTACTAAACACCACGCGAGACGCCTATGATCCGGGAATAAAAACCGTTTTTCTCAACAAATACTTGTCTTATCGAGTCAAACGAAACACCATTGTAAAGTTTATTAAATTTCACGACGTATATTACTTGCTTTAAAGACGGAATATTTAAAGGATATGTCTTAAATTTTCGTTAAAAATAATCGGCAGCTCATGAAATGACGGCCCCGCTTCAGAAAGTAAGACGGTAACCCTCGCACCCACAAGCTACATCAAAGGATGCGCCGGCGGATATCAAAGGAAAATCAGTCGTCGCCGAACGTCACGGTCAGTGCACAAACACAAAAGCGCCTGCCTTGGACTTCCCCAAAACCCAGTGTGACTTATCCTTCTCATTTACGTCCTTGGTATTTAGAATATGATTTAATTCGTGTTGAAGCATCACCATTTGTCAAGAAATAAATGTTGATAACACTAGTAATGTACAATATTTAACAACCACAGGGTCCTGGCACGAAAATTTTTAACCAATAGTATACATACATATATTATAGTATCAAGGGTTTGAACTCGGCGGTCGAGAAAAACGGACCTTTTTTTTAAACCTTGATTATTTTAATAAATGGGTTCTATACAACATTTACGGATATCTTACCTTAAAGAGACATAATTTATCTTTCCATTGAGTGCTTGATGAACAAAATTGGCCAAGTATTGACGAAGTTATGGCTTGATGAATCGGGAAATTTACGAAAAATATGCTAGGTAGACATTTCCCTGTCCGGTCGAAATGTCGTCTCGGCTCTAATGGGCACCTCAAAAACCAAGCCAAAATCACAAAATCTACGCTTGTGGTGGTAAACAGTACCCATAACTGTGTTCATCCACAATCGCCTTTGGAGGTGTCATGACCCGTACTTTGTAGAAACTACATTTAAACATCGTGTAGCTCACTTACTTTAACCGTCACCGCCATGTTCATTTTTCTCTCGGAACGCTTCTCGACTTTACATATCATGACTACATTATGCAAATTATGTTATGTTGTGCTTGTCGGTAAACTCGAGAGGCGTCCCGAAGAACAAATGAACATGGCGGTGACGGTTAAAGTAAGTGAGCTACACGATGTTTAAATGGAGTTTCTACAAAGTACGGGTCATGACACCTCCAAAGGAGATTGTGGATGAACACAGTTATGGGTATTGTTTACCACCACAAGCGTAGATTTTGTGATTTTGGCTTGGTTTTTGAGGTGCCCATTAGAGCCGAGACGACATTTCGACCGGACAGGAAATGTCTACCTAGCATATTTTCCGTAAATTTCCCGATTCATCAAGCCATATCTTCGTCAATACTTGGCCAATTTTGTTCATCAAGCACTCAATGGAAAGATAAATTATTTCTCTTTAAGGTAAGGTATCCTTCAATGTTGTATAGAACCCATTTATTAAAATAATCACGGTTTTAAAAAAATAAGTCCGTTTTTTCTCGACCGCCGAGTTCATACCCTTGATACTATATATATATATATATCTTGATACTATAATATATATATATATACTGTTAGTTTAAAAAAGGTGTGCCAGGTCCCTGTGTTAACAACAGTGATGATAAATACAGTGATGTTGTGAAAATAGTCTATACGTTACACAGACTCTAGCTGGCTCATTCCGCGCCATCACTCCCCACTCAGGCTCCAGCTCACTCGGCACTTCAGCATCACCAATAATCACATTTCAAGCTCATTCGGTAACTCACTGTCGATTAGTCACTCATTCTACAATAACTTCTATTTATATCGTCACTTACAAAGTGGAGTAGGGATATTTTCATAAAATATATTATTTCTCTGCGAAGGCAATCCCGGTAAGTCTGATTTCATTCGATTATGCATACCTATATATATATACCCTCGTGATACTAGTGATTTCTACTACTAACCCCATCGATTTCAGCAACGATGGATTAATCAGGTCCATGATAGTTTGGCTTGTTACAATGATGACATATAATAATATTTTCTTGTATTTATATATGATTTATGGAAATATTGATTTAAATGTATCATAAATTGTTTTATGAAGAAAATGTATAAACGAGATACGCGTACGAATCATTACACATTAATTATTTATTATGATTGACAATCATTATTACATTAATTATAAAGTGAATTATAAATCAGTGATAGTAAAGATGAATAAACAATTAAATAAATACACCAAAGACACAATATCCACCAACAACAGGGATGATGAATGTGGTTGGTATTGTCTTGAAAGTTTGTCAGATTCGGTCGTGAACGCGGTTCTAAACCAAGAAAGACTTAAGTTTGAAATCCTGCTGGAAATCCATCTTCAGGACATTATGTGTAGTAATTATTGATACTTTTTGGGACCTCAAATGTAATTAACCATTCACAACAAATAATCTGTGTAATATGTGTTGTACGATATGGACATAGATGCTGTCAGGCAAAGAAATTTCTAAAAAAAAACCAAAAAAAAAAACCATAAAAAATCATTAATGTTTCTTATTAAAGTTTCCGATTCACTTATAGCAAGTCTATACCTATTTCGATCTAGTTTTAACATCTAACTAACCAAGGACGTAGATGAGAACAAAAATATTTAAGTCCCTGAGACATATTTTCTGCGAACCATCGATATCATAGACTGTGAGAGTGTGTGTTACACAAGTGCTTATTTATAAGCGAGATCTAGGTCCTTGGTGCTCTATGAAAACGTTAAAATAGCCATTCTACAAGTAACAAGTCGAGATGTCGATGACTTTTCTTTAATAATACTTATAAGACGCTGAATGAAATTGAAGGTGATATATCTAAACTCCCAATATCCGTATGTAGGCTTATACATATGCACTACATAGATATCAACTGATTTTTCCTTCAAGGCCTAATTTAGAAAAAAAATGGGGGAAAATCCTGTTAACGTTGTGAACCATGCAGTTATAAATCAAAGTCAAGATGGACGGTTATGATTGGTAACTTTTGATTAAAAAGAGAAGAACATGTATATGAAGGATTTATACGTCCTTGATTTATATGAATACAGAACAGAGCAGAAAGCGGAACTGAGTTCAAAATTTCCCGCGTTAAAAAATACGAAACCACTGCTAGAAACACAGACGGTAGCTCAACATTACAATCAATACTACTTCCGGTTGTCTTGTCCACATTTTCTACCGATTTCTTGTGCAATCGTGATTCGTTTATGGTGATTTAAGACAACTAACATGCCTCCAAAAGCCAAGAAAGATGGACCAAGCAAGAAGACAGTGGAAAAGAAAAAGGAGAAAATCATTGAAGTAAACTATCAGTCGAATACTTGATATATCATATTGAGCGCCGAAATCTTGTCCAACGTGCACATGTCACATTCATAACTGATCCATCATATTGTTAGAGATTTTTAGTTTAGTATCATCAAATTTCTTTGTTTATGTATCTGGTCTCCGTTGTATTATTGAAATATGTTGTTTTATTGATGTTTCGATGTATTGATAACGACAAGGTAAACAAAAGAACAGAAACAATAGGTCTTAAATCGTACAAATCGGAAGGCTTAGTAGGAAAACTTTATTTATTATACACATGTTACGAATAACACAGGACAAACTTTTGATACTAATAGGTCGAAAAGACCATCAAATTACGTATTATAATCAAACTAGTCTATAGCTAGAGCCTATATTGTAGCCCAAATTGGTTATAAATTTGTTGCTAAAAATAGCTCATTATTGCCCATTGAAATGTGTTGATTGGATTAAATATTGTCAAGTGCCATGTAAGTTGTAAATTAAATTCTTATTTGCTCTCTAAAGTCAATAAGTTAAGCAAATCAACTATCATATTCAATGTTCTGGTTGTCTAAGGTTTGGTCATCCTTGATACTCAAGGGGTTCCAATTATAATTACTACACCCCAGGACTATCTCATAGAAAAACTAAAAACTGAATGCAACATCACAGAACAGGTAATATAGTCATTTGATGTATGCCAAAGAGCCATGTAACAGTACACTATGCAGGGATTTTTCTACAGTAGAATCTGGGGCCGAATAAAGGACCCATTCCCCTTCGAAAATTTAGCTAAAAATTCCCAATCTAAAATTGAAAGTCTGAGTGATGTCATTCTTGGTCGACTACAATGATTGAATGAACACTACAGGCAACTTGAAATATTTCAGATGTACAATAAATAAACAGTTAAATCATAAAATAGTGTTTTTCTTTATTTAGTCATTTTTTTCCAATTTCATGTTATGCCGTGTAAAATTTCCCAATTTGATGGACCCTGGACCCTGTAAAAAAACTGTAGGAAAATCCCTGCTATGGTCGACTGTGTGGCTTTTAAGTAGGGCGTCACTCTCTCTGTAGTCCTCAAAGAAAATGTTTGCAGGCCTGTGATTGGTTCAGATTTGTTCCCCTGAGGTGCCTTCAGTTTTACTATGAGATAGTACAAGGATGTAGAAATCGCAAGTGTTCGGAACCCCGGGGACTATTGTGGATGGCATGTATATGCATAGTGACACACTAAAATGCAGCTCCTGTACATGCTGGTACCGTATTTGACCCAATAAGTGCCCAGAGTGCTTGAAATGAATATTGAAAATTAAATGGACAGCCTGGCACTTTGTGAACCAAGTTTGAATTAGCCTTTCATAAAAATATTGCACTAAGTCAGCCATATAAATCCATTGGTAATAATTCACTTACAACATATATGATACTAGATATATATTATCACATTTGTGCAAGATTTGTTTCCATTGGTGATGGAATGATGTTAAAAAGATGATTTCCCGCACTAAGCCATTTCAGCAGGAAGATTGCAAATGGTTATGTTCTATCACTACTGGAGATACTAGTCCTGAACAAACATGAACGGGTATCATTGCATGGTATGTGAATAAGTCACTTTGTAAAAAGAAATCTAATGAAAATGTTCATATTTTCATGATCTGTCTGCATATAATTTGAGGTAAGAAAAAATCAGGTCGAATAAGGGGTTAGGGTGCACGTGCCTATAGGGATAAGGGGACTTATTCGATTCAGTATGGTATAGATAGGATTTCCTTAGCTTTGTCTATGGTGGTATAGTAAATAAATTTCACAAAATATAGAGTCTTTAATTTATTTTTAAGACTGCAGTCCTCATCTTAAATCCTATTCTAGGTAATCTCCCATTCATTTAATTTTGAGTCTATCGCTTTGGAAAACATTATTTTATTAGGAAAGGATTCTAGAATATATTAAAAGTGATTTACATACATGGGACTTACCTAGACAAGTCCTGACCCTAAGATCATGAAATGGTCTAAAGTCTAAAACAGTCTTAAGTTTAAGCTTGTATTATATTTAGCCAATCACAGATGACGTCACAAAAAATTAGTCACTTTTTATTAGCTAAGCAAAAACTTCTGTTTTACGATCCTTGGGCCTGGATTCACAACTCCCTGTGGGACTCACCAAAATTTTGAAAATCCTCTATATTTCTTTGTATGGGGATTCATCAAAATTTTTAAAATTACCAGTAGTGCATTAAAAAAACCTTCATAAATTTCTGTATTAATGTCTCTATCATTTTTTGTAGGATAAAACATTTGGCCTGAAGAACAAGAAGGGAGCCAAGCAGCAGAAGTTCATCAGTAATGTCACAAACCAGGTCAAACAGGGCAACGTCAAAGCTTCTAGGGTATGTGGTGTAGGATATCAAACCTGGTCAAACAGGGCAATGTCAAAGCTTCTAGGATATGTGGTGTAGGGTATCAAACCTGGTCAAACAGGGCAACCTCAAAGCTTCTAGGGTATGTGGTGTAAGGTATCAGAACAGCTAGAACGTCTGTTGTAAAGTTCATATATGAAGCCTTTATCTTTCACTCGCAGAAGATTTTTTTCCCAATGCAATTTTATAGATTTTCTTAAATTAATTTAATAGTAACTTGAAAAAGTCAATAACAGTGAAAAAAGGGCAAAGGAAGACTAAAGTTGAGAAAAATGGTGTTAAGAAATCGAGTATAATTTCTTATGAAATATAAAAAAAAAAATCAATCAAAATCCCCCTGCATGTGTATAAATTATATTATTTAAAAGAATCATAAAACATCCTATCTACTGGCTATGTCTGTGTTGACGTTTCCAATTTTAGAACTTTGCTAAATTTAGACAGGGCTTTTCCATAATTTTAATGGTCAAAACTGGACAACATATAAGCAGAGCTAGACTGTCGTTTTGATATGTAAGGACATTCAGAAGGCCAATGAACGCATTTATACTTGTTTTCTTTGCCTGACTATTTGTCACATATTTTCTCAACATCAAAGCCATTGGTCACATTCCCACAGCAGTGGAAAAAAAAACCCAGAGTGAAATTTTCCTTTAGATATTGAGAATGTTTCGTTTGATGATTCATATGTAGAACTAAATGCACCTTTATCTTTTGATTACACAGGCCGCAGACCCATTCATGGAAAGCAAAAAGAAAAAAGAAGAAAAGGCAAAGGAGAAAGATCTTCTGAATACTCTGTTTAAGCCTGTACAAACAGTATCTAAAGGTAACATGGGTATTTTCTTATTAGATTTAGATCTAGACTTCTTTTATTTTACAAATGAAAAGCAAGTTCAGCAATTCAAGAGAATTGACTGCTCACCTTTTGCAAAGCCTTCGAAGGCTCTGGATTCTGTCCCTTGACCAAAATACACGATAGTCTATTAAAATGGTAGTTTCTGCTCTTGCTTAGCGCTCAGCATAAAACCAGCGAGTCCCAGAAAAAAACTCCAACCAGTGATCAGTACCTGGTATCTGCTCCCTATGGGATTCAAACTCAAGATTCATAGGTAGACATTGGACAGCTTGTGCTAAAATACCTGAATAGCTTAACCACTCGATCATCTAAAGCCCCTGTAAAAGGGGGGAAAACGTTCTTTCTCAATCAATCGAGAAAAACACATGCAATTCCATGTCAATATGAAATTCTTTGATTCATTCACTCATTCTCCCCTATTTACACATTTAGACCCTTCTTAATTAAGGACTTGAACATTCCATTGTGAATTTTGAGGGGTGTTTGAGTTAAGTGATTCTTTTGTTAATAGGTGCTGATCCCAAGTCTGTTCTCTGTGCGTTCTATAAACAAGGACAGTGTACGAAGGGAGCCAAGTGTAAATTTTCTCACGACTTAGCATTGGATAGGAAAGGAGAGAAACGTAACCTCTACGAGGATTCTCGGGACGAAGGTAAAGTCAATAGAGTTATCTCTCCTTGTTGTGTTAGGAACCAAATAAATTCTCTCAAGACTTAGCATTGGATAAAAAACGAGGGAAACACAATCTTTAGGAAGATTTTGGGGATAAAGGTATAGTAAATAGAATTATCTCCCCTTGTTATGTTAGAAGCCAAATGTAAATTCTCTCACAACTTAGCATTGGATAGGGAATGAGAGAAAGGCAACCTGTACAAGGATTCTTGGGACGAAGGAACAGTAATTAGAGTTATGTCCCCTTGTTATTTTAGTGTTGTCCTGTTATCTATGAAATACAAGATGAAACTCAACCTATCCAATCATTAATTCATGTTTTTATTAATGATTAATTAAGTGGTTAATGAAACTTATTGTAAATAAATAAATAATGTTAAAATAGTCATAAATATATCTAAGTTCAGTGATTTTTCTCCTTATATAACTGGGGTCGTTTACCGACCCCATTCCCAATGCCAAACCCCCCTATTTTTTTCCCAATTACAATGAAAAATTCCCAAATCAAATTGCTGAAAACCAAATAAATCCCTCCACTCATCTAATCTAAAAAAAACACTACTTTGAAACTGTTGTGATGGTCGTCACCTTTTGATGAATTGATACAGTTTACTGTTTTACAATATCTTATCACCTATAATACCATGTTAAGTAATGAGTAACTTTTTCCCAAAACTGCTCTTTTTGCATTTTAAAATTCCCAATTTGTTACAAAAACATTTTCCCCAAAATACCCTGAAAAATCACTGAAGTTATAATCACTCTTTCAATTTTGTTTAAATTGTTTTCATCTCAGACACCATGGATAATTGGGATGAGAACAAGTTGGAAGAAGTTGTTGCTAAAAAACACGGAGAGAATGAAAAAGCCAAACCAAAAACTGCTATCGTGAGTAGAAGGAATCTTTGTTTTGTGAAGTCATTTGTGTTAGGTATAAATACAATTTCTTAATGATATGATTTGTTTATTGTTTACAAATGAACAACAATATTTCTGTTTTACAAAGACATTTAAAATCAAAACGTAATATTGTCAGTTCATTCAAACACAAATGTTCAAAGTTAAACTTTTATTTGACTAATTTTGAGTTTCATGAAAACCTCAAATATAATAAAAAAAATAATGATTATAGGTATGTACTATGATAGTTTGATTTAAATAATTTAAGTCAATATTCTCTAATTCAACATTTCATATATGTATTTCAGTAATGTTTATTTCAAACTTTCCTTTCAGATTTGTAAACATTTCTTGGATGCTGTTGAAAACTACAAATATGGATGGTTTTGGGAATGTCCGAATGGAAAAAATTGTCATTATCGGCATTGTTTACCACAAGGTATAATTGTTACAAGATTTTTAACATGTCATACATACATGTACAGTACTTAATGCGTCTAACATTCCCTCGAAACGAACGCGAAACGCAAAACGCAAACGAAATGTTAAACGAAAACGAACGAAAACGCAAACAAAAAACGAAAAACCCAAACGAAAAACGAATAGCGTAAAACGAAAAACGCGTTTCGTCAAGCGCTAAACGCAAAACGAAAAACGCAAACGAAAAACGAAAAACGTAAACGAAGTGAAAGCGTGACCGGAAGACCAGAATGCAATCATAAATGTCGATCGGGACTTCGGTAGCTTAGTGATCCGGATTCTGAAAGCGATGTCTATTTTACGTTCGCAATTTTGATTTAGTACGATTTATCATTATGAAAAATATATCTTGTCTTAGAAAATATGCAATTGTTATAAATATATTACCAATAAGTATGTGATTACGTATATATATCCAAGCATTAATACATTTTTTTTAACTTATAAAGCGAGATTTTAAAAATAATTATAAAACATGCATGTGTATAAATAGTCTTCAATCAATGCTAGTATTTATAAGTCTGCTCTGAATTTGTCACACATACTAGTACTGTTTTATATAAATTATCAGTTTCAGAAAAGAAAACACTTCAGAAGAACTTCTTATTTTAGTGTAGGTATTGTGAACATGTACGTTTGACTACTGCAAGTATAAACCCTAGGTCTAGCGGTTAGGTAGTTATATTTTACATGTGTATATATATATGGCTCCAGAGGAGGTCCCCGTACCGGCCGTTATATAGATATCAATGTGGACACTCACCTGTAGCATTTACCCGACCCATTTGGAGGTCTTATATAAATTTGCTTTATAATTCACGGACAACACATGTACAACACTCTACCCCTCTCCATCCCCACTCCCCCTCTCGATTTACCTGCTTTCATTTATACCATTTGTTATTTGACAGCGGCATATTTTGATTTTGTGTCAACTTGTATCACACCTGGTCAAGTGCAGTCACCCATGAACAATGGCTCATGATCGCTGATACGTAGCCTCAGACGCGCACGGCCCCTCACATGTTTATTTAGGCTACGATGTATAATACGCGTACGTGACCCCGTGCATGTACATGTACCAAAGCATACCACAAAAACAACAATTTTGTGTTATTCTAGTCATTACAGAAAACCAGCTCTATGGTGTTTTATTCCTCGTGTGTTTTGTTACATCAACATACCAATAAAATACATGATCAATCATATCAATGGGCAATACGTGTAAATACAGAGATACAGTTGAATGTACATGTATCAACTGTCAGTTCGTGTTGTATATGTATATATATATAAGTCAATTATGATTTGATATCTATTGACTTCGGTACGTTCTTAATTTCACATAAAATATTTAAAAAAAAAGTATTCGTTGTATGGTTGAGATATTATTAATTGTGTTATTTCATTATTAGAATAGTGTGTATCACTAGAAAATAATGTGATCAAATGCTAACAGTGATGAGTCGGATATAATTTTTTTATAATGTATGCACCAATGAGTTATATCTATATTATGACCAGCAGTACGGCGTCCTGTGGCGTGAGTTCACACCTGTCTGTAATCCCTCAGTCCACTTTATCGAGCCCCGCGGGTGTTACAAGTGTATATTGTACCTGTCCCCCTGTAGCACATACACGTGTATAGCTAGTACTATATAAGACCTTGCAGAAAGGTATACAAATGATCATTACTATCAAACAATGTGTGCAGGTTACACGTATCAAATGTAATTAATGTCTAGATACAAAAGGATTTTTTTTAAAATTTATTTGTGTATGTACATTGTCCAGAACACGTAAATTTATCGGCCTACACCGTCGTTTGACTCCACTTTTAGTTTAGCCAACACATGCGCAGTCAACCATTCCTAATCAAATATCAATGAATAACATCCGGTAAACGAATTGGAACGCAAACGCAAACGAACGAAAGCCAAAACGAATCAAAACGCAAACGAACGCAAACGAAATCGAATCGAAACGCAAACGAACGAAAACGCGAAACGCAAACGAAAAACGCTCGACGAAACAAAACGCAAACGAAACTAAACGAAAGAAACGCAAACGAATCTAAAACGCGTTTGAGGGAATGTTAGACGCATTAAGTACTGTATATAGTTTCTTGTACTTCTGGGCCGTTTTTGTTATACAGTTTGACTGGTTGGATCAAGTTGTTTGTTTATGAATTAAAGACAGATCTGATGATTTCATATTGTTTTCAGATAAGCATCAAAATCTGCAGGTCTGTAAGGATTTATTCTTAGAATAGTTACTTTTACAAATGGTCGAACCAGTTGTTCTGAATAAACGAAAGCGACCCAAGACTGCTGGAAAAAAAATATAAAAAAATTGGATGCTTCCCCTTTCCTTACCAACTCTTCAAAGATTTTAACTACTCAACCTTTTTTTTCATATTTTTTTTTCTGTATGAATCCGTAACTATGTCCTGAAACACGACATTGTAAAATTGTCTATAAAATCTGCTTCTTATTGTTACTTAGAATTATGATAGCTGAATTCAGACAGTACCATAGCGAAAGTAAACAGACAAAAATAACCGAATTTTGTTTCAAATTAGACCTCTGAATTATAATGATGCTCTGTGAGCACAAATTGCAACTAATACATATTAAACTTGACCTAGTTTCATAAACATTTCTTATCGTTAAGAAATTCCACAAATAGATTAAAATACAGATCCATATTGTCACTATTTTAAACCAATTAGGAATTCCATAACTAACATTCTACATGTGATAGAAGTTAAGGAAAACACATATGGATGATTTCATATTTAAGAAATTTCTTAAAACAAAGAATGTTTGTTAAAAACTGGACTCTAGTCATCAAGTCACCAGTTGCTTTTGATTAATAATTTTTGTTTTTACTTGGCATTTAGGTTTTGTATTGAAGAGAGACAAGAAAAAACTCGAAGATAACGAAGAAAAGATTTCTATAGAGGAACTGATTGAAAGAGAGGTTTGTAAACATATATAATGCTTAATTAGTAATCAGGTGTACTGAAAGGTGTTACTATTTTCAGTAGGAAATCTTAGCTCAGTCTATCTTGAACACATTGTATTGCTCTATCTTTTTATAAAGGCCTTCTACCTTTCCGTAACAAAATCAATTCAAACAAAAAAAACCCAATTATAATAACTTAAGAAATTATATGGCTTAAGATAAGGTTAAAACACCAAATAAATGCAAGATTTAAACATAGTCTATGATTACAGTGAAGATTCATTTCACTTTTTCCCCGTCTGACGCATTGATCGTCGACTAAATAGCAATAATTAGGATGATGGATGGAAACATAAGACAATCCGCGTTATGAAATTAACATTTGATATATTTTCGTTAAATTATTCAGAAGGTGATGATACGTGTAGTATTAAAAGTAAGATAACTTTTGCAACTCTACAATATAATCAATCTAGACGTTCTTCATTCCAACCTTAAACATTACAAGCTGTTATTACTGTTCTTGAAGGCATGTTTCATTTTGTGAGCGAAAATAAAGTCATTTTCACTGTAAATCAATATCTACCAACAAGGGCAGGTAACTCTGTAATAGATAAATACAGAATAGCATCATGTGTTGTTGATATATTTCTAAAAGTTCTAGTACCTTGGTATGTTTGTGTGAAGAATAAGGATTAACAATGAACTTTTATATATTGTAAAATATGATTTATAACGAAACTATTAAAGATGCTCCACCGCTGACAAATGGTATTTTTTCACTATCAAAAACAGGAGCAGACGATTTAGTATTTTTCTTCAGTCGTAAAAGTTACTTACTTTACACCATTACCACCATTGAAAAGTTTGAGCTTCTAATTTTACTTCAAGTTAAAAATATGTAAAATAATTAATTGCATCCCGAAAGCACTATATCCTATATGGAATGAAATACTGATTGTGCATGCACCAAAGGCTAAAGAAATTATTATTATTTTTTTTTTTTGTGATAATAAGGCACATATATACACGATTAAACACCAATTATTGTTCAAATAATAAATATCATTCATGCTCTGTTGGTGGTGGAGTATCTTTAAAATCATGTTTTAAAGATGCTCCACTCCTGGCATATCATAAACAATAATCATCATTTGAACCATAACTGATATTTAATCCTGTACATATTTTTCTATAATGTCTAATTATTACAAAAATATATCTAAAATAATTTATCTTGCTTTTGGTACATGCACAATTGGTACTTCATTCTATATAGGCCATAGTGCTATGGAATTTTTTTGGGACACGATTAATTATTTTTGATATTGAAGTAAAATATGAAGCTCAAACTTAATAAGGGTGGTAATGGTGTTAAGTAAGTAAATTTTGTAACTGAAGAAAACTATGAATTTGTCTGTTACTGTTTTTGATAGAGGCTGTGGAGCATCTTTAACAAAATCTGTACTGCATATCTGAATATAGTTTTTGATTTGATTGGCACTTGAGCACAAAAAAAATGTTTAAAAATATGGTTTGATTTTTTAGAGATCGGCACTTGGACACAACACAACTCGGGTCACCTTAGAGACATTTTTGGCATGGAAAGAAAGGAAGGTTTGTTGAATTAAGTCATTAAGAAGGTCTTTACACTTGCTTTCATTAATCAAATTTATTGTATCTATATATATGCTCTATATATTCTACTATATATTATATATTATATTTAATTGATACAATTAATCAATGCATGTATCTGAAATCTAAATAACTTATGCCTGGTATTTTGTAATATAAGATGTTTATGTATACTTTCTTTTATGGTTAAAAACTCAAAAAATATTTTTTCGTGAAAGAAATATTCAGGTTTTTTTCAAGGATTTGAACGAAAGAATTGTTTCATGGAAAGAATTTTTCACTGTTTTTCATGGTGGAGAATTTGCATTACATCAGACATATGTCTATAAGGATCCAGTGTTATATAGAAAACAACTGTTGCTATTACTTCCTTGACCCATTGTACATTACGTCATACTTTAGCGAATAATTTTAATGGTATTGTGTCCTGATGAAGCCCAAACCGCGCAAAACTGATAGATCTACTACCGGAATAAATCTTAAAAACACCCGCCTCCTGCCTGTTTAGATTGTCTCTTCTGAATCTTTACACAAGTTTACATTTTTACATTTCAGCGGAAGGAAAGAATAGCTGCAGACAAGAAATCAATGGATAAAAAGAAATCAGATTTCAAATCTGGAAAAACGACGGGAGTAAGTGAAATCACATATTTTACTGAAAATTTTTATTGGGTGTATGTACATTCCGTATTTGTCAAAATTAGTGCCCATGGTGGTTAAAAAATTATAACAGAGTGGATGCTTATTAGCTAAACGTAACAAAAATGTAAGTTGTGTGTGAAAAACCTGGAAAAAAGTATGCCTATTTTAACTTTTTCTGTTTTCATATTTTATTGATCTATCCCAGTAACATTGACACACTTTATTACGTCATGATTCACATGTGAATGTTTATCACTTACAAAGTCATGTAATAAGGGATTACAAGGGTACAATGCTGATGTTATGAGCATGGGATGGGATGGGGGCACTTGAATTAACTCCTCCAGAAGAGAGGATGGGCGCTTATAGGGGAGGGGCGCTAATTACAACAAATATGGTATGTGTTATTTCCTAGCACCATATATTACTGTTGAATTTTGCAATTTTGTTTGACTTTTCTGTTATTGCCAAAATTGTTCTACGAAATATACCCAATGGCTGATGAATCATATATCATTTAAGTCAGATTGCAAAATTTAAAACCCATAAAATATTATTTTCACTTCGTGCTAGGATGTTAACTCTGTAATATGCAAAGATGGAATAGAAGTAGTCAAAGATTAATATCATAACCAATGCATATTCATGAGAGGACTATATTCATCTAATTTGTGAACTCAAGTCTATTTTGTTTAAATTTTCAGATTAGTGGGAGAGAAATGTTTGAATTCAACCCTGATTTTGTTGCTATGGATGACGATGAGGCTCAGGAAGGAACGTTAGAGAGAGAAGTAGACCCTGATGATGTGAGTTTAATTAAAATATTCATTAAATCAATAAGTTCACATATTACAGACATCTTATATTTTAAAGGAACATTAGGTGGAAATGAAAATTGATTTGCTTTAACCGTTTATTTGTTGTAAGCGTGTACATTATTAACATGTAGTACTGTATTATGAACAGTAAGCTATTAACTTTTTGGACTCTAAAGAATTGATTTGTTTAACAGTGAAAAAGATCAAGGAATAGACCTTCAAGTTCTTATGAAAGTGTCAGTGGAAACATTTATCTTTCCCTATGGGCAGCGTTAAAAATTAACGCCTGTCTGTCTGCCTGAGACCAACGATAGTTGGGCAGATATTTTTGTCCATGTAGCTGGTCCTTTGACCGGCAACTTTTGATCGAGATGGAGGATAAAAGCAAAATTAGCTGTAAAATTGTGGAAAAGTCGAGGATCAGTCTGTACAAAACAAATTTTCGTAATATTCTGGTTTTCAGTCAACTTTGCTGAGAGTGCACGATACTATTCTGGTTATGCAGATATATTTTGATAGTAAAACTATTACATGCATTGCTAGTAAATTTTTGTAATTATGTAAGCAACAAGAATGAATGGTTCCTTTGTAGGGTCTAGTAATTTTTTGGGTCAGTCTGTCCTTAGGACCGACTGGAAAAAATCCTTAAGGGAGAACACTGCCTATGGTTGTGTTGTTTTAATGACAGAAACAGGTTTTAACAGAGGAAAAATTCAAGCTCTTAGAAAAACTGATTATTAAAGGATTTGTGCAGTCAAAAATGATAGTTTCAGTTTATGCTGGAAATGGCTTTATTAGACCGTGTAGAAACCTCTCCATGCCGCGCGCGACCGGAATAACCTGTAAACCGCCAATATCGAGGTCAAATTTTCTGACCACCCGATTATGCATATTTTCTAGCTCTAAACCGTGTGACGTCATAATAGTCCGTGGCTTATAGCAGCTGTACTATAACTGATGTGCTGTCACTTACATCGACGGTCACAGGAAAAGCCGATCAAAGATTTTTTTATGATAACTTTTGAGTGAAGTTAATCGTACAACAACTTTGGCTCGAATATAAATAACTAAAAGAGTGAAATTCGATGTTTCAAATACTCTAATTTATGCTCTAATAGCAGGTATCTTCGTGTAATTATGAAAGAAAATCCACACAGAAATAAAAGTTTCAGATTTTTTATCGAGAAGTTCAGCAACGAATAAGCTTTAATTAGATAATATTTTCCTGTAGTCTGTATCTTTGATACATTGTGAATTGCAAAGTTTGTGACTGTAAAATGAAATTTTACGTAACAATTTAAGAAATCCTTGATTAAAGCATCAAGGATATGATGCTTGACATACGTACACACCAATGATTGATCATTACAAACATTGTGTTGTGTGTTGCTAACCGAATATATCGAGATACATTTATTAAAATACCGTAAAACGTTTCAATATGTGGTAAAAAGAATTTACTTTTGATATTATAAAAGATCAAATAATTGAGATATGAAGCAAAACAAACTATGTTTTCAGACCGTGCGGTCGCTTTCAATTTTCAATTGATATACGAGTAGATACACCGATATTTTAGATATATAATTAGCCATGCCTTTGGTTTGATGGTTATGTAATACCTTGACCACGATGTTGTTTACCTGTACACAACGCCATTCATCGAACTCACCTGTAATTACCTGGCCGCGGGCAATTTGCTATTCGTTGAACTATATCGGGTATTTGCAATTGTCTTACTGTCAATCAGGTAAGGACATCCGTTAATTGGATTGTGATTTGAATTATGGAAACCCCGTACATCTATGCTCTAGGTTTTTTATTGTCACCTCCATTTTTAAAATGAAGATGTAAAAGCAAATGGAAATAAAATATACCTGATCATACCTAGGAATATATATTACATACACACATATATATGTCGTACACAGGTAAAACAAAAATGGAAGGTGACTTATTCAGAAACAAAAATGGTTCTAAGAACTATTTCAACTAAAGGTTTAACTTTAAAAAGTATTCCAGTCTAGTACTGTAATTACGAAATTATAATGCCTGTATACAAGTAATTTCAATTTTCATTTGAACACTTTATATGGTTACTTTTTGGATTTTACGATAAATGTTCATATATCATACTATTAAATCTCGGTATGATATACAAAACGGTCGACAATGAATATACTATTTTAAGGATTTAGTATAATTTTGAAATAATGAATTTAAATCTACACTTAAACTGTAATTTAGGAACATATATCAGAAATACCATTGATGCATTATTGCTTTTTAGTAAACGTTATGGATAAAGTTTCAAAGGCAACAATATAAATATACATATTATTTTCGGTATAACTTTGTTACTGTTACTCCAATATCACATAACTGATAACCGTCCACATTTTATTTTTACCCAAAAACTGTGCCGTGTTTGCATCGTTATAGCAGAAGTTTGAAATAAAAACACGGTTTCTAGGTATATTCATGCTAAATTTTGGGATTTTACTCGTAAAAAGATAGTATTACATTATACTGTTTTTTATTACACTGAAATTTACATCATATACTATCTAAATCTCAGTCCAGACTGATCCGAACATCATTTTGATATCGCTATCAAATTGGACTGATTATCTAATCTAAAGTTTGATATACCGTATGCTTGTTTGAATTTTTGAAGTGGTGTAAATGGAATGTTTTGTGAAACTGAAAACATCTACATCATAAAGCTAGAATAACCATTTACTCGAAAAACTCAAATCTTAGATCTAACGTATACGTATATATGCTGTATACATGTATAGTACTATGCTTACCTTGTGTAGCCGCGGACTACTCTGACATCACAAGACCACGTGACCACCTAGCTCACTATCCCTGAACCGTAGTCGACACTACCCGTAAATCATGACCAAAACAAACCGATAGCGCTAAAAGCTAGGCGATTCGTTGGGTGGGACTTAATTTTTCATTCATCCAAAGCAATATCCTGACGTATTATCAAAAAAAAAATTTGGCTGCACAAATCCTTTAAAGATGCTCCACATCTGAGAGAGAATTAACAATATTTATCATCTGAACAATAACTGTCATATGTTTAACCTTAAATATATGTGTCTACTTAACACAAAAATTCATATAAATAATTTATTTTGCTTTTGGTGACTGCACAATTATTGCTTCATTCCATATCATGACGCAATGAATTATTTTGATATTGAAATAAAATCAGAAACCCAAACATTTCATTGGTGGTAATAGTGTAAAGTAAAAAACTTTTGTAATTTGATTAATTTTATTCGACTGATGAATACAATTTGTCAGCTGTGGAGCATTTTTTTTTCGCCCGCAACGATAATGCCATACTATGGTGTTCCTTTTTTTTTGGGGTGTTGTCGTCAACATTTTACTTTAAAATTTTGCGTTTAGGTCTGTTTCTCAAAGTCCAATCCTAACCAAACTTTAAACATAGCTGGAGGACATCATTATCATCTCAACACACATTATTGCAAGGATGCAGAGGCTGTGAAACTTAGGGATGCTGAACAAACTATTTATAAGACTTGACTAAAGCTTTGTGTTTAGCTGTTTCTTAAAAACTATAAATCCAATCCTAACCCAACTTTAAACATAGCTGGAGGACATCATTATCACCTCAACACACCTAATAGTTGCAGGATTCATTTCAGGGTGTGGCATTCAGAGGCCGTGAAACTTAGTGATGCTAAAGCATACTTAGCTATTTTTCTCAAAAATCATAAGTCTTTTTTAATTTCAGATGTTTTTAAATATTCCATTATAGTTATGTTATAGTTTGTAATAACAACAATGCTGTATGGGCGATAGTAGCAATTAAGCACAATTTTCTTTTTCTATTAGAGTAAAGATAATGATATTGTGGCTTTGTTACATAGGTTGAACACGAGAGAGTGATGGAGCTTAACTTAGAGTCTGTAGCGGGGATGGCACAAATGGTCGACGGCACAGGCACAGTTTCTTCGTCATCTCAGAGACTGGGTGCCACAAGCGGGGCCGGTGACTCCACGGAAACTGCAGCCAGCAAAGCAGATGGTATGTGAAAGGGTAGTGAAGGCTGATTGCTTAACATATATTCGATATAGCTGGTTACTAGCTCACTTGGCCCGAAGCAATCAGGGAAAACAGTGGTAAATTCTTGAAATCGCTACTAGTCATAGATTTCTGCATGGATTGTAACTAATTTGGCCAGAAATATAGTTTGGTGGAGAAGGGAAACAGAGTTTGTATAAATCTTAGCTATGACCCCTTGAGATGGGGCCCAATATGGGAAATTGAAGTTTCGGAAAATTAGAATTTTTTTCTGCGTTAAGCAATGATTGATTAAAAACATTCAGCAATCAGTTATCAAAATATATTGAACTTTCGAACAGTTAATGAAATAAACCAGATTACGTTTCTAACAATTTTTGATCACTTGATGAGTTTTTTTTTTTTCTACAGAAAATATTCATGTTTTCCCCCACAGTTCACTTTAAATGTGTTTTTGGTTTCTCTATCTACAGAAAGTGAGGAAGGCAAGTTAGATTTAGCAGGAGCATTACCACCAAAATCACACACACCAGACACAGACGAGGCGATAGCAGCAGCCATGGCGGCGACGGTAAATGGGGATGCAATAGAGATTGACGAAGCTCTCTTTGATGGAGAAGACCTCGATCTGGTCGACGAAGACTTGGACACGTTAGATTTGTCCGATTAACTTCAGACTCTGTTACAGTTACCTCAGTTTGGATTAAGATTATGCCTTGGATAAAAAAGACATTTTCCTCTGAATTCTAACACAGCATTGAGAATTTCACCCCTGGCATTTGATATTGGACTGTTCCATTCCATGAACTGGAAGAGTTCAAATGTGTCTTCAGGGGTGAATAGGTTGAATTTTCGCCATCAGACATTGATATTGATGCGTCCTTCACTACATGATTATGTAATGATGATGGAATTATGGAATTGATTCGTGTCAATGATGATTGACGGATCCATCTATCCAACAGCTCAATCTATATCTGTGACATATTGACACTGAATACATGAACTCTGATTGGGATATCTAAAATAGAAATATCAAGCAAACGTTTAACAATTTGTGTCTTTTAAGATTATGAGAACATGCCTATTGCGCAGAAATCAATTTATTTATGCACATGCTACTGCTTATCATGTTTTTCCTACATGCTTTTAAATGAGGCATTAAAAAAGTTTATATGGAATTTACCCCTGTAATTTAATGATAGAATGTTCCAATTATATAATTGGAATAGTTCAAATGTACTGTGTAGGGGTGATTGAGTCAGTTAACTTGTGATTTATGATAAAAAAATCATGGTTATGGGATAAAATAGTTTCATAGTGAAAAACATGACGTTTGTGGAAAAAAATTATGTTTTATTTCTTCTCATTTGCCAATTCTATGTTGTTCTTTCTACCCCTCTACTATGTCATAGCAAAACTCAAGGCACTGTATGTATGCAACAGCAGATGAGGCAGGTAGTTTGGTCCTTTGGATCAAATAACTGGACTGTGATTGACTGTTTGGCTTTATAGTTGGTGTCACTCTCTAGAATGTCATCATCTTCAAAGGTCAATATTCTTCTCCTGAAGTGTTATCAGTTTTGCTATGACATACCGTATTCAAGGGATGGATATTACAACAGTAATATTGTGGAATATTGAGGATGATTCTGTGACTTTTTTCTGCTATATATTATACTAAAATTAAGGAATACATGAATGATGTTTCTAGTATTGATATGAGAATATTTGAATTTGTAAGATATTTTATTGTCTGCAAGATTTTAAAAGACAGTGTCAAAGTTTATTGAGTGGAATTATTTCTACCCCTTGAGTAAAATTCCTGCAAATAAAATGAGAAAGGTTGTGACGTTGTTGTTGGTATCTAACTATGATAGATTACATATACCTTATTTGACCCAATAAAGCCCATGCGCCCCTCCCCCTTTTTGAGGTCTTAATTTCAATCGCTCAGGCATAAACCAAAACTACACAAAACTGAGTAGATTTGCATATTATAAGCGTCTTATTCAAAGCACATTTATATTTTTAGCTCACCTGGCCCGAAGGGCCGGTGAGCTTATGTCATGGCGCGGCGTCCGTCGTCCGTCGGCGTCCGTCGGCGTCCGTCTGTCCGTCAACATTTCCTTTAAATCGCTACTAGTCATAGAGTTCTGAATGGATTATAACCAAATTTGGCCATAAACATCCTTGGGGGAAGGGGAACAGAACTTGTATAAATTTTGGCTCTGACCCTCCAGGGGCAGAAGGGGCGGGGCCCAATGGGGGAAATTGAGGTAAATCCTTTAAATCGCTACTAGTCATAGAGTTCTACATGAATTGTAACCAAATTTGGCGACAAACATCCTTGGAGGAAGGGGAACAGAACTTGTATAAAGTTTTGCTCTGGTCCCTCGAGGGCAGGAGGGGCGGGGCCCAATAGGGGAAATAGAGGTAAATCCTTTAAATCGCTACTAGTCATAGAGTTCTGAATGGAATGTAACCAAATTTGGCCACAAACATCCTTGGGGGGATGGGAACAGAACTTGTATAAATTTTGGCTCTGGTCCCTCGGGGGCAGGAGGGGCGGGGCCCAAAAGGGGAAATAGAGGTAAATCCTTTAAATCGCTACTAGTCATAGAGTTCTACATGGATTGTAACCAAATTTGGCCACAAACATCCTTGGAGGAAGGGGAACAGAACTTGTATAAAGTTTTGCTCTGGTCCCTCGGGGGCAGGAGGGGCGGGGCCCAATAGGGGAAATAGAGGTAAATTCTATAAATCGCTACTTGTCCTCGAGTTCTACATGGATTGTAACCAAATTTGGCCACAAACATCCTTGGGGAAAGGGGAACAGAACTTGTATAAATTTTGGCTCTGACCCCCCAGGGGCAGGAGGGGCGGGGCCCAATAGGGGAAATAGAGGTAAATCATTTAAATCGCTACTAGTCATAGAGTTCTGAATGGAATGTAACCAAATTTGGCCACAAACATCCTTGGGGGAAGAGGAACAGAACTTGTATAAATTTTGGCTCTGGTCCCTCAGGGGCAGGATGGGCGGGGCCCAATAGGGGAAATAGAGGTAAATTCTATAAATCGCTACTTGTCCTAGAGTTCTGCATGGATTGTAACCAAATTTGGCCACAAACATCCTTGGGGGAAGGGGAACAGAACTTGTATAAAGTTTGGCTCTGATACCCCAGGGGCAGGAGGGGTGGGGCCCAATAGGGGATTTAGAGGTTAATATTAAAATTCCTTCAGAAAAGAAACAATGAACCTGTATTCAGAACATTACTTGGCATTGCAAACCAGGTGAGCGATACAGGCCCTCTGGGCCTCTTGTTTTCAAATTTTTAAACCCTCTGGGCGCTTATTGGGTCGAATACGTTATATAATTCTATTGGAGCTATCAACAGCAGAAGTTTTGGTGCTAATACAAGACTGAATGGTACTAACTTATTAACGTATTTAACATAATTAGTGACCAGGGAGTTTAAAAATTGTAACAAAGGGGCGCTTATTTGGGAACCAAAATGTAAGTTGTGATTGAAAAATCAGCCATATTTTAACTCTTTCTGTACTCTTGACTTATTAATCTGTGATAGTAAACATACATATGCCTTTTACCACATTATAACGTTGTGATTCACATGTGAAATAACAATGCTGATGTTTGAAGACGTTAATTCCATGGTATGGTAACCGCCGTTTTGAAAACAAATTGTGAACTTCTCAGATCTACCAGTGTGGTTTACATGGAACGTATCTAAAATGATTCTGGAATGGTCCCGATCAAGTTATTTTTGGAGTTATAACCGATCATAGGTCCCCACTATGACATCATATCTTATTGATTTTCTAGTTGTGCAGAAGTTATATGTTCTGGTTTCAAGGACATTAAACAGCTAGTTCAAAAAAAGTTTTGATTTAGCCAATCAAAATTGACGTTTCAAAAAGTTACGTTTTATTTGAATCCAACCAACTACACTTACTACTTTCAACCATAGTTAAGGAGTTCAAAGTGGTAAAGTGCCGCCTAATCATGACACTGAGGGACTCTTTAGATCCAAAAGTCAGTGGTGCGGGTGTATAGACACAGAAAGTGGTCAGCTTCGACATCTGTTGACCAGGCTGTATGTTGGAGCTACGGGATGTGGCTACACGTGCAGCGGAAGGCAATGACAGCAGCACTTTCAACAGTGGAAGAACGCGTCAATGTAAGGAAGGCGTAAGGAAGATGGTTTTTAGCGAGGTCAGGCGGGTAGAGGAGGACAGGAGGAACTCAAAAGCTGTTGAGCTGGGAAAGCAAGGGGCGTGGATGAAGTGGGAATTGTCAAACAAGAAACTATCTTGGTCAGAAGTGTGGAGGAAGGATCAGTACTGGTTAGCTTTCTGTTAAAAGCGGTTTACGACACGCTGCCATCCCCATCAAATCTTCAGGTTAGCGTTGTCAGCTCTCTGGGAGCCAGGGATTAATTTCACATTTTTTGTCAGGTAAATGTTGTCAGATGTCGATGACACAGGGTCGTTACAAATCGTGTCACGATAAGGTCCTACGATAGCTGGCAATTATTGTTGAGGAAGAAAGGAGAAGGAAGCACCCAAAAACAATACCAGGAATTCAGAATATTTATGTAAGACGAGACAGTGGAACGGGAGAAGGCAGCTACAACATCATTACTGGACAGAGGAAAGGGCTGGGGACTCAAAGTGGACCTGGACGGAAGGCTTGTTTTCCCACCAACAGTGAAGACTTCATTACGTCCAGACATTGTTCTGGTATCGAACCAGTCCAGAACTATCATCGTAGTGTAACTCACAGCACCATGGGAGGAAAATTGTGAAGAGGGGCATGAAAGAAAGAGCTTGGAGTATCCGGATCTAATAGCAGACTGCAAAGAAAATGGATAGAAGACATGACTGTTTGCAATCGAGGTTGGACGCAGGGAGTTCCAAGTAAATCAACAAACAAACTCCTGCAACACTTAGGAGTACGGGGAAGGCAATGTGATCAGCCTTGAGGAGAATTGGTGAAGCTGCTAAGAAAAGCATCCTGCTGGTTGTAGCACCGTCGGAGCGACTTGGAATGAAAGTCAAGATCTGTCGAGTAGTGGATTGACCACCACTACTGACCCACCAACTGGATGGTGTCGTGGTTGAAGTTGAAACCTCTTATGATTAGTTGGCGACCACCTGCCAGGAACATGATGCAGCCGTAGATCAGCTGTGAGTCTAATATTGATTGGCTATGTCTAAACTTAAGTATAAGATTGTTTTATCTGGGTCTAGTTCCATGAACTTTCGTTAACTTTGAGGAATACTAGTACCTTAACTTAGAATTCTCCATAGAAAAGCATTACATATAAGATAATGCTTTCTTACGGAACATTTGAAGTTAAAAAATGTTCTTGAAACTGAGATCTGAATACATGAAATATTTGGGGAAGGAAGAGATAGCCAAGTAGAGAATCGGACCTTCCTTCTTTTGACTTTCCTTTTCCTCATTCCATGATGGGCTACAAGTGTACAAGATTCCAGACAGATATCTTGTTGGTTGTGTTTTGTCGTGTGTATATTTCTAATATTATTCCAGAAAATAATACATTGTCATTTTATCTGTTAACACGAGCTTCATGTATCAAGATTCTCAATAGGGGAAAAAATATTTGGAAAAATGTTTTATTCACTGTTTATCATTACAAATTGTTTTTATGATGAACCTTTTGCATTTCTGTAGGAATTACCAGTAAGAAAATAAAAAATGAAAAATATGTACACGTACAATGTATGTTAACAAAATGACAAATTCGTGCATTCTTAATGTTTATTCATACAGAAAATGTAATTTGCACAATCATAAATATAATTCAGCACAACCATTCTATCGTAAATGACAACCGCATAAGTATCATTCTGGTCCATTAAGAGTGACTTCCCTTTGTTACACTGTCGGTACAATCCGTGATCGAGCCTCTCTGATCACCTCATCCTTTTTTCCGAAACTTCACAGAAGTCAGCGAGGTGAGAAGTGACCGATGTGTTCCGATTGTGTGGTAAGAAGTGACCGAGGTGTTCCGATTGACTGTCAGTACCGACGGGACTGTAGTACGGAGTAAAACGAAGATCAAAATGCTAAAATATATACCACCGGTTAGATGAGGAATCCAGAAAATGAGCTGTAGTCATGTCCCATAACTTGACCAACTCCTACATTGGTGTTCTGAATGTAAACATGGTCGCCTTCCTCCAAACTTAATACAGCCGCACAGGTTGCCACGGTGTCCTCATCTCCTTTGTACACATTACAAACACGGTCTGCATTTTTTAACATTACGAAATATACTTCACGTATTTGTTGATTAAAATGAACAGTTGTAGAGAATGAATAAAGACCAGGAACTGGTGCGGTGAATACACCATTTTGTTTGTTGTAGGCATTTCCGACATTGGTCTTGACATTATCAAATATCAATGTTTGATAACCCTCAATGCTGACAAATGGAGTTGCCCAAAGCATGGCATGAAATCCGACCTGGTTTCCTTAAACAGATTGTTCAATTCAATTAGATATGAAATTGTCAAAACCTTAGATCTTTTTCATATAACATAGTGAATTCTGAATATAAAAAAAATGTCAATATGTTAGGCATGCATGCTTATTTATCGATATATTTGTGATGATATATTTGTGAAGTGATTATCAAAACACAAAGTTCCAAAAATATTACACGTATAATCAAATGTGTAATAGTTATTTTACGTTTAAACTTCAACATCTTCCCGGTATATAAAATCTATTAACAATTTTGAGTTGGAATTTAGAAACAACAAAAGGTCACTTACGTGTACATGTATTATTTATGAGCCTATTTTCCTTTTCAAGGTCATTTATCCGTTTCAAAAGAACAGCATTTTCCTTCATGATGGAGCCTGCATTGCAAAATATGTTTGAATATCATCTGAAACATTTTTTTTATTTTAGTTGCCTGTCGTCTTTTTATTCTTTCAATCAAGGCTTTAAATTTGGCTTGATGTTTAAAATGTCCCTATTAATAATTTATACATTTTTATAATTCATTTTAATTAAAGTTATATGAGCCGTAACTGGCCGAAAATTTGGACATGTTATTTTTTCTTCAATTATCTATTTAAAACCATAAGTTTTAATGAATAAAGCTGTGAAAATCATTCAAACGGACAGACAAACATATATAATGCCTTATAAACGTTAGTTAGAATTCATAGGTTATGCACTGTGAAATTTTTGTTTTTATGCCTTATACATGTTTAGATGGAAACATGCCTTCAGAAATCACTTTACAATTACTAATAATACTGTAAAAATGTGCAATGAAATTGTGGACAACAATATGGCTTCATGGTCTGACGGTATGTACTCATTTCACTACACTGAAGATGTTAATATAATGATTTTTGGCAGTATTGCCAAAAATCATTTTCAGCTCTTTTTGTACTTATAAAGTTTAAACCTATACATAAATAGTCATTGAAAATATTGTAATGCTAAAAAGTGCAATTATAACGACTCCACACAAAAAATTATTACTCTCGTTTAACATTACCATTTCATTTAAAATGTAAAGGTGATGGGACATTTAGAGAATAAGTTACCTTAACATACCAATCTGGTCCGTGGACTCAGTAGTTGTACTTCTGGTGTCTGTGACATGCTGTGTATTGACATGTGGACCGTCACCAATTACAAATAAACATATCAGTAAAAACAATAACATTTTGAGTAATGAAATGCCGTTCCTGACTTTTTGAAACGCAAAACTAAACTGCGTAATAGTCAGCAGTTCAGCGTTTTATAGCAAATTTAAACTCTGTTATCAATACATGAAAAAATGCAGATGGCAACTAACCTTTTGTACTTTATTATTATCTTATCATTACATTTCAAGCGTCCTCGACAGTCCAGCGGTTACTATCACTGACGTTATATCCACTCCTGGACTATCTCATAGTAAAACTGAAGGCAATTTGAGCAGGAGAAAAAACTGACCAATCACAGTCTACTGATTCTTCCTTTTAAGATTATAGATTGAGACTTCAAAGCCACGCAGTAAACTACACTGTGCCGTTATTGGTGCAAATCAAAGGACATAATTACCTGTGTCTCAATAACTGCCTCCAGTTTAACTATGATGTAGTCCAGGTATGGATATAATATCAGTGATAGTAACCGGTGGAGTATCGAGAATGCCTTTCAAGCTGCAAGGGTTTTTTCTTGAATTCATAAAATGATACATGCTAACAAACATATAGTTTGGTTAAGTAAAATAATATAAATATCCGATACTCCGAGTTCGCTGAACACACGTTTTTCATATCTGAGGAGAAGTTATCATTGGAAAGTGTTATAGAAAATAAAACCTTAAAATAATTATAACGCTTTGTAATAGTAACCTCTGTGCACCAACAGAGTGCGTTGAAAGAGAAAATCTACGCTGGGCTACTATTAAAGTGTCTTACGTGCATCCTCGATACGCCAGGGGTTACTATCACTATCGTTATATTCATCCCCAAAATATGTCATATCAAAACTAAAGGCAATTAATTTGGTCCTTTTAAATACATCTACAAAATCGAATAAAGTTACACTGTTGTTTTGAAGTTAAGCATCGTTATCTTTGTAATCTTCAACGGAAGTCCCTGCAGGCCTGTGATTGGTGAATCTGTATATATTTCGTGCATATAGGTGAACCCGTGAATTTAGTGAAATGCAAACCCCTGCAAATATTAACAATTAAATACAATGGAAATGTAGTAATCTTTAAATATCAATCCATGTCGCACTCCAAACAAATTTAGTTTTGCGACATTATCATTATCAATACTTTAGGATTAAAACAAAGACGTGATATTTGGCTCTGGAGTATCGATAATGTGTTTATTGATATCATATACAAAATTTTTTAAAAGACTGAAACAATATGAGAAGAAAATTACGAAACCAATGCATTTGATTAAGTCGGAGATAACAGCAGCAATGAAACAAATATGCTAGATCAATGACTTCGTTTTTAACCGGTCGACACATTGATGAGGTCTATAAAATCACGATATTTGCTTGAGATCAATGGCAGATTTATTACCCGAATGAAAAACACAAAATTCGGACACAGCATAAACAGAGTGAATAACAGAGTGAATGTTGCTTAAAAGCATCAGTAGTGTAACCCCAGGGATTGATAATTTCTTTATTTATTGAACATAAGAGCAGATACATTAAAATTTGAACTTGTTTCACTTGAAAATAAAAGAATCTAAAATAACTAATTGCATCCCGTCAATAATCAATAACATTATGCGCTATATGGATATGGCACTGATTGCGCAGACAGCAAAAGCGAAACGAAATCTTTGTTTATGTA
Organism: Argopecten irradians; assembly: GCF_041381155.1. NCBI lineage: Eukaryota > Metazoa > Mollusca > Bivalvia > Pectinida > Pectinidae > Argopecten > Argopecten irradians. The sequence goes on along the minus strand of NC_091149.1, from coordinate 9,273,793 downwards.
TTTTTGTATATATATATATATACACGATTAAACATCAATTGTTGTCAAAATGATAAAAATTGTTTATGTTCGGTCATCTCTCAAGCTGACAGAGCATACATTATACTCATCGTTTGAAAAATAATTTGTTTTTAATCGTGTATCTTTACATGTTAATTAACAAAAAAAAGGCAAAAAAAAAAAAAAAAAAAAAAAAAATACATAGTAACTATAGTATAGTAACTTATTTTGCTTTTGGTGCATGCGTAACCAGTAATTAATTTTTCTTTCTGTGCATGGCCTATCAGAACTTCACTCCATATAGGACATAGTGTTACGGAATTTTTTCGGGATGCAATTAATTACTTTTTAATATTTTTATCTTGAAGTCAAATTAGAAGCGAACATTTTTCAATGGTGGTAATGGTGTAAAGTAAGTAACTTTTGTAAAGGAAGAAAAATACTAAACCTATTTTTTTTCTTTTCACATTTTATAGGAATTGAAGCCGAAAATAGCAATCATTTTTAAAGAAAGAAAATGAAACACACTGACCCCAATTCGGATACCGGTTTTAGAAAGATTAATTTTAAAAAAATCTGCCTGGTTCGTCAACAGAACATTTTGCAATGAAGGATTGTGTGTAACTATTATCATTTTCAAAGACAACATTACAACATTAACCTGTTTTGTCAGTTATGCAAACTGTCAACTGATGTTGAAGATATTGAAAATAAAATAAAAAATCAATGGTCACCCCTCAACTGTTACTCACGGTCACTGCATCAATTCGACTTGTCTTTGAGCTAGAGTGAATTCAACCATTCAAGTAAATCGATACCTACATGAAAAGTGTTGGGTGATGATTACCATAAACAAAAGTGAAATATAACGAAAACATTTGTTACAAAACATACATAAAAAGTTCAAAGTCCTTTTTAATATGTTATGAAAGAAGACTGCTACAGGCATTAATTAAACTGCTGTTACATTACAATTTGATCATATCTTTATTAACGAGATCAGATTTGACAACGATATCATCACAACGACCCCGGATAGTTTCATATTTTATTTTCGGTGTTCATTGCCTTTTGACAATAACTTTTGTCACGTGAATGTCTCATTTGAGTATAAAAGGCAACAGCTGATTTCAACATCACTCCTAGCACCTTCTGCCAGCTGTATAAGGTATGTCACTTCATCATATATGAAAATAGGAATTGGATATAAGTTTAACACTGTATTCATATGTAGATATGTTAAGGTGTTAATATCATGAACTTCATAACGGTATGTCTTAAATGAACATATATATTTGCGGCGTGTCTACTTTGAGAGCTTAACTGAATCGGCCAAATTTTGCATCTTGTTATAATTTAGCAATTTTCTTGTATGCTACATTTTGTGTGCAGAAAATGAGCGTTCAGGACAGGAGTAGTTTCGATTAACATGTTGTGCGTTACATTTCGTTGTCGTATATTTTTTTTATTATTGATACATATAAAAATTTCCTATTTAGAAACAGACTTATCTCAACATAAGTATTATTGTTTATTTCATTTTAAAGCTAAATTGTATTTTCAGAATTCATTTGGTTATCATTTACTTGCTTGTTTCTCATTTTTCTCTTTTTTTTTTCTCAGAAAAACAGCGACAGAAATAATGGATTTCGGTTTTCCGCTTGTGTTAGCACTGCTAACACTCCCTGGGGGTAAGAACGCATAGTCTTTCTGTATAGATTGTTTAGTCTATCTCAGTGGTTCTATTGCCAAATATGCACCACTGGGTTTAGTGTGTATGGTGCATATTTCTTTTCAGTGGTTCTATTGCCAAATATGCACCACTGGGTTTAGTGTGTATGGTGCATATTTCTTTTCAGTGGTTCTATTGCCAAATATGCACCACTGGGTTTAGTGTGTATGGTGCATAATTCTGTCATCGTGTTATTTTGGGTTGCGCTTTCGAGATCATTATGACGATCAGTTGAGTTAACACGACTTATTAAGATATTTATGTCAGCAAGTCGACTAACATTACGGGAAGTCGACTTATATTCTGGAAATTTGACGTATCTTATTACGACGAGATCTATGATAGTCATCTTATAAGAAATAACTTATGAATGTGAAATAAATTCCATATCCAATTACCCCGAGTGTGACCTGTTTCTACCACAATGAAATAATATACAAGTCCAAAATAAGAGAGCGTTATTTGCCGACATATGCAAATAAGGTGTAGTGATGTCATCATAAGGCAAAAAAATGTCTGTTTAGGGTTACATTGGAAAAAAAAAATAGGGTCGGTTGGTCGGGAGGGTGATTTTTTCTTTTCTTTTTGTTTAGTGTCTCTCACTCTAAAATGATGCCGGAACCGGAATCTGAGATCGAAATTCCGACTTTTATTTTTTTTTTCGTAGAAAAGTGGGAAAAAAAATTAGGGTTGGGAGTAAAACAAATTAGGGTCGGTCGGGTAACCCTAAACAGACATATTTTTTTTGGCCTAAATAAATATGCACTCATTGATTTTCAAAAATCTGAATAACTTTAAGAATGTGTTGAAAGAATGAATAGAGTGGAATGACATGACGAATTATGGTAAAAATCTATTTAGCTGAAAATTTATTTGATAAGACTTAACTTGATAAATTCTCATCGAAATCCCTGACTTCACCAAGTTTCTTTCAAGTTTTCTCTGATTTTTGTGATCTTTCTTAATAATATGAACATTCCATTTAATTAGCTCTTACTGTTTCTTGGTTGTATGAAGTATGGTCTGTTTTGAAAATGATTTGAAATTCGACAGTATCAACAACATGACAAATATTTTGAGCAAACCAAACCATCTATTCTGTCAAATGTGTTTTATTAAAACTATTAGTAAATAACATTATAAATGGTAATGAAAAAGGATTAAGTCTCATTTATTATGAAAGACTATAGGAAAATCAAAATTAGATTAAAAGATGGATACAACGAGTCTCCTTAACTCATATCTATAATATTAGTTGAAAATATTATTTTAGGCCCCATATGTCCACATATAGTAGCAAGGAAAGAATACCATAAACCGATAATTTTACCGTCAGAAAAGACAAACAAAGGAGTTTTCAATATCTATGTATGTTGTACAGAACAGCCAACTGAATAATTTTACGTAGACCACAGCGTTAAAGTTTTGTAATGAATTATTAAATCAAAAAATTGTTAGTTAGCTTTTGTGTTCTATAGTTGAAGTCTAGGTTCTCATATAATAGCTATGCAGGAATAATTACTTGCCAGAAAACATTTTTACTTTTGAAATTTATAATTGTAATGTATTATTAAAACAAGGGAATATTAGTTAGCTATTGTGTTCTATAGTTGAAGTCTAGGTTCTCATATAATAGCTATCTAGGAATAATTACCTGCCAGAAAACATTTTTACTTTTGAAATTCATAATTAGTCAGCCAATCAGCGGCCGGGTTGAAATTATATCCTGGGTTAAATTTTGTATATTCAAGAGGCCATTTTTCATTTAGTTGGTTGTTCCCTAATTTGTTTCCAGATAGATATATTGATTTGAGGAACACCAATATCTACACTCTGTATGTTGATATTTGAAGTATGGGTACGAATGCTTTCTTTTTAGCGTCATCCACAACCTATAACAGGTATTATCCATGTGGTGCTTTCTTTTTAGCGTTATCCACACCCTATAACAGGTATTATCCATGTGGTGCTTTCTTTTTAGCGTCATCCACAACCTATAACATGTATTATCCATGCGGTGCTTTCTTTTTAGTGTCATCTACAACCTATAACAGGTATTATCCATGTGGGGCTTTCTTTTTAGCGTCATCCACAACCTATAACATGTATTATCCATGCGGTGCTTTCTTTTTAGTGTCATCTACAACCTATAACAGGTATTATCCATGTGGTGCTTTCTTTTAAGCGGCATCCACAACCTATAACAGGTATTATCCATGTGGTGCTTTCTTTTTAGTGGTATCAACAACCTATAACAGGTATTATCCATGTGGTGCTTTCATTTTAGCGGCATCCACAACTTATAACAGGCATTACCCATGTGTTTTTTCTTCTTTTTAGCGTTATCCACAACTTAAAACAGGTATTAATCATGTGGTGCTTTCTTTGTAGTGCTATCAACAACTTATAACAGGTATTATCCATGTGGCTGGTGTACATTGGAGGGCTCCAAATGTGAATGGCTATCAACAACCTCCGTCAAGTGTTCATGTTTTAACAACCACAGTTGCCGTACTTTCGTTTACTACTCTGATCGTAAGTATATTTTTCATACCTAAAAAATACTGTAAACCAAATTCTTTTGAAGTGTAATATATTTTTGAGCAATTCGAAAAAAAAAAAATGAAAAAATTGCTATTTTAATGTCGTTTGGCATGAAAATGCAAAATTCAATCTCCGCAATAAATCTTTTTTTTTCGCGTGCGATTTACTTTCGCGGATTTTGCAAAAATTTATTTCCGCGAATAAATACATGTCATTAATAAATATATATTGAACGAAATATATTTTCATTCTGCGACAATTTTTCTCCTCGAACTTGTTTTGAAACGGAGATCGCGAAATTTCATACTTGCAAAAGAACGTATGTTTACAGTATAGTGTTATGTGAAATTGACCTTTATATACCTTTTTATATAAGTCATTCAATAATATCTCAATGTTATTTGTGAATCTAGTTTCGCGTGTTCATAGAAATATTTGAACTCTTTACGGAATCGTTGATGTATTATGAAATGGAATATTGTTTTTGAAATCGAATACATATCCCATCCTTCATTTTTCTCATATGCGCACATTTTGACATGGTGAACTTACTGCTTTTCATTTTTATTTCAGTTTTATAAATGTATAAATATTGTGATTGAAAATATAAAAAAAACTTAACTAGATTATGTTTAAAACAAAAACACAGAATTAAGATGATAATGCAAGTTAAAAAGTATTTGATATTCAAAAACATATTTTAAGACTCGTTTATGAGTCGCTTCTGTTAACCTTTTGTGCTAGGCATTGTAGCAACAATGTTATCATTTCATTCTTCTTCATTGCCATTGATATGTGTCTTAAGATTCAATTATTTGACATATAAGTATCAGACATGTAAATATGTATACAAAATGGTTGGCCCGTTGTCAGTATAATGTGACAGGATGGAGTGTGTTGCTTGGTGTCTGTGGTAGCATGCTTCAGTGATATATCACTAGTTCCTATCCACTATACAAGAAAAAGAAACAACACGAATGTTCCGCAGTCTTCTGAAAAGACGCAAACCACACTTCATACACTCATACACGCTACATACACATACATTGGAGACTGTCCTTACACGACCCAGGCTGTCACAGTTGCAATATGACGTTAATATAATCCAAATAAATAAAAAAAGAAAAAGAAAACGTTTGGCCCTCTCCGACCCTACAGATTCATCTTGACATAATAGTTATAACTAACGGGTCGGGTATACTAAAGAAGAAGATACGTGATTCAATCGAGAAATACATATTCATAATTATATGCCTATGTGATCACTAGTACATATTAACATGTTAATTGGAGAAGGTTTCATAAGTTATAATTACTTGTGCCTAATTGAATTATTCTTGTACAGACAATGAAATATGTTTAAAGTCATGCAAAAAATGTTACATCATTTGACCTGATACATTATACATTATCCTTCTTTTCTGCCTTCAGCTCAAACCATCTATGTGAACCCCAGTTCACCATGTTCATGTCAAAATGGTGGATTATGCGTGAGCACCTCATCCGGACTATACTGCGCGTGCAAGCCTGGTTTTTCTGGAACATTATGTCAGACCATTGGTATTGCATTATTATTATTTTTTTTGTGCTTAACTGAAAATTGTACAACCTATTGATTTTTATCTTTAACATTTAGTGAAGTGAAAGTAATTTTAATTTTTAGCAACAATTACAGGACAAATAACAAATAAAGTATTTACCAAATTGACACATCGATCGCACCTTGAACTCATACATTTGGATTGTTTTAAAACGTCATTGTGTACTTCAGATCAATCCGTCAATCCATGTGATAATAACCCATGTCAGCACCAAGGCACGTGCTCTTGGGATGGTGAATCCTACACGTGCTCGTGTCCACCGCATTATACTGGCCATAATTGTGAAAAAGGTAAGGGCATCATATATTTTACGAGTATACATCAGAGCTCAAAATGGCAGTATTTCCGAAAATCGTGAAACCTACATCTACAGAAGATTGAAACATGTAAACACAGTCAAACAATGAAACCAAGTTGTGTTCTTCAACTTCATTTCACATTTCACAATGGTATTAGTAATTATATAGGTTTCAATAAATTACAAAATAACAAAATAACATTTCAAAATTTTCGATAATAATGGTACATATAAGTTTTTTATTGTTTACTTTTTTGGTATATTTCTGTTTTTATTTTGAGATTGTTTATTTTTTATTTGTTTATTTATTTAGATATATGTGCCAACTGTGCCACTTATGACACATATAAGTTTTTTTGTTGTTTCTTTTTTCTTTTTCTTTTTCTTTTATTTTTGCTTAATTTGTATTTTGTTTGTTTGTTATTTTTTAGTTTATTTTATATGTTTGATGATTTAGGTGTATGCAACAACGGTGCAGCTTATGGCACTTATAAGTTTTTCATAGTTTTTTTTTTGCTTATTTTTTTCTTAATTTTTATGGCATATATAAGCTTATTTTTTTGTTTACATTTCGTTTACATGTTTAAGTGTATTGATATTTTGTTTATTTATTTGTTTACTTATTTGCTGTTTGTTTACTTATTAATTTAGATATATGTGACAACTGTGCCTCCTATGCGTCCTGTACTTACACTGGAGACTATGAATACACGTGTGATTGTCAATGTAAGAATGGCGGCGTCTGCGATTCAAATGACGGAACCTGTACCTGTTCAGATAGCTACAAGGGGTATCAGTGTGAATACATCGGTAGGTGCACCGATATTCGTAGTATGTGGACCTCCGATAATCCGGATGCCGATAGTCTGGAAAACTCTCAATCCGGACGGAAATATCAGGGAACGGGTTACTATAACGTTATATACTGCCTATGAGGACGAAATTCGGCAGCCCGGAAAATTCAAAATCCGCTTTATCGAGGGTTCACTGTATTGATATTATCTTTTTATTTGTATCTATTTTCAAACTGTGTGACGGAATTCCTTTGAATTATTTATCAGATTTTTCACCCCTTCTGTGAATCATGCTATAACTATGCTTATTGCGTGTTAAATAATGAAAAATTAAAATGAATCTTCGATACTAGTGCTTTTAAGATGCTCAAATGCTATCAAAATTCGCGATACATACACTTGATAGCTTTTTCAAGTTTCACACATATTTCGCGCCAAAATGTCCTTCGCGTAGTTAGCGAAATTTCCCCTTTACAGTATTGCATAGACAATATGATGGTATTTTAATCATTTGAACTGAATTGTAATTATGTTGTTTTTTTAATTTAATTTTAGACAAGTGTGCGAGCAGTCCCTGTCAGAATGGTGGTCATTGCGTTGCCTACTTATATTCTAGCTCATACGTCTGCAAATGCTCATACCAATACACTGGAACGAACTGTGAAAATGGTAAGATACGGTTATTTCTATCATTTTAACATTTTATTAATAGCCAGGTTCATTAAAGGGAACAATATGCATTGCCATCCTCGATACTCCAGGGGTTCCGATCACTTACGATCTCTACAACCCTCGATTATCTCATAGTAAAATTAGAGGCAATAGAACAGAACAGGTAATTAAGTCCTTTGATGTAAATAAAAAGAGCCTTAAAGCGGAACACTATAGTCGACTGGGTGGCTTTGAAGTTGGGCGTCGTTCTCTCTGTAGTCTTCAAAGGAAATCTTTGCTGGACTGTGATTGGTCAAATGTTTTCCACTGAACTGCCTCCAATTTTAAAATAAAATAGTCCAGGGGTGTAGAGATCGAATGTGATAAGAATATCGAGAATGTTTGCAATGTATGTTTACGGTATAAAAAGTATTATCAATTTTTTCTGTTTCTTGTGTGAAAGGGTGATACATAAAAAGACATTTTGAAGGCGTGCAAATTACTCGACCAGAATTGTTTCATCACGCTCCCCTTTTTCTAAACAGTATTTTACAAAAGAGTGTAAATAATATTGACAGGAAATAAATAATATTGAGGGAAGATAAATGAAAGTGAGGGGAGATAAATAATATTGAGGGGAGATAACTGATATCGAGTGGATATATATAATATTGAGGGGAGATAAATAACATTGAAGGGAGATAAATAATATTGAAGGGAGATTGAATTTTGATTGAAAAATGTGTTTCACAGAATACACCAAGGTGCAGAGATGGAGAATCATCTATGTGTTTGGTCTCCATCTTTTAGAAAACTGTTACAGTCGAACACATGTGATGTTTGTGGTATAACTAATATTATAGACAAATGTGATACTTGTGGTGTAGCTAATAATCATAGATATATATGATTTGGGTGGTAAATTTATCATTATAGATATATGTAATATTTGTGGTAAAGCTAACATTGTATACATATATGATGTTTATGACATGGTTTATCATTATAGACATATGTGATGTTTGTGGTATAACTTATCATTATAGAAATATGTGATGTTTGTGCTATAACTCATCATTATAACATATGTAAGATTTTTGTGTTATAACTGATTATAATAGACATGTGTGATGTTTGTGGTATAACTTATCATTATAGACACATGTATTTTTTGTGATAAAACTTATCATTATAGACACATGTATTTTTTGTGATAAAACTTATCATTATAGACACATGTATTTTTTGTGATAAAACTTATCATTATAGACATGTATTTTTTGTGATAAAACTTATCATTATAGACACATGTATTTTTTGTGATAAAACTTATCATTATAGACATATGTGATGATGGTGGTATAACTTATCATTATAGACATATGTGATGTGGTGGTATAACTTAATATTATAGACATATGTGATGTGGTGGTATAACTTGATATTATAGACAAAGGTGATGTTTGTGGTATAGCTATTAACTTATCATTATAGACATATGTGATGTTTGTGGAATAACTTATCATTGTAAACATATGTAAGATTTTTGTGTTATAACTTATCATTATAGACATATGTGATGCCTGTGCTAAACATGCAGAATGCTTCCCCAGCTACTATCCTAGTATGTGTGATTGCAAATGTCAAAATGGAGGAGCATGTAACTATCATAATGGAAAGTGTTCTTGCCCTGAATACTACGTCGGACACCAGTGTGAATTTATTGGTAAGTCTGATGTAAACAAAAAAGTAAAATTAAACAAAAAAGTAAACAAAAAAGTCTACATTCTGTAATACGTCGGTTTTGAGATAGCAAAAGACACAAGTCTTTGACGATTAGTCCCAACGTCAGGTGATTGTGACGTCACAAAAAGCAGGTCAAAATATGACGTTTGGTTTATCGAAGCCGACGTATTGAACTTGTGGTAATATTCCTGAAAGATAAGTTGCTGTATAAAGATTTTAGTTTCTTTCTTCTCAAACATTATTCACGCTTGATTTTGTCGTCCCCTTAATTGAGTAAGTATATTGACATTCCAAAGTCAGTATATCAGTTTAACTAGTTTACTGTTAGTTAATTTTGATCTAACAGTCACGATACGTTTGAAATAATTTCGAGAATGTGATGTATCTTTCAATAATTCATACTTAAAAATTCTTGATAATTTTTTTATTCATAAGGAGTTATTAACAGGACAATATTACTGACCCTAGGCGCCACACAAAAGGCAGCTCCTATCAAAACAAATATATGCCTATATAGTTTTTGCGATGATGCAGTTAATATACATAAAACAATACAATATTTGTAGTGTAAAAAAGTTGATAATTTATAAAACCCAGAAAAAAAACTTTTTTTTTTTTATTCGTGGTTATAATTTTGGGGATCTCATTTTCAAGATTTATATGATTTATATATTTTTCAGTGTTTCGTGAATCAAGTTTCACGGAAAATATACCCACAAAAATAACCGATCTATTGTATTTATTGTGTATATGTATATATATATATATATATAAACTAGTACAACACATTGACTTGGTCGTTTTAGATCCTTGTAAGAGCGATCCTTGTTACAACAGTGGTACATGTACTGTCCAATATGATGGTGATATGCCTGTGGCAGTGTGTAAATGCCAAGTTGGATACTTGGGGGACTTATGTGAGCTTGACGGTGAGGATACAGATCTATCTTCAAGCAATACCTTCAATATTGATTAAGTTATATTTGATAAAGTTCAGCGCTATGTCAGTGATACGAATATATTTTGTTGATTTCTTTGCAATGTCTTGTAAGATAATTTTTGTTGTATATGTAATAAATGAATATTATAAGCTAGGGGGTTTTGCATGATATAATATTTATCAATGTCTAGCTTGATGTTTTATGACATCATCATCATTTTTTTTGTAAAATAGTAATTGTTGCTAGTTCATATTTATATATATATATAAGATATATATATTGATTTGTATGCACTGTTAATACTTAAGGAGAATGCATGCATAGACATGTTATCTGTTGTCAAATTTCGATTGTCATGAACATCTAACAATCAAATGTTCTGAAATAATTTCGAGCATAATATCTTGTAACACCATACTTAATTTAGCTTTTTGGCATTTTTCATAGGGTAAAATCATTAATGTCATACGAAAAAAATACGATATTCTTAATATTTTCCAATTATCTATTGTTATTGTAAATTTATTGATATCTTTCGATCAAGACCCTTGTGAGAGTAATCCATGTCAGTACGATGGTTCATGTACGATTCAATACATTGACGGTAGTCCTGCGGCAGTCTGTAAATGCCCCATAGGATATCTTGGAGATATCTGTGAATTTGTAGGTAAGAATATCAATTCATTTTGAGATAAAAATATGAAACATTTAATGTCCCTTTGTGTTGACTTTAAATTATCAATACACCAACTCGACTGTTGTGATAGGACAACAATATCTCCATTCAAAAATAATTAAGAATCAACTGAATTTTGTTACATACATGCAAGGTCATTTGTATAAGTCTTTACGATCTAGAAAAATCGTTTTCCAAAAAAATAACATTTGTTCTTTTTCATTTAGTATCATCTGGTAAAACAAGATTAAAGTATAGTTTGATTTTATATGAAATATATTTTGCTGTATTAGAAACATAATATCAATATATAGGAATTATTTACGTACAATGAATCTTTACTGAAGTGTAAATGATGTTATACAGCCCTGACAGAATTTCAAAGAATGACTTCAGGCGAATGAAAGGATAACACGAGGTCATTATTTTATGTTCAATTGAGCTGTATAAACTAACTTTGTGATGAAAAAAGAAAATATGTATTGTCCCTTTGTGTTGACTTTAAATTTTCAATACACCAACTCGGCTATTGTGATTGGACCAAGAACATATCATTTCAAAAATCATTAAGATTTAGCTGTAATTTACATACAAGATCATTGGTTTAGTTCGTAACAATCTGATTCCAAAATAAAAAAAATCAGATTTGTTCGTTTTCGTTTAGTATCATCTAATAATAAACTTAGCAAAATTAAAGTATAGTTTGATTGAATATGTAATATATTTTGTTGCAATAGAATCATAATATCCATATATAGGAATTATTTACGTACAAGGAATCTTTGCTGAAGCGTAAATGATGTTATATCGTCCCGACAGAATTTCAAATAATGACCTTGAGCGAATTAAACAATAACACAGGGCTAAGCCTGAGGTAATTATTTAAAATTGTGCATGGTTAATATAACACAATTTAGACCAAATTACAGCTCATTGAAATGTTTGTGATGAGATATGATCAATGTTTTACATAATTTGGCTTCATGGTTAATACTGTATTGATGAAAGATCAGCTCGACTATATCTTCCCATACAGAGCGTTAAAATAATGTGACGTCACAAAGGAAAATCGACTCGGAGGTGATGTCATCTTTGGAATATCAACCCGTTATTTCTGAAAATGGAAACATCTTGTCGATATGTTAAATTATGTTTTCCTCGTTAGAGTGTATTAGTCAATGAGAATTGTGGGAAATAAGAGCTAATATAATATTCTATTGTTATTTAACAACATTGGTTATTTCTGTTTTAGACCCTTGTGTGAGCAACCCATGTCAGTACGATGGTTCGTGTTCCATTCAATACATTGACGGTAGTCCCGTGGCAGTTTGTAAATGTCCTGAAGGCTACCTTGGAGATACTTGTGAATTTGACGGTAAGGATATAAACTAACTTTGTGATGAAAAAAGAAAATATGTATTGTCCCTTTGTGTTGACTTTAGATTTTCAATACATCAACTCGGCTATTGTGATTGGACCAAGAATATATCATTTCAAAAATCATTAAGAATTAGCTGTAATTTATTTACATACATACACGATCATTGGTATAGTTCTTAACAATCTGATTCCATAATTAAAAAAAAAAAATCAGATTTGTTCGTTTTCGTTTAGTATCATCTAATGATATACTTCGCAAAATTAAAGTATAGTTTATTGAAAATGTAATATATTTTGTTGCAATAGAAATATAATATCCATATATAGGAATTATTTACGTACAAGGAATATTTGCTGAAGTGTAAATGATATAATATCGTCCCGACAGAATTTCAAATAATGACCTTGAGCGAATTAAACAATAACAAAGGTAATTATTTGAAATTGTGCATGGTTAGTATAACACAATTTAGACCAAATTACAGGTCATTGAAATGTTTGTGATGAGATATGATCAATGTTTTACATAAATTGGCTTCATGGTTAATACTGTATTGATGAAAGATCAGCTCGACTGTATCTTCCCACACAGAGCGTTAAAATAATGTGACGTCACAAAGGAAATCGACTCGGAGGTGATTTCATCTTTGGAATATCAACCCGTTATTTCTGAAAATGGAAATATCTTGTCGATATGTTAAATTATGTTCTCCTCGTTAGAGTGTATTAGTCAATGAGAATTGTGGGAAATCAGTGCTAATATAATATTCTATTGTTATTTAACAACATTGGTTATTTCTGTTTTAGATCCTTGTGTGAGCAACCCATGTCAGTACGGTGGTTCGTGTTCCATTCAATACATTGACGGTAGTCCTGTGGCAGTTTGTAAATGTCCTGAAGGCTACCTTGGAGATACTTGTGAATTTGACGGTAAGGATATAAACTAACTTTGTGATGAAAAAAGAAAATATGTATTGTCTCTTTGTGTTGACTTTAAATTTTCAATACATCAACTCGGCTATTGTGATTAGACCAAGAAAATATCAGTTCAGAAATCATTGAGAATTAGCTGTAATTTATTTACATACATACTATAGTTCTTACAATCTGATTCAAAAATTAAAAAAAAAAAAAAAAAATCAGATTTGTCCGTTTTCGTTTAGTATCATCCAATGATAGTCTTAGCAAAATTAAAGTATAGTTTGATTTAATACGTAATATATTTTGTTGCAATATAAACATAATATCAATATATAGGAATTATTTACGTATAAGGAATATTTGCTGAAGTGTAAATGATATTATATCGTCCCGACAGAATTTCAAATAATGACCTTGAGCGAATTAAACAATAACAAAGGGCTAAGCCTGAGGTAATTATTTGAAATTGTGCGTGGTTAGTATAACACAATTTAGACCAAATTACAGGTCATTGAAATGTTTGTGATGAGATATGATCAATGTTTTACATAAATTGGCTTCATGGTTAATACTGTATTAATGAAAGATCAGCTGGACTATATCTTCCCACACAGAGCGTTAAAATAATGTGACGTCACAAACGAAAATCGACTCGGAGGTGATGTCATCTTTGGAATATCATCCCGTTATATCTGAAAATGGAAACATCTTGTCGATATGTTAAATTATGTTCTCCTCGTTAGAGTGTATTAGTCAATGAGAATTGTGGGAAATCAGAGCTAATATAATATTCTATTGTTATTTAACAACATTGGTTATTTCTGTTTTAGATCCTTGTGTGAGCAACCCATGTCAGTACGATGGTTCGTGTTCCATTCAATACATTGACGGTAGTCCTGTGGCAGTTTGTAAATGTCCTGAAGGCTACCTTGGAGATACTTGTGAATTTGACGGTAAGGATATAAACTAACTTTGTGATGAAAAAAGAAAATATGTATTGTCTCTTTGTGTTGACTTTAAATTTTCAATACATCAACTCGGCTATTGTGATTAGACCAAGAAAATATCAGTTCAGAAATCATTGAGAATTAGCTGTAATTTATTTACATACATACTATAGTTCTTAACAATCTGATTCAAAAATTAAAAAAAAAAAAAAAAATCAGATTTGTTCGTTTTCGTTTAGTATCATCCAATGATAGTCTTAGCAAAATTAAAGTATAGTTTGATTGAATATGTAATATATTTTGTTGCAATATAAACATAATATCAATATATAGGAATTATTTACGTACAACGAATATTTGCTAAAGTGTAAATGATGTTATATCGTCCCGACAGAATTTCAAATAATGACCTTGAGCGAATTAAACAATAACAAAGGGCTAAGCCTGAGGTAATGATTTGAAATTGTGCATGTTTAGTAAAACACAATTTAGACCAAATTACAGATCATTGAAATGTTTGTTATGAGATAAGATCAATGTTTTACATAAATTGGCTCCATGGTTAATACGTTATTGATAAAAGATCAGCTCGACTATATCTTCCCACACAGAGCGTTAAAATAATGTGACGTCACAAAGGAAACTCGACTCGGAGGTGATGTCATCTTTGGAATATCAACCCGTTATTTCTGAAAATGGAAACATCTTGTCGATATGTTAAATTATGTTCTCCTCGTTAGAGTGTATTAGTCAATGAGAATTGTGGGAAATCAGAGCTAATATAATATTCTATTGTTATTTAACAACATTGGTTATTTCTGTTTTAGATCCTTGTGTGAGCAACCCATGTCAGTACGGTGGTTCGTGTACAATTCAATACATTGACGGTAGTCCTGTGGCTGTTTGTAAATGTCCTGGGGGATACCTTGGGGAGAATTGTGACATTGAGGGTAATAATATTATATTTTATAATCCGATAGTATACTTTCCCGTCCAGAATACTACGAGACCAATATATCACTATTGTGAAAGACTAAAAATGACCAATGTCAAACCTTAGAAAAATGAGTTTTAGATATTAAGCAGGATTTATGCATTATAGACGACATGTTTTGTATTTTTTTTTTATCTTTTTGTGGTTTTTTTTCGCAATGATTTTTTCACTTCCGGTAAACGGTTATTTTATTTGTAACGACAGCAAAATTTTTGAAATTGAAAGAAACGTGAACTTTTGACGTTTCAAAGTCAAATCCTAAGAATTTCGTTAATTTCTACAAAGGCATCCGAACATTTAAAGTGTAAACGAAATATCAACGGAATGGCCTAAAGTAGAGTATGGAAATAAAATAATTACAATGGTCTTTTCGATTTATTTTAGTCTTTGATTTAAAAATGTATGATTTTATATAAAATGTAATTAAGCACAAGAAAACGCTATCGTTAAATTCTATAAATGAAATTTTAATTTGTTATATTTCAGATCCATGTGTGAGCGACCCATGTCAAAATGGCGGATCGTGTACTGTTCAGTATGAAGAAGGATTTCAACCAGGAAGGAAGCGATCGGATAATGGTAAGCATAAGTTTCAGCAAAACCAAAAACAGGAGTCTCACAAGGCTCTAATTTAGGTCCAATGCTCTTCCTTGTCGTCATTAACTATTGAATCAATTATCAAACCATTTAATGACGATGCATCTAAGACCAATCAACAAACCCCACACAACAGCTAGATATCAGTGTAGCCGGGTTCAATTTTGGTCGGGACTCTCAACAAGTATCGTATATTTTTTTCTTTTATTCCAAAGTGCAATTCGATTGGGGCGATCATCAGCTACCACTTAATTCATTCAATAGACCATACCGCTTGTGTTTGGAGGGACCTGGGTTCAGATCCCGGTTTAGCAATTACATTTTCAACTTCCCTGTAGAATATGACACCTCATTATTGTAGAAACGATTCCAGAGAAGGACATCGGTATACCTATTAACACAGTATTGAATATTCATAGGAATATAGACATGCGAGATAAAGACCACAATTAATTCAATAACGTAACTGTCTTTCTGTAAACCTTTGGAAATGTATCTATTCCTTTGTATTCATATGTATTGTATATCATATTGACCTTTTTCGATATTAAATTGCGGTTCATATTAAAGGTGGGACTTTCGTGGCAGTTTGCAAATGCGAAGCTGGTTTCCTTGGAGATTTCTGTGAACTAAATGGTAAGAATGTGCTCATTATAGCTATATATCTGAGCAAACTTATCAACTGTCACTTGTGGGATTTAGTGAAAAGAAAACTTTCTAAAATCCTCAACAGTGATTATATGTCACATGCAAATAATTAAAAATACTCAAAATCATCGTCATATCGTCTAGAAGAACGTTGAAATATCACGTGACGCAATAAAAGGAATGTTGACTCGGAAGTGACGTCACAATAAAGAACAATGTATGTGTTTTTAACATTAAAAACGTCTTTTCGATATAAAGAAATTATCAACCTATATGTGACATTGTACTATTCAATGACAAGTGTGGAAAATCAGAGCATATTTTATATTAATTTTCTAATATTCCATTCCAGATCCTTGTGCGAGTGACCCATGTTATTACGGTGGATCGTGTTCCATTCAATACATTGACGAGAATGCTGTGGCAGTTTGTAAATGCCCTGAAGGATACCTTGGATCTTATTGTGAACTTGCCGGTAAGAATATTGATATTTTACATAAACGGGCAGACAGACATAGTTTTTATTTCTTTAACATTGTGATTGTATGTCTTATATGTTAAGAATATGCCATATTGGTATAGTTCTTAACAATCTGATTCAAAAATTAGAAGAAAAAAAAATCAGATTTGTTCGTTTTCATTTAGTATCATCCATTGATAGTCTTAGCAAAATTGAAGTATAGTTTGATTGAATATGTAATATATTTTGTTGCAATATAAACATAATATCAATATATAGGAATTATTTACGTACAAGGAATACTTGCTAAAGTGTAAATGATGTTATATCGTCCCGACAGAATTTCAAATAATGACCTTGAGCCAATTAAACAATAACAAAGGGCTAAGCCTGAGGTAATGATTTGAAATTGTGCATGGTTAGTAAAACACAATTTAGACCAAATTACAGGTCATTGAAATGTTTGTTATGAGATATGATCAATGTTTTACATAAATTGGCTTCATGGTTAATACTGTATTGATGAAAGATCAGCTCGACTATATCTTCCCATACAGAGCGTTAAAATAATGTGACGTCACAAAGGAAAATCGACTCGGAGGTGATGTCATCTTTGAATTATCAATCCGTTGTTTCTGAAAATGGAAACATCTTGTCGATATGTTAAATTATGTTCTCCTCGTTAGAGTGTAATAGTCAATGAGAATTGTGGGAAATCAGAGCTAACATAATATTCTATTGTTATTTAACAACATTGGTTATTTCTGTTTTAGATCCTTGTGTGAGCAACCCATGTCAGTACGGTGGTTCGTGTACAATTCAATACATTGATGGTAGTCCTGTGGCTGTTTGTAAATGTCCTGAAGGATACCTTGGAGATACTTGTGAATTTGACGGTAAGGATATAAACTAACTTTGTGATGAAAAAAGAAAATATGTATTGTCCCTTTGTGTTGAGTTTAAATTTTCAATACATCAACTCAGCTATTGTGATTGGACCAAGAATATATCATTTCAAAAATCATTAAGAATTAGCTGTAATTTATTTACATACATACACGATCAATGGTATAGTTCTTAACAATCTGATTCCAAAATTAAAAAAAAAAAAAAAAAAAAAAATCAGATTTGTTCGTTTTCGTTTACTATCATCCAATGATACACTTAGCAAAATTAAAGTATAGTTTGATTGAATATGTAATATATTTTGTTGCAATATAAACATAATATCAATATATAGGAATTATTTACGTACAAGGAATCTTTGCTGAAGTGTAAATGATGTTATATCGTCCCGACAGAATTTCAAATAATGACCTTGAGCGAATTAAACAATAACAAAGGGCTAAGCCTAAGGTAATGATTTGAAATTGTGCATGGTTAGTATAACACAATTTAGACCAAATTACAGGTCATTGAAATGTTTGTTATGAGATATGATCAATGTTTTACATAAATTGGCTTCATGGTTAATACTGTAGTAATGAAAGATCAGCTGGACTATATCTTCCCACACAGAGCGTTAAAATAATGTGACGTCACAAAGGAATTTCGAATCGGAGGTGATGTCATCTTTGGAATATCAACCCGTTATTTCTGAAAATTGAAACATCTTGTCGATATGTTATATTATGTTCTCCTCGTGAGAGTGTATTAGTCAATGAGAATTGTGGGAAATCAGAGCTAATATAATATTCTATTGTTATTTAACAACATTGGTTATTTCTGTTTTAGATCCTTGTGTGAGCAACCCATGTCAGTACGGTGGTTCGTGTTCCATTCAATACATTGATGGTAGTCCTGTGGCTGTTTGTAAATGTCCTGGGGGATACCTTGGAGACAATTGTGACATTGACGGTAATAATATTATATTCTATAATCTAATAGTTTCATTCCCCCTTTCAGAATATAATGTAATCGATATATCACTACTGTAAAGGAGTAAAAATGAATAATGTCAAACATGAGATAAGTGTTATCTAGGACAGATACGGCCTAATATATGAAATTCAGAAATTAAACAACATTTAATTATCACATACGATTTTACAGTATAACGCTATATAAAAGAAATGGCACAATGTAGATTATGGAAATAAAGAATTACAAAGGTATTTTTGATTTAAATTTAGTCATTGATTAAACAAATGGTAATATCCTATATACAATGTGATTTTGCACAATGAAGCACCATCTTTCATTTCTATTAATGAAAAAGAATTGGTTCTATTTCAGATCCATGTGTTAGCAATCCTTGTGAAAATGGTGGATCATGTACTATTCAGTTTGAGGAAGGCACTGGTAAGCATTACGTTACGCGAAAAGTAAATGAAGGAGTCCCACAAGGGTCTAGTTTAGGTTCAATTTTATTCCTAGTCAATTGAAACAATTATCAAATAGTTTAATGAGGATGCATCTTAGTAGATCCAATGCAAAGAAAATTTATCCCAAGCTTATTCCGATGTCTGAATTAGCTTAAAAATACCTCCTGAAATTTAAGTCTTGAAACATTTTAATTAATCATCCTAGAAAGGAACGAACCGATGATAAGAAAATATTATTTAGAGTAAATTCATTAAAAGGATTTATTTTGGCATTTTATAATGTATTG
Organism: Argopecten irradians; assembly: GCF_041381155.1. Classification (NCBI taxonomy): domain Eukaryota; kingdom Metazoa; phylum Mollusca; class Bivalvia; order Pectinida; family Pectinidae; genus Argopecten; species Argopecten irradians. The sequence goes on along the minus strand of NC_091149.1, from coordinate 9,254,252 downwards.
TTATAAGCATCTACTTAATTACATGTATATTGATTTAGAAATTTCAACAAAATGAAAAATAAACAAAGAAAAAACAAAAACAAAAGGACCTGAGGGTCCCTTCATTTTTAGTTTCTAACTTCAAAATCCCAAATATATTGAGATAAGATAATTCAACATATATTTTCCTTTTTCTCGTGTACACGTTAGCTCAGGAGACGTCGACCTGTTCCAATCTATTCCGATCAGTACAAATATCGGAAACGGAAATGTTCATTATTTCCTTAGGATTTCGTTAATTTCTTCAAAGCACCGGGATGTTCGATTTGCAACAATGTATAACATCGTACAACATTTTATCCTTTGAAAAGTGGGCTACTGATTGATGGTGATCATGGCTTTTTCATACATATATCTTTATACATTTATTACATTTTGTCTCGTTTCTATTTAAAGAAGACCATCACTACAAGTTATTTGCTCTTGTCATTATTGCGTCGTATTTTTCTGAGCACAACATCATACTACTACACAAAAGACATGACGTCATTTTCGCGCACAAACGAATAACGTAAAAATCAAAATATTTTCACTCTCAATATTGCTTTCCTATTTCGATTTTCGATATTTTCGCTGGAGTATATCGCTTTAATCTTCACCGTAAAACCTTATATTTCGCTACGAAAATATGTAATAAAATGAAATATTTATTTTAAACAGGTGACAATCTTGTTGTTTTCTGTGAGCATAAACAGTCTTATTAGAATGCCCGACTGGATAAGTAATCAATATAAAGGAGGCATTTTATGGTAGAGAGAAGACAAAATTTTTTTCCTAATAAAGTCCTAAAACAGGTTTTTATTAATAATTCAATTATTTCATATTTCATATAGACCTATCAAATGCCTAAGAATAGTAAAACAAACTCACATATGGACAGTATTTCCATGGAAATTTAATTTAAAATGACAAAATTAATCACTGCTCACCATGTGTCATCTTTTTTGTTATTCTTAAAGTATGATTTAATTATGAAAAATTTCATGTAACAAAATGCAGCGATTATCTAGAGAAGACCGTTTCCAGTGTGTTTTTTACCATCGCAACGGTGTACCGGCGGCACAAACTGTAAGGATACTTGGAACTAGCAGGTAAGTGATCATAGTTTACCTTGAAACCTTTGATGATTTTGCAATTCATTATTTGGTATGCAGTTTAAAGTTTGACCATTTCTCTTTTGTTACAGACAGAACGTGCACAGGGCTATTAAAAGATTCCAAGAAACGGGTAACTATGAGGATCGGGAACGTTCTGGTCGGCCACGTATTTCTACGGATCGGTATTACAGATTGCTAGTCCGGGCCAGTCTAAGAAATCGTAGGGAGACCGTTCCTGAACTTCGAACTGAATGGATCCAAACTGGTGTTGTGGCATCCAATACAACAGTGAGGAGAAGATTACACAATTCAGGGTTAAAGGGTTGTGTTGCTGCCAAAAAACCACTCTTAACAGTTACTCATCGTCAGAAGAGGTTGGCATTTGCACAGAATAACGCAAATTGGACCCGGGTGGACTGGTCAACAGTTCTATGGACTGATGAGTCGAGATTCACTCTCTTCCAAACAGATGGCAGAACGTATGTGAGAAGATGAGTGAATGAACATTACATCACGAGTGTGTAGTGCCTACAGTTAAGTTTGGTGGGGGTGGTGTGACGGTTTGGGACGCTCTGTCTTTCCGAGGGACTGGATATATTCCTCCTTTGAAAGGAAATCTCAACGGAATAAAGTACATTGACATTTTAGAGAACAGTGCAATACCATCAGCACATCTGCTAGGCTACGGCAATAACTTTTTCTTCCAGAATGATGGTGCCCCATGCCACAGAGCCCGTATAGTAACTGAATGGAAGGATGAAAACAGTATTCAGTCTTTGGAATGGCCCCCACAATCCCCTGACCTGAACCCAATTGAAAGTCTGTGGAAAGATCTTGGTATGGAAGTCCACAAGCACAAGTGCGGAAACCTTGGGGAACTGGAAGCTGCATTGGAGCTAGCATGCGATGAGATACCTGCTAGAAGATGTAGAACATTGATCAGAAGTATGCCTGACCGCATACAGGCAGTACTTAGAGCACGTGGAGGATATACCAAATATTAACAGAATAACAAGATTTTTGATTTTTAACAAATATTCCAATTTCATTGCAATACATGAACTCAGGGCTATTGCATTATCATGAAAAATTGTATTTGGACAATAAAATATTCATGTGATAACTAAATTAATATTGAAATTTTTTTTTTTTAATTTATCTATAAAAAATGCATGTGTAACAGAACTTTTGGAGGGCAGTGTATTTTAAACAGGTGACAATCTTGTTGTTTTCTGTGAGCATGAAACAGTCTTATTAGAATGCCCGACTGGAGAAGTAATCAATATAAAGGAGGCATTTTATGGTAGAGAGGACAATGTCACATGTACTGGGCCCGGGAGACCTGTTTTAACCACCTCTTGTTCTTCCGACGTAGCTCTGGAAAGATATAAGGAGATTTGTGATACTAAAAGCAGCTGCTCTGCCCTGGCTAGTAACTCTGTGACAGGCGATCCTTGTGTTGGCACTTTTAAATATGCAGAGATCTTATACACCTGCCAATCTCCATGTACGTTGTATTCTTCTTAAGTTAGAAGATAACAAAATAAATGAAATCATTTTCTTTCCAGTTATTTATTTCCGGATATTTGCATTAAGATATTGTGTAACGTGCAGCCCCTTAATTTAGATATTTACATAATTGGATATGTGCCAACCCTGGCTTTACATATGGCCAGTGACCGCTTCTCTATGTCATGTACAGATACGAGAAATCTGCCGAATATCCTTTTGTAACCACTGCCCCGAGATGACAGTGTCCCATTCCGTGGTATATCACTACCCTCTGTCCCTGTTATACTTTGGGACAACACTGGCACGACTGCCAGTGTCCTATTTCTTTGACCGTGATAACTTATCCCCCTTTCCCTAGGAAAAAACTGCCAACACGAGCCTAACGAACAGTATCTTGCTCCGGGGGAAATCAACAATAACTCTGTCACCCATGTAGCTTAATCCTGTGTACAGCTGGCAGTTCCGAGTCTAATAAACTTCTACTGGATGCAACAACCAGTACCAGAATGTTGCAGGTTTGGGCGTACCAAAGTAGCCCTTTTAGGCGTCACGTCACCTGACTACCTTTACATGGCCTTACTCGCGAGCTTTCAGCGACACACACAGCGAACCGATACATATATTAGACATTGTGATCGACCTCAATCTCAAATTTAGTGTTTGTCAACGTTTACTTTGAGCAGAATATCCACCCCACCCATTGATTAATTGATTGTTGGTTGTTTTAGATCAAGCTTAAGGTTACAACATCTACTTGAAACCCAAACGATTGATGATTGATTGATGGGGCTTAGCGTCCTTGTTCCGGTTATAACCGAGCCTAGGACACTAAGAGTTCTCAACCCACACATAATTGAATATTTATACGTAACGATGTTCTCTAGCAGTGGTATATGGCTCATTTGCATATAGTAACTAAAGTGTTCTAATTTCTTGTCTATTTGCTACATAAAACAATCTACATTACGCTTAAAATTACTTTCTATATCAACACAATATTGTAAGGTACATTTCACAATTTTGGCAAATTAATCCATAATTATAATCAAACTTAATTAGCCAACTTTCAGTACATCTATCACAAAGGGAAGTAACTCGAACAGAAATTATCACAGTTGGAATTAATTTTCTATTACATGTATTATATTTCATCAAACTAGCATAATCAATGAAATGGCATAATAGCGGACCACGTACTGTTAATTATAATGAAGGAACGATTTGCAGCCACGGGTTTGCATTTATTTAGGCAAAATGTAAATACAGAACCGACCATACTTCAAAGAATATATTACCCGGGATAAATTCATAAAAAAACATTTGTGATATTAGCATAAATTTGAGTGTAATGTTAAAAATTCTACTTATTTGTATTAATTTAGAAAAATCAAGTTTACTGTTAGTCGCCGAACATGTCAACAAAGCCAATGTTTAAAAATATACTCAATTTTAAAACTACCTGTCAGATGTGGGAGACATTTTTCTTAACATACTTAATTTCTTAGATCCAAAGTCGTAGATAAAAACAAAAAACTAAAACCAAACGTAATGCATTGAGATTAATGTTGTATGAGCTATGACCTGCTATCTTTTTGAGACAGAATAATAAAAAAAAACATTTAAAGTGTTCTTCATGTTTCCACCGGCTATCAATGTTTTAAACTTTCCATGTGTGCATTCCATTTGTTAAAATTGTTTTCGCTAGCTATAAGATACCTCTCAATACCTCTGCCTTTCTCATTGGTATGTTGGTGTTTTTATTGACATGAATCATCATTTACACAAATTCATAATCACACATTATTTACAACAACTTTTAGAATGAAAATTGCATCAAAACATGGTTTTAATTTCATAATTTGAACAAGACAGTTACGTATTAAACAGGCATCAATGTTCGGGCTTTTATACATTTTTATAATATATAACAAATTCTGTTGTGTCAAATTGATATTGTGGCCAATCATTTACAATGTAGTTTTATCAATGACTGCGACACGTGAAAACGTTCTTCGTGGATGACGTCATAATACTTAATTCTTTAAGACTCCTAAAATAACTTAAAATTGACAACCAATAGAAATAAGTGCAACATAAAAAAAATATATCAATTATTTTCTTGTAGACGCAATAATCATACCACTCAATAATCTTAAACCAGGAATTATTTCTTAATATTTGATTATAAAATTAACGTGATAGTTTAGTATTAATTCAATGTATAATTTCTGTCAGTCAGCTGACGGAGCATGCTTCTTTGGCCCAGGCGATATAGCCTTGGTATTACACACCGGGCGTCCGGTTTGATTCCCGGTCGGGACAATTGACAGGAATCGTGTATCCCTCGTTCTTCTACAGTAGAAGTGATTGGACTGGGTCGATCATTAGCGGCCACGGAGCTCATTCGATAGAATCATATTATGTAACCATTATTTTGCCGGGTGTAAATCTTTCGAAATGAATTCATTCTTTGCGATAATATTGTTCCTCTTGTTTATTCTAGTGGCAGTTTGCAAATGCGTAGCTGGTTTTCTTGGAGATAACTGTGAGATAAATGGTAAGAATGTATTTATCATAACTATAACTGTGACAAACTGAACGAATATGAAATTTTCTCAATTTTTCATGTTTGATTATATCTTGCATGCAATGGTGATACCAAATAATTTCGAATACTTTAAAACAAAAAAGATATAACTGAGAACATTTGTACATAATAATGATAATTGAAATATCAATCTTTTATTAAATCATATTTCCATAATACTGAACGGGTTCTTTAAAAAGGCAGTAATGAATTGACCTTTGTTTACCTAAGTACTATCTTTTGATTCTTAGTTTAATCAGTGCATCTAGAATAAGGTCTTTTTTGCTGCATTATATTATAAAGTTATAAGCTGTTAAAAAGCAAAATACCGTACTTTAAATGTATCGCAATTTTTGTATGTTATTTAATAATAATATGTAATTCTTTCATTTAGGAATCCTGTGCGAGTAACCTATTTCCGAACGATAGTTCGTGTACCGTTAATAACAATGTTGGTTTGAAGAAAAGTATGTTAATATATTAATTTAATTCGGCTAAGCGTTTAAAATGTTTTTCTCCTAGATCCATGTTCTTCTTCCCCGTGTGTCAACGGTGAATGCACTCCTCAATATGTTGGTGCTGGTGTTGAAGCAGTTTGCAAATGCGATGAAGGATTTTTTGGAGAGAATTGCGACGTTGCTGGTAAGTTACTTACCTTTTTACCTTTATGCCTTTTCTTGATTTTTTTTTGTTTATTACTGGTGAATACGAATGTACGTCTGTACGGAATTTCATCTTTTTGTATTAAAATTTATAATCGGACAATTGCTACAAACCCTTTTACTGTATCTTTTGATGTAAACATGCAGCATATTTACCTTACTATGTTACAATAAAACACGTTGACGACGGGCACGCTCATAACGAATTCACGGTTATCATATAATAATTTCCATTCCGTCAAAGTTCCTGCTTGAGGAGCGGATCCGCAACGGGTTTCCGGGCGAAATCGCTCAAATGTCGCTCGTCGCTCGCGGAGTGATTTAGTCCCAAATTATCCTTCGATTACTGTATATCTGCATTATATATCTAATGTACCATACTTATAACGCAGTGAGTTTGTTTGTCCTATGGTGTTCGTTTTGACCGTGTGATACTGTATTGACAAAATAAACATTTATAAATTAAATAAACATATTATTAAATTTATCTGATAAAGAAGCACTCCAGAGACTTTGAAATATAAATAAAAGTATGAGTGAGATTTATGAAAATCTAGGTTTCCTCTCCTGTCTTTTGAAAGTCTAGTGACCTAAGTACTATCTTTGGATTCTTAGTTAAATCAGTGCATCTAGAATAAGGTGTTTTTTGCTGCATTATATTATAAAGTTATAAGCTGTAAAAAAGCAAAATACCGTACTTTAAATGTATCGCAATTTTTGTATGTTATTTAATAATAATATATAATTCTTTCATTTAGGAATCCTGTACGAGTAACCTATTTCCGAACGATAGTTCGTGTACCGTTAATAACAATGTTGGTTTGAAGAAAAGGATGTTAATATATTAATTTAATTCGGCTAAGCGTTTAAAATGTTTTTCTCCTAGATCCATGTTCTTCTTCCCCGTGTGTCAACGGTGAATGCACTCCTCAATATGTTGGTGCTGGTGTTGAAGCAGTTTGCAAATGCGATGAAGGATTTTTTGGAGAGAATTGCGACGTTGCTGGTAAGTTACTTACCTTTTTACCTTTATGCCTTTTCTTGATTTTTGTTTTGTTTATTACTGGTGAATACGAATGTACGTCTGTACGGAATTTCATCTTTTTGTATTAAAATTTATAATCGGACAATTGCTACAAACCCTTTAACTGTATCTTTTGATGTAAACATGCAGCATATTTACCTTACTATGTTACAATAAAACACGTTGATGACGGGCACGCTCATAACGAATTCACGGTTATCATATAATAATTTCCATTCCGTCAAAATTCCTGCTTGAGGAGCGGATCCGCAACGGGTTTCCGGGCGAAATCGCTCAAATGTCGCTCGTCGCTCGCGGAGTGATTTAGTCCCAAATTACCCTTCGAGTACTGTATATCTGCATTATATATCTAACGTACCATACTTATAACGCAGTGAGTTTGTTTGTCCTATGGTGTTCGTTCTGACCGTGTGATACTGTATTGACAAAATAAACATTTATAAATTAAATAAACATATTATTAAATTTATCTGATAAAGAAGCACTCCAGAGACTTTGAAAAATAAATAAAAGTATGAGTGAGATTTATGAAAATCTAGGTTTCCTCTCCTGTCTTTTGAAAGTCTAGTGACCTAAGTACTATCTTTGGATTCTTAGTTTAATCAGTGCATCTAGAATAAGGTGTTTTTTGCTGCATTATATTATAAAGTTATAAGCTGTAAAAAAGCAAAACACCGTACTTTAAATGTATCGCAATTTTTGTATGTTATTTAATAATAATATATAATTCTTTCATTTAGGAATCCTGTACGAGTAACCTATTTCCGAACGATAGTTCGTGTACCGTTAATAACAATGTTGGTTTGAAGAAAAGGATGTTAATATATTAATTTAATTCGGCTAAGCGTTTAAAATGTTTTTGTCCTAGATCCATGTTCTTCTTCCCCGTGTGTCAACGGTGAATGCACTCCTCAATATGTTGGTGCTGGTGTTGAAGCAGTTTGCAAATGCGATGAAGGATTTTTTGGAGAGAATTGCGACGTTGCTGGTAAGTTACTTACCTTTTTACCTTTATGCCTTTTCTTGATTTTTTTTGTTTATTACTGGTGAATACGAATGTACGTCTGTACGGAATTTCATCTTTTTGTATTAAAATTTATAATCGGACAATTGCTACAAACCCTTTAACTGTATCTTTTGATGTAAACATGCAGCATATTTACCTTACTATGGTACAATAAAACACGTTGATGACGGGCACGCTCATAACGAATTCACGGTTATCATATAATAATTTCCATTCCGTCAAAATTCCTGCTTGAGGAGCGGATCCGCAACGGGTTTCCGGGCGAAATCGCTCAAATGTCGCTCGTCGCTCGCGGAGTGATTTAGTCCCAAATTACCCTTCGAGTACTGTATATCTGCATTATATATCTAACGTACCATACTTATAACGCAGTGAGTTTGTTTGTCCTATGGTGTTCGTTCTGACCGTGTGATACTGTATTGACAAAATAAACATTTATAAATTAAATAAACATATTATTAAATTTATCTGATAAAGAAGCACTCCAGAGACTTTGAAAAATAAATAAAAGTATGAGTGAGATTTATGAAAATCTAGGTTTCCTCTCCTGTCTTTTGAAAGTCTAGTGACCTAAGTACTATCTTTGGATTCTTAGTTTAATCAGTGCATCTAGAATAAGGTGTTTTTTGCTGCATTATATTATAAAGTTATAAGCTGTAAAAAAGCAAAATACCGTACTTTAAATGTATCGCAATTTTTGTATGTTATTTAATAATAATATATATTTCTTTCATTTAGGAATCCTGTACGAGTAACCTATTTCCGAACGATAGTTCGTGTACCGTTAATAACAATGTTGGTTTGAAGAAAAGGATGTTAATATATTAATTTAATTCGGCTAAGCGTTTAAAATGTTTTTTCTCCTAGATCCATGTTCTTCTTCCCCGTGTGTCAACGGTGAATGCACTCCTCAATATGTTGGTGCTGATGTTGAAGCAGTCTGCAAATGCGATGAAGGATTTTTTGGAGAGAATTGCGACGTTGCTGGTAAGTTACTTACCTTTTTACCTTTATGCCTTTTCTTGATTTTTTGTGTGTTTATTACTGGTGAATACGAATGTACGTCTGTACGGAATTTCATCTTTTTGTATTAAAATTTATAATCGGACAATTGCTACAAACCCTTTTACTGTATCTTTTGATGTAAACATGGAGCATATTTACCTTACTATGTTAGAATAAAACACGTTGACGACGGGCACGCTCATAACGAATTCACGGTTATCATATAATAATTTCCATTCCCGTCAAAGTTCCTGCTTGAGGAGCGGATCCGCAACGGGTTTTCTGACGAAAGCGCTCAAATGACCATTTGAATTGTATTTTCCTTTGGACACAATTTCCTCAAAACCATATAACTATGAGGTCTAAACAGATATACACATATCTCTATATGATCAACAGCCCTGTCTGTGAGCTGATAACATGCTGGGATGAATGACTGCAAAACGGGTTCAAATGAATAAACTTTACCTTAACTAAAGTCACATGAATCAAATAGCCAAATACATGTACTTTTAACTGACTTCTTGTCATTAGTTCAGATGACCTTATACATTATTAAAACTGTAGTATTTTACTGTAGTAAATTTAATACAAAGTATATGGCTTCAAAGTATGTCCAAATAATTTAATCAATTGCATTGACCTCTATTCAAAGTCACAGGGTTCAAATAAGCTATTTGTAACAACTTCCTGTTAATATTACAACTAAGAGTAGTGATATTTAACCAGTGTTATGTTTGTAGAATCCAAATATGTCCTGGTAGCAAGTGACCAATGCGTTCTATTGGACCCTTGTTTTTTTCTTTCAATCACAATGAATCTTTGTAATGTATATATAAGAATAACAAAGGTATGAAATATCCAAGGAGTTTAACAAAAGACTTAAAAGGGTTATTTTGTGGAGGACATATGGCAGAAAAGGTCAGTGTATATGTCTGGTGACAGTTAACTTAAAAAACCTGATGTGCTGTTTGCCATTATTTGCATGCGATAACAGTTCATTTCTGGTATGATAATTGGAGAATATCGGTATGTAAATGAACTTTGAGGAAACTGTTCTATGCTTTATCTTAATTAACAAATTACCATATAGTTTTGAAATTTGGACCATTACATGTCTTTTTCAAGATATCGAATAACACCTCCTTCAGTACTTACCTTACTTTGATTTATTGAATACAATTGAAAAATAGTCTTGGGATTTTGTTATGCAATTATTTTGAAATGTTGATATACATGTAATCATTTAACGGTCGTAACCTATATGAATGCCGACTGTAAGACAGCCAATTCTTAAATATGTATAACGAAGTAATTTTGTTGGTCCTGTAGGTTTGTTTTAACCATGAGATTCGGTTATAATATACTAATTTCCGTTCCTAGTCAAGTTTCTATAAGATATCCTCATAATGTGCATAACGAACTATGTATATATTTTCAACACAGCCCTACTATGTAAGTTTACCAAGCGCAGTTGGCATTTAACAGTCTATGAACTTCCGTCTTATTATGACGCCATTATGTTTTTGGCGTCACAATTTATCGCGCAGGGGACCTCGAAAGAAGGCTGTTAAAATGACTGCTCCGTCTTGATTTTTCATTCAATATAGTTGAAAAAAAACCCTTGGAATTTTATCATGCAATTATTTGCAAATGTTAATATAATCATTTGACGGTCTTAAATATGAATTGGCAAATATGAAAGCGAACTGAAAGACATTCAATGCTTAAATACGTATAAAGAAGTGATTTTGTTGGTCCTGTGGGTTTGTTTTAACCATGAGATAAATGAACTGTGTTGACACAATAAATAATGTAAAATAAATTATCATATCATTAAATATGTTTGATAATAAAGAAAAGCATGACTGGAGAGTACAAAAAATCTAGGTCCGCTCAACTGCCATTTGAAAGACTAGTGACGGTTTAATGAAGTGTTGTCATGCCACTAAGGTTATCATATAGCGACCTAATTGCGCGATATATTAAATGATGGTTTTAATTCGCGTTCGTGGTCCATAAATGTATATGTAATTTGTCAAATGAGTTGATACGGCCGTATACGCACACGAAATGAAGATCATTAATTATATTTGCTGAATTAATTGTAAACAGTTAGTAACTATGGTCGCCGTGGTTGATTGGCTTGTTACTCTGTTCTGTTGTATACTCAATCAGACTTTACAAAGCTGAAGAAGGAAATAATAAATTAATTATTTTAATTCACGTATGTGTTTCAAACTTTTTTTCTGTTAGATCCATGCTCTTCTTCCCCATGTATCAATGGTGAATGCACGTCTCAATATGTTGATGCTGGTGTTGAAGCAGTCTGCAAATGCAATGACGGATTTCTGGGAGAGTTGTGTGACGTTGCTGGTAAATAATTTTTTGTCTTTAGCTTTATGGGTTTTTTTTCTTGTAAAACTTGTTTATTCCTGGTGAATACGAATATACGTCAACATTTTATCTAACGTCTTATTTCTATCTAAATAATTATTTTTTCTTTGTTTTCATACCAAATCTGGCTTTCTGATTGGCCAATATTTTTTTGCATACCACTATGAAAAAAATCCGGGAATGGCGCGAAACCCCGACGTTATCGTGACGTCGCAATAGAGACATTGACGTTGCGTATTGATTCGGAAAAAAGAATCCCTTAAAAAACAACTATAATGTTACATTTAACCATACTTGATTTTATCAAATAGAGTATAAAATTAATTATAAGTATTGATGTCACTATTTTTAAATTTTATCGGGGTATGAAAAAAAAATTGTTTGCAAACTTTTGTAAGAATTTTTTTTTCATACCCCGATAAAATTAAAAAATAGTGACATCAATGCTTAAATGAATAATCAACAATAATTATAAGCCTTTTCACTGTACAGTTTAGTATAAACAAAGAACATAATTAAGTTATTCTACTATGATGACAGACGTTTATAACAAAGACGCTTTTATCGAAGTCACTGTTATAACGAAATTATTCCATTATCTTAGATATCCGCATTATGTATATAACGAACTCTACTTATAACGAAGTGATTTTGTTTGTTCTATGATGTTCGTACTGACAGTGTGTTACTGTACCGACAAAATAGTACTCAAATGTGAAATAAATTATCATTTTATTAATAAATATATTTAAAACATGTAGATTAATGAAATGATAAAAAGTCATACATCAAGTATGTTTGCCTTTTTCTTTAATTAAGAAATTTTGTAATATTTCATATACAATGTGATTTGACACACTTGATTGTTGTCTTTAAATTCTTTTAATAAAATATGAATTTGTGAAAATTCAGATCCATGTATGACCGACCCATGTCAAAATGGCGGATCATGTACTATTCAGTACGAAGAAGGAACTACAACTGCTCCGTCTAGGAAGCGATTAATAACCAATGGTAAGCATTTGTTACTACAAAAAACATAACACAGGAGTCCAGCAAGGATCTAATCTAGATCCACTTTTATTCCTAGTCGTCATTAACTTATCCAATCAATAAACAAATCTTTTAATGACAATGCATCTTAATAGACCAAATGTATAGACCATTTACCTCAACATAGTACTGATGACTTAAAATAGTGGTACGAAAAATATTTATTTAGAGTTAAACAATACCTCATGAGTTTTAACACACCATGAAACATATTTCTTGTTATTTAGAAAGAAGAACGAACCGGCGATTATTTGCACCAAAAGCATGTCTTGTTAAACACAACAGTTAATATTTAAAAAAATAGACATTTTAAGTTTACTGTTTGTTGCCGAAGACAAAATAAATGTTTAAAGTCTAACAACCTATCAATCGACACAGCACTACGTATTAAAAATAATCAAGACATGCCGACTACAGACTGCAGTTAATTTGATATATGCACTAACTTCCTGTAAACCTTTAGAAATATATTCATGCTTTGTGTTTATTCTAAAGGTGGGATGGTCGTGGCGGTTTGTAAATGCGTAGTTGGTTTCCTTGGAGATAACTGCGAGATCGATGGTAAGAATATACATAGTATGGCTAAATATGTATATTTTTTTCAATATTCATTTGCGGGATGTAATGAATATAAAATTTCTACAATCGTCAAAAGTAATTATAAATCATATGAATGACTGATGCCGAAAAGTTGAAATAGTTTGTAAGATTTTTGATGTTACGAAAAGATATCACACAACACTTTGAGTGTACTCTTAATTAACCACGAAGCAGTATATGATGACGTTACATTCAGATTTTTATGTTATATCTCCATAACATAAAAATCATTTTAATTAATCCTTATCATTTAGTTTACCAAAAAAGGTAAGCTCTTCAATTCTCTCAGTTCCGTTTATGACTCGTTTTTCTATCAAATCATTACCCCGCCACCTCAGCCGATCAGAAGCGACGTTACAAACGGTGACGCATTTTTTTCCTTTATGGGTTGATAAAGTAATTTTTAAGTCGTTGATAAAGTAATTTTTAAGTCGTTACAAGCTACCATTAATAACAATGTTGGTTTGAAGAAAAGGATGTTAATATATTAATTTAATTCGGCTAAGCGTTTAAAATGTTTTTCTCCTAGATCCATGTTCTTCTTCCCCGTGTGTCAACGGTGAATGCACTCCTCAATATGTTGGTGCTGGTGTTGAAGCAGTTTGCAAATGCGATGAAGGATTTTTTGGAGAGAATTGCGACGTTGCTGGTAAGTTACTTACCTTTTTTACCTTTATGCCTTTTCTTGATTTTTTTGTGTTTATTACTGGTGAATACGAATGTACGTCTGTACGGAATTTCATCTTTTGGTATTAAAATTTATAATCAGACAATTGCTACAAACCCTTTAACTGTATCTTTTGATGTAAACATGCAGCATATTTACCTTACTATGGTACAATAAAACACGTTGATGACAGACACGCTCATAACGATTTCACGGTTATCATATAATAATTTCCATTCCGTCAAAATTCCTGCTTGAGGAGCGGATCCGCAACGGGTTTCCGGGCGAAATCGCTCAAATGTCGCTCGTCGCTCGCGGAGTGATTTAGTCCCAAATTACCCTTCGAGTACTGTATATCTGCATTATATATCTAACGTACCATACTTATAACGCAGTGAGTTTGTTTGTCCTATGGTGTTCGTTCTGACCTTGTGATACTGTATTGACAAAATAAACATTTATAAATTAATAAACATATTATTAAATTGATCTGATAAAGAAGCACCCCCAGAGACTTTGAAAAATAAATAAAAGTATGAGTGAGATTTATAAAAATCTAGGTTTCCTCTCCTGTCTTTTGAAAGTCTAGTGACCTAAGTACTATCTTTGGATTCTTATTTTAATCAGTGCATCTAGAATAAGGTCTTTTTGCTGCATTATATATATAAAGTTATAAGCTGTAAAAAAGCAAAACACCGTAGTTTAAATGTATCGCAATTTTTGTGATGTTATTTAATAATAATATATATAATTCTTTCATTTAGGAATCCTGTACGAGTAACCTATTTCCGAACGATAGTTCGTGTACCGTTAATAACAATGTTGGTTTGAAGAAAAGAATGTTAATATATTAATTTAATTCGGCTAAGCGTTTAACTGGTGAATAAAATGTTGCTACATGAACCCTTTTACTGTATCTTTTGATGTAAAACATGGAGCATATTTTACCTTACTATGTTACAATAAAACACGTTGACGTACGGGCACGCTCATAACGAATTCACGGTTATCATATAATAATTTCCATTCCCGTCAAAGTTCCTGCTTGAGGAGCTGATCCGCAACGGGTTTTCTGACGAAATCGCTCAACATGTCGCTCGTTCGCTCGCGGAGTGATTTAGTCCCAAATTATCCTTCGATTACTGTATATCTGCATTATATATCTAACGTACCCTATACTTAATAACGCAGTGAGTTTTGTTTGTCCTATGGTGTTCGTTCTGACCGTGTGATACTGTATTGACAAAATAGACATTTATAAATTCAATAAACATATTATTAAATTATCTGATAAAGAAGCACCCCCAGAGGGACTTTTGAAAAATAAACTAAAAGTATGAGTGAGATTTTATAAAAATCTAGGTTTCCTCTCTGTCTTTTGAACAGGCTAGTGACCTAAGTACTATCTTGGGAATTTTATTTTAATCAGTGCATCTAGAATAAGGTCTTTTTTGCTGCATTATATTATAAAGTTTATAAGCTGTAAAAAAAGCAAAACACCGTAGTTTAAATGTATCGCAAATTTTTGTATGTTATTTAATAATAATATCATAATTTCTTCATTAGGAATCCTGTACGAGTAACCTATTTTCCGAACGATAGTTCGTTGTACCGTTATAACAATGTTGGTTTGAAGAAAACGAATGTTTAATATATTATTATTTAATTCGGCTAAGCGTTTTGACGGAATTTAATGTTTGTGTTCTTGTATAAAACTTTTAATAATCGAACAATTGCTACACAACCCTTTAACTGTATATTGTGATGTAAACATGCTAATCGCATTATTTTACCTTAACTATGAGCTTACAATAAAACCACGGTGATGACTATGCAACCTCGCTCATAAACGAATTCTACGGTGTTATCATATAATAATTTCCATTCCGTCAAAATTCCTGATATCGTAGGAGCGGATCCGCAACGGGTTTCCGTGCGAAATCGCTCAAAATGTCGCTCGTCGCTCGCGGAGTGATTTAATCCAAATTACCTCTTCGATTACTAGTATATACTGCATTATATATCTAACGACCATACTTATAACGCAGTGAGTTTGTTTGTTACTATGGTGTTCGTTCTGACCCTGTGATACTGTATTGACAAATTAAAATATTAATAATTAAAATAAACATATTATTAAATTTATCTGATAATGAGAAGCACTCCAGAGACTCTTGAAATAATAAATAATACAAGTTTGAGTTGGAATTTATAAGAAAATCTCTAGGTTTCTCTCACTGTGTCTTTTTGAAAGTCTCAGAGGACTCACTAAAGTACTATCTTTGGCTTCTTCAGTTTAATCAGTGCCATCATAGAATTAACGTTTGGTCTTTTTCTGTTGGCTCTTAATTCTATATATGGTTATAAGCTTGTAATATAATGCAAAACTCTCCTTGTTTTATGTATCCGCATATTTGTGTATGTTATTTAATATATAATATACTAAATTTCTTTCTGTTAGCCAATCATGTAGACGGTAATCCTATTTCAGAACAGATGGTTCGTGTTACGTTAATAAACAATGTTGGTTTGAAGAAAAGAATGTTTAATTTATTTAATGTAGATTTACGGCTACGCGGTTTTAAAATGTTTTTTCTCAAGATCATGTTCTTCTTACCCGTGTGTGTACGGTAAAGCAATTCCTCAATATGTTGGTGCATGATGTTGAAGCAGTCTGCAAATGCGATGAAGGATGTATTGTGGAGAGAATTATTTTTGTTGCGACGTTTGCTGGGCTAAGGGTTAACTTACACTTATATCACCTTTATGCCTGTTTCTTGATTTTGTGTTTTAGTTTTATTAACTGAGAAGACAATGGTACCGAATGTAAGACGTCTGTACGGAATTTCATCTTTTTGTCATTAAAAGTTTATAATCGGACAATTGCTACCAAAACCCTATTTGACTGTATCTCTTTGATGTAAACATCGGTAGCATATTTATACCTTACTATGTTACAATAAAACAGCGTTGACGACGGGCACGCTCATAAATCGAATTCAGCGGTTAATCATATAATATTTCCATTTCGTCAAAGTTCCTGCTTGAGGAGCGGATCCGCAACGGCGTTTTATCTGGCGTAAAATCGCTCAAATGTCGCTCGTCGCTCGCGGAGTGATTTAGTCCCAAATTATCCTTCGATTACTGTATATCTGCATTATATATCTAATGTACCATACTTATAACGCAGTGAGTTTGTTTGTCCTATGGTGTTCGTTCTGACCTTGTGATACTGTATTGACAAAATAGACATTTATAAATTAAATAAACATATTATTAAATTGATCTGATAAAGAAGCACCCCCAGAGACTTTGAAAAATAAATAAAAGTATGAGTGAGATTTATAAAAATCTAGGTTTCCTCTCCTGTCTTTTGAAAGTCTAGTGACCTAAGTACTATCTTTGGATTCTTATTTTAATCAGTGCATCTAGAATAAGGTGTTTTTTGCTGCATTATATTATAAAGTTATAAGCTGTAAAAAGCAAAACACCGTAGTTTAAAATGTATCGCAATTTTTGTATGTTATTTAATAATAATATATAATTCTTTCATTTAGGAATCCTGTACGAGTAACCTATTTCCGAACGATAGTTCGTGTACCGTTAATAACAATGTTGGTTTGAAGAAAAGAATGTTAATATATTAATTTAATTCGGCTAAGCGTTTAAAATGTTGTTGTATTAAAACTTATAATCGGACAATTGCTACAAACCCTTTAACTGTATCTTTTGATGTAAACACGGAGCATATTTACCTTACTATGGTACAATAAAACACGTTGATGACGGGCACGCTCATAACGAATTCACGGTTATCATATGATAATTTCCATTCCCGTCAAAGTTCCTGCTTGAGACGTGGATCCGCAACGGGTTTTCGGGCGAAATCGCTCCAATGTCGCTCGTCGCTCGCGGAGTGATTTAGTCCCAAATTACCCTTCGAGTACTGTATATCTGCATTATATATCTAACGAACCATACTTATAACGCAGTGAGTTTGTTTGTCCTATGGTGTTCGTTCTGACCTTGTGATACTGTATTTACAAAATAAACATTTATAAATTAAATAAACATATTATTAGATTTATCTGATAAAGAAGCACTTCAGAGACTTTGAAAAATAAATGAAAGTATGAGTGAGATTTATAAAAATCTAGGTTTCCTTTCCTGTCTTTTGAAAGTCTAGTTACGATTTGATGGAGTATTTTTATGGCAATGAGTTTTTCATGGCGTCCTAATTTCACGAAATATTTAATAATTGATCTTAATTCACACTAGCGGTCTTACAAAGGAATATGTTTGTTGATAAATGAGTTCATAATGCCGTATACGCTATCAAAATGAAGGTTATTCCTTTTATTTTTATCCCTGAATAGATTTTTAACAGAATAAAGCCGATAACTATGGTCGCCGTGGTTGATAGGCCTAACAGATTGCGTATAAGATATAATGTATGCAATCAGAATTTAAAAAGCAAAATAACACACCGATGATGATGTTGATATACATGTAATCATTTAACGGTCGTAACCTATTATGAATGCCGACTGTAAGACAGCCAATTCTTAAATATGTATAACGAAGTAATTTTGTTGGTCCTGTAGGTTTGTTTTAACCATGAGATTCGGTTATAATATACTAATTTCCGTTCCTAGTCAAGTTTCTATAAGATATCCTCATAATGTGCATAACGAACTATGTATATATTTTCAACACAGACCTACTATGTAAGTTTATCAAGCGCAGTTGGCATTTAACAGTCTATGAACTTCCGTCTTATTATGACGCCATTATGATTTTGGCGTCACAATTTATCGCGCAGGGGACCTCGGAAGAAGGCTGTTAAAATGACTGCTCCGTCTTGATTTTTCATTCAATATAGTTGAAAAAAACCCTTGGAATTTTATCATGCAATTATTTGCAAATGTTAATATAATCATTTGACGGTCTTAAATATGAATTGGCAAATATGAAAGCGAACTGAAAGACATTCAATGCTTAAATACGTATAAAGAAGTGATTTTGTTGGTCCTGTGGGTTTGTTTTAACCATGAGATAAATGTACTGTGTTAACACAATAAATAATGTAAAATAAATTATCATATCATTAAATATGTTTGATAATAAAGAAAAGCATGACTGGAGAGTACAAAAAATCTAGGTCCGCTCAACTGCCATTTGAAAGACTAGTGACGGTTTAATGAAGTGTTGTCATGCCACTAAGGTTATCATATAGCGACCTAATTGCGCGATATATTAAATGATGGTTTTAATTCGCTTTCGTGGTCCATAAATGTATATGTAATTTGTCAATTGAGTTGATACGGCCGTATACGCACACGAAATGAAGATCATTAATTATATTTGCTGAATTAATTGTAAACAGTTAGTAACTATGGTCGCCGTGGTTGATTGGCTTGTTACTCTGTTCTGTTGTATACTCAATCAGACTTTACAAAGCTGAAGAAGGAAATAATAAATTAATTAATTTAATTCACGTATGTGTTTCAAACTTTTTTCTGTTAGATCCATGCTCTTCTTCCCCATGTGTCAATGGTGAATGCACGTCTCAATATGTTGATGCTGGTGTTGAAGCAGTCTGCAAATGCAATGACGGATTTCTGGGAGAGTTGTGTGACGTTGCTGGTAAATAATTTTTAGCTCACCTGGCCCGAAGGGCCGGTGAGCTTATGTCATGGCGCGGCGTCCGTCGTCCGTCGTCCGTCGGCGTCCGTCGGCGTCCGTCTGTCCGTCAACATTTCCTTTCAATCGCTACTAGTCATAGAGTTCTGCATGGATTGTAACCAAATTTGGCCACAAACATCCTTGGGGGAAGGGGAACAGAACTTGTATAAATTTTGGCTCTGACCCCCCGGGGGCAGGAGGGGCGGGGCCCAATAGGGGAAATAGAGGTAAATCCTATAAATCGCTACTTGTCCTAGAGTTCTGCATGGATTGTAACCAAATTTGACCACAAACATCCTTGGGGGAGGGGGAACAGAACTTGTATAAAATTTGGCTCTGACCCCTCGGGGGCAGGAGGGGCGGGGCCCAATAGGGGAAATAGAGGTAAATCCTTTAAATCGCTACTTGTCCTAGAGTTCTGCATGGATTGTAACCAAAATTAGCCACAAAACATCCTTGAGGGAAGGGGAACAAAACTTGTATAAATTTTGGCTCTGACCCCATGGGGGCAGGAGGGGTGGGGCCCAATAGGGGTAATAGAGGTAAATCCTTTAAATCGCTACTAGTCATAGAGTTCTACATGAATTGTAACCAAATTTGGCCACAAACATCCTTGGGGGAAGGGGAACAGAACTTGTATAAATTTTGGCTCTGATCCCCAAGGGGCAGGAGGGGCGGGGCCCAATAGGGGTAATAGAGGTAAATCCTTTAAATAGCTACTAGTCATAGAGTTCTGAATGGAATGTAACCATATTTGGCCACAAACATCCTTTTGGGAAGGGGAACAGAACTTTTATAAATTTTGGCTCTGACCCCACGGGGGCAGGAGGGGTGGGGCCCAATAGGGGAAATAGAGGTAAATCCTTTAAATCGCTACTAGTCATAGAGTTCTACATGAATTGTAACCAAATTTGGCCACAAACATCCTTGGGGGAGGGGGAACAGAACTTGTATAAATTTTGGCTCTGACCCCACGGGGGCAGGAGGCGCTGGGCCCAATAGGGGAAATAGAGGTAAATCCTTTAAATCGCTACTAGTCATAGAGTTCTGAATGGAATGTAACCAAATTTGGCCACAAACATCCTTGGGGAAGGGGAACAGAACTTGTATAAATTTTGGCTCTGGTCCCGGGGCAGGAGGGCGGGGCCCAATAGGGTAATAGAGGTAAATCTTTAAATCGGTCATAGAGTTCTGAATGGAATGGGCCACAAACATCCTTTGGGGAAGGGGAATAAAACTTGTATAATTTTGGCTCTGACCCCACGGGGGCAGGAGGGGTGGGGCCCAATAGGGGAAATAGAGGTAAATCCTTTAAATCGCTACTAGTCATAGAGTTCTACATGAATTGTAACCAAATTTGGCCACAAGCATCCTTGGGCGAGGGGGAACAGAACTTGTATAAATTTGAACTCTGGTCCCCGGGGGCAGGAGGGGCGGGGCCCAATAGGGGAAATAGAGGTAAATCCTTTAAATCGCTACTTGTCCTAGAGTTCTTCATGGATTGTAACCAAATTTGGCTACAAACATCCTTGGGGGAAGGGGAACAGAACTGGTATAAATTTTGGCTCTGGTCACCTGGGGGCAGGACGGGTGGGGCCCAATAGGGGAAATAGAGATAAATCCTATAAATCACTACTTGTCCTAGAGTTTTACTTGGATTATGACCAAATTTGGCCATAAACATCCTTGGGGGAAGGGGAACAGAACTTGTATAAATTTTGGCTCTGACCCCCTGGGGGCAGGAGGGGTTGGGCCCAATAGGGGATTTAGAGGTTAATATTAAAATTCATTCAGAAAAGAAACAATGAACCTGTATGCAGAACATTACTTGGCATTACAAACCAGGTGAGCGATACAGGCCCTCTGGGCCTCTTGTTTGTCTTTAGCTTTATGGGTTTTTTTTCTTGTAAAACTTGTTTATTCCTGGTGAATACGAATATACGTCAACATTTTATCTAACGTCTTATTTCTATCTAAATAATTTTTTTTTTTTTTTTTCACACCAAATCTGGCTTTCTGATTGGCCAATATTTTTTTGCATACCACTATGAAAAAAAATCCGGGAATGGCGCGAAACCCCGACGTTATCGTGACGTTGCAATAGAGACATTGACGTTGCGTATTGATTCGGAAAAAAGAATCCCTTAAAAAACAATTACAGTGTATAATGTTACATTTAACCATACTTGATTTTATCAAATAGAGTATAAAATTAATTAAAAGTATTGATGTCACTATTTTTTAATTTTATCGGGGTATGAAAAAAAAATTGTTTGCAAACTTTTGTAAGAATTTTTTTTTCATACCCCGATAAAATTAAAAAATAGTGACATCAATGCTTAAATGAATAATCAACAATAATTATAAGCCTTTTCACTGTACAGTTTAGTATAAACAAAGAACATAATTAAGTTATTCTACTATGATGACAGACGTTTATAACAAAGACGCTTTTATCGAAGTCACTGTTATAACGAAATTATTCCATTATCTTAGATATCCGCATTATGTATATAATGAACTCTACTTATAACGAAGTGATTTTGTTTGTTCTATGATGTTCGTACTGACAGTGTGTTACTGTACCGACAACATAGTACTCAAATGTGAAATAAATTATCATTTTATTAATAAATATATTTAAAACATGTAGATTAATGAAATGATAAACAAGTATGTTTGCCTTTTTCTTTAATTAAGAAATTTTGTAATATTTCATATACAATGTGATTTGACACACTTGATTGTTGTCTTTAAATTCTTTTAATAAAATATGAATTTGTGAAAATTCAGATCCATGTATGACCGACCCATGTCAAAATGGCGGATCATGTACTATTCAGTACGAAGAAGGAACTACAACTGCTCCGTCTAGGAAGCGATTAATAACCAATGGTAAGCATTTGTTACTACAAAACATAACACAGGAGTCCAGCAAGGATCTAATCTAGATCCACTTTTATTCCTAGTCGTCATTAACTTATCCAATCAATAAACAAATCTTTTAATGACAATGCATCTTAATAGACCAAATGTATAGACCATTTACCTCAACATAGTACTGATGACTTATAATAGTGGTACGAAAAATATTTATTTAGAGTAAAAACAATACCTCATGAGTTTTTAACACCATGAAACATATTTCTTGTTATTTAGAAAAAAGAACGAACCGGCGATTATTCGCACCAAAAGCATGTCTTGTTAAACACAACAGTTGATATTTTAAAAAATAGACATTTTAAGTTTACTGTTTGTTGCCGAAGACAAAATAAATGTTTAAAAGTCTAATGAATGTTAGAAAACTCGAAGCTTTTTCATATCCCTTATTGACAACAACCTATCAATCGACACAGCACTAGGTATTAAAAATAATCAAGACATGCCGACTACAGACTGCAGTTAATTTGATATATGCACTAACTTCCTGTAAACCTTTAGAAATATATTCATGCTTTGTGTTTATTTTAAAGGTGGGATGGTCGTGGCAGTTTGTAAATGCGTAGTTGGTTTCCTTGGAGATAACTGCGAGATCGATGGTAAGAATATACATAGTATGGCTAAATATGTATATTTTTTTTTCAATATTCATTTGCGGGATGTAATGAATATAAAATTTCTACAATCGTCAAAAGTAATTATAAATCATATGAATGACTGATGCCGTAAAGTTGAAATAGTTTGTAAGATTTTTGATGTTACGAAAAGATATCACACAACACTTTGAGTGTACTCTTAATTAACCACGAAGCAGTATATGATGACGTTACATTCATATTTTTATGTTATATCTCCATAACATAAAAATCATTTTAATTAATCCTTATCATTTAGTTTACCAAAAAAGGTAAGCTCTTCAATTCTCTCAATTCCGTTTATGACTCGTTTTTCTATCAAATCAATACTCCGCCACCTCAGCCGATCAGAAGCGACGTTACAAACGGTGACACAATTTTTTCATTTATGGGTTGATAAAGTAATTTTTTAAGTCAATGAAAATGCTCGTTACAAGCAAAATTGAATCACTATTAGATATATGTATTTTATTTATAATGAACTCTACTTAGATAGAAGTGATTTTGTGTAGTCCCATAGTAATCGTTTTGACCTGGTGATACCTCGTTGAAAAAAATAATAAACAAATGTTAAATAGATTATCATATGAAATAAGTATATTTTACACATGTAGATTAATGCAATGATAAAAAGTCATACAGCAGGTGTTTTGTTTCTCTGAATAATAAATAAAGTGTGGTATTTCATTTGCAATGTGATTTGACACACTTAATTTTTGTATTTAAATTCTTTTTATAAAATACGAATTTGTGATAATTCAGATCCATGTATGACCGACCCATGTCAAAATGGCGGATCATGTACTATTCAGTACGAAGAAGGAACTACAACTGCTCCGTCTAGGAAGCGATTAATGACCAATGGTAAGCATTTGTTACTACAAAACATAACGAAGGAGTCAAGCAAGGATCTAATCTAGATCCACTTTTATTCCTAGTCGTCATCAACTTATCCAATAAATAACAACTTATCCAATCAATAAACAAATCTTTTAATGACAATGCATCTTAAAAGACCAAATGTATAGACCATTTACCTCAACATAGTACTGATGACTTATAATAGTGGCACGAAAAATATTTATTTAGAGTTAAACAATACCTCATGAGTTTTAACACCATGAAACATATTTCTTGTTATTTAGAAAAAAGAACGAACCGGCGATTATTCGCACCAAAAGCATGTCTTGTTAAACACAAAAGTTAATATTTTAAAAAATAGACATTTTAAGTTTACTGTTTGTTGCCGAAGACAAAATAAATGTTTAAAAGTCTAATGAATGTTAGAAAACATACAACTCGAAGCTTTTTCATATCCCTTATTGACAACAACCTATCAATCGACATAGCACTAGGTATTAAAAATAATCAAGACATGCCGACTACAGACTGCAGTTAATTTGATATATGCACTAACTTCCTGTAAACCTTTAGAAATATATTCATGCTTTGTGTTTATCTTAAAGGTGGGATGGCCGTGGCAGTTTGTAAATGCGTAGTTGGTTTCCTTGGAGATAACTGCGAGATCGATGGTAAGAATATACTTAGAATGGCTAAATATGTATTTTTTTTCAATATTCATTTGCGGGATGTAATGAATATAAAATTTCTACAATCGTCAAAAGTAATTATAAATCATATGAATGACTGATGCCGAAAAGTTGAAATAGTTTGTAAGATTTTTTATGTTGCGAAAAGATATCACACAACACTTTGAGTGTTCTCTTAATTAACCACGAAGCAGTATATGATGAATTTTACATTCAGATTTTTGTGTTATATCTCCATAACATAAAAATCATTTTAATTAATCCTTATCATTTAGTTTACCAAAAGGTAAGCTCTTCAATTCTCTCAATTCCATTTATAACTCGTTTTTCTATCAAAATAATTACTGTGATTTTGTGTGGTCCCATATATAGTGATCGTTTTGACCTTGTGATACTTTATTGAAAAAAATAATAAACAAATGTTAAATAGATTATCATATGAAATAAGTATAATTTACACATGTAGATTAATGAAATGATAAAAAGTCATACAGCAGGTATTTTGTTTTTTGAATAATAAATAAATTGTAATATTTCATATGCAATGTGATTTGACACACTTAATTGTTGTATTTAAATTCTTTTAATAAAATACGAATTTGTGATATTTTAGATCCATGTATGACCGACCCATGTCAAAATGGCGGATCATGTATTGTTCAGTACGAAGAAGGAACTACAACTGCTCCGTCTAGGAAGCGATTAATGACCAATGGTAAGCATTTGTTACTACAAAACATAACGAAGGAGTCAAGCAAGGATCAAATCTAGATCCACTTTTATTCCTAGTCGTCATCAACTTATCCAATCAATAAACGAATCTTTTAATGACAATGCATCTTAATAGACCAAATGTATAGACCATTTACCTCAACATAGTACTGATGACTTAAAATAGTGGCACGAAAAATATTTATTCAGAGTTAAACAATACCTCATGAGTTTTAACACCATGAAACATATTTCTTGTTATTTAGAAAGAAGAACGAACCGGCGATTATTCGCACCAAAAGCATGTCTTGTTAAACACAACAGTTAATATTTAAAAAAAAATAGACATTTTAAGTTTACTGTTTGTTGCCGAAGACAAAATAAATGTTTAAAAGTCTAACAACCTATCAATCGACACAGCACTAGGTATTAAAAATAATCAAGACATGCCGACTACAGACTGCAGTTAATTTGATATATGCACTAACTTCCTGTAAACCTTTAGAAATATATTCATGCTTTGTGTTTATTTTAAAGGTGGGATGGTCGTGGCAGTTTGTAAATGCGTAGTTGGTTTCCTTGGAGATAACTGCGAGATCGATGGTAAGAATATACATAGTATGGCTAAATATGTATTTTTTTTTCAATATTCATTTGCGGGATGTAATGAATATAAAATTTCTACAATCGTCAAAAGTAATTATAAATCATATGAATGACTGATGCCGAAAAGTTGAAATAGTTTGTAAGATTTTTGATGTTACGAAAAGATATCACACAACACTTTGAGTGTACTCTTAATTAACCACGAAGCAGTATATGATGACGTTACATTCAGATTTTTATGTTATATCTCCATAACATAAAAATCATTTTAATTAATCCTTATCATTTAGTTTACCAAAAAAGGTAAGCTCTTCAATTCTCTCAGTTCCGTTTATGACTCGTTTTTCTATCAAATCATTACTCCGCCACCTCAGCCGATCAGAAGCGACGTTACAAACGGTGACGCAATTTTTTCCTTTATGGGTTGATAAAGTAATTTTTAAGTCAATGAAAATGCTCGTTACAAGCTACCGTTAATAACAATGTTGGTTTGAAGAAAAGGATGTTAATATATTAATTTAATTCGGCTAAGCGTTTAAAATGTTTTTCTCCTAGATCCATGTTCTTCTTCCCCGTGTGTCAACGGTGAATGCACTCCTCAATATGTTGGTGCTGATGTTGAAGCAGTCTGCAAATGCGATGAAGGATTTTTTGGAGAGAATTGCGACGTTGCTGGTAAGTTACTTACCTTTTTACCTTTATTCCTTTTCTTGATTTTTTTTTTGTTTATTACTGGTGAATACGAATGTACGTCTGTACGGAATTTCATCTTTTTGTATTAAAATTTATAATCGGACAATTGCTACAAACCCTTTAACTGTATCTTTTGATGTAAACACGGAGCATATTTACCTTACTATGGTACAATAAAACACGTTGATGACGGGCACGCTCATAACGAATTCACGGTTATCATATGATAATTTCCATTCCCGTCAAAGTTCCTGCTTGAGACGTGGATCCGCAACGGGTTTTCGGGCGAAATCGCTCCAATGTCGCTCGTCGCTCGCGGAGTGATTTAGTCCCAAATTACCCTTCGAGTACTGTATATCTGCATTATATATCTAACGTACCATACTTATAACGCAGTGAGTTTGTTTCTCCTATGGTGTTCGTTCTGACCTTTTGATACTGTATTTACAAAATAAACATTTATAAATTAAATAAACATATTATTAGATTTATCTGATAAAGAAGCACTTCAGAGACTTTGAAAAATAAATGAAAGTATGAGTGAGGTTTATAAAAATCTAGGTTTCCTTTCCTGTCTTTTGAAAGTCTAGTGACGATTTGATGGAGTATTTTTATGGCAATGAGTTTTTCATGGCGTCCTAATTTCACGTATTTCACGTAATTTTGCGTATAAGATATAATGTATGCAATCAGATTTTAAAAAGCAAAATAACACACCGATGTAAATCTCTTAATTTAATCACATGGATGTTCTCTGAACAAAATATGTATATGTATATAAAAAAAAAGATCTGATTTAGATTTTTTGCACTCAAAATTTAGACGCCAGTCTTGTCTTAATCTGTGATGTAAGTGAGTTTGATTTCATGGTCAACTGTTATGGTCATTTGGCTAAAGTGTCTATATAAATTTAGAATATTTTTAGATGAATAGCTTGTGAGGACATATTGAAGTCATAAGTCAAGACCATTTGAATTGTATTTTCCTTTGGACACAATTTCCTCAAAACCATATAACTATGAGGTCTTAACAGATATACACATATCTCTATATGATCAACAGCCCTGTCTGTGAGCTGATAACATGCTGGGATGAATGACTGCAAAACGGGTTCAAATGAATATACTTTACCTAAACTAAAGTCACATGAATCAAATAGCCAAATACATGTACTTTTAACTGACTTCTTGTCATTAGTTCAGATGACCTTATACATTATTAGAACTGTATTTTTTTACTGTAGTAAATTTAATACAAAGTATAGGGCTTCAAAGTATGTCCAAATAATTTAATCAATTGCATTGACCTCTATTCAAAGTCACAGGGTTCAAATAAGCTATTTGTAACAACTTCCTGTTAATATTACAACTAAGAGTAGTGATATTTAACCAGTGTTATGTTTGTAGAATCCAAATATGTCCTGGTAGCAAGTGAGCAATGCGTTCTATTGGGCACTTGTTTTTTTCTTTCAATCACAATGAATCTTTGTAATGTATATATAAGAATAACAAAGGTATAAAATATCCAAGGAGTTTAACAAAAGACTTAAAAGGGTTATTTTGTGGAGGACATATGGCAGAAAAGGTCAGTGTATATGTCTGGTGACAGTTAACTTAAAAAACCTGATGTGCTGTTTGCCATTATTTGCATGCGATAACAGTTCATTTCTGGTATGATAATTGGAGAATATCGGTATGTAAATGAACTTTGAGGAAACTGTTCTATGCTTTATCTTAATTAACAAATTACCATATAGTTTTGAAATTTGGACCATTACATGTCTTTTTCATGATATCGAATAACACCTCCTTCAGTACTTACCTTACTTTGATTTATTGAATACAATTGAAAAATAGTCTTGGGATTTTGTTATGCAATTATTTTGAAATGTTGATATACATGTAATCATTTAACGGTCGTAACCTATATGAATGCCGACTGTAAGACAGCCAATTCTTAAATATGTATAACGAAGTAATTTTGTTGGTCCTGTAGGTTTGTTTTAACCATGAGATTCGGTTATAATATACTAATTTCCGTTCCTAGTCAAGTTTCTATAAGATATCCTCATAATGTGCATAACGAACTATGTATATATTTTCAACACAGCCCTACTATGTAAGTTTACCAAGCGCAGTTGGCATTTAACAGTCTATGAACTTCCGTCTTATTATGACGCCATTATGATTTTGGCGTCACAATTTATCGCGCAGGGGACCTCGGAAGAAGGCTGTTAAAATGACTGCTCCGTCTTGATTTTTCATTCAATATAGTTGAAAAAAACCCTTGGAATTTTATCATG
This sequence comes from Argopecten irradians, assembly GCF_041381155.1. Classification (NCBI taxonomy): domain Eukaryota; kingdom Metazoa; phylum Mollusca; class Bivalvia; order Pectinida; family Pectinidae; genus Argopecten; species Argopecten irradians. The sequence continues at coordinate 9,225,439 of NC_091149.1, read as the reverse complement.
CAATTATTTGCAAATGTTAATATAATCATTTGACGGTCTTAAATATGAATTGGCAAATATGAAAGCGAACTGAAAGACATTCAATGCTTAAATACGTATAAAGAAGTGATTTTGTTGGTCCTGTGGGTTTGTTTTAACCATGAGATAAATGTACTGTGTTGACACAATAAATAATGTAAAATAAATTATCATATCATTAAATATGTTTGATAATAAAGAAAAGCATGACTGGAGAGTACAAAAAAACTAGGTCCGCTCAACTGCCATTTGAAAGACTAGTGACGGTTTAATGAAGTGTTGTCATGCCACTAAGGTTATCATATAGCGACCTAATTGCGCGATATATTAAATGATGGTTTTAATTCGCGTTCATGGTCCATAAATGTATATGTAATTTGTCAAATGAGTTGATACGGCCGTATACGCACACGAAATGAAGATCATTAATTATATTTGCTGAATTAATTGTAAACAGTTAGTAACTATGGTCGCCGTGGTTGATTGGCTTGTTACTCTGTTCTGTTGTATACTCAATCAGACTTTACAAAGCTGAAGAAGGAAATAATAAATTAATTAATTTAATTCACGTATGTGTTTCAAACTTTTTTCTGTTAGATCCATGCTCTTCTTCCCCATGTGTCAATGGTGAATGCACGTCTCAATATGTTGATGCTGGTGTTGAAGCAGTCTGCAAATGCAATGACGGGATTTCTGGGAGAGTTGTGTGACGTTGCTGGTAAATAATTTTTTGTCTTTAGCTTTATGGGTTTTTTTCTTGTAAAACTTGTTTATTCCTGGTGAATACGAATATACGTCAACATTTTATCTAACGTCTTATTTCTATCTAAATAATTATTTTTTCTTTGTTTTCACACCAAATCTGGCTTTCTGATTGGCCAATATTTTTTTGCATACCACTATGAAAAAAATCCGGGAATGGCGCGAAACCCCGACGTTATCGTGACGTCGCAATAGAGACATTGACGTTGCGTATTGATTCGGAAAAAAGAATCCCTTAAAAAACAACTATAATGTTACATTTAACCATACTTGATTTTATCAAATAGAGTATAAAATTAATTAAAAGTATTGATGTCACTATTTTTTAATTTTATCGGGGTATGAAAAAAAAATTGTTTGCAAACTTTTGTAAGAATTTTTTTTTCATACCCCGATAAAATTAAAAAATAGTGACATCAATGCTTAAATGAATAATCAACAATAATTATAAGCCTTTTCACTGTACAGTTTGGTATAAACAAAGAACATAATTAAGTTATTCTACTATGATGACAGACGTTTATAACAAAGACGCTTTTATCGAAGTCACTGTTATAACGAAATTATTCCATTATCTTAGATATCCGCATTATGTATGTAACGAACTCTACTTATAACGAAGTGATTTTGTTTGTTCTATGATGTTCGTACTGACAGTGTGTTACTGTACCGACAAAATAGTACTCAAATGTGAAATAAATTATCATTTTATTAATAAATATATTTAAAACATGTAGATTAATGAAATGATAAAAAGTCATACATCAAGTATGTTTGCCTTTTTCTTTAATTAAGAAATTTTGTAATATTTCATATACAATGTGATTTGACACACTTGATTGTTGTCTTTAAATTCTTTTAATAAAATATGAATTTGTGAAAATTCAGATCCATGTATGACCGACCCATGTCAAAATGGCGGATCATGTACTATTCAGTACGAAGAAGGAACTACAACTGCTCCGTCTAGGAAGCGATTAATAACCAATGGTAAGCATTTGTTACTACAAAACATAACACAGGAGTCCAGCAAGGATCTAATCTAGATCCACTTTTATTCCTAGTCGTCATTAACTTATCCAATCAATAAACAAATCTTTTAATGACAATGCATCTTAATAGACCAAATGTATAGACCATTTACCTCAACATAGTACTGATGACTTAAAATAGTGGTACGAAAAATATTTATTTAGAGTTAAACAATACCTCATGAGTTTTAACACCATGAAACATATTTCTTGTTATTTAGAAAGAAGAACGAACCGGCGATTATTCGCACCAAAAGCATGTCTTGTTAAACACAACAGTTAATATTTAAAAAAAAATAGACATTTTAAGTTTACTGTTTGTTGCCGAAGACAAAATAAATGTTTAAAAGTCTAACAACCTATCAATCGACACAGCACTAGGTATTAAAAATAATCAAGACATGCCGACTACAGACTGCAGTTAATTTGATATATGCACTAACTTCCTGTAAACCTTTAGAAATATATTCATGCTTTGTGTTTATTTTAAAGGTGGGATGGTCGTGGCAGTTTGTAAATGCGTAGTTGGTTTCCTTGGAGATAACTGCGAGATCGATGGTAAGAATATACATAGTATGGCTAAATATGTATATTTTTTTTCCAATATTCATTTGCGGGATGTAATGAATATAAAATTTCTACAATCGTCAAAAGTAATTATAAATCATATGAATGACTGATGCCGAAAAGTTGAAATAGTTTGTAAGATTTTTGATGTTACGAAAAGATATCACACAACACTTTGAGTGTACTCTTAATTAACCACGAAGCAGTATATGATGACGTTACATTCAGATTTTTATGTTATATCTCCATAACATAAAAATCATTTTAATTAATCCTTATCATTTAGTTTACCAAAAAAGGTAAGCTCTTCAATTCTCTCAGTTCCGTTTATTACTCGTTTTTCTATCAAATCATTACTCCGCCACCTCAGCCGATCAGAAGCGACGTTACAAACGGTGACGCAATTTTTTCCTTTATGGGTTGATAAAGTAATTTTTAAGTCAATGAAAATGCTCGTTACAAGCTACCGTTAATAACAATGTTGGTTTGAAGAAAAGGATGTTAATATATTAATTTAATTCGGCTAAGCGTTTAAAATGTTTTTCTCCTAGATCCATGTTCTTCTTCCCCGTGTGTGTCAACGGTGAATGCACTCCTCAATATGTTGGTGCTGATGTTGAAGCAGTCTGCAAATGCGATGAAGGATTTTTTGGAGAGAATTGCGACGTTGCTGGTAAGTTACTTACCTTTTTACCTTTATGCCTTTTCTTGATTTTTTTTTGTTTATTACTGGTGAATACGAATGTACGTCTGTACGGAATTTCATCTTTTTGTATTAAAATTTATAATCGGACAATTGCTACAAACCCTTTAACTGTATCTTTTGATGTAAACACGGAGCATATTTACCTTACTATGGTACAATAAAACACGTTGATGACGGGCACGCTCATAACGAATTCACGGTTATCATATGATAATTTCCATTCCCGTCAAAGTTCCTGCTTGAGACGTGGATCCGCAACGGGTTTTCGGGCGAAATCGCTCCAATGTCGCTCGTCGCTCGCGGAGTGATTTAGTCCCAAATTACCCTTCGAGTACTGTTTATCTGCATTATATATCTAACGTACCATACTTATAACGCAGTGAGTTTGTTTGTCCTATGGTGTTCGTTCTGACCTTGTGATACTGTATTTACAAAATAAACATTTATAAATTAAATAAACATATTATTAGATTTATCTGATAAAGAAGCACTTCAGAGACTTTGAAAAATAAATGAAAGTATGAGTGAGGTTTATAAAAATCTAGGTTTCCTTTCCTGTCTTTTGAAAGTCTAGTGACGATTTGATGGAGTATTTTTATGGCAATGAGTTTTTCATGGCGTCCTAATTTCACGTATTTCACGTAATTTTGCGTATAAGATATAATGTATGCAATCAGATTTTAAAAAGCAAAATAACACACCGATGTAAATCTCTTAATTTAATCACATGGATGTTCTCTGAACAAAATATGTATATGTATATAAAAAAAAGATCTGATTTAGATTTTTTGCACTCAAAATTTAGACGCCAGTCTTGTCTTAATCTGTGATGTAAGTGAGTTTGATTTCATGGTCAACTGTTATGGTCATTTGGCTAAAGTGTCTATATAAATTTAGAATATTTTTAGATGAATAGCTTGTGAGGACATATTGAAGTCATAAGTCAAGACCATTTGAATTGTATTTTCCTTTGGACACAATTTCCTCAAAACCATATAACTATGAGGTCTTAACAGATATACACATATCTCTATATGATCAACAGCCCTGTCTGTGAGCTGATAACATGCTGGGATGAATGACTGCAAAACGGGTTCAAATGAATATACTTTACCTAAACTAAAGTCACATGAATCAAATAGCCAAATACATGTACTTTTAACTGACTTCTTGTCATTAGTTCAGATGACCTTGTACATTATTAGAACTGTATTTTTTTTACTGTAGTAAATTTAATACAAAGTATAGGGCTTCAAAGTATGTCCAAATAATTTAATCAATTGCATTGACCTCTATTCAAAGTCACAGGGTTCAAATAAGCTATTTGTAACAACTTCCTGTTAATATTACAACTAAGAGTAGTGATATTTAACCAGTGTTATGTTTGTAGAATCCAAATATGTCCTGGTAGCAAGTGAGCAATGCGTTCTATTGGGCACTTGTTTTTTTCTTTCAATCACAATGAATCTTTGTAATGTATATATAAGAATAACAAAGGTATAAAATATCCAAGGAGTTTAACAAAAGACTTAAAAGGGTTATTTCGTGGAGGACATATGGCAGAAAAGGTCAATGTATATGTCTGGTGACAGTTAACTTAAGAAACCTGATGTGCTGTTTGCCATAATTTGCATGCGTTAACACTTCATTTCGGGTAAGATAATTGGAGAATATCGGTATGTAAATGAACTTTGAGGAAGCTGTTCTATGCTTTATCTTAATTAACAAAATTCCATATAGTTTTGAAATTTGGACCATTACATGTCTTTTTCATGATATCGAATAACACCTCCTTCAGTACTTACAGTACTTAGATTTATTCCATACAATTGAAAAATATTCTTGGGATTTTGTTATGCAATTATTTTGAAATGTTGATATAATCATTTAACGGTCGTAACCTATATGAATGCCAACTGTAAGACAGTCAATTCTTAAATATGTATAACGAAGTAATTTTGCTGGTCCTGTAGGTTTGTTTTAACCATGAGATACGGTTATAATGTACTAATTTCCGTTCCTCGTCAAGTTTTTATAAGATATCCTCATAATGTGCATAACGAACATTGTATATATTTTCTACACAGCCCTACTATGTAAGTTTACCAAGCGCAGTTGGCATTTAACAATCTATGAACTTCCATCTTCTTATTATGACGCCATTATGATTTTGGCGTCACAATTTATCGCGCAGGCGACCCCGGAAGAAGGCTGTTAAAATGACAGCTCCGTCTTGATTTTTCATTCAATTTAGCTGAAAAAAAATCTTGGAATTTCATCATGCAATTATTTGCAAATGTTAATATAATCATTTGACGGTCTTAAATATGAATTGGCAAATATGAAAGCGAACTGAAAGACATTCAATGCTTAAATACGTATAACGAAGTGATTTTGTTGGTCCTGTGGGTTTGTTTTAACCATGAGATAAATGTACTGTGTTGACACAATAAATAATGTAAAATAAATTATCATATCATTAAATATGTTTGATAATAAAGAAAAGCATGAGTGGAGTGTACAGAAAATCTAGGTCCGCTCTACTGCCATTTGAAAGACTAGTGACTGTTGTTGTCATGCCACTAAGGTTATCATATAGCGACCTAATTGCGCGATATATTAAATGATGGTTTTAATTCGCGTTCATGGTCCATAAATGTATATGTAATTTGTCAAATGAGTTGATATGGCCGTATACGCACACGAAATGAAGATCATTAATTATATTTGCTGAATTAATTGTAAACAGTTAGTAACTATGGTCGCCGTAATTGATTGGCTTGTTGCACTGTTCTGTTGTATACTCAATCAGACTTTACAAAGCTGAAGAAGGAAATTATAAATTAATTAAATTTAATTCATGTATGTGTTTCAAACCTCTTTTTCTGTTAGATCCATGCTCTTCTTCCCCATGTTTCAATGGTGAATGCACGCCTCAATATGTTGATGCTGGTGTTGAAGCAGTCTGCAAATGCAATGACGGATTTCTTGGAGAGTTGTGTGTGACGTTGCTGGTAAATAATGTTTTTTCTCACAAAGCTAGCCATGTAAGATAGAGTTGTCCCATGAAAGACAGCTATGTAAGATTATAAGACTCTTTCATAAGTGGATATGAAGGATAGGGATATTCTACCTGAGGGTCACAAAATGTAGTAAAACCCGAGGCTTATCCCTATCCTTCATATCCACTTATGAAAGAGTATTTTTTCTTTCATACCTCGACGTTTTATTGCAATTTTACAACTATAATATCCCGCCATTTTGAAATAAATTCGAAGAAATCCGCGACTGGAAGTCAATTTTCCATGCATTAATATTTTCAACACAAATTCCGTTGTTTGCATCTTTTATGGTAAACTAGTCATATTTGCGAAAAAAATGTTAAAATTCTGCCAAGGAAAAAGAGATTTTGTTGATGCCGTGACGTCACGAGGCTTTACTGCATGGGCAGCTATGCAGTACAGCCTCAGGCGACATGAGTTTATATCCCTAGACCAGCCGGTATTACACCCGTAGGTATGAAAGAAAAATGTATCTTACATAGCTGTGACATCACAATTGAAAAACAATGAGATGACGTCATATCAGGCAAAGTTGACGTCATTTTTCTTCTATTTCGATTGATTTGCCGGATTTCTTTACCATTTCATTTGTTTAATTTGCATTTCAAACCGTTTTACCTAAGATTTTTTGTTTATATTTATAAATATAAACCAAACTTTGATGAGCTCTTTCGAATGGCGTTCTTATTTTTAAAATCGATCAATTATTAAAGAAGTTAAGATTTTGTAACAAAATGGCTGCCTCACCTTTCGTGCAAGTAACTCGACAAGCAATGTGAGAAAATAACTCTTTCATATATAAAAATTATGTAGGATAGAACTATTCCACCCTCGGGTACAGAATTTTGGGTCAGAAACCTCGGCAAGCCTCGGTTCTGACCCAAAATTCTGTACCCTCGGGTGGAATAGTTCTATCCTACATATGTACATATGACAGAGTCATATAGTCTTTAGCTTTGTTTTTTTTTTTCTTGTAAAACTTGTTTATTCCTGGTGAATAAGAATATACGTCAACATCTTATCTAACGTCTTATTTATATTTAAATACTTATTTTTTCTTTGTTTTCATACCAAATCTGGCTTTCTGATTGGCCAATATTTTTTTGCATACAACTATGAAAAAAAAATCCGAGAATGGCGCGAAACTCCGACTTTATCGTGACGTCACAATAGAGACATTGACGTTGCGTATTGTTTGGAAAAAAGAATCCCTTGAAAAACCACTATAATGTTATTTAACCATACTTCATTTTATCAAATAGAGTATAAAATTAATTATAAGTATTGATGTCACTATTTTTTAATTTTATCGGGTTATGAAAAAAAAATGTTTGCAAACTTTTGTGAGAATCCGCTACGCGGATTCACACAGTTTGCAAACATTTTTTTTCACAAAAAAATAACAAAGACGGTCATATCGAAGTCACTGTAATAACGAAATTATTCCATTATCTTAGATATCCGCATTATGTATATAACGAACTCTACTTATAACGAAGTGATTTTGTTTGTTCTATGATGTTCGTACTGACTGTGTGTTACTGTACCGACAAAATAGTACACAAATGTAAAATAAATTATCATATTATTAATAGATATATTTTAAACATGTGGATTAATGAAATGATAAAAAGTCATACAGCAAGTATGTTTGTCTTTTTCTTTAATTAAGAAATATTGTAATATTTCATATACAATGTGATTTGACACACATGATTGTTGTCTTTAAATTCTTTTAATAAAATATGAATTTGTGATAATTCAGATCCATGTATGACCGACCCATGTCAAAATGGCGGATCATGCACTATTCAGTACGAAGAAGGAACTACAACTGCTCCGTCTAGGAAGCGATTAATAACCAATGGTAAGCATTTGTTACTACAAAACATAACGCAGGAGTCCAGCAAGGATCTAATCTAGATCCACTTTTATTCCTAGTCGTCATTAACTTATCCAATCAATAAACAAATCTTTTAATGACAATGCATCTTAATAGACCAAATGTATAGACCATTTACCTCAACATAGTACTGATGACTTAAAATTGTGGTACGAAAAATATTTATTCAGAGTTAAACAATACCTCATGAGTTTTAACACCATGAAACATATTTCTTGTTATTTAGAAAGAAGAACGAACCGGCGATTATTCGCACCAAAAGCATGTCTTGTTAAACACAACAGTTAATATTTAAAAAAAAATAGACATTTTAAGTTTACTGTTTGTTGCCGACGACAAAATAAATGTTTAAAAGTCTAACAACCTATCAATCGACACAGCACTAGGTATTAAAAATAATCAAGACATGCCGACTACAGACTGCAGTTAATTTGATATATGCACTAACTTCCTGTAAACCTTTAGAAATATATTCATGCTTTGTGTTTATTTTAAAGGTGGGATGGTCGTGGCAGTTTGTAAATGCGTAGTTGGTTTCCTTGGAGATAACTGCGAGATCGATGGTAAGAATATACATAGTATGGCTAAATATGTATATTTTTTTCAATATTCATTTGCGGGATGTAATGAATATAAAATTTCTACAATCGTCAAAAGTAATTATAAATCATATGAATGACTGATGCCGAAAAGTTGAAATAGTTTGTAAGATTTTTGATGTTACGAAAAGATATCACACAACACTTTGAGTGTACTCTTAATTAACCACGAAGCAGTATATGATGACGTTACATTCAGATTTTTATGTTATATCTCCATAACATAAAAATCATTTTAATTAATCCTTATCATTTAGTTTACCAAAAAAGGTAAGCTCTTCAATTCTCTCAGTTCCGTTTATGACTCGTTTTTCTATCAAATCATTACTCCGCCACCTCAGCCGATCAGAAGCGACGTTACAAACGGTGACGCAATTTTTTCCTTTATGGGTTGATAAAGTAATTTTTAAGTCAATGAAAATGCTCGTTACAAGCTACCGTTAATAACAATGTTGGTTTGAAGAAAAGGATGTTAATATATTAATTTAATTCGGCTAAGCGTTTAAAATGTTTTTCTCCTAGATCCATGTTCTTCTTCCCCGTGTGTCAACGGTGAATGCACTCCTCAATATGTTGGTGCTGATGTTGAAGCAGTCTGCAAATGCGATGAAGGATTTTTTGGAGAGAATTGCGACGTTGCTGGTAAGTTACTTACCTTTTTACCTTTATGCCTTTTCTTGATTTTTTTTTGTTTATTACTGGTGAATACGAATGTACGTCTGTACGGAATTTCATCTTTTTGTATTAAAATTTATAATCGGACAATTGCTACAAACCCTTTAACTGTATCTTTTGATGTAAACACGGAGCATATTTACCTTACTATGGTACAATAAAACACGTTGATGACGGGCACGCTCATAACGAATTCACGGTTATCATATGATAATTTCCATTCCCGTCAAAGTTCCTGCTTGAGACGTGGATCCGCAACGGGTTTTCGGGCGAAATCGCTCCAATGTCGCTCGTCGCTCGCGGAGTGATTTAGTCCCAAATTACCCTTCGAGTACTGTATATCTGCATTATATATCTAACGTACCATACTTATAACGCAGTGAGTTTGTTTGTCCTATGGTGTTCGCTCTGACCTTGTGATACTGTATTTACAAAATAAACATTTATAAATTAAATCAACATATTATTAGATTTATCTGATAAAGAAGCACTTCAGAGACTTTGAAAAATAAATGAAAGTATGAGTGAGGTTTATAAAAATCTAGGTTTCCTTTCCTGTCTTTTGAAAGTCTAGTGACGATTTGATGGAGTATTTTTATGGCAATGAGTTTTTCATGGCGTCCTAATTTCACGTATTTCACGTAATTTTGCGTATAAGATATAATGTATGCAATCAGATTTTAAAAAGCAAAATAACACACCGATGTAAATCTCTTAATTTAATCACATGGATGTTCTCTGAACAAAATATGTATATGTATATAAAAAAAAGATCTGATTTAGATTTTTTGCACTCAAAATTTAGACGCCAGTCTTGTCTTAATCTGTGATGTAAGTGAGTTTGATTTCATGGTCAACTGTTATGGTCATTTGGCTAAAGTGTCTATATAAATTTAGAATATTTTTAGATGAATAGCTTGTGACATATTGAAGTCATAAGTCAAGACCATTTGAATTGTATTTTCCTTTGGACACAATTTCCTCAAAACCATATAACTATGAGGTCTTAACAGATATACACATATCTCTATATGATCAACAGCCCTGTCTGTGAGCTGATAACATGCTGGGATGAATGACTGCAAAACGGGTTCAAATGAATAAACTTTACCTTAACTAAAGTCACATGAATCAAATAGCCAAATACATGTACTTTTAACTGACTTCTTGTCATTAGTTCAGATGACCTTATACATTATTAGAACTGTATTTTTTTACTGTAGTAAATTTAATACAAAGTATAGGGCTTCAAAGTATGTCCAAATAATTTAATCAATTGCATTGACCTCTATTCAAAGTCACAGGGTTCAAATAAGCTATTTGTAACAACTTCCTGTTAATATTACAACTAAGAGTAGTGATATTTAACCAGTGTTATGTTTGTAGAATCCAAATATGTCCTGGTAGCAAGTGAGCAATGCGTTCTATTGGACCCTTGTTTTTTTCTTTCAATCACAATGAATCTTTGTAATGTATATATAAGAATAACAAAGGTATGAAATATCCAAGGAGTTTAACAAAAGACTTAAAAGGGTTATTTTGTGGAGGACATATGGCAGAAAAGGTCAGTGTATATGTCTGGTGACAGTTAACTTAAAAAACCTGATGTGCTGTTTGCCATTATTTGCATGCGATAACAGTTCATTTCTGGTATGATAATTGGAGAATATCGGTATGTAAATGAACTTTGAGGAAACTGTTCTATGCTTTATCTTAATTAACAAATTACCATATAGTTTTGAAATTTGGACCATTACATGTCTTTTTCAAGATATCGAATAACACCTCCTTCAGTACTTACCTTACTTTGATTTATTGAATACAATTGAAAAATAGTCTTGGGATTTTGTTATGCAATTATTTTGAAATGTTGATATACATGTAATCATTTAACGGTCGTAACCTATATGAATGCCGACTGTAAGACAGCCAATTCTTAAATATGTATAACGAAGTAATTTTGTTGGTCCTGTAGGTTTGTTTTAACCATGAGATTCGGTTATAATATACTAATTTCCGTTCCTAGTCAAGTTTCTATAAGATATCCTCATAATGTGCCTAACGAACTATGTATATATTTTCAACACAGTCCTACTATGTAAGTTTACCAAGCGCAGTTGGCATTTAACAGGTCTATGAACTTCCGTCTTATTATGACGCCATTATGATTTTGGCGTCACAATTTATCGCGCAGGGGACCTCGGAAGAAGGCTGTTAAAATGACTGCTCCGTCTTGATTTTTCATTCAATATAGTTGAAAAAAACCCTTGGAATTTTATCATGCAATTATTTGCAAATGTTAATATAATCATTTGACGGTCTTAAATATGAATTGGCAAATATGAAAGCGAACTGAAAGACATTCAATGCTTAAATACGTATAAAGAAGTGATTTTGTTGGTCCTGTGGGTTTGTTTTAACCATGAGATAAATGTACTGTGTTGACACAATAAATAATGTAAAATAAATTATCATATCATTAAATATGTTTGATAATAAAGAAAAGCATGACTGGAGAGTACAAAAAATCTAGGTCCGCTCAACTGCCATTTGAAAGACTAGTGACGGTTTAATGAAGTGTTGTCATGCCACTAAGGTTATCATATAGCGACCTAATTGCGCGATATATTAAATGATGGTTTTAATTCGCGTTCGTGGTCCATAAATGTATATGTAATTTGTCAAATGAGTTGATACGGCCGTATACGCACACGAAATGAAGATCATTAATTATATTTGCTGAATTAATTGTAAACAGTTAGTAACTATGGTCGCCGTGGTTGATTGGCTTGTTACTCTGTTCTGTTGTATACTCAATCAGACTTTACAAAGCTGAAGAAGGAAATAATAAATTAATTAATTTAATTCACGTATGTGTTTCAAACTTTTTTCTGTTAGATCCATGCTCTTCTTCCCCATGTGTCAATGGTGAATGCACGTCTCAATATGTTGATGCTGGTGTTGAAGCAGTCTGCAAATGCAATGACGGATTTCTGGGAGAGTTGTGTGACGTTGCTGGTAAATAATTTTTAGCTCTTTAGCTTTATGGGTTTTTTTCTTGTAAAACTTGTTTATTCCTGGTGAATACGAATATACGTCAACATTTTATCTAACGTCTTATTTCTATCTAAATAATTATTTTTTCTTTGTTTTCATACCAAATCTGGCTTTTTGATTGGCCAATATTTTTTTGCATACCACTATGAAAAAAATCCGGGAATGGCGCGAAACCCCGACGTTATCGTGACGTCGCAATAGAGACATTGACGTTGCGTATTGATTCGGAAAAAAGAATCCCTTAAAAAACAACTATAATGTTACATTTAACCATACTTGATTTTATCAAATAGAGTATAAAATTAATTATAAGTATTGATGTCACTATTTTTAAATTTTATCGGGGTATGAAAAAAAAATTGTTTGCAAACTTTTGTAAGAATTTTTTTTTCATACCCCGATAAAATTAAAAAATAGTGACATCAATGCTTAAATGAATAATCAACAATAATTATAAGCCTTTTCACTGTACAGTTTAGTATAAACAAAGAACATAATTAAGTTATTCTACTATGATGACAGACGTTTATAACAAAGACGCTTTTATCGAAGTCACTGTTATAACGAAATTATTCCATTATCTTAGATATCCGCATTATGTATATAACGAACTCTACTTATAACGAAGTGATTTTGTTTGTTCTATGATGTTCGTACTGACAGTGTGTTACTGTACCGACAAAATAGTACTCAAATGTGAAATAAATTATCATTTTATTAATAAATATATTTAAAACATGTAGATTAATGAAATGATAAAAAGTCATACATCAAGTATGTTTGCCTTTTTCTTTAATTAAGAAATTTTGTAATATTTCATATACAATGTGATTTGACACACTTGATTGTTGTCTTTAAATTCTTTTAATAAAATATGAATTTGTGAAAATTCAGATCCATGTATGACCGACCCATGTCAAAATGGCGGATCATGTACTATTCAGTACGAAGAAGGAACTACAACTGCTCCGTCTAGGAAGCGATTAATAACCAATGGTAAGCATTTGTTACTACAAAACATAACACAGGAGTCCAGCAAGGATCTAATCTAGATCCACTTTTATTCCTAGTCGTCATTAACTTATCCAATCAATAAACAAATCTTTTAATGACAATGCATCTTAATAGACCAAATGTATAGACCATTTACCTCAACATAGTACTGATGACTTAAAATAGTGGCACGAAAAATATTTATTTAGAGTTTAAACAATACCTCATGAGTTTTAACACCATGAAACATATTTCTTGTTATTTAGAAAGAAGAACGAACCGGCGATTATTCGCACCAAAAGCATGTCTTGTTAAACACAACAGTTAATATTTAAAAAAAATAGACATTTTAAGTTTACTGTTTGTTGCCGAAGACAAAATAAATGTTTAAAAGTCTAACAACCTATCAATCGACACAGCACTAGGTATTAAAAATAATCAAGACATGCCGACTACAGACTGCAGTTAATTTGATATATGCACTAACTTCCTGTAAACCTTTAGAAATATATTCATGCTTTGTGTTTATTTTAAAGGTGGGATGGTCGTGGCAGTTTGTAAATGCGTAGTTGGTTTCCTTGGAGATAACTGCGAGATCGATGGTAAGAATATACATAGTATGGCTAAATATGTATATTTTTTTTTCAATATTCATTTGCGGGATGTAATGAATATAAAATTTCTACAATCGTCAAAAGTAATTATAAATCATATGAATGACTGATGCCGAAAAGTTGAAATAGTTTGTAAGATTTTTGATGTTACGAAAAGATATCACACAACACTTTGAGTGTACTCTAAATTAACCACGAAGCAGTATATGATGACGTTACATTCAGATTTTTATGTTATATCTCCATAACATAAAAATCATTTTAATTAATCCTTATCATTTAGTTTACCAAAAAAGGTAAGCTCTTCAATTCTCTCAGTTCCGTTTATGACTCGTTTTTCTATCAAATCATTACTCCGCCACCTCAGCCGATCAGAAGCGACGTTACAAACGGTGACGCAATTTTTTCCTTTATGGGTTGATAAAGTAATTTTTAAGTCAATGAAAATGCTCGTTACAAGCTACCGTTAATAACAATGTTGGTTTGAAGAAAAGGATGTTAATATATTAATTTAATTCGGCTAAGCGTTTAAAATGTTTTTCTCCTAGATCCATGTTCTTCTTCCCCGTGTGTCAACGGTGAATGCACTCCTCAATATGTTGGTGCTGATGTTGAAGCAGTCTGCAAATGCGATGAAGGATTTTTTGGAGAGAATTGCGACGTTGCTGGTAAGTTACTTACCTTTTTACCTTTATGCCTTTTCTTGATTTCTTTTTGTTTATTACTGGTGAATACGAATGTACGTCTGTACGGAATTTCATCTTTTTGTATTAAAATTTATAATCGGACAATTGCTACAAACCCTTTAACTGTATCTTTTGATGTAAACACGGAGCATATTTACCTTACTATGGTACAATAAAACACGTTGATGACGGGCACGCTCATAACGAATTCACGGTTATCATATGATAATTTCCATTCCCGTCAAAGTTCCTGCTTGAGACGTGGATCCGCAACGGGTTTTCGGGCGAAATCGCTCCAATGTCGCTCGTCGCTCGCGGAGTGATTTAGTCCCAAATTACCCTTCGAGTACTGTATATCTGCATTATATATCTAACGTACCATACTTATAACGCAGTGAGTTTGTTTGTCCTATGGTGTTCGTTCTGACCTTGTGATACTGTATTTACAAAATAAACATTTATAAATTAAATCAACATATTATTAGATTTATCTGATAAAGAAGCACTTCAGAGACTTTGAAAAATAAATGAAAGTATGAGTGAGGTTTATAAAAATCTAGGTTTCCTTTCCTGTCTTTTGAAAGTCTAGTGACGATTTGATGGAGTATTTTTATGGCAATGAGTTTTTCATGGCGTCCTAATTTCACGTATTTCACGTAATTTTGCGTATAAGATATAATGTATGCAATCAGATTTTAAAAAGCAAAATAACACACCGATGTAAATCTCTTAATTTAATCACATGGATGTTCTCTGAACAAAATATGTATATGTATATAAAAAGAGATCTGATTTAGATTTTTTGCACTCAAAATTTAGACGCCAGTCTTGTCTTAATCTGTGATGTAAGTGAGTTTGATTTCATGGTCAACTGTTATGGTCATTTGGCTAAAGTGTCTATATAAATTTAGAATATTTTTAGATGAATAGCTTGTGACATATTGAAGTCATAAGTCAAGACCATTTGAATTGTATTTTCCTTTGGACACAATTTCCTCAAAACCATATAACTATGAGGTCTTAACAGATATACACATATCTCTATATGATCAACAGCCCTGTCTGTGAGCTGATAACATGCTGGGATGAATGACTGCAAAACGGGTTCAAATGAATAAACTTTACCTAAACTAAAGTCACATGAATCAAATAGCCAAATACATGTACTTTTAACTGACTTCTTGTCATTAGTTCAGATGACCTTATACATTATTAGAACTGTATTTTTTTACTGTAGTAAATTTAATACAAAGTATAGGGCTTCAAAGTATGTCCAAAAATAATTTAATCAATTGCATTGACCTCTATTCAAAGTCACAGGGTTCAAATAAGCTATTTGTAACAACTTCCTGTTAATATTACAACTAAGAGTAGTGATATTTAACCAGTGTTATTTTTGTAGAATCCAAATATGTCCTGGTAGCAAGTGAGCAATGCGTTCTATTGGGCACTTGTTTTTTTCTTTCAATCACAATGAATCTTTGTAATGTATATATAAGAATAACAAAGGTATAAAATATCCAAGGAGTTTAACAAAAGACTTAAAAGGGTTATTTTGTGGAGGACATATGGCAGAAAAGGTCAGTGTATATGTCTGGTGACAGTTAACTTAAAAAACCTGATGTGCTGTTTTCCATTATTTGCATGCGATAACAGTTCATTTCTGGTATGATAATTGGAGAATATCGGTATGTAAATGAACTTTGAGGAAACTGTTCTATGCTTTATCTTAATTAACAAAATTCCATATAGTTTTGAAATTTGGACCATTACATGTCTTTTTCATGATATCGAATAACACCTCCTTCAGTACTTACCTTACTTTGATTTATTGAATACAATTGAAAAATAGTCTTGGGATTTTGTTATGCAATTATTTTGAAATGTTGATATACATGTAATCATTTAACGGTCGTAACCTATATGAATGCCGACTGTAAGACAGCCAATTCTTAAATATGTATAACGAAGTAATTTTGCTGGTCCTGTAGGTTTGTTTTAACCATGAGATTCGGTTATAATATACTAATTTCCGTTCCTAGTCAAGTTTCTATAAGATATCCTCATAATGTGCATAACGAACTATGTATATATTTTCAACACAGTCCTACTATGTAAGTTTACCAAGCGCAGTTGGCATTTAACAGTCTATGAACTTCCGTCTTATTATGACGCCATTATGATTTTGGCGTCACAATTTATCGCGCAGGGGACCTCGGAAGAAGGCTGTTAAAATGACTGCTCCGTCTTGATTTTTCATTCAATATAGTTGAAAAAAACCCTTGGAATTTTATCATGCAATTATTTGCAAATGTTAATATAATCATTTGACGGTCTTAAATATGTATTGGCAAATATGAAAGCGAACTGAAAGACATTCAATGCTTAAATACGTATAAAGAAGTGATTTTGTTGGTCCTGTGGGTTTGTTTTAACCATGAGATAAATGTACTGTGTTGACACAATAAATAATGTAAAATAAATTATCATATCATTAAATATGTTTGATAATAAAGAAAAGCATGACTGGAGAGTACAAAAAAACTAGGTCCGCTCAACTGCCATTTGAAAGACTAGTGACGGTTTAATGAAGTGTTGTCATGCCACTAAGGTTATCATATAGCGACCTAATTGCGCGATATATTAAATGATGGTTTTAATTCGCGTTCGTGGTCCATAAATGTATATGTAATTTGTCAAATGAGTTGATACGGCCGTATACGCACACGAAATGAAGATCATTAATTATATTTGCTGAATTAATTGTAAACAGTTAGTAACTATGGTCGCCGTGGTTGATTGGCTTGTTACTCTGTTCTGTTGTATACTCAATCAGACTTTACAAAGCTGAAGAAGGAAATAATAAATTAATTAATTTAATTCACGTATGTGTTTCAAACTTTTTTCTGTGAGATCCATGCTCTTCTTCCCCATGTGTCAATGGTGAATGCACGTCTCAATATGTTGATGCTGGTGTTGAAGCAGTCTGCAAATGCAATGACGGATTTCTGGGAGAGTTGTGTGACGTTGCTGGTAAATAATTTTTTGTCTTTAGCTTTATGGGTTTTTTTCTTGTAAAACTTGTTTATTCCTGGTGAATACGAATATACGTCAACATTTTATCTAACGTCTTATTTCTATCTAAATAATTATTTTTTCTTTGTTTTCATACCAAATCTGGCTTTCTAATTGGCCAATATTTTTTTGCATACCACTATGAAAAAAATCCGGGAATGGCGCGAAACCCCGACGTTATCGTGACGCCGCAATAGAGACATTGACGTTGCGTATTGATTCGGAAAAAAGAATCCCTTAAAAAACAACTATAATGTTACATTTAACCATACTTGATTTTATCAAATAGAGTATAAAATTAATTAAAAGTATTGATGTCACTATTTTTTAATTTTATCGGGGTATGAAAAAAAAATTGTTTGCAAACTTTTGTAAGAATTTTTTTTTCATACCCCGATAAAATTAAAAAATAGTGACATCAATGCTTAAATGAATAATCAACAATAATTATAAGCCTTTTCACTGTACAGTTTAGTATAAACAAAGAACATAATTAAGTTATTCTACTATGATGACAGACGTTTATAACAAAGACGCTTTTATCGAAGTCACTGTTATAACGAAATTATTCCATTATCTTAGATATCCGCATTATGTATGTAACGAACTCTACTTATAACGAAGTGATTTTGTTTGTTCTATGATGTTCGTACTGACAGTGTGTTACTGTACCGACAAAATAGTACTCAAATGTGAAATAAATTATCATTTTATTAATAAATATATTTAAAACATGTAGATTAATGAAATGATAAAAAGTCATACATCAAGTATGTTTGCCTTTTTCTTTAATTAAGAAATTTTGTAATATTTCATATACAATGTGATTTGACACACTTGATTGTTGTCTGTAAATTCTTTTAATAAAATATGAATTTGTGAAAATTCAGATCCATGTATGACCGACCCATGTCAAAATGGCGGATCATGTACTATTCAGTACGAAGAAGGAACTACAACTGCTCCGTCTAGGAAGCGATTAATAACCAATGGTAAGCATTTGTTACTACAAAACATAACACAGGAGTCCAGCAAGGATCTAATCTAGATCCACTTTTATTCCTAGTCGTCATTAACTTATCCAATCAATAAACAAATCTTTTAATGACAATGCATCTTAATAGACCAAATGTATAGACCATTTACCTCAACATAGTACTGATGACTTAAAATAGTGGTACGAAAAATATTTATTTAGAGTTAAACAATACCTCATGAGTTTTAACACCATGAAACATATTTCTTGTTATTTAGAAAGAAGAACGAACCGGCGATTATTCGCACCAAAAGCATGTCTTGTTAAACACAACAGTTAATATTTAAAAAAATAGACATTTTAAGTTTACTGTTTGTTGCCGAAGACAAAATAAATGTTTAAAAGTCTAACAACCTATCAATCGACACAGCACTAGGTATTAAAAATAATCAAGACATGCCGACTACAGACTGCAGTTAATTTGATATATGCACTAACTTCCTGTAAACCTTTAGAAATATATTCATGCTTTGTGTTTATTTTAAAGGTGGGATGGTCGTGGCAGTTTGTAAATGCGTAGTTGGTTTCCTTGGAGATAACTGCGAGATCGATGGTAAGAATATACATAGTATGGCTAAATATGTATATTTTTTTTCAATATTCATTTGCGGGATGTAATGAATATAAAATTTCTACAATCGTCAAAAGTAATTATAAATCATATGAATGACTGATGCCGAAAAGTTGAAATAGTTTGTAAGATTTTTGATGTTACGAAAAGATATCACACAACACTTTGAGTGTACTCTAAATTAACCACGAAGCAGTATATGATGACGTTACATTCAGATTTTTATGTTATATCTCCATAACATAAAAATCATTTTAATTAATCCTTATCATTTAGTTTACCAAAAAAGGTAAGCTCTTCAATTCTCTCAGTTCCGTTTATGACTCGTTTTTCTATCAAATCATTACTCCGCCACCTCAGCCGATCAGAAGCGACGTTACAAACGGTGACGCAATTTTTTTCTTTATGGGTTGATAAAGTAATTTTTAAGTCAATGAAAATGCTCGTTACAAGCTACCGTTAATAACAATGTTGGTTTGAAGAAAAGGATGTTAATATATTAATTTAATTCGGCTAAGCGTTTAAAATGTTTTTTCTCCTAGATCCATGTTCTTCTTCCCCGTGTGTCAACGGTGAATGCACTCCTCAATATGTTGGTGCTGATGTTGAAGCAGTCTGCAAATGCGATGAAGGATTTTTTGGAGAGAATTGCGACGTTGCTGGTAAGTTACTTACCTTTTTACCTTTATGCCTTTTCTTGATTTTTTTTTGTTTATTACTGGTGAATACGAATGTACGTCTGTACGGAATTTCATCTTTTTGTATTAAAATTTATAATCGGACAATTGCTACAAACCCTTTAACTGTATCTTTTGATGTAAACACGGAGCATATTTACCTTACTATGGTACAATAAAACACGTTGATGACGGGCACGCTCATAACGAATTCACGGTTATCATATGATAATTTCCATTCCCGTCAAAGTTCCTGCTTGAGACGTGGATCCGCAACGGGTTTTCGGGCGAAATCGCTCCAATGTCGCTCGTCGCTCGCGGAGTGATTTAGTCCCAAATTACCCTTCGAGTACTGTATATCTGCATTATATATCTAACGTACCATACTTATAACGCAGTGAGTTTGTTTGTCCTATGGTGTTCGTTCTGACCTTGTGATACTGTATTTACAAAATAAACATTTATAAATTAAATAAACATATTATTAGATTTATCTGATAAAGAAGCACTTCAGAGACTTTGAAAAATAAATGAAAGTATGAGTGAGGTTTATAAAAATCTAGGTTTCCTTTCCTGTCTTTTGAAAGTCTAGTGACGATTTGATGGAGTATTTTTATGGCAATGAGTTTTTCATGGCGTCCTAATTTCACGTATTTCACGTAATTTTGCGTATAAGATATAATGTATGCAATCAGATTTTAAAAAGCAAAATAACACACCGATGTAAATCTCTTAATTTAATCACATGGATGTTCTCTGAACAAAATATGTATATGTATATAAAAAAAAGATCTGATTTAGATTTTTTGCACTCAAAATTTAGACGCCAGTCTTGTCTTAATCTGTGATGTAAGTGAGTTTGATTTCATGGTCAACTGTTATGGTCATTTGGCTAAAGTGTCTATATAAATTTAGAATATTTTTAGATGAATAGCTTGTGAGGACATATTGAAGTCATAAGTCAAGACCATTTGAATTGTATTTTCCTTTGGACACAATTTCCTCAAAACCATATAACTATGAGGTCTTAACAGATATACACATATCTCTATATGATCAACAGCCCTGTCTGTGAGCTGATAACATGCTGGGATGAATGACTGCAAAACGGGTTCAAATGAATAAACTTTACCTAAACTAAAGTCACATGAATCAAATAGCCAAATACATGTACTTTTAACTGACTTCTTGTCATTAGTTCAGATGACCTTATACATTATTAGAACTGTATTTTTTTACTGTAGTAAATTTAATACAAAGTATAGGGCTTCAAAGTATGTCCAAATAATTTAATCAATTGCATTGACCTCTATTCAAAGTCACAGGGTTCAAATAAGCTATTTGTAACAACTTCCTGTTAATATTACAACTAAGAGTAGTGATATTTAACCAGTGTTATTTTTGTAGAATCCAAATATGTCCTGGTAGCAAGTGAGCAATGCGTTCTATTGGGCACTTGTTTTTTTCTTTCAATCACAATGAATCTTTGTAATGTATATATAAGAATAACAAAGGTATAAAATATCCAAGGAGTTTAACAAAAGACTTAAAAGGGTTATTTTGTGGAGGACATATGGCAGAAAAGGTCAGTGTATATGTCTGGTGACAGTTAACTTAAAAAACCTGATGTGCTGTTTGCCATTATTTGCATGCGATAACAGTTCATTTCTGGTATGATAATTGGAGAATATCGGTATGTAAATGAACTTTGAGGAAACTGTTCTATGCTTTATCTTAATTAACAAATTACCATATAGTTTTGAAATTTGGACCATTACATGTCTTTTTCATGATATCGAATAACACCTCCTTCAGTACTTACCTTACTTTGATTTATTGAATACAATTGAAAAATAGTCTTGGGATTTTGTTATGCAATTATTTTGAAATGTTGATATACATGTAATCATTTAACGGTCGTAACCTATATGAATGCCGACTGTAAGACAGCCAATTCTTAAATATGTATAACGAAGTAATTTTGCTGGTCCTGTAGGTTTGTTTTAACCATGAGATTCGGTTATAATATACTAATTTCCGTTCCTAGTCAAGTTTCTATAAGATATCCTCATAATGTGCATAACGAACTATGTATATATTTTCAACACAGTCCTACTATGTAAGTTTACCAAGCGCAGTTGGCATTTAACAGTCTATGAACTTCCGTCTTATTATGACGCCATTATGATTTTGGCGTCACAATTTATCGCGCAGGGGACCTCGGAAGAAGGCTGTTAAAATGACTGCTCCGTCTTGATTTTTCATTCAATATAGTTGAAAAAACCCTTGGAATTTTATCATGCAATTATTTGCAAATGTTAATATAATCATTTGACGGTCTTAAATATGTATTGGCAAATATGAAAGCGAACTGAAAGACATTCAATGCTTAAATACGTATAAAGAAGTGATTTTGTTGGTCCTGTGGGTTTGTTTTAACCATGAGATAAATGTACTGTGTTGACACAATAAATAATGTAAAATAAATTATCATATCATTAAATATGTTTGATAATAAAGAAAAGCATGACTGGAGAGTACAAAAAAACTAGGTCCGCTCAACTGCCATTTGAAAGACTAGTGACGGTTTAATGAAGTGTTGTCATGCCACTAAGGTTATCATATAGCGACCTAATTGCGCGATATATTAAATGATGGTTTTAATTCGCGTTCATGGTCCATAAATGTATATGTAATTTGTCAAATGAGTTGATATGGCCGTATACGCACACGAAATGAAGATCATTAATTATATTTGCTGAATTAATTGTAAACAGTTAGTAACTATGGTCGCCGTAATTGATTGGCTTGTTGCACTGTTCTGTTTTATACTCAATCAGACTTTACAAAGCTGAAGAAGGAAATAATAAATTAATTAAATTTAATTCATGTATGTGTTTCAAACCTCTTTTTCTGTTAGATCCATGCTCTTCTTCCCCATGTTTCAATGGTGAATGCACGCCTCAATATGTTGATGCTGGTGTTGAAGCAGTCTGCAAATGCAATGACGGATTTCTTGGAGAGTTGTGTGACGTTGCTGGTAAATAATGTTTTTTCTCACAAAGCTAGCCATGTAAGATAGAGTTGTCCCATGAAAGACAGCTATGTAAGATTATAAGACTCTTTCATAAGTGGATATGAAGGATAGGGATATTCTACCTGAGGGTCATAAAATGTAGTAAAACCCGAGGCTTATCCCTATCCTTCATATCCACTTATGAAAGAGTATTTTTCTTTCATACCTCGACGTTTTATTGCAATTTTACAACTATAATATCCCGCCATTTTGAAATAAATTCGAAGAAATCCGCGACTGGAAGTCAATTTTCCATGCATGAATATTTTCAACACAAATTCCGTTGTTTGCATCTTTTATGGTAAACTAGTCATATTTGCGAAAAAAATGTTAAAATTCTGCCAAGGAAAAAGAGATTTTGTTGATGCCGTGACGTCACGAGGCTTTACTGCATGGGCAGCTATGCAGTACAGCCTCAGGCGACATGAGTTTATATCCCTAGACCAGCCGGTATTACACCCGTAGGTATGAAAGAAAAATGTATCTTACATAGCTGTGACATCACAATTGCCGAACAATCAGATGACGTCATATCAACCAAAGTTGACGTCATTTTTCTTCTATTTCGATTGATTTGCCGGATTTTTTTACCATTTCATTTGTTTAATTTGCATTTCAAACCGTTTTACCTAAGATTTTTGTTTATATTTATTAATATAAACCAAACTTTGATGAGCTCTTTCGAATGGCGTTCTTATTTTTAAAATCGATCAATTATTAAAGAAGTTAAGATTTTGTAACAAAATGGCTGCCTCACCTTTCGTGCAAGTAACTCGACAAGCAATGTGAGAAAATAACTCTTTCATATAAAAATTATGTAGGATAGAACTATTCCACCCTCGGGTACAGAATTTTGGGTCAGAAACCTCGGCAAGCCTCGGTTCTGACCCAAAATTCTGTACCCTCGGGTGGAATAGTTCTATCCTACATATGTACATATGACAGAGTCATATAGTCTTTAGCTTTGTTTTTTTTTTCTTGTAAAACTTGTTTATTCCTGGTGAATAAGAATATACGTCAACATCTTATCTAACGTCTTATTTA
Organism: Argopecten irradians; assembly: GCF_041381155.1. Taxonomy (NCBI): domain Eukaryota; kingdom Metazoa; phylum Mollusca; class Bivalvia; order Pectinida; family Pectinidae; genus Argopecten; species Argopecten irradians. Next base: position 9,201,287 of record NC_091149.1, on the reverse strand, counting down.
CATTTAAATAATTATTTTTTCTTTGTTTTCATACCAAATCTGGCTTTCTGATTGGCCAATATTTTTTTGCATACAACTATGAAAAAAAATCAGAGAATGGCGCGAAACTCCGACTTTATCGTGACGTCGCAATAGAGACATTGACGTTGCGTATTGTTTGGAAAAAAGAATCCCTTGAAAAACCACTATAATGTTACATTTAACCATACTTCATTTTATCAAATAGAGTATAAAATTAATTATAAGTATTGATGTCACTATTTTTTAATTTTATCGGGTTATGAAAAAAAAAATGTTTGCAAACTTTTGTGAGAATCAGTTTGCAAACATTTTTTTTTCACAAAAAAATAACAAAGACGGTCATATCGAAGTCACTGTTATAACGAAATTATTCCATTATCTTAGATATCCGCATTATGTATATAACGAACTCTACTTATAACGAAGTGATTTTGTTTGTTCTATGATGTTCGTACTGACTGTGTGTTACTGTACCGACACAATAGTACACAAATGTAAAATAAATTATCATATTATTAATAAATATATTTTAAACATGTGGATTAATGAAATGATAAAAAGTCATACAACAAGTATGTTTGTCTTTTTCTTTAATTAAGAAATATTGTAATATTTCATATACAATGTGATTTGACACACTTGATTGTTGTCTTTAAATTCTTTTAATAAAATATGAATTTGTGATAATTCAGATCCATGTATGACCGACCCATGTCAAAATGGCGGATCATGCACTATTCAGTACGAAGAAGGAACTACAACTGCTCCGTCTAGGAAGCGATTAATAACCAATGGTAAGCATTTGTTACTACAAAACATAACGCAGGAGTCCAGCAAGGATCTAATCTAGATCCACTTTTATTCCTAGTCGTCATTAACTTATCCAATCAATAAACAAATCTTTTAATGACAATGCATCTTAATAGACCAAATGTATAGACCATTTACCTCAACAAAGTACTGATGACTTAAAATAGTGGTACGAAAAATATTTATTTAGAGTTAAACAATACCTCATGAGTTTTAACACCATGAAACATATTTCTTGTTATTTAGAAAAAAGAACGAACCGGCGATTATTCGCACCAAAAGCATGTCTTGTTAAACACAACAGTTAATATTTTAAAAAATAGACATTTTAAGTTTACTGTTTGTTGCCGAAGACAAAATAAATGTTTAAAAGTCTAATGAATGTTAGAAAACATACAACTCGAAGCTTTTTCATATCCCTTATTGACAACAACCTATCAATCGACACAGCACTAGGTATTAAAAATAATCAAGACATGCCGACTACAGACTGCAGTTAATTTGATATATGCACTAACTTCCTGTAAACCTTTAGAAATATATTCATGCTTTGTGTTTATTTTAAAGGTGGGATGGTCGTGGCAGTTTGTAAATGCGTAGTTGGTTTCCTTGGAGAGAACTGTGAGATTGATGGTAAGAATATACTTAGAATGGCTAAATATGTATTTTTTTCAATATTCATTTGCGGGATGTAATGAATATAAAATTTCTACAATCGTCAAAAGTAATTATAAATCATATGAATGACTGATGCCAAAAAGTTGAAATAGTTTGTAAGATTTTTGATGTTACGAAAAGATATCACACAACACTTTGAGTGTACTCTTAATTAACCACGAAGCAGTATATGATGACGTTACATTCAGATTTTTATGTTATATCTCCATAACATAAAAATCATTTTAATTAATCCTTATCATTTAGTTTACCAAAAAAGGTAAGCTCTTCAATTCTCTCAGTTCCGTTTATGTTTACTCCGCCACCTCAGCCGATCAGAAGCGACGTTACAAACGGTGACGCAATTTTTTCCTTTATGGGTTGATAAAGTAATTTTTAAGTCAATGAAAATGCTCGTTACAAGCAAAATTGAATTACTATTAGATATATGCATTTTATTTATAATGAACTCTACTTAGATAAAAGTGATTTTGTGTGGTCCCATAGTAATCGTTTTGACCTGGTGATACCTCGTTGAAAAAAATAATAAACAAATGTTAAATAGATTATCATATGAAATAAGTATATTTTACACATGCAGATTAATGCAATGATAAAAAGTCATACAGCAGGTGTTTTGTTTCTCTGAATAATAAATAAAGTGTGGTATTTCATTTGCAATGTGATTTGACACACTTAATTGTTGTATTTAAATTCTTTTAATAAAATACGAATTTGTGATAATTCAGATCCATGTATGACCGACCCATGTCAAAATGGCGGATCATGTACTATTCAGTACGAAGAAGGAACTACAACTGCTCCGTCTAGGAAGCGATCAATAACCAATGGTAAGCATTTGTTACTACAAAACATAACGAAGGAGTCAAGCAAGGATCTAATCTAGATCCACTTTTATTCCTAGTCGTCATCAACTTATCCAATAAATAACAACTTATCCAATCAATAAACAAATCTTATAATGACGATGCATCTTAAAAGACCAAATGTATAGACCATTTACCTCAACATAGTACTGATGACTTAAAATAGTGGCACGAAAAATATTTATTTAGAGTAAAACAATACCTCATGAGTTTTAACACCATGAAACATATTTCTTGTTATTTAGAAAAAAGAACGAACCGGCGATTATTCGCACCAAAAGCATGTCTTGTTAAACACAACAGTTAATATTTTAAAAAATAGACATTTTAAGTTTACTGTTTGTTGCCGAAGACAAAATAAATGTTTAAAAGTCTAATGAATGTTAGAAAACATACAACTCGAAGCTTTTTCATATCCCTTATTGACAACAACCTATCAATCGACACAGCACTAGGTATTAAAAATAATCAAGACATGCCGACTACAGACTGCAGTTAATTTGATATATGCACTAACTTCCTGTAAACCTTTAGAAATATATTCATGCTTTGTGTTTATCTTAAAGGTGGGATGGCCGTGGCAGTTTGTAAATGCGTAGTTGGTTTCCTTGGAGATAACTGCGAGATCGATGGTAAGAATATACTTAGAATGGCTAAATATGTATTTTTTTCAATATTCATTTGCGGGATGTAATGAATATAAAATTTCTACAATCGTCAAAAGTAATTATAAATCATATGAATGACTGATGCCGAAAAGTTGAAATAGTTTGTAAGATTTTTTATGTTGCGAAAAGATATCACACAACACTTTGAGTGTTCTCTTAATTAACCACGAAGCAGTATATGATGAATTTACATTCAGATTTTTGTGTTATATCTCCATAACATAAAAATCATTTTAATTAATCCTTATCATTTAGTTTACCAAAAGGTAAGCTCTTCAATTCTCTCAATTCCTTTTATAACTCGTTTTTCTATCAAATAATTACTGTGATTTTGTGTGGTCCCATATATAGTGATCGTTTTGACCTTGTGATACTTTATTGAAAAAAATAATAAACAAATGTTAAATAGATTATCATATGAAATAAGTATAATTTACACATGTAGATTAATGAAATGATAAAAAGTCATACAGCAGGTATTTTGTTTTTTGAATAATAAATAAATTGTAATATTTCATATGCAATGTGATTTGACACACTTAATTGTTGTATTTAAATTCTTTTAATAAAATACGAATTTGTGATAATTCAGATCCATGTATGACCGACCCATGTCAAAATGGCGGATCATGTACTATTCAGTACGAAGAAGGAACTACAACTGCTCCGTCTAGGAAGCGATCAATAACCAATGGTAAGCATTTGTTACTACAAAACATAACGAAGGAGTCAAGCAAGGATCTAATCTAGATCCACTTTTATTCCTAGTCGTCATTAACTTATCCAATCAATAAACAAATCTTTTAATGACAATGCATCTTAATAGACCAAATGTATAGACCATTTACCTCAACATAGTACTGATGACTTAAAATAGTGGTACGAAAAATATTTATTTAGAGTTAAACAATACCTCATGAGTTTTAACACCATGAAACATATTTCTTGTTATTTAGAAAAAAGAACGAACCGGCGATTATTCGCACCAAAAGCATGTCTTGTTAAACACAACAGTTAATATTTTAAAAAATAGACATTTTAAGTTTACTGTTTGTTGCCGAAGACAAAATAAATGTTTAAAAGTCTAATGAATGTTAGAAAACATACAACTCGAAGCTTTTTCATATCCCTTATTGACAACAACCTATCAATCGACACAGCACTAGGTATTAAAAATAATCAAGACATGCCGACTACAGACTGCAGTTAATTTGATATATGCACTAACTTCCTGTAAACCTTTAGAAATATATTCATGCTTTGTGTTTATCTTAAAGGTGGGATGGCCGTGGCAGTTTGTAAATGCGTAGTTGGTTTCCTTGGAGATAACTGCGAGATCGATGGTAAGAATATACTTAGAATGGCTAAATATGTATTTTTTTTCAATATTCATTTGCGGGATGTAATGAATATAAAATTTCTACAATCGTCAAAAGTAATTATAAATCATATGAATGACTGATGCCGAAAAGTTGAAATAGTTTGTAAGATTTTTTATGTTGCGAAAAGATATCACACAACACTTTGAGTGTTCTCTTAATTAACCACGAAGCAGTATATGATGAATTTACATTCAGATTTTTGTGTTATATCTCCATAACATAAAAATCATTTTAATTAATCCTTATCATTTAGTTTACCAAAAGGTAAGCTCTTCAATTCTCTCAATTCCTTTTATAACTCGTTTTTCTATCAAATAATTACTGTGATTTTGTGTGGTCCCATATATAGTGATCGTTTTGACCTTGTGATACTTTATTGAAAAAAATAATAAACAAATGTTAAATAGATTATCATATGAAATAAGTATAATTTACACATGTAGATTAATGAAATGATAAAAAGTCATACAGCAGGTATTTTGTTTTTTGAATAATAAATAAATTGTAATATTTCATATGCAATGTGATTTGACACACTTAATTGTTGTATTTAAATTCTTTTAATAAAATACGAATTTGTGATATTTTAGATCCATGTATGACCGACCCATGTCAAAATGGCGGATCATGTATTGTTCAGTACGAAGAAGGAACTACAACTGCTCCGTCTAGGAAGCGATTAATAACCAATGGTAAGCATTTGTTACTACAAAACATAACGAAGGAGTCAAGCAAGGATCTAATCTAGATCCACTTTTATTCCTAGTCGTCATCAACTTATCCAATCAATAAACGAATCTTTTAATGACGATGCATCTTAATAGACCAAATGTATAGACCATTTACCTCAACATAGTACTGATGACTTATAATAGTGGCACGAAAAATATTTATTCAGAGTTAAACAATATCTCCTGAGTTTTAACACCGTGAAACATAACTACCATTGTTACTTAAATAAAAGGACGAACCGGCGATTTTCATGATAAAACATTTCTGGGGATATTCTCACCAAAAATATGTCTTGTTAATATTTTGTAAAAAAAAAATACATGCCGACTACAGACTGCAGTTAATTTAATATCTGCACTAACTTCCTGTAAACCTTTAGAAATATATTCATGCTTTGTGTTTATTTTAAAGGTGGGATGGCCGTGGCAGTTTGTAAATGCGTAGTTGGTTTCCTTGGAGATAACTGTGAGATTGATGGTAAGAATATACTAAGTATAATAAGTTTGGCTACCTGTATATATTCTTTTTCCAATACGCATTATAAAAGAAATATAACGGACTATAATAATGAAGGATATAATTTTTCCAAGCTTTAGATTATTGGTGTGACGTGGATGTTTTCGAGGCGTTATATTTTATTCACGCACAGAAATGAGTTCGTTTTAAAGACATGTGCCGTAATGTTCATACTCAAGAATCAGAAAGAGCGTATCATTACAAACACCTAATCATTATTACCTCCAAACACTCTAAGAAACTTTTTAATATTTTAACAGTGATATGAGTAATTATGCAGTAACTATGTTACTTTACCTATAAAGCATCGTACATGTTTGCCCACGCTTTGAATGAATTTTCCAGCTTAATTCATCAAAACAGATGATTTAACTAAAACATTTGCTCATTCATCTGTGTCTTAAAATGTTAATGTTCTAGATGTATGTTCTGGCGGTAACGGCCCATGTGTCAATGGTGTATGCACGCCTCAATCTGACGGTAGTAGTGTTATACCAGTTTGCAAATGCGATGAAGGATTTATTGGTGCGTTTTGCGACGTTGTTGGTAAGTAACAATTCTATTAACCAGGTACTGACCGCTGGTCGGTGGTTTTTCTCCGGTTACTCCGGCTTTCCTCCAATAAACCTGACCCTGACTGTACATAGGACGTTACGCTAATAAAACCAAACATGTTTATTTCTTGTAAATGCATGCAAATCTGTTAACTTTCGTGAAATGTAAATCATCGTGGCAAGTGCTATTATTGAATTATCTTAAACCGCCTTCAAAGAAAATCGATCCTTTACATAATGCCCGGATAGTACATATGAAATCCTTGTTCAGGTCCGGACATTCCAGAACGTGGCCAGTTTATACCAAAGTCGCTAATACTGACAAGTTGACTTTATCAAGTATTTATAAGGTCAAACTGGTATTACCTTGTAAGGAAAGTTGGTCCAACATTTATATTTTTTTTATGTTACATTTATATATCGGGCAACGTAATCCGATATTGCCGTCATAAAAAATTATATTTCTCATAAAGTTGAATACACGTTTAAACGGCATTTTATATTCATTCATCTGTATAATCCATAAAAAATGCGCTTTAGAATTACTGGATATGCATCGTTTTTGCAACTGTTGTTAGTCAACCCCCAATCCACCCTCATGAATCTTCATATATGTCAAAGTGCTGCTAGTGAAGACATTTCGGACAAGAAATACGTTGAAATGTTAAAGAAAAGGAAATTGGACGATTTCGCAAGCAAGCAAACCATTTGTTTCAAGATTTTGTCAGGATATTTTTTTATATTATAGGAAACAAGTTGTAATATCATGTACGACAAGGGCCGCTTTTATCACCCGTGCGTTTTTACTTTCTTTACTTTGTGACACACAGTTTTCTTTTTCCACATACGTTTTTCAACATTGAATTACTGCCCTTATCCAGTGAATTGCTGTAATATTTCATATTACATAGCCACTCATGTAATATCCTCTATGCTCTAACCCCCGGGTATGGGTATCTGTAAACAAACCATGCTTATTTTCCATGGCTGCTGAAGGGAAAATGACATAATTTTCGCCCAGTTACTGCACAAATAACTTTAATTCAAACCCCAATGGTTTCCGTTAGATTACTGAAGAAAAAAAAACATGTCAAATTGTTCGACCTGCTAAGGCAGATATGACTTTGCATTAATTCAATCTTATAATTTTCAATAAATTACTAGTAAATAAAACATTACTTTACAAAATATTCGCCAAGTTATGGCAAATATAACTTAAATTTATCAAATCTGATGAATTTATTAGATCGTCCAAGATGAAACTGCCTATCAATGTTTTCGCCCAGTAATACCACAAATCACTTTAAATCATCATACATCATGCTTTCGATAGATAATTGAAGGAAACAATAATATGAAAAAGTTTTAGCCCAGTTATGCCACAAATAACTTTCACGATGCTCCACCGCCGACAGAGTATTAACGACACTTATCATTTGAAGAATAACTGATTTTAATCATGTATATTTGTGTCTAATTCACACAACATTAAGTATACAATTTTGTATTTGCTCTTGATGCATGTGCTACATTCCATATAGGACATAGTTTCATGGATTTTTTCGGGACGCAATTAATTAATTTATATTCTTACCTTTAAGTAAAATAAGAAGATAAAACTTTTTAATGTTGGCAATGGTGTAAAGTAAGTAACTTTTATGAATGAAGACAAAAAAACTGATTCATCTGCTCCTGTATTTGATAACGAAAAATACCATTCATCAGCGGTGTGGAATCTTTAAAGCATTTGTTTCTTATTGTTTAGACCCATGTGCCTCTCAGCCCTGTCAGAACGGGGGGATTTGCTTTATCCAGGCTAGTGGAATTGCTGAGGTTTTCGTCTGTAAGTGTCCAGAAGGCTTCATAGGGGAGACTTGTGAAGACCAAGATGGTAAGACTGTTTCTTGAGGATGCATTAATCTACTTATTGTTAATATTTGAATAATGTTAATATTTGAATATTGTTAATATTTGAATATTGCTAATATTTGAATATTGTTAATTGTTGTTAATATTTGAATATCATTCATTTTTGAAAATTGCTAATGTTTGAATATTGCTAATGTTTGAATATTGCTAATATTTGAATATTGTTAATTTTCGAATATTTTTAATATTTGAATATTGTAAATATTTGTTGATATTTAAATATTGTTCATTCGTATACAAATTGTATTTGTATACTGTATAATTTTGATTTCTCATTTTCTAAAAATGATGTTATTTTTTCTGATTTAAAAATAGCCTAGCAACAATATTTTGTATAATATCCTGGCTTGTAAAATTTCATATGTAACTATAAATAGCAGTCACTTTGCTGAATCATTCATACGTGTCATTGTAACAACTTATTAATTATAGTGGAAAATATCGTATTTAAATAAATGCTGAATGTTATTCCCTATGCACATAAAGTTGAATGAATGGTTACATTATTTGAAATAACATGTAGTAATACATTCAAATTTTAGATGACGATGATGATGACGATGGCGAGGATGATGACGATGGCGAGGATGACGATGGCGAGGATAATGGCGAGGATGACGATGGCGAGGATGACGATGGCGAGGATGACGATGGCGAGGGCGAGGATGACGATGGCGAGGATGACGATGGCGAGGATGACGATGGCGAGGATGACGATGGCGATGGCGAGGATGACGATGGCGAGGATGACGATGGCGAGGATGACGATGGCGAGGATGACGATGGCGAGGGCGAGGATGACGATGGCGAGGATGATGACGACAGACGGAAGAGAACCATGATTACAAATGACAATGGTAAGCTGTCATAAATAATAATTTGCTTTGTCTATTAATGTTTCAGCATTCAAGCATGGACCGACACTCATTTTTCTTGTAAACTACATCATTGTAGCATGCTATACCTCATATAGAAATTGACAATTTCCGCAGTATGTTTGCGGGTATGTTTGGCTAGGCGATTGGGTGCCGTAGGTCGTGAGTTCGAGGCCCGGATAGGACACGAGAAATTTTCAATCAATTGTCATCCTTTGTTAAATTGTGTTTCTTTAATACTATACCTTATATTTATACTGGACTTCTATAGCAATTCGGCCATACAGTGCTACCGACGTCCTTTTCATCCTGATTTGATATAATGCGACATGTCATTTATGTCTGAAATATTCCGTCTTTGCACATGACAGAGTTAACTGCCTTACGGGTAGGTATCGAATGTGACCTCATTCTTTTGTGACTGCAATTCACGTCGTTTTCTCCGAAAATTATGACGTTACGCTCACAACCACATGACGTACCAATCCAATACCTATCTACAGTGCAGATAAATCTGTAATATGCAAATACAGATATATAATAGTTCTCTTATACAAGACTCTTTCATATGCATATAAGAAGGATTGGGATATTCTACTCGAGGACCACGAGGGAAAAATATTCCTTTCCTTCATATCCACGCATGCAAGGGTCTCATACCTCAAGGTTTTATTGCACTTTTCTACCGCCAGTTTGAAATAAATTAAAAAAAAAACGTGATTGCAAGTCAGTTCTTCATACACGAAGAATTGCGTTATACATGTATTTTCAACTCAAATCCCGTTTTTTGTATCTTTTAAAGTAAATCCAGTCTAGTTTCTAAAAAAATGGAATACAATTGCTTCATTGTTTATAAATATACATTAAAACGATTGAGCTGTGGTAGCACGAAGGCCCTACGCAATCAATCATTCAATCGTTATACAATAATTAATTTTTCTTTGTTTTCATACTAAATCTGGCTTTCTGATTGGCCAATATTTTTTTTTGCATACCATTATGAAAAAAAATCCGAGAATGGCGCGAAACCCCGACGTTATCGTGACGTCACAATAGAGACATTGACGTTGCGTATTGATTCGGAAAAAAGAATCCCTTGAAAAAACCACTATAATGTTACATTTAAACATATTTCATTTTATAAAATAGAGTATAAAATTAATTAAAAGTATTGTTGTCACTATTTTTTAATTTTATTGGGTTATGAAAAAAAAATGTTTGCAAACTTTTGTGAGAATCCGCTACGCGGATTCACACAGTTTGCAAACATTTTTTTTTCACAAAAAAATAACAAAGACGGTCATATCGAAGTCACTGTTATAACGAAATTATTCTATTATCTTAGATATCCGCATTATGTATATAACGAACTCTACTTATAACGAAGTGATTTTGTTTGTTCTATGATGTTCGTACTGACTGTGTGTTACTGTACCGACAAAATAGTACACAAATGTAAAATAAATTATCATATTATTAATAAATATATTTTAAACGTGTGGATTAATGAAATGATAAAAAGTCATACAGCAAGTATGTTTGCCTTTTTCTTTAATTAAGAAATATTGTAATATTTCATATACAATGTGATTTGACACAACTTTTTTTCATACCCCGATAAAATTAAAAAATAGTGACATTAATGCTTAAATATTTTGCCTATCAGCCGTGGAAAATAACCGGCTTTACGATGTTTGATGTTTGATTTTAAAACATTTTCAATCTACAGAATCACTTAAGGAGGCAAGCGGAGAAATCAGCGAAGACCTGATCAGTAAAAGATCTACGAAACCCGTCAAAGGTAAACGTCTTCATCATACAAAATTGTTAAAATCTTTCTGAAAAAAATGGTGACCTGTTGTTTAGTCTAGCATTCGTTTTGGGCATATTTGAGACTTGACCGATCGTTATGTTCGAAGTTCTTAAATCTGGTATATTTGAGACTTGACCTACCCTTTATTCGAACATTCTGAAAATCTGGCATATTTGAGAATTTACCTATTTTGTATTCGGCCACTCCTCCTTGGTATATTTAGATCTCTGCATTTTCAACAACACTTACCGTCAATTAAATTCCCATTCAACGCTTCCGATTTTTTTTTTTAATTTAACTGTCAAACAAGATTGCTAAAGAGATTCAAGAGTTATTAGCTTACTGCTCATGAAATCCTGAACAGTATTTTAAAGATAAATAACATGTTATTTTATAACACATAACATCTTCTGCTATTTTCTGGGACAGGTTGTTTAAAGCATGGTTAACTTAAATCACATGATAAGTGAAATTTTCATTTTTCATTAACTGCAAAACATTATTATATTTTTACTAAAATCAGCAAGTAACTAACAAATAAAGTTTTTGAAAGTCATAAAATCCTTTTTAAAACTTGAAATTAATTTATCTTGATTTAAAATTTTCGTTAAACTGTAATTAACCGAATCACCCTTTGAACAACTGGGACATGATGTCATCCTAACCATCCTCATTTGTAATCACAAAGTGACGTCATCATATATGTTTTCATCTTAACATACATGGAGACAAGCACTGTATTTACAAGACGATTTTATTAAAGTGTCACACATTATAATCACAATACAGTAAAAAATCCATAGCATGTAATTTTAATAGACATATGATGTCAAGCCGTATTCGGCTTATGAGACACTGAAACTAGAAATCAAATTTATACGCGATACTTTTCATATTAGGCGAAAAAAATATGTTTAGTGTTACCCGACCGAGTCTACGAACAAAATTAAAAGTCGGGATTTCGATCTGAGACTCCGGATCCAGCCATTATTTTAGAGTGAAAGACACTAAAAAATCCCGATCTACCGACCCTATTTTATTTGCCAATGTAACCCTAACCAAACATATTTTTTGGCCTTACCACAATATACTGGTGTTGTCATACTTTACAAACAGATAGTGACAGGCTATGATTTAACATATACATTACTGCATAGTGAAAATGCGAACATATATAATATATCGTTCATCTGTATGTACTATAGAACATAATATATATTATATAGTTCATCTGTATGTACTATAGAACATATATAATATATAGTTCATCTGTGTTCATCTGTATGTACTATAGAACATATATAATATATAGTTCATCTGTATGTACTATAGAACATAATATATATTATATAGTTCATCTGTATGTACTATAGAACATATATATATATATAGTTCATCTGTATGTACTATAGAACATATATATTATATAGTTCATCTGTTTGTACTATAGAACATATATATATATAGTTCATCTGTTTGTACTATAGAACATAATATATATATATAGTTCATCTGTATGTACTATAGAACATATATAATATATAGTTCATCTGTATGTACTATAGAACATATATAATATATAGTTCATCTGTATGTACTATAGAACATATATATTATATAGTTCATCTGTATGTACTATAGAACATATATATTATATAGTTCATCTGTATGTACTATAGAACATGTATAATATATAGTTCATCTGTTTGTACTATAGAACATATATAATATATAGTTCATCTGTATGTACTATAGAACATATATATAGTTCATCTGTATGTACTATAGAACATATATAATATATAGTTCATCTGTATGTACTATAGAACATATATATTATATAGTTCATCTGTATGTACTATAGAACATAATATATATTATATAGTTCATCTGTATGTACTATAGAACATATATGATTTATATATAGTTCATCTGTATGTACTATAGAACATATATAATGTATAGTTCATCTGTTTGTACTATAGAACATATATAATTTATAGTTCATCTGTATGTAACATATTTAATATATAGTTCATCTGTATGTACTATAGGACATATTTAATATATAGTTCATCTGTATGTACTAAAGAACATATATATTATATAGTTCATCTGTTTGTACTATAGAACATATATAATTTATAGTTCATCTGTATGTAACATATTTAATATATAGTTCATCTGTATGTACTATAGGACATATTTAATATATAGTTCATCTGTATGTACTATAGAACATATTTAATATATAGTTCATCTGTATGTACTATAGAACATATATATTATATAGTTCATCTGTATGTAACATATTTAATATATAGTTCATCTGTATGTACTATAGAACATATATATATATATAGTTCATCTGTATGTACTATAGAACATATATATATATATCATATAGTTCATCTGTTTGTACTATAGAACATATATAATATATAGTTCATCTGTATTGTAACATATTTAATATATAGTTCATCTGTATTGTACTATAGAACATATTTAATATATAGTTCATCTGTATGTACTATAGAACATATATATTATATAGTTCATCTGTATGTTCTATAGAACATATATATTATATAGTTCATCTGTATGTTCTATAGAACATGTTTAATATATCGTTCATCTGTATGTGCTAGAACATATGATATATATTGTTCATCTGTATGTGCTAGAACATATATGATATATAGTTCATAGTATGTATGTACTATAGAACAATTAATTGCGATACTAAACCAGCGTGTGAAATAAATCTGAACAGATATCATTATCATAAAATAACCATAACTTGTTTATGATTTTGGTGAATGCCAGTCTCTAGTTAGATGTTTTTGTGGTATCTGTGTAATCAACGTTTTTAATACATTAATTTGATTCTTCTCTATTAACAGGCCATATCAAAAGGTGCCGAAATGGTGACAAGTGCTCCCCCAAAAGACGGAAACGAACCCTCCGTACACGTCCTTCATTTTAAAGAACATTACCTACGAATATAACGAACAGTTACATGAAACGAAATTTGCATCCACGAAGCATTGCAAACGTCATCACATACTCAAATACCAGTCATTTCGGTTTAAAAAAGGTCCACATTGTATATATATGTAGCTAAATAATGTTAGCTTTTCTGAAGCTTAAATTACGGATGTGTGTTTGTTTTTGCCATCCATAAACCTTAATAATGGCACAGATATTTTCATGTATAAAATGATTTAAATGCATTTTCTCAGTGTGTTCTTTTGTTAGTTTTTTAATGTGTGTTTTGTTAGATAGAAAAAGAGATTTCACATTTCGAAAAGATACCATTACAATTGTATGTAGAGAGACATTCCTTGTATTTTAACCAGGGGTTAGATTTTCAACGAATTTTCTTTAGATTTGGTGTGAACATTTAAAGATCATTTGCAAATTCCGTAGAAAGTATTTGAATATTTTCACGTTTATTGAAAATAATCCACTGATGAAATTCATAAAAATGCATATACATATTTCATTTTTATGAATTCCACCAGTGGATTTATGAAGTACAAGCAAAGAACAAATTGACATCAATTATGTTTTATTACACTGCGTGCATCCTTGATACTGCATGGGTTCTTTACGATCACTACACCCCTGGACTATCTCACAGTAAAACTGAAGGCAGCTCAGAGGAAAAACTCTGAACCAATCAGAGGTCAGCGAAAATTTCTTTTGAAGACTTCAGAGCGAGCGACGCCCAACTTCAAAGCCACGCAGTCAACCACAGTGTACCGTTACACGGCCCTTTTGATGTGCATTAAAGGACTGAATTGCCTGTTCTGTTCTGTTTCTCCCAGTGTTAATATGAAAAAGTCAAGGGATGTATAATTCGTAAGTGATCGGGACCGTTGGAGTATCGAGGATGCACTGCATTTAGCCGTCTATTTAAAAAAAAAAAAAAAAAAAAAAAAAAAAGTAGTAGAAATCTTTCATACATAAAAACATCTGCAAAATCAAGAAAGATAAGTGTGTTTTACAAAACTTCTGCAATTTCCAGGAAATCTTATTAAAAACAAAATCACGACAGTAAATTAAATGTCAAATATGAAATAAATGTCAAAGAAGTTTTGTCTAGACTGTGTCAAAGAAGTTTTGTCTAGACTGTTTTTTTGTTTTTTTTTTGTTTGTTTGTATTTTCCACTTTACACACATTATTTTTAACAACCTATTTCTTCTCTGGGTACAACTGTAACGAATTTTGGTGTCATTGGCGACATGCTTCATTGGTGTAGCACTATAAAAAGAAGAAGAGTTCCTCTATTACAAGAAGACACAACACGAATAAACCGCAGCCTCCCAAAACGCACTCTGTCATATGATTGTCAAATAACACGTTTTTTTGTGTTTTTTTTTTTTTAATTTGTAGATTGCATGAGTTCCAATCTCAGAATAACTCATTGATTTTCTAAAACATGAAAGGTGCAATAAAGGTGAAAATTCAAATCAAAGTATGAAAAAAGTGTAAATTGATCAGACTGCGAGTTGAATACATCGCGTTATACATTTTTACATTTACCTCGATATATACAATTGTATGCACTGCATCCTTGATACTCCAGGTGTTACTATCACTGACGTAATATATATTTTTCCACACCTGGTTTATCTCATAGTAAAACTGAAGTCAGTTCAGGAGATAAAACTAACCAATGACAGGCCTGTCGAGAATTCCTTTGAAGATTACAGATAATTCAAATTGTTAGTTAAATGTCCTTTTTATCCGCACAAACATAAAAACAGTCTTCTTTCTTTTCCATTTCAAACTTTCCCCAGGACGGGGGGGGGGGGGGCAAACATGTCTTTTTGCCCCCCCATTTTCGCCGACTGAAATTTTCTAAAAAAGCTTATTTGAAAGAAAAAAGGGTCCTCCTGCACATTTTTCGTACTTCATTCTAGAAAATTTTCCGCTGCGCGGCGCATTTCCTAAAAGGTTCAAGCACATAATGTCAAACCTTAAATTGTAAAAATTCAATACACACAAACTAGACTAAAAATGTCCATCAAGAGATTCTATGTACTATTTAAAAAAATGTCTCTTAAAAGATCAATTTGTTTATATGTCTTAGCGAGACAATTAATTCATTTTTTTTCTGTTACACAACAATGTGCCGATGGTGTGAAGCCGGTAAATTCAGATCGAGTAGGGTTCCTTAATGTTATGACGACACAATTATCATTTCTAAATGCAGGTAGCTTTAAATCGAAAAATTACCATGTTAAGAACGCTTTATAATCATTAAACTTTATCGTAAAACTCATCTCAGCCATTCTAAATCGTAATTTTTTTCCCGGGGGAGACCCCCGGAACCCCCTAACACCAAATTCTCGCGCCTTTGGGCGCTCGCAAATTCATCAAAATGCATCGTAAAACTCATCTAAGCCATTCTAAATTGTAATTTTTTTCCGGGGGAGACCCCCGGACCCCCCAAACACCAAATTCTCGCGCCTTTGGGCGCTCGCAAATTCATCAAAATGCATCGTTAAACTCATCTAAGCCATTCTAAATTGTAATTTTTTCCCGGGGGAGACCCCCGGACCCCCCAAACACCAAATTTCTCGCGCTTTCGGGCGATCGCAAAATCATCAAAATACATAAAACTCATCCCGGGGGTCACCCTCAGACCCCTAATAAAACACCAAAATCTTGCGCCTTCGACGCTCACACGCTAATTTGGCCAATTTGCGTATTCGTTAATTTCCTTTTAGCGACCCCACTGTCTATAAATGTGTACAAGGATTAAATTTAGTGATATATGAAAAATGTACATAAAGCATATATTATATGGTTGGGAGTTGAATTAATCTCCTCCTGTAGGTGTGGCAGGGGGGGGGGGGGTTACAAAATATTGAGGACCTTTGCCCCCCCCCCCCCCCCCCCCCCCCCCATGAATGACGTTTCCTCTTCCTACGCCACTGACAGTGCACTATTAATCAATCCCTTTGATGTACATCAAAGAATCATAAGACCTGTGTATTCCGTTGCCTTCAGTTTTACAATGAGATACATTTTCTAGCCTTGGGGTTGATATCGTCAGTGATAGGAACCCCTGGAGTATCGATGATGGCATTTCATTTATTTGATTTCATCACAAGCGTTTGACTCTACATTTTTATATCTTTCTCTATATATGTGTGTGGTAGACAAAGTATTACACAATAACAAGAGGTATCTAGCTAGAGGGCCTTTTCGATCACCTGTATGTTTTATTTCCTAACGGATTTTAAATATTTACTTCTAGGCAATGTCCCGGTAGTGATTTAAAGTATTTATCCATGTTTACCCGAATTGGACACCGTACAACCTCCTGACGTTGTGTTGTCAGAGCCAAGATAATGTATCCATTTTATCCGGAAATGGTCCATTTCGTTTATTAGTGGCTCCACATTGCTAAAAATATATAAGTAGTTGTGAAATTTATAATTTGGTTATTCCCTTGTCCATATTTCAGTATCCAAGTAAATATATTTTAATTAATATTTTCTGTTACGAACTTAAGTCGAATTATGTCTTAATTCCTTTTAACTAATTTTAAAATTTATTATTCCGGATTTTGGACGACCTACGATCCATTAGTTAGAAAAAGAAACGTTCTTCCTGTTTAAAGTTTGTGGAACAAGATAGTTAGTTTCGCCATTCTTCGTGAATATTCGGGTAAGTATTTATTATGTATACACATGTCAACATTCATATAAGTCACTTTTTAGTGTAAGAAACGTCAGAATGAAATCAATAGTATGTCCTCTGTCTCGAAACACGCCGTTTCCGACCCACACATACTCCTTGCAACATGTACTGCTCATGCTGTACTTGTGTCACTGAACCTACAAACTCCATGAACACACAATGCACAGTGCGTCATGGATCATCTAGACATATTCAACATCCTGAGATCATTTCAGCATGGAGCTAAACACTCAACAGAAACTGAGTTAGATGATCTTTTGTCGCATCCTAAAAACAGGAAAGTAAACCTAAACAGAACACTTTTAAAACCTAATTAAAGACAACAAAAGCATAAGTCACCGAAATTCACTCTTTTAAGCGTATTTACGTATTGTGGGAAGTATGTTGTCATTATTAAGTGTGACCAGTTAACACTAGGTAATATTATATAGTTGAATTTAATGATTACAGTTTGTTAGTGACTTAATACGGAAAAATATTGGGTCTAAAATAAACTTGTATCTCGAGCTCGCCCGATACAAGTTTATTTTAGACCCATTTTTTTCTGTATTAGGTCACTAACAAACTGTGTAACAAATTTATCCCGTAGAAGACCAGTTTTCAATGAAGTAACTGCAAAGCATTATGTTCTGAGTTCTGAGAGTATGGAAACCAAAACGACTCAAAACTTAAAACAATTTTCACCTCATTGAAGGCTCGAATGCGTTGTCATGGTCCATTTCTGTTAAATAATCCTAAATAAGTGTTTCCGATTTTGGTTTGCTTTGAAAGTGGTCATCAGCGCTATCATTCAAACATTTTATCTCCATCTCGTTGAGTGCCATCGTCGCGAAGCACCTCCATCTTCTTGCCAATAAAGTTAGGGGTAAAGAACGATAACTCTATCGCCCAAACCTGATACGATTTCTACTCACCTGATACGACTATATATTGGATATCAGGTGACATCATTTTAATCAATAGGAATACAAGATTCTTGTCTGATGTGGGATAATCCCACATACAACGTTAACATTGGAGGTATACATGACATGTACAATACAATGAGACATTTCTGAAACATCGTTGAGTCATATCAGTCAGCAAAATAATGTCCAATAAGAAAATGACTCCTGTTATGGGATACACAAGGTAACAAATGATTACAGAGCTTTTTCTATGGGCTTTTTGGGGCCGATAATGGGACTGACATATCCGATGGAAATTATTTCAATATTATGCCAAATTCTCAAAAAATACAGTTTACTCTTAGAAATTTCTTTCCCAATTTTCCTATTTCTTTCCTAAAATAAGGTAATAAGGCCCTTCGCAATTAAGTGAGAATAGGCCCTGGATTGACATGTTCCCTTGACTTAACAAAAACTATGCATATCTTAGTTGATGTGTAGTCTCATTATACATTTTGTATATTGACATTAATATTTTTTTTTATATTTTGGAATAAGCAGAGATACCTGCCAAAACACAAGTAAAAATGTAAGCACTATTACACAGGATGTTAGAGGTGAAAAATGTATGTGCAAAATCATATACTGGAATTTAAAACTATGCCGTGGTATTCAGCACTACAGAAAGGCCATCAGGAAAATACATAACGTGAAAAAGATTGACTGTTGTATGTTCTTGAAAGCAATTGCTAACAATTTCATTTTAACAGAACTATGAATATTCAATCCTGATTCACAGCTACAAGAATGTGGTTCCGTCAAATGCACATCAATATTGATAATATTATCCACATTACAGGCCACGATTAAACAGCATGAAGTCATGACGTCACGTAATTGTCTTCATGCAGGTTCAAAAGGTTAGCATGAACAATCTGTCATACCCTAGCTGTTGACAAGGAAATCTCTCATGGCTAAAATTGGTGACAAATCAGTAAATAGGGGGAGAACATGTACATTAGAATCTTGCATGGGTCTGTCAAGTAGACAGGGATATCTTAACCCGAGTGAAAGATTTTGGCTGGTCAACCCGAGGCTTGCCGAGGGTTGGGTCTGTCAAGTGGACAGGGATATCTTAACCCGAGTGAAAGATTTCTGCTGGTCAACCCGAGGCTTGCCGAGGGTTGGCGGCCAGAATCTTTCACTCGGGTTGAGATATCTCTGTCCACTTGATATACACATGTAAGATTCTATTATTCTCCCATTATTTAAAAAAAATCAGATTAGGAATAATTTTTATTGTGTTGACAATTATGGCGTTCTCAAAAATAATCTCCGGATATATCGATGATGTCATTGGCAAGTGCGTGTGAGCTGTCTTTTCCCTACCTCAGTAAAAGACAGAATTATCTGAATTTCCCAGGCAAATGCAAGATAACCGTGTCAGGTATAGGAGAAAAGATATCTAAATAAAAATCGGCCATATTATAACTATTTCCGTCATATGGAACATGTACATTTACATGTAATATTGAATACCATTCCAGTATCATGCTATAAATATGACAGAGTTTTAAAAGAATTAATGTTAAAACCATTGGACGGGAAGGGGCGTTAATATAATTTCAGATTCTTCAAAAGATGGGAGGGGCGTTTATATGGGGAGGGTACTCATTATGGCAAATATGAATATGGTAATACAATTCATTTAAAGGGACAATTCAGTCTAAGAGTACATTAAAACTTGTACATATTTCGGAAACAAACCAGTTCTTATGGCAATTAGATTAGTTGGTTTTACGGTGATATGTCGGAAAAGCCCACTGTAGTCAAATGTATGTGAAATGTTCAATCGCCATTATACATACATGTAACCTTGTATGCCGAACCCTGACCATTGCCTGTGTAGTAAAGATGTTTTTGTCTAGAACTACTCATATCGCTCATACAGTTGTGTTAACATTATTAGATGTATGTTCTTGTCTAAAGATATTTTTCATCAACTCCTCAGTGGTTATTTATTGCATTTGTTTAACGTGCGTGACTTTGACTCGGGTAAGAGTACAGCGTACATGTTGTACCTTCTTAATCGTATTGATCAACGATTTGGAATTTCAATGGTATTAATCAAAATACTAAACAATGTTGTGGAATTTGTCACAATTACTTGTCCTATGTTTCATAAGGAATGTAGAACAATACATTTATGTCATATTTGCTTCGTGGTTACGTAACGAATTACCCTCACTGAATTGTCCTTTTAATATTTCATAGATTTCATATATAATTTTTTGTCAATCCATTGCAAAAAAAAAGAAAAAAAAAGAATAATAATAATAAAACACCAATTTCATTATTTGGAAGGTTTGCAGATTTCAGACTTTATGTGATATACAGAGGACTCCACATAATCGAATAACGGTTATT
Organism: Argopecten irradians; assembly: GCF_041381155.1. Lineage (NCBI taxonomy): Eukaryota > Metazoa > Mollusca > Bivalvia > Pectinida > Pectinidae > Argopecten > Argopecten irradians. The sequence goes on along the minus strand of NC_091149.1, from coordinate 9,180,411 downwards.
TGAATATTTCGGTTATTTGCATAAAATTCTGTGGTCCCGATTTTTTCCTTCTTTATCTTTGTTTTTCAACTCCGTGTATTTGCATAGACTTTTACATGACCTCCGGTTATTTGAATAAAATATTTGGGAAATTCTAAAAATATAATCGAATATTTTTCAATTTTGCAATATATTTTTAGCGAAATTCGCCGATATATGTTTCAATTTTACTAGAAATCATCATGGTAACAGATTAACGTTAAAGTATGGCTTGTTATTTTATGCATGAATCTGCAAAGGTATTCGACGCTGTTACGATTTACATCAGCAGCGGTTGATCATAACTTTAGTATATTCACTGGCTCAAACATCTAATTAAAGCATTTGCACTTTCAAATATGTTTATTTATTAACGTAACGTACCTTAGTTCGCGATCGGTTGGAGAAACCATGCTTCCTTATAACAATCGCCATGCATGATCAGTAGTCTCGTTCAACCAGAGTCTTGTTGACTACGACAGACATGTGCGTATCAAGCGTCTCGTTGAACGAGACATAAAAGCATGCAAAGTCGGCGTGCAATGACTACCGCAAGTTTCGTACAGTATGTAAGCTTAGGATAAAAAAGATACTTGCTACGTTGTTTCATTGCTACTTGAATATGCATTAATTTCTGAAATGTTATCAAGCTATTCGCCGTATAGATCAACAAACAGGGAGAATTCTCAAAACACATTTAGGTCGAGTGAACGCATGGCTTCATCACCTGCCGCCATTTTCGAATTCATATGTGTAAAAACAACACTACTAGTTGATCGGCACTTTGAAGTTTAATCACGATCGTAAGTTCATTTTGCCAGGCAAATGTACGTAAATTTGTTTATTATTTAGGTTCAGAATTGTAGACACAAATCCAATCCTGTTTTGTAGAATCTAATAGCATTTGATATCGATCGTTTAGCTGTTTCTCAAATATTCACGTGTCGATCTAACGTAAACAAGAATCTAATATTGGAAATTTTTTTGTTATTAAACAATTAAAATCGATTTACAACTTCGAAAATAATTACTTGTTGTTCGTTTTAAGTGTAAATAATTAACATATTTATCAAGTAAACGAAACGAAACCTATTTGCCTATTCACACATATGTGTGGGGTCAAACGGAGGTGCAAAATGTCATCTCCGCCTATTCGAATACTCCGGTTATTTGCATATTTTCTTCTGGAAAATGACCTATGCAAATAAGCGGAATCCTCTGTATTTGCTTATAAAACTTATCTTTTATCAGCTTCTAAGTTATTAATTAATTTTGTTCAAACTTGGTCAGTTGTTCTATAATTTAGTTTATTATATGACTGGTATGTGTTTTTGCTGTTTTGATGGGCCGATACATTCCTCAGAAGTATTCATCAACTGCGATATCAACCCCGAAATCGGCGGCGAAAAGCACGCGAGGTTACTGGACTCCGTCCAGATACCTCTTGCGAGTCCAGTAACCTGTGTCAAAAATAGATCGAGGAAATCTCCCTTGATATGTGACGTCATAATCACTTTTGACGCCGAGTCGTACCCTAATATAACATAACAGGAGTTTCCCTCATTCAATGACGTCGGGATAATCTATTGTGACGTCATTATACATGGTCGGCATTCGGCAACATATTTGGCAGAAGGCAGCAATTTTATTGCGATCAACGTTGATCAACTGCAAACTTCAATTTATGGAAAACGTTCAAGAATGCCAGACGGGAAGTTGATGCAGCGATAAGATATTCCGGTTTTACTAGTCTAAAAAATTAGCAAGAAGCATTTGTATATTTACCATATACTACATGTAATAGATAAACTTCTTTTGTAAAAGGAACATTTGCAAATATCATCCTGTTTATTGTAGTTTTAAAAGTCTCTTTGAAGAACCAGGTTAATATCCTTTAAATGTCATATAATAAAACAGTTATCAACTTATTTTCAGGTGGATACGGTGAGTTATCAACCCTCGAAAATGATATAACATTCGGCCTCGGGATATATCACTTACTGGGGTTGATAACTCGGGTATCCACCTGAAAACAGGTCGATATTGTATGATATTACATTCATGAGTAATGGTTACCAGGTAGACACGGTCAGGGGGTTTACATAGTGACCTTTAAGCCAGTTGCCTTTCACCTAGCCAGCCAGGGTTTTTACACATACAGGAAAGGTCAGGTATCATGTGGGTTTTCTCCAGGCACTCTGCAATATGAACTTCAATTCCTGTATATAGGACTCCACACAATAATAAATACTCAGATCATGTTCAATGCAGTTGGTTTCCTCCCACTTTAAGACCTCTCATGCGCTTACATACAGACCATCCGAAGTCGTTTGTATCAGTTATATAATAACTTGTTTTTTCGGCTAACAATTCTACGCAATATATAAAAATGTATTAGGAGCCAAAAGATTCTTAGACCAATAAGAACATAATTTTAATAACCCAGTTGGAATATATTTACATAAATATGTGTCTTTATTGTATTTTAATTCTCTAGTTATATTAGTATGTAACGTCGCTTAATTATGAAAGGGTATGGAACATGGTTTTCCCATTATATTCGGTGCATACACCATAAAAATTGAAACATATTATTCTTAGCATTCGCTTGCATTTTCTCGCGTCTACTACAGTTCCTAATTATTTTAGCGCTTACGGTGTCATCCTTTTTTTTCTCCCAGTAAAATGTTCGGGTTTGAGAAAATTTTACCGAATATAATGAAGTTTTTACCAAATATAAAGAAAATCGTACCCAATATAAAGAGTTATGTACCAATATAATAGAAAAAGCTCCAAATATAGCGATTTAACGACCGCATATAATGGAAAATGTACCGAACATAACGAAAGAACTATGTACCGAACATAAAGATAAAAGCATGGCATATAAGGATGCATCTACAGCATATAAAGACATACGTACTCATATACATGTAAGGACATACATGTATCTACCACATATAAAGTAAAATCCACTGCATTTAAATATACATCTACAACATATAAGAACATAAGTTAACTAGAGCGTATAAAGACTTTACTAGTACTACTGACTGTAACGACGTAACTACCACATAAAGAGAAATATGCACCGATTATAATGGAAAAACCACCGAATATATTAATTCATGATCCCCTAAGACAGTTCTGGCGTTCCATAAAAGGGTCACACAGTTACATGATATTGTGCCTGTTGTATGACAGCCAAATCTTTTAAAAATGAATTACATTGACCTTTGTACAATTAAGGTTGATATTGTTATAATTAGTTGAAACAATACAGTGTTTACATATGTGGAAGCACTCTAATAATTTCAATTAATTCCCCACATCAACACAGCTTGTGGGAGTTGAAGGAAAAAGGCATCCAGTATTATTGTTAATGACTGATCCAATGAATATAAGCTATTAAAACCTTCTTCTCAAAAATCAAAATGACCAGAAATCTGTCAATTATTATCTATCAGAGTTACTTCCCTTCATTCCATATGCATTCCATCAGTATAATAACAGAGTGAAACAAAGGGAAGTAACCATGTACTGACAGAATGAAACAAAGGGAAGTAACTCTGTATTGACAGAGTGAAACAAAAGGAAGTAACTCTGTACTGACAGAGTGAAACAAAGGGAAGTAACTCTGTATTGACAGAGTGAAACAAAAGGAAGTAACTCTGTACTGACAGAGTGAAACAAAGGGAAGTAACTCTGTACTGACAGAGTGAAACAAAGGGAAGTAACTCTGTACTGACAGAGTGAAACAAAGGGAAGTAACTCTGTACTGACAGAATGAAACAAAGGGAAGTAACTCTGAACTGACAGAATTAAACAAATGGAAGTAATTAACTATGTACTGACACAGTGAAACAAAGGGAAGTAACTCTGGTAGATCATAATGCAGATTTGGTATAAGGACCAGAAATTTTGAGCCATAAACATGTATTATATAGTGTATCATGATAAAATGAATTTACCTTAATCTTTTTCAAGGTCATAGAGGTTTAACCAAAATATTTTTAAACATTGTGGCCTTAATGTGTAGCACAAGTAAAATACTCTTACATCTTATATTAACTCATATTTAAATGGTATTGTCAGTAAAGCTTTGAATATTCAACACAAAGTGCTGCCAAACTGTAAACTCTGGCAGATCACTTACAGTATGATAACTCAGTACAATGATGACATCATAGTAATAGTAATAGGGGGGGGGGGGTCAAATACATGGATGTAAATGTATAGAACAAGCAACCAGTAGGTTTTTCTTGAATCCAGGGTAGTCTTAACAATGTTTGTGCAGCCACATACTCTTTAAACTGTTACTGTCAACTTCTGTCTGTGTGCTAACTTATTATAATAATTGTATTATTTGTACAACAGTAAATTATGCAAGAATCTATTAGAATTAAGAGGCTCAGAAAGTCAACAAGGTTATTTAATTATGAAAGTATAACATTATCTATCATTTCATTCTTCTGTTGTCGTGCAGCACAGTAAGAATTATACCAAATACAGTATAAAAAAGTATTTATTATTCTCAATTTGACTGTTTCAGGTGTCCAGAAGAGGCAGTAAGTCAAGATGAGAAGGTCATCACTTCTTCTAAACCATGACAGAACTAAATAGACATGATTTGCAAATCAGACTTTCAAATGCAGAAAGGAAAACCATGGGGGATGAAGAGCAAATCCTAATGAGCAGAATTGAAGGCAGTGACACAGAATTGCCAACAATGGTAAGCATGAATAAGGAGATATTTGAAGAAAAGGGGAGGCAAAAGGAATATGTTTGTCGCTATTGCAACAAAGTATTCTCTAAGCAGAAGAATCTAAAGGTCCACATGTGTATACATACAGGGGAGAAGAAACTACAGTGTAACATTTGTGGGAAGTGTTTTATACAAAGCTGTCATTTAAAGAGACATATGCGCAGTCATTCAGGTGAAAAGCCGTATTCCTGTGATATATGTGGAAATCAATTTTCGCAAAATGGACATTTACGTGTACACTTGAAGTCTCACTTTGGCAACAAGAACTATAAATGTGAATATTGTCCTATGGCCTTTGTCCAGAACAGCCACCTCAAAAGACACATGCGGTCCCACTTGACAATTCGTCCATACAAATGTGATATGTGTGACAAAACATACAAGTTTAGTGATCATTTATACATACACCTACGGCGGCACACGGGGGAGACCCCATATCACTGTACGTTTTGTGACAAGTCCTTCCACACTAGTGCTAATCTTAACGCCCACATCAAAATCCACAACAAGTATGTTGACCGCAAATACAAGTGTCAGATATGTGTGAAAAAGTTCCACACGAACTACGCTTTGGTGAAGCACATGGCTGTCCATACATCAGACACCCCCTATACTTGTCACCTGTGCTCCAAGAGCTTCAAGTACAAAGGCAATTTGAAGCACCATTTTGATGTACACAGCAACGATGCAGATGTAAAAATGTTGAAGTGTGTTATTTGTATAAAGCAGTGCACGTCATTCCAGAATCTAAAGGATCACATGTTGGCTCACTATGAGGAAACATACAAGGTTCATAAGTGCGAGATTTGTGACAAGACGTTCAAGATTAAGAGTAGTCTTAAGATGCACCATTCCCTACACAACGGGAACAAACTGGCATACAGATGTTTGGAGATACAGTGTGAGTTTGAAGCTGGAACAGTCGAAGAGATGAAGAACCACAGTGCTAACTGGCATAATGTTCAAACAGAATCGGGTACATCTGAAGACGCTTTGAAAGATTCCCAATCATCAGGCTTCACTTCAACACATGGAAAAAATAGTTCTTGTAAGGTACAGAACTTTAAATGTCCAACGGAATGTACACATAGTTTTGATAATATCACTGATCTTGTGAATCACTTGAAATGTCATATTAAGCTCGAGAAGAATAAGAAACCAATGAAACGCATTCCAAATTATTCCAATGTTTCAAGATTAACTGCTTCGTCTGTCAAGAAGACGGTATTAGGACAGAGTGATAGCACTGCTGTGGACATCCAGACTAGAACATTCCGAATACAGCCTGATGCACAGGTTAAACCATCAACACAGTTAGATCCAGTTAGTATGCTTATCAAAACAGCAGAGCAAGTATTGCCTAGCTGCCACGATCAGTCAGGCATCGGGGACAACATCAGAGAGGATCAAAATGCAACAAGGGACAAGATACTTTTGATAAGAGAACATACTGAAGAAAGAAATAGCATATTGCAGAGTGACTGTTCTAACACCCGATATTCCAATCACCAATCCACTGGGAAAGAAACACTTTCTGCGATGTTACCAGAACAGACTGCATCAGAAGCGCTAAATATTCCGTCTATCAACTCCCAAAATTTCACTTATTCATATCAAACTATTCCGAGTGCATCTACGGAAAGAATCGTCACAGAAAATCCACACCACGGAACTAATGCAGCTTCTTTCGGAAGTAAGGTGTCTACCATTGATTTACATCCTTCTGTCTCTTCTTCAGTTCAATTTAGCGAAAATAACTATCAAATACAAAGAGGGGACTATCCCTTAAATACTATGGGTGAGGAGCACAACGAAAATTCGGAAAACGGTGCTTTAGGAAACCCTTCGTTTATCATAAAAGGGAATGCTAATCAATCGTTTGTGGTTGGAGGACATGTTATCAGAATGTTAGAAAACTCGGACGGAAGCATTTCCACAGAAAGCCTGCAAGTTCAGAGTGAAAACATTGAGGAAATTATAGTCGATGAAAGAACTATGCATGAACTAGTGATAGGAACGTCGGCTTTGCCACTTACAAGCGGTATACATGGTCACCACAGCGCCAATTTCCAGCAACTAGGTGTTGGCGAGATGCAGGAAGTAACGATACCAGACAGACAAAAATCCGACATCACTGATGAACGGTCAGTAAATAATTCCATGCATGGAACAAATTCATCGAACCTAGACACAAACAAAGAAACGGCCGCATCCGGTTTAAATTCACATGCAGAACCAATTGCTGAAGAACTTTCAGCAGAACGTACTGAAGGCAGGAGCGATAGTTTGTCCAGTGCACTACTTCATGAAGCTGATGGAAGTCGGTTCCAATATATGCCTTATACTAATGAGAAGAACGACCTGATTGCCAGTATTGGCGACCACCGGTATGTGCTGACACATGGAGAGGAAACAGAGGGTGATAATCTGAATAAGATAACTACAGGGCATCACCACCAGGATGCAGAGGAGATCAAGAGAATTCCAAATCATATAGAACATTCCAGAGTGTCAACTAATTCGCCACAACCACAGATGCATGAGAACCGGAATAATGTCCTTATGCAGTGTCCCTTCTGTACAGAACAATTCCAGGATGAAATTTCGCTGAAAGGTCACTTGTCCAGTCACATGAGCTTGTCCGAGAAAGTGGTGGTGAACATTGTGATGTATATGTGTCATTTATGTGAAACAGAATTTAACAGTAAGGATAATTTAAAAAACCATCTACAGACCCATAATTAATAACAAAACTGATTTCAGCTTCACCATAATCAGACTTATAAGACTGTGTGATATATTATGAAGTATTGGTGGAGGTTGGTTGTTCTCTTTGTTTACTTGGGAAATAGTACAAAGTATAAGATCCAATACTTTAAATCTTGTTAGATATATTTTGGTACGGATTTGAATCAGAAGATTGAATAATTGAGTAATTTGTAATACACATTCTAAGATAAATAGAAAGACATAATAGCAGAATAAATATTTAACAAAAATATATATCACAATATTTTAATTAAATATATGCAAACCTAATGACCTCATTATATTCCTAAATACAAGGAAATTCGTGTTTTTGAAAAATAACTTTTATCCTTTATATCTTAAGTTGTGATTTGGTATAGCTGCTCATTTAGTCTTCAATTTGATTAAATATGAAGAGGAAATTATAATATTTTCAAACAACTTTGTGATCAGATTAGAAAAAAATGATAATTACCATATATTATTTTTTGTTGAACTAATTTTGACGGTCATAAACATGTAACTTCGGCCTTAATCGCGAAAATGTCATTTCAACAAAAATATCAGTTGTACAGTACTCCTTAAAAGAGTTTAGTGTACTAGCTACATAAGGACTGATTCCTGGTCTGCCAAGGGACATTTTAACATACCTGAACTTTAATGGATTTCTTAACTTAAAGTTACATGTGCCATGATTTTCATACTCTCGAATCTAAAAGAGTTTTTTATATGTTATTAACCACCAAAAGATATATAATTTTTAATTTCACAAGTACAAATATGAACTTGAAATGTATTTGCAGTACTGTCAACATCATGATCTTCACGTCTATAGTGCACTAAAATGAGTACATATGGTTTGACCATGTAACCACGTCCTGGTCTTCAATTTCATTTCACATGTTCACAGTATGATGAGTAATTTTAAGTGATTTCTACATCTATTTTTCTCATCTAAGCATACATAAGGCATAAACAATAACGTTTTAAAGTGCTTACCATTACGTGCTATAACTAATGTTTATATGGCATCATACATGATTGTCAGTCCCTATAATGATTTTCACAGCTTAATTCATCAAACTTTATGGTTTTCAATAGATTACTGGAGAAAAAAATAGCATATCAATATTTCCGTTATGGCTGATATAACTTAAAAATTCTCCATACTATAGCAGTCAGAAGTTAAGGGAGGTTCCTTCTGTAATTGATAATTATGTATGGGAATATTTTTTTTGTTTACTTACGGTATGTTCTTGAAACTGGCCCTTGGATTTCATTTTCATGTCATTCTTTGAATAGAAATACCGATTTGTTTGTTAACTGAAGGGTTGTTTATTAGAGGTTATGGGATGAATAAGATCCCCAAAGAGTGACAGCTGTGGTTTATCATGCTGATCAAACTTGAGTTAGTAAATTTCCAAAAAACAAGGACACGAAATTTAGCGAGTGTCATTTCAAAATTTGAAAGTTGGCTAACAAGAGTTTAGATAAACATGATAAACCACAGCTTTCACTCGGTGAGGAACTTATTTATCCCATAACTTTGACACATACATACCATATACATTGTATGTATACCATGGTGAATATTTTGTTTCTCGTCTACATTCAGGGAAGCTTGCTACCATACTATTGCACTATATGTAGCAGCGTCATAATATTTTTCCGTCGTGAAAGTCTACATAGAGAGCCAATATTCTGAGGTTAAATATTTTGAATAAGCAACTACCTGTTATAAGGTAAATTGCAATGTAACTTAATAGTCGGAAAAGTATTAAGAATAGTCTGAAATTGAAAGTCAATCGAAATCAAGACAGGTAGCAGTTGATTATAACTATTGAGATGTTTACACACTTGTAACCCATTTCTATTTTTCCATTGTGAAATATACATAGTTATGGGATAAATTTAACTAATTATCTGTGATTTTCTGACTATTCAGATTGTGATGTTTGGAGATGCACTATAAAGTGGGTCATCATAATACACAATTATTTAAACATATTAAATATATCCATGCTTCCGGTTTTATTTTATTTGTTGTTTCTGATATAATTCTAATGGCTATATTAACTCTCCAGTCTTTAAAGGCTCACTACTTTCCGGAAACGCGTTTCATTATTTTGTTGTTGTTGTAATTTTAACAGTAAAACGAGTTTGATAATTATATAGAATCCCAAACGTAATACTGTTATTACTACGCTTATCAATTCCTGAACCATTTCGAAAATTTAAATTAAATGTTAATTTTATATAACGCGGATCGTGTTACGTTTCACTCAGTCGTCAAAAAAAAACATTACTACGTACGTCGGACGCCACGCGGCAACACGACGAAAGAGGAATCTTTTCTGTTAACATAGGTTTACACGTATGTAACTTTTCATTTGTTTGGTGTTTTAACTATATCTTGCGGTGTTTTAACTATATTAACTATAAGTTTTGACGTTATACAATTGTTGTTAATTAACTTTCATTTTATTTTTTTTTTGTTCGGAAACGTAGTGCACCTTCAAGGACAGTTGACCATATACTGTGAGGATAGATCCATCATCTGGTCACTGTCATCGTCCGTCATAGAACAACATAGATTCCTAACCATCCTCATCCTGGATACTCCAGGGTTAATATTACTGTCGTTATATCCACCCCTGGACTATCTCTTAGTAAAACTGGAAGCAACAGAACAAAACAGATAATTTATTCCTTAGATCAAAATGGTACACTGTGGTTGACTGTGTGGCTTTGAAGTTGGGCGTCGCTCTCTCTGTAGTCTTACAAGATTTTTTTTCTCCTGGACTGTCTTCAGTTTACTTAAGGATTACGTACAATTTACCGACTGCTCCATTGGGTTTATCATCTCATAAACTAAGCAAAGTAAAAGGTTAATCCTTATATTTAAAATATTTTTTTAAACACTAAAATCAACCTAATCATTTACCTTTGTTATTCGCCGTCAAAATTATACTGTCGTCATGTTGATCCATGTACAACAGTTAAAAAAAAAGCGCGCCGTTGACTGACCGTTTAATCCCGCCCTTTTTCCATGACGTCACAAAAATAGTTCTCATATTTTAGTTATTTTATTCATGTCAAATTGCAATAATACATTAAAAAATAAATGTGTTTTATTGCATGTCTCCGATTGTCTCGTACATGTGTTATTAGCTCACCTTGGCATGTGATTTTGTGGAATGTTAAAGGAAGTCCGCCAATGTTTACGGGTATTCATACGCACCGAATCGGGTCACGTTCTGCACTCAAGTTATTGGGAAATTAACAGATCTGCGCCAACATAGTTTATCGATACAGAAACAGTGGCAATTGTAAATATAATGGGAGAGTACATTAATTGTAACCCCTGCACTATCGACGATGAAGATGCCATGGAGCCTTGTAAAAGATGTGTGAAGGCATTTTCAAACATTTTAATATGAAGCACAAACGTATGTGATTTAAGATATCTCAACATTTCAGTTAATACAACAGTGAACCACAAAAAGTATATATCATTGGTTATAGAAGAAATACTAAATGTAATTTGAGTTTTCTCCCTTTGTTCATATCTGTGTCTTCAAATAATGCCGTATTAAATCCGAACCTTTTTATCTGAATTTAAGCTGTTATTCAAAATCAAATCGATGAGATGAAGCATTTTATCGACTCTAATGTCTGAACATGCCAAACAAAATTGATTTAAAACCGTCCATGCATAATGCAAGACAAGTTTTTGACACTTTTAAAAATTTATCTTGACGTTTTTCCAACACTAATTATCATTTAAAGGATTTATAATTATTAGTTGAGTGATCGGACCACTTTGTGAGTGACGTAAATCGCCAACATTAAAAATGAACGCTCTAAAATTGATTTTTTTTTTAAATTTTATATTTCAATTAAATCAAATTTTGATGCGAGCTTTTTCTTGGAATTTTCATTTGCTGTTTGAGACATTTGTGTCGGTTTTAACTTGCTTTGTGATGAAAAAGATGTCTATCATATGCACACATAATGGAATATCTTACAACGTATATTCTCAAAGTATTGATGTCAGAGATCCTTGAAAAGTCAACATTAGTTATTATTCAAGCACATTGCGCATTGTACATGTTATGCCGCCTCTTTGCCTTGGATTATGATTTGCATTTAAGACCATTATTGAACTGCTTTAACACGGCAACAAGTTCTGACATTCAAAATGATATAGGGGCCATATGAATTCAATTTTTCTTGAATCACGCTTTCCTCTGAAACCTTTAAGGTAAAACATACCTTTTCTGTTTTTGTTCATTTCTTTTTTGTTCATGCTAAAGTTTCTTTTTTTGTTTTTGATAAGGTGTAAACAACATTGACTATGATGAAGATGGCGACAATGGCTTCTGTAAATAACTTTTACTAGTTAATTCATGAACAAGGATTCCTACTGACAAACGTACATTTTCTTATAGGTTTTATCCGCAAAACATTTAAAGATGTTCCACCGCCTAAAGAGCATAAACGATAATCATCATTTGAACAACAATTGTTTTTTAACCATGTGTATATATGTCTAATTAAAACAAAACATAATATAAGATTATTCATCTTGCTTTTGGTGTATTCCATATAGTGTAGTGCTACGAATTTTTTTCGGGATGCAATTATTTATTTTTAATATTTTTTTTATCTTGAAGTAAAATTAGAAGCTTAAATTTTTCAATGGTGGTACTGGTGTAAAGTAAATAACATTTGTAACTGAAGAAATATACTAAATCGTCTTCTCCTTTTTTGGATAGAGAAAAACTACCATTTGTCAGCGGTAGAGCATCTTTAAATTTGCTTTTGAGCTACATATTGCATTGTATCCCAAGAAAAGTTTCGTGACTACAGAGTGGATGGATGACAGCATACGGAAAATCTGCAAATGCTTTAAACTTTACTTTCAATTTATCAAATTTAGTTGCATGCTAAAATGGGTATATTTTCTCCACGAATTGTATTGCTGGAGAAATCGAAATATACAAATTCTGAGATATAAAGAATTTTCCTTCGATAAGAGTGATAATACATAATGCCCCGAGCAAAGTTTGTTGAATTAGTCAGCTATTTGATAAAGAAGGGTGCAATCCAACTATGTGTTTATCCTAGGTCAATTAAATTCAACATTGTGTCAAACACGATAAAGTATTTGCTAGGATTTCCATATGGCGGTTTTTGGCTGCAGGTAGGGCGTTAGAATTGTACCTGCTGCCACTATTGCATGTTCATAAAAAGCGACCAAAGTTAAGTATCTTTCTTCCAAAGTTACTTTTTTATCTTCCTAACGTCTCCCTTCACACCGCCCACTTAGCCTTCAGTTGAACGCGGCTGGCTGTAAAGAAGGCTCTGGGTTACATTGTATGTACCCATCAAGGTCTAAAAAAGAGATAGTTTCTGCTCCTGCTTATCAGTATCAATGGAGATGGAGTAAACCGACTCAATTTTGGCCTTCTGTGATGAACGCTCTATGCTATGTAGGCTCTGGGTTCTGTCCCATGGCCGAGACACACCAAAGTCTATAGAAGTGGTAGTTTCTGCTCCTGCTTAGCTCGTAGTATCAAGGGAGATGAGTTGACTTGCCCGTTGTTAGTATATGAGTTTCTGGTAGTATGCTGCAGTGAGATAGCACTATAAAAAGACAAAAAGAGTGCAAAAACGGAAATGTAAGAGAAAGGAATATTTCGTATAGCAGAAAGTTCATAAGGTTCACAACCAAGATTACATTTTGGTAACGCTATGACCCTGTACTATTTTTAGAGAAGGCGATACTGGCACTAATTGCTCTATACATTTATACTGTACATGTGTGTGAGTTGGTATCATGGGGATGATACTAACGCAGGATATCTAAACAGTTACTGATGGAATAAATCCATCATATGATCTCGTAGTAATAAAAAAAATGTTTTTATTTATATTTGTTCTCAGTGAATCTTGATATTTGTTTACCTCCGGAAACACCTATCTATAAAGTATAGAGGTTTGTTTTATTAAACATAATTAAGGTGTTTTGACATGCACAAATATTATCATATTTAGTTGTAGATTTTGACATTATAGTTTTATTTTTCAATTATTAATTATCAATAAATAATTCATTTGATTTACCTCTTCTTTTCTGACTATGATACGGAGGTGCCATCATGTGTTGGACCAAAACCTGTCGTATTTTGGTTCTAGAAACACATGTTGTTGAAGACGGAGGTATATCCGACGTTATCGCCTGGCGTGGTGAGGTTGTCGATATCAATTATTCTATCGGAAATGATTAGTTTCAAACTATCTTGCCCCAAAACATGTATGCACTTTTCAAGATGAATACTTGATGATAAAATTTGATTACTTTTGAACTAATCCTTGATAGATCTAAACACGTGAAATTAAAACGAGAGAAAAAGAATATCAATTTGATTAAGATCACCTGTTCATGGGCCGGCTTGTTCATTCTTCTTACTTCATAAACGAAGCCATAAACTGATGAGTTTATTCAGATGAAAGGATAGACAGTGTTCGTAGTTGAACTGTGATGTTATTAACTTTGAAATGTCATGGATCTGTCCTGTTACCGTACGTACAAACACTGTAAGTATGCCTTTTGTATTGTAAACGCTTACGATCATCCACGAGAAATATATTATGCGTATTCCATCGATAAAAATAGTTAAAGATGCGCCACCGCCGACAGAATATAAAAGATATTCATAAGGCCAAAACAAATTCTGTTTAGGGTTACATTGGCAAAAAATAGGGTCGATAGGTCGGGAGGATGTTAAGAAATTGTTTTGCCTTTCACTTTAAAGTAATGGCCGGAACCGGACTCTGAGATCGAAATCCCGATTTTATTTTTTTTTCGCAGAGAATTGAAAAAATAGGGTCAAAAAAAATAAGGGTCAGTCGGGTAAACCTAAACAGACATATTATTTTTTGGCCTAATTTGAATAATTACTGATATTTGATTTTGTAATTTGTGTCTAAGTAATACAAAAGTACAGTAAAATAATCCCTCTCATACCTTCACGTGTAATACTGCTCTAGTGAAGGGGCCGCGGTAAACCGACAATTACCACATGCCCTTCACCTCTGGGTCGCGAGTTAGAATCCCATGTGGGGGCTACTTGGTCGGTTTTTTCACCAACAAACCTGGCACGTCCTTAAATGACCCTGGCTGTTAAAAGGACGTTAAACTAATCAAACCAAAAACTTGTCTAGGATAATACACTCCTGCCGCTTGAGACTGTATTGCATGGATACCCATGCAAGAAAGCCTCGTGACGTCACAGCGTCACCATTTTCTCGGTACATTTCTTTTTTACATTTTTTTACAGAAACTAGGCTGGATTTACTTAAAAAAACAAACAACGGTGTATGTTTAGAAAGTATCACGCAATTTTCATGTATGGAAAATTCACTTGCTGTCGTTTTTTTTCAAATTTATTAAAGAATGGCCGCAAATCATAGTTTTAAGATTGCAATAAAACATCGGGGTAAGAGAGAAAAATACTCTTTCGTACGTGGATATGAAGGATAGGGATATTCTACCCTCGGGATCACAAAATGTTTAAAAACCCACGGCAAGCCTTGGGTTTTACACCATTTTGTGACCCTCGGGTAGAATATTCCAATTCTTCATATCCACATATGAAAGAGTCTTATAGTATTTTGCCCTTGTGATTGAAGAAAATTATTGATTCGGCTGCTTCTACTTTTGATAGCAAAAAAATACCATTCGTCAGCGGCGTAGCATCTTTAAAGCTGAGACTTATCAAAACACTATATTTGGCGATGAATAAACTTTGGTTGATTAAGAGAACGCTTTGATGGAGAGTCTAGATCGAATGATTAAACATATTCTCATTTGGACATTAGATATTGACTTAATCTATGTAGTATATATTTGCTAATCTGTACTGCATAGATGTATTGGTGGAAATCATCATGGTTAGTCATATACGTCTTGTAGTTCCAGCATGCAGATTAGTTTTATAATAACTGTTATCAAATGAAGTTAATAGTTTTCTTTAACATCGAACTCAATTGCATTCATTGTTAATTTATGCTGTTGTTTATTTTGATTCTTCTGGCATTTCATTTATATTTGGTATTCAGATGTCAATTTCCTCAGATCTTGTGCAATCCCTTGTTCTGCATCCAGTCGCCATGTTCAGGTTATTCAGTAAAACCCAGAGTTTTACCTCAGTATGACTGTGTAATCTACGACAGAAATTGCCCCTAGCCATTAACACTACATAAACATGACTGATGGGGCAAAATATATATATATCGATGAATAAAAACCTTTGTTTGAAACAAATTGCCAAAATTGAACTCATCAAAATTTAACTTTCGTTACAATAATTGGGTGGGGAATGCAAACAAGATATTCACTATAGTCATAACTCGATCGTCTCAAAAGTTGTCGTATGGGTACAGAATGGACTATTTAAAAAAAACATACAAATTTGTTAGGTTAGCTAGATCATTTTATATTTGGAAAAAGAGTTTAACTATGATTAGCCTAATCGCCGTTAGAACAACTGGCCACTGGTGTTTAATGTACATGGTCTTTTAGCTTCATTGTCATTTTATGTGAGGCAGACATTTTGTTTGCAAACTGGATTCTCACCAAAGTTTGCAAACATAATTTATTTCATAATCCAATGAAATTAAAAACATAGTGACATCGATGTTTATTTATAGTTTTCCAGACTATTTGATAAATAGGCAATACCAACCATATGTGTTGATCTGACGAGTCGGATCGTATGAGTTTGTTGTGCGGAGGAAATATCACGAGTGATATTTTCCATCCGCGCAACAAACGAGTGCGATCCGACTCGTCAGATCAACATATATGGGTGGTTTTGCATTTATCACATACCGGGTACCAATATTATTGTGAAGTTTTAATGATTTTAAGTTTTAGTCATTACCGTTTCTCTTTAGGTTTACATATATTTGTCAGTATCGTAACAAAGTTGCCCGAGAACGTAAATTCTCCTTACTATTTGCCAATCTGAGTATTTAAACACGAATTTCGCATTTAAATGATACTAGTCAAACTATAATTTAAGGAATAGATACATTAAATTTCCTTAAGCTAATGTTATCTCGTCGGTAACATAAATTCTCCCAACATAATCACTACGTTATACCTCGTCAAAACGCGTCACAATTCATTCATAAAAAATGAAAACACAATAATGGAGGTCACTCTGACAAAATCATGTGTCATATTGAATTCTACTGTGTTTCTCGTGTGGTATGAGAAGGAATATATGTAAGTTTATAAAAAGGACTGCGAAAAGTTGCAATATCTACTAAAACATCTCCGTGGCTATCATTTTAGTCGCTAGAATAACCTCGTCATCGTGGCCGGTTCATGCTAGTTGTAGTTTTCGTGATTAAATGTTCCTAGTCTAGATAAGTGCAGTTGGACGCGTGCATATAGGAACCGTTTAAAAAAATGGATAAATTCGTTTCCTATCAGGTGAGTAGATAAATTTACAGTTTGTTTCTTAACTCTTATTGGGTGGGTTTCATATCTGTACTGTACTGCGGGCTAAACTTAGTTGGTGAACCCGTGGACAATCGAACGCAATGTTTAACTGATACAGTGAATGCTTTATCCAGAATTCTCGGGAAATGCTCCATTAAGCTATGTTGATAAATACATATGCAACGTACTTCTAAAATATTAGCATGGTATTTTTGGAAAGCATTTAAATACAGGTGTTGTGTTCTTGATTTTCTATTTCATGTTTCGACTGCATAGGGGAAATGCGTGTATTGTGTGAAAAGGGAATTCCCCGTAGAAGTAGTTCCGGCTAGTAGGGTGATACAAGATGTTGTATCACACATATGTGATATAATCCAACAGAAAATCTTCAGCGAAGCTAGTTGTATCACTAATGTAACATAGCATAGGTATGTGATAAAATAAAATACATTTACATGTACGATTTCATTGATTTTCCAATGGGTTATTTTTTCGAATCAATACAAAATGTCAATGTTTCTATTGTGACGTCACGACAACGTCGGTTTTTCGCGCCATTCTCGGATTTATTTTTCATAGTGGTATGGAAAAAAGAACCGGTCAATCAGAAAGCCCAGATTAAGTATGAATACAAAGAAAAAATAATTATTATCTTATAACGAGGACATACTGTCGTATATTGATATATTGGGATGTCTCTGTATGGAAAGACATCCAAAAGAAATCAGAACTAATATTGAAATTCGCCACCATTTGTGTCACATAGTTAACCCCAATGATTAACTTCCGGTCCTCGTTGCCATGGTAAAGCTATCACCACAAATGCGTGTCGTCTGCTTCCTTCTGCCTCTTTGTACTGTGTGTGAGGATGCAGTATAAGTAGATATGTGCAGTCACCATGAGCCGGGAGTAGCTACGGAAATAACTGGGTTTTGACGCCAAGTCCATGTAATGAGAAAAATTATACATAGCGAAGAAACCCAATATGTTCCGCAGCATAGAAGCTAAATAACTTCACAATTCCAGAAGTGATTTCCAGTAGCAATGCATTCCGTATATACATGTTGATCGTCTTTTGAAAGATTACTTTAGAACCAAAATGAGTCGGTGTAAACTCGATAATAACTTATACCTCAACGCAGGACCAATATTTAGTACAGTAGACAGTAATGGAGCAACTTTTTTGGTGCTGATTTGAAGTGCATCTTCATTTAACGTGTATATACTATCAATGTTAGTTTACATCAGAATATTTCTTAATACCGGTATAAATGCGACAGTGCAATTAAAAGTGTAAAATGAATTCGTACAAAGATTACAACACTGTAATTTCATATGGTGTAAAATAATTTACAGCATTATGCTATCATCGTTGAATGCATGATTCGTAATAAGAAAACACCCACGTAAAAGTTTTATCATGATGCTGTTCCCGATTATGTTATATGTCGTCGTCGTTATTCTATCACATATTACGCGTAGCAATTTGGAAACCAAATTTCTTTGTAGATTGTAGGTCGATGTTTTTCCTTCTAATACTCCGATTTTCTGCCACATCAAATAAATATAACTTGTGCATCCTTAAACGACCATTGGTTTTAATAAGAAAATCAGCAAATTCAATCATATATATGTATATATTTTTGATGTATTTTCCCAGTAATTGATTCAGACTATCCAGCGGCCATGTTTTCTTTTCCAGTTGTCCCGTTTTCATTGCAAAGATTACTAGATCTAAATTAATTGTGTGTATGAACTCTTGCTTTAGAATAATCCGCTAAGTGCGTTCTTCTATCACTCGGTCTGTCATATGTCATGCTATGCTTAATGTAAGAGAGATGTACATAGAATTCGACTGTGTTCTATATAGTTATCTTAGAGAGTGCACTCAATAATGTTAGTTGTGTAAGAACCCAGAATGTTATCGGAATAATATACATCTTTCTTGAGTTGTATAGATTCGTATTTTATGAGGCGGTTGATGTGATGTTTGAAATAATAAATTAATAATGATATTGTAACGTTTGAAATAATATAATATCACTTATGGAAATCAACGCTAGGTACATGTAGTATATTCAGAAATAAATGTAAAGATAAGATGATTTTTTGATCAAACGAAAATATGTTAATTGGACATTCAATCAAAGCTGAACATTTCGAAAAATATTTAAGGGAAATAAATGATTTGTATGGATATATGATATCAGCGTGTAAATTTAAAATACTTTCTTGGAATTGTTTTATTGAGTTTTGTCCTGTCTTTTTTTTTATAGAAATCGCAATTTTGTTTACCGAGAAGGATATACATGATTTCGTGTTTCAAAATAAATATATTTTATGACTAGTCTTTCAAAAATGATGCAACATTAAAGTCATGTTTTTGTTTTCTTTGTAAAATTTGCAAACATATATTATAATTAATTTATCAATCCTTGTAAACATAGCATGAATTTGAATTGTGATTTCATCAGTGAAACATATATGAAATTCTCTTTTTTCATCGTTTTAGTGTATAGTTTTCTCACGCAAAATGGTTCATATCCCATTTTTATAAAATTTCTGCATTTTGACTACAATTTATATTTTTACCTTTATAAAAGTACATTCAAACTATAGTTAACATGAACGTAAAGGTCGCAAAACAATCGACATAATTGATAATCCTGATAACGATTTTCATTTATGAATAATCAAGCTGTAAGGCTTTCCTCCTGTGAATTTATCTAATATACTATCCTTTAAATCCGCTGTATTAATTTCATATCTTCCGTATGTCTGTGGGATGGATATAGTGTTATTTGGCTTCGAAAGTAAGACTAAATGATATGGCTTCTGCAACGATACCACTGCTAAACAGGATATATGAAAACAGGAATGGCTTTATAACTGAATGCACCGAACACCCATACCTCAGATCTAGTCGGAGGAGGGGGAGGGGGGCAACAACAATGTAGAGAGGTTAACGTTTTTGTTATAGTCTAATGTAAACATGGTTACTGGTGAATGTCGAATAGCACATGTCTAACAGCCGTTCCCTTCACGATTATGGCTTCCCGTCTAAATATGGAGAATAAATTAAATTTGCGATCACAACACTCCAATATTGCAGACTTTGCTCCTAAAACTCCAATTAATAATTGACATATCAATATTTAATCTAATAACAAGACCATAACGCACCAGGCGAGTAAAAAATAAACTGCCGCAAGGACATTCCCTTTTTCCTTTAATGTTAGTCATGAAACATTATTATTTGTAGTGTAAATCAAAAATAAATTAATAACGCGTTATTTGTAGACAAGTCTTTTGCAAGATTGATTGAAACATTAACTCCATAACTGTCACTTTCTGGACACTGATTTTGTTGCTATAGCACTGCTAAATAAACGCAATATCACGAATGGTCATAATCACAAGTCGATGTGTTCCAGTTATGGAAACGATCGGCCTCATCTGTTTAAAAGGAACTGCTGTAAATCACTCGTTTCCTACGTTACATAAGAATATGTCTTTTTGCTTTGCCACTTACATACATGTATGTGGTCATAATGTTGCTTCTTTCACTTTTTTCTCTCACAATAATATTTCAAAAATAAGGTACTTTTATCAGTATTTGCATCTTAAACACAGTTGATTATAAACAAACACAAATGAAAAGTTTGCTAAAGAAAACGTCGTTACATTGAAATCATAAAAGTAACATAAATTTATTCCGTGGATGTTCATTTTAAGTTGTTTTCTGGTTTTTGTTTTCTGTAGAGAATCGATTAAGAATTCCATAGAATATTCCTATCTCTATTCGATTTAGATTTTCGTTTTACTATGGTTGGTCATCCACATCAGTCAGAGTTCAGTATGCTGCCAGGTAGGGCTACGATAAATAAATAACTTTGTTTTTCCCACCGAAATCCGTTTCTTCTGTTTTATTTTTCGCAATGGATATGTGTAATATACATCGCAATACCGACCATCCAGAGGGACACTTCCTGTCACATGACGTGACGTCATCCCTCTGTTGGCTGGAGTGCTATACTTCCGTTTTTCTTAGCAGTTCCTCTGTTGTCACAAGTCCATCACCTACAAATAGGAGCAAGGAAAATTGAAATTAAATAATCTAAATTATGAATTATATATATATTTAAAAGATTATGTCAATATTTCGTTATAACGGTTTATTGTAATTTAATACTTTTATCATTTTAGACCATAATGCTGGTAATTAAGTAACATTGATGTCGTCACTGAACTGGATTTTCAATACTTGACGTTGATGCTATCTAATTAAAAAAATAAGATGTCCACTTATATCAGACTTAAAATTTATTTACCGTTTTGTCGATAAAAAGAAAAATGACCATTTCATATTGTTCGGTATATTATTTTTTATGTGTATGTCCCTTAACGTAAAGAAGCAAAGTGATACTGGGAAAATGTCATGCCATTTTATAGCATAAACATTAAGATATCATCAGTTACATATAAAGGATATAAGATACTGTATATCAAGCTATTTTGCGGGTCAAAATCTTTGAAACTTTAACTTAAATCTAAAAATGAAATTTTAAGTGAATCATGATTTCGCGAGTTGGCTTCAAAAATATACATAATCTAACCGTTTCATTGATATTTTACGGATCATTTTTTATCGACCATGGCGATGACCCGAGAAATAGTGAAAATAGGATTCCCTCAAAAATAAGCAGTTATACAATATTTTACTATTAAAGTCATTTATGTAGATCACATACCATTTGTATCTACAAACTTTCGAATCAAGGCTTCGGCTACTTCCGGATGTTCTGCTAACTGTTCTGCTAGTTCTTCCACTCGCATTAAAACCCTGAAATGTAATTTGTCAAATTTAATAATGCTTCGTTGTCATACAGTGAGAGTTAAATACCATGTAGTGTTAATGCATAACCTGTAAAGAGATAATAATAAAAAAACATCAATACAAAACATTATATGTTTCCACTGTTTTTCCATTACTTAAAAGCTATGTCGATAAGAATTCCCTATTGTATTTATACCATTACATAATCACGTGAGATTCTGTCAAAGGAAATTGTGACATTAACACACAGGTCCCTATGGACGAGAGCTCCTAACGCTAATAATCCTATATAACACACCTTTCTGACATCTAGGAACACATTTATGGTTTCGAGGCCCTTCAGAGTGAAGATTCCGTAACAACGAATGCATTACAAAGTGTTTAACATGCATCTTTATATTGTTATATCTGCAAAAAATAGGTGACAAAATTCAGGATCATTTTAACAAACCTACAGAAAATGCTTTTTAAACTTAAGAAGCGTGATTTCAAACTCGTCCAAATGTCCTTTCTATTCTAATGTGATCCCGTTGTCTCGAATCAGACGATCCTTTCACACAATGCAGTCATATCTAATAGTATCTTTGTCACAATTCAGTCACTACTAATGGTGCTTGTAACATTTGAGTTGGCATAACGCAACCATTATGATATTTTCCGTTTTGCCGAATGCCATTTACTGAAGAAGTTGCCTTTCAATACGAACATTTAATATCAATTTGTGTATTTTCTAGTGATAGACAGTTCAAGTTCCCTTTAACAATATTTTTCTATATTCTTCTGTTTTCTGACGAAATTGTATTTGTTGCGTTAGAAACCTTTGAAACGTTATAGGAAATAACAACTCCCCTCAGTTTTGGTTATCATTAGCTTAACGCCCTATTAACAGCCAGGGTCATTTACGGGAGTACCCGGATAAAAACTACCGACAGCGATTAGTAGCTGGCAATTGGTCCAGATGGGATTCGAATTCGTGACCCAGCGTTGTAACTCTTGTGGTAATATTTCGCGACATCTTAACCACTCGGCCACCGCGGCCCCATATTTAATATTACATGCATAGTAGAAATATGAAAATATGTCGAACCACCAGGCCCCATTCGGTGTGCCTTCATAAATATATTATGACAAGCATACATGACCCGTAGGAATTGTTTTCCCTGTTATCTTGCATTCCTAGCATGACTTACTTCATTATAAATTGACTAGGTGCCGGGTTGCACTAATGAGTGATCGGTCGAAATCTTATTTGCAATCACCTGTTAAGATTTAATGCAAAGTGTCGATTATATCTTTCAATGTCGCGAGCATTTTTACTCAATGACATTGAACTTCAGATTTGTTAGAGAGATTTAAGCTATTACAAAGTAGATATTAAACAATACTACAGGATAACCTATATACACGATTTGGTTAAAACGTCAAAATCATTAAAGGATGCGTGTCGCGCCAAGTGTAGATGGTGGATGAAAGTCGGAGTACCTAGAGAGAATACCACCGATCATTCATTTTATAACATTTTCTGTTAATAGTCTGAACTAGCAAAAGTAAACAGTAATTTATTATAACATTTTATTGTATATAAATAAATATTCCCTTTAACGGCGTACCAGAATTAGATGACGGAGGACAGTCGGAGTACCTAGAGAAAAACCACTGCCTTGTGGTCAGTACATGACGATTGGCCAAAATGGATTCGAACTCAGGTCCCAAAGGTTAAGGGTTTGAGGTAATATGTTTGAACAGCTTAAACACTGCTGTCTCTTTTACACAAACAAAACCCAAACAAAAGGTTTTGTTATACCCCTATGAAATAGTTCCTATTTGAACTCTATTGCCAAAAAAGCCAATAAATGAACTGTTCCGTCGAGCGGTCCAAAAAACTGTTAAAATCGACTGTTAAAATGTGCTGTTGGACCGGAGTGACGTCACACCTACAATTCGTGACGTCAATGCATTGTTTTGAGTCAATGGGTATAACAAAACAGTTATCGACTGGGATTTCGGGCAACAGATGATTTGTTGGACCCTCACACAAACTGTTGCCCTCGGCCTTCGGCCTCGGGCAACAGTTTGTCTTCGGGTTCAACAAATCATCTGTTGCCCTCAACCCCAGTCAACAACTGTATATTAATGATAAAAGTTCTGAAACGTTGTATACAGCTTAATAGTCTTTTGTTGCTCGGCCTAATGTTACGAACCAAAAGTACAATAAATCGCCGAGAACAATCTAATAGAATGTGTGTTAAATACATGTATATATGACTAGATGAATTGCGTAGGCTGATCGTTCAGATTCCAATATTCTTTGTCTCCTTAGAAACCTCACTGCAATTGGTATCTTATGGTCGACGATAACGTAATTGAATGAGCGACGATAACAAGACACACAGTAAAACGACAGCGATAGCTGAGGTTGGTCATGTCCACAGCAATAAGCGAGAGGTGGAGTGAAAATACGGCAAACAATTCAGTTAGTGGTTTATGATTAATTTAGTTTGTCTTTCAAGCAGATGCTTATCACCGTCAATTGATTAATATAGTTTAAATTAAGACGCTGTCCACATGTTTGATAGACGGTCGTTTTGGTTGTAATTTGCTTTGAGTGAACATGCCGCTCCAATTTGAGAGAGCGTGTGCCAGGTCTGGACCACCGGCGAAGCGCTCTGTTGCTATTAAATACACTGTCGTTTAAGTTGTGGAAACTTAACATCGTCTAAACAAAACTTGGGATTTTAAAGATATTTCTAAATGAATATGTGAAAGCTTCCATTCCGAAGACAGAAACTTTTTCGATATCGTTCCTACAAATGCATTGTTACTGTCATTAGTGAACGTA
This sequence comes from Argopecten irradians, assembly GCF_041381155.1. Classification (NCBI taxonomy): domain Eukaryota; kingdom Metazoa; phylum Mollusca; class Bivalvia; order Pectinida; family Pectinidae; genus Argopecten; species Argopecten irradians. The sequence continues at coordinate 9,155,687 of NC_091149.1, read as the reverse complement.
ATACACATTACCCTGTGTAATATTTGCATCTGTATAGACGGTTCAATAGAATCATATTTCTTGTTTCTCCTGTGTGGGGCAATTGCCAAGTATTGACCGTTAGTCGCTGGTTTATCTCCTGGTACTCCGGCTTTCCTCCACCAACAAACCTGTCATGTCTTTACATGACCCTGACTGTTGATAGGCCGCTAATCTAATCAAACTAAAAACCATCTCATATATTTTTGGTTTGTTTTATAATTTGGCATGTATGTCATTTATATACCACATTAACCAAAATGAAAAAATAACAATCATGTTATACTATTTTCATGATTTTCACTATTTACAGAAAACCAACTTTCATTGGCATGTGATTTATCTTCGCGAATTTCACAATCCAACTTTATTCGCGAAAGTTCATCTTCGCGAACTTACATCTCAATTATGATAGTTTTTTGTTCTTTATTTGCAAATGTTAATTTTCGCAATTTATTTTGAAGCGGAAACCGTGAAATTTAATAGCCGCAAAACTTTCGTTTGGGTATGTAATGGGACCGATATGCTGACATGATCACTGCAGGAATTGTCAAATTAAAATTTTGGATCAAAAACACAAAGTGTATATGATACACTTTGTTCAGTAAATATTAAATATCAAAGAAACACAATTTAGCAAAACATGGCAATTTATTGACGCATGCCCTATCTTAAGTTCCTGTAATAATTTATACCGCAGGACATCTTCAGATACAAGTCTTTTAGATTGAAATCTCGAATAGCTATATTTTGTAACTGCATGGAGTACCTAGTCTGGTTTTTTTATGTTTTATGTTTGTTTAAATGAGGTATACCTGTAGAAATCAATGTACAATTGCTAAAACTGTAATAATGTGAAAAGAAATTATAGACCACAAGGTTGCTTCATAGTCTGAACGTATGTACTCATTTCACTGCAATGTAGATTTGAATATAAAGATTATTGCTAAAAATCAATTTTAGCTCTTATTTGCGCTTTTAAAATTAAAATCTATGTATTGAAAGAATGATGACGGGGATTAACATATCGAGAGCACTTCTTGATTCGAAAATGTGAAACATTATAACTTTAAAAGTTAGGTTCGGAGCGCTTGAAGAGATGCATGTATTATGCCTTACGTTAAATAAGTGTGATAAATCACTTCTGTGGGTACTCCAGGCATTTACTAAACATGGATGTTCGATATTTCAGTCTGTTTGACTTACATCTGATTACTTTGAATGCACTTCTACTCTGATAAAGCAATGGAACCAACGCAAACATACTAAAGCACAGCTATCTTGGTACATGTATGTCCAGTATATCTGTAATCATTTAGGATATGAGAAAAACCAAAATCAACAAACCGGATGTAAGCAGGCAGGATCAGAAAACAAAACCAACAGACCGTAACGCATACAACATTTATTATTATGATGCATAAACTAACGCAATGTTATTTCACCCTGTCAATAACATTTACTTTGACAGGTGAGTTACATCAACTAGCAACAATTTGTGTTTGCAAAGTCACAAATTGTCTCCGCCTTTGTGTACAAAACTCAAGGTTACTATAACCTGCGCAAGTTTATATGTTATGATATCCAGTCATGTGAGCAGGCTAAATTAATAGTAAGATCAAACACACTTTTATCAACTAATGGTATAAACAAATGCCCGATAAATACACAGATTTACTGCAATGCTCGTCAACGGGCGATCCACAAGGGGATACACATTTCGATATTGACCTTTGAGATCGCCCCCATTGATCAATAGAATGACCAATTAAAACCGTCGTCTCATTAGTCCTTTGGGAGATTATATTGACAAAAGCTGCAACCAAGCAACCGAGAGCAATAAACTCGGCAGACTGAGCGTGATACATTAATACGGAATCAGGGCATTTGTGGTCAAATGATTCCATCAGGAGTGCTGCCTGTCTCACGTGCAGGTGACTGATCGCCCCATGGACCAATCAGATGGCCGCTCTTATCGCATTTTGTCATGTTGTGGGATGAATAGGATGATGCGTATTGTGAAAATGTTAGGGTGATTTTGAAAGCATTTGTTCAGCAGGAGTTCACAAATATTAAAGAATTTAGTAGTACTGTATTTGAAATAACAGTCGATGCGTCGTTTACGTATGGGTGTACCTTTTTTCATGAATACTCATTTAGATAGTGCAATGACAAAATACGAATTGAAATACAATGCCAAATAGTCTTTTTGGATGCAAAAGATGTGTTTTCTTTATCATACATGTAAACTGATCGATTAATGCAATATACCAATTATTGGATAATGTTGTGTTTTACAGTGAAATGCTTTATTTTTTATTCAGAAGTTTTACGGCCTATCGTATATATTTTGTCACACATTTATTACACCCGTCGGATCACGATAATCAGCAGTTACATCTTATTACACATTGTAGTAATAGTAGTGTTATACCTATGATTATGTTTGATATTAGTTTTATGTCCCTTGCCCCTGCTCTCTTGTACAAGAACCCCGGAATAAAGAGATGGACACACAAGGTTGCTAGAAACGTGTTTACGTTATCGTTGGTTATAAACCTGCCTATCGTCGTCGATGTGCTGCGATACAGGAAACCATTACACACATCAATCTCAATATTCCACCCATGGACTATGTCATAATAAATCCAAATGCATTTCAGGAGACAACGAAATATACTGCATCTTTTGAAGTTGATAAAGAGAGCGACTCATAACTAATGGTAGTAATATATATCCTTCAATTTGGTATCTAGGTCTTCTAGATATCAATTTATGATTAAATAGACTTTACTCCTTGAGGTATATCATAACGTTGTAAATAAGTGCTATGACTTTACACTTCCACAAGAAGCAATGTGACATATTTCCACGATATAACAACACAAATGCTGTATCATTATGTTGGTGCACTTGATCTATCAGGCCCCGATTTCTCGAAACAAACTTAAGTCAAAAACTGACTTAAGTCAATTTGATTCACATAAGTTACATAAGGAGAACAACTTAAGTTTTGATTTTGACTTAAGTCAGCACTTTTTTTCGAGAAATCGGGGCCAGGACGGTATACAATGTACATACAGGGCTACACCTAGAAAGAAACCCTAAAACTACTAAACGGATTACCCACGAATGGATTGAGGAACATGATGATATGAGATAGACCCAGTGCACATCAGGATGACACACCACGACCCTTCGCGTTACTCCCACAGTCTAATATAAGTGACACAAGAACTACTATCATAAACATCTTTATGCAATAAATCTCAAGTTTGATATGGCAAAACATCATCATCATTTAACAAAACTAGGAGCAGTGGGTGTTTATTCATATTCCGAGGCAAAATACTATTGAATTATCAAGAAGAAAAAAGCGTTACAATTGTATACTATTAAAGAAATATTAAAACCCTATAAACGTGTGCAATAACTTCCACAAGAAGCAAACCATATTTCCACAGTGCAACAATATACCAACACTGATGCATATGGAAACAGAGGCTGTATAACATACTCGATTACACTGTGATGGGAACCCTTCCACCAATAGACGGGTTATTCACAAATGAATTTAAGAACATGGTTATATAAGATCGACCTAGTCTATTTCAAGATGATATACTACAATTCTCTCATTTTATTCTCAAAGCCTGCAAATGTTACTATGTGTTGGTCACAGCGTAAGAAATGTATGTGTGACTAGACTGAAGTAGTTCTATCCAGGAACTTGTCTCATCAACGTAATTTTCCTAGTAGGAAAACATTACCTTAGTTTAGGAAAGTTCTTTAACTCAGGTTTCTCCCTTGACTTATTCGATGCTTTTTACGGAAAAATTAGGTAATGATTCCTTAAATTTAAAGAAAGCTCGTGAAACTGGACCCGGACCTAAGTTTCATCATCTTAGTTGGGGTCCAGATTCATTAACATCCTTTAATTTTAATGAATTTCTTAACTTAAATTTTCCGATATAATAAACATTACAAAAGTTAAGGACAAAATCTTAAGTTTAGGAGCATTTTTATTTAAATCAGTAATGTTTTCCTATGCAGAAATTAAAGTTAAGGAATTCCTAAAATTTAAGGAATGTTCGTGAAACGGGGCCCAGGTAGTACCACTGGTAATGCTCCTGGTTCGAATCCAGGTCCGACTGCTGCTTCCATCTCCTAGCGTTTGAAATGCATTGCCAGATGTTCTTAATTTGACATCAATCATAGCAAATTCGATTGCAATAGGCCATAATAATTCTATGTACATAAGTCATCTAATATTTGGGTCTTTTAATTGTCATTTATTAGTTTTAGTATTGAAATGAAAGTTGTATCTGCAACACACATATAATGTGTGCGCTAACATAGAGATGTGCTATTACTATTGAGTGTAGTTTTTAGTGCACCACTTCGATTTTATTGCTTAATGCATTGCTTCAGTTAGACATATGCGAAAAAATGTAGTCTAGGGGGAAAGTGATAAAATACTGTAGTATTTTATTGCTGAAGCTTATTGGAAAGGCGATGTTGGAGATTCATCACCGACTGACAAGCCCTGGATGTAAATGATTTATCATAAACCAGAGACATTTATGGCATCTATGAAAGTGTCATACTAATCTAGCAAGAGAACATAGCACATAATCTGTCATCGTTGACAATGGTCCGGAAAGTAATTTAATTAAGACGGTCAAAGTTTACCGTGGGTTTATCGTCACATCACACCGCTTATAAAAATACATCCGAGTCTATGAAATGCTTGTCGCATAGCAAGTATTTAACACCGACGCAAGATCATGTTCACACCATAAAACATACAACAGACCGCGATCAAACCCATATTTCCGCACGTGTTGTATCAAGCAATAAAAACTGCACTGTCGAAGAGGAGTTTTGTTATTACACCACGTACAAAGCCTATAATCCTTACTGTGCATAAACAATCCTGATATAAACCAAATCGATATGGTCATGAGGATGTTGGAATTGGTGGTGTAATACTACTTCTACAATTTTTGCGTGCGATTTATTTTCGCGATTTTCGCAATATTTTATCTCGGTGAACAAATATCTTTCACATGTCTTGCACAGTCAAACTCAAGAGTACGCATTCCGATTCAATTTCAAGTCGCGAAATTTAATCTTCGCGGAAATTACTTTGAAAGGAAAATCGCGAAATTTATTAGCCGCGAAAGAAAGCCGATTCACAGTATTCTGAAAGGTTTATATTATCAAATTTAAACAAGTGATCTCTAACCACAAATAAAAGACATATTGTATTTGATTTGACATGCCACGTATATTTTGAACAAGGAATGATGAGTTATCGAGTAGAATGCAATCAGGTTCCATCAACCATTCACTATCGCATTATATGATACTCTGTGGGTCAACATATGGTTCAAAATTGAATGGGAAATATGGAGGAGTGGTTAAGTTGTCTCGATATATTACCACAAACCCTCTACCCCTGGGTCGTGAGTTTGATGTCCATGTGGCACAGATGTCAGATAAAGACCTCTGACGGTTGGGTTTTGTTTAGGAACTCGGCTTTTCTCCACCTCATTGATCTCGAACTTCCCTTAATTGTCATGTTTGTTTACATCATAACGTTAAACCAAGCAAATCAAAGTATTATTGGGATTTTCATAATTCATATACCTTCTGATCGTTCACTTCTTTCGATCCTCAATACTCCAGGGTTAACTTTTACTGTCTTTATATCCATTCCTGGACTATCTCATAGTAAAACTGGAGACGGGAGAAGACACATGTAATTTGATCCTTTGATGTACATCAAAATAATCGTATAAAGGTACATTGTGGTTAACTGTGTGATTTGAAATTAGGCGTCTCTTCAAAGGAAGTCTTTGAAGGTCTGTGATTGGTCAGATTTGTTTTCTTTTGAACTGCCTTCAGTTCTATTATGATATAATCCAGGGGTGGATATAACGTCATTGATAGTAATCCCTGGAATATCGAGGATACCTTTCTGTAATGTAAGCATTCTGTCCAATACGTTCTTATCATTCACATTGAATATCTTAAATCTAAGATTCTGATTTTACTTACTGTGATTCATTATCCTCTTCTGAACCTCGATCAAAATCTTCAAACATGTTATCTCCCCTTTTTCCGAATCCGTGTCCTATACGCATGACGATTCCTTGTCTGAAACCACGTTTTGTTCTCGTGAGAGTTCTTTGGGGGAATGCATCAATTATGGAGACAGTCACAACACATAGCACTAAAACGCAGCAACAGGTCCTCATGTTGGGAATATCTGTAATCAGAAACAAATGGCGTTAATTGTCGAAATTATATTTGTTTTACGATAAATTGTTTACGTAAAGGCAAAACAAGTACAACAGACCATCTTTCTTTTGCGGCTACTAAATTTTGCGATTTCTATTCCAAAACAAGTATAATATTCGCGGATTTGTCAACTGAATGGAGTGCCTTTCAAATTCACTTTAGGTGATATACAGCTGAATATATTGACAAACGTAAATCGCCTGAGAAAAAAAATGTTTACAGTACATTCTATAGGCATTTTTCAATGTATTAAAAAGTTGGTAAAATGCGACAAAATTAAAAAAATATATTTCTATCTGAATCAAAACGATGGTTAGACATGAGTCTATATATTTAAAGCGTTGATCAAAAGGTGATTAGCTGAATTACTTGATTTACTGCAAAAATTATTGTTCAATATTTTCTAAAATGAACAAGTATGTAGAGTATCGAATACTATGAATGTCATGAAATATTTTAACGTGTTTAAAAAAAAAAAAATTTATGTTGGTTTCAAAATTATCGTTACATGTAAGTTGTGATTAGTCAAATCTTCTTTAGAACAACTGGGCCAAGTATATCATTTGAATACTAAACGCACACTCGATACACACACCTATTTAAGATAATAAAAAAAATATCAAACAACTCGAATGACTCGAATACGGTCGATACGACTTTCAGATAACCGATGCCAGTTACCTAGTCCAAGAGGAAATAGCCATCGTGACGTAGAAATTACTGACTATGGACAATCATATCAATAATAATGACCTTGACAAAATCACTATGGCAACAGCTGGAATTTAAGCTGCAGTATCAAAATGGCCTGCAGGTTCGTATACTGACCATGCTGCCATAGTTCCTCTGAGCAGACGCAGATGGATTTGTACTCAGACGTACATCAAATCGTCAGATAATCTGACATGTGACCTGGAATGTCCTAGGGCCTCACTGGTTAATTCATGAATCAAGGCATGGACAATTAGACTATTAATTAACTTGAACACAAGCACTACGAACTACAAAAACAAACAGGATTTTCTATTATTGGACGTTAATAATTCATACAGCGCACGGAATCACAGATCCCAATCCTGCCCCGAGGGATCCTGCACACGATAAACCTTCATACAGTGTCCGACACATTATTTCGTGTTACTCCTAACTCGTGTGGAATAAAATAAAACCTGCATTATTTATATTCCGCTAGCTTAATAACATGCTTTGATTTTCAAATTATCATCGTGAACACCATGCAAAGATCACTTCTTCAAAAAGTACGGCTTTGTATCTGGTTAGTGAAACAATATGGAATAGAAACTTTGTATTTGAAAACTACTAGCGTAATGCGTTTGTTGTCCGTTCACAAATTTTATCAAATGTTACCCTATCCTATCACAAGACGTAAAAATAAAGAGTCACACTCAATCTCATGTTTATCATAATGTCTTCATGTTTTTAGCATCACGTAGGAAAATAAAAGACACATGTGATGCAAAAGTATTCATATCTGTAATAACAGATCTGATGACATGTATTCTGTTTCTCGTAAGTTCCAGTTTTGGTTTTCAGTATATTGTCCATATCTTTGCGTTAATGTGGTGGAATTATCAAAGAAAATATAGATTTGTATCTACCATCTATTGACAAAAATGTCTCTATGCGAATGGGGAACATGTTGTATAAAATAGAAATTTAAAAAAAATGATATTGTAAATTTGAAGATTTTGAATAAGTCTCTTCTACCTTCACACAAGAAGAGAATTCCATGTATTGATATTATGCTGCATTAACTGATTTCTATCTTCAAATACACGTTCGGTTTTTTGGTGTGCACTAAGTGTAAACTATTACATTTGATCACCGAATTCACACGTTTCGGAAGTTTTCAACACGTAACCTGTTTTGATGTTCTACTCATTTTCTTAACATCACGCCAGTTACTGGGTTCCGCTAGCGCCTAGGACGTGATTGTGTGTCATAGCACCACCAACAGAAAATTTCTGCATCGTTTCCATTAATCGTCACAACGATGTATTATTGATGAATCTGATTCAACTTTCTCAAATTTATAGTAGAATTAATGATGGTTGTGTTGGAAATATTGATCTTTTGATACCTAAGGTTTTTTACCCCTCTTTAAATCCAATACTGATGTATCAAATTTACTTATTAGCGATACACTATGGCATAACGCGATACAAGAGCAAAACGTTGCATTATTGTTTTTTTAGTTTGCAGCCTCAAAAGCATGTTCTGTCTTTTCTGCACACCAATAACAGTCAATTACAAAAAATATTATGTTGACGTCTAAGTCTACATGATAACGGTATATAAGGCATATTGGGGCACCACAGATTTTATTTGTGGTTACATGAATTAATTGATACCCAAGGAAAATATTAAAGATCACGAATGAAGACAGGTGCATAATGAAGCTCTTTATGATAGACCGTTGTGGATAAGCTATAATAGACCGCGAGGGATGCCATTTAAAACATATAAAGAATATAAGGAGTCTAAAACTATATTCCGTAACATGCATCAAATTGCGTACATATCATATATGGACACAGTTAACAACGAACTTAATAGCACAGCTGATCTTGATACAAATTGTTCTGTCGAATGATATGGAACACCAAGGTAAAACATTTGTTAATATCTTTAGGTCAACTGATATAAGAGTTCACAAAAGAATGAAAAAACAAAACAGTTAACAAACTTCTTTTGCATTTAAGAAATGTGTGGTTATCGTGTTGTGAAGAATATTCAAGGAATACAACGTATATAGCAGTACCAAACGTCTTCTGTATTCTCGAAATGTGTGGTTCAACGGTAGTAAATAATGTGTAAGAAAGACAACAGAGAATGCTCAGAATATAAATTATACACACAGAAGGTGGAAAGGAAGTTAAATTACGTTCCAATAACTGATATCGATTGATAGAAGGCATTCTGTGTCTTAAGATAATACTTCTCAATTCATATTTTCTGTTCAGTAATGGGAAAGTTGATTTCATTCAAGTGATGAAATCATGTATTGCTTTAATCCTACCATATCGGGACTTACTAGGAATTCACGTCCAAATTCTTATAGCACAAATGATAAGTAAGAAAGGTAAAGGAAACCTCAATACCAAATCTTCTTCATTCGAGAACTTTGTCGGGTCTAGTGTTATAAAAATATGTAAGAAAGACAACAGGGCATGCTCAGAATGTAAATCCTATAAAGAGAAAGTAGGAGGGCGCTAAATTATCTAATTTGGATTCCATCGCCCCTAATTGGTACAATATCGATTTCTATTTAGATAAGCCATCCTATTAACGATAACTAGCGTAGCCACATACGTAACCATACCATTAAATGTTCCAATCACTTATATCGATCTAAAGAAGCCATTTCTTGTCTTAAAAGAATGCTTTGCAATTCGTATTCTCCAGTTAGTAGGCGAGTTTATTTCATTAGAGTGATCAAAACTGTTATGACTTAAATACAAATTTGAATTCTGCCTTTGATAGAATGCATGTTTTGACGATGAAATTGTTGTGTTTGTTAAATGATCAATTACGTATTACTTTAATACAGATTTGAATATTATTTTCGACAGAAAAAAACCCATTATGACAAGGAATTAGTTTTTGATTAAGCGTACAAAACATGTATTATTTCTATACAAATTAAAAACTGCTCTTTAATAGAAATCGTGTTTTGTTAAAGAATTTGTTTTTGAGTGAGGTCAAAATTACAATTAACACTGAATGAAAGACATACTAGCCGATGTATCGATCAAAACATACTTTGATAAAGATTCGGTTTTTTGAGTGAGGTCAAAATTACAATCAACACCGAATGAAGAAATTCGTAGACGATGTATCGATCAATTGTATAGTTGTCAGTCAACCCGAGGCACCATTAAAATGGATTCACGAAATGCAAAACCATGTGTGAAAGAGAATAACATGGAAAATACTTTCGGAATAATGATAACCGCATAGAAGGCATCAAGATAGTGGATATATTTAGACTGTGAAATAAGATTCAAAAGGATGAATATTGATAACTGTCTACGATGCATTAAGGCTCCGACAAAATATGACCACCTTGATAAACTGTTTTGTTTTCGTAATATAAAGAAAATTGTTTCATTTTTTTTTTGATATTTTTCAAATTTTCAGTAAGCATATATCATGAGATAACATTATATTTTGGTTAAGGCGAATCCTGTCTCAAATATCCAGAACAAGTTGTTTTTCAATCTACACAAATTGATTTGGAAATAACCCAAGTATTTAAAATTATCACTGTACTTTTGTATTTCATTTTATCACACAATTTGCCTGATATCCAGTAACTTCTTCCATATAAAATTGTTTGCATTTGTCGCTAGTGTTCTGTAACCTGGAACATGTTCTATTGGATGGAAATTCAATTTGACGTCATGATTTGACAATAGCAAAAATGTCGTCACGTCAGGATTCGATGACGTCGTGACAAAATGTCGGTCTCTGAACGTAGTTATTAGATGAACTGTATTTTACATTTGAGCTCATGGTGTAGCTGGTTTAATAGCTTACGATTTACAAACTGAAAATTTCAATATGATGGTGGAGAGATTAACGGGATGTAACGTTCAGTCACTAGCCAATAGCTTCGATTTCTCAAAATAAAAATGCTTACGTTCTCCTCATGTAACCTTCACGCAAAATTTTAACTCAAATCCATTTTTGACTCAAGTTTGTTTCGATAAATCGGGACCTGGTATGGTGGTTGCTATTTCGGAATGAGGTGACTGGCAGATACTGTTATAGTAAGTCGTGGGTGTATTTTGTATTCTTGATTTCCTTCTCCCACTAAACCTAACAAGTCCTTATAACATATACAACTATAAACCAAACCATTATCAATGGTAGCCTCATCATTTGTTGCTCGTTGACCTGAAATTATGGTTGATAGACCAAAACTGATGACACCCGTTAGGCTGAGCTGTACCATCTAAGCCATTGGGAGAAAGCATTCTCGTATTCTGTCATGGCTGTCAACCATCTAAATGATATCCCACTAAACCATTGAACTTTAGACATCCCATTTGTAACGATATGGTTCATTTAGAGTCTTCCTCACCGTACATTTTCTTTCCATAAATAATGGATATGGGATATGTTGGTTAACAGCCTAGGTCAAGTAAAACTATTAACAATGCTGACCTCTAGGAGAGTCTTTGTAATGCCGTTTTTAAAGCACTGATATGGTGTCATTGGGATTTGTAAAACGTCTCCACGCAATAATCATGAATAGCAGAAGCAGAGTAATTTATTATAACACTTTGCTTAGTATATATTTGTAGAGCTATTCATTACATTAGCCCTTACTACTGTAATTCACTTTATTTTAGCGTGTGAATAATGCATCCCGTCTCCGCTAATTCAACACTCGCGTTTCTGTTAATTCAACATTTGCGTCTCTGTTAACTCAACATCAACATTTGCGTCTCCATTTATTCAACAATCCCGTCTCTGTTAAATTCAACATATTCGAAAAATATTAATTCTTAAATAGAATTACATATATATATATATATAAGTTTCCTTGTGTCATAGGTTTTGTATATGAATTCGCAAAACAGTTGAATTCGCATATCAACTTAACGCGAAATTACACAAAATTTTGTATATCGCAAAAAAGTTATTTATGGTATTTGCATTTATGTATTAAAAGTGATTTAATTAAATGTATAATCAAGAAATGATATGCATTTGTAAGCTTTTGTAAGATATGTGTTCTTGTCAACATTGAAACCAAACTTTTATATAACACCAAAGGCTGAAGACAGCAGTTCGGTTCAAAGTTATAACAAACAATTCAAACATATCTGTTACATCACCATCATTCTTTTCCCACTATAGAAGAGTGAAGAGAATGAAGACAGAGGATATGGTAAATGAATTTCTATTTTGAACAATTTTATTTAAACGAAAGTGCACGTACCATATGTCGGAACATGCATTTAAATTGAAAATGTTACAATATCATTGCAGGTATCAACAGTGCGGTGATTCAGAAGAATATGACTTCACTATATGTCCCATCATTAGTGCGTGTGTAGGAAAACCCATGACAGACTAATCCGTACGTTCTAAATATTACTGAAGAAAATCGCGTGCATGAGTGCAATAAATCAAACTTGAAATGGCATTATATTTTCTAATAAAACTCAATTTTTAAATTTAGAAATTAAAAATAAAGTCGGGCCTGCAAGACTCCAGTAAAATTAGCTTCCTCTTGTTAAAAGAATAGTATCTCTAGTTCGTTGAACATCCATAAATAAGAAGATCATAAAGTTTCCTGCATATCTTAATGATTTAAAACGGATTCCAATTAGTAATAGATGTTGATGAGACATAGGGTGAACTATCAAATGTGACTTCCAAACAAGCATGTTTGCTGTGTAATGGTGAAAAGTGCATGTATTAGTCCAAAACACCCACATGCAATTAAATGTGGGGACCAACCCAGAGGCCATTGCATCAGGTGTAGCTTGCCGTCTTAGAATGACAATAGTTGTTGATTGGTAGTTGATGCAATATCAGAAACAAGCCCAGGTGTAGTAAAGCACAAAATCTTCAATTTATGCCGATATGAAGTGGAAAAAGCACATGAAAATAGAAGCGGAGGTGTCACGGCGTCTGGGTCAACGAAGATTCCCTCAGGACCCAATAATTTGCTCCATCCGAAAGAATCGGTATCTGAACAATCGGGCGTGAACACCTCGTGAAAGTGTATTTACAAACTATTACTGTTTGTCCTTGGAAATGCACGTGCAGGTTACCCCTGACAATGCTATTAGACTATGATAGATCGATGGGCGGCCGGAGCTGCTTCTAACCGACGCTGAAGATAATGCGACAGGTCAAAGAGACAACGCGAGGATTGAAGGATTACCAAACGGATATATGATGATAATGAAATCTGTTCGGAGAGTTTTTCTGTTAGGCTGTAGGCAAATTGTCCATCATTGGGCTCTAACTATAACTATTATATACATAATATGTTTCTGCTCGGTTGTCTAGCATTGTAATAATCTGTATGGAATTTGATATACTGTGCTTGGTGTTTGTGAAGCGACAGTTTTGTTCCCGGTATTTCATGTGATTAACTGGTGATATCTTCCTAATAATAGAAAAGTACAAAGTTAAGTCGGAGAAAATATACGTAACAGAACTCTATCTATCGTTCTTTCTTATTGATTCCCATACCAGGCTATAATGAATGACCGCTTCGATTATCGGTGACCAGGTATCTAAGCTGTTGAACATTAGGCCAGTGTTCGGAGGTCCCGGGTTCGAATCCTGTTCTGCTCCTACATGTTCTTCTCTCCTATAAACCGTTTCACCATTACCTTAGATAGCGGTATTTGGGAATAGCCAGTCCATAGTCGTTGGTTTTCACCCAAAATTTCCATATAATTTGTGTACCCTCTGTCACAGTTTGTGCAGTAGACCAAGTGCATGCAGGTGACGCCTTTTACGCTAGGACCGAGTTCTGGTCGAATATGTTTGTAAAGTAGATTAAAATAAAAAATAAAAAATAAAAAAAAACTTAGACATATTAAAGTTGTATTTCCTGTAAATTTCACCATCACAAACTCTCATAAAACATACAATATGTGTGTATGAATGCCTATATATGATGGTTCAGATCCATAAAAATAACAATACACTATTGACATAACGGTAAATGTCGCATGAAATATCACACGTTTTGAAAGGGCCGCCACAGTCAACGCCATGTTTCAAACTTTCGGGTAATATCGGAAAACCGAGTTTCATCATGTGACCGATATCGACGATACTCGTATAGATCGGAACCTCCCGAGCCGTATGGCGTGCTCAATATCGGCAATACTAGTACAGATCGGAAAAGATCGTCACAGTTCAAATACGTCCGAGCTATTTTAAACGTGTACACGTTAAACAGTATTTTTTTTACTTTTATAATTAAAAATACTCCCAGTGCTATATAAAAAGTGGTAAAAATATAACGTTTAGACCTCGGATAGACGGAGAAAAATGTGTATAACACTTAAAGAGTTTTCACTATGACAAAAAAAAGCGGAATTGATAGACCATGCAACTTTTACGTGAATGATTTAGAATTAGCTATTGATCAGTTACGTTAAAGTTCAGAAGATCTAAAACCGTCATATTAATCGAATATATATAATTAATATGGAATATATCTCCTTGGGTGGTAACCTATATTGTCACATTTGGAGTCAAAAATTATCTTTGATAAAGAATAGTGCATAATTAAGCACATTTCCATAACGATACATATTACAATTTCAAAATGGTATGGATATGAGATATTATATACGAAAATAAATATTTGAAAAATATGTTAGTGATAGTAAAACTTTGACTTCTCAGTAGAGAAGATTCTCAAAATGTTTTTGTCAGGACGTCAGCACCAAGGAATTAGAGCTAGGAAAATTATCATACAATTAAATTTGACATTAAGATAAAATGTTAAAGAATCTAATCGACTATTAAAATGACATAACACAATATTCAATTTCTAATTGGTTTAGTACATGATACTGCTACCTTACATATACCACATAAAACAAAACACTATTTCCACTCTGAAACTATTTTAACTTGACCAACTATATAAACAAAAATAAATAAATAAATAAATAAACGAGCTGACGATAAGACGCATGGTCTCATATCCGCTTGCTCAAAAATATTGTAGATGCAAGTGAATATCAACATAAAATACAAAATTTATATACATTAATTGACTTGACATATCGTTTTACTATTAATGATCGTTATAGTATCATTTTGAAAAAAAAAAAAAAAAATGAAAATAGATAATACTCCCAACGGGATGAAATGCGGCAAATGCATGAATTTCCCATCGGATTTGATACTACTGTCGAGCAAGGACATAATTCACCTTGGCGCAAGTAAAAGCTTGACGATATGTCAATCAGGGTGTAAATCTCCAGGTGTAATTCTATTCCCTATCGCACAATCTATCAAATACCAATGATATCTATAGATGTATAAGCTGCAATACATTGTGATTTATTATGTCTGCTTGTAATAAATAGTACATAAATGGCTTTGTTTTGATGCAAATTTGAAATGTATTACCATTTGTAGTGATATTGAAAAAATGACTTCATAAAAAAGACACCTGAGTTTCAACAATGGAGTGATTCAGTTTAAATAATGTTTATGTGAGGCAATAAAAACATACGATATACGATGCATGAGAGACATAAATTTGAAGATAGTTAAATGATTAGGGAAATAAACACCTGTTAGAATGTACGTATATCAAGACAATTTCATTCCTCATGGTTACCCCATGAATCACCTTGGTGGACAATTCAATCTCAGAAGAAGTATTCTGTAATTGATGGATGGTGATATTATCTTTGCATTTTATTATTCATTTAAACATAGATGTCACTATTTTTTTAAAATTTCAACGGGATATGAAGAATTTTTTGTTTGCGAAATGTGTCAATCCGCCGCTAGGATTCTCACAAAAGTTTGCAAACATACCATTCCATTGATTTTTCAAGGGATTACTTTTTTCCATTTTATTACGCAACGTAGATGTGTATATTGTGACGTCACGATAATGTCGGACTTTTGCACCATTCCAGAATGTTTTTCCATAGAGCTAGGAAAAAATGCTTCAATCAGAAAGTTGGATTTCGTATGAAAGTAGAAAAATGAATTATTGTCATTTTTTATATGTTATACGTGTTTAGTTTGACGATATCTAGATAAGGAAGGTTAATCAACATAGTCCGTCTTTGCATATTACAGAGTTAGCTCCCTTGCAGGTAGTTGTTGATTGTGACCTCATTATTTTGTGAGCGCAATTCACGTCGTTTTCTCCGAAAAGTATGACGTTACGCTCGGAAATACATGACGTCACAAAATCTGTGGTTTAAGTGGCCGGAAAATCTTCGATAATAGTTAATAGTAAGTAGAAAATACTATATACTGATCAATATACACAATCGCTTTAATTTTAAGGAATTTCAAAGTCAGGAATAGATTCGTTCTAGTGTGTTAATCGGTATTCATATGAGTTACGAAGTACAAAGTCGTAGGAGTGCAAAGCCTGTTTAAGCTGTATTGACCATGGTTATATAATGAATACAATAGGTATTGACGTTTAATGGATACTTTCATAAGTGGTATAGCCACAGATGCTGCAGCTATGTGGTTTCGAGTAACAACATGATCTAATATATTTACATTCATTAGTCACTTCTACTATATACTTTAACAATGCAAAGTGAAGTCAGTGGGTGTATAACTGACACCCAAAACGTGACCATTATGACGTCACTAATGTTGATATAGTAACGTCAACTGATCACCGTTAAAATGGCTGTTCCATCTTGTGGATTAAATCGTCGTTGATAACCAGTGTTTCTGTTATAACTGAACAAACAAGGCTAAGTGAAGTCAATGGGGGTATAACTGACACCAACAAAGTGACCATTATGACGTCACTAATGTTGACATATTTTCGTCAACTGATCACCGTCAAAATGGCTGTTCCATCTTGTGGATTAAATCGTCGTTGATAAACGGGTTTTCTGATCTAACTTAAACAGATCCCTGAGATGAGTTAATAATGTAAATATAAGTACTAAACTATCTTCCTACATTATTTTATGGAATCCATATAGACCAAATATTCCATTGGAAGACAGTTTAATGCTTTATATCCAATGTATTTGCTTCTAGTTACCTCGTTTTAAATTCATATATTTACATTTACAACTACTTGTCACTTCTAATGTGAAATATTTGCTAGTATTGTTATCATAAAACAAAGTAGAGTTTACACGTGTGCTTCTTAAGCGTATATTATATACTATATTTATAAAAAAAAAACGACGATGGCATAAAAAGCATTTCAAGACAAAGTGTAGAAGTATATCGTCGTTAAGGAACGATTTTCCAGTTTTAACCTAATAATCGTTAAGGCAGAAACCCGCAAATTGAGCTAAGAGTTAAAAAAACAACCCATTAACATATATTGTTCTTACATTTATGGTATATATAAATAGGTCTGAAGAAGGTCTGAAGAAGCATCTACATAGTTTAATGCGTAACTTTATCAATTTAGTAGTACAGGGATAAATATACGGCAACGTCAATTGCTCCTGACGTCAGATGTCACAGTTTATCGTCTAAGTCACCAAAAACCTGATGGACTAATATTGATCCAGCGACACAATCAACTGTAAATACATATAAGTATTTTATACAATATAAATAGAGAAGTAAACAGTTATTGACCGCTGATTGATGTTTTTTCTCTGATGAACTTACCTCCATTTTCTAAATATATCAGATCATTTAATGACTCTGGCTGTTAAAAGGCTAGAAAAAATGCAAAAATAAATAAAATCCAGAAAATAAATTATTTAATTATTTTTAACGATTAAAATTACCGTTATTCACATTTTGTTTCTGATTGAAATTGGTTAATTAGAACACGGTTTAATTTTCTTTTAAACTCAGGATGGCTTGAAATATTTTGATGCATTTTAAAGAAAATATGTTATTATATGTTTGCCTACTGATTGGGTTTTGTTTGTTGCTTTCATGAAGGCGTGGATTGCATTTAACATTGACAAACGATAGCGGTGTATAGAACCAGTGACATGTTAAGAGTAGAAGAGGCCAAGGATATGGCTGCTCGCCAATGTGGTATCCAGGAACACTCCGAGTGCTATACAGTCAAATTCAATATTGACAATCCCTGATACATGTATGATGCATTTTATTTCCCCCTTTTCTACCCGAGATATGCAAGCTCTATTGTAGGAGAACAATGGATGGTCTGGTATTTCTTTATAGCTTTGGCTATAGTCGTTATCACCTTATCAATCTAATTGCATTCATTGCAAGCATGACTACTTTAAGCCCACTGTAAATATTTGTAATTAACACGGCCGTTTCCAATGTAATAACATTTATGTAATTATACATGACATCGGTAAGTTAAGTGAATAAAATACCAAATATATATATTTTTATTGGATACATTTAGATGTAAATTTCTTTTTGTGATTATCAAATCAATATTGTAGGATTATTCTTAATGGATATATGTAAATGTGAATTTTATTTTATGATTATCAAATCAATATTCTAGTTTAGTATGTGACTTATAAAAACTTAGATTAAATGGATACGTTTGAATATGAATTTAATTTTGTGATTATCAAATCAATATTCTAGTATAGTATGTGGCTTTTAACAAATTGAGTTCTGATTAAAAATAAAAATTTGACATCGCGATCGAAATCAAATTACCCAAAGAAAACGTCTTTTATTACAACTAGCTATAATATTGACAGTTATACTGGTATCGATGATATACAGCCGTTTGGCATTGTAATGCGATATTATTGCGTTTGCTATTTACAGTTTCCAGATTAACATCAAATGCACGACCATTACACATTATGAAGATTCCTGGCACACTATAATATACTCATGACATGGAAACTGATATGGATTTTTTGTCATACCACTATGGTTTTGATAACAGGCTTCGAATGCTAGTTTAGTTAATAGCGGTCTCTTGTTGTTTCTTCACTGCCTTAGGTCCAGATATAGGAGAAAATTATATTTCCAATCACAAATGCAACGTTACTGTTATTGAGCTCAATGTGTTAGGAATATTTTGTATTTAAGTTCTTAATCTATTTATCGTGATGCATAAAACTTGTACTTGAAACGCTATTACTTGAACGCATGATAGACATTGCTACATGAATTTGTTGTCTACTATAGCTAAAATCTATGGTTTCGGTATCTTATCCGTAAAAGTCAAAACGTTTAAGCGAGAGAATACGGAAATATCAAGAGGACTTGTTAATAACATATAAATGCTGTTTTTTTTTCTTTTTGAAATTTTGAAATAAAACTTAACCACATCACAGACATATAACTTTTATTCATTTTTTGTTTGTGTGTGTGTGTGTGTGTGTGTGTGTGTTTTTTTGTGTTTTTTTGTTTGTGTTTGTGTGTGTGTGTGTGTGTGTGTGTGTGTTTTTTTTTCTTTTTTTTCTTTCTTTTTTTTTCGTATCCGCAATGATAATGAAGGGAAATACATCCATTCTATGAAGCATTTCTAGTAGAACTTGTATACGTTAATACGAATTGCTGGATATCTGGAAGTCTTTTGTATCTACAATATTTACATTTTTATTGTAACCACAGTTAAATTCGCGGCAACGGAATGTGAAGGACGATCCTATATAAATACATATGTTTTGTAGAATATTTCTCGAAACATTTCAATTCGCATTCAAGACCTTTGTAAAAAATGTGTATCTCTCAAAAATTTGTCTTTTACAGTACTCTATTTTATATGATATTTCATAATTGAAAAATATGCGTTATCTAGTTACTTTCACACTTTACCTATTATTTATGGTATATATTATTCTTTTTTGAGAATGATCAAGATAAATAAGTTTCAAAGGTTCGATATTTCCTTGTCGAAAAAGTATCATGTCTGAAAACTGACATGTTAAGTTAAGAAAAGTGGTTTAGAACTTCTGTCGTCTTTATCAGAGGGGTAGATTTTAGATTTTAAAATAATAGTATATTACGAGTTGAAACTTGAGGAGCATACTGGTTATACAATAGCTCTCTCCCTCCCCCACCTCTCTCTTTCTCGTTCTTCCCTCACTCTCTCCCTCTCTCTCTATCTCAAATACAACTTTATATATTATGTATATATTCTCTTGTAAATGCCATCTTGTCTGTAATTTGAATGTTTTATTATTTTTGGGAACGGGCTTTATATAAGTTGTATAACTTGTGCCCAATCCCATTGCACATTTTGCAATAAAATATGTTTAAATCAAAATAAAACTGACATGTAATATACAGTTATGTAAAACACGTTGTCTCGTTATTCACTTTCAGAACGTTAAATACGAAAATAAGGTTTGTTACGATAAACATTCAATACCCTAATATGTGTCAATATCGGCTATTGTAGCGCTTACTCCTACACTCAATAGCTCTGTAGCTATGCCAGATTGATTGATAGTAAAACTCAAGATACGATGGTCTCTCCGAGTTTCCCGTCTCAATTAACCGTTTCCGGAATCTTCGTCACGTCTCTTTTACATCCATCACTCGAATACAACCAATCACACACTTCCGGTTTCAATAGCTTTCGATTTTTATGTCGAGATGCACGATAAGAGCATGGCCGATTGGATTTCCGGTAATTCGATAAAAGTCAAAGAAAAGCGCGTCAAGTATGCACTTGATTACATTTTCGACATTTAATTATATAAACATTAATAATCGGCCAGTTTTATTTATAAATTAATTGTCTCAACATAACGAGAGCTGTTACGTTACACCTACAAACACGAAGACAAGATTGTTACAGTTATTACACGAATAGTTTGATTTATCGATGTCATTTATCACCGTATGTATCGCTCTGACTCCTTCAAGAAATGTCAATTTGAACTACGCAATAGTGTCAGGGTTCGTAATTCAGAAATCTGCAACAGCTATCAATCATGTTTACTTTGATATACGCGCTTAGATGTAATTCAAAACGCACTTCACGAACGCTAATTTTTATTAAGAAAATTAATCAATAAGGAAATAACCTTTTTTAGGTAAAATGTGAGAACTCTTTCTATATAATGACACCGATACCATATTTCTAAATTTAAATGTAACCGAACAATCATAAACATGTTTTCGATAAAAGTCCCTCCCACTAGACTTGAAACTAAAAAACTGGAGGTTTTTCAATAATTCAAAGTGATCGATACATATATTGGAAAATTTATTAATTAAAAAGTATCAAAATTCTGCATATTACTGTTTATAAATTTAAACTGAAAATAAGTCAAAATAAATCAACAACTTTAAATACAGTTACCAAATATCCTAGACTGAAACATTAAATTGACTATTGTGATGTGGTTCCCCTTACTTTAACAAAAGTATTGAGCCTGAATTTTCTTCATTTCGCATCAAGCGTATAATATTGTCAATATCACAAACATATCTAATGGTTTCTCGATGAGACAGCGGTATGAATATAGGAATTTAGTAATATGTCAGGTAATGATAGAGACAGGTGGCTAGTGACCGAAGGGTCAAGCTGAGAAACGGCAGTTCAGTGGTGGGTCATCTGATTTGTGATAGAAGTATTACCATTAGCATCTATGTACTAAGATTGGGAATGAAAATATAGATCAATATGGAAATAAATTAAGTTCACTAATGACGGTCCTTGTGCGTTACAGCAGTACCTCCCTTTCGGGTAAGTATCAATTATGAGGTCCTTATTTTATTTGCGAAATTCGCATCATTTTCTCTTGAAAATATTACTCTCACAAACATATAACACCACAATAAATTCCCAAGGGTAGACAACTCTGTAATAAGCAAATGCAGAAAAGTAGTTTTGATGTATTTTATATATCAGTTGATTAAAAAAATAACTTAGAAACACATGGTTGGTTAACGAATAGCTGCTTGTTGATAGACGTCGTAGTCTAGTTTACTGCTTTATGCAATCAAGTATAGACTAAGTGGCTCAATGGCAGGGGACTTGACAAGAAAGTCAAAGAAATCGACAGTTGTCCAGTTTTAGGAAACAAGCCTGTGTTAGAGCACTTTTTATCAGATGTTCAGTACTAGACATGGCTAGTTTAGAACAAAAAATAAAAACAAACTAGCAAAACCCACTTGAATATATATTTAAAGAGTCATCATCAATATTGGTGATCTGGTTTTATGACACTGCACTAGAGTTCCAAAGGTCGAAGGTTACGGTTAAAAGAGCTAAGATGTATGACAGGAAAGATGTTTAACGAGTAGTAAAACGGTAGTGGTAGGTCATCCGGCTAATGACCAGAGGCTGACTGGTTGATTGGTGACATGGTAGTTTAGCGAGTAAATTGCATTAGTAAATGTTAAAGGTTTAGTAGTGTAAATGTGGTACAGAGGTTTGTAGACTAGGATAGATACGACAGGTTGATGGGTGGTACAGAGGTTTGTAGACTTGGCTAGATATCACAGATTGATGGGTGGTACAGAGGTTTGTAGACTTGGCTAGATATCACAGATTGATGGGTGGTACAGAGGTTTGTAGACTTGGCTAGATATCACAGATTGATGGGTGGGTTTGTAGACTTGGCTAGATATCACAGATTGATGGGTGGTACAGAGGTTTGTAGACTTGGCTAGATATCACAGATTGATGGGTGGTACAGAGGTTTGTAGACTTGGCTAGATATCACAGATTGATGGGTGGTACAGAGGTTTGTAGACTTGGCTAGATATCACAGATTGATGGGTGGTACAGTGGTTTGTAGACTTGGCTAGATATCACAGATTGATGGGTGGTACAGTGGTTTGTAGACTTGGCTAGATATCACAGATTGATGGGTGGTACAGAGGTTTGTAGACTTGGCTAGATATCACAGATTGATGGGTGGTACAGAGGTTTGTAGACTTGGCTAGATATCACAGATTGATGGGTGGTACAGAGGTTTGTAGACTTGGCTAGATATCACAGATTGATGGGTGGTACAGTGGTTTGTAGACTTGGCTAGATATCACAGATTGATGGGTGGTACAGAGGTTTGTAGACTTGGCTAGATATCACAGATTGATGGGTGGTACAGAGGTTTGATGGGTGGTACAGAGGTTTGTAGACTTGGCTAGATATCACAGATTGATGGGTGGTACAGTGGTTTGTAGACTTGGCTAGATATCACAGATTGATGGGTGGTACAGTGGTTTGTAGACTTGGCTAGATATCACAGATTGATGGGTGGTACAGAGGTTTGTAGACTTGGCTAGATATGACAGATTGATGGGTAACATGGTGGTTAAATGATCAAAGGGAGTAAATGTCTTTAGTAAGTGTTAAAGTGTAATGTGAAGGTAAAACAATGGTTTGTAGACTTGACTAGATATGATAGGTTGATGGGTGACACGGTGGTTTAGTGAGCATCTGGCTTTAGTTAATGTTACAAGAGTAGTGTGAAGGTGGTACAGAGGTTTGTAGACTTGGCTAGATATGACAGGTTGATGGACGACATGGTGGTTAAATGATCGAAGGGAGTTAGTAAGTGTTAAAGTGTAATATGAAGGTAAAACAATGGTTTGTAGACTTGACTAGATATGATAGGTTGATGGGTGACACGGTGGTTTAGTGAGCATCTGGCTTTAGTTAATGTTACAAGAGTAGTGTAAATGTGGTACAGAGGTTTGTAGACTTGGCTAGAAACGACAGGTTGATGGGTGACATAGTAGTTTAATGATCGAAGGGAGTAAATGTCTTTATTAAGTGCTAAAGTGTAATGTGAAGGTAAAACAATGGTTTGTAGATTTGGCTAGATATGAAAGGTTGATGGGTAACATGGTGATTAAGTGATCAAAGGGAGTAAATGTCTTTAGTAAGTGTTGTAATGTGAAGGTAAAACAATGGTTTGTAGACTTGGATAGATACGACAGATTGATGGGTGGCACAGTGGTTTAGTGTTTAAATGCCCTGAATAAGAATATAGGAGTAGTGTGAATGTGGTACAGAGGTTTGTGGACTTGGCTAGATACAACAGATTGATGGGTGACATGGTGGTTAAGTGATCAAAGGGAGTAAATGTCTTTAGTAAGTGTTAAAGTGTAATGTGAAGGTAAAACAATGGTTTGTAGACTTGACTAGATATGACAGGTTGATGGGTGACATGGTGGTTAAATGATCAAAGGGATTAAATGTCTTAAGTAAGTGTTTAAATGGTAATGTGAAGGTAAAACAATGGTTTGTAGACTTGACTAGATATGATAGGTTGATAGGTGACACGGTGGTTTAGTAAGCATCTGGCTTTAGTTAATGTTAAAAGAGTAGTGTGAAGGTGGTACTGAGGTTTGTCGACTTGGCTAGAAACGACAGGGTGATTGGTAACATGGTGGTTAAATGATCAAAGGGATTAAATGTCTTAAGTAAGTGTTAAAGTGTAATGTGAAGGTAAAACAATGGTTTGTAGACTTGGCTAGATATCACAGGTTAATGGCTGACATTGTAGTTTAATGATCGAAGGAAGTAAATGTCTTTAGTAAGTGTTAAAGTGTAATGTGAAGGTAAAACAATGATTTGTAGACTTGGCTAGATATCACAGATTGATGGGTGACATAGTAGTTTAGTGCTTAAATGCTCTGAATCAAAAGTATATGAGTAGTGTGAATGTGATACATTGGTTTAGTAGCATTATCGGGGACTATTGATAGAATGTACGCTAAAGTACAATGGTAGGCTAATTGGCTAGTGATCGAAATGTCGCTATCTAAATCATTCAAACAAAACTCTGTTTAATCATTAATCATTCTCTTTTTTGTTTTTTTCCTATTGCTGAAAAATCTGAAATTCCACTTGGAATGAAATTATCATAAATTGAACATGTTAACGTTATGAATTGTAATTTGTGAATTGATATATCATTATTCAATAACATCGATCATGTTTCGTCGCCCTGATAATACAGTATTTAAAACACTTACTAAGTAATACCAGCTGGACGAAAAATAATCTATAGGTAAACCAAAGAAAACTAATACACTGATAAAATAATTCTGTATTTGTAAATTACAGAGTTATCTGTCCTTGCGGGTAGATACGAATTGTTTCATCATGTGTTTGCGAGCGTAACGCCATTCCTTTAAGAGTAAACGACGTGAGTTTCGCTTACCAATTAATGACGTCACAATATATACCTACCTGCAGGGGATCTTACTCCGTAGTATACAAAGACGGAATACTTTTTACATGAGATGAAAATAAAATACACTGATATCATAATACTTAATACATCGGATGAAAAAAAAATTGCTTATGTCGAATGGACAAAATATAATCTGGAGGATAATATACCATAAGAGCGAAAAAAATATTGATTGTTACCAAGATTGCGAACCAGCATCGACAACCGAGTTCACCAGAGTAAGATTCCTATACCGTATCGGACACAACTTTTTCTGGAAAATTAAGAACATAGCGATAGGTGATGCACAGTGCAATTGAATAATCATCGAACATGCTAGACTGATGTTTAGCTCAGACTTATAGATACTAAATGAGATCGCAGCATCTCTCATGTTTCTCATCAACTTGCATCATTGTAATTCCTGTGACGCATCTTTCGCCATCTCTAGGTATCATTTGTCACGAATATCGTGCCAATGTCTGCATGGTCGCTAATAGAGAAAAATTGAATTATTTTTTACATCAGGTGTATAACCTTACATGTGTGATATTAAGTGACGTACCGATAATGTTTTTTCTTCCCTATTAATGACTCATCAACATGTATTCTACAAAATCTCAATTTTGAGCTTTCTAAACGACAGTTATGTGTTTCTTACCACATTTAATCTACGTTCATTTTTAACAGCAAGTAACCTATTTTTAACGAAGTATTTTTTCCGTACAGCTTATTAGACAACAATAGCAGTTCGCACAATGTCATTTGCCTATTCATGGGTTTTTATCTTAAAATAATGATTTTTATCTTTGTCTAAAAATGTTACATAATCTTTAGAAATGGAACAAACAAATAAAAACTTATCGGCAGTTTCATCTTTACTTTTAAAACGGCAATATAAACGCCGTATCTCCAATGTAATTTGGATTGATAAGGCCAGCAATACCCTTTACGATCATACGATAGGACGGCCTACTGTGCATACGGTGTATTGCGTACATGAAACGCGTGCGTAATTTTGGTACTTTTTATACTTTATAGTATTGGAAATTTTGCCCTTTTCTTAGTGCTATTGCACTGAAACATGCGGTCAGGGACCTAAGTATTTACTCATCATTTGAAGCAACGACGGTTTTGGGTGGATATTCCTGATATATAAAGTTAATTGTGTACCATGTATTAACGCCTCACAGCTTGTCATGAACACTAAAACACCCTTAGTCATTGCTGTGTATCAGTTACATCGATAAAAACTATTTCCTTGTTTATGACATTAATGCGCATGTTTGTTTAACGAACTGCGACAATACTGTATAGAAATATATCATCTGTGATTTTACTAATAATTTCTACCGTTATACATTGCGGTTTTACCGTTAATGATCTCCATCGAGTTGTAAAGGTCACATGTTTGTCATGGTAACGGATTGATTAGAACAGGTAATTTGTACGTTTGACCGAAAAACAGAATTAATCGTGATGCAATGTGTCATTATCAGGTCAATGATTCTTAATCACCAATATTCTTAAAATTCAGATCCTCAACATTCTGTCTCTTACATTATTTATAATGGTTTGATAACCTTTGCCGTAACATGTGACATTATTCCCATAATGACAAGTACAGATAAGCTTTTAATATATGATATTTAATATTATTCGTCACAAATATTACCTGAATTATTTGAAAATCTTTAACAAGGCATAATATTATAAAGACATGTAACAGCTCAAAGTAAATTTTGGCAGTATTGCCAAAAAAGTATGACATGTATATGTATTATGTTGACTATGGTCATGTTAAGACACTAAGTAGTGTTCTACAGCCTCATTTCAAAATGACGACCATCCAGAAATGGCCTACCATGAGATGAAACACATAGAAATCTTGAGCTGTGAGGAACTCAACCACATGCATAATCTTTCCTAAATGTTTTGTGATATTTTGGGGAAGGCGTATGAGTGTGTTTATCAAATTGTTGATAGTACACCTTGCTCAAGTGAATGCTTTCCTCTCTCATCTGCCTTATTCTTTTATTAAAAAGGTAGTGATATCTGTTTGAAAATCCATTTGTGAATAAGTGGATGGATATATATGACACTGCATATATTGTATATGTTTAGTTGTGTGTATCATTGCTTCAATGAATGAAATGTCTTTGAAAATAAAACAATTTAAACGAATATAAAAAGGACGACGTTTGAGAGTCTCCATGTCGCAATGTAACTATTGGTGTGTATCGCTGCAATACTTATTGTTGTATATGTTTCCTCATTGAAGTAGACAGCCTGAACAGATGCAAGAGCTGATAGACATAGAAATCTTGTGAATTTTTTTAATTGGCTAGCTGTCAGGAATTCAACCATATGCATATTCCTTTGTTTTGTGATGGAAGGGAAATCTTGATAAGTGTTAAATTAATATAGTTTGGTTATCAACAGTATAGGTGAATGATACCCTCAGACTATGCACCAGTGGATATTCGCAGCACGAACTTTTGAGTGTATCTTTGTCGCAATCGAACCATATCCAACTGTATACCGTTATCTCACTGCGGTATACTTTCAGAGATCCCAAACAGTAGTGAAA
Organism: Argopecten irradians; assembly: GCF_041381155.1. Classification (NCBI taxonomy): domain Eukaryota; kingdom Metazoa; phylum Mollusca; class Bivalvia; order Pectinida; family Pectinidae; genus Argopecten; species Argopecten irradians. The sequence continues at coordinate 9,127,979 of NC_091149.1, read as the reverse complement.
GATGGATATTGAGGACCGACAAGAACAGAACACAATATTCTACAGTAGAGTGAACACACCATATTAGCGATTTGATAGTGAGGGTTGTGGTAGAGTGCTGGATAGAAATTAACGTAAGCAAGGATATAAACATATGGCACCTTTTGTTGTAATACCATTATGTATGGTGCAATAGGCTAGGGTCAGCATTCTGTCATTTATTTTTGCCAAACTCATTGATGATTTATACCATGTTCTTACATTTCTTACACCTAATCATTTAATGAATAAATGAATAAAATGTTTTATTGAGAAATTTAGCCATAAAGATCACACACAGTTCTTGCATATTTATATTTTGTGTATTTCATAAAAAAATGTCAACTCTTGCATAACTGTTGCTAAAGCTATATAACACACTATTAATTTCCAATTTAGTTTTGTAAATTAATAAATGTTACAAACTGTATGAATAATTTCTTGAAGGATTTGAATCTTCAAACGTAAATTTAAGAAGATAAGTACGTCTACTTGTGTCCTCCCAATATCATCTTCAGAGAAATTACAAAGTTAGTGTAGAAAAGCTACCGGTATCACAATGGATACAATTAAACGAAATTTATCTTCGATTCACATTAGAGTATCTCATTATCTTACAGAAATAAGTTAACAAGTTATATCGTCTCGGTATTATCTACTATCTATTTAGGGAAAAGTCTTCAAACTCACTCCTCATAATCTCATAATTAAAAAAAAAAAAAAAAAAAAAGAATATAGAATTGAGGCAATTTGGTAAGATACACCAGTGAAAATTTGGAAATAATTAAGATTTAGAAGTAAATACTAAAGCATCACCAGTTAGGCTATTTAACCACCGTGTGTATCGCACATGGAAAATATTGACTTTTGCAAAGAAAAAAAAATCGACATATGATCCATTGATGAGTACCGGAAGTAGACCGTCCCAAAACCGGATATGAAGTGACCTGGCTTCACATATAATCCGTATGGAAATTATTGACGCCAAAAAGGCTTGGTATAGTCGGTCATTATGTATTTTATCAACTGTTTATATCAATTTGATATCCATTGATTGACATTTTATAAATTAATCAATCTGGGAACCAATCAATGGAGCCATGTTACCTGTTTACCTGGAAATATCCTTTTGATTTCTGATAAATAATGAAGCTACAGTGTCAAATAATACCCAAAGGAATGCGGTTACTGAAGTGTGTCATATTTCTGTTAGAGTCAGGGGACTAGAGTTATCGTTCGTTCCTGTTGATTGGGAAAGTCATCACGTGACTAACATGATGTGTTTTATTTATTGAAGCGTGACTTCCGGGTTTGTTATAGTAACATGCACCGGTGATTAACCTCATGGAATGAATGTACTTGTCAAGTAAATATTTCATCATGCCTGTTTAATTAACACACATGATACAGTTAGAGGTAAATATATTGAAATATTGTAATTCGATCTACTTTTAACATATTAGAGAAAAAAACAGAGTTGAAATACATGAACAGCTCCCCCGCCACTCTGGACAATCTCTTTCCCATGTAGATAAACCCGAAATCAGACGCACATGTATTTAAATGGGTATTGTAGTTTTAACCAATGTGAACTACTCCTAGTTCTCAGTTGATTGTTTGATTATATTCACGTCCTTATGGCATTCAGGTTCATATAAAGACGGCATCTTATGTATGCTGTGTGTTATATTTGCGAAATTTGTGAGTTTTGAAGACTGCAACATGTTCCTATTTTGACTCATTGTGATAGAGGAATTCTCGGTAGTAGTCACTGAGGTCCACACAGTCACATTATAGTGACAACCGCCAAACCAGTCGTCCCACTTCCTTCACGATAGAATAAGCCCATGACCAACGTACGACTGTGGCGTGTATCTTTCAGAGGACAGAACCAAAAGCCTTCCTCACAGGGTCGTTTAATATGGCACAAGCAAGCCTGCCTAGTTACATCATACTGACAACGGCCATACCATGACGTATCTAAGCCAGGTGATTTAACCCAGAACCCTTTTCATAGGTGCGGGAGCTCAATATGTGGATTTTATTTCGGTATGGTAGTTTTAGTCTATTTCAAATATCTTCAAAACTTGTTAATTTAGTCTGTATCATGGTAAACAGGGCCTATGATAAAAAGAAATATAGAATATTGTATGTTCTCTAGTTTATAAAGTTTCTATTTTTACATGATAACGTGTACTTTGGCTAGACACAATAATACGAGTGGTTTGATTGGTAACTTGGCTAGACACAATAATACGAGTGGTTTGATTGGTTAAATTAAGCTGTAACACAAACACGCCTGAAAAACTTGCCATGGATTCGTAGATAGATTACGTTCATGTGATTTATAAGAACGCAGTAAGTGTATTAAAGATAAATCCGGTTGGTGAAATCCTCATCAATATGTATGGAAGCTGAGTATTTTGAGATTATATCAAACTGGAAGCCAAGTTATTTTCGCGTAACCAAAATTTTCAATCTCCATTTTTTTTTCATTTTAATCGCGAATTCTGTATTTGCATATACAAAATTATCTGCCCTTGAGGGTAGGTATTGATTGTGACGTCATATATTTGCGAGCGAAACGTCAGACTTTTTGGAGAAAACGGCGTGAATTGCGCTCATAATTAATGACGTAATAATTAATACCTACCCGCAACGAGCTAACTCCGTCATATAAAGACGGAATACTCAATCCGTTTTTAAGGTTAGAACTGACAATTGTGCATTCATTTTTATACAATATCCACGGATCCGTGCAAATTCGCGTTCAAATGCTCTCGCAAAAATCGCGAAAACTTTATACTTGTGAAAATCATGTTGTTAGCAGTACGTTAAAATGTGTATCTGGCTAAAATTAAGTTATTTTCAGTAGTTTCAAGCATCAAATTACACTAAGATTTTTGTCTCAACAGAATAAAGTGATTTTCAGTATGTCGGGACATTGATTTTCGCGAACATTTGCATCCAACGAAAATGAAATGGTTAGCAGTAGTATGATATCTGAACCAACAGACACAACACGTTTGTACGATATATTATATATATTTATAACCCATTGCCTTGTTTCTTACAACTAATTATTTATTGATGTAATAACTGTGTGGAATACTTTTTTCACTTGTGTGGTATCATTGGGCACCGTAACAGGTCCGCATCTCACTTATATAGCATTAGGCATCGTAACAGTTCATTCTCTCATTTATGTAGTATTTAGGTACCGTAGCAGGTAAGTCTCGCCGTTGTTATTCATTCCGCGAATCCATACTATTATATCTAACCCATTAATTTTTCATAAATACGAAACCCTTAACCAGTTATTGTGTTCCATGCAATAAAGTAAACGGGCTTTAGAAGTCCTATGTTACGCACCATAAAACTCCCATTAATTCTGTATGAGATATATGTCGATTTCCACAGAACATTTGAAGCAGGTGAGAGGGACTGAATGTGATTTGTCCCGGGACCTTTGTCCCCTGCCCCAGGGGCTTCACGCGATGTAGCCGACATTATTATCTCTTGCCCAGGGGGGTGGTAGTTATGTAGAACACTTTTAACTGTATTTGTATTATGGTATTATTGACTTCAATGTGAAGTAAATTGTCTCTTGCAAATTAATGTAATGGCCTGTTGTCTGCGAGGCAATTTATCGACCATTGGAATTATTCATGAACAATAGAACGTGTTGAATTTCAGTTTCAATGTTAGAAATCAACCATTGGGTGTTGTATCATTAATTCGAGAGTGATTTGTCGTATTTCGTTGTTATCAGAAATCTTTATTAATACTCATGTCCTACACTAACAATTCTACGAGTCACAATGATCCATTATTAATACGTATATCCTACACTGACAACTATATAATCCATTATTAATACGTATATCCTACACTGACAACTCCATGATCCAATATCAATACGTATATCCTACACTGACAACTCTATGATCCAATATTAATACGTATATCCTACACTGACAACTCTTTGATCCAATATTAATACGTATATCCTACACTGACAACTCTTTGATCCAATATTAATACGTATATCCTACACTGACAACTCCATGATCCAATATTAATACGTATATCCTACACTGGCAACTCTATGATCCAATATTAATACGCATATCCTACACTGGCAACTCTATGATCCAATATTAATACGCATATCCTACACTGACAACTCTATGATCCAATATTAATACGTATGTCCTACACTGACAACTCTATGATCCAATATTAATACGCATATCCTACACTGACAAGTCACAATGATCCATTATTAATACGTATATCCTACACTGACAACTCCATGATCCAATATTAATACGTATATCCTACACTGACAGCTATATAATCCATTATTATATGTATGTCCTACACTGACAACTCCATGATCCAATATTAATACGTATATCCTACACTGGCAACTCTATGATCCAATATTGATACGCATGTCCTACACTGACAACTCTATGATCCAATATTAATACGTATATCCTACACTGACAACTCCATGATCCATTATTAATACGTATATCCTACACTGACAACTCCATGATCCAATATTAATACGTATATCCTACACTGACAGCTATATAATCCATTATTATATGTATGTTCTACACTGACAACTCCATGATCCAATATTAATACGTATATCCTACACTGGCAACTCTATGATCCAATATTAATACGCATGTCCTACACTGGCAACTCTATGATCCATTATTAATACGTATATCCTACACTGACAACTCCATGATCCAATATTAATACGTATATCCTACACTGACAACTCTATGATCCAATATTAATACGTATATCCTACACTGACAACTCTATGATCCAATATTAATACGCATGTCCTACACTGACAACTCTATGATCCAATATTAATACGTATATCCTACACTGACAACTCCATGATCCAATATTAATACGTATATCCTACACTGACAACTCTATGATCCAATATTAATACGCATGTCCTACACTGACAACTCTATGATCCAATATTAATACGCATGTCCTACACTGGCAACTCTATGATCCAATATTAATACACATGTCCTACACTGGCAACTCTATGATCCGATATTAATACGCATGTCCTACACTGACAACTCTATGATCCATTAACAATACGTATGTCCTACACTGGCAACTCTATGATCCATTATTTATACGTATCTCCTATACTGACAGCTCTATGAATGAAATACTTCAAAATTCCGTTGAAAGTCTTTGTCTAAAACTTCAGTATTGATGTCACCATTTGTTTTTATCGGGGTATTGAAAACATGTTTCTTGTGAATCAGCGTAGCGGACTCTCAAACAAGTTAAAAAATTATTCCATATCCCTATAAAAGTAAAAAATAGTAACATCGTTGCTTATAATTAATCCAGATCTCTTGATGAAATAAAATACATTTTAAAGTACGATTACATTGACTTTCCAATGGATTATTTTTCTATTATGACGTCACAATAATATCGATTTTTCGCGCAATCTCGGATTTTTTTCATGGTTGTATGACAAAAAAGAATCGGCCAATCAGAAACCCAGATTTGGTATGAAAAAAAAATAATTATATTGCAAAAAAAATTAAACGTAAATCTTCATCATATGAAAATTATGGAAATAAAGTATGCACAATTAAAATATTATCAAACAAATGTATTCATTAAGGGCACGAACGTAAAAAGAAAACGATATTTTTACATTAAGAACATCATCATCCTGTTAAATGAACATCAATCATATTTAATTTTACGCATATACAAGATGTACTATTCTCCTACGATAACTTTGTGTTGAGAATGTTGAAATTAAAATTCCTGAAATTAACAGCATAAAGTCGAAAATTCAACGATGCTCACCAAGGAAAGAAAACGAAATAAGCTCAATTGGGTATAATTCTAAGACTAATGTTTGCGTCCTGTAATGTTCAGACACTCGTTAATTTTTTCAAATCGCGTTTGGGCTCTTCGGCGTATTTAAGCGAAAATTTCCATCTCGTAGTTATTTTGTAGTTTGTAGTATTCAAATTGTGTTTCTTATTTCTGAAATTTATGTAAAACGAAAATGTAGAAGTAAAAGTACCCATTCAAAGATCATTGTGACAAAACCTTCAACAAAAGCAATACGATATTAATTGATGTAACATATTTCATCTTGTTGACAGCTCTGTGGTTTTACATATTCTTCTTAATATATTTTGTGGTGTCCCCATGGGACCAAGTGCCCAGTCAGACTCCCAGTAAATAATCGCGCAGACTACCTACGCAATATTTCACTTACGCTTGATATATATTTCATAAGTGTCTGCAGATCGCCCCATGATTGATCGCACAGACAATACTATCACCGGAAGCTGTTTTCAAAAAACATGGACACTTTATAAGAATTGCGATATGTGTCATTGATCTGAGGAATCCACCGCTAAATATACAATAATGATCAGTAAATAATTCATGTCTCGTGCGAGCACATTTAGGCCGAAAGGCAATCAGTCCATCGTTGACGTAATCATACAAGAATTCAAGGAGAAACACATGTATCACAAAGGTATGTTTTGCTAGAACATACTTAAAACGAGACCAATTACCTGTGATTTACAGACTCAATACGTACAATATTATGGGTAATAAGATGTTGACTATTCAACAATTAAATGATGTTTTCGAAAGATACTTCGTTGGCCAATTTAAAGAAAAACACTCTCTGGTATATATATAGAGTCTAACATGTTCTACGGTTCTAAGATCTCATCTGCGATATTTCGAAAATGAAATTATTTCGTTTTCTGTATTACATTTTCAGGAAAAAACATTGTATCTACTACCCCTACTGTATAATCTCATTCGGCGACTTATCTGGTGTTATGTTTCTTCTGCTTTATCTATTTGCTCTCTGTCATGACCACCAACTCACTTGGGTACCCGTGAGGACAGTATAGTATTATTGTGTTTAGATTTGTTAGTTATTATCACAATAAGTCAAAGAAGTAATGTAATTAGTAATATATCATTGTCTGACATCTCCCCATTTTTTACTTCAATAATTAAGTATGTTTCTTTATATAGTTCATGTTTCTTGATAGAAAGACAGCATATCCTATAGAATTATTTCTTTGACTCGGGCCTATCGTTCAGCATAGAGCAAATGGAGAGACTGATGTTCTTGTTGACTATTTAGTTAAGTAAGGTGAAATATGTAGTTGCCGGTACGCTTCATTGAGGTAACACTACAAAATGATTACAAACGTCAATGATACAACGAGAAGCGACATTCACCACACCTTATACACTAATTGGCATTATTTGTTAATATACGTATTATAGTTTTTTGAATCTCATAAAATCAAACCATGACAAAAAACAAAAAACAAATATTGCTAAGATTTCATTTTGGTTTTGAGTTCACAGTATGATTGGTTGTCTACTTAAGCATTGAACTGAACACACTAGCGCACGTCATACATTTTTTGATGAGAATGTTGACATAAGTCTTCGCATAACTGCCAAATAAAAGCGGTGGACATTTAAATATCCGTTTTGGTTATATTTAAGGTCATTAGGGCGACATTTAAGTTTTGTTCTGTGATATCGTGGTCTTTAGGTCTGGCATGTGCTGTATTGCCTTAGTGAAAAGCGTGCCAATGTTAAGGGGTACGCTTCCACATTGCCAAAACAGTCGTCCCACTCCGTTTATGTTAATCATAAAGCAAAAGTAAACATTACAGTTGGGTGTGGCTTAGCCATTGGACTAAATAAATTCCTGACATGAACGGAGTTTCAACCAAATGCAAAATTCAGCGATTCGCAATGTACTATAATCGTGTGTTAATCCAATGCAATTTTAACAACTGACGTGCACGGATTCTTAAGCTTATTTGTTGGGGGAATATTTCTTAATGTAAATTAGAATCGGTGTTCATGGTTATACATAAAACCGTCCATTCTTCGTTTAGCATTGATTGTCGTTACTTAGCCCAGTGCTGAATTCATGTGTTCATGAGTGCGATCGTGTTTAAAAGATCATATTTATAACAATCGTTATATTTCAACTAGATGTTTTAATGGCTCAATGCAATACGTTCCGAATGATGGCGTATTGATTTACAATGCACAAAAGGTTTGTGATGTCAAAAGTATTTATTTTCATTTGAGGGGCAGCTAGTCTATTTACATAAAAATCGATTTCAAAATAGATTACAATTAGAGATGTTTAATTTCATAATTTTCAAGAGAACCATCAACGCCTTTTTTTCGAAAATTACAATAATACTTCAATAGATCGCCATATTATCTTACATATCAATATATAGTTTAATCTAAAGTAATTTTAACTAAAAGCTTAACGTCAGTTTAAGCAGCTAATGATTCAAATGCTCAATTATAAAAGGTGATATTGCATTTCACAGATGAAGAATTGACAAGAAATATTTACGCTTTGAAGCGGATATTAGTTTAAATGATGCAATATCGACTTTTGCGAATGATGAAATATTTCGTCAACAAAGACTCAAAATTCTACCTCTTGGCAGTAAAGAGCAAATCTTGATGAAACATCTACTCTAAATATGAATTTTTCAAATAGTTAAACCTTAGTCTTTGATTTTCGGAAATGACAGTACTATGTAAAGATAGATATTTACCCCAGTTCTTAATTTCTTAGTGACAACGTTTGCAGCAGATTTTTCAGATATACCCTGCAGTGCACATTGTATTTTATGGTCTGTATCAATAGTTGTTCATTAGAACTAGTATATCATTGTGACCTCCAACATATACCATTTGTAATCTAGTAGTTTAACGTATAGCACCAACATACCTTAATTATCCTATAAAACCTTATAATCTTAAATTTCGGTCCTAACTGACCCCGATCGTCTGCCACAAAGTATCGCAAACATGGAGAGAATCAATTGCATTTATATATCAGTTTTATTTATTAACTTTATCAGATTGTATATTTATTTGTTTTGCAGTCCTATATGGGCCAGTTGCCAGATAATACTGGTCGCTAGTCGGTGCTTTTTCTCCGTGTCCTTTCTCCACTCTGACCCTGTCTGTGATGTCAAACCAATCAAACCGAATCAAAAGTAATAGGGATATCTGTTTATGTCGCGGTGTTTGGATACAAGTCGTATTTCGTGGCTTAAAGTATCCTTTCGAACCATAACGTTATTATATCCCTAAGCTCTACATGTAACCTTTGATAAAACAATGTACAGAATGTCCCCAACTTTCAGTTTTATCTGTATCGTATGCTCTGAGATAACGCAAATGTGTTAATTACAGGCAAAATAATCGTTGTTTATCCTACGTATCAACTAATTTTAGATACAAAGTTTGCAAAGGGAATGTCTAACAGATTACGAAGACATGCGGGATAGGTCTTAAGTTTGCTGACAATTTAAAAGCATCTTCACGAAATGGTATATACTGATAGAAAAACAATGTGTTTATCTTCTGATATGACTTTGTCGCGGTGTTTTGGTGAAAATTCGACAATCATTTGTCCGCCATGTTAGAATTACTTCTTTGTCCTATATTTACTACCTTAAGTAATTCGTATCCTACAGACATATATCTATAAGGATCCAGTGTTATGTGGAAAATAACTGTTGATATTACTTCCTTGACCCATACTGATATGACTTTATTATACTCGACTCGCTCATATCAAGATTATGAATTTATAAGTCGTCCATTATATTTGTCAACCTGACCGTGGTATTAGAAATGTCATAGACATATGCTATGCGAAGCTTTAAAATGACTCTTCGTTGAAAACATGTGTTGTCATTCTAAAGAACGCATGATCACTAGGTTTACGTTCTCATGTGGCTGGTGATACAATCGCTTCTTTTCATTTCAAAAATGTTTTATTAAAAAATATTCATTTTGGATCGGAAAGGCTACATACGCCCTTTCCACATGATTACATTAATGAATATAAAGGATGATTGAACTGAACTGAATCTTTAAATTTAAAAATTACTTTTAGAATTGACACAATTAGTGCATGTTATTGAAAAAAACCACATTAATACAAAAGTATGGACATGTCGCTTTCTACTGACTAAGCAAGGGAACGGATCAGACGTTTTTAATGCCTGTGTCAACAAACATTGGCCGTTCGTTGGTTTTGTGAGCAGGACTCCGGATTTAAGGTATTTGCGTGACCCTTCAATGTATTATTGTGTTGTATTTTGTGAAATAAGTAATTTATTCATTACAACATGATGTACTCATTGCTTTATCTGTATCATAAAATGTCGTTAAAGATTATCATCATCCGAAACGCTGTCACCGTTGATACGATATTAAGACTTCTATATGCATTTTGACTCAAACATTAAGTTTTATACATAGTTTTAATGTTGTAATGTATATTCGAACTGGAAAGTTGAGTTTTCTCCATAAATATTGCTATATTGAACATCCCACTAACTTACGGTGAACACAATGAAAAGCTATTTTAGAATCTCTCCATTTGATTTTGTCATCTTTTGACGGCAACAAGAAAACACGACAGTTTTTCCTTGGCTATCAACGTCATGCTCCCTGTTTCAACAATTTGAACATGATCGGCTTTTCTTTGACAAATCTCGGTACACATGTGAGGAATGAAATAAAACCTTTACTGTGTTAATATAGATGACAATGTATTTGACAAAATAATGATTCGTTTATTTTAGTCAGTTTAACCTTTATAATCATAGATCAAAAATAAAGACAAGCCTTGGATACCTGGTGAGCGGAAAACTAGTAGACGCATCTTAGCTGGACTCTTACTGGTAAAGGTCAATTCGTGATTTGGTTAATTAATGATACTAAATAAAACCATGGATGTGGTCAAGAATGGATCACCAACAACTGTCCGTCATAAGTCCATTATAGAATTAGAGAGCGAGTAAACAATATTAATTAAACAATATTAATTAAATAACATTAATTAAATGTTATCGCGCAAATAGGGTCTTTATAGTTAGCAAACAACACGTGATAGACTAAATATCTCCCAAATCAAACGATTGCTAGACAATATGTAGCCACGCCTCGCGGTTGCAAACGCACATGTAAATATTTAATGTCGTATGAAATAGTATAGTATACACAATGCAAAATGCAAAGTCACGTGCGGTACCCGGGCGTCTTGATTGACAGCTGGCGATCCGTCAATACGATCATCTGAACAAACAAAGCTCATAAACAATGATAAACCACGCTCGATGCCTTTAATTGTAGTATGGTCATAGAGTAGCCGATACCGATTGAAATCGAAGTTTTTAATCAACAGCATCAAAACTATGTACCTTTCGGCCAAGCTCTCGCTCAGATCACCACCAATTAATCGATCATGAATCACGCATCGCTATTGCTCTAAGGATACTTTGTTCTCGAACAATTATTAAATGATTTATATAAATGAAAAGGTCAAGATCTCCACAACACTGGGCGGTTTGTACATGCGTAATGTATTTATAATACTGATCTATATGACGGCTGACTATCAGTTCACTAGTGTACGTGGTCGAGATACGAATTTGTTAAGTGGTGTAGTGTTCTCCTTGTTATCCAAAGAATCAATAGCCTTCTACCAAGTATCCAGTAGCAAATAAAGAAAAATGACTAAAAACACCATCTCGCTTATGACCTCATGTATATTATATGTTCACTTCAGAGAAAGGAATATTGAGCGGCGTATTTTTGGCGAAAGTAAATGCCAAACGCAATAACCGGAAATATCATTTGTTTAAGGTTTCAGACTACATATTTTATTTTTTAGAAAATATATAAGACAATAGAATGTATATCAATATAACCAACACACGCTATTATTTTGATAGTACCATTTTGAAAATATATAATCAGTGAAAGTACTAGTATGGTTCATGTTGTATTATGTCATAAACCATGCGTTCAAATATTATTACATTTAAACTACGACGTTTATAGAAGAAACTATTTGCTCCCAATTATAGAATCATTTATGTAGAATCTATATATAATTTAGCATTTAGCTCCCTTTCATTCATGTTAAAGATATAGATATAATTATCACTTCTCTAGGACTAAGATCCTCTTATAACTAGATTGTGAAATCAACCTAATAATTGCTGTTTTGCAGATTACTTTTGTCTTTATGAACATTAGCGAGTCTGAAGCATTTATTTATAGGTGATTTGTGCCTTTTCAGGAAGCCATTAACATAGATTTATTCTTAGTTTTGAAAAATAAATTACATAAATGTTACATAAATAGGAATTAATACTGTTTTATAATACATGTAGGACGTGATTTACATCTCGGTCTAGCTCTGACTTCGCACTCTGTTTGATGATAAACACACTCATTAAATATGATAACTGCTTAATTTTATAGATTGTATGCAGCAAACATGTCTTCCATGTTGATTATATTCTATTCTCTAAAGGGCTTATTTGAATTTGATATCGATTAGCATTGAGAGCGGCAAGATAACGTATTACTATGATAGACATCGTAGCAGTTACCATATTTCAAATATACTTTTAGCCTTTTCTTCATTTTGGTTATTAAAGGGGAGATAAGAGATTCACTTTTAAGATATTAGGTATATCGCTTAGTCCTCGGTAAAAGAAAAGCCTACGCGTGATTATCGTAGGCAATTCAGCAAATTTGCTTCAAGCTACCAGTAAACCGTTTATTACCATTTTCTAAACAGTTTCATTTCTCCTGTAGGAATAAGGTGAAAATGTAGAGTGAAAAAAAAATATTATGCATTTCACTTAAAACAAAAAGGGATGGCATACTGTATTTAGAAAATATTGAACTATTCCTCTTGTATCATTGTTGTTTGGAAGTTTTTAAAAGTGCATGTCCAAACTTGATTTTAATCATTTTCCGTGCACTGCTTATCTGGCAGCATTTTTGTTCGAAAGCCTCTAAAAGTGCCTGTCCAACCTGATTTTAACTTTTTTCCGGTGCACTCCAAATCTGACAGTTTTTTTGTTTGTTCAAAAGCCTCATGTCCATCCTTGATATTGATAATTTCCTGTGACCTTTTCCCGATTAATTCCAATATATAAATATAACGTACATCACGTATTCCCTAATCCTTTCATGGAATTAATACATTCATCAGACGTAGAAACGCGACACTGTGAAATCTAATACTGTAATTGATATATCTTCGGTAGTCATACATATAATGTAACACATCGTATACTCATATAAGTAGCTGGGGATGAAAAGGAGCTGTCGACAGAGATGCGAAGAGTAAACATCTAGGGAGATATAGCAGCGTTGACACGGTTTTATGAGCATTGCAATCCACACGGGATTTCTTTTTTATTACCAGTCACACGTGTAATCCGTTTCTTGTGGATCATATTCACTCCTTTTGTCTTGAAGAAATAGAAAATGCGAGATGGAACGGATTCCCAAATACATATCAATAATTCTCCCATTGGACATATTTACAGTATCTGAGTCCATCACGACAAGATTTAAAATCAGCATAACAGGACTCTTATTTCCAGATTAAAACAACGAAATATTGTAGTAGAACTCGCGTTCAAGGTCAAGACCTCATTTCGTCACATAAGTTGAAATGAAATCACATTATTTCAAGATTAAAACAATGAAATATTATAGAACTCGTGTTCAAGGTCAAGAGCTAATTTGCCTCATAAGTTGGTATCAAATCACGTTTTTTTCCAGGATAAAACAATACAAGATTGTAAAACTCGCGTTCAAGGTCAAGACCTAATATCGTCACATAAGGTTGTATAAAATCACAATTGTTTTCAGAATATAAAAATACAATATTGCAGAACTCATGTTCAAGGTCAAGACCTAATTTTGTTACATTAGGTGAAGTCCAAATGGTATGACAGAGCTCGTTTCCAGTTTAAAACAATATAACATTTTAGAACACATGCGCAAGCTCAGGACCTAAATTCGTCACATAGATGAAGTTGAAATGTTTTAAACGTAACAATCTAAGCAGCCACATCGCATAGGTGAAGTATATCCGGTCCTGAGAAACCCATCGAATAGCGACAAACGAAGAGGATCGTTTATTCAATAATTTACGAAATTTCCATACATCATGAATATGTTATAACATATGTTTTGAACCTCCATAGCATATAACTGTGTGTTCCTTTTGTGGCTTAGTAAAATGGCGTATCGCCCTGATTTGTGATAAAAGACACGTGTTCTATTAATACACAAAATTAATACAAGGAGAAGAAATACATGAAACGTTTACCGATTCATCCATCACTATTTCGCAGAAAATAAAAAAAACAATATTATTTTGATTCATCCTTGGTATGTCTATGTCTGGTTTTGAATATTCGGTTTAACAACATAGGAGACAAATACTTATTCTTCTCTTGCAGAGTTCAGATACCGTATGACATGAAATGTTTCGTTGTGCAGAAACGTTTCTTGTTGTCATGGTTACTGTGAAGGACGTGAGTATAATTTTTTTATTAGTATGTGTGAACATTTTGCGACTTTGTTATTTCGCGATAAATGAAACTTGACCTTTTGAACATAGTTTTGTATACACACAAAATATTACGCCCGAGAAAGCAATGCCGCTAAAACTACTTTGGCATAATAAGCGTAAATTTCTACGTTTAAAATATTTTGTCGTTCAAAATTTCAATTTCATTCTTTGAATACACTGATCAATATGAACTGCTAATATTCTCAGGGATTTAACTTCACAGTTCATTGTGTAACATATAACTGACTGTCGTATAAATGACGCTACAAAAGTTTTTCGTGAAAACCAGTAAAAACAGTAAATTAAGAACGTTTACCACATCCCCCAACGACATTTCGATTCCGATAACATGCCATACATTCCATGGATAGAAATGTAATGACTACTAACAACACTAAGTTGGTTTCATTTAACGATGAGTTTTAATTGAAGACGAGACATTAGCCTAACACAAAGTTTGCTTTTAAAACTGCTGTGCCTAGCTTCTGAATTCACTGTCATTTGGTTAAAAGTCACGAACGTTGTCCCAACATGCCGAGATAACCTAGGTATGGATTAGCAAAGAATGACTTTTAAAACATGCGTAAGGTGTAACGTTAAATACAGTATTTCGAACATCTATATCACAAAACGATTTTTGGTCAACTTAAGACATGTATTTTTGAAATCTGGAGATACACTATTTCATTGTTTTTGTTTTAATTTTTAACAAAAGGTCAAACAATCGTGAATCCTAGCATCATATTTATGTAAATAAATAAACAAAAGATAAACAGAGCACACACACAGTATATAGTCAGAGAGTTTGTTTGAACACGGTTTTTATATACCACACATAGTTCTCCAAACACAAGTCCCACATTGTTAATTTTACAAATAAATCAATAAATAGAATATTTGTCGGGTAAAAGCCGGCTTTGTTATTTAAAAAAGTCAATCAATGAAAGGTCGCGATTGTTCCGATACTTGTAGTTCAACTTAAATGGGGAGTCGGATAACGGACAAGGCTTTTCCGGACAAGCTTTTAAAATCCCATTTATATATTGACCGATGAAATAGTACCATAGCAATGATTGAAAGAATGCTGGTTTTATTAGCTTAAAAGCACATCCATTCTCGCTAATGAATAATAAAACGTCCTTTAAGTTTCATACCATAACTCTCCGGAAGACACAATTATAAAAAAAACGAGCAATATGATTCAATGATAATTCACCTACAACATTTTTTTTCTAATTAAAAAGGCATCAAAATGAAATCGTCTCGAAAGAGTGCTTTCGTTTCAATAGAAACGCCAATATAACTATCATTGTCTCTCCACGTCCTTAAAATGTATCTGCGATCAATGACTAAAGATTGGGTCAACTTTAGAAAGACAATTTAACAACATCTAGACACAGTGTTTACAGCTCAAATGTTAATTTCGCGAGTTCGGCTTAATAAAAAAAATCCTTCAGAACGAAATAATAAAATCAAATTAATGTAATACTATCTACACATCGTGAGGTGTTTTAACATTCTCCAACATTGAAACTCAAAATCACGTGTTTGTAAGGCACTTGAGACATAGATTAAACCATACTGATAGTTTATCTTTGGGTCGTATGCTACGTTCATAAATACAGTTTATTTCAAACACAGATTGTTTATATCTCGTTGAGATAATCTTTATTAAATTCAGTCACCATATTTCTGCAGAGAATACGAAAAACAGCAGAAAGTGCCGCATTTTAAAACATTATTTCATTCTATAGTATAACTTGAATAAACAGATTATGATCGATTTCGACTCCTGAACAAATGTCAAGTTTTGTATGGTTGAAACATAAACACCATTTTCGTTTTCTTAATCTCTATACCCTTTCCTGTTCCTACCTAAGAACCTTAGCACAAACACATTATAGTTAATCAAGTTACCTATTTCATGCACATTAATATATATGTAGTTGTATTAATATTTTCTACTGGTTGCTGAATCCAACCTTTCTATTGTACTCTTTTATTTTTTAAAATAAACTATTATTAAAATTACAGCGTAATAGGTTATATAATCGTTGTTCTTTATAACACTACCGAAAGGCTAGTAACAGTTTAAAGACAATTCGTAAATCAAGATTAAATAAATTCTAGTAATACTAACTGAACAAAATTTTATAAGAATCTTAAGAAATCCATTCTTTATCTGCATCTGTGGATCGTCCATAGTTGAGTAACAGCGGTGTCTGATAGCATCTAGATGTACTTATTTTAGAAATGAATTGAGTACTTGAGTCCATTTTTTCAAAGGATAGTTAGGCTTATCACAACTTAACGACAATGTTCAAATCAAGATAATTTAAAACATTTTCTTCTAATACTAAATCTACAAACAAGAGTTTTTGTAACTGTATTTTGTACTATTTCCTGATTTTTAGTAACTGCATTTGTACCTATTTACTGATATTTAGAAACTGCAGTTTGTACCTATTTATAGATTTTGGTAATTGCATTTTGTACGTATTGACAGATTTTAGTAAGGTTATAACCAAATGTTTTACAGCAAATGAAAAACCTAAATTCCACAAATCATGTGACAAACCGAGTCCTGATATGTTATATATTAAGCTTAGGACGGAACAACAGGTACTTACCGTTGTCAAAGTTGGTGTTAAATACGTAGTCCCCTATAGAAACGTTCTATAGCCAGTTCCAGTAAGGTAAAGATTCCAAATGATCAGGCACCAGTACTCTCCTGATGTATACTCACTAGTCGACTGCTCCTATCACTTCTAGCACTGACTGTGTTCACCTCCAAAATTATATACTCAGTTCCGGAATTGCCTGTCCCGTTTTTTGCGTTGGTGGTTATTTAGTTACGTTTTTATGAAATAAATTTTCGGATTTTTCGTCGCACTTCAATAGACACTTTTTTTCTAAATCAGAATCATAATACCGTTTCAAATCAATAACGTCACAAACTACGACCCATGCTGAAGTCAGATACTTTCATATAACTAATTTATAGAGATGAAATGGAATGAGATTCGTTTACCATTGTTTTATTCTCCCACGAAATTGTGACGTCACGGTTTGTGCGGGACTGCTGTCCTATACAGAGTGTGCGCAGCTTCAACCGTCCATGTGCTTAATATGATACGTCGTCTAGAGGCTCATGGGGTCGTATGCATATTTCAGAGTTGTTATTGATGTATCGAACGGAACGAAGCAATCTGACGAGGCCTTGTCGTACCTGCAAGTGCCGATTTGAACACTAACTAGTCTACCGTTATGGGTGTTAATTAGTGTAGCTTGAAAGCGTATAAAGCCGATAAATATTGATTTTCCTATTTTATCACAATATTTAGTTCAAACAGTTTCAGATACAAATTGGTGAAAATTAGACACCTTATTTAACACATGAAGTTGCTCTGTAAAATCCAGCAGTTCAATTTCCTCTGTTGATTTGCTCGGTTATGTAGACTGACATATCGTAGTTAACAACAAGAGTTTAACGTTTAACAAGTGACCGCGAAATAGGGCTCAAGTATTATGTAATTTGATACCACTCATGTTACAAGATAAATAGCTCTTTAATATAATTTAAACACGAAAAGCAAAAGGAGGGCGACAACTTTTAACAGTGGAAGCAAAATCGAGTTCATAAAATGGAAAGCAGCGTTTTCTATATAAGCAGTGTAATGCATTGTGCAGAGATCGAAGCCATATTAAAGGCACTGCTTGGTATAGCAGTGTGTATTATGAAACACAGCAAGACATGTAAAGTTTGGTTTATTTTGAGGAGTACACTTTTGATATTTTAGATGTTAATCATCTGTTGTTATCATCACCAAGTACTGTACCGTACAGCTGGCTACTTTGGAGAGTCAACATTTTCGCGATTTAGATAACAAAGGTAGAAAATTTAAATCTAACAGTGTTAAAATTTCACGATTTGGCTTACAATGGGTATATCATTGATCTTTTTTTTAATATTTCGTTATTCATTTTTTTTGCTTCCAGAGATTTGCCCTGCGAAATCATGACAATGTTTGCCCGCGAAGAGCCAGCTATTCAATAATTATTTAATAACCAACATATTGCTTTATAAAGCATATTTACCTTGGTAAGTAGGTAACAGAATATCTGTGAAATATCAAATAACCTGCTGTATTTCTTTCTATTTTTGTAACGGAAATTGGAAGTTCATTGATAAGATGGAGGAAATACGATGAGAAAATGTGAAACTTTAACTTTGTGGATATTTCATGAAATGGAAATGCCAATCATAACTTATTTTTAGAGTCTCTGCACTTCATGTAAATAAGTCATTATACAACTGGTATATACATTTCATTTGTAAAATAAGTACAAAGGGATGATATCAGACACCATTGATACACGCCCTACGTCTATATAGGACGCTCACATAGAAACCATTTAACACCTCTAAACATGGCGTACGGTCAGCTGATGTAACAGCTGTGGCTGTGGATCATATTTACGATGATTCGCCTTTCCTCGATTCTACACCAGACAATACACGTAACTAGGAACTGCTAAAGTTATCATAAGGACGATAACGAATCGCCCTCCGTCATATAAATGACACGGCGTACATGTAGTATTATCTACTATTCATGCAGGAACCATAAAGTTGATGTTACTTCACCTATACTACTTGCAATTTTTATGCATGGTATTTTCATCAGAATAATTATTGAGGTAAAAAGGCTATGTTAACTGAGGGTGAGACATCTCAAATATAATAATTAGTAGTTTGTCCAGAAGAAATATACAATTCATATCATGTTTGAGATATAAGTTTTATTATAAAGTGTTCTGTAAACTATGCATACATGTATGTACTGAAGTGAAGAAGGAAAATAAAAACTGTGTGTGAACAAAAGATAATAGAAAAATCATTCAAAATGGAGCCTCGTCATGATTTAAAGAATATAAGCTCTTTTGCTGCGAAGTCAACGAGGTATGTACATACTGTGAATCTACTTTTGTCGCGTTTACTAATTTTCTCGTTTTATTTTGAAATAGGCATTTATTATTTCATTTTAAATTGACAATATGTAAATATCAATTCGCAGAGATTTACTTTCGCTAATTTACTTAAATTGCGAAAATCTCGAAAGCTATCGCATGTGAAAGAAAATTGGCTTACAGCATAGATATAAAATGTGAGTATTGATATAGTATAATAAATCGTATTAATATGGATCTTGTTTTGTTTTACCCGATGTCATTTACATGCATTTATATCAGTGTACGCATTTGTACAGGGAAAAAAGTTATTCCTAATTCATTTAACATTTTTATTTATTTTTTGTTGTTTCAAATTACGATATATTTAAACTATTCTAAATAAATGGTGCAATGCGGGTTCGCTTAATTTTGATTTACGTCTTATTTATTACTTACGTGTCTATTGAGACAGTCCCCTAGTTAGTGTGTGCATGCGTGTTGAGATTGCGTGTGACTGGGGACTACGGTAAGGTCATATGTTGACCTCGCCTGACGGTGAGATTGCTTACTAATTAGTCCTACTATACACTAGGAAAAATGTTTGTCCCGGTTACAATTTCTGGTATCTAAAGCTATTCAAACCGTATTTCATATTGGAAATATATAGATTTTAATGAACAGACTGCAAAATTTGCTGCATTTTAATTTGGAAAATGTGCGAGAGAAATATTTTTGTAAATATGAACGCCTAGTACATTAATGCACATATCAAATGTAATTTGATTTTTGATAGTTGTAACAAATTCTTGAAGTTATACTTATGCTTTATAGTTCTCCATCTTACAATGATTGTACTTAAAGATGCTCCACCGCCATCAACAATATTCTTCATTTGGACAATAAATGATGTTGAATCGTAGATATATATATAAATATATTTATCTAATTAATACAAAAATACCTCTAACATAATTTGTTTTGCTTTTAACAAGTAAAAGAACTTCCCGACTTACCCTATTCAAACCGATTACGTCATCTTGGATTACCATCTCTAGAGTACTGACGTAAAAGAGCTGATGTTTTACAAGTATTCAGAATTATTAATGAAATTGACAAAACCAGTGATAGAGGCCGAAGCATGCTGACCATTACAGAACAAGGGGACACAATAAAAGATTACTGAAACCTCATACGAGACTTAACATTCTGAAACATTCATTTGCAATATGAGTGATCAACGACTGGAACTCCCTACCTTCGGAAATTGTTAATGCCGAGTCGGTGAACAGATTCAAGACCCTAAAAACACGTATTGGAAGTATTGTGACATTTAGTTTTACCATTGCTGCTATTGAAGACATTACTATAAGCAGGCTAAAACAAGGGACATATAGTGTATATATTGTATATAAGGTATAGAACTGGATGTGCTTAATATTTCATTAGTGCAAATTTTTGAGTTTTGCGCAAATATAATTATTATTATTATGTACAGACTATAGATTTAGGTGGTCAAGAAGCTTTGCTTAAAATAGACCGAAATCTGGTATACTGGTATATTTTGTTGTCATCGATATCAGCTCTTCATTTTATATAGGGCATAGTAACAAGGAGGTTTATTTCGGGATGCAAATAATTATTTTCGAAGCTTTTAAATTGAAGTAAAATAAGAAGATCAAACTTTTCTTGAATGGGATAGTTTAAAGTAAGTAACGTTTGCTACGATAGAAAAATGATGATTCATCTGCTCCTGTTTTAATAGACACAAAAAAAACATTCCTCGGCGGTGTAAGATTTTTAATCATATTATAATTATATAATTATCATAAAATACAATAATTATTGGACATAACATATGTCTCAATGTGACAACTACAATATTATCAACTTTTTCTATCTGTACATCGACATGTTCGGGACTTTTTGTCACCATTTTCAAATGGTCATTTTTACTTCGCTTAAATATCGAATTCAGTGGGAAAAAAAATTAAAAAAAAAAACTGTTTAAGATGATACACCGTTGACACAATCATGGCAAGAATCAGATCTGAAGTGATATCGCTTGAGGAAATGGTTCAAATGAAGGCAGCCTGCTGCTCGATGGAACAACAATGGTATTATGTGGTGCATGTGAATTGAATCAATATAGAACAAGACACGGTACGATAAATAATTAACGAAGAAACTATCGTGATTGCAGAATGATATGTAAATTACAAGCTTATCGAATTAACTTATTAGTGAAATGAAAATCAATGTCAATTGTGTGCTGAAAAAAAAGACCATATACATTAGGGACGGAAATATAGGAACAGTACATCTGCTGATGGGTCTAAATTTTATTTAAGATTATCAATCTTGAAGTCTTTTGATGAGTTGTAGCTCTTTCAGAAGTTTCTATTAATTTTGCGTAACGATATTGCATTCTACAGTTGACTTTTAACTTAAAACGTTCCTTTGACTTCCGGTTTTGAAAGGATTATCCGCCGAGAAGGCGACCACATGTCATGGACTGAAATGGAAATTCGTGATAATTTCTTTTCTCAATACATGCATATTTGGAGAAATGGAATCCTTCTACATCACGCAACTAAAATAATCCAATCAATTAGGACTTTAGTCCATGTCATTATGTCAGATGATATTATGGTAGCTTGTGGAAATATTACGTTATTCAGGTTGATTATGTGAGTTCAGGAATCAGCTGTTTAATTTGTTATATTTCTTTCAAGATATCATCCTTTGTCTTATAGAGGCTTCATCGATATTGCTGTACATCTGGTCCCTTATAAGTGTTTGGTTCTGTCATAAGGCCAAGACAGAAAAGCGGAAGTATCGAATCCTGTTTATCATTAGAATAGAGTGAGACGACTGGTTTGTCCGTCGTCTCTTAAATTGACTTTTTTGTTCGACAACAAAGTTGATATTTTCAGATAACTAACACAAAGGTGGGACAATACAAAATGACACAACAACACATACCGCATCCTCCCAAAACTAAAAAAGCAAATTGCTTATGCACCATATTAAATATTGTTACCGTAACATCAATTATTTACTGTGTCATCTGTTGTGATTTAAACTTAAATTAAATTTGAGTGGTGTTAAATTTTCTGATTTTTTTAAATATTATCATGGATCTAATTTTCATAATAATAGAAAACTGGCTATACGGTGACTCTGTATTTGGATATTACAGAGTTATCTGCCCTTGCAGTGTAGGTATTGATTGTGACGTCATGTGTTTGTGAGCGTAGCAGTGTACAGTAAGACCGAATGGCCATGGGTGAGATTTTTATTAAGCAGAAAGCCCCTGTTTTATTATATGCATAAAAAATTAAAAAATGTATATGTCCTAAAATTGTTGAATTCAATCTAGAGAATTATATGCAGGCTTCACATTTGCATAAAGAAATTCCCCAAAATGGGTTCGAGATTAATGGTTTAGAGGGTATCCGAATGTGCGTCTAAGATGGAAAAACTCAATACTGTAGCAGCAGAAATTGATAGCTGGGGTACGAGGTAAGATTGCTCAAAAGTTTAATGATATACCTATGTCGAAATAGGCTCAGTTCCGCTATCACGGCAGTGATGCTTGGTTTTAAACTGTGTTCAAGAAAAAAAATTCTCCTAGAGGGGGTGTAATTTTGGGTTGAAAATCCCAATTTTTTGCATTTTTTCAAAAAACCAAATTTGGTTACCATGGTTTTTACAGGCTCACAAAACCACAAAAAGCGGACCTGTCCAAAAATGAACTCTGCATAACTATTGCAAATGTTGTGTAGATTAAAAATATATATACTTTTATATAGATGTTATTTAAGGTTAAAAAGCTATGTGTACATAATTAAAGCCTGCACTTAATTTTGCTGAATTTTTCAAATCTACTGTCATGTGTTTGTGAGCGTAACATCATACTTTTAATAGAAAACAACGTAAAATGCGACAACAAAATTATTACATCACAATGGATACATACTAGCAAGGGAGCTAACTCTCTCATATGCAAATACAGAATAAGCATGATCAAACAACCCATCAAAATCTTAACAAATGTTTGTTAATTTCATGTATAACTTCCTGTTTTAAAATTTTTAACATACTTACTATTGATTTATTCAATATCGGACTAATTTAATATGATTTGAGACGGATTTAAAAGTTAATGTTTATAATCTGATGAAGTCACTAACAGGCATCACCAAGGAATTAATTACAATTTCTGATATTTGACATTTACAACGTGGAGTAGAATTAACATGATTCAGATACGTAAACGGATATAACACCAAGGATTTGTTGTTAGAAAGCCTATAACTGGGAACCGGAATAAGGCGATTTACTGGAATTATTTATCATCTCTGATTACATGATCTATTACATGTTGTCGTGAGGAAAATGTTTAGGAAAAGATCAACAACCTGTAATATCTTAACAGCTTTTGTTGTCGATAGCAAGTTTGTTTAAAATACGGTAACACCTGTCTATAAAGGACAGACCTATCGATCTCCTATGATGCAATTAACTACATTATCTTCATAAAGAACACCTGTCTATATAAAGGACATGTTTTCTATGTTCATTTGCTGTCCTTTATTTTCATGAGAAGTTCACGTGAATTTCATCTGAAAAAAAATCACGTGAATTTCACGTGAAGAAGTATTGCCAATGTAAAGGTGCATTGGGACATACAAATAAAAAAATGCGAATTAAAACTGCCGTTTGGTATGAATACGCGAATATAAATCTTATCCACCTCAGGATTGGTATTGGGTATCGGTATGTCGGTCTAAATGTTGACTTATTGCATAACTGAACGAATGCAATTTATGAACTTTGATCCACATATAGAATCTATACTGATTTGTTTTCCTTCAAATATAACACATGTACCAAGTTACATATTTATGCGTTAACCGATATGTCTCAGTTACCGTCCAAATGTCGCCAAGACGACACAGATTCAGTTCTTCGCAGACATTGATTTCAGGAAGATGAGTTTTGATTCCGATCGAATTCGATATGTTATTCAATTAGGAATGAGAACATCTTAAATGAAAGCTACCAGCAGAAAAAAAATGTAAAACGATCGGCCAGTTTGTACATGTATATGTTTATCCCTTAAATGAATAATTTGATTTTATGCTGTATTTCATATTAGCTATTATTTCCTTGTAATATCTACAGTAAGTGAAATAAACAATCAATGTAGCTTCTTTGATATATACGTTACGGTGACGTACAGTGTCTGCTTGCTACGATCGTCTGAAATAATTATATAAATAAATTAAAATATTCCGCTTCTTTTCGCGTGACAGCGATATACCTAATGGGAATTTTAGATTTTTTGGTTAGGTTGAGGGTTTTATATGTTCAACGTCCTATTAACAGCCAGGATGTGCCAGGTTTGTTGGCGGAGGAAAGCCGGAGTACCCGGAGAAAAACTACCGACCAGCAGTCAGTACCTTGGTTGGTTAATTTTGCGTAACGTCGTATCTTTTAAAACAATTAAGGATGAACTTAATTCTATACTGCGCAAGCGTGTGTGGCGATTTGGGTGTGGCATGATGCGTCTGTGTATGCGTAAAAGTAAGTGTGTGTGAGGGTGGGTGTGTAGATGTAAATGTGTGTGTGTCTGGAGAGGGTGTATGCGGATGATGAAATGATGTAAATTGGATGAGAATATTTCTGTATCTACACTGCGCATGTGTGTGAGGCGGTGTGGGTGTGGCGTGGTGCGTCATTTATATGGAGATGATCGAACGATAGGAATTTGACGAGAATATATCTAAAGTGCGGGTGTATGTATGTCGTAGATGATGAATGAAGATGTAATACTGATGGTCATAGTGATATATGTATGTGCTGATGTGAGGATGGTTACTATGAATTAATGTCACATTATATGTAATAAGCAGTTAAAAGTCAAGTTAAATTCGACCTCGATATTGTTAGTATTTGTGGATGTAGTTGAGATTAATATATATCAAAGAATATTGATAATGCTTTCTTAATAACTTTGGCACAGCAGGTGTTGAAAGTCGGTGCTTGTCAACGTGCCTCCATTTAAAACTGGTAGCCATTAAAGTAACGATCATTGCCGAATGGAAATCGGAAAGTTCATGATCACGTTCGGAAAGATGTTACATAGTTACGGTAGTCACATAGTGTTCTCGGCAACGACATTATAATGTCGGCTAAATTTGGCTTACGGGACAAACTTAGCTATGTTCAATATTTATTTGATTTTTATCAAAAGTTTCCGAACCAGTTTTGCCATCTTGACTATGACTATCTCTGTATGATGTATAACAATTTTTTTTTCAAACTTCTTAACCATAGTAACAATCAGACAGAACCAGATATTGGGACTGTAACAAGTAATTACGATGATATATTATGTTAATTGTGATGCTGATGCTGCTGCTGCTGGCGATGATGATGTTGATGACGATGATGACGTTGATGATGCTGCTGATGATGATAATGATGAGAATGTTAATAATGATTAGATTGTTGATGATAATGAGAGTGTTTATGATGATGATGATGATGATGATGATGATGGTGATGATATTATGATGATGATGATGATGATGATGATGATGATGATGATGATAGTGATGATTTAGGCGATGATGAAGATGAAGAAGAAGAAGAAAATGATGATGATGATGATGATGATGATGATGATGATGATGATGATGATGATGCTATGATGATGATGCTATGATGATGATGATGATGATGGTGATGATGATGATGATGATGATGATGATGATGATGATGATAGTGATGATTAAGGCGATGATGAAGATGAAGAAGAAGAAGAAAATGATGATGATGATGATGATGATGCTATGATGATGATGCTATGATGATGATGATGATTAAGGCGATGATGAAGATGAAGAAGAAGAAGAAAATGATGATGATGGTGATGATGATGATGATGATGATGATGATGATGATGATGATGATGATGATGATGATGATGATGCTATGATGATGATGATGATGATAATGATGACGACGTTGATGTTGATGATAATGATGATGAAGGCGAAGAAGAAGAAGAAGAAGAAGAAGAAGAAGAAGAAGAAGAGAAGATGATGATGATGATGATGTAGAAGAAGAAGAAGATGAAGATGATGATGATGACGATGATGAAGCACAGAAAAGTACAATACAACGACCTGTTTTGCGTGCGATTAATTTTAGGGGTAAAAAACATAGAAAAAATCAATCGCTATGTAGGTTAGGAAGAAGCATAGATAATACGATACGCTAATACGTTTTTATATGTGAATACGGAAAAAAGCATAGACCTTTGTAAATCGTTTGCGTGGGTCACAGAATATAATGAAACCCGACATTATACTTAATTCTAATACAGAGAGTAGAAACTATCACTCATATTTGTAGGTATTATTGCAATATGCTACATACTTATATTCCTTCATGACCATGTCTTCCTACAATTTAACGAGTAAAAGAGCTTGGCTGAAAAATCAACTTTCCAAATATGACATAGATAATGTAATATTGCACGATTGTTATTTCCACGTTGTATGAGACTTCTACAGTACAATACGGTCCTGTTTTTTAATAACTTCTAAATACTGAGACGACATAATTTTGACGCCGTGACGCCAAGGACTTGTATTGTATATAAAATAAATAAAGCAGGAGACAACACGAGTACAAAACGAACATTCGTTAACCTAGGCACGCAAGAACGAGAGAAATGGAAATCTGACGGTTTGACCCACATTCACAATATGATAATTTGCAATGTTGGGACAATGTCAACTAAAAAGGAACAGCATCATATTATCGTTATACATTGATGAAATGGACAACTCACTCGCATTAAACAAAGATGCGATAATATCAAACATTTCAACTTTGTCGACAACGTTATTAAATTAAACGCATTTTGTCCTTTCAGTCATAATGGCGCTATGAAAACACCCAGATATAACTTAAATAACTTTATTTTCACCATTTTTTTTGTTAGAGCGTAGGAGAAAAGCAATCCAACATGAGTCTGTCTGATAAAAAAAGATATAGTCATAATGTCAAATTTTGAATTTCAATACTTTACAAGCATGGATTAGCACAATTCATTCACTCCTGTTACAATATAAGACACACATAAGATTCCACTAGGCCATATCATCATCTCAAACAAAATCAGATGACAGTCATAAATCCGAGTTAAAGAAAACTTCTTTACAGTGTTAGGAACCGATTAATTAAAGACAAAATGGCAAGGCGTTGAAATCTCATTTGTTACCAAAAGATCAAAGAGTTAAAACTTTTAGCGTGTATATATTCCCAATAGTTTTTTTGTTTAATTCATAAATTAAACTATGAAATTAAATTTAGATACAATGTCATGAAGCAAGCGTTTAATTTAATTAAGGGATATAATACAAATTTCCTTATTTTAACTGTTTGATTGAAAATTTAAAACTAAGTAATAATAGTATCAAAATGCTTTGTTTTCTTTCCATAAGCGTATTTGGATAGACTCAACAAATCTTGTTTTACAACTCAAAAACAATAAATGAAATTCACTGCAGAACGAAAATGAAAAATAACAATTACTAGTTTATTAATCTATCCAAAAAGGTATTGCTTAAAACATAAAACATAGAACAGTTAATCAAAACCTTTTAAGAAACGTTGGACAATTATCCCGGGAAATTTCCCGACATCCCATCCCAAATTTCACGGTATTGGGTATTACAAATAAATCTTCATAACTGTACATGCCAAGGGATTGTAGGAGCGGGTCATTTTGTTTGTTTATTTAGATGAAATAAGTCATAATTTGCGTACTACGTCATAATATTCAGCGTCATGAATTATAGATAATTTACAATCGATCACTCACATTGTTACATGTCTCAATCGTTACATCTTTACGTTCAATCTATCACGTATATTTATCGACCTGGGTCAATACCTCCCGCGCTTCTGGGCTGCGATACGCCAGAACATCGTGTAGGAACCGTCCGTATGTGTAAATAGGCCTCCGAATAATCGGTATATGACTTTGTGATAGGTTTTTATTTATAACTCTCATACGTCAATGAACGTCTGTGGGAGACGTTTACACATCCTTAAACAACGATGTGCGTACGATATCGTTCTGCCTACACATTATGATAAAACATTTATGGCTGTAACCTTTGTTCATATAATGATTATTAATGCGATTGTTTCATCAGACTTTTAAATAATAGAAAATTAGCTTTAGAAAATATAAAAAAAAAATAAAAGCAATTAAGATTTAGTCTTTTTTTTCTTACACATTTAAAGATCATCTGACTTGATTTTTCATTAAATTAATAAGATAAATACAACATATGACTTAAGAATAATAGCAGCTTGATATATATAATAGGACTTTTCCTTACAATTTACGTAATACAAACATTTGAAATGATACATATTGCGTAAATGTAAAAAAACCCACGTTTTTGAGCACATTTGTATATTGTATCTTATACATCAAAGTTTAGTTCAATACAAAATAAAGTATGAGTGGGTGAAGATTGAAAATTAAAAAATAAACATATACAGAAGCCGGTTTTTCGCAATATAAATTAAAAATGAGAGAAAATTAATGTTTGTGGTTTTAATTTCTAGTGATCTGGCAATATGGGTATATATGATTTAACCATTTCTCAACATTTTTAAGTTTAAGTTTGGTTGAATTGATGTGAATCTAATAGGTACTAACGAAAAATTGAAATTGATTTTATTTTTTTTTCTATCTGACACCAGGCAACTAAACAGATCCATGTATATTTATGGGCTATATTTTATCATACTTTTTATTAGGAAATTTTAAGCATCATAATCATAGATAAATGTCTTAAGTTCGTTCCAAAATAACAATTTTAATAAGAGGCCCTTAGAGTTTACCGGTCAGCTGATACATCTGATCTGCTACTAAGCAACATATCCATCGTATACCAGTAGGACTTATTCAGTATACGTGAAACCCCATAACATTTGTGAGGGATTATTGTTTCTACTGGTGATGGAATGATGTCAGAAGATAACATCCCGCGGAAACGTAGTTTAAGCAGGAAGATTACAAACAGTTACATCCTTTCATTACTGGAGATACTAGTCCCGCAGAAACATTATCGGGTATCACGTGGTACGCGAATTAGTCCCATAGAGACAATACCATAAACGCTTTATTTAAAGCTGTACGGTTCCTTTATAATTGCTGCATTTGACCGAGTAATGACAAGAAATCCTTTGAATGAAAAGTTTACACACCGGTTTGATGACCTTAAATGGAAGTTTCTGCTCCTGCTTCACGCTCAGCATAACAAGAGTGGGACGGCTGGTTTTCCGTTGTCAGAACAATGTAACCAGTAAGGTTTCCTGTACAGTGTCTCTGGGGGAATGCTTCAGTGAGAAATTACTAACAAGTGGCAAGGAATCCACTATTGCAAAGACTCATAACACAAACATGCAGCAGTCTCCCAAAATCTGCACGCATTGCTTATACACAACACACCACCTACGCGCTAGACCTTCCATAAATGAGATTGGTTGTTAGTAGGACGTTAACCTAATCGAGCATCTTACACGATGTGGGATCAAACTTAGCATGATATGTGTGTCACACACTTCTCTGCTTTTATCAATCGTTTATATAGGAGAAAACGTGTAATGGAATTAATAAAATGTTAGAACTCCAATTTAATACCAATATCAGTCCTTAAAGAAAACCGAACGAAAATAAAATAAATCCCAAATATCAAAGCTAACTGCGAGGACAGAAAAGGTGTAGGCATGAAGTGATTACAATAGAAAAAAAAATTGTCCAAACAAAAATATTGATGGTTTTCCAGAACAAAATGGTATATTAGGCTCCCCTGTTGTGTTGAGCGAAAAGTCCATAATCAAAACCAATATACAATTTACATACAAGTGAGTGTATGTTAAAGGTTGTCCTAATTGAAATATAGTTCCATTTCGATTTGCGTAGGAGTACAAGATCAATGCATTGCACGCAAACCCCTGAGGAAACGTATGTTATATACATAGCATGTATATGTATGTATGTATGTGAAGTAATTAGGAATACCAATAAAGCTATTAAATTGATCATATTGTAGCATGAAATTTATAATAGTATCAAATCAAGTATATACATATAGAAAATAATTGATTATATACATTACTGATCATATGCAACATGCAATTTACAATGAAATCAAATTAAGTACTTAATACTTGTAGATAATATTTAATTGAAGAATTAATTAGTCATATTCTTATAGGGAAGGTAATTAATAATATGGATCTTAAATGAGTGTTCATCTCAAACGAGTCCTAAAAAGTTTTCATTTTTTGTGAATCTCAGCGAGCCAATAATTAAAACTTCGAGACGAGTTTCATAAAATTTCACATGAAATGAACACATTTAAGATACATTTTATTACATGAATACAACAACCTACATTTTGAAGAATCTCATGATTGGCATTAACTAGGCGAAAATTTTGACATCATATTTTTTTCTTAAGATATATATAAAGAACCATATGGTTTGATGAATAAAGCTGTGAAAATCATTCAAATGTATAGACATACATGTATTATTACTATCAACATTAATTACAATATGTAACATAACATGCACTGTAAAAGTCTTAGCTCTTTTGTTTTTCGTAATTACGTTTAGATAAAAAGATAACTGCATAAATCACTTTACAATTACAAATATACTGTGAAATATAAATGGAGACCACAACTTGGCTGTTTATGCTTGCAGTATAGGGTAATGTGTAGCAAATATGTTTTTTTATATTCAGTGATAGACACTTTGTTCAATTAATGTCAAATATTGTTAACCTAATTTCACATGATGTTTGCCCCAGATACTGTACCTAACAGTAAATTAGCATAAATATTATAGCTGTTTAAACATTTATGTTTTTCACACCCAATATCAGCAGAGTAGAATTCTGGATTTATGTATCATACATATGTATTACAGCTGGCAAATATTGAAATCTCAAGTAAATCATTTTCACTCATGTTTCACACAATTAAACATGGTTATTACGAAACTCTGAGGATTATTGTAATATTGTACGTGTGCTAAATTTAGCGGTATCCTAATTTTCGCGTATGCCGCTAAAATGTAACAAATATAAAGTTAAAAATGTCCGAGATGTCATTCTATATACACGTACATAAAGGGAGACATAGCGGTTGCGCGAATTTAAAATTCTGCTTATAAGCCAATACCCCGTAAGTTCAAGTGATGCTCCTAAAAATCACAG
Source organism: Argopecten irradians (assembly GCF_041381155.1). NCBI lineage: Eukaryota > Metazoa > Mollusca > Bivalvia > Pectinida > Pectinidae > Argopecten > Argopecten irradians. The sequence goes on along the minus strand of NC_091149.1, from coordinate 9,096,161 downwards.
ATACATCCGCAATATGTAAGGGGTTATTATCACTGTTGTTATGTCCACCCACAGGCATCTCATTTCACAACTGAAGGTTTTCTGTACGACAGAAGATGATAGATCTACTTTAACCCTTTAAATTATATCAAAATTATCAAAAACGGAATTCGATAGTTGACTGTATGGGTCTAAAGTTGGGCGTTCATCTGCTTAAGTCTAGGTAGGACTGTGTTTGGTCAATCTACACTCTTGAAATGCCTTCAGTTTTGCTATCAAATAGTTCAGAAATGGATATAACGACAGCAATTGTAACCCCTTTAGTATCGAGGATGGTCCAGGGATAGATATAACGGCAGTGATAGTTACCGCCGGATATCGAGGATGCTTCAGGGATGGATATAACGACAGTAATAGTTATACATTGAGAGGTGAAGACGACTCAAATATTTGATCGGTAATTGCTTGCAATAAGTACCTTCAATCTCGCTAAACCAGTAGAACCCGTGATATATCGAGGGTGACACGAGTATGAGTGCCGAACTTTATTAGAAATTAAAAAAAAAAACCCAAATAGGTTCAGTTCGAGAACCAACTATTTGTCTTTGTCCTTTCCTGTGCAAAAACCACCAGAAACAACAATGTATGCAAGTTGACCCCAGAAACAACAATGTATGCAAGTTGACCCCTCACTCCAAATACCATGTCTATGTCATATTGTCAAAAAAGCATTGAATGATTGAACTGACCCGCTGAGCCAGACATATTACTGCCATCATTACGGAATGTTTGCCTATTATAAATACATATATACACTAGCATTTCACAATATTGCGTCTGAAGGTCCAAATCAATCATCCGTCGTTAAGACAATATAACAAGATTCATTGAAAGACCCCCCGCGTGGAAATCGATTTGCTCCAGACAAATTGGTCAAGAGCACTCCTTTTTATATTGTCTATTAATAAAACATTTGTATTACCGGTATCAATATCGTAAAATGTGATGTCATGTAGTAACGTCTTATCTGATTTTTCTATTGATTGCTTATTTTTTGCAAATATAAACAATTTTCTTGTTTAACGGTTAACTATCGCTGATGGCATATATATTAATGTATTCACAGTTTGACTAACATCCAAAATATATTTGTAAATTCATTGACGAACTCAACATAAAGGTTCAAAGAATTATAAGAATTAAGAAATCGTGAAATACAACCTCTATGAATATGTCCCTGATAAGAAAAAACGTAATATTGATCCCATGAATTTACAAATGACTTCCCACAGACGACAAAGTTAACGTTTGCCATTGTCCAAGTTTCCAAATCCGATCAGTCATTAATAATTTTAAAGAAGTTCATTTTACATAACTATGACTAACGATTTCAACATTTCTCTACACATTTTACATATGCATGTACATGTTTTGCCCAAACAACACATTGCATTAAACATTTATGAGTGATGCATCCTAAATACCCAATCAGCAGGCTCCGGAACATTATAACCTCCTTATGAAATCTTCTGCTAAAATTAGGATTTCCTGAAATATGTCTTCGTTGGATTCTGAAGTGCTGTGCAATAGATAACGATAAAAAACGTGTATATAAATGAAAATAGTATAATAAAATCATATTTATCAACCCCATCTGGTGTAATTTACTATATAAATGACCTCTGTAAAGTGGACACCTATCTATAAAGGATAATTTTGCTGTTTAGGGTCCGTTTTTGGCAGATTTGACTGTATATTTAGGTGATTATTTTCTCATATCAAATCTTTCGTGTGTCAAATACCGAAATATTGATATATATATCATGAAAGGGAAAGAGAGAAATAATATGATTTTCATTTGTCGAACCTAAGAGATTAACTAGTGGAATTAACTAGTTAATGAAAGTTATACATAAAATGATACGCACGATTGAATTGTCCTAAGTCATTGAAGTCAAATCACTGAAATAATATTTCTTTCTGTGAATATAATGGCCAACCATTTTAGGATTAATATAAACGCATACAACCGAATGTTACTCAGCCGTGACGTTAACAAAAACGGGTCATCAAATCGCCACACTTACAAATATCCGTATTTCTACGTGTAAATTGAGACCCCCGCAGATATATGACGAAATCGAAACCAGCTAAACAACTTTTAACCCATCTAGTGGGTCTACCATAGTGATTTAAAGCCGCTGCCGGAAATAGGTTCAGAAGAATGTAGCGATTTGTCAGTGGGTGTCGTATGCTTGAACAACTCAAAATAATCTCTTTACAATCCAACTATGATGATATGATTAAGAATTTAATCCATCCACACACCAATTTAAACTCCCTGAAACATAACCATGGTTTATGTTCCATTAACATTGCAAGGTAATCCAGGTCATTTCTATCGGCAGTTCGTTAAACTTGTATTCTCCCGAATTTGTTAATTCATTCTCACTGTGAGCACATCCGGCTTTTAACCGCAGCTTTGTGCCAGACTTTGTCCACTCGAATGACAGTTTAACACACAAAAAATATGGCTTTTTATTTCTGGGATCAAATAACCTCGATTTTGTAATCCTGTTTGCTTTGTGGAACTGTAAATAGTTGCTTTGATGACAGGCTGTTCTGTTTAGTAAGACATGTCATATCAATGCACACGTTAAATTCATATTACACAATGAAACTGCGTACGGGGAAATGATTTTATAAAAAAAAGAAATGCACTTTATATAAATAATTCAATAAATTTAACCAAAAAAAGAAAGAAAGAATAATGACAGTATTTTTGGTAAAACAATACTTCGAAACTTTAAACGTGTTTTTTTTAATATAATTAAAATTAAATCAATTGAAATGGAAATTGATTGACAACCAAATGCGGAATGATAAAGGACTATCGTATTGGTTGTTTACTTATTAAATTGACGTTTGTATGCATTTATGTATTCTTCATTGTTGACTTTCAAATCAAAACTCAGATACTAGTAAATAATATATTACAGATCAACATCCGATTTCAGGTAAATATTCGATTTAATATAGATATTCTATTTTAGATAAATATTCAATTTCAGGTCAACATTTAATTTTAGATAAATATTTAATATCAGATTCAAACTCTATTTCAGATAAATATTCTAATTTAGATAAATATTCAATTTCAGATCAACATTCACTTTCAGTTCAACATTCAATATCAGATTCAAAGTCCATTTCATATAAATACTTCATATCTGATTCAAACTCCATTTCAGATATATATTCAAATTAGACAATTATTCAATTTTAGATATATATTCAATTTCAGGTAAATATTTAATATATTAGATCTCCATTCAATTTCAGGTAAATATTTCATATATTAGATCTCCATTTCAGATAAATGCTAACTTTCAAATACTCAAGAGATCAATAGTCATGCGATGGAAAGCGGTGATGTCCCTTGACAGAAGATTTGAGAACTTGTCAATTAAGAAGTGTCTGTAATTTTCGGTCGAGACAAAATGGAAAAATTGTTGCTACCACTTATGTTGAAACTCAATTCACAATGAAAAGGAAAACAAAATAATAGTGTGCCTCAAATGTTGCAATAAGGTCATACGGTAGAGATACTAGGCATTCATTGGGTAACAGACAGGAAACACTTAATCTACATAATATCTTTTATGTAACCATGAAGTGTAAATTGGTTACACAAGCCTAACAGAGCATCAATGATATGGATTAATGTAGTTATATAAATGTCGGTATTTCTACAACATTGTCATTTATCATCTCAAGTACAAAATAATCTTTTATCATTAGTATATTGATGTACTCATTCGGCGTTTTGATCAATTAGCAAATAATGAATTTATATCAATATCAATCAAATTTTCTAATTTCCAAATACCATACTGATTATTACTACACATATATTTTCAATGCAGTAGACACTCCCTGCTTGCCGCGATTTACATACTAGTCCAAAATACAATTTCCCATATCATATTGTCTCTGTCTCGTTTAAAAACTAAGTTATTAAAAATAGATCTAATATGTTTCATTACAGAACTATAAAACTACAATTTGGAGACTGGCGCCGCTTAAATCATTAAAAAATATCACCGGATATTAAGAAAACAATAACCGGAAGTAGATAAAACGTCACCCGGAGAGTAATTTTCCGGAATCATTAAATATCGCCGTGGCGTCACGTTAAGGACAACTTATTCTATTAGCTTTGACAGGATTTGATCAAGACGCTGTAGATATCGCCCTTCCGGTATGGGGTAGGTACGTTACATTGGGGATTTATATCTTATTGCAAATTAATTTAGCTAAGGCTTTTACAATGAAGGAAGTAATTGTGCTCCCTGCACGAGTTTCCGGAATGAATAACAGTCTATAATTAGAAAAGAAACAAAGTGGCAACATGAACGGGTCTAATTATACCAAATAGTGGGTTGTTTTCGCGAGAATGAAATTTTCGCAATATCGTGGCACGAAAGTAATGATCGCTAACATTAAATCCGCGAAAAAGTAAGAAAGGATTGAATAATATATATCTTTAAATCCATATCGTGAAAATTTAAAATAGTGTTATTTTGATTTTTTTTCGTTTTAGATACTTTCATCTAATGCGAATTGAAATGTTCCCCGAATAATAACATACATTTACATTTTCTTGTTACTTCTACTGTATACATTAACCAAGGAAAAATGAAGTATATGACAATATAATTGACACCCAAAACGTTACCATTATGACGTCACTAATGCATTGACCCAAAAATGAGTTGATAATGTAGATATAAGTATTAAACTATCTTCCTATGGTAAATTAGTTTAATGCTTAAATAAATGTCAAACCAATGAACAGTTCAGAGTTAGATTCTTAAATAGAAAATATGTGCATTCGGAAATATATTGAAAATATGATAACCAACTCGAAATATTGTATTCGTGAAAAAATAGCTGATCGATATTCGAATTGAAACGCCAGTCACCCATGCAATTAAATATCGCTTGTGTCATGTTTTACCAATCTCTGGAGGAAAATCACGTTGACTTTCATTGACAAAATTAAATATTTCATTTAGTGAATAGTTGATATGTCATGCCTATTCCCAGCGGCAACATGATGCTCCAACACAAACAAATGACTGTAGCAGTATAGCCAACCTGTTATTTACATTTCGCAGAACGGGCGCCATACAAACAGGAAGTGGGTATTATGGGAAAGGATGTTAAATACGCAATGCATTTTATTAAAGTTATGTCAAATATATAAAACAGATTTTTAATAAATACAGAATCCTGAACGCAAACAAAACCTGTCGTGACATTAACACATAGATTGGATACAGACATGCCAATCAATTATATGATGTTGTAATTTGATTCCGGATCGCTTCGGTTATATTTCAGGTGAGAAAAACATGATTAATGATTCATGTCATTTTCGGTTAAATGTCATATCGCTGTTTACTCTTGTTATTTGCTTTTGTTACAGTGACTACATTTGTTTCATTTGATGTAATATTAAAATCTCCATCCGAGTGTCTGTGTTACGACATGAGACTCATGTTTAATTACAATGAATTGATAAGTCTTTTTTACAATATCAACTACTATACTGTCAATTTATTTTAAAGCGGTAGTTTAATTTTATTTTGAATTTAATCTTCAAGGGGCTTATTCATGCACAGAGCTATATGATGTAAAAAAAGGTGTTTTCAGTATTAAACCACCGATTTGCGTTAATCTAATCCGTGCTAATAAGTAAGAATTTATTATTTCTCGCAAATGAGCTAAAATTTGACTGCGCTTAAATAAGTGCCTCTTTTGGAAATGGAATTACCTAGACAAAAACGTAACTAAACTTATCTTGTTGATATACTATGTCAATTTGTAAAGACCATATTACTGCTACCGAGAACACAATCTTTAAGGATAACTTTTACATCGAATTTGAGTTTCAAAATCATCAAATAATTTCAATCATCTCGTTTGCGGGTTTCTTTCTGTTTATATCAAAGGTCTCATGCCTGGCTGTACTACTTGAAAAAAATGTGCTGTTCGATGTTGGTTTTGCCGAAATGTTGTGTTGATAAAAGGTTTAAAATTATTGGAACTAAAATATCATGGCGTAAAGTCATTAAAATAACTACATCGATCAAGACTTTAAAAAGTACGTATGTTGGTATCTGAAACTGTGTCAGATAAAGGCGATATGTATAAAAAAAATCATTTGAAAAAGAAAACGTTCGAATATACATATTTTTTTGACAGTAAAGCCGAAGGCAACAATATTTACTTACATCTAATCTTGGTTTGTTTAGCATTGGTTTACTTTCATCTAATGTTTGTTTGTTTAACATTTGTAGCATAATTGGCAGTAATCATAATCCGAGTCGTGAATTATCACTACTAATGATCAAAATTACCAATAATAACATCATCACATGTACATCAACTGACCAGTCCATACCAGAAACATTTAATCAATTACATAACTTCTTCTAACATTTCCAACACACTTTTATAATAACATCTGTAATTATCACCTATAACATGGGTTATCAGAGTGCAAACTTATTATCAGTGTACACAAAAGGGCAAATAACTGAAGGTCGGGGACATTGTATAATTGACACCAAAACAACGCATGTATAAAGAATTTCCTCGGGTTGGAAATTATGGTTTTGTAATGATATAGTTATAAAACCAATGTATATTAGTACATTCTGAATCAAATACTGACGCTTATCGTCAACGACGTCATCGATTTGGAGGTATTGCGATGTTCTTGAGACAGGAGTGCTGTTAAAATGTTTTTAAAAAAAAAAACAAAAAAAAAACAACAACAACTGATAAATACGTAGAAAACAAATCACTAAAATTGCACCTATACTGTGAAATGATGTGTGATATATTTTTTTATATTTCAGTATGATGAAAAAAAACTAATAAAATCGGATTTTTTTTACACTGTGACAATCCCAGAATAACATTTCTCTGACTACGTATACATGGACACCACTATTGTATACTGGGACGTCCGTCCTTAACTTGGAGTTCCGTCCTTGAATGACCTTGTTTATATATAGGTGTTCAGTACAGATATACGAATATTTGATTCTGTTTTATATTTAATGCATGAAAACAAAAGTTATGTAAATCAATTGTTATACAACGCGTGGAAATGTGTATGGAATTCGAATACATGACAATTTAATAGCTCGCAGATGTAATTTGTTTTACAAATTATAGTTTGAATATTTCAGTACAGTCCTTTGAAGTTAAGGGTACGTTGTCAGTAATGGCACCCGCTCGATAATTCCGCAATCGAATATCAATCATATCATTCTAAAAAGACCCTAACTTACCAATTAAACTAATCGTACAGAACAGGGTCATCACAAATTAACATTAGAAACAAAAGCAATCCTGTTTTGTTATCAGAAACATTTCTAACCGCAATGCATTATGCATTTAATTCAATATGACAATCAATAATGTCATTTCTGCACTAGTAACCATGTTAGGACATAAAAAATACATAAAAAGCAAAAACACAAAATTAAAAAAAACACCACCCGAAAGATAATTATCACTTAAATAAACAAAATACTAGCATTTAAAATGACAATGGATTTCATTGCACTAACAACGTCAATGAATATCAGCAGGAAAAAAAAACCTTCATAAATCAGTTCATTAATACTATTAATAAAGAGGAATTCATTCCGTACATGACATCCATGTTCGGTTTCTAGAGGTGATCGGTTTTGAGAAGGTTCGGTTTTGGGAGGTTCCACTGTACGTGTAAATTTTGTGCCTTCCATGTGAAAAAAGTTCGGCATTAAGCATTATTTAAGTGATTGAGTAAGTAAAATATCCATCATTCATAATATACTCTTATATTATATTAAATGGTAATTAGATTATCAAATATATACCGTTTTACTTTTTATATTAGTTGTGCGTGAAAACTATGAGTCAGTTGTTTTTCGCATACATAACTAATAAGGTCACTTTCATGGGTCCAAGCTGACCATTTTGATCACATTGTGACTTGTGCTTAATATTTTATTCAATTTAATGAGTCAAATCGCTTGACCTCCTTCATTGCATGAACCAAAACCTCGTCCAAACGCTTTTTGAAATATCATTTTGCCTATTCACCTATGTACTAACTCATTGATATAGTTTGATGAATTCAACGACCCTTTAACAGCCATGGTCCATTCAAAAACGTGCCTGGTAAAGATGGTGGAGGGATGATCGGATTCCACCTGGGGATGTAGAAGCGAACGAGGGCTTGTGGTAATAGCTTAACCGCCACACTGTCCACAAATTTGCACCCTTTATACTCCAGGGGTTCTGATCACTTACGATATCTACACCCCTGGACTATCTCAAAATAAAACTGAAGGCAGCTCAGAGGTATACATCTGGGCCAATCACAGGCCAGAAAAATATCCTTTGAAGACTACATCGAAAGCGACGCCATACTTCAAAGTACTAAGTCAACCACAGTGTACCGTTATACGGCTCTTTTGATGTACATCAAATAACTAAATTACCTGTTTAATTCTGTTGCCTGCAGTTTTACTATGAGATAGTCCAGGGGTGTAGAGATCGTAAGTGATCGGAACTCCTGGAGTATCGAGGATGCCCATTTTGGAAGCACGCCATTCCTACAAATAAAATAATATAATGACGTTTTAATTCTATACAGTGCCGTATGATTCACTAGCTCGAGTCAACTAGCACAATGATTTTTATTGCCACTAAAGATTACAACTGTAATAGCATTAGCAGGGCACTGCCCTGAACACATGGCTAATAGGATCCCCTTCCCTACTGCTTTAGATGATTCTAACAATGCTGTCTGTATTAATATTATATCAGTTGTACATCTGGACTTTTCACGACACGGTTGACCTGTTACGTAGATGTTAGGGTATCACTGTTTAACACGGTATGTTAGTCAATTGTATCAGTATAATACCTGTACAACAATGCATTGAGGAAAAAATAACACAAATCGATAATGAAACAGGAGGACTTATTCACATACCTATGATTATCTCTGGATTGCCTTGCTGAACCATGCCGAAAATGAAACAAACATTCTGCACCGTATGTACCTTTAATTAATCAATTAGAAAGCATTGTTATGAAATCGAAAAACAACGAAATTATCTTATTAATTAAAGATGCTCCACCGCCGACAGAGCATAAATGATAATCATCATTCGAACAATTTTGTGTTTAATCGTGTATATATATGCCTAATTAACACAAAAAATAATATAAAATAATTTATTTTGCCTTTGGTGCATGCGCAATTAGTACTTCATGTCATATAGAATATAGTGCCACGGAATTTTTTCGGGATGCAATTAATTATTTTTCATATCTTAAACTTCAAGTAAAATTAGAAGCTCAAACTTTTGTAACAGAAGAAAATACTAAATCGTCTGCTCCTGTTTTTGATAGTGAAAAAATACCATTTGACAGCGGTGGAGCATCTTTAATTTTATTGAGTACTCAATAGATATTGTTCTTACTGAGTACTCAATTCATCGATCGATGTATGTGATTCATTGACATTCAGTTAAATAAATTCCTTGGATATAAACTTGTGTTATCAATTGTTGTTTTTATTTTCGAGGGATTATGTTTGCGAATCAGTTTTTAACATTTGAAAGCGTTAATTATATAATAAAGTGTAAAATTCAAACTATTATTTGAAAGAAATGCGAGGTATTAAATTTCGGATTTGTGGGTGATTCAAAGAATGTAGTTTTGGAATTTCATTTCTCATCATTTTTTTTTGTCTTAGTGTGTAGTTGAGTCTGTCTGATGTCCCATGAACAGAATATTTCGCCCCACCCCCTCCTTAATTGTTTGGTGTTATTCATCCTGACTTACAAATATGAACACATTATTCTACCTATCAGAAATTGAAATCTACCGCACAGGTCAAGATGTGTGAAATGCTATCATGAAAGTCATCACATGTGGTTGAATTATTGAAAATTAAAAGGGGACTATGTAAAGTAAAAAGACTTTTCGTTGCATATTTAATAAGAAAAAGGCTAAAAAAGAGCACCCTTTGGGATGTCACAGTTTTATCTCTTTACACGAAGTAACTCAGGAGGGCCATTCTGGTCGCTAGGAAATCGCTGGTTTGAAATCAATGGTGTAAATGTGTACTTTAAACACCTGGAACATCTGAAACAAGACACATTATACCGCTCTAAAAGAAAAACGCGTAAAACTGTCATAATGTATCGAATATCAAGCCAAAAACTACAGTGTATAAGCAGTCTCCCGAGTTTGAGATTCGCGGAGCTGGAAACAGATTGCGGGTGATGTGAGCAACAAGCACATTGTCGACTTCAGCTACTTAGCGGAGTCGTTTTGATGGGTGTTCGATCTCTTACCATTAGCGGAATGGCATCACATTCGGATAATGATGAGTGGGTGATTTTTCATGAAATAAAATGTCATGTATTGTTTTTAAATCTATTTCTAATCACGGTTCCGGTTCATGTACTTGTTGAGATGACGAGTATCATCATTACAATTGTATTAGAAACAATCAAATGACGGCGTATGAATATCACGTTGTGGACGAAGACCTCTGTAGTGTCAACGTAGGCGTCAAGTTCACGTGTGTAATTTTCTTTTTATATCGAAAGATTAAATGACGTTTTCTGGTAACGATTACTAGAAAATTTATTTTTGGATTAGAATTATATTTCCATAGCAGCTCGAATTACGTACATGTTGTTAAGTTCGTTTTAAGGATTAAAGGTTAAATGTCAGGGTCACTTTTGCCGGAAATAACACATTTGTGTTTGGTTTCCTTGTTTATGTTCGAATTAAATTAGCATTTGAATGTTTGAGAAACGTTTAGTAGTGAAAAATAATTTTTGTTGTCAAGATAAAACCAAAATGTAAAATGTAATAGAAATGTAAAATAAATGACATCCTTTTGACTAATATCCACCAAAAAAAATTAGTGATGTAGATTCAGTGATTGTCAATTTTTTCAAAATATAATGCATACACGAAAATCATTTTTCTTATATCATATTTTCAACCCACTCACACTCTCCGAGCGAATTCTCCAAACTCACTTACACTCTTCCGACTCACTCCCGACCCACTCACACTCTCCCGGCCAACTTTCCCGACCAACTCACACTCTCCAAACTCACTCGCCAACCTTGCCAATTCTCACGACCTATACACACGCCCCCTACTCACTCACACCTCTTGGTCAACTACCTCAATTCACAGTTCCCCGGCTCACTCACAGTCTCGCGACCCACTTACACTCTACGGACTTACTTACACTCTCCCGACTTACTCACACTCTCCCGACTCACTCACATCCAGCTGTCTAACTCTAGCGACCCATACACACTCTCCCGACACACTCACACACTGACCAATGAATGACAAATTAAAAGCATCTTGAGCACGGTCAAGATCTATATTTGAATGAACCGTCTTTTAGATGATATCATTTGCCCAATAGATAATTTGAAAGAAACCTTAAAATTCTTTGTCAAAACATTGTTGATCGATAGAGCCAAAGAGCTTTCTAAGCCAATAATTTCTAGTTGATATCACGATAAAATATCGAATATCATGTTTTCAATAAAATAAAAAACACCTTCATATCCTAATGCCGTGATACTCTTTAACATTGATGTATCATCTGTTTAGGTCGACTTCCGGAAGCTCCATCGCTCTATTGAAGGAAACGATTATTTGGAGTAAGCCCGCTTGCGTCCTTAGATGTCGTCAGTAGCCTTTTCACAACTTCCGGTGACATTGATGGGACGCCATTTTGTGATAAGATACATCATTGCTTCTTCAGTACCCCGTAGCGGGATACAATCAGTGTGATGATGCTATCAGCCCCGAGAACAGATGTGTGGCGATACCATATATCTGTAACTGTCCTATCAACAGGTAGTATCTATCCGCCCATGTGAGAATGATTTTTTCTTTGATATCGTTGATTTTTAAATCAATTCTGATTTCATCATCAGTACATTAGTACCCTAACAATGTTATCCCTGCTAATGCATTATTGTTGTGTATTTTACCATATTTATTAATTATTTTATCTATATTCTGTGAAAGTACAGTCACGACGTTTTCTTATTAATTAATAATGTATTATCTTAATATTTCTAAACAGTTCATTACGACATATCTTTTTTTTGTTTGAGTTTACTAGTTCGCTCATTGCTGTCTCTTCTAATTCATTATTGTCTTTTTATTATTTTTAATCATTTTTGTGTTATATTAAAGAACCTTCACGACTTTTTTTAAAATTCATTTACTAATGATTTTAATTAATAACTCTAAATAGTTCATAACAAGCAGGGTCACGTTTTTCAATTTTGATACCATCATTATTGATTTTTACTTTAATAAGCTCACATAAATGCACATGGCAATAATTTCTCCGGTCTCGTGGTTGAAAACAACACTTTTATACGCGGGAGCTCAACTTTAAAATATAAAAATAGACATTATCCCAGCAATCGACTATTAGTTACAAGTCCCTCAAGGGCGATGTAATATACCTTACATAGTGTACAAGTATGTGTTGTACACTATACATTAGTAAATGAAAGAACTATTAAGACATCTTAAGAAGTGACGCTTAAAAACACTTTTTTATTTTGAGCGAATCTTGTACAGTCACCTTCGAAAGGATATGGAATAGAAGCGATCCTGTCACAATCGTATCATCATATTTAAACATCCTTGACAACCATGATTGGGACTAACTTTGTCTTGTATACGCTTTGGGACCCGCGTATTGACAAGGAGCGGTTCCGGTGTCGTAACAACAAAGTCCCATACTGTCATTGGTGACAAGAGACAGAGAAATGTAACAGCCTAGTGCCTTACAATGATGAGGATATAATTGTCTGGGAGAAAATACTTATTATTGACGCATGCGTTACCTCAACACCAGACATGACAGTTCATTGAGTTTGATAAGGTTTTCAGAAAGGATAGCAGCTTACCATGTGAAATTGTTGCGCTGCGACTGGTTGATTCCACTAAGCCGTAGTTAATTTAGAAAAAGATCATAAGCACACTGTATAATGTCTATTTAAAACAGATGTAACTCCCTCCGGTTTCCTGGTATAATTCATTTACTAACAACCTTGAACGGAATGAACGAAGATGAGACTTTTCATTTGTTGGAAAAGTCAACCGCCGAATCGTACGTCGTAATGACGGAGAGGATATTGATCAGAACGGTTTAGCCTTGAAATGAAGGATCACAAACCGACATCGACAACGACTGTTTTGGGGATAACTACTCAGACGCTATCGGTCAATAGCGAACATACGACAACTATCCTACTGAAGATTTCATTGTTAGAGTAAGAATTCCGCGGGTTCATTTATTGAAAATTGTGCACGTTTAATCGTTAAGTAATCGTATTTTCTGTTCTACATACATTCCTTCTTTACGCGTAATTATCGACATGTTGGTCAACGTTTCTATCTATGGATATATTAAAAGCGATAGTTATTCAAAAGTACACGATAAAAAGAAACGGCATTTAAAGGCCCATTTACTTTCCAAAGCAGTTTTTTTATTTTTAAAGTAAAAATGTAAAATGAGACTTATCATTTTGTACAGTTGCAAAAGGTATTAGCTACATTAACTGTTAACACTTCATGCACGTACCCAGCTCCTTCTGAACAATTTAATTGAAATAATTTCACACCGCAGGTCGTTATATAATTCCCGCCGTCGCCCTAATTACCGTGCGTTATCACTGCGCCATACGGCATAACAGCCAATGTAATCATCACTTTTAACATATATTACACATGATGACATCTATATCAGTTTTCTTTTATGTTGCTTTTATGAATATTGTGTTTTTTGTTTGTTTCATAATTTTTATCAAAGTATTCCGAATCATAATCGCTCATCTTGACTTTGATTTAGTCCTGTCTCTGCATGATTTACAACAGGATTTTTTTTTCAACATTCTCCTAAATCATGAAAAAAATAAGAAAGATGCGGATATTGGGCCTTTAAAGTAAAAATGTAAAATGAGACTTATCATTTTGTAGAGTTGCAAAAGGTATTAGCTATATTAACTGTTAATTCTTCATGCACGTTAACCAACTCCTTCTGAACAATTCAAATGAAATAATTTCACACCGCAGGTCGTTATATAATTCCCGCCGTCGCCCTAATTACCGCGCGTTATCACTGCGCCATACGGCAAAACAGCCAATATAATCATCACTTTTAACATATATTACACATGATGACATCTATATCAGTTTTCTTTTATGTTGCTTTTATGAATATTGTATTTTTTGTTTGTTTCGGAAACTTAGAGGGACGTTCAATCACATGTCGTTATGACTGAGACCAAATACCCCCTCCCCCCAAATAAACCGACGTACGTATCACCAATAACTACGTGTAAATCAACAAGTGTGGACATCTAATATCAACAGGCAATTATCAAAGTCAAAAGTAAAAATTAAAAGAAAAAAAAACCAAAAAACAAAAAACTGGTATGCTGTCAAGTCCCACATATAAAGTTCATGCGAACTATTGAAATCAACGATTTTCATGTAATTTAGGTGACTTGTCTTGTTTATGACCATATATTTACACTTGCTAGGCTTGATCACTATACGCAAGTACTAGCCGATTTTGTTTACCATAACTGCATGGTAACATTGAACTTTGAACTTGCGTATGAAAATGTTCTATGCAACGTAAAGGGGCTACTTTTTTTAAAAGAAACACATGGCTTTGTTTACATTTTGACGTAACATTACGTGTATATTGTTGTTTTTCATAGAATTTGGGGAAAATGTAAACAATACATATATGTTTTATATTTATATATGATACAAACATTTTTGAAATGAACAATTGTATGAAGAAACGGGAAAAAATATCCCGACCGGGGCGACGTGCAGCGCTTTCATTTTTGTTAAAAATGATGGATGTCAAATGTAAACATTACCTCTGTGTCTGTGTCCTACGATCGAGTCTTTGGGGTTGACGGGCGTGAGACCCTCTGACAGAGCTAGGTCAGTTATAAACATATTCTCTTGTATTTGTTCTTTGAGAATTTAATTATGTGTATTATAAAACATGCACCGCTAGTAATCCACGTGTTGACAGTCACACGTCACCACAAATACAATGTATCCATCGAACACAAGTGAAGTTGTTCCATCTTATAGATGGCGATGGATCTAAGCGTAGATTATATAATCACATGGCTTCGAAGGATGTAATATCGTCAAGTCAGACGACAATCTCAAACAAACTTAGCTACTTGAACATCGGTGTTTTGACAACTTCGGAAAACTCCACTGTGTAAGCGTGCGTCAGCCTCGCCTCGCTGCACAATAACGGTCACCGAGTTCACACATGTGGCCGAGTACAAATACTTTATGTTATTACGCTATATATTAACTTTTAGCAAAATTGAATACCTATTTAAAGTTCTGATATGATTAAATAAAATTATCTCTGAAATTTACTTTGTTTGTCATGTTTATTTTACACTAAAATATTGTTTTTTTTCGTCGCGGATGAATAATTTTATCTTACGTAAAGAGTCATCATTCGCTGTTCAATTGAGTAATTATAAGCTCCTCCCACTTTTGACCGACTTTTATTGAATAATTACGTCACTTTCAAATGACGATTTTATTGCATAAAATGTAAATAAAAAGTCGTGTGAGTGTAAATATAGGGATTGGATTTCGTTTTTATGTTAACCATGCTTGTATGGAGCAATTCCTCTAAGAATATATTCAATATGGGGCGCGTATAAGCGCCCAATAGAATATATTCTTAGAGGAATTGCTCCATACAAGCCTGGTTAACATAAAAACGAAATTCAATCCCTATAGCAAACAAAAGATCACAAAAATGGCAGGACGAAACTTACAGCAGTTATCGATATCACCAGATAGTGTTACTTGTCGTAAAACTTCTTAATAATTCAAACATATAAATTACACTACAAATTGTAGTAAATTACATGAACGATATCAAATTCATGGAAAGCTAATAATTTATTATGATAAGCTGATAAAGTAACCATTTCTTTCGTAGAGATATTATTTATGTATGAAACGAAAGACTATACCGCAGCCTCCCAAACAATACACACGCTATATATCCGGATCAACTTACCAATCGTTGTTTCCGGACAGTATCGTTATTTGTAGTAGATGCTGGTCACAAATTGTCACATTGAAACAGACACAACAGTTTCATTTTTTACCAGATGGCGTTAGTAACAATAAGTGTGAATAACAGGGCATTGAAATTAAAATAATCGGTCATTGATAATTTAAAAGTATGAATTACACCAGGTAAAAATAGAACATGTAATAAGGAAATTGATATAGAATCAAAGATGAACTTACAGCATTAGACATTAAAGTATTTAGAAATTAATACCGGGGTTATCAATGAATATTTTGAAAAGTCTAAAATGGGAATCGATTCAAAGCGAAACCATTTCATTATAAATGAGCATAAAAATGTATGAAAAATATGAGCGCGCAAATTGCTAAAATGACAAAACAAAAAAATATAATACTTCTCGACTTACACGTGTCGGCTATTTATATTATTTATTAAAAAAGCCACTATGATAGTATATTGATTAGAACGATTTTGTTTGATTCTGTCTAAAGTTACGCATTGTGCTATTAGTATGGTCATGGTAGAATTAATAACGTCCCCTCTAAACAGCACGAGTTATCGATTTGATTGTCAACAATGTATTCGTTTGGAGAGCTAGAAACAAAGCTATTTTCGCAGTGACCTAATTTTGCGTTTGTCTGACTAACAACAATTTAAGAGCAGCAATGTACAATTAAGGTACACATGGCATCATAGTTGATATTATTTTGCGGCAATTCAATTTCGCAAAAAAAAATCGCTAATTTAAATCGCACGTGACAAACGTTGCATTGATACATTTCGACAGTGTTCATTATTTTTGTCTTGTGTTGATACTAAATATGTAAGGTAACTTGGAGTATCAGCCGTTAGCTTATAAGTTTAATATGTTCCACCGCTAACAATTGATATTTTTTCTCTATCAAAAACAGGAGCAGGCGATTTAGTATTTTTCTTCAGTTTCAAAAGTTGCTTACTTGACACCATTACCACTATTGTAGCTTCTAATTTTACTTCAAACTAAAATATATAAAAAGATAATTATTTGTATCATGAAAAAATATCTGGCACTATGTTCTATATGCAATGAGAACTGATTGTGCATGCACCAAAAGCAAAACAAAGTATTATATATTGTTTTTGTGTTAATTAGACACATATATGCGCGATTAAAGGTGAAAAAAACAGAAGGGACATGGAAAATGAGATAATACGCTAGAAACATTTGTATGTCCTATTAAAACATATATCAGTTTGATATTTGCTTATATTTTGTCTCTAAATAGTAAAATTAATGAAATCAATCTTCACATCTTTTTGACGACAGATTTTTTTCTATGACTTACCTCCCTTGAGTTCCGATGAGTTGTGACGTCATCTGAGACAATCAACTAGCGGAAGCCGGTGTGCCGATCGCGGAACTGTCAACATGCATGTGGGTTTTAGCCACAGGTCTTAGGTCTTACACACAGAAAAAAATATGTTATATTCCGACTTATTGGGTAGCATGTTTATCCCCTACATAATGACACATTATTGACGTCATAACCTATAAAATGACGTCACTATATGTAAATGATGATGGCATTAATGTCGTGTACATATATCATGTAGAGTATCATGTGGGGGTTAAACATAAGGTCATTTTTCACGAATGAATAAGTATTACTTTCCTTTTCAGTCCACCCTGGAGTAATACGACTGTGCATGTATGTAATTTATAGTTTACACATAAAATTAAACGGGGAGTTTTGATATACATACTGGTAATTTTTTGTGCAAAATAAAATTGTAGTGAAAATGGACAGTTATTGCGGCCCACCTCCTTAGACCTACGTTTTGATGAAAAAAATCATCTGTTACAAACATACGCGCATGATTAAAAGAAAAAAACAAAGGGTCCTTCTGCACAGTTTTCATACTTCCTTTTAGAGATTCTACTACATGTATTTAAAAAAAATGTGTATAAGTCTTAGCAAGACAATTAATTCATTATTACATTTCTTTGTGCATGTACTTTGAGTTACACAACAATGTGCCGATGGTGTGAAGCCGGTATGTTCAGATCGAGCAGGGTTGCATAATGATATGACGACATTCACAATATTATCATTATATAAATGCATGTAATTTAAAATCGAAAAATTACAATGTTAAGAACGCTTTAAAATCATCATAATACATCGTAAAACTCGTCACAGCCATTGTTAATAGTATGCTCGCCAATTTCGCCCGCAATTTGCGTACTCATCAATTTCCTGTTATATTCTTCATAGTACACTTGCGTATATGTAGAATACGATTTTTTCCGATTTTTTTTATCTAGACCCTAAATCGTCTCATAATGGTCAATAGGCTATCTAGCGTGTCCATATTGATACAAACTAATTCTCAAATCCCTGTGGACTGTTCGTATACTTTTGAAATTTTCCAAAACTGCGCACGGTTAGATAATACAATGAAGAGGTCTTGTAAATGATTTGTCTTTTATAAGAAATAGGTTGTTTCATGGCCCTGTGTTAGTTGAACTATTAAACGTGCATATCTTGTCCACGAGTACATGTCGTGCATATTTGGCCATTGTATCTAGTATCTATGTTTTGTCCCGTCTTTTTTTATCGGTCGTGCGTGCATTATTACTACTGTACATGTTATTCTATTTTCGTACACGGAAAGCCCCGAAATTTTGTCGAATAAATCCGAAAAACTTATTACAGAACTTTAAAAAATAAATAAGCCTTATCCTTTCTGTGCGGTGTTCTGAAGGATTTCCAAATAGGAAATAGAGGTATGTAGTACATACATACATGAGGCGGGAAAGAGGCACGTTTGTCGCGGTATGATAGGGGTTTTAGAAAAGTTATGAAGGATGTCGGGGTCTACTTTTATAAATATGCATTATATGTATGTACATGTAGCATATGTAGTGTCATTTTTGTTTTGGTCCATTTTCTTGTAAACTTTTATTTCTTCTTGTTGATATACACTTTAAAGTGTATGTTTAGAGTTTTAATTTACAGACAAAAGTCAACCGCAACCTCCTCGAACCTGAGTTGACACACACGGACACGATGTCAAATGACTTTTGACCTAAAGAACATAACAATTTTATAGCCCAGAATATAACGATTAGAATGAGTAAACGATCGTTTTTATTATATCAGGGTATGTTATAGATTGTATACTATATATATATATATATACGGATACATTTCCACTTATCAATATAGCAACTACACGTAGCGCGACTGTTTTATATATTTATAATCGCCAATACCGCAACACTGTCCCATTGAATTTCCCGGCTCTTGTCACAGCTGTTGGTCTCAGATGACGTCACGAATCTACGGCCACCTGGTGATATCAGGGGCGATAAGCGATGCGATCGTTCTAGACAAGGGTGTTTATGGACTTCGTTTCAAGCACATTTTATTGAAATTACGTCAAATACAACCTGTATTTTTTGTTGGAAATCATAAAGTGCATCACAATAATCAAATATCAACACAAAAATAGCATATTTAAAATATGTATTTATCACCTTTAAACATTAGTTAATGTTCGAAAGATGAGTATCGTTTATGCTCTGTCGGCAGTGGAGCATCTTTAAGCAATTGAGTATCTTATCAAAGCTATGATGTCCGTTATATAATTTTGGAATAATATTTCAACTCTTAGTGAATGTCGTTTTTACGGACAAGCGGATCTCTTTAAACGGATAAGGTACCTGCTAGACAATGTTTGTGTTATATCGAACCACTAGTTAACGTTTACGGACTAGCAATTATTAATTTCACGTTCAAAGATCATAGAATATAAATACTCATTGCACCTTTTGAATTGAGTGGTAAATAAAAGCAGAATCAATATTGTTTGTATACTGTGTACTCCCACTCAAAACTATTGTAATTAATTTCTGGTAGAAGTGAAAGTAAATATAGACAAACAGTTTTTCTTTTGTACACGTAAAGTGAAATGTTGTACATAATAATTAGACAACAGTTATCAATAATTCTTATCGAAAACAATTTCCAATACAAACAACACATGCCATTTTTTTACTCCAGAAATAGCAAACAAGTATAATTTCCTTTGATCTGTTCGATTGTTATTGCGTGTGGACCATTTTAATTCGTTTGTTCCACTTTAAAAGTCTATATTTGGTATGGTGATATAATGTAACAAATGTGTTAACGAAGACGAAAGGATGTATTTGTAAAGTCCCATGCCATCATTTTCAATTCATAGCCAAGAATTTTACTAAATTCTGAGACTGTCATATTTTATAGGGAGAATTTACAGTTATAATGTGTTCATGTAAAAAAACCATTTATTATTCTCTATTAACTATCATACAAGTTTTTATAAGACTTTTTTCTAGTATATTCAATATATGAAACATTGCATTATATTGTTTTGACAAGGTTAAACTGCCCACTCACTGTTCATTTCCACTTCGATAATACATAGAATCATCAAATGTATTTTAAATAGCAGCTCTCACAATATATCCCCGATGCACTACTTATAGTTTTATTTGTAAAATGCGAATCTTAATGTTTGATATAGTTAAACTGTTTGATAATAATGTAAATTTTGTATTTTTGTATATTCTGCCCTAAAATCACGAAACAAATTTAGGTCTAAGCATTCTTACATTTAGACATAGCCAACCGAAGATGACGTTACAAAATGTCACCTTACTTTTGATTGGCTAGGTTTAAACTTAAGTCATGATCCCGGAGACATAAATAACCGTTCAAAAATATCACTTTATTAAATTCAAAGTACATTGGGAAAAATTGGAAATTGAATGCAACAAGCAGAATGATAATTGTTTTGTTCAATCTGACGCATCCATTATATCAAAAACAAATGCAATTGATAATTTACATGAGAACAATAGCTCAATGAATGAAAAGTTCTGATCGCTATGACAGGTACCTGCTGTTTCAAAAATAATGTTAATCGACGGGAAAATATTTCAATTTCCTTATATATAAATTATAATGCATTGTTGAGCTTCGCATTAGTTTTCAAATTCAACACATTTATGGAAACATGGCGGATATTCTGACATGATAGCATTGATTTTAGCATAATGCGTCAGTCATTTCATATCCCCATGGTAGATGTATTGCATTCTGTGACAGTCAACACGAAATATGAATTATAGAACACTGTATCGATTTAATATAATATTAATGTGGCATTTCATGTCTGTGTAATATACACACCCGTACATGTCATACTGTTATCAGGTATCATTTAGCGGTAATGATATTTTCTGTTTTTTAATCAGAAATTCCATTACTTCTACGGAGGTTATTGAAAATGCAAGGAATCAGCATTGCACCAAACAAAAATTTGAGTGCCTCATGGTGCGATTAAATTGTATTGTTGGTAACTCTTCGATAAAAAAAACCATAATGATTAATCATTTTAATTGTAATTCAATAAAAGAGCATTAGTTTTTAATTTCAATGTGTCAACCGAATTCATAGTGACATGATTCTAAATTTGATATTTAATATTTGATAGATTCGCCATGACGGATATAGGCTATAAACTCCTTATGTGCGGTAAGATGCCACCAACACTAAAAATGATATTTTGCTATGCACAGTAACTCTGTAAACTCTGCTGGTAATGCAATTCCACCAATAGGGACACCAGTCGTGTGAGAAATCGTGTCTGCTCCAATGTTTAGCCGATAGCTGTCAAATTCATAACTGTCACTATATGATTTAAATCCTTGTAATACAACAGATTAATCCAACGTTTTATTTACATTGTGCTTGTGGTGGTAGACCTACCAATTAAATACATCCCTTTGATGATAACTCTGAGAACTATTGACCAAGGTGAAGTGCTGTGTCAATCCGCGGTTAATATGAACAAGAAGGATTTCACAGATCATGAGAAGTAGCAGTGGGGTTATTAGGGTTCTACCAGTCATAGCTATTGTGGATATCAACATCATCAATTACCAGCGAAATGACAGCGGATTAATCTTCTGTTTTTGCATATTACAGAGTAACCTCCCTTTCGGGTAGGTTTCCATTGTGACGTCATTATTTTGTGAGCCCAACCCACGCAGTTTTCTCTGAAAAGTATGACATCATAACCAATACCTACCTGCAAGGACATATAACTCTGTAGTAGGAAAATACGGATTAATGGTAACAAAGGCTTTTAATGATTGTCAACAGAGACATATCTCTTAGATTTATTGTTTTTGTTCTAAAATGTATTTCGGTTAAGTTAAATACGTTTATTAGTCATGGGTATTTATTTATCTTAAGATGTCTACTTGGTATTCTACTTATAACGTCCTAGTGTCATTTAGAGACGTTCCAGGTTTAAGGATATTATAACGATGATATTTCTTGTGGTCATCAGGTTGTCACTGAAAAATAAACAATGCCAGTTCGTGTAATCAATAGGTTGTCAGTGGTGCAAACATCTTTCTGAGGTCGAATTGCTTATCTAAGATGTGTAGTTGGTTTTGATAGTTTAACGTCCTATTAACAGTCAGTGGTGTTTTAAGACGAGTCACGCTTAGATTGTTGAGGAAACCCGAAGGACACATATGAAGATGACATCTTGTGTGATCATTTGATAATCAGTGAAAACCTGTCTAAAGGTTGAAATTTTTATGTTAATATGTATTTTTGGTTTGATAGTTTAACATTTTATTAAGGCTAAGTTTAGGACATGCCTTCCTTAGGTGGTTGCGGAAACCCAGAGGAGTTTGAAAGTGTGACAATGACATTTCGCGAAGTCGATATTTCGATATTCAGTGAAAGCTTGTCCCTGAGATTGAAATGATTTTTAAATGTATGTTTGGCTTGGTTTGGTGTGTTGTGATGAAAGAATTTGATGGTTCAGGAAATCCAGAGAACTCGGAAATAGAACGATGACATCTCATGGAGACTTAAATAATTTTGGTCTAATTAAAAAAGTCATGAAAATGGATGCATCGCAGAATATAATGATTTTACAGTACTGCTCATCTGCAAACAAAACGTGACGAAGATATACATATAAATATATCGTTTTCATTCGACATAACATTTTCGATTTAATGGATCCACAGTGCTGCTCAACCGCAAGCAAAATTTGACTAGCCGAAGATAAACACTTGAGATATAAGAACATCCACATTATCTTAGACACAATTTCGAATAAAGTTCTTGAAATGCAGCATCGATCATTTAATCAGGAAATATCGAATTTTCATCAGGAACCAGTCTGTGTTTAATTAGGATTCAAATCTAAAGTAAATGTTTAATTCAAAATAAGAATTAAAGTAACGAAACAACAGTCAAATTATTGTAAATTGCGTACAACAAAGTTCAGAAATAGAAAGCACAATTACTGGAGCAGCACAAACGACGTAGTTTTACATTGATGGTGCTAATTTACCTAAACCAAGGGGAAATGATGTTATGTAATCAAAGCGATTTACGTTGTCGTGAATACGTATGACCACGTGATCAATGTAAGGGATTGGTATGTTCACACACACACACATTCACATATATATAATGTAGCTACATGTACTTCATGATGATTGTATTTATGAGTTTAGCTCTATGCCATGGAGCAGTTCTAGACTTAAAGTTATATGTGCCGTATGTTTCATAGTCACGAATCAAGAAGAGCTTTTGATATATTATTCAACTCCAAAAGTTTCCAACATTTTGAGAATTACAATACTTTCAATGTATAGGTTTAAATTTTACAAGCACAAAAGAGAGCTGAAAATGATTTTTGGCAGTACTGCCAAAAATCATTATATTAACATCTTTAGTGTAGTGAAATGAGTTCATACGGTCAGACCATGAAGCCATATTATTGTCCACAATTTCATTGCACATTTTTACAGTATTATTAATAATTATAAAGTGATTTCTGAAGGTATATTTCCATCTAAACGTGTATAAGGCATAAAAAACAAGAATTTCATATTGCATAACCTATGTGTTCCAACTAACGTTTATAAGGCATTATATATGTTTGTCTGTCCATTTGAATGATTTTCACAGCTTTATTCATTAAAACTTATGGTCTTAAATAGATAATTGAAGAAAAAAATAACATGTCCAGATTTCGGGCACCGTTACGGCACATATAACTTTAAGTGTTTGCTTAGCCAATCAAAAATGACGTAACTTTTTGTAACGTCATCTGTGATTGGCTAAGTCTAAACTGATTTAGACATAATGATTCATGATCTTGGGGTCGGAAATTTCAATATCATCATTCCTACACGAAGTATAATTTTTCTTTTTTTTTTCTTTTCTTTTTCAAAAACTACAAAATCCTTGACTCAATGATACAAGCCATTATTGCTGTGTGTAGTAGGTGTCATAACAAACACCGTCATAAACGGTTGAAAAAATATTACCATTATACAATTAGAGCTTGGAGAATATCATATGCCTACTTTGTGAATATCAAGCAAATTATTCCGTCTTTGCATATTACAGAGTTGACTCCCTTACGGGTAGGTATCCATTACGAGGTCATTATTCTGTGGGTAAATTTAGCTTCTTTTATTCTGAAAAACAATGTATGACGTTACACTCGCAACCACATGACGTCAAAATCAATACCTACCCTCAAGGGCAGATAACTCTGTAATATGGAAATACAGAATATATATAGTGTCATTAAAGGCCCACTACCTTTCCGGAGCAAAATTTGAAGGTTTCTTAAAAACATTAATAACAAAAGAAAATATATATCGATGGCTTAAGGTGAGGTTACAACACCAAACATATGAAAGATTTCCTGTCTAATGTACGATAACAGTGGAGATTCATTTCGCTGTTTTGCTGTCTGGCGCAGTGATAGTCAACTACCGCGCGGCATTTAGGACGACGGCGGGAAACATAAAACGACCCGCGTTATGAATATTAACATTTTATTTATTCTAATTAAACAGTTCTGAAGGTGATGATAAGTGTGCTAGTAAACGTATAGTTAATAACTTCTGCGACTCTACAAAATTATTGATCTCGTTTTACATTCCTGTTTTAAAAATTAAAAGCCGTTTCGGAAAGGTAGTGGCCCTTTTATGATAAAGATATTTAGTCGTATGACAAGGTTTCAGGTTCAAGGTCCAACATCCTATTGATGAAAGTGCCAACGGGACACATACAATGAAATCCCATGCTTCTTTTCGTTGAAATTTTCCAACATTGTGCTTCAAAGTACATCATGGAACCTCGAATTGATTCATCGGCAGAATGTATGGCCTACCGATGTGGACACGATTGTCTATGCAGGCTAAGATTTCTTCGGGTGACCCAGACATGCTTCCATTTTTTCATTATGTCTTGTGGACTGGCATTGTTACTTTGGTGACTATTAAACACCCCCGCCTAAAGCTTTAAGGGCATTGAAATCAATTCAGAGATGTACTTAAGTACACATGTTTATAAAACCCGTCCATGGATTTTCTATCGGTAGACTATGCATTTTTCACCGAGGGCGTATGTGTCTGGGACGCAAAACAATATAAATTGAGTTTGTATGACTACATATATATTGTAAGCTAACTTTCTTTCGTGTTTACTAAATTTCCCAATTTTCATTTCCAACCAATTTGACGAATTTTGCAATTGACTGAGATATCTTTTCAATGTAAAATGTGAAGATGTTAATTCGCGAATGTAACTTTTGCGAATATACATAGGTCGTGAAACTTGCGAAAGTACATCGCTCGCCAAAGAAAGTTGGTTTCCAGTATAGAGATAGAAATACATAGTTTACCGTTTGTGAATACATTCAGTTTCTCTGTCTCTCTCTCTCTCGACCAATTTGCATGGTTTATTTAACGACAAAAGCAATCCTACATCGAACGTCTTTTGAGAAGCGAGACAAAAATACGTTAAAAATGTAAAAACTAATTATTATGTTACAGGTCTCAATATAAATATCGCAGGACAATCATTATGGAAAGCTCAACATAGGTAACGTACGCTAGTTTAACACTTGTAACGAAACACCACATCGAAGTTCGCGACCGGCTAATTGTACTCTGGGTCAGAATTCGAATTCCATGTGTAGCAGTTGTGTAGTATGTACTGACTACTGATCGCTGATCGGTGGTTTTTCTCCGGTTAATCGAGTTTTTTTCTCCACCATCAAACCAAGTCCTTTCTAACCCTTGGTGTTATTAGGACGCAAAACTAAACCAACCATATTAAAAAATCTGCCATCATTCATTTTTATAATCATTATCTTTTTTCTAAAAATATCTTCTTTTTTTCACTTTTTTATCATGTAACTCTATACTATTTTAAATCGAAAGACTACGATTTCTGAAGATTATTTTAACCGAAAACCAAAAAAAATAATATGTACAGTGTATATGTTTGAGTATCTATTAAAGAAACGAAAAACATTAACGTCAGTTTTAAACCGTGTGAAAGAACATCCTTTTCATTGGAAGGCGTTTATTTTTTTCCAACTTTTCATTGAAATTTTGCACTTTGAGTGATGTTTATTTCTCTATGTCTTATATGTTGGATCGACAATTAACAACAAAAACATCAAACTAATGTATTGCCTTCTAGACAAATCAACAACTCGATAAGGTCGAAGCTTATGAAGTAATCGTTGTCAAGACAGTTCATACAGATGGGAATAGAGTGTAGTTTAGACCTGACTGCACTGTATCATAGACCAGATAGCGTTATCAATTTAGAACTTGCAAGTTACACATAATACAATAAACCCAGCGGTGAAGATTTATAATGGGATATTGGCCAGTTTAATATAGTTTTGACATTAGCGTAAATTGTATTGTAGTGATTAAGTATTCGATAAGACATTTGGAATAGATCGTATCAGTATTTTTTGTAAATCGCTACGCACTGGAAGAGGCGTTTCTAGGACTTAGTACCCATCACAAATGATACAACATGCTTGATTGGAGATAAATCGTGTGTATTTTTTTCTATAATGGATGCACTATTCAATAATATAACGATAGCATAATCGGGAAATGTTTAACAAAGGTATTGTACATTATACTCTACAGCTTTAACGGATTAATTTAATATTTTGATAGTGATCTTTTGGATTTTCATGTTAAGATCGCATTGCCTATTGCAGTGCTATAGCAGTTTTCCAAACAAGGTTTTTGTTCGGTTTATGTTTAACGATGTCCTTCATAACAACCGCCAATGTCATTTAAAGTAAGAATCGTGAATAACGAACAAACTTACAACGAATTATGCTTATAATGAAGTGACTTTGTTTGTCCCAAGAGGATCGTTATAACCCTGTTTTACTGTACGTGGTTTTGGGAGGTAGCGAAAAACCAGAGTACTTATAGAAAAGAAACTAACCGACGGTCAGGCCAAACATGATTTCTGCGGCTTCTAAATTCACGTTTTTATACCAAACATTATTTCCGCGGCTTCTAAATTCACGTTTTCATGCCAAACGTTATTTCCGTGACCTACTTAGTTTCGTGATCAACAGTTAAATCACTTAAAATAATGTTGTTTAAAATATATCGTGTCCTAAATAAGAAAAATGAATAAACCAAAAAAAATCCAATCAAAGAAGCAAACATAAAAATGCTCTTTTGTACATGAAGTTTATTTTTCGCAAATTCCATTCGTCCGCAATTAACGTGAGAATTTATTGATTTAACTTAAAGTTTTGTTTGTACACTACAAGGTGCTTCAGAAAACATTTAACACAAAAGAACAGAAATTTCCAGATTTACATTTTAGACGATTCAGATATGGACAATTTTACTAGAATGTATCCATAGGTGTAGTTTTAATGTAATCTGTCCATGTTCTTTATAAATTAAATGTATCTAAAATATTATTCCTATAGGCTGTGAGTTAGAACCACCTTACCGATGAATCATATTAATACAGTCAAACCTCGATGTTTCGAAATTCAAGGGACCTACAGGAAAAACTTCGATACATCGAGACTTCGAATAATTCAAGGTTGGAATTAGATCTTTGTTTTTTCACCATGACCACGTTACAGTTGTCTACATATCATTTTCAATCTGTAAATTTCATAATAATTTTATTTGTTCCAAACAAAACAAAATAATAACAAGGTATAAAATCCAGCAACTGTATTGTGATCGTCATCGAATGCAATTACCTTTGATTCCTAACAAATGGTCCCTGAAAAAAGTTCGATTCATAAAACTTCGATTCATAAAACTTCGATTCATACATGTGTTTGTTAGTAATATTATATAACGAAGAAATTCTGGACCAGGCAATAAGTTTTATACAGCGAGAAATTCGAATTATCGAAGTTCGAATCATCGAAGTTTGACAGCATAAAATATGGAAAAACATCTTCATAAAACACGAAGAGAAATTGTAGTAAAACTATAGAATGACTTTTAGTTCTTTATTAAGGTGTACAAAAACATGTTATGTGTTTGTTCAAAACAACCAACGATTAAATTAATAAATTGATTCCTTGAAAATCCTTCATTACTACCATATACTTAATACCCAAAGGAATACTATTAATCTTGCTACGATAGTCCCTGGGGTTCCGAAGATACACCTATCGATACGTGGGGGTTGACGTAAGAGAATATCGAAAGGCATCACTGTCGCTAGACAACGCCAGCTTGAACCAGGAAGTAGATTCCACAATAACATGTTTGATGTATAAGCATATTCATGAAATATATATGTATAAACTTCATACCTGGGGAGTAATTCTACCATTATAAAAACAACAAATTCGATTTTACCAACCAGGACATCTCAAATGAACACTCTATACAACACGGATACGTGATCGCCAACACCGTTCAGTCGTCTCTATCATGGTACCGTATCTGCCCTGCCTCTAGATAAGATAAATAGGTCTGCAATAAGTAAATGTTTCCCTATTGGTATCAGCTCTCGATTGGCGGCGTGTACTTTTCATTGAGAGAGCAATGATGCAACAGAGTACAGAAACGTTGCATCGAAGACTGGTGGTACCGAACTGGCACAACCAGCATATAGATACATGCAATATCTAGTCTCAATTATTCGTTTGATTCCTTGATGTTTTCTCAATTTAAGATATATGGGTGTACGTTTGATTGCATCATTTGCTCTCCCTGAAAGTCGTACTTTTTATAGTATCTATTCTCCATTGCATTACCAACGACCTATGATAGGAAAATGACGTGTTATGTTTAATACTGATATGAAAGATGACGGATTTCTGCTGCGTTTGATGAGGGAGACTTAACTAGATAGATCATCACAACAAACCGTATTCTTCCTCATAGAATATTACATGGATTTGTCACATACAAATGGACATCTCAATTTGAATGAAAATTTTCGGTTGATCAACACGTGGTAGATAGTCAAAGTGTTTCATGATGATTAAAATATCTTGCACGTGACAGACATAGTGCAGCCATCTCCTAATATCATGCTGTCGCCTTGACGTTTTGTCATCTTTTCGTGTTTTCACGGTCACAAACTGCGACAACCTAAGATTTTACAGAGAAAATGTCGTCTTGTCGCGTCAAGTTGACAACACTACAATACGAGAAAAACCGTAATCAGCCACCTTACATATTTAATTATTGTTATTGTAAAATGGAATATTTAGTTGTTATGAAACGTAGTCCATCATCACCAGGTAGTCACATTGTGTCAAAATTCATGACGTCGTCGACAATGGGCATCCCATGTATTGATGATCTCACGTCATTATTGCGCGTGTGAGCTGTAGGTTATCTCTTCCTAACAAACACGGGTTATCCTTGTCAATCACGTAAATAAAGAGAATATAACTATTTGTAATGCAATACATTACACATTTGGGAGGTCATCTTTCGCTGAAGTTTTACTGATATGAAGCACAAACAAATCAACGATAGAGAAACCAGCATGTCACATTTTGTTTTGCATTTGTTACTGATTTTGCTTCTGAAAACAACAAATATCTACCGAATGCCAAAACTTAATATTAACCTAGAACGCTCAAACATATTACCAATTAAATGCCATTCAATATTAAACAACAAAAGCAAATGATTGCTATCTATTTCAACTTATATGCGAAAAAAACACTTCTTTAAAATTATATTTAAAATATCAAATATCAGGGGATTAATTTCATTTGAATTACATTAAAGATAAGATGTATCTTCATATCTCGAGGATATGTTTATATATTTATTTTATATCTATCGTACGTCTAACAACAATCACTACTCCAATTACCATCGACAGGAATGTTTACGTATGATGGAAGATAGAGCGATATGGCGCTCGTGTGAAATCGTTTGTGACAAATGAAGTGCACAGTGAAACTGATAGATAGAGAGTACCGACTGCATCGAAATGCACATTGCACGTTTTGTCAACGGGAATGGTATCTTACTCTTAATGAAACCATAAACCGCATCAAATATTCAAGATTGAGGCCAAATCACACTGGCTGATACCAAACAAATTAAAACCGTGCTGTGCATATCTTCACATCGTAACGCTTGAATGCCAATTTACGTTTCCGAAACAAAACTAAACAAAAAAGTTTATCCATAGCAGTAACAACGAAGGCACATGTATATCAACGGTCTAAGATAAGTTACAACTCCAAACGAAAGCATGCTTATCTGTGTAAATATCTCTTTAAAATGCTTCGTTTCGCTGTTCTGCTGCATCGAGCGGCGATGTACTATGCTTACATTACAAGTTAAAAAAAATGTGCATTATGGAAATAAAAATTTACTTTACTTTTTTAAAACTATTCAGTTCATGATGTGATGAATCATGTATGTATGTTAATAACGGTAAATTAATAATTTTTGGAACTTTTGAATCAAGAAACCAGTTTTACAGTTAACATTTCAATATTGCTTACCTCCTTCTGATGAGGACAGGTATTATTTTCAAAAAAGACCACTGGTAAGATATGCATATAATGTACCTTTAACCTCTCCCATATCCTGCTGAGATGATTTTTTTCCTTTTTCACTAATAAATAACTTTGTGTAAATTGTCAAAACCGACCCCTTTCTAATGCGAATCTCTGTCTATTCCCGGCATAATTATATGTCATTTTACTCCTTTATTTAAAGTAATTAAATCCTGCATAATCCGGAATCTGAACATACTAACAATATATGCTGGTCCTAGTGGAATCCGGTTTAGACAAATAATATATAATGACAAAAACATCTACATGACACATGTCTGTACTTAAATGCTCGACTTTCCATGATTTTCTTCGACCGAACAATGATTATAAGAAGCTCGATACTTGGAGATATCAGCTCGGTGAATCTATAAATAAAAAAAATTAAGGCTATGTGTCAAAAATGCATCATCCTATGGACGCACTTTTTGTAAACTGCATAAAAATAAAAAGGTTTCTTTGTATAAAATGCTGTCATTTCAAAGTTTGAACATCGATCCTAAGCTTGTCCCTAGCATATGTCAGTAGTTTATAACTGGAACGATTTTCATTGGCTATACAAAGGAGGAAATCCAATGTGTGACGTCATGACGGAAACAAGACATTGACATTAGTAAAATGACGTGACGTCAAGACTTCGAGAATGGCGGGGAAAGTTACTGCCTCCGCTGGACTTTTGCAGGGCATTTTGGCGTTCAAATTCTTTGAAATGTAATTTGTTTTAGGGATGTGATAAGTGTCTATCAATTCATATAAGATTTTATAAAAACATGTGGGGCCGCGGTGACAGAGTGGATAAACTGTCCGGACATATTACCAAAAGCCTTCTGGTTTGTGAGGTCTGTAATGTTGATTAGCCTCAATGCGTTTATTCCCTGCCCAAAAGAGTGGGTTTAATGACTAATTGACCGCAATTTTACCGACAGACTAATATAGGGTATGACCAACATAGA
The DNA here is from genome assembly GCF_041381155.1 of Argopecten irradians. Classification (NCBI taxonomy): domain Eukaryota; kingdom Metazoa; phylum Mollusca; class Bivalvia; order Pectinida; family Pectinidae; genus Argopecten; species Argopecten irradians. The sequence continues at coordinate 9,064,061 of NC_091149.1, read as the reverse complement.
AATATACACCTGCAATACATTTTAATCAATGAAATAAAATTTCTATATTTGAACATTTCCATATGATATCACTACAGTTGGAATCCCATGTTGTGTAGTTAGGTACTCCGGCTTTCCTCTACTCCGGCTTTCCTCCCACCAAGTAACCTGGCACGCTCTTAATGCCTCTGAATATCAATATGATGTTAAACTAATAAAACCAAACCATACCAAAACCAGGAAATTCGTCTCGTCAAGGATCAAAGATAAAAACTTCCAAGAATTGCTTCATAAAATATCATATGAAATGAATAATCGTTTAAGATCCGATATGAATGCGGCCCATATAACCCCAATTGATTCAAATCCAGAGGCATAAATAATGATGAAATTTTACCCATTTATTGAGATACACTCATATCAATATTTTAATGATCAATCATATTGGTTAATTGCATGTATAGTACAACATAATTTACACGGATCAGCGTATGATACTAGTATGGTCGTGTTATACAAAGTTACCTTCAGGTACATAGAAACACAAGAAAATCTAGATAAAATCCATCTTATTTTCAAGATGGATTTCACCTAGCTTTTCTTGTGTTTCTATGTACCTGAAGATGGCCAAGAGGCCGAAAAGGAGAAGGTACGTTAAGACTCGAATATGGCCGCAAAATTAATTCTCCAGTAAAGAACAACATATTTTGCCATATAACAGCTGAATACATTTGCTAACACATTACATCCCGAAAATATCCCGCATGTGCCAATTATGTTCACTATGACGTCACCAAAATGCAGTTTCCCGCCACTTTTCACAAAAATCCTTGAAAAATCATGCTTTTTGAGTAGTTTTCTCTAAAAATGAATGTGGCCGCCTTCGTGGAGCAGAAAGAGATTTTCACATGTTGTGTATCGTGTATTTACGCATATCCATGCACAATGTAAAGTTGCTCCAAGGTGGCGACCAAATCCATTTCAAGCCTTTTCTAACCTAAAGATGATGAATTTCTAGCAAAATTTGGCGAGAAGAGGAAAATCATCAATTTGATGACGTCATAGGTGGGACACATCGTGTACATGGTTATAAAAATTATGTTTTGATGAATGGCAAGTATGAGAATATTTTTTGATATGAAATTGATGGGGATCACAGTTAATTTTTTTCGGCCTGAAAAATTAAGGCCAAATACTGGTCCTATCATATCTACTCCTTTGTCTAAGAGACATTTATACTGTTTAATTATACATAAATATATATTGATATTCTCACTTTGGAGGACTTTCGGGGCCGCGGTGGCCGAGTGGTTAAGATGTACCGACATATAACCACATGCCTTCCACTTCTGGGTCGCGAGTTCGAATCCGATGTGGGGCAGTTGTCAGGTACTGACCGCTGGTCGGTGGTTTTTCTCCGGGTACTCCGGCTTTCCTCCACCAACAAACCTGACACGTCCTTAAATGACCTTGGCTGTTAATAGGCCGTTAAACTAATCAAAAAAAAATAATAATAAAAACTGGAGGACTAGTATTGGAAAATTTATACCGAGTTAAATTACTACAAATCAAGAAGAAAAATGTCGCACAATAACATCGGCATAGACAGCGGATTAGACAAATTAAACTATATTAAATTTAGCATTGGAAAACAGAAGACACAAAAGGCAATATCAACGAATAAAATTATTTAAAGAAGTTGTAGAAACAGAAAAGAAAATCAATCGATTACATTGTTAGCGTTTACTCCGTGCTTTATCGTTTGACGGAAAACCAACACGTCCAGATTTATCAATAGACGTGCTGTATTAAGGTAGTAGAAACAAATGTAACCCACGCTAGGGTACAATAAATACGGACTTCACAGGAGCCGTATAAAGACCTGGAAAGGAAGGAGATTTATTTCAGGCTCCGCATTTACTTTGACTGATTTATCGGAAATTTGTCAACTTTTCCGAGAACAATGATGCAACGCTGTTGTTATAATGAAAGTGAAAAAAAACAAATGGGTTTGATTCTGTTTTAGGCATTTTTGATTTATTGAAAGGTGAACTAGTCTTCTATGAATAATGCGTTCATATAGGTCATTGGTCGAAGAGAAACGTCTATAGGTTTAAATACGTTTGAAGAAATTTGATTTATTGGAAAATTACCACGTCTGCTACAAAAGCAAACAATATCTATCTACGCGTTTTACAAGTGGCTGGAGTTTGATAGTGAATGCCTGTGGCTATTTGTAAAGGGTTAGTATTGGTGGAGCATGAAGAGGTCAATCTGAGGCATTTCGTAGAATTTTACGCACAACATCAACACATCAACATGTGTTATCATGATGCAGCATATCCTAACACAAACGAATTGATAACATAAATGGATGATTATTGAAACAGTGTTTGATATAATTCTATGGTACACAGGCAATATGTCTTCAGGTAAATTCAGGTCAATTTCAGGTCAATTTCAAGTGAAATTTTTCAGGTCATATTCCTGAAAAGAGCGAAAGAGTCATTTCTAGTTTATGGCCTTAAATAGACTTGAAACTGACCTGAATTTCATATAAAGAATTTTTCATGTCAATTTCATGTAAAATTGACCTGAATTCAGATGAAAATTTTGGCCTGAATTCACATGAAGATTTTTTCAGGTCAATTTCAGGCCAAGATTTTTTTCAGATCAAATTGACGTGATGACATATTGCCTCTGTCGCAAATACTCGACGGTATGCTTTATGTATAGGGATCGGATTTATGTTAACCATGGTTGTATGGAGCAATTCCTCTAAGAATATATTCAATGGGGTGCGTTACTTACTTTGCAATATTACCACCATTGAAAAGTTTAATCTTCTTAATTGTTTCCATTGTCAGATTAAGTTCGGGAAAGAAAGCAGGAGTACCCGGAGAAAAACAACTGACAAACGGTCAGTACCTGATATCAAAGTATGTCCAATCACAATAAAACAATACTATTGAAATAAACTTATTAGTGAACAATCAAACATAAAAAAGACAACACTCAAAAGAATTTAAAAAAATGGTAGATACTGAATCTCCCATGGTGATTTTTTATGTTAGAGGTCGTGATATTAGTATTTCGAAACTAAATCGCTAGCTCACGAAAGTGTATTTAGAGATTTACTTAAAAAGCGCCATGTTATTGCCTTACTGATTTAAATGACGTAATGAACCTACAGAGCCAGAATTTATTTTTACTTGATATCGATAAATGTGGGGAATGTGATAGGCTGGCGACAAAACACCGGGAAAATAAAGATAAATACCAATCTTACATGACCAAAATGGCGTCTTATAAACAAATATCTGTTATATGAGCTATCTGAATAATTTTATTCATTGAAGGAACGAAAGAGAGACAACAGCGATTAAATTTATTCTAAATAATCATCTATTCCGAAGGCTACATGAACCTGAGTTTTGATTTCCTGTTGAGAAGGGTGTCTCGTGGTTTTAATTGAGTGTTCCTAGATTATATAAGGCAGTGTGTGTGTTGGCACATATATATAACAGTTACAAATACTGATCACGTGGATATATCTAATTGGGGCTATCGACATCCGTCTAAATTGGATTTCGTCATATTGTTATTTCTGTCTATTGAAGAAGAAATAAAAGCAGTACATTACGTAAAACTTCATCCCATTCCACAAACACTTAATTAGAGCAAGAATCCTCCTTTGAAATGTTAAGCGACTTGGAACGAATGAAACCTGGTCGATGCAAGATGAAATGCACTGTGAAATGCTTCTTGTAGTACGAATAAATGATCCATTTTGATTAACCGAGACATCTGTTAACTTCATCCTCGAAATTGCAGGGGTTACTAACACTGTCGTTGTATCTATCGCTGTGTTGTCTCAAAGCAACACTGAAGGTTATGTGGTTTGACATGATGTACAACTCTGCAAGCCTGTGATTGGTCAGTTTTTCTTTCTCTTGAATTGTCTTATAAATTACTATGAAATAGGCCAGGGATGGATATTGCGACAGTGATAGTATCCGTATAGCAGCGAAGATGATGTCAACTTAAGACATAAGTCTAGTACATGAATGTTCAGATACTTTTGATGCCATTTAATTTTCTATTTTTGTAGGCGGGGTAGGGATAAGGATATAATCAAAGATCTTTGCATCTTTTCAACAAATGAATGACGTCACCATAACAATGCCGTGATGACGTTAACAAAGGTGACGTCATGACGATAGTCCCTTCCATGAAAATTAATAGATATAAACTTTATGATATGACTCTACAAAGTATATCCTCTTCCCTACCACCCTCTTTAACACGCAGCCGATATGGATGGTAAAACATAAGTTATCCCTGATATCCTAGTTAAAAGTAGAGCGATTGTCTGTGTCCATATTTCGTTTTTTACTTGTTTTTTCCAATAGTAGATTTTTATTGTTTGTAAAAGAGATACAATCAACAGTCTAAATGAAAGGTTCCTCGTATTCGTACAAACTTTAATTACTCAACAAAAGTATGAATACTGTATCTTTTGTATGAATGGCTTTGCAATACCTCCCGATTTCAGGTACCATTTTCCCGGAGGGTGTCCATATTTCGCCATTTTGGTAAATTAATACGATTTAGATGTAGATATAAAATCATATCAAGTAAACTTATGTCCATGCACTGTCATTTGGTTACTAAATAGGCCACTCATTTAACATTGTGTTGAATCAGACACAATAAACAACATTAAAAAAAATATATCAAGTCAATCTCTTCGATATCCCTCCCCCAAGGAAGTTGTAGCCCTTTTAAAGAACCGTATTGGAAAAAAGGGCCTGACTACCAATGTAAAAATGAAATTTTATTGTTTGAATATTGTTATGAAGATTATTATTATTTCTTACTGATACTGTGCTGCTCAACTAATGTCGTAATTACCGGGTTATCACTTGTTATCATAAAAATTGCGAATGTGGACCCCGGTGAAATATGGACACCGGCTATACTTAAACGACGGTATGTTTTTAACACTGTGTAGCCTGCTATTTCCACAGGGATGATGTTTTCTCCATTTAATGGGACTTTGCTATGATCGCGAAAAGTTTACTCGCGAAATATTGAAAAATGTGTGATTTGCAGCAGGCAAAAAATAAAACCGTTTATATTTAATTTCATTGTTTTAAATTTCGTTCAAATCGCGAGGAATTTGACCCGACTCTATTGTATATTACGTTTGCATCATATTATACAGGATAGAACCATTAAAAGTAATTAGAAAACACATAGAAGAAAAAAATTATATATTCGGATACAATACTTAATGCACACTCAATAACATGGAGAAAACAAAGAGTCAAAACAATTGAAAATGACCACTGTTTGTTAACAAATATATTACAAAAAGACACTCATATTATAGTAGTAGAATAAATAGTATACAAACAAATTGACAAATGTATATGTATAAAATCATATAAAAGGATTATGAAAAATAACATAAACCACAGCATCTCAGTATTCATATTATGGTGGATATCGATAGAACACGGCCACAAAGGTACAAAAATATCGCAGAGAAATTCTTAACTTCCTCATTTTCGCACCTGATCTTTTTTATACACAAGTGCATGTATACGTATACAATGTACTAAATCAAATATCGTATGAAGAATAAAATCAATGGAAATTCAGAATATCTATTTATCATATTTTAAAAAAAAACATAACAAATTGTGCAAATGAAAAAAAATGTACTGTACTTTTGCTATTGCATTTATTTTTTTCTAAAGTTCAAGGAAAGTTTATCTAAAAGAGGTTGATTATCTGTTGATAAAAGAGGATTGTTACCACTTGACGGCTATCCATGAGTCAGATATCGGCGATAGTGACGGTCTAAAATACCTCTCGATAGTCGGATTTCTGATCCATAATGATGAACTTTTGTATTTATCAGAAGCATATTTCTTGTCTTAGCGTCAGTCATCGCGTTGATAATTACTTATGTAAACAGTGGATGGGGTGAAATAAAGGTGTTTGTCGTTGGATTCATCCAGATAATATTTATCAACATGCATAAAACACGAAACAACAACAAATGAGCTCGAAATAACCATTAATGTTTACCAAATATATCGTTATATACATTTTTTTCGTATTAATGTATTTTAATAGAGATATTTCTCTTCTCAAGTGATTCGTACCTAAGATAATCAAGTATTAGCAAATAATAATTATTTTCGAATCATTTACCTGTTTGATATTTTTAAAATTTGCTCTCAGTTGATCCATGCGAACATATGTACATGTAAAATGATCATATTTTCTATTAGTAAGCATATATATATATAATTGTAACGAATTATTTACCTGTATTTTGTTATTTTGATATTTTAGATTTACTATACCTATAGTGAAAAAGCCCTTGTGTATGAAGTTCAGTGTCCAGGTTGTTTTAAAAGCACGATCCATAGCTTAACGATATTAGATAAAGGGGGTCCCTGGACAACAGGCGGATCATGTAATGAATGGATGATGATATACATATACAACTCTACCGTGTATATGTCCAGAAAATTAAAGCATTAAAAAAACGGGATATCAGAGACAATTAGACCACCTCTATTTGGTTATATTATCTCGTTTATTATAACAATTTCGAAACACTTGAACATTCATTTGAATTTCTGAACAGAAATATGTTGAACAAGACATGACATTTTGTGGTGTTTTGATAACGTTTATTTTTCATATTGATAAAAATATGTCCTATTCAACTGTATGATTGTATGAATCCTGTCATCCTCAGAAACACAAACGATAGAGCGGTAACTCGTAGGTTTCCGACGATGGACTCTTGTGTACGACGACAGAGAACATTTCCATAGTTTTGATCACGTGACCTTGACATCTCAGAATGAGGCTTGTATATAATACACATCACGTGCTGTCCCTGCCGACTGTGACGTGTCCCATAGGAACAATTTATATCGACACCATTGACACTTAAAATATTGGGACATCTCAATCACAGATCCCCGAACGCGTAAAATTAGCGTTATCATTTATCACCCAGCTGGCGAAGGTTTTATATAAACTCACAGCAGCTGATTATGGGCCATTTGGACACCTTTTATGGTCATAACTAAGAACCAGTACCAACGACAGTAACATATTCCTAGTTTACAATGTTAAAAAGCCATTTATCACCAACACAAATACACTGCCCTTTATGTGCTGACGATGGCGCTAAAAGCGCCTGTGAAGTATGTACAAATTATGTCTGATAAATAGAAACAAAAACATTTTTATGACAAAAAAAAGATCAAGTTCTGCCTGAAATATCGCAATGTTTCAACATACAAATTTGCAAATCAAGACATAGATATTTTTACCGTTACGTATCACTAACATTAACTACAGGTGATGTCATTTACAAGTTTTTTGACATATTTTGCTGAAAAATTCCCGAAAAGTGCGATCACATTTCAATTTGTATCACATTTTTATTATTTTACGACACAATAGCGTGAAGGGTATGACAGTATTCCTAAAAATTAAATGTACAAAACATCACTGTTTTTATTTCTTTTACCATCTGTATAATTTGGTCCATCATAAAGGTAAAATGAAATATCGTCTATAGCTAACATAAACTTTTTGTAGCATATGTATGATATGACGAAATGGCTGGTTCATATGATAGTATATCAAGCTAAAGAATACGCATCTCAACCAAGATAAGTGTACATGAATGTGTACTCCGGCGGATCTTTTATCGTAGTTTCTATGACGCTGCAAAACTACAAGTTTTAAATGTAGCTACTACATTTTGTATAAATGCACCGCAATTAGCGAATATGTAAGAGAAAGGTACAAAGATACAATGTATGTTAATAATACATCATTTTGCATTGTGAGATGACCCCTCAAACCGTCGAAGTCGTACTCCGAGTCGGTGTCTCTGTCGATGTTAGAAATGTCTATTAGAAACAGCAGAACCATTGTATTCTATATATGACAATATTATATGATCGCCATTGTGGTACATAGGTTTGTATATATTTGTGCTTTCTGATGGAATGGTATTTTGATAAGATCTAAATCATGATTCGAAAATAGCTACCTACTTCTATGTACCTTAAGTACATTTATACTGCCGAAGACAAAATACTTCCGGTGACGTACGGGCTAGTCATGTAACTTCTTAAAATGCTTCGTATTTAGCTGAAAAAGTGCTACCATGTTAACTTACTGCGGCATATAATGACCACAGGCCTAAACTCTTTATAATTTCTCTTGAGACGCATTTGTAATCAGCTACCTTGATCAAATATAAAAACAATCTAGATAAATCAATCTCCTTATTTTTTTCGTTTTTTTTTCAAAATCATGACCGACGAATCTGAACATGGTGGGTTTTTTTCAAAGTCGTTGACAGGTAAATGGCATCAACAACCGGCTTAACTACTTTTCATTGGTTAATTCTATGACATTGGTTCCTTCTAATATGTAATTTATATTATTACCTTTTTTGCGAAATATTGTAGGAATATATATATTTTTGTCATGTAAATTGTGTATATATAGGATACCACGTTACATTCAAAAATGTTACCGTGAAACTGTTTTAACAAAATTGAGAGATCTAAGAAAGTCATTTCATCAATTTCACAAAAAAAAAAATGTTCCGCGGTTTGATGTCAATCAATTTTAAAAATCAAATTGGAGTTATCCGCTTTAATTAGTAATTATTTCTTTTACTGTACTGTGATCATTTCAATTTATATGTATATATAAATATATGTATTAATGAATGCAGAATATATTCATGTTTGCACTATAAAATATAAACTGGAGAGGACTTAGCCTGATGCCCGATCCTTTTGATGTATATAACGTCAATAAAATATTGTTGAAATTGAAAATATCAGATCAAATTATATAAAAAACCTGAATTCTTCAAATAATATATGTATCAGTCTAACTCATATGAGCATATGTAAATGTTTCAACTGAAGATACATGTAAAGAATCATAAAATATATAAAATGAAGGGTTTCACAAACAAAGACACACAAAACGGATATATCACAATCTTCCAAAATATACAGACCTTCCCATCCACAGTATTAGGCCAAAACATATTTTTGTTTAGGGTTACATTGGCAAAAAAATAAGGTCGGTCAGTCGGGAGGATTTTTTTTTTCTAAAACGATGACCGGAACCGGAGTCTGAGATCGAAATCACAAATTTTTGATATTGTTTTCGTAGAAAAGTGGGGAAAAATAGGGTCTGGGATAAAAAAATTAGGGTCGGTCGGGTAACGCTAAACAGACATATTTTTTGCCTTATAAGTGAATATGAAGGATTAGTAGACTCTTTCGCCCCCCCCCCCCCCCCCCCTGGGTGAGACAGGTCAATTTCAAACCAGGAGTTAGATCCTTAAGTTGTCAAACACTAGGCTTATCCGAGGGTTGAGATCTCCTGAGATGAGTGATTCTTTTTCTCCTGCCCTCTTTGAGCACGGGCAAAGATCGTGTGTAGCTTGTCATTACCCTAGGGGAAGATAGAACAATAGAACAATCTCACAACGCTAAAATTGCAGATATTCCTGTCCGGGGTATGGAAAGGGAATAGTCTACTCGAGGGTCACAAAACGTTGCAAAAACGAGGCTTTTAGACACACTTCGACATTTTATTGCAAATTTACAGCCATGATATTCTGTCATTTTGAAATATGTTCGAAGAGACCGTGACTGCGAGTCAATTATCCATAAATGAATATTGCATGATATCTTCAACGCAAATCCCATTATAGGAAAAGAAGCCATGTTTCTGAAAAATGATTAAAATTTTACAAAGCAAATTGTGATTCTGATGACGCTTTGACGTCATGTGGCTGTATTGCATGGGCAGCCATGTAATACACGCCCCTGGCGATATGAGTGTATTGCCAAAGACCAGCACATTTTACATATATAGATATGACAGAAGCTATATTCTTTCATACGGGTGTAATACCGACTGGTCTAGGGCAATACACTCATGCCGCCTGAGGCGGTATTGCATGGCTACCCATGCAATAAAGCCTCGTGACGTCACGGCGTCAGCAAAATTTCTATTTCCTTGGTAAAAGTGTAACATTTTTTTCACAAAGTTGACTGGTTTTACTATAAAAGATGCAAACAACGGAATTTTTGTTGAAAATATCACGTAATTTTTCATTTATGAAAATTGAATTTCAGTAGTAAATTTCTTCGATTTTATTTCAAAATGGCGGGATATTATAGATTTAAAATTGCAATAAAACGTCGAGGTATGAAAGAAAAATACTCTTTCATAAGTGGACATGAAGGATAGAGAAATTCTACCCTCAGGATCACAAAATGTTGCCAAAGCCCTCGGCAAGCCTCGGGTTTTACTACATTTTGTGACCTATCCCTATCCTTCCACATATGAAATAGTCTCATGCAATACACTCACGTTGCTTGGCTATCTATGCGATACAGCCTAGTGACGTCATAAATATAATTTACCTTTTTGGTACAATTTAAATTTTTATTATATCAAATTGGCGGATGATCATAATAATAAATTTACAATGATGCATCGAGGTATGAAAGAAAAATACTCCCGATGGTCACAAGCCTCGAGTTCTACATTTTATGGGGTAAACTATCAGTATCCGTCATAATCCATATATATTTATTTTTTTCATACTAATTCCAACTTTCTAATTTGCAGATTCTTTTTCGTCATAAACTGTGAAGAAAAAATCCGAGAATGGCACGAAAACCCGAATTAAACATGACGTCACAATAGAGACGTCAACGTTGCGTATTAATTTAGAAAAAAATAATCCTTTGGAAAATCAATAGAATTGTACGTTTAATCGTGTTTTGTGTTATCAGGTAGTCTGAAAAAAATATTTATAAGCATTAATGTCACTGTTTTTCAACTTCAACGGGCTATGAAATAAATTTTGTTTGCAAACTGTTGTGAGAATCCGCGTAGATGAATCACACAGTTTGCAAACAATTTTTTTTCATACCCAAATGAAATAAAAAAAAATAGTCATATATATAACATTATACTATTGAGGCCATTCATAACTGACCCAGGTCATTTATAGGACGTAAACAAGTAACTTAATAATATGTCCTTTCACTGCAGCAAGGTTCACAATTACACATCGAACCATCATAATGGCAAAGTAGGTGGAATAATCATTTTCATACATAACGTGATAACACTAAATGTGTAAATATCGGTCGCAAGGGTGACATGTTCTTAAATCAACTGTGAAGCGAGGTCTTGTCAGCGATTGGACGAGGTCTATCACATGTTTACATTAGTGTTTGCGGATTAGTAACACGGCAATAATAAACAATATTCAATTCACTTCGTGACCAATAAATTCCAACCCTGTCATTTACATTAAGGAAACATTGAAACATGGGATTGAGCATGCTAGAGATTTATAGCCAAACCAGTAGATCGTTACAAGAAGGGCTCACTCGAGGTTTAACACCACAGTTAAAACGTTCTCGTTATTGCGTCAAGTCACGCGAGAACTCACAACATCAAACGACTTAGATTTTTATTGGATGCTTATTCTTCCTGACGCTTATGTTGATTTTTTTTGTTCGTGCAAAGTGGAAACAATCTTATTTGCATTTGTATTTCAGTGGATCATATCCTATCAAACTAATAAGTTGTGTTAAGATTCAGAAGTTCCGCAAAGATCAAAAGATTTCGACACTCCTTTCAAATGAATAGCTTAATTTTCTGGGACGACAGAACGTTCAGGATTGGATTTTCTGACTAACAAAGACAGAGGCATGACCGATGTTCTTTGAGATATTCTTGTTAATTGGGAAATAAAACCTGTTTTATGACAGATTCTAAGAGTATCAAATTACTCTGATGCAATCTACCGAATTCATTCTCGACTGTTTTTTTTTATCAAACTTGGCTCAGTCAGTTCAACGGCACATTGAGACAAAGCACAACGCTTCGAATGTCACTTTGTAAATATCAATGCCATTTGAGTAAGAGTGTACTGGAAGAAGAAACACAAGGCTGTCTCACAAATAGGTTTTAATTGGCTATAATCTGTAATTAGTGATGGAAGGTTTTGATTGGGGGCGATTATTTTCTAAAAAAAATCAAAAAAACAAACGACCTAGACGGCACATTGATCCAATTACAGGTGGAGGATCAGGTAGATTTGTTTATTTGACATATTCTATGTGACAACCTGTCAGAAGTCATATTCTTTGACAGGACAGTGAACGTTCACAGTTGTCAAAAGGGGATTTTATATGCGATATTTTGAATATTTGAACATCCTAGTGAGATTTTTGACGTATGCAAATGTTTTCAATCTACTAGAGAAGCGTACTGGTGTTGGTTCATTGTCTTTGGCGGTACGTTTCAGTAAGACACCACTCACTATAAAACTTACAAGGCTTCCACTAGGACGAGAGGGTACAGCATATATTCAATATGCGCATCACAGGATCTCGGAAGGGTCAACCTTAAATGACCTAAGCTATCTTTATAGGACTTCAACATTAGGTATATTCCGTCTTGGCACATTAAAGAATTATCTCCCCTGCTGTTACGTCACTAATTTGTGAGCGCATTTCAAATCGTTTTCTCCAGAAAATATGGCATTACGCTCGTAAACACATGACGTCACAATCAATACCTACCCACAAGGGCAGATAACTCTGTAATATTCAAATACAAATTGCTTGTATTACGTTACCAGTTATCAAACTTACCTGGTGAAATAAACAAAGTTTGGTTTCTCGTTTATGGAATTTATTTTAGTATGACCAATGCAAGTGAAGTATTTATTAATAACTCATATATGCTTTATTACTTGACTATTTGGACGTAAATACTCCATAATGTTTTATGTAGAAATGTAAATAAATCGGTTAATTATCAGATACGCCATAGACCTGTCCGGACTATACATTATGAAATATAATCTGAAGATCTACTATTCTACTATTTCCTTCCCAGTACATTAATAACCATTTCAATCTCCATATATCTATTTCAGTTCTTAGTATTTCTGTTTCTATAACTGGGAGTATATTGATAGGTTCCATACAGCTACGTAAAAAAGACATTGTTATATTAGAATAAATGCAAGTCGCCATAATGGTAATGTCCCTAAGGGCCGATAACTCAGACGTCAAATAGTTTTACCTTACGATCATGAGAAATGACTTCTGGAACTCTTTTGTCCAGCTCCTGTATTCTAATTATCTCCCCCGGGAGATGGCGTTGTCAACAGACATACGCTAGTCACAAATCTCTCAGTTCTATGTATTTTGACATACGTTCCACATGAGTGAACGTTGCCAAAGATACGGATATTGTGTACTTCTATGTAACTTCAGTAGACGATGTAATAGAAAATGAGGAATAATTACAGTTTGGAACGCATAATGTACACGGATCAATTACTACTTTAATTACGACTCATAGCTATCTAAAAGCCCAAACATTACAAACATATCCTTTATATTTATTGTTTGTTAATACTTTCTTTAATTAAGAGGAAATTAATTTTACAAAAGAAAAGAATATATTTTCGTTATATTCAAACTGGTGCTAACAAGCTAGCACTGTGACTGATAAAAATCAGACAGATACATCTTTTGGGACTTTAAACTAAATTCTCAATCATATTAAAATATGTTTATTAACTAAAAGCTGTTAAAAAAAGTTTGCAACAGCACGTTTTAAAGAATATGTATTGGGGCCATGTCCTGTTTACCGTTGTATAAAACTCTCTACTTAAAATTAAAGTAGATATACGCATATTTTCATTCAGTAAGTATTTATATTTAGATAATCTGTCAATGCAATGTTGGTCCAATAAAATTATCTAAGTATTCAAGACATCAAAATAGAATATAAATAACCTACTATATGGTGGTTTAAAGGACGCAAAAACCAAAAACTAAAAACAAAATCCAGATGACCTATATATTCTATTAAGAATTTGATTTTTTTTTCTGTGACTGCAGTGTAGTTATGTAATAATTTGAGATTGTAGTTAAGATTCTAAAATCTTAAATTATTGTATAACTACAATGTAGTCACAGTAAAAATACAAATGGCTATGCATTGCAAGCTAGTTTACTGTTGTGTATTGTGTCTTTGTGATTTTCATAACTTTATACAAAATTTCAATTGAATGTTTTATAATGAAAAAGTTTATAAACTAAGTATATATACATATATTTGTATCTACGCCAATTTAATTTCTAATCCTCGTGAATAAAGTGTTAACTAGTATGATATCCACTAAACAAGAAGACATAACATCAATATATACATTCACTTGCCAATTCTGATATAATTGACGATTGACACTTTTTTGTCTGCTTGTTTGATTTATCAACGTCATATTAACAGATATGGTCATTAAAGGACGGCCTCCAATGTATGCGATGTGTACAGTATGTTGTGCGAGGTGCGTGTTTTGGGAGACTTCGGTATATTCATGTTGTGTCTTCTTGTATAGTGGAACTGTTGCCCTTTTTATAGTGCTATATCACTAAAGCATGTCGCCGAAGACACCATGCAACACACCCCATCCGGTCACATTATACTGACAACGGACTGTCCCACTCCCTGTAAGCAGGAGAATAAACTACCACTTTTATAGACTTTGGACAATTGACACACAAAACGTGACTATTATGACGTCACTAAAGTTTTCATGATCTAACTTAGACAATAAGAGTGTATAGATCCTCAAAATGATGTAATAATGTAATTATAAGTACAAAACTATAGACCATACACTTATAGACCATTATTCCATTGGAAGATAGTTTACGCTTAGATATACCGCAGTCTCCCAAAACACGCATCATACACTTCATAGCCACTACACACTGCATTCATGGAAAGGAGTCCTTACTTGATCCTTGAAGTTAATTAATCAAACAAACAAACAAGTACGCTGGCTGGTAAGCAGTCAATATTAGGAAGGTGAGGTGAATATATGTAACCCTCTATGGGTGTATTTCGTTCTGACTAGCCTACTTTAAACTACCTAAGAACACAGTCGTTATTCTTTCTGTAATGCAATTAGGTCATGATGAGAACAAATCAAATCCCATCCATGTACTAGATCTGTCAGAAAATGTAATTTAGAACATCTGTTCTTGAAAGAGTTGTTATATAATGTTAAACTTGGAAGTGAAATGTACTTTTGAAATCACAGAAAAGAAAAAAATACATACATACAACAGTAATATAAAGCTTACACCGAGATTCCTGTTAATCATCTAGTTACCATCAAATTCTCACTGGATTTCAAACTCTGTCTCAGACAGACTGGAAAATATGCCTGACATTTCAGTCTTTTCGATCATTCTTCCCTTCGAGATTAATTTGTCGCCTAACTGAGTGTTATGCTGTCAACAAACACACACGGCACTATCCACAAAACGACAAGCCCATTTCGTTTCCAGGGGAAAATTAAGATCGTACATTTGAAATGGACATGATTTCTAATCATAATCATTCATGTACTAGGTGAATGACACCTGAAGGAGTGTTGTGTACATGTATGAATAAAGTGAACTTTGGAAGTAGACAACTCTTGATTTTACACTTCAAATGTATGTGTGCGTGAAGAGATTGAGGACAGAAGAGGGATTTCAACAGGATGGAAATAGTAACTTACACGTCGTTTTCTTTTCTTACTCTCTTTCACTGAAATATTTTGAAATACCAAGTAACTAATGAAGCAGAAAAGCATGATGATTATGAAAAGAATTTTCACATGTTTCACAAAATGTACACATCTAGAATATTTGCCTTTTCGCCATTTTAAAATTGAATTAAGCAATATTTATTTTAGGTAAATCTGAATATATTGCAATTTTAGAAAGATACCTCAAGGTAAAAGACATTGTAAACTGACCATGGTCAACGAAAAAGCCCATGGGGCTGACTATATCGATTTAAATATTTACTACGTGGCTAAAAAGGTCAACATTCAATGTTGTACACGTAACAATGTTTAGTACGTTGTACACGTAACAATGTTTAGTACGTTGTACATGTAACACTGTTTAGTAAGTTGTACAATGTTTAGTACGTTGTACACGTAACAATGTTTAGTACGTTGTACATGTAACAATGTTTAGTACGTTGTACACATAACAATGTTTAGTACGTTGTACATGTAACAATGTTTAGTAAGTTGTACAATGTTTAGTACGTTGTACACGTAACAATGTTTAGTACTTTGTACACGTAACAATGTTTAGTACGATGTACATGTAACAATGTTTAGTAAGTTGTACAATATTAAGTACGTTGTACATGTAACAATGTTAAGTACGTTGTACACGTAACAATGTTTAGTACGTTATACATGTAACAATGTTTAGTACGTTGTACATGTAACATTGTTTAGAACGTTATACATGTAACAATGTTTAGTACGTTGTACATGTAACAATGTTTAGTACGTTATACATGTAACAATGTTTAGTACGTTGTACACGTAACAATGTTTAGTATGTTGTACATGTAACAATATTAAGTACGTTGTACACGTAACAATGTTTAGTACGTTGTACATGTAACAATGTTTAGTACGTTGTACATGTAACAATGTTTAGTACGTTATACATGTAACATTGTTTAGAACGTTGTACACGTAACAATGTTTAGTACGTTGTACACATAACAATGTTTAGTACGTTGTACATGTAACAATGTTTAGTAAGTTGTACAATGTTTAGTACGTTGTACACGTAACAATGTTTAGTACTTTGTACACGTAACAATGTTTAGTACGATGTACATGTAACAATGTTTAGTAAGTTGTACAATATTAAGTACGTTGCACATGTAACAATGTTAAGTACGTTGTACACGTAACAATGTTTAGTACGTTGTACATGTTACAATGTTTAGTACGTTATACATGTAACAATGTTTAGTACGTTGTACATGTAACATTGTTTAGAACGTTATACATGTAACAATGTTTAGTACGTTGTACATGTAACAATGTTTAGTACGTTATACATGTAACAATGTTTAGTACGTTGTACACGTAACAATGTTTAGTATGTTGTACATGTAACAATATTAAGTACGTTGTACACGTAACAATGTTTAGTACTTTGTACACGTAACAATGTTTAGTACGATGTACATGTAACAATGTTTAGTACGATGTACATGTAACAATGTTTAGTAAGTTGTACAATATTAAGTACGTTGCACATGTAACAATGTTAAGTACGTTGTACATGTAACAATGTTTAGTACGTTGTACATGTAACAATGTTTAGTACGTTATACATGTAACAATATTTAGTACGTTGTACATGTAACAATGTTTAGTACGTTGTAAACGTAACAATGTTTAGTATGTTGTACATGTAACAATGTTTAGTACGTTGTACAATATTAAGTACGTTGTACACGTAACAATGTTTAGTACGTTGTAAACGTAACAATGTTTAGTATGTTGTACATGTAACACTGTTTAGTAAGTTGTACAATATTAAGTACGTTGTACACGTAACAATGTTTAGTACATTGTACATACAACACTGTTTAGTATGTTGTACACGTAACAATGTTTAGTACATTGTACATACAACACTGTTTAGTATGTTGTACATGTAACAATATTTAGTACGTTGTACATGTAACACTGTTTAGTAAGTTGTACAATATTAAGTACGTTGCACATGTAACAATGTTTTGTACGATGTACATGTAACAATGTTTAGTACGATGTACATGTAACAATGTTTAGTACGATGTACACAATGTTTAGTACGAGGTACATGTAACAATGTTTATTACGATGTACACGTAACAATGTTTGATATCTAAACTGCAATTGTGAGTTCTATAAATATCTGTGGTGTTTTCATAACGTCCACTGGTAGAGTAGAGGAAAGCCATTCTAGATACCCCAGAGGTTCCTATCACTGACGTTATATCCATTCACTGTAAAGATAGAGGCAACAGAAGACACATAAAATTTGATACTTTAAAAAGCATGTAATCATTTTAGAAGGTGTACAGCTGGTCTACATTCATAGCCTGGTGCACTTTTATCACTTTCATAAAGATGTCAGACATTTTATCAAAATAAATCACACCAACAAACAGCTAATCAGAATCTTGAATGACCCTCTGAAAAATATCACAGAAATACTTTTTTTTCTTTGTAAACTGTTCTTGATTCCAACTGTTTTGCAATAGGACTACATCAGGGATATCCTATCATTGTTCTTGTGATATATATTGTATTTGTCTACTGCGGAATTGCTATAAAAGAATAGCGTCCATTCATAAAATTTCCATAAGTACAACCTGTTAGTAAAAATGATCTAAATAGTACACATACTGTAATCCAACTTTCTTTCGCGGCTATTACATTTCGCGATTTCCATTTCATAACAAGTTCGCGAAGATTAATATTCGCGGATTAGAAATTGAATGACAATTTCTACCTATAAAGACGATGTAGATATTTTTTCGCGGAAATAAACTTTCGTGAATTTACTTGGATCGCAAAATTCGCAAAAGTAAATCGTTAGTAAAAAGTTGGTTTTCAGTACTGTAAAACAACTGAGCATATTCCGATGCGATTAAATATCGTATATTTTTGCGGACGATTTAAATATTAATCGTCTAAAAATATTTCAATTATATATTTGATAAAAAGTTTTGAATATTAATCGCGAAGTTAAAGATGCTCCACCGCCGACAGAGCATAAATGATATTCATTATTTGAACGATAATTGGTGTTTAATCGTGTCTATGTATGTCTAATTAACACAAAAAAATAATATAAAATAGGTTATTTTCCCTTTGGTGCATGCGCATTCAGTACATCATTCTATATAGGATATAGTGCCATGGAATTTTTTCGGGATGCAAATAATCATTTTTCATATTTTTAACTTGAAGTAAATTTAGAAACTCAAACTTTTCAATGGTGGTAATGGTGTAAAGTAAGTAACTTTTGTAACTGAAGAAAAATACTAAATCGTCTGCTCCTGTTTTCGATAGTGAAACAATACCATTTGTCAGCGGTGGAGCATCTTTAAATAATCACAGACAAAATAAATTTAATAAAAACAAGAAAGAAATGTCCGGAAAACATGAATACATATAATATTCAAATGTTCGTTTAAGTTTCATCGTGACGGGACTGGCTTTTGCTTCCTAATAAACGGCAGAAAGTGCCAAATCATGGTTTCAATGGCCATTTAATGAAAGAAGACCCCTGTTAACTATTTCATACAAACGCAGTATGATGTTAAAATATTGGTCTAGACGTAAATAGTTTCTTTAATGGAATTGATAATTTATTGGTAAAATACCACATGCATGTGACTTTAATATAAAACACAAAAAAACGACTCTTGAGTAATGTCCTAAGCTTTATACAGTCTGGTCAACATAAGTTATATTTTAGACGGGAGTTAAAATAATCGACGAATATTGCCGAGCTTTTTTTATATTACACAAAATGCAACTAAAGGTGGTTTATTTAACGATGCAATATTGAAACGGGCGTTCTGATAAAGCAATAACGTATAAAATAATCCAACGTATTTTAGCGACGACTTCATTTTGCATCGATCTTTCTCTATTTAATTTAATGTAATATATTTAATTTTAGTTTTCGTGGTCTCAAAACAGTGCTTTATATTTGAAGAAACTATCACCAATGGCTCAGTTGTACAGTGATCTGCTACTCTATCTAAAAATCATTGCACTTTTAGAGTTCCTCACACAATCTGTATCATTGTTAATTTTAGATTTCTCATTTGCATTCAATAGCATGTATCTAAACTCTATGCACTCATAATTGTTATTAATCATACATTTTGGGGGGTTTAGCATACGCCCACGAGACAAGAAACATGTAATTACCATATTAGCTTAGCTTGATGGTTTGAGTTCGCGTTCAATCAAAATCTCGCGAGACGTATTCGCAGACATACAGTTTGCTGCTGTGACTGTTTCCCCGGGAGCTCGGCAATCACTGGGAAAGACAGAGGTTGGGCGTACTTGGTTGGAGAGATCACAACCGTCACAGCGATTAGGTCAGCACCTCGTCTGTTCCGAGGCGCACTATGTCGGAGCTCTCCGGCACACTCAGTGATTTTGACAGTGCTGTTATATAGGAAATATATAACAGTATAACCGATGGTTTTTAGCAAGATTGCATTTCTGGTTGTGTCACTCGTATAAATTGAATGAAAATACCAAATATTAAAACAGTACATTTGGAGTTAGGATCTGACAAATCCTGATGGTGACCTCTTAACTGATTGTATGAGCTTACTGACATACAATTTACTACGACGTCAAAACTTGCCTCTGGATACATATAGTAGGCAAACAATCATTCCATCTAACGTTATGGAAAAGACATAAACTGTAACTTTCAAATCCATGCCCGCTTTTGATTATGAAAATAACAGAGTACGCCAGTTTAAATTTCGCATAAGGTTAAACACATTAGTGAAAAAAATACAGGAAAATTTATCATGGCAATACAAAACTAAAATGTTCAAATATCGGCATATTGCACGGGTATTAGTTTCAGATTTTTTTTTTGGTATTCTGCTTGCTTATGTTTCCAGTCTGTGTAGAGATAAAACAAAAAATGTCCCGTATGAGAAAAACTGTGAATATTTGTATCCTCTGGTTGAAATATACGCGAAGGGTTTCAAAACATGTCTTGTGGACAACGATTAGTTTATTCTCGCCCGATTGATCCTCAGACTTAAAGATGCTCCACCACCGATAGAGAAAAATATGATACTCTTTATTCGTCTGCGGTGTAGCATCTTACTTAAACCGAATCAGCGACCATTTTGGATTCTGGAATGATGGCCATTTTAGAATTCAAATATATAGAATATATCGAACACTATCATAATGCTTAAACGTACTATATTTACAGATGTATGTACTGTTAAAATCGAGTTTAGTCAATAAATATATTTCTATCAAAATATCAAAGATATGTTTGAAAAATAAAAATCACTATAAAATATATCAATATATAGATAAAGCAAATAATGACTTTTCAAGTAAATCGTATTTAGTTACATAGTCAAAATATGAAAAATATTACACTAGTACATAAATAATGCATTAATATGGATTTAATTTTTTTTATTTCACCCATTCTAATGTGAAAGATGAACTATGTACATTTAAAACAATAATAATATATTCCTTAAATAAACAAAACACTTTAAATACCAATGTAAAATCTGTCAAAATAGTTGACAATGGATTCTTGAATAATTTGTCTTTTTTTGGTATGTTTCAGACATTTTGACATTGGAGCTCGAATCAATACATCTAAATCACCGACACCCATTCGAGATTAATAGAACATTTTGGACAAACCACTTGTTCATGTCACTAAGTGTGGACTCAAATACATGCTTTTACCACGTAATGTGACGCGCGTACAAGTAATGTGTGATGAAATTATATTCTAGTTTGACATCAAACATATTTCATTGAAAATTCAATGTAGTCAAAGAAATAGTAGATGTTCTTCCACAAATCGATTAGACTTCCTCTCAGTATAAATGTAATACCGAAACGTGAATAACAAAGGGAGGAGTGTCAATTTGGGGCACTCCAATTGCCATGACCAAAAAGCATTTTGTTACAGATACCTGCGTGTTAGGACATCGTGATATGACATATGATTAAGGTCAGGTCGGAGTCCCTTGTGAGTTATGGGGGTTAAACAGGGGGTCAATGTTCTGTTTAGTCCAGTTTTGCTAGACCTTTTGTTAGGATTTTCAAGATTTATTATGCAATGATAATGTTGAAAATAAAACATATTGAAAAACTATAACTTACTGTCAAAAATAGGGCACAGTGACCTATATTTTTTAATGTCAATAAAAGTTCATCTGGTGCCATACAACGTGTATATCGGAGGAAGATATCATATATTATACATGTATAACACTTTGTATATTGCATTGAGAACAATATTTGTATAATATAAACTTACGCAAAAAAGATATATTATTGATGGGATGGGAAGGTCGGCAGTGGGTGAGGTTGAGGTTTATCTATAGAAATTAAAACACCAATAAATATTTTGCTATGTTCATTAGTAGCATAAACTGGCTCAAATATTACTATTTTTTCTGCATTGAATCACATTTGAGAGATAGAGGATCTTACATGAGTGGCTATGTGATATGAAATACATCAAACGAGTTTAATAAATTTCATATCACATAGTCACGAGTGTAAAGTTATATTTATCACATATCTTTTGTCAATAGAAATATAAGCTCATCTCTATATAAAACAGTAGAAATCCGGCTCGGATGTGATGTTTCCGTCTGTTGAGACAATCATGGGACGTAATAATATAGATTATGACGTCAAAACTACATGTGACGTCATAATAGTGTAATTACACATGTGCCTTACGATATTTATGACATGATTTGTGTTTTAAAGTTTAAGAAATAAAGCTCCCCTTCAATTCAATACTTAAGGGGACGAATAAAATTCATTATTTGTTATATATTGTATAGGAAAATAAAAAGGGTAACAATTCCATTACACAAGAAGACACAACACGAATATACCGCAGTCTCCCAAAGCACGCACCTCGCAAACATGCACGCAACACACCGCATATATGGGAGGCCGTCCTTACATGACCCATGCTGCTAATAGGACGTTAATTAATCAAACAAGCAAAAAAATTATAAGTAGTCCACATAGATTCACAGTTTGCAAACGAAAATGCTTTCATACCCCGATGAAATTGAAAACCAGGGCCTAATTTCACGAACATTTTTTAACTTTAAGGAATCTTAACTTAAAATTATCCATAGGAAAGCATTATAGATTTTAAGGATATCTCCTTAACTTATTTTGTTCCTTAACTTTTGTAATGCTTTCCTCAATTTTTCATACAAACATAAACTTTCGGTCAAAACTCTGACAAGTTGATATTTGATTAATTTGTCAATTTTTGATGTATTTTCAGACATTTCGACCTTTTCGCCCGAATCAATACACCTAAGGCAATAGCACCCACGCGACATTGATCGAATATTTTGGACAAATCATTAATATATGTCAATAAGTGTTGACTCTAATACACGGAGAGAAAGTAGGCTTTTAACTCGAAATGTGACGAACATAAGGTGAATGTGTTATGATATTACACTCTAGTTTGACATCAAACATACTTTATTGAATATAAATAAAGGGATGGGAGACGAGTGACTACAAATCGTTCAGTCGTCCTTTCAGCGTGTATATAATACCGAACCGTTACATGAAGAACACGATTTGATAGAGGAAAATGTAATGTATGAAAAGGACGTGGAAAAGAGGAGAGAAGGGAGGGGATATTACCTTACTAAGAGGATTGCTTAGTGGGAGTTTACCGACCAGACGACTCCTAACTTCCTTAATATCTTCACTGGTGCCACGCCTATACAATGCATAACACATATTGGATTAATTCTTCCCGTTTAGTATTGAATTGACGTAAACCATCATTTACAGTTTCTTTCTTATTTCATTGTTTGACTTTTTTTTGATTGGCCGATACTTTTCTCAGAAGTATTCATCAAATATGATATCAACCCCAACGACGAAAGCACTCGAGGTTACTGGACTGAGTCCCCTTACTTTTTGACGTCATAGTCGCTTAGTCGTACACAAATATAACGTAAAGGGACTTTCCGAATTAAATGATGTCAGGATAACATATTGTGGTGTCATTATAGTCGGCAATATATGACGGAAGACAACAAGTTTACGGTGATGGACTCCGATAGAACGGAAAACGTACAAGAATGCCAGAACAACAGTTGATCCAGCGGTAAAACCTACCGATTCTACTAGGTGGAAACAAAAATAAGAAGATTTGCAAACTTATCACATTCCATAAAATGGATAATTACTCTTGGAAAAAGAACATTTCAAATATTTGTCAGATCATCTTCTCAGTTTTAGTATATTATCTTTGGAGGGGTCCTTTCAATGTCAAGTCGTAAAATGGTTATCGACCTGTTTACAGGTGGAATCAATGAGTTATTCACCCTCGAAAGTGATATACTTTCACATTCACTAGGTGAAAACTCACGGATCCACCTGAAATTAGGTCGATAAAATATCCTATGGTTAATAATTTAAACAATGGAGCTTTGGCAGTAAGTATGTTTCTATCAAAACGGTAGGTTATCTAGTTATTTGTTATTACTTGGAGATTGAACAGTGTTTTGACTGCGTTAAAGGTGGTACAGTATGAACTCAATTGGATACAGACATATTCTACGTGTAGCGATAACGCGCTACATTGAATATGTCTGTATCCAACCATTGCGTTCATACCACCTTCAACGCAATCACAAACCTGTTTAATATCTATATATATATACACACATCTGTTACCTGACTCTCTATATGAATGTAAGTAAAGTAATGTCGACTGTTTTCACATGAAGAACTTTTGCAAGCGCTTAATTGATTGGTGGCGTCAAAAACACCGGTTCGCCGGACCCAAATATTCTTTCGACAAATGTTTGTTTCGCCAGAAGCTGTAATTCGTTTAAGGTTGCGATTCAAGAAATAAAATAGTTGTTTCATGCCATATTAGGCAACTGTCAAAAACTATTTCCCCTCGCTGTTTGGACCAACCCTATAAACTCGGCCTCGGGAAACAGTTCACCAGGTTGATCCCAACACCTTGGGAAAATAGTTTTGACTCTTAATTGTCTGTTAAGATATGAAACAATTACATAATGTAAAAGGAACAAATGTTTCAATAAAAACTTTAATTGTAATTAAGCATTAGTTGCCATATTTTACCATGCATTGGTGCATGTGTAACAAACATTGGTTTAAATATTTTCTTAAGAATATATTTCAATATAGATAAATTTTCAGAAAATGCTATATTCTTCAGTGAATTATCCTACTGACGTGAAACCATGAAAACCGTAAAGTAATTCCTTGACCTTTTGAACTATGTTTGTGGTATTAGTACGCCAGAGCCTAACTGCCATTGTAAATACTGGAAATTATCATTCATTTGGGCTTAGTCGCAACAAATAAGTACTGTGCAGTGATAATGTAGATAGTTATCAATATTGATAAGGTTATTCATGTATCATGATAGTGTTTTATGTGTAAATGTTCAACTAAAAGATTAACGCAGAACAAATCATAATCGACATCAGAAGTGAATGAGGTATGACAATTACAATCAGTCCATTGAAAGTTTTTCCCACAAGCTTTGAAATTATTAGAGCCTTCACTTTCTAATGCAGATGAAATCCGTTAAACATCGTATATTCAGAGAAGATACTACTTCCACTGTGGGGATATGATACTCGTATTCAAACTTAATTTCCAGGAACCATTAAGTGTTTGTGACGGTTATGCCTAACTGAATGATATGACCTAAATTTTGATTTGTTATCGTGTGTGTGAGAATGGCGTGGAATGCTACTATACTGTCAGTGGTGGTGTCTGCAAAAAAGATAACAAATTCTGTTTTCAGTATGAGTTTACAAGACTTGATAGAGATGCAGTTAATGTGGACATGGAACGTTTTTCAGTTGGCATTCATAGCACTTATGAATGCAAAATGGACCGAGGCAAATTTAATGAAGAGCTAATTTGTCTCCGTTGGCATTAATGTAGGTTATAAATACCAACTGATAGACGTCCAATGCTTACAATTACATTTGGTTGTAATCTTATGGTGAAATCTCAGAGGATTTTGCATCTATAATAAATAAATATTTCGTTATCGTAAAGGATGGAATAGCTACATGTGTTTGAACAGCCATTTTCCGTGATCGCTGGAACGGCAATGGTGACGTTACTATGATAATGACGTCATGATAAGCGGCTGTGGTTCATAGTTTATATGAATGCAAACAGCGCTCGGTAACTTGGTATGGCTTCATAGCGGGACTGAAAAGAAAATGTAAATATAATGATATAAACCATTACAACAATTACCTTGTCTCTGATGTTTATTCATTAGGACAAACACAATGTAAATAAATTCGTCCAAGACAAAAGCCAATCATGATATTTAAGTCATTTGTCGTAGTGCCTAGTGCAGACGAAACCCGTTAAACATGGTATAGGTAGGGTAGATGTTACTACCACTATGGGTGTATGATACTCGTACCCAAACCAAATCACCAGGAACTAGCATTGTTATTGCTGACGCCGAGCCTGTGGTATAAAGGTCGCTGTCCCCGCTTATACCCGACGCTATTACCAGGCCGTTACGAACTAACTGTGTACTTACGTATTGGCCCTGGTGAACATGGATTGTCCACGAAAACTTATTAACGCCTACTTCCGGACAGATAATTCACCAGTTTGAGAATTGAAGTGTGAGCCGATGTTTGTGACGGTTTTGGCGAACTGAATGATATGACCTACAGCTGGATTTGTTATCGTTTGTGTGAGAATGGCGTGGAATGCTACTGTACTGTCAGTGGTGGTGTCTGCAAAAAATATATCAAAAACTTGAATTCCACCATGGGTCTACAGAAATGGGAATTCAGATCGTAAGGATAGATTAAAAAAGCTAAAGCGACATTAATTAATGTCGAATAAAGTACATGAAACAAATAATGTTGATAAAACTGACAATATATTAACTTTATTAACATTTTACAAAATGGTCAGATAAATTAAAAAAGGAATTCAATACGACTTTAAAAATATTATTGACTTACCGACACGTTTGTTTATCTTCTTGGCGCCATTTGTAATAAATATTTAAAAACATCACAATGCGAAGTTACAAGCACAGATTTATCAGTATCGCTGCATTGCGTAATTAATTTAACAACAATAATTATTTTACATTGTCACGTGCTTCGCAATGTCAACTTTTATCTTTTCATCGATTGAGATAAGAAACTATATCCACCGCTACCTCTATACAAATATCTCGATAGAAGAAAAATATGTAAAAGGAGTACATTGCTTTTTTTTCATTTAACAGGTTATACCATTGAAGACGGCTTCTGTGTATATTCCATGTATACGTGTATGGATGGAGGGGGCATTTGTGAATGAATGTACGTGAGCGTACGTACGTGTGCATATTAGACGTACACAATACCATAATAGCTGCCATAAAGTTCACGTACCTTTGGGTTGTGTTGTTATTCGGGATTCATCAATTCCTTCCGATTCTTCTTGACACAGTCTAGTGATTTCCTCATTATCAGCAGAAGGCTGATCCTGTTCTAGTGAGGTGATTTTGTCTTCGAGAGTCACAATTTTTTCTTTAAGTGAAACAGTTTTCTCTCGAAGAAATTTAACTTCCCCTTCGAGAGTAGACGATTTCTCTGCAAGTCGGATGTTTTCCTTTTGAAGTGCATCTGTATAACACAATACTAAGCATATGAAATTTTATATCGATAATAAAATGATTACTTTCTTATAGAAAAATTGTCAGCGAAAGTCTCTGCTCTCTTAGATAAAAATTAATTTTCATCAACCTGATTAAAGTACATATCATCATGTCATCACGTTCTGGTGACCATTGAAAATGGCAAATCACATTGTTACCTCCGGAAGCTGAAATTGAATTTTATTTGACGAAATAGTTTGAAAAAGCTGTCATAATAATTTTCGTATATATAGTCATCTCGAAAAAAGAAAATTACAAAGCTAATTATATATTTATACTTGGACGAAATGGTGTTTTCAATTGATGTAGAAAGTTACAAAAAATGCATTTGATCTGAAGTACAAGTGGTAGTAAGGTCATCCGAGCATGACCACCTATAAGATGTTTTCGGATGGTTATAAGGATCTGTATTTTAATTAGATTGATTTTTCCTCAGTAGATTCATAAAAAAGAAATTCAGTAAATTCCGATTGGAATTGAAACGTAAAGGTTTTAAAAATTCAAGTAAAAAATAGCTCTTTATGTTACCTATTTGAGCCTCGTGTTTTAGCAGGAGACGTTGGACCTGAAGCAACATTGGATCATTGGACCCATCTCCAAGCATAGAAGGACTGTCTAGACCTAACGACACATCCAGTATTAGGGCGCATACCGTAAAAACAAACCACCATGCCATGTTCACAAATATAGTCTGAAATGAATTCCTATAAAGATAATACATATATATTAGATAAGGTCTGACCTTAGTTTTATGTAGTCTTACATTCTGGATTATAAGGGGACGATAAAACGGCCATTCGTGACACAATACGTCTTTTTAAAATTAACGTCCTATTAACAGCCAGGGACATGAAAGAATGCTTACCCATGTATGCATTATGTTGCGTGTTTGAAGTGATTGGAATACGTTTTTGGAGACTGCGGTATATTTTTGTTGTCTTCTTGTAACAGAGGAACCATTGTCCTTATTACAGTGCTATCCCACTGTTGAACTTTCACAAACCATTTAAGGCATAAGGACAATCACAATTGTGAATTGTATATTCCCTACCCCAGGGGGCTATGGGAGGGGCAAAAAGGGGTCAAAATGACTAAAATTTGAAAAATCTTCTCAATTCGTAGATATGGTAGAATCAAACACTCTTCATAGATTGAAAGGTCTCATTGAAAGGCTCTCTACAAAAGATTGTGAATTTCATGGCACTGTGGTCTCAGATTTTCCCCTTGGAAGGGGATCAAATTTGCTAAAGTTTACAAAAAAAACACTTTTATGAACAATATTTGCTGAATTTTCATAGGAAATAAGTCAAACTTGGTTTGAATTATTAGGCCAGAGGAGCGGTGTCTAAAGGAGTCAAAATGGCTAAAATTAAAAAAAAGATATTCTGAATTTACAGATATGATGGAACAAATACTCTTTATGTTTTGGAAGGTCTTAAGGCCCTATACAATATTTTTTGTAAATGTCAAGAGCTTGATCGGGCAACATGTAGTGTTTATATGCCATAGACCTCTTGTTTAAAATCCCGATATAAATAAATCTAAAAAAAGGTGACTATTGTTTTGAAATAAATGCAAAAGAAATTTGCTACAAATATTGATAACTTTTATTTGAAAATCCCAAAACTTCTTTGATCTCGATTGAATCGAGACTTCAATGAGACTGAAACCTCAAGAGTTGTGAATCTTTAAGTGAATGTTTGTATGTTCTTACATCTTGCCGAGACACACCAAAGTAGAATATGGCTGTATGCAATTGTGTTCATAGCATCTTTTACGCAATCAAAACACTATCAACATAATATTTAAATAAATAAGTCTACTTTTACATGTTCGTCGTCAAATTTTAAACGGGATTGGTTGCTAAGTTGGGTAACTACGGTAGTCGGGATTGTCGAAGATTTAGTTCTGATTGTTCAGTGTTATATAACTGTAGTATTTCATAGGGATTTGAGAGAAATTTTGTATTCAACCTGTACTAATCTGCCTAGCGGATTCTCAAAAAAATTTGCAAACAATTATTTAATCTATTACTTTGTTTGCAATCTGTGTAAATCCACGTAGCGGATTCTCATAACAGTTTGCAATTAAATTTAGTTCATAACCCTATGAAGTTAAAAAATAGTTAAATCAATGCTTATAAGCAATTTCTTAAACTACTTGAAAACATAAAATACGTTTAAGCATACGATTCTATTGATTTTCCAATGGATTAATTTTCCGAATTCATTACCCAACGTCGACGTCTCTATTGTGACGTCATGATTACGTCGGATTTTCGCGCCATTCTCGGGATTTTTTTTCGTAGTATATGAAAGAAAATAAATAATCTGCAAATCAGAGAATTGGATTTAGTATGAAAACAAATATTATAAAGTTCATAATTTTGAAATATAACAATGACACCTTTCAATTATTTCTATTTTTCAATTTGAAAATTTGATAATATATCGATAACGTTCATTTCGTAAAAAAACGGTGATAACCGAGACGGAACGACTATATGTATCGTTGTCAGAGTAGTGATGCAGTTCGAAGTGTAGTGAGCCGTCATATTTGATTTTGAATCAAGGAAAATTAATGTGAGATTCAACGGTTTTTGACGCTGTTAAATGAATGTCATAGATGTATCGGTCTACGAACCCAATATAGATCTCTAAATTAAATTCTTTATAGTCATAACTTTCATTTTCTTTTACGGAGGATAACCAAATAAAAACATCTTAGATTCGTTTCAAGAAAAGATCTATCATGTAAGATCCTATATGTACATATATATGCACTGGATACACGGATGTGTGCAAGGTCAGAAACTTATTGTCGATCAAATTCACTAAATTAATCCCGTGATATGTCGAAAGCTTTCCATCGTATAGTTTCCCGTCGTTTAGGAATTACATGCAATTACAATAACGAATCTTTCCATAATCTCACTCAAATCAAAATTAAGCCTGTCTCATGTAGTGCGGTAAGATGTGCATTGGTTAATAATACGCTTCAATAGTGAGTCGTATGTTTTTCAAACACTTAACCGACTTTGATCAAAGGTGATGTTACAATACATGTATATGACCAATCATTGCATGAGGCGAAATAATTCAACATTATTTGAGTAAATATTTTTGAATTTACACAGATTGATAACATCTTAATTCACAATATGTCCTTAATCTAATAAGTGACATAATAATTAAACTAAGTTAACGATTTTTTTAGACTGTATCACCATATACATTGTAAATAGTAAATATCAATGAACATATTTCCATTTGGAGGCCAATAATGACACAATACTGTAACCTCAGTAGAAATCAGATTCATGCCTCAGTACACAGACTTTCGTTTGAATAAAAGCTAATGACTGTGCTCTGGAAATAAGGCATACCTTTGAAAAAGAAAATCAGAATCACGAATATTTATTGAATTATCGGCATGGAAGGGGTAGCCATTTAAACAACCATCAACAGCCTATTATCAATGACGCAATTGTCATTGTGACGTCACAGGTATCGGACCAGATGGTTGGTGAATCGGCTGTTCCGTCATTGATCATAACTAGTTGTGTATCTTATTATATTTGAACATAATATAAGTGGACACCAGCAAATTCAGCAAGAAGTATTAAGATTATCCGATAGTCTATGGAACAGCGCATAAGACAATCGAAGACGTCATGAAAATAATAAGAAATGACGTCACAAAGTAGTTTAATAATTACTTGTTTTATTGTATCATGCACTTGGTAATTGCACGGGTGTGCTATATGATCATTTCATAAAAGTATGTTTAGTGGTGTCATAAAGTGGTTTTATATAGCAAAAGTAAATACATATAGGATTCGGTGAGAAAAATCGAGGACGAATATAGGTCAAATTTAACTCACATTTTAGAAATGGGAGTTGAAAACTAATTATCAGTAGACTTAGTACTATCAAACATATATAAGGCTGTTCTCCCTTAACATCTTCGTCAAGCTGCTATACAGTCCTTTATTAAATCAAGACTATAAAAACAGAACCAAATTCAATTGAACCCCACTAATAGAGGTTAGTTAAAATCACACAAGTCATTTGTTTT
This sequence comes from Argopecten irradians, assembly GCF_041381155.1. Classification (NCBI taxonomy): domain Eukaryota; kingdom Metazoa; phylum Mollusca; class Bivalvia; order Pectinida; family Pectinidae; genus Argopecten; species Argopecten irradians. The sequence continues at coordinate 9,032,532 of NC_091149.1, read as the reverse complement.
CTATTAGGCCATATCAAAACCTTGATACCGACGTTACAATTAGATTATCAGATATTTGAAAACCCTATATCAGTAGTTAAAATTTTAATGTTTTTCCCAATTACAAAATTGTTAACCATAGTCTGATTTGAAAATATGACAAATCAACACAAATGTCATTAGTTTTAAAATTGTATTCCTTGAGGAAATCTCCATTTTTTATCAATCTGTACAAAGGCAGCAAATATCGACAAAATCGGCCTTCGCTTCCTCGCTGTAGCGTTTTTACTTCCCTATAGGCAATTCAATCTGTCCTTGTAACTAAGTTATTCATATGGAGGGAGAACAACATACTGTTGAAAAAGCATGGAGATGTGTGCTTCATTCATAAAGAATATTTCAGTCGGATGTTCTATGTAAGCAACTCCAATATTTCTTAGACAGTATTCTGTATTTGCATATTACGGAGTTATTTGCCCTTGAGAGTAAGTATTTATTGTGACGTCATTTGTTTGCGAGCGTAACGTCTTACTTTTTGAGGAGACGACGTAAATTGTGTCCCGATCATAATGACGTCACCATAGATACCTACTCGCAAGGGTTTGTTTTTTCTGTATCGTTGCTCTGTTTTTTCGGGTTTTTTTTCATTGACCCATTTGTTTTTTAAGTTGTTCCCCTAACATAAGTCTTGCAATTAAAAATGAACAGATAACAACTCGAAATTCAATGGAAGCGCCTAACAACTTATTTACATAAACCCACGGGAAAATATTCAATCAGGGGACCTGTATGATATATTGAATAGTTTCTCGCTTGTAAAATGAAATCGGGTTTATGTCCTAATCATGAAGGCGAGAATTAAGCTATTACATATAAAGCCACAGGTATAACACTATAAATACTTGTTTTGTTTCGTTTAAGGTTCAATTTACAGCCAGTATCCTTTATGAATGTCCCAGATGTTTTGGCGGAGGAAAGCCTGAGTACCAGGAGGAAACCACCGCCAAAGGCCAGTACCTGGCAACTGCCCCGAATAGATTTAGTGAACTTCCAAGCCCAAGGTTGAGGGTTTATGGTAGTTCAGAGATGTACATGTATGTTGGGACATCTTAACCACTCGACCATGGCAACCCAGAGGTGGAGGACTTGTGATAATATGATGGTAAATCTTATCTGCTCGGCCACCATGACCCTTACACCATAATGAAGGCGAATATAGTAACTGGTCGAAAGCTAGATTTATTCACTCTAGATACATCCAAGACATTCCTCAAAAGACCTCAGTGCCATGGGATGGGCCCTCCACATTATATCGCTATCCATCTGTTTATCGACAAGTCCTGGCAGTAAAAATAAAAATTACCCACATACTCCTCTTTTGATTATGAATAGTGTGTAACTGCTTTATAAACCATAAAACATTCCATAAGAATGTGTGCATGTTTACGTAGTCGTTGCCTTAGTAACCACGTAATTTCACGATAAGAAACAAGACAAATTTATATGGGCCATTAAACGGAATATCGGAGTATTTCCGCGGGCCAGTTAGTGTGTCTATGAATATTTTAAATTAGATTTTTAACTAAATTGAAATAGCCAACGGGGAAGGTCCTGGATCAGGTGCTGCACATAGCCAATCTCCATCCGGGCTTTATTTTGCTGTTACTAATAACCTCGTTTTTTAAAAAAAAACACAGTGATTGTACGATATTGTTAAATGTATAATAACTCGTTGATAGAAATGTCAAAAAGGAGATGAAAAAATACGATGTCCTTGAGGTTGACGGGCATTCAATTCTACTTTTCTATTATTTAATTATTTATTTATTGTCTCTTTTCAGAAAGAAAAAAAATCCCACCGAATTGCCATAATTTCTTTTGCCTTTCTCAAGCCTCGTCAAACAAAACAAATCTAACATTTTAGGACATTGGTCATATATCAAACTTAGAATAGCTCCGGAACCATAGTTCATATTAATTTATAAGGACTACTGAAGTGCAATGTGTGTTTCCCTAACTTGGACAATTATCTCATTCATTAGCGTTTGCTGTATTAATAGAATGTGTTTTTGTCTTTCGAACCTTTATATGTACATTGTAGGTTTTATCTTGCATGTGCTCTGGGTCAAGATTCACGAACATTCCTTAACTTGAAGCCAACCCTTAACTTTAAAATCCCCAAAGTATTAAAGAGTTAAAAGATAAAAGAAAAAATCTTTAGGAACTGAGCCTTCCATAAAACCTGTAATGCGTCTACGAAAATTTTTAAGTTAAGGAATTATAAAAGTTAAGAAATGCTTATGAAACTGGGCTCTAATAAGATATTTATGATCTTATCTCGTCTACCGTCTAGTACAGAAAGTGTAAGTATAAGTGCCTGATGACGTCTCTTCAGTTTTGCTTTCGGTAACACATATCATAACATGAAGGAATTAAACTATTTCTGGACTGAAGATAAATCAAATTGCTCACCTGTTTCGTTTTAGTGAAAAAAGAGTCCTAAACATAATAGTTACCCTACCCATCCTAGAAAAAAGTTCAACCATTTTAATATGGAAGAAAAAGGAACATCATGAATGTTCTAAATCAATATGAGCAATTCAGACATCTGTACCCTAGTTTTTATACAGATTACAGTACCACTAGTAAGATGTATGTTTCAAAACAATAGGGCGGTAATTAATAGCACGTTATTATTTTCTTATATGGTAGAGTATCAACATGAGATCAGTATAAAAGGATCACAGACTTAAAGTTACTAACAAATTGAATGATATCAATATTTTGGTATTGTTGACGATGTCTACCACTTCAGATTGCTCTCCACATCAGTCTAAACACACACACACACACACACACACACACACACACACACACACACAAAACAACAGTTATTTGAAAAAAAAAATCCAGCACAAGTATTTTTGAGGTTAAAGCGTTTGGTTGATTTGGTCTACGAGTTATTATCGCAAAACACACGAAAATTAATCGCAAGAAAAAATGGGTTAGTTTATAGTACACATAACGACAATAGATCTCAAAATAACACTAATTCGTGATTATAACCCATACGGAACTCTATATTAATCAATTACTGAATATTCAACACAATTATACCGCAGCTTTCCAAAACTTTCAGATATTGACACACGCAACACAATCCATACGTGGAGGTCGTTATCAAATGAATATCAATAGGACATTAATTCGAGTAACCAACTATAATTCAATACAGAGATGAGAAAAATACAAATATTAAAGTGAACAGTCGGGCAAGGAAGGCTAAAGTCGGTAAAAATGGTGTGAATGTATCCAGAATAATTTCTTATGGAATAGAAAAATAAACTTTCTCGTCAAAATCTGTCTGCGCACGTAGAAATTAATTTAAAGTATAGGAATCCTAAAACGTCCTCCCGGCTGACTATGCCCGTGGTTACATTTCCACGCAGCCTCGCTTTCAATGTTTTCACCTTTTCTTTATTTCAATGGTCAGAACTGGGAAACGTAAGCAGACCTTGACCGTCGCATTAATATGTGAGAACTTTTGGAAGGCCAATGAACGCATTTAGACTGGTTTTCTTTGCCCGACTATTCACTTTAACTATAAGTAAAAATCCAAAATTTCAAGTGATATTTGTTGTCTTTGCTTAAAAAAGCAAACCACATATACATGTACTTTAATGGTTTTTTGTATTTGTTTTAGCATTTGTTTAAAAGTCATGGTGTTTATTAAAAAAATGAATTTCATTATTTTCTTCATGGTCATTATATACATACATGTAATTCATAAAGGAATTCACAGTAAATAAATCCAGAAGAGGTTGAACAAATATTTTTGTGATGTCTGAAATTACATGAGCACGAAATGGTGAACAAGAAATCTCACATGATTGACACTTCTGTTTCCGTACACGTATTTTTCATTAAAGATGCTCCAGCGCCGACAAAGTAAAAACGATACTCATCATTGAAACAATAGCATGTGCTTAATCGTGTGTATATATATATATATATATATATATATATATATATTTACAGTTTGCACTGACATGGACTCAATAACCATGCTTTCTAGAATTATCATTATCAGTGCATAATGTTAGCACAACAAGTGCGGCAATTCTATTGTTACGTGAATAGTTGATGGCGTAGCAACGTGGAATCATGACCCCACTTTTGGCGGGAACATATGAATGGCTCGGTTCCAATTAGCTGTTCAATCGAATTCGTTGACGATGACGGGAGAGAAAAAAATATGTGTGTTTTTTAATAAAAATATGCAACTGCCGCGTGAATTCATAATATTCATTTACTCGAAAAACTGTAAATATAAGGAATAGATGTTTATTTTGTTGAGGTTTTGAGGGTATAATGATAATGGAGCCCGTGTAAATTTTATGTAACCCGGCTTCGCCGGGTTACATAATTTTCACGTGCTCCATTATCAGTATACCCTCATAAACTCAACAAAAAAACATATATTGTAAAACAAACAAAATAATATGAAAAAAATTGTTTTGTTTTGGTGCATCCGCAATCAGTACTTCATTTCAGATGCAATTAATTATATTTAATATTTTTTATTTTCAAAAGTCGTAGTGATGTAATGTAAACAAATTTTGTAACTGAAGAAAAATACAAAATCTGCTCCTATTTTTTTATAGAGAAAAAATACTAATTGTAAGAGGTGGAGTACCTTGAAAGTACATTGTAACATCCACCAAACAAATTCCGATTTCAATACCCAAATATCCAAGAAGAATCCAACTATCCCAAACGATGCTTTTATGAAGCACATATTCTTGTGATAAGCATGAGAAACGAATATTAACTGTGGAACTGCCATATAATGAATAGGTCTCGGCCCGTAACTGCGATTCAAGCGTTAGATATACTGGTACATGTTCATACAAAGCGAGGCAACTCCAATTTTACAAGTTTGCAATTCACGTTTAAATGGGAAACTGTAAGTCAATGATCAGTAGACAGTAGAGAATTATTCATAATAGGAAAAAATATCGCAAAATAGTTACTTTTTATAATATATAACTTTAAACTTGGAAATTGGCGCGAGAGGAAAATTTTCGCTTCATTGTAATTACACGAACGAATTTTAGCGGGAAAATGCCTCTCTTGTGTACAATTTGGTGTATATAAAATTATGAAATATTCATTGCGAAAACAATAACATCCTGAAATATTTCTACATGTAAATTGCGAAATTAAATACCTACGAGTACATATTATGAACATTTCATTTACTCACAAATCACAAAATTCTAAAGAGCATCATAAGTTATTATTCAAGTCATGCACATGTGACAGATTAGTAGAATTATTCATATTTACAATTCATCATACACGTTTAAAGATCTATATAGAGGTACATATTTATACATGTAAGATAGGCATGTCTGTATCTATGGAACACTGCGCTTTTGTGTCGACTCGACAACACGGGGGTAATCGTGGTACATCGGGTTTTTTTTAATTCTGTCAGAGTGGTACAACGGTATTTCAAGTCGCTTATCTCTCACATTTTGCTCTAACGGAATTTGTAGCCAATATTTTGCTCTGACGGAATAAAAATACCGTTGTACCACTCTGACGGAATTTTTCTCGTGGACAATATTATGAAATCAATCAAACACTTTAATGAATGCAACTTGCACACGTGATATTAAGTTCAGCATCCCTATTAGTCACAAACCTCACATGCTGATGAGAAACTTCATTGTATGATAATATCGAGGTCGGTCAGGTCACCTCTGTTAAGTAAAAATGTTTATTCATCGTCTGTTACCGATGTAATCAGCCTACACTAGGTGGCGGTTTGATACTCAGAGCGTAGTGGAGTTTAGACACTGTTGTAATGATTATTGATATGCATATTATGTAATACATTTAAGGCATCAATCGAACACTAATTGTATGAAATTATAATAAATCAATCAAAGGGTTAAAAACGTGTATAATTAGAAAAAAATAGAAGACAAACATACACAACTATGCCCTCTCACAGGAGGGTACCCGTTCAACACAAATCATTTATACCAGGAATATATATTTTTTTAATTAATTCGATCTTTTTCAATGGAGTATGATACTATATGTATATATTATGATGGTATGGTAAAATAGCAAATTGACAAATATTATACATCTTAGCTACAGAACAACGACCAGGCACATTATTGTTTGACGAGTGTGCCTCACCTTATCTAGGTATTTTAGATAGCAAATCAGATTATGTTATTACAAGTTAGATATATGCTTCCGGGTTTGTCCGCTTACCCTACACATACATTAGTATTATATGATTTGCATGGGTAAAAAAAAGAACAACAGAAAAGAATCGAATATATAAAAAGCAATCTAAAAATACACGCTTAATACATATGTATGTAGGCAAGTTTAGCGGAATACGTCCGTGTATGGCTGACGAAAGACTATATTAGTTTTTTACGTACATTGGAGGAATGTATACAGCATACATGAATTAGAGTCTAATACCTGATAATTTGCAACGTAACATTGGAATTTATTGATTGTAGATATATTGTAGCCCCACCTGACCTTTGTTTATATTAATGTTTCATCAACGCTATAGTCCTTCATTTTTATCTCACAATGCCGTATAAGTAAAACGGGCAATATACTTCATATACTTCTGTTGTTCTTGCATGACAAAGTATTGTCAGCTTAACCTAACATGTATATTAAAGGTATATATAGTTGTAAGTAATCAAATAATGTAGATATCAAGCTAACCAGCCATGACTGTTATACACATACGTTATCACCTGTTGCTAAAACCTCACTATACAAAATGTAAGACGTATGTGAGTGTTTAACGTAACCGAGACCACGTGACTACTGACCATGTGACAGCTGTTCCTCGTGACTGTTATGAGTACACGTGTATACACCGTAAGTGTGTCAGTTGTGTGTTTGTTATTATTTCCTGTACCTGTTGTAACAGTGATTTTGTCTGGGACGGGACTTGTATCCAGACATACCCTCACCCACGGGACAGTTGTATAGTCAGTGACCTTTCGGTGCTGTCCGTCAAGGCAACCCCTGCTAAACCAACGGAACCTTGTAAACTGACCACTCTGTAATGTGACACTGTCCGGCGTGGATTTGACCAGCTACTATCAACTAAACAGTGACCAGATGTGTCCAGTATATTGACCGGTCTTTTCATCTCAACTGAACTTACATTGGTCTACTGTGTCCGGAGAAGATTTAACAGAGTCCGGAATATTTCTGACCAGTCACAAGTCTCCGAACTGACCATAACTGACCACAACTGACCGTCATGTCCTCCTACTGGCAGCACGGACTACTAGGGTGTATGGACAATTGCACACTCTGCCTCATCACGTACATCCTGCCTTGTTATACGTTCGGGAAGAATGCGGAGGCTATGGGGGAAAGCTGCTGCTGCTGTGGTAAGAATGACTGACCAATGAAAACGCGGCCTTATTTAGATCCCTATATAACTCACCAATGAAAATGCGGCCTAATCAAAACCCCGATATAATTGACAATGAAAACGCAGCTTTTTTAAGACCCCGATATAATTGACCAATTAATACGCGATTTTATTAAGACCTATGTATAACTGACCAATAGAAACGCACTTTAATTACTCCTATATGATTAATTGACCAATGAAATATGCAATATGAATTATAGCTAATGTTGAATTATTGGTATCTTTACATAGTCAATGGGATAGTCATTGCGTTTAAGACCCGTAAGATCTGTAAACGAGCTACAATGGATATGCATGTATCTCATATGTCTATGTTATCTTTTTAACAACGCAGTTTATTACTGTGTAAACCCTATTTGGCTTCCTCATACATGTACCGGACGAAAATCTATCAAAGCGAAATAAACAGATTTTACGTATTTATTGTATACAAAATGTATTGCATTATATAGCGAAACTAACAATACACCTGTCTGTTTTGTCCAAGGTATTTTAATAATTGCTTTCTTTATTTACAAGAAAACTATGTTGATACATTTCGGAATAGAATTTGTTTGAAACGAAAATGAAACTAGGGTTTTTTACGGAGCTACAAAAAGGATTTCCCTGTAGCACGCAAATGTTGTTACACATGTCTTTCTTTGTACCTATGTATGTGTAATTGACTTTTCGGCAGTTCTAATACACCGATATAAGTAAATGATCCGTCACGTAATTATGAGGACGGCTTTTATGTTAAATCCATTATTAGCGGTATAAAGATAAATCTGTTTGCTTCCTGTAACAACCTTACCTGATAAGACCGCGTATTTTAAAAGAAAGATGTGTAGATTTAATGACTTTTGAAGTTATCATTAATCAGCTGTCATTTTAAATGTAAATATATACCCGGAAGTACATGTATTGAATATCTTGGTCACCCAATTATGTGGGAAAAAATACCAGCGGACGGCTGTTCAAACGCCACGACTGGAAATAACCGAAACATTTTTGTCTGGTAATGGATGTTCCTCACTGTATAAAATAAAATGATCTACCTTGAAATCAAGAATCATGAGCAAACAGACGAACAGACAGATGGATACCGACACTCTATATAGTACTCACTAACAGGAGACACATTATTTTATTCAAGATTGAATCTTGCTTTGGTCGATTTCATGTGGTGATAAATTGAGTTGCTGTTGTAACAAAATAAATGAACTGCTCTTCTTAGGCAAAAGTAGGTCTAGATAAAATATTGCCAAGGTCATGAGCAAACGAAAGAGGAAGTTTAAAGTAGTTTCATTGGTTCCAACTTCAGTGAGAATTGAAATATTAGATTTTAAAGTCTATAGTCGTCTATGCGCGCGTACATTCGGAAACCTTCGGCACTTTCTTTAAAACAAATATATACGGAAAGTGCCGAAATCCCCGATTGTATTTTGCCGAAATCCCCGATTGTATTTTCTCGTTTACGGAAAGTGTCAAAGGTTTCCGATTGTGCGCATTAACATATATAAATATGATAGTATTCTTATGTATGCTTTCTTAAGGAGAGACGGTGTCAACTAACGTATAATGTACAGAGTCGTATCCCGTTACATGTACGTGACTTTGGCCCCTGTTCGAGAAATCTCGGATACCGACAGTACATTGCACGATAAAGATGTAGTTCATCTTAAAATAGAACATATCATAGATAAAACAAATATCTCCCTGTATAGCCTATCTCACAGATGTTGCACAGCTCCACAGCCGTTATCTAGATTTACTGATGAACTAAACTACACAGTACATTTTTACATATACATGGTATTGTATCGATTCACCATTGATCGTGAACATGTAGCACAAACTTTCGTTTTCTTAAATTCACGTATCAGTGGCATCATCCTCGATACTCCAGGGGTCACTATCACTGCCTCTGTTTTGATGTAACGTCAGTGCTAGTAACCCCTGGAGTATCGAAAATGCAGTAGCGTTTAATTGTATCTATCGAGTTTAAGTCAAACCATTTAAGCAAGTAAAAATGTATTTATTTGTCATCTTATTTAATTAGAATCGTATTTCCGTTATACTTCAATGTTTTACAATACGCTCCAATACAAGCCAAAATAGCATCCTAAAGTGGAGTGGAATAATAATCAAAGATTGTTTTTGACGCTGATGCTCAGACCAATAATCTTCAAACTTTGCGTATCGAAAGGACTACTGGTTGTCCCCCTACGACTGTTGTTTTTTGGTGTTTGTTTTTTACGATTGTTTTTTTTGTGAATTTTACAAAGGCCTGAGGAGCCTGAAATCTTCATGTTCATTTTCATTGAAACCACATGCACAAAACATGCCAAAATGGGATATCCTTGGGTAAACATCATACATTGCGTATTCATCAATTACTTTAGTAGATTGCATATAATATATATCTAGGCTTTTTCTTTTAGATTTTAAACGGGAACCTTTGTTCGAAACAATTGTTTTTCTTTGCAAAAATTCATACTTTTTAAGGCACAAAAACGAAACATTGGTCTTTGTCATCTCAATTCATCCTGTATAAGTTGTGAACAGAGATTTAGATAGTATACTATCTGAATCTCTGGTGTGAAGGCCCCTGGTTTCCCAAAAAATATCTCTCCTTTTTTTTATTTGTAGCAATGACGTACCTATTTCCGGTGATTCACCTTGTAGCGGCTGTAAACATCCGGGGGAAGATCCGGGCGGAGAAAGGCATCGACGGAACGTTATGTAACGACTTGTTGATCGCATTATTCTGTCCATTCTGTGCGCTGGTTCAAGAAGCCAATGAAATCCGAGGGGCTCCGATGAGCTCGTATGGAATGGCACGAGAATGATTTAGATGGAATCAAATGGACAATTGGCGAACAAATTTGTGTAGATATATATGATTTATAAGTAAAACAGTTGTAAACTGACATTGGTGCACTTACGTATCTTGGCGGAATTTAGTTTATTGATTTAGAAAAAAAAAACAAAAAAAAAAAAACATCACGACAAACGATGTAAAGTCAAGCTTTAAGTATAAGGTATAATTAGGAGTTTTTTGTTTTATTTTTTATTTTTAGTTTTATTTTATAGAAATCATTTATCTTCAATTAATGTATAAATGTAACTAATTTTTTGGTTGAATTAAAGTTTAGCTGAAAATTTTTGTTTCTTGGGAATTTCATTGTTTATTACTGTAGCATATTTGTGATATTTTTCAAATCGTTAATTTGAAACAAAGAAAGAAAAGCGTAATGTTTTAGTTGAAATTCTAATTTCAGTAAATGATTTGGGTTTGCAATTGCGACTTTTTCCGTCATTAAGCTTTAATAAAATTTATACAAAAATGTGATATCTGATAATTGTGTAGATTTTAATAGAATCTTAGATGAATGTTTTTTTTTTGTTTTTTTTTTTTTTTTATTTTTTTTTTCGAAACGTGAAGTGTTTGTGAGCCGAAAACAAAACTTGAAACCTCAAAAAAACTAGTCCCCAAATAAATACAGTGTATCTGTATGTTGTTATCATAACGTGCATTGTACATGCATATGTAATTGAAAATCATCGTTATGAAATAAAGAAAAAAATGCTTGCTGTTATCATAACGTGCAATGTACATGTATATGTAATTTAAAATCATCGTTATGAAATAAAAAAAAATAAAACAATAATATCTTATTTTTTATTTATATTTACCATGTTGAAATTATCTTCCATGTGGAAGATGATAAAATACCAAGATGATCAGTAAACTGTACATTTATTGCCTGCTTATTGTTATATTACATGTTATATACATTGTGAAAAACAATAGTCTTTGAGACAATGCACCCCAGATGAACAGTAGGTATATATTTGTACTTGCTCTTGTCAATGATTAAAATTCTACTAAGAAAGTACCAGATAAACCATGGTTTGCTGACAATTTTTGGCGGTTATACTCTAATTATAAATCTGATCTGACCAATTGATAGAGACAGATCATTGACTAATTATATGACGAACAGGATAGGTCTCTCGGAGACTGAAATATGATATAAGTCGTTTAAAGCGAAATCAAAGCGTTCTTTTATGAGAATGCAAGGTAACATGATGGATTTGCTAAAACGCAGTAATTCAATTTTGCTTGTTACGAGCATTTACATATGCTTAAAAATTTACTTTATCAGTCCATAAAAATGGCGTCGCTGTCTGTGACGTTGCTTCTGATTGGCTTAAACTACAGCGATGTGGAATCAGGGGTAGATTGTTGAAAGTGATAATATCAATTTTTGATAATGTAAAATCATATACTAAATTAAGCTGAAAATTATCTACAATGTTCGATTAACATGTCGGACTCTTCCAAGGAGAATCATTGTCCCCGATACTTTATTCTCTTTTTGGTAATGATACAAAAAGTGAATTGATAAACTCCAATTGTCAAAGCTATCAATTGCAACTTTTAAATTTGTTTATACTTATGTATGCTGACGATACAGTTTTGTTTACGGAAGATGCTAACGCTTTACAAAATATGTTAGATTGTCTGCAAAATAATGCAAAAAATGGCGTTTAACTGTTAACATAAATGAAATCAAAATAGTTGTTTTCGAGAAAAAGCAAACGTCTACAGGCTAATATGTACTGGAAAAGGAAGAAAGTCAGATTATCTTCTTAATAGTACATGTAGAATGAAAAAAAAACATAAGCTCAATGTTGAAACAAAAATATCATTATTTGGTATTATGTGTCATGTGTACTTAATTACTGTTGCAGGGTATGGGGGCCCCGGGCTTTCACCCAGCACCTCAGATTAAAGGTGTACATCTTTTATTCTTTAATGTGAAAAATCCCAGTCGATATTTCTATGGTGTATTTTAAGACTGGTAGGTTTACTTTGCATATACAGCGTAAAATAATGGTTATGAAATATTGGTTAAAGCTATTAAAATAGATAACTGTATTTGAAAGTCATGCTTTAATGTTCTATTTGAGCTCATTATTAAAAAACCTAATTCTAAATTAAATTGTTTGTATGATGTAAAAATTATATAAGTAGATGTGGTTTCAACAATATTTGAATTACTCAGAATGTAACTTATGAAAAACACTTTTTGGAAGTGTATTGACAGCGCTTGCATGAAATATTTATTCAGGAATTGCGTTACGCATTTGATATTTCGTCGAAATGTGAAATTTACAAACATCTTGTTGATAATTTTGAAATCCAATTTTTATTTAAAGAAATCTTTGAATTCTAAAACTAAGCAAATATTGAGTAAATACCGCGGGCAAGCTCACTTTCTGCATATTGAATCAGGCCGATATAACGACGTTCCAAGAGGCAACAGACTTTCTACTTTTTTAGACAAAAATGATGTAGAACATGAAATGCATTTTGTATTACTGTGTCCTGCTTATTCTGAATTACGTAAAAAAAATGTGTAAAGGAATATTACCACAAACATCCAAGTGTTTATAATTTAATTATGATATTATCATCTAAAAAAGTTAAGAGCTTAAATTTGCTGGGGAAATATTTGATCCAGGCAACAGAAAAAAGGAAACTTCTCATTAAATGCAGTAGTATATATATAGCATACTCATATATTAGTCAATTTGTTTGCTTTGAAGTGTATCGGAACTATCCTCCGCCATCTTGAAAACATAACAATCAGCATGGTATTATCTATCTATGTATATGTTAAACCTATATGATTTATTGCATTTGATAAATAATTCAATTTTGCTTGTTACGAGCATTTTCATTGGCTTAAACATTTACCTTATCAGCCCATAAAGGAAAAAATGGCGTCGCCGTTTGTAACATTGCTTCTGATTGGCTGAGATGACGGCGTAATGATTTCATAGACAAAAGAGTCCAAAACTGAATTTTGAATATTGAAGAGATTATCTTTAGTAAATTGGTTTATAAGGATTAATTTGAATGTATTTTTTATGTTATGGAGATAAAACACAAAAATCTGAGTGTACTCTAAATAAACCGCAAAGCGGTGCGAAGCGGTTTATGATGAGAGTACACTCTGATTTTTGTGTAATATCTCCATAACATAAAAAAATATATTCAAGTTAATCCTTATATTAACAACTTGAGAACTTGGATATCGCTGGTTGTAAACTTGACCCAAATCGACGTTATACACAATATATGTCTGCTTTAATTTACAACTGTATGTCTGTTGGTAACCTCAATCGACAAAGGAAGTTATATCTAATATCCCTATACACGCCTCAATAGATAGACATTTTCGTTGGTAGACGTTTGCTTACTTAAATAACCAATGACAATGATTCTGTTAATTTGTAAGTCAAGCCGGACAAGGAAGTGATATCTAATTTCGTCTGGCCTTATTAGACAAAAATATCTATATAGACGTATGCGTGGACACAAGGAAGGTGTTTTTTCAATGTGGACACATATAATTTCATTTAATGTACTTTTTTGTGTAGTGCCAATTTGGAAATTGATCTAAAATTTATATTTCCATTAGAAACTAAGAAAGTGACAGATCTGCTATTTTAAGAAGAACGAAGTAAATGCCCGGTTGGCTGTGAATTTTGAAGGATATTTTAGCAACATTGAATACCATTTACATTCTGGGGATGAACCACTTGATTTAATCCCAGGTATCCTGTGTGTGTCATCAGTGAATGCAGTGATTATCAGGTAATTATTTTCTTATACATTTAAACTAACCTGTTTGAGATCAATATGTAAAACTTTATTCACAAGTTATACTGAACAAGACTTCAAAAAAAAACTCTTATTCAATTGATTATGCAAATATTGTATTGATTCAATATAATCAATTTTCAGAAATTCAACAAACATTCTATCTGCATCAGAATGGCAACAGCAAACGTACCAGTTCGTACGGAAGGACAGACAACCTGTAACCATCACAAGGGGAGACAACTAGATTTGTACTGTGAAAAGTGTCAAGAACCAATCTGTCTAAAATGTATATCAACTATTCACAGAATTCATCCAGTGTGTGAGCTTATTGAAGTCACTCCTCAGAAGAAACAAGACATCAGAAACTTTATTGACAGAACAGAACAAAATGATTTGGTACAGATTGGGAAATACATCACCTCTACTGATACACTCCTCAAAGACAACGAAAGCATATTTGAGAAATTATCTGATCAGTTGGACATGCAAATAGAAAAATTAAAACAAGACCTTGACAAGCTTAGAGCAGAGACTCTCTCATTGTATCAGAACATGAAAGACGACAATATCATACTTATACAGAAATACAAACAAGAACTGGAGATGTATGACAAAGAACTTAAACAACAAATGCTGAAATGTAAGAAAGTACTTCAGCAGGGCTCTCACATAGAAATATACGACACCAAATGTGAAATAGATTCCCGAAAAAATATTCCTGTAAAACCTGGTTTAGACACAGTTAGCTTTAATCCAAACAATTCTCCTAAAGGTCACCTGCTACAAGCCTTAGGAGAGGTCATCACCTCAGGCCAAGGTCATACATCTACTGACCGGAAACGGTCAGTAGCATTATCAGACGGTCAGCAACAACCCTCATCACAACAGCAATCGGAGGATAAAGGTAAGAAAGCAGTGGCCAGGAAAACACTACTGACAGAGACCAAGGTGGTGGAGGAGTGGAAGTCTCCATGTGTCATTGGTTCTATATGTCCTACCACTGATGACCAGGCCTGGACCAGTGACTACAGTAACACATTAACTCTCCTGAACAGGAATGGTACAGTGATACAGAAGGTCACACACAAGACTGGGATCATGGACATCAGTGTATCACCAACAACACACAGATTGTGGGCCTGTGATCAACAAAACAACATCCTCGAGCTGGTATCAGGACAGTTAATCCAACAATTCACAACTAAAACACGTCTTTTCAGCATATGTATTACAGCAAAGAACCATGTCATTGTGGGCATGTCAGGAATCGTTTCCAAATATACCACACAAGGTCAGATGGTCATCACTACAATGGCATCAGGGATTGGGAAACCATTCATGTGTACAGCATACAGGATCACAGAATGTCCTATCACTAACAATGTCGCAGTGATTGGTCACAGTGATGAACGTGATGGTGGTGATGGAAACAGTCATGTAGTTGTCATGGATACTTACTTCCAGCAACTGTTTGTATACAGAGGTGACATCCCCAGTACATGTAAACAATCACCACAAACAGGAGGTAGACCATTTAACCCATATGATATAGTGTATGATAGTCAGGGGAGCATCATCGTAGGGAATTATTACAACAAAAATGTCGTCCTATTGAGTAAAGATGGTAAAGGCCTCGGGATCCTACACACAGACAGAGACAGCGTATGGGCTGTAAGTGTGGGTAGAGATGATTTACTATGGATACCAACTGGGTTCATGGGGGATTGTGTAAAGATGTTGCAGTACTACAAGATGTGATTAATCTACTACAATATAGTAGGGTGTGATAGCTTTTATAAAACTACTACAGTACAGCAGGGTGTGATAGCTGTGATAAAACTACTACAATACAGCAGGGTGTGATAGCTGTAACACAAATCATACAGTACAGCAGGGTGTTATAGCTGTGATAAAACTACTACAGTACAGCAGGGTGTGATAGTTGTCATAAAACTACTACAGTACAGCAGGGTGTGATAGCTGTGATAAAACTACTACAGTACAGCAGGGTGTGATAGCTGAGATAAAACTACTACAGTACAGCAGGGTGTGATAGCTGTGATAAAACTACTACAGTACAGCAGGGTGTGATAGCTGTGATAAAACTACTACAGTACAGCAGGGTGTGATAGCTGTGATAAAACTACTACAGTACAGCAGGGTGTGATAGCTGTGATAAAACTACTACAGTACAGCAGAGTGTGATAGCTGTGATAAAACTACTACAGTACAGAAGGGTGTGATAGCTGTGATAAAACTACTACAGTACAGCAGGGTGTGATACTGTGTGATAAAACTACTACAGTACAGCAGGGTGTGATAGCTGTGATAAAACTACTACAGTACAGCAGGGTGTGATAGCTGTGATAAAACTACTACAGTACAGCAGGGTGTGATAGCTGTGATAAAACTACTACAGTACAGCAGGGTGTGATAGCTGTGATAAAACTACTACAGTACAGCAGGGTGTGATAGCTGTGATAAAACTACTACAGTACAGCAGGGTGTGATAGCTGTGATAAAACTACTACAGTACAGCAGGGTGTGATAGCTGTGATAAAACTACTACAGTACAGCAGGTGTGATAGCTGTGATAAAACTACTACAGTACAGCAGGGTGTGATAGCTGTGATAAAACTACTACAGTACAGCAGGTGTGATAGCTGTGATAAAACTACTACAGTACAGCAGGGTGTGATAGCTGTGATAAAACTACTACAACGTACAGCAGGGTGTGATAGCTGTGATAAAACTACTACAGTACAGCAGGGTGTGATAGCTGTGATAAAACTACTACAGTACAGCAGGATGTGATAGCTGTGATAAAACTACTACAGTACAGCAGGGTGTGATAGCTGTGATAAAACTACTACAGTACAGCAGGGTGTGATAGCTGTGATAAAACTACTACAGTACAGCAGGGTGTGATAGCTGTGATAAAACTACTACAGTACAGCAGGGTGTGATAGCTGTGATAAAACTACTACAGTACAGCAGGGTGTGATAGCTGTGATAAAACTACTACAGTACAGCAGGGTGTGATAGCTGTGATAAAACTACTACTATGTAACTAACAGCGGTGTGATAGCTGTGATAAAACTACTACAGTACAGCAGGGTGTGATAGCTGTGATAAAACTACTACAGTACAGCAGGGTGTGATAGCTGTGATAAAACTACTACAGTACAGCAGGGTGTGATAGCTGTGATAAAACTACTACAGTACAGCAGGGTGTGATAGCTGTGATAAAACTACTACAGTACAGCAGGGTGTGATAGCTGTGATAAAACTACTACAGTACAGCAGGGTGTGATAGCTGTGATAAAACTACTACAGTACAGCAGGGTGTGATAGCTGTGATAAAACTACTACAGTACAGCAGGGTGTGATAGCTGTGATAAAACTACTACAGTACAGCAGGGTGGTGATGTGATAAACTACTACTACAGCAGGTGTGATAAAACTACTACAGTACAGCAGGGTGTGATAGCTGTGATAAAACTACTACAGTATAGCAGGGTGTGATAGCTGTGATAAAACTACTACAGTACAGCAGGGTGTGATAGCTGTGATAAAACTACTACAGTACAGCAGGGTGTGATAGCTGTGATAAAACTACTACAGTACAGCAGGGTGTGATAGCTGTGATAAAACTACTACAGTACAGCAGGGTGTGATAGCTGTGATAAAACTACTACAGTACAGCAGGGTGTGATAGCTGTGATAAAACTACTACAGTACAGCAGGGTGTGATAGCTGTGATAAAACTACTACAGTACAGCAGGGTGTGATAGCTGTGATATAAAACTACTACAGTACAGCAGGGTGTGATAGCTGTGATAGAACTACTACAGTACAGCAGGGTGTGATAGCTGTGATAAAACACTACTACAGTACAGCAGGGTGTGATAGCTGTGATAAAACTACTACAGTACAGCAGGGTGTGATAGCTGTGATAAAAACTACTACAGTACAGCAGGGTGTGATAGCTGTGATAAAACTACTACAGTACAGCAGGGTGTGATAGCTGTGATAAAACTACTACAGTACAGCAGGTGTGATAGCTGTGATAAAACTACTACAGTACAGCAGAGGTGTGTGATAGCTGTGATAAAACTACTACAGTACAGCAGGGTGTGATAGCTGTGATAAAACTACTACAGTACAGCAGGGTGTGATAGCTGTGATAAAACTACTACAGTACAGCAGGGTGTGATAGCTGTGATAAAAACTACTACAGGTACTACTAGTACAGCAGGTGTGATAGCTGTGATAAAACTACTACAGTACAGCAGGGTGTGATAGCTGTGATAAAACTACTACAGTACAGCAGGGTGTGATAGCTGTGATAAAACTACTACAGTACAGCAGGGTGTGATAGCTGTGATAAAACTACTACAGTACAGCAGGGTGTGATAGCTGTGATAAAACTACTACAGTACAGCAGGGTGTGATAGCTGTGATAAAACTACTACAGTACAGCAGGGTGTGATAGCTGTGATAAAACTACTACAGTACAGCAGGGTGTGATAGCTGTGATAAAACTACTACAGTACAGCAGGGTGTGATAGCTGTGATAAAACTACTACAGTACAGCAGGGTGTGATAGCTGTGATAAAACTACTACATACAGCAGGGTGTGATAGCTGTGATAAAACTACTACAGTACAGCAGGGTGTGATAGCTGTGATAAAACTACTACAGTACAGCAGGGTGTGATAGCTGTGATAAAACTACTACAGTACAGCAGGGTGTGATAGCTGTGATAAAACTACTACAGTACAGCAGGGTGTGATAGCTGTGATAAAACTACTACAGTACAGCAGGGTGTGATAGCTGTGATAAAACTACTACAGTACAGCAGGGTGTGATAGCTGTGATAAAACTACTACAGTACAGCAGGGTGTGATAGCTGTGATAAAACTACTACAGTACAGCAGGGTGTGATAGCTGTGATAAAACTACTACAGTACAGCAGGGTGTGATAGCTGTGATAAAACTACTACAGTACAGCAGGGTGTGATAGCTGTGATAAAACTACTACAGTACAGCAGGGTGTGATAGCTGTGATAAAACTACAACAGTACAGCAGGGTGTGATAGCTGTGATAAAACTACTACAGTACAGCAGGGTGTGATAGCTGTGATAAAACTACTACAGTACAGCAGGGTGTGATAGCTGTGATAAAACTACTACAGTACAGCAGGGTGTGATAGCTGTGATAAAACTACAACAGTACAGCAGGGTGTGATAGCTGTGATAAAACTACTACAGTACAGCAGGGTGTGATAGCTGTGATAAAACTACTACAGTACAGCAGGGTGTGATAGCTGTGATAAAACTACTACAGTACAGCAGGGTGTGATAGCTGTGATAAAACTACTACAGTACAGCAGGGTGTGATAGCTGTGATAAAACTACTAAAGTACAGCAGGGTGTGATAGCTGTGATAAAACTACTACAGTACAGCAGGGTGTGATAGCTGTGATAAAACTACTACAGTACAGCAGGGTGTGATAGCTGTGATAAAACTACTACTGTACAGCAGGGTGTGATAGCTGTGATAAAACTACTACAGTACAGCAGGGTGTGATAGCTGTGATAAAACTACTACAGTACAGCAGGGTGTGATAGCTGTGATAAAACTACTACAGTACAGCAGGGTGTGATAGCTGTGATAAAACTACTACAGTACAGCAGGGTGTGATAGCTGTGATAAAACTACTACAGTACAGCAGGGTGTGATAGCTGTGATAAAACTACTACAGTACAGCAGGGTGTGATAGCTGTGATAAAACTACTACAGTACAGCAGGGTGTGATAGCTGTGATAAAACTACAGTACAGCAGTACAGCAGTGTGTGATAGCTGTGATAAAACTACTACAGTACAGCAGGGTGTGATAGCTGTGATAAAACTACTACAGTACAGCAGGGTGTGATAGCTGTGATAAAACTACTACAGTACAGCAGGGTGTGATAGCTGTGATAAAACTACTACAGTACAGCAGGGTGTGATAGCTGTGATAAAACTACTACAGTACAGCAGGGTGTGATAGCTGTGATAAAACTACTACAGTACAGCAGGGTGTGATAGCTGTGATAAAACTACTACAGTACAGCAGGGTGTGATAGCTGTGATAAAACTACTACAGTACAGCAGGGTGTGATAGCTGTGATAAAACTACTACAGTACAGCAGGGTGTGATAGCTGTGATAAAACTACTACAGTACAGCAGGGTGTGATAGCTGTGATAAAACTACTACAGTACAGCAGGGTGTGATAGCTGTGATAAAACTACTACAGTACAGCAGGGTGTGATAGCTGTGATAAAACTACTACAGTACAGCAGGGTGTGATAGCTGTGATAAAACTACTACAGTACAGCAGGGTGTGATAGCTGTGATAAAAACTACTACAGTACAGCAGGGTGTGATAGCTGTGATAAAACTACTACAGTACAGCAGGGTGTGATAGCTGTGATAAAACTACTACAGTACAGCAGGGTGTGATAGCTGTGATAAAACTACTACAGTACAGCAGGGTGTGATAGCTGTGATAAAACTACTACAGTACAGCAGGGTGTGATAGCTGTGATAAAACTACTACAGTACAGCAGGGTGTGATAGCTGTGATAAAACTACTACAGTACAGCAGGGTGTGATAGCTGTGATAAAACTACTACAGTACAGCAGGGTGTGATAGCTGTGATAAAAACTACTACAGTACAGCAGGGTGTGATAGCTGTGATAAAACTACTACAGTACAGCAGGGTGTGATAGCTGTGATAAAACTACTACAGTACAGCAGGGTGTGATAGCTGTGATAAAACTACTACAGTACAGCAGGGTGTGATAGCTGTGATAAAACTACTACAGTACAGCAGGGTGTGATAGCTGTGATAAAACTACTAAATTACAAGTACATCAGGGTGTGAGATAGCTGTGATAAAACTACTACAGTACAGCAGGGTGTGATAGCTGTGATAAAACTACTACAGTACAGCAGGGTGTGATAGCTGTGATAAAACTACTACAGTACAGCAGGGTGTGATAGCTGTGATAAAACTACTACAGTACAGCAGGGTGTGATAGCTGTGATAAAACTACTACAGTACAGCAGGGTGTGATAGCTGTGATAAAACTACTACAGTACAGCAGGGTGTGATAGCTGTGATAAAACTACTACAGTACAGCAGGGTGTGATAGCTGTGATAAAACTACTACAGTACAGCAGGGTGTGATAGCTGTGATAAAACTACTACAGTACAGCAGGGTGTGATAGCTGTGATAAAACTACTACAGTACAGCAGGGTGTGATAGCTGTGATAAAACTACTACAGTACAGCAGGGTGTGATAGCTGTGATAAAACTACTACAGTACAGCAGGGTGTGATAGCTGTGATAAAACTACTACAGTACAGCAGGGTGTGATAGCTGTGATAAAACTACTACAGTACAGCAGGGTGTGATAGCTGTGATAAAACTACTACAGTACAGCAGGGTGTGATAGCTGTGATAAAACTACTACAGTACAGCAGGGTGTGATAGCTGTGATAAAACTACTACAGTACAGCAGGGTGTGATAGCTGTGATAAAACTACTACAGTACAGCAGGGTGTGATAGCTGTGATAAAACTACTACAGTACAGCAGGGTGTGATAGCTGTGATAAAACTACTACAGTACAGCAGGGTGTGATAGCTGTGATAAAACTACTACAGTACAGCAGGGTGTGATAGCTGTGATAAAACTACTACAGTACAGCAGGGTGTGATAGCTGTGATAAAACTACTACAGTACAGCAGTGTGATAGCTGTGATAAAACTACTACAGTACAGCAGGTGTGATAGCTGGATAAAACTACTACAGTACAGCAGGGTGTGATACTGTGATAAAATACACAGTACAGCAGGTGTAGATAAAAAATACTACTACATACAGCAGGGTGTGATAGCTGTGATAAAACTACTACAGTACAGCAGGGTGTGATAGCTGTGATAAAACTACTACAGTACAGCAGGGTGTGATAGCTGTGATAAAACTACTACAGTACAGCAGGGTGTGATAGCTGTGATAAAACTACTACAGTACAGCAGGGTGTGATAGCTGTGATAAAACTACTACAGTACAGCAGGGTGTGATAGCTGTGATAAAACTACTACAGTACAGCAGGGTGTGATAGCTGTGATAAAACTACTACAGTACAGCAGGGTGTGATAGCTGTGATAAAACTACTACAGTACAGCAGGGTGTGATAGCTGTGATAAAACTACTACAGTACAGCAGGGTGTGATAGCTGTGATAAAACTACTACAGTACAGCAGGGTGTGATAGCTGTGATAAAAACTACTACAGTACAGCAGGGTGTGATAGCTGTGATAAAACTACTACAGTACAGCAGGGTGTGATAGCTGTGATAAAACTACTACAGTACAGCAGAGTGTGATAGCTGTGATAAAACTACTACAGTACAGCAGGGTGTGATAGCTGTGATAAAACTACTACAGTACAGCAGGGTGTGATAGCTGTGATAAAACTACTACAGTACAGCAGGGTGTGATAGCTGTGATAAAACTACTACAGTACAGCAGGGTGTGATAGCTGTGATAAAACTACCACCAGTACAGCAGGGTGTGATAGCTGTGATAAAACTACTACAGTACAGCAGGGTGTGATAGCTGTGATAAAACTACTACAGTACAGCAGGGTGTGATAGCTGTGATAAAACTACTACAGTACAGCAGGGTGTGATAGCTGTGATAAAACTACTACAGTACAGCAGGGTGTGATAGCTGTGATAAAACTACTACAGTACAGCAGGGTGTGATAGCTGTGATAAAACTACTACAGTACAGCAGGGTGTGATAGCTGTGATAAAACTACTACAGTACAGCAGGGTGTGATAGCTGTGATAAAACTACTACAGTACAGCAGGGTGTGATAGCTGTGATAAAACTACTACAGTACAGCAGGGTGTGATAGCTGTGATAAAACTACTACAGTACAGCAGGGTGTGATAGCTGTGATAAAACTACTACAGTACAGCAGGGTGTGATAGCTGTGATAAAACTACTACAGTACAGCAGGGTGTGATAGCTGTGATAAAACTACTACAGTACAGCAGGGTGTGATAGCTGTGATAAAACTACTACAGTACAGCAGGGTGTGATAGCTGTGATAAAACTACTACAGTACAGCAGGGTGTGATAGCTGTGATAAAACTACTACAGTACAGCAGGGTGTGATAGCTGTGATAAAACTACTACAGTACAGCAGGGTGTGATAGCTGTGATAAAACTACTACAGTACAGCAGGGTGTGATAGCTGTGATAAAACTACTACAGTACAGCAGGGTGTGATAGCTGTGATAAAACTACTACAGTACAGCAGGGTGTGATAGCTGTGATAAAACTACTACAGTACAGCAGGGTGTGATAGCTGTGATAAAACTACTACAGTACAGCAGGGTGTGTGATAGCTGTGATAAAACTACTACAGTACAGCAGGGTGTGATAGCTGTGATAAAACTACTACAGTACAGCAGGGTGTGATAGCTGTGATAAAACTACTACAGTACAGCAGGGTGTGATAGCTGTGATAAAACTACTACAGTACAGCAGGGTGTGATAGCTGTGATAAAACTACTACAGTACAGCAGGGTGTGATAGCTGTGATAAAACTACTACAGTACAGCAGGGTGTGATAGCTGTGATAAAACTACTACAGTACAGCAGGGTGTGATAGCTGTGATAAAACTACTACAGTACAGCAGGGTGTGATAGCTGTGATAAACTACTACAGTACAGCAGGGTGTGATAGCTGTGATAAAACTACTACAGTACAGCAGGGTGTGATAGCTGTGATAAAACTACTACAGTACAGCAGGGTGTGATAGCTGTGATAAAAACTACTACAGTACAGCAGGGTGATAGCTGTGATAAAACTACTACAGTACAGCAGGGTGTGATAGCTGTGATAAAACTACTACACGTACAGCAGGGTGTGATAGCTGTGATAAAACTACTACAGTACAGCAGGGTGTGATAGCTGTGATAAAACTACTACAGTACAGCAGGGTGTGATAGCTGTGATAAAACTACTACAGTACAGCAGGGTGTGATAGCTGTGATAAAACTACTACAGTACAGCAGGGTGTGATAGCTGTGATAAAAACTACTACAGTACAGCAGGGTGTGATAGCTGTGATAAAACTACTACAGTACAGCAGGGTGTGATAGCTGTGATAAAACTACTACAGTACAGCAGGGTGTGATAGCTGTGATAAAAACTACTACAGTACAGCAGGGTGTGATAGCTGTGATAAAACTACTACAGTACAGCAGGGTGTGATAGCTGTGATAAAACTACTACAGTACAGCAGGGTGTGATAGCTGTGATAAAACTACTACAGTACAGCAGGGTGTGATAGCTGTGATAAAACTACTACAGTACAGCAGGGTGTGATAGCTGTGATAAAACTACTACAGTACAGCAGGGTGTGATAGCTGTGATAAAACTACTACAGTACAGCAGGGTGTGATAGCTGTGATAAAACTACTACAGTACAGCAGGGTGTGATAGCTGTGATAAAACTACTACAGTACAGCAGGGTGTGATAGCTGTGATAAAACTACTACAGTACAGCAGGGTGTGATAGCTGTGATAAAACTACTACAGTACAGCAGGGTGTGATAGCTGTGATAAAACTACTACAGTACAGCAGGATGTGATAGCTGTGATAAAACTACTACAGTACAGCAGGGTGTGATAGCTGTGATAAAACTACTACAGTACAGCAGGGTGTGATAGCTGTGATAAAACTACTACAGTACAGCAGGGTGTGATAGCTGTGATAAAACTACTACAGTACAGCAGGTGTGATAGCTGTGATAAAACTACTACAGTACAGCAGGGTGTGATAGCTGTGATAAAACTACTACAGTACAGCAGGGTGTGATAGCTGTGATAAAACTACTACAGTACAGCAGGGTGTGATAGCTGTGATAAAACTACTACAGTACAGCAGGGTGTGATAGCTGTGATAAAACTACTACAGTACAGCAGGGTGTGATAGCTGTGATAAAACTACTACAGTACAGCAGGGTGTGATAGCTGTGATAAAACTACTACAGTACAGCAGGGTGTGATAGCTGTGATAAAACTACTACAGTACAGCAGGGTGTGATAGCTGTGATAAAACTACTACAGTACAGCAGGGTGTGATAGCTGTGATAAAACTACTACAGTACAGCAGGGTGTGATAGCTGTGATAAAACTACTACAGTACAGCAGGGTGTGATAGCTGTGATAAAACTACTACAGTACAGCAGGTGAGTGTGATAGCTGTGATAAAACTACTACAGTACAGCAGGGTGTGATAGCTGTGATAAAACTACTACAGTACAGCAGGGTGTGATAGCTGTGATAAAACTACTACAGTACAGCAGGGTGTGATAGCTGTGATAAAACTACTACAGTACAGCAGGGTGTGATAGCTGTGATAAAACTACTACAGTACAGCAGGGTGTGATAGCTGTGATAAAACTACTACAGTACAGCAGGGTGTGATAGCTGTGATAGAACTACTACAGTACAGCAGGGTGTGATAGCTGTGATAAAACTACTACAGTACAGCAGGGTGTGATAGCTGTGATAAAACTACTACAGTACAGCAGGGTGTGATAGCTGTGATAAAACTACTACAGTACAGCAGGGTGTGATAGCTGTGATAAAACTACTACAGTACAGCAGGGTGTGATAGCTGTGATAAAACTACTACAGTACAGCAGGGTGTGATAGCTGTGATAAACTACTACAGTACAGCAGGGTGTGATAGCTGTGATAAAACTACTACAGTACAGCAGGGTGTGATAGCTGTGATAAAACTACTACAGTACAGCAGGGTGTGATAGCTGTGATAAAACTACTACAGTACAGCAGGGTGTGATAGCTGTGATAAAACTACTACAGTACAGCAGGGTGTGATAGCTGTGATAAAACTACTACAGTACAGCAGGGTGTGATAGCTGTGATAAAACTACTACAGTACAGCAGATTGTGATAGCTGTGATAAAACTACTACAGTACAGCAGGGTGTGATAGCTGTGATAAAACTACTACAGTACAGCAGGGTGTGATAGCTGTGATAAAACTACTACAGTACAGCAGGGTGTGATAGCTGTGATAAAACTACTACAGTACAGCAGGGTGTGATAGCTGTGATAAAACTACTACAGTACAGCAGGGTGTGATAGCTGTGATAAAACTACTACAGTACAGCAGGGTGTGATAGCTGTGATAAAACTACTACAGTACAGCAGGGTGTGATAGCTGTGATAAAACTACTACAGTACAGCAGGGTGTGATAGCTGTGATAAAACTACTACAGTACAGCAGGGTGTGATAGCTGTGATAAACCTACTACAGTACAGCAGGGTGTGATAGCTGTGATAAAACTACTACAGTACAGTACAGCAGGGTGTGATAGCTGTGATAAAACTACTACAGTACAGCAGGGTGTGATAGCTGTGATAAAACTACTACAGTACAGCAGGGTGTGATAGCTGTGATAAAACTACTACAGTACAGCAGGGTGTGATAGCTGTGATAAAACTACTACAGTACAGCAGGGTGTGATAGCTGTGATAAAACTACTACAGTACAGCAGGGTGTGTGATAGCTGTGATAAAACTACTACAGTACAGCAGGGTGTGATAGCTGTGATAAAACTACTACAGTACAGCAGGGTGTGATAGCTGTGATAAAACTACTACAGTACAGCAGGGTGTGATAGCCGTGATAGATAAAACTACTACAGTACAGCAGGGTGTGATAGCTGTGATAAAACTACTACAGTACAGCAGGGTGTGATAGCTGTGATAAAACTACTACAGTACAGCAGGGTGTGATAGCTGTGATAAAACTACTACAGTACAGCAGGGTGTGATAGCTGTGATAAAACTACTACAGTACAGCAGGGTGTGATAGCTGTGATAGATAAAACTACTACAGTACAGCAGGGTGTGATAGCTGTGATAAAACTACTACAGTACAGCAGAGTGTGATAGCTGTGCTAAAACTACTACAGTACAGCAGGGTGTGATAGCTGTGATAAAACTACTACAGTACAGCAGGGTGTGATAGCTGTGATAAAACTACTACAGTACAGCAGGGTGTGATAGCTGTGATAAAACTACTACAGTACAGCAGGGTGTGATAGCTGTGATAAAACTACTACAGTACAGCAGGGTGTGATAGCTGTGATAAAACTACTACAGTACAGCAGGGTGTGATAGCTGTGATAAAACTACTACAGTACAGCAGGGTGTGATAGCTGTGATAAAACTACTACAGTACAGCAGGGTGTGATAGCTGTGATAAAACTACTACAGTACAGCAGGGTGTGATAGCTGTGATAAAACTACTACAGTACAGCAGGGTGTGATAGCTGTGATAAAACTACTACAGTACAGCAGGGTGTGATAGCTGTGATAAAACTACTACAGTACAGCAGGGTGTGATAGCTGTGATAAAACTACTACAGTACAGCAGGGTGTGATAGCTGTGATAAAACTACTACAGTACAGCAGGGTGTGATAGCTGTGATAAAAACTACTACAGTACAGCAGGGTGTGATAGCTGTGATAAAACTACTACAGTACAGCAGGGTGTGATAGCTGTGATAAAACTACTACAGTACAGCAGGGTGTGATAGCTGTGATAAAACTACTACAGTACAGCAGGGTGTGATAGCTGTGATAAAACTACTACAGTACAGCAGGGTGTGATAGCTGTGAATAAAACTACTACAGTACAGCAGGGTGTGATAGCTGTGATAAAACTACTACAGTACAGCAGGGTGTGATAGCTGTGATAAAACTACTACAGTACAGCAGGGTGTGATAGCTGTGATAAAACTACTACAGTACAGCAGGGTGTGATAGCTGTGATAAAACTACTACAGTACAGCAGGGTGTGATAGCTGTGATAAAACTACTACAGTACAGCAGGGTGTGATAGCTGTGATAAAACTACTACAGTACAGCAGGGTGTGATAGCTGTGATAAAACTACTACAGTACAGCAGGGTGTGATAGCTGTGATAAAACTACAACAGTACAGCAGGGTGTGATAGCTGTGATAAAACTACTACAGTACAGCAGGGTGTGATAGCTGTGATAAAACTACTACAGTACAGCAGGGTGTGATAGCTGTGATAAAACTACTACAGTACAGCAGGGTGTGATAGCTGTGATAAAACTACTACAGTACAGCAGAGTGTGATAGCTGTGATAAAACTACTACAGTACAGCAGGGTGTGATAGCTGTGATAAAACTACTACAGTACAGCAGGGTGTGATAGCTGTGATAAAACTACTACAGTACAGCAGGGTGTGATAGCTGTGATAAAACTACTACAGTACAGCAGGGTGTGATAGCTGTGATAAAACTACTACAGTACAGCAGGGTGTGATAGCTGTGATAAAACTACTACAGTACAGCAGGGTGTGATAGCTGTGATAAAACTACTACAGTACAGCAGGGTGTGATAGCTGTGATAAAACTACTACAGTACAGCAGGGTGTGATAGCTGTGATAAAACTACTACAGTACAGCAGGGTGTGATAGCTGTGATAAAACTACTACAGTACAGCAGGGTGTGATAGCTGTGATAAAACTACTACAGTACAGCAGGGTGTGATAGCTGTGATAAAACTACTACAGTACAGCAGGGTGTGATAGCTGTGATAAAACTACTACAGTACAGCAGGGTGTGATAGCTGTGATAAAACTACTACAGTACAGCAGGGTGTGATAGCTGTGATAAAACTACTACAGTACAGCAGGGTGTGATAGCTGTGATAAAACTACTACAGTACAGCAGGGTGTGATAGCTGTGATAAAACTACTACAGTACAGCAGGGTGTGATAGCTGTGATAAAACTACTACAGTACAGCAGGGTGTGATAGCTGTGATAAAACTACTACTACAGTACAGCAGGTGTGATAGCTGTGATAAAACTACTACAGTACAGCAGGGTGTGATAGCTGTGATAAAACTACTACAGTACAGCAGGGTGTGATAGCTGTGATAAAACTACTACAGTACAGCAGGGTGTGATAGCTGTGATAAAACTACTACAGTACAGCAGGGTGTGATAGCTGTGATAAAACTACTACAGTACAGCAGGGTGTGATAGCTGTGATAAAACTACTACAGTACAGCAGGGTGTGATAGCTGTGATAAAAACTACTACAGTACAGCAGGGTGTGATAGCTGTGATAAAACTACTACAGTACAGCAGGGTGTGATAGCTGTGATAAAACTACTACAGTACAGCAGGGTGTGATAGCTGTGATTAAACTACTACAGTACAGCAGGGTGTGATAGCTGTGATAAAACTACTACAGTACAGCAGGGTATGATAGCTGTGATAAAACTACTACAGTACAGCAGGGTGTGATAGCTGTGATAAAACTACTACAGTACAGCAGGGTGTGATAGCTGTGATAAAACTACTACAGTACAGCAGGGTGTGATAGCTGTGATAAAACTACTACAGTACAGCAGGGTGTGATAGCTGTGATAAAACTACTACAGTACAGCAGGGTGTGATAGCTGTGATAAAACTACTACAGTACAGCAGGGTGTGATAGCTGTGATAAAACTACTACAGTACAGCAGGGTGTGATAGCTGATAAAACTACTACAGTACAGAGGGTGTGATAGCTGTGATAAAACTACTACAGTACAGCAGGGTGTGATAGCTGTGATAAAACTACTACAGTACAGCAGGGTGTGATAGCTGTGATAAAACTACTACAGTACAGCAGGGTGTGATAGCTGTGATAAAACTACTACAGTACAGCAGGGTGTGATAGCTGTGATAAAAACTACTACAGTACAGCAGGGTGTGATAGCTGTGATAAAACTACTACAGTACAGCAGGGTGTGATAGCTGTGATAAAACTACTACAGTACAGCAGGGTGTGATAGCTGTGATAAAACTACTACAGTACAGCAGGGTGTGATAGCTGTGATAAAACTACTACAGTACAGCAGGGTGTGATAGCTGTGATAAAACTACTACAGTACAGCAGGGTGTGATAGCTGTGATAAAACTACTACAGTACAGCAGGGTGTGATAGCTGTGATAAAACTACTACAGTACAGCAGGGTGTGATAGCTGTGATAAAACTACTACAGTACAGCAGGGTGTGATAGCTGTGATAAAAACTACTACAGTACAGCAGGGTGTGATAGCTGTGATAAAACTACTACAGTACAGCAGGGTGTGATAGCTGTGATAAAAACTACAGTACAGCAGGGTGTGATAGCTGTGATAAAACTACTACAGTACAGCAGGGTGTGATAGCTGTGATAAAACTACTACAGTACAGCAGGGTGTGATAGCTGTGATAAAACTACTACAGTACAGCAGTGTGTGATAGCTGTGATAAAACTACTACAGTACAGCAGGGTGTGATAGCTGTGATAAAACTACTACAGTACAGCAGGGTGTGATAGCTGTGATAAAACTACTACAGTACAGCAGGGTGTGATAGCTGTGATAAAACTACTACAGTACAGCAGGGTGTGATAGCTGTGATAAAACTACTACAGTACAGCAGGGTGTGATAGCTGTGATAAACTACTACAGTACAGCAGGGTGTGATAGCTGTGATAAAACTACTACAGTACAGCAGGGTGTGATAGCTGTGATAAAACTACTACAGTACAGCAGAGATGTGTGATAGTTGTGATAAAAACTACTACAGTACAGCAGGGTGTGATAGCTGTGATAAAACTACTACAGTACAGCAGGGTGTGATAGCTGTGATAAAACTACTACAGTACAGCAGGGTGTGATAGCTGTGATAAAACTACTACAGTACAGCAGGGTGTGATAGCTGTGATAAAACTACTACAGTACAGCAGGGTGTGATAGCTGTGATAAAACTACTACAGTACAGCAGGGTGTGATAGCTGTGATAAACTACTACAGTACAGCAGGATGTGATAGCTGTGATAAACTACTACAGTACAGCAGGGTGTGATAGCTGTGATAAAACTACTACAGTACAGCAGGGTGTGATAGCTGTGATAAAACTACTACAGTACAGCAGGGTGTGATAGCTGTGATAAAACTACTACAGTACAGCAGGGTGTGATAACTGTGATAAAACTACTACAGTACAGCAGGGTGTGATAGCTGTGATAAAACTACTACAGTACAGCAGGGTGTGATAGCTGTGATAAAACTACTACAGTACAGCAGGGTGTGATAGCTGTGATAAAACTACTACAGTACAGCAGGGTGTGATAGCTGTGATAAAACTACTACAGTACAGCAGGGTGTGATAGCTGTGATAAAACTACTACAGTACAGCAGGGTGTGATAGCTGTGATAAAACTACTACAGTACAGCAGGGTGTGATAGCTGTGATAAAACTACTACAGTACAGCAGGGTGTGATAGCTGTGATAAAACTACTACAGTACAGCAGGGTGTGATAGCTGTGAAAAAACTACTACAGTACAGCAGGGTGTGATAGCTGTGATAAAACTACTACAGTACAGCAGGGTGTGATAGCTGTGATAAAACTACTACAGTACAGCAGGGTGTGATAGCTGTGATAAAACTACTACAGTACAGCAGGGTGTGTGATAGCTGTGATAAAACTACTACAGTACAGCAGGGTGTGATAGCTGTGATAAAACTACTACAGTACAGCAGGGTGTGATAGCTGTGATAAAACTACTACAGTACAGCAGGGTGTGATAGCTGTGATAAAACTACTACAGTACAGCAGGGTGTGATAGCTGTGATAAAAACTACTACAGTACAGCAGGGTGTGATAGCTGTGATAAAACTACTACAGTACAGCAGGGTGTGATAGCTGTGATAAAACTACTACAGTACAGCAGGGTGTGATAGCTGTGATAAAACTACTACAGTACAGCAGGGTGTGATAGCTGTGATAAAACTACTACAGTACAGCAGGATGTGATAGCTGTGATAAAACTACTACAGTACAGCAGGATGTGATAGCTGTGATAAAACTACTACAGTACAGCAGGATGTGATAGCTGTGATAAAACTACTACAGTACAGCAGGGTGTGATAACTGTGATACAAGTACTACAGTACAGCAGGGTGTGATAGCTGTGATAAAACTACTACAGTACAGCAGGGTGTGATAGCTGTGATAAAACTACTACAGTACAGCAGGGTGTGATAGCTGTGATAAAACTACTACAGTACAGCAGGGTGTGATAGCTGTGATAAAACTACTACAGTACAGCAGGGTGTGATAGCTGTGATAAAACTACTACAGTACAGCAGGGTGTGATAGCTGTGATAAAACTACTACAGTACAGCAGGGTGTGATAGCTGTGATAAAACTACTACAGTACAGCAGGGTGTGATAGCTGTGATAAAACTACTACAGTACAGCAGGGTGTGATAGCTGTGATAAAGTTGTGATAGCTGTGATAAAACTACTACAGTACAGCAGGGTGTGATAGCTGTGATAAAACTACTACAGTACAGCAGGGTGTGATAGCTGTGATAAAACTACTACAGTACAGCAGGGTGTGATAGCTGTGATAAAACTACTACAGTACAGCAGGTTGTGATAGCTGTGATAAAACTACTACAGTACAGCAGGGTGTGATAGCTGTGATAAAACTACTACAGTACAGCAGGGTGTGATAGCTGTGATAAAACTACTACAGTACAGCAGGGTGTGATAGCTGTGATAAAACTACTACAGTACAGCAGGGTGTGATAGCTGTGATAAAACTACTACAGTACAGCAGGGTGTGATAGCTGTGATAAAACTACTACAGTACAGCAGGGTGTGATAGCTGTGATAAAACTACTACAGTACAGCAGGGTGTGATCGCTGTATATATATATAATGTAATGACGACAAGAAGACATGAATATAGAATACCCCTTGTCTGCGTACAAGGTTAATGTTTAATGGATCAAAAACCGTTTCTTTTGTGTAAAACAATAATTGATAATTGGATATTGTATGAAAAATAACCAAAAACAAATATGAAAGATTTAGACAGTCCAGATATTAAATTGTTGTTGCTAAAAAATATTGAAAGATATATTGCTCAGAAAATATTTTCAAAGTTGAAACTTAAAAAAATTAAATCAATTTCATTCCCAATAAACTTGCTTGAACCTTTTTACTGTATCACAAATAGTTATTTATATTCTCTTCCTTCCTTACTTTTATTTTTTTTTGTAAACATATCTTAAAGTCATATGAATTAAAGTTTGTTGGAAATAGGAATTCAATCATGTAAAATATGTTTCACATAGAATTCCACTAAACGAGGCATCATGTTTGAAACAAAGTCACGATCAAAATACACTCTTTCTATAAAACAGTTTCCATGTGCTGT
Organism: Argopecten irradians; assembly: GCF_041381155.1. Lineage (NCBI taxonomy): Eukaryota > Metazoa > Mollusca > Bivalvia > Pectinida > Pectinidae > Argopecten > Argopecten irradians. Next base: position 8,998,967 of record NC_091149.1, on the reverse strand, counting down.
TCTGGTCAAAACCACAAAATCACACCATGTGATACCTATAACCGCCATTTCGCCTTGCACTTGTGCGTAGTAACAGTGACTCCTTCTCAGTCTGGTTCCCTCTTCTGTCTTTTGTAAACAAAAGTCGTTTGATCCCATTTCTACAATTTCATGCACTTGCATTTCATTTACAAGCTGGCCGTTTACAGAATATGGACACTTTATCTCTAAAACTCCAATATTGTTTTCTTGGGGCATGGAGGTATCAATAATCTTACCATCCCAGGACGCGCCAATAAAGGGGTGAGAAGGGAGAAGAGTAAGACCTGTCTTACTAACACTCAGAGATGTAACCCGGTTCTGGAGCTTTATATAGTCACCCACAGCTTCCCTTTCATGGTCGATTCCCCACTGAATCGGTTTGGGTAAAGTGCTGTACCTAAAATTGAGAAAACACCTGTTTCAGTTTAAAATTAGTAATTGGCTACAATGTATACTAGTACAGGTGCATACACTTTTTATATACATGTACAGAACATACATATTACCACAAGCCCTCGACCTCAGGGTTGCGAGTTGGAATCCAATGTGTGACCACTGATCGATGGTTTTTCTCCGTGTATTTGTATACTCTGACTTTCCTCCACCAACAAACCTAACACATCCTTAAATGACCCCAGCTGTTAGTAGGACATTAAACAAACAAAATCAAATAATACAATATATATATACATGTATATGTACATGTACATATTTTGGTCGGTGAACATGTGTATTACATGCATACAGATCAAGTAAAGCTGATGAGAACTGAAGTGTTGTCCAAAAGGAATATCTTGTATGTACATTATTTGAATTTTTAATTTGTCATCTATAATTTTAATTCAGATCAAATACTTACCTTTCTAAACCAGATCCATGCATAATTCGATCTATCAGGGATAAAGGTTTACCACCTGCCCGAAGTATGTCCCCAAACACGGAGCTGGTAATTCTACCTTTATGCAAATCTTGCCACAATACACTTTCCCGTTGACCTCTTGTTTTTTCTTCAATATATTGGGTTAAAGAGGGATCAATTGGTGCTAGGAGATGAACTGAAATATATGACAAAACAATTATAATGTTACTGCAGCTGTAAAACAAATTCCATTTGTGTTGATTAAATGCAAACAGTAATTGTAATAAATTAAATGTAAATTTGTCTGTATCAAATATAAAGTGTGAATATTTATGTGAATATTTCCATGATAAATTTAGTTGATTACAATGAATATGCATGTTATTTTATGGATGAATCGTTAATGTGAATACATGTACTGTATTCGACCCAATAAGCGCCCATGTCCCTATAAGCGCCCCTCTCCCTTTTTTGAGGCCTCAATTTCAATTGCCCATGCATAAATAAGGACCAAAATTACATAAAACGGTATAAATTTGCGACTTATTAGCACCTTTCTATTTTTATCATTTTTAAGCGCCCTGGGCGCTTATTGGCTCAAATACGGTAGTTGTTTTGTGTAATAAATAATACATGTACAGATTTTATAAAATCAATGTTGTGTCATTACTATCATCTAAATTCAGAACATTGTAATAAATCACATTTATCTGAAAGAAATGCTGTTTGTGTGTGTGTGTGTTTGTTTTTTTTTTTTTTTTTTAATTACAATGTATGTACCAGTGCTGCTATTTGGCTTGTACACCAGTCCATGTGCCCTTTCTTCCATTGGATCAGATTCTATGGCTGTCAATACAACTTCTTCTCTCTGGACAGGTGGTTTGACATCAGGAATAATGGCTAAGTGTGACATACCTGCCAATATAAAAACATTGCTGGTAAAATAGTATCAAAAGTTCAAGATGGCTTTCACTTAGCTTTTCTTGTGTTTCTATGTACCTGAAGATGGCCAAGAGGCCGAAAATTTGTGGAAGGGATATTTATACTGTGTAATGTTTATATACATTCTCCCCCTGGAGAACTAGTATTTGAAGGTAAAATAGTTATTGTGGTTTTGAAAGAAATTATAACAATCACTGGGTTATAAAAAAATTATTTATAAAATCCCAAGATTTTTGCATTTTTTTAAAATTTATGATGGTAATACAAGTCTGAAAGTTTCTATATCATAGTATTTTATCTTTTTGATTCATTGATGGTAATACATGTATATATCAGAAAACTGAAATATCTGAAGGTAATTTACAAACCTGATTTTGGAAAAACTGCCTTTAATTCCATCATCATATTGGTGTAGTGATCTTGATCATAAATTCTGTCGGAAGAGTGTCGTGGATCAATAATTCAAGACACTTTGCTTGTCACAATCAGTTCTCTTTCAGAAATGCATATTGTTTACAGGTTGCGGATCCATATAGAGTTTTCTTGGTACATTCCATTCATATTTTCTTAATGTACATTGGATTTGAGAATTTTCTTTATCTTTTTCTAAATGGTACCCATTGATGGCGAATAATAATGCCCCAACATGGCTGCAGCATTTGGCCAAACTGTAAAATAAATAAAAAATAAATGGATACATAAATATATTGATTAATCTAAATTAATAATTAACAAATTAATCTAAATAAATAAACAGACTTGAGGACAGAATTTTATGAATTAATTAATTGAAAAATAATAAATGATTTTATGGACAGACTGAATGCATTTATGCGGTATTTATAATTTGAAAAAAAAATTAAAAAAAGGATACTTTTCAACCTAAAATTTGTTTTCATTTGTCTGCTTTACAAAATGTATAATGACTGTGGTCTTACCCGATAGGACACTGGCAATAAGCATGAATGGGTATTTCATTCTTGAAGGCGATGTTGACAGAATATTTCGTTTTATTCATTGACGCAAGTACCATTGCTGTCCCATAAATTAGATCAGTATCAACCTATAAAAAGAAAACAATAGAAGATGCAACTTTTCCCCAATCCTGTCAGTGCAAATCATGAAGGAAGAAAGATAACTCTTGGTTAATTACTTGACTAGACTACTTCACTGTCTGTTGCGTCTTTTCATAATATTTTTTTTCTTTTGACATGCTTTTTAAAGACATTTAAAGCAATTTGTGTTTATAATTTTTATATATATTCTTTGTTACCAATGATGGGGTTTGAAATTTTGCTTTTAAATTATATTGACTTCATTGACAAATGCAATAACATCGCCGAAAATTAGGTCACCGTGTAGGCCTACTGTAGCCTAGGCCACCGTACGACTGAATCTAGGCCCGCTTGAATTTTAATCAACGAATATATCTAACGATTTAAATATAAATTACATAAGTTTCTATTAAAAACATCGATACCTCCACAAATTTGATCTGCTGGACATCCCCTGCCTGGTAATGTGCGACAGCTCTATCCATCGATCGGTACGATTTGACAGAATGACAGCTGACAGTTGACAGCTGATGATATCCGTCGCCTGACTCCCCAACTGGCCGCTTCCTATTGACCATGAAGTCATAAATAACTTGGAAATTTATGTTTGGAACCTTACTTTGAAAAATCGAAGCATATGCTACCGAGTTATAAGGTTGAAAAACCTGACGGGAGGCGATGCTGTCAACGAAAGAATTTTGTAATTCCCGCGACGACATCTTGGTTGCTATAAACAAAGGACGCCCAGATGACGTTTGTCCTCCCAGGTGGTTTCTGCGCATGCGCCATATTTAACCCGAAACAAACTATTGTGACTTTCAATTTCAATTTCAACAATATTTTATTGATATTATGTACATCAATAGGATCAGACATCAGGCTACGCCTATTTAAGTCCTCTCCAGATCTTATTTTAAAGTATAAACATGAATTCATTCTGCAATTAATTAATACATATATTTATATATACAAATAAATTGAATTAATTACAGTATAGTGATAATAATATTAGTAATTACTAATTAAAGGGGGATAACTCCAATTTTATTTTTTATAGAAAATGTTTCAGAACAAGTTTAGTTATTTGGATTTCATATTCCTAGTGATTGTAGTTTTTGGATAGGGATAAGAATCATGCTCATTTATTGACAGACTAACATACATACACACCATGAGATATTAGGCCAAAAAGTCCCCGTGCTTATGCACAATGACCCATCCCTTTGGGATATATGTATGAAAGTCTGACAACAAATGAGCATTTTGTCTTCAGTTGAATATGAAAAAAAAATGGTAGGAGATTGAATGCAATTTTTTATACAATTGGAGTTAACCAACATTTATGGTTCTAATATGTACAGTTTGATTATTCAATTAAATAATTATTATAGTATAAAACGATTCTCAATATTCGATAAACAGTATTCAGTATCCATCCAGCCAGGATAGTTTAGAGTAAATTAGAAATAAATATTAACATATACAATAGTTTAGATGTTTAATTGCACTGCTAGATAGTATTTTGACTATCAAGTAATTAGATATGGGTACTTGTTACTTGTTTTTGTTTGCTTATATATGCAGAGGGCTATGATACATGTATATAAAATATGTTTATCAGAAATCAAATCTTTTAGTATGGCATATATATTCAATCACGCATTGTAAAATATCTTTGTTAATATCATTATTGCAAAATTTACATCCATTTAATGTTTCAATGATTATGATTATCTGGTAAACCTAAGTTATTCATTCCCTGTATAAGAACTGCTCTCTGTTCATAGAAGTGCCTACAGTCAAAGAAGAAGTGATGTTCAAATACGTATTTTAAACTAGTACAACAATACACTTGATATTAATATTGTGCTATTTATAACAATTATAAAATTCAATTCTAAAAATTTTCCCTTAAAATGAAATATTTGTGTTTACATTCTTGCACGAATGTGGGTGTGTGTAAGGGTGAGTGTGTGGGTGGGAGTGTGTGGGTGTGAGGATGTGTGGGTGTGTGTATGTGTGTTTTTATGTGTGCTCGCGAGTGATATGTGATTGTGAATACATATATATGTGTACCTGTATATTGTTTTATGTGACTATGTGCATTGTGTTGTAATGTAATTATGCAAAAATAAAAAAAAAAAGAAAAAAAAAAAAAAAAAAAAAAAAGAAGAAGTCATGTGAATTTTCATTGGTATAATAACAGGAACAGGCTGGAGATTCTCTTAAGTGATCGTGATAAAGATCAGAGTTTAAATTACTTGCTTGGTTTCGTAGCTGGCACAGAAAAATGTTATATTTACGGTCGCCATGATATTTAAAAATATTAGAAATTTCTGTAGTAGGAATATCATTATCAATTTTGATACTTTTTTTAAATTGTTCTAATGAATTATTAAATATGAGTTCTATATCTATTTGATTAAATTCTCTTAGCATTGAGGGAATAAAGCTGTTGGAGTATAATTCAGGGGCCCGTACCAAGAAAGTTCCCTTAACGCTAAGGCTAAGGGACTGAATTAAGAGATAGCTAAGGGAAATTTACGTGTGTATCTCGACAATTCCGTAACAAGCATGTAACTTTCTCGTAAGCTTGTTGAAATACCTATTAACAAGCCCTTAAGTTCCGACTTTACGAGAATGCTAAACGTGACGATTCCGGAATCCGTCTATCGTTTTTTAATTTTCAATTACAATTAACCAATCGGTGTCTTCTGTGCGTTTTTTATTAGTACCTTTGGAAGCTGATGTCAAGCTTCTTAATGAGAACAGTTGACGACAAGATGTCTAAACGAACGCGTAAACCTAATTTTTCAGAAACAGCTAACGGCCCTAGTCGAAGGCGTCGCAGACCAGCGTGAAGTAATTTTAGGCAAGTTTTCTGATACCATATCAAACGAAAAGAAAAAAAGAGAGTGGGTAAACATTACAAATATTGTAAATGCCGTGAGCAGATCATGCCGAACCGTGGATGATATAAGAAAAAAATGGCAAGACTGGGCAAGTGTTGTGAAAGGAAAAGAAGCCAAAATAAAACGCGAAAGATCAAAAACCGGGGGTGGTGAAAAAGTAGAGGGATTAAGTCCTTTAGAGGAAAAAGTGATAGCAGTGCTAGGAGTTGCCGCTGTCGATGGTGTCCAAAATGTCGCTGTTACAGATACGTTTCATATACAAAGGTAAGTATAAAAACTATGTGTGTCTGGAAAAAAATCGTTAGGCCTAGATAATGAATTTTATCACTTTTGACAGAAATGACATAAACAGTAAACAGTGGCGTCATATATTTCCTTTGACATAATAGCCTAATAAGTAATGTATATGCTAGTGTGTAGCATAGTTGAATTTCCTTTCCATACATAGTCATATAGTTAACAGTAGTCATGCAATGGAATATAAACTTTAAAAATGATATAAAACTTCATAACAGATCAACAAATAACACAAAAAAAGTCCATAAATTGAATGAAATTTCAAGAATCACAACCCTTCTTATATTTCTAGACATCATCAGTCATCGTCAGCATCCGTGTTTGCACACGATGACAATCCAAGGGTCGAACAAGTCTGGGATAGAGCTATCAGAAATATTATTGATACAAACTCCACAAACTGTGACAATGTCAATATAAGGGATGAAAGCACAGCTTCTAATGAAGATCTAAATATATCAACTGCCATGTCTGTGTCTCCAACAACAACACCGCCGTCCACTTCAGCATTTAATCCATCGTCAACAAACCAAAACAAAAAGAGAAAAATGTCGGTAAAAAACGTCATCAGTGACATCATTAAATTACACCAATTATGATTTGTATATGGTTGAGAAAAGCAGGCTTAATGTGGAAACAGAGAGATTAGCTGTCGAAAAAAGCAGGCTTGAAATAGAGAAATCTCGTTTAAGATGTGAAGAAAGTTTCCTAAAAATTGCAATGGAGCTCAAAGATCATTTCATACCATGCAGTGTTGATATTCAACAGTCAGGTAACTTTACTTCAGGCTACTCAGCAGCGATTGATTTAAGAACAGACGTAGAAAACGAGGAGGGAACACCACTGTCATTTGCTTTGCTATGGTAAGGATATTAAGTAACATATAAATATCTAAATTAATGAAAATTAAACCAGAAAATATGTAAGACAGTGTAAGTGTTTCTAAAGTTTGCACAATACTCCTAACTAGAAACTGAGAATGACGCCATGGTCTACTGTTTTCAAAATTTTGAATGTAAGCACTTTCCGTCGTCCGTACTTGTTTTAAGGAAATATATCTAAATAACATTCGGATGCAAAATATGTATCAAAAATTATGAAGAAAATTAGAAGTGCTAATATCCTTGAAAGATGATTAGATCAATAAGCAAATCATGCTTTATTTTGCAGACTTTTGAGAAAGTGTGAAAGAAGTCCATATGAATACGGCTGCAATCTGCAATGGTATTACGAATCCCTCCAAAATAAAAAGAGTTACAACAAAATGGATGATTTCTTGGAAGAAGATTCTGACTGTTCAACAAATATGGTATCATGCTCATCAACGCCCTTATCATCAGCATCAGTGAACTCTGTATATGCCCTTGGTGCTGATGAATGCCTTATTCAAGTGTCACAGTCTACTTTTTTGACCAGAAAAGAATGTGAGGAACAAGTTCATCAACTTTTGAAATGATTTTCTTTTTAGGCGTATTCAGGCAATATAATCTAAGTTGATACAAGACATTTTTATAGATAATAACCAGCCTCTTCTTTTGGAAGCAAATAAAGGAATTATTTGCTCAAATTTCATTTAAATGTTTAATAACAGTTTGAATTCGTTTCAAACAAATGAAAAATATGTTTTTGTAAAGCTGGTAAATCCTTTTGTTACACCTAAACATGTTATCAGAAGTCATGATAAACAACCTTACATCTGCCTTTGATGCTTATTAGAGTAACAACAAATTTAAACTTATGACTTTCAATTTATTTTTATTACGCAATAGTATATAAAGGACATATATTGTCACAATGTCATTGAAGATTTTGAAGTTCACTTTTATTGAACAAGCCAATGTTCAATTTTTTTTTCTGAATGAAAAATTCAAGTCAAGAAAACACCCTGTTGATGAGTTCTTCTCTTACATTGGCTCCATTTGCAGTATCATCGGGGCTGTAAATGGCGTTGCCGTTTTCATCACTATCCTCATCGTCATCGCTTTCGGGCAAAGGGAGTCCTTTTTTCTACACAAATATTGTGTAATATTGCTGTCACTACAGGCACTGCTCTTTCTGGTGCCAAATGAAGTGGTCTATAGATACAGCGAAATATCATTTTCCATAAACCAAACGCACGTTCTATTACCAGGGTTGGGGTAATTAAAAATGTAATTGTAATTAATTGCAATTAATTACATTTTTTTCAAGTACTTGAAAGTAATTTGTAATTAAGAAATATTTCAATTACATGTAATTGTAATTCATTACATTCTAAAAATGTGTAATTAACAATTACATTTCAATTACTTTTCAATTACATAATACATATTTACTAATGTTTAATAACAAGATTAATTAATGACATATATTTGGCTATATAGAAATTTAAACAATTAAGTAACACATGTGAGGCAGTGACCATAGTATACACTAACTACACTTGTACCTCTTTTTACCTGTAGTTTACCCCTCAGGCACTATACAGGTGTGAGGTGTGAACACATAGCCTGTGATTACAACTCACAAAGGTCTTGCTTATATAACATCTGTTGATCACTAATTAGCATATCTAATGAAGGCAAAAGTATAGATGATAGCTCATATTAGTCTTCACCGCCCCCTGCCAAGAAAATTAAAACAGAAGTCTTTTTCAGTTTTCTTCCCATTACACCCCCACGAAAGAGACACAACTCAGGTCTTAAATTCAATGCTTTAATGAGAGATGTTGTGACCCATTAAAGTTCTGGAAAGATAATCCTTGCTGATATCCAAATTCGTCTATTTTAGCTAGCAAGCATTTATAGCTATACCAGCCACTTCTGCTCCAGTAGAGAGATTGTTTAGTGCTGCTGCCAAAGTATTCCGATCACACATAATCAGACTGTCTGATGATAATTTTCAAGCTGATGATGATAAAATGCAATTCAAAAACATGAGTACCTGGTACCTAAAGTTGACACATTTGCCAATGTTACTGCTAGGTCCAATAAAAATGTACATGTAAAACTAATACACCCTACCAATACTCAATTGTAACTTGCGGTTTATGTGAAGTGAACATGTGTTCTGTCAGAATTTACTGATATTGACTTATATATCTGTATCAATGCTAAATTGTATGACGTTATCAAAAATAAACATATTAGGAAAATGTAATGTGTAATTGTAATTAATTACTTTTTGAATGTAATTGTAATTAATTACATTTACAAAACTGAGTAATTGTGTAAATTTTGTACAAAGTAGATTGACTTTATAACCAAGTAATTGTAGTTGTAAAGTTAAATTACATTTCAATGTAATTGACCCCCAACCCTGTCCTATTACACAACGACGGTGTCCGCTTTATTTTCAGACATAAAACTTCCAGTCAGCGGGGGTTCTTTGGTCAATTTAGGAGAAAGCAGGCCATGGTCGTCAGTCCGTAACCCAAAAACCCCCCCCTTAAGATAAAAATCGTGCCCAATAACCCATCCATCAGATATTTCGATTAGGATACGACAAGAAGCACACAGACCGCAATTAGCCAATATAAAATTGAGCCTTTGTGTAGAGCCAGGCCCTATATTCGATACTATGTTTAATAAAATTCGAGCTGTAGCAAACGCACACTTCCCTTTAAATAGTTGCAAGCGCAAGGAATCCTTTTCGACAAACATAGTGATATTCGTCAGTGGAAGGTGTCTCAATGGGAATCAAAGTGCCATCCACGGCACCCAGGACACTTGGAAATCCTCGGATATTGTAGAAATTTTGTTTTACTGTCAACTGATCTTGTCTGTTCATTGGAAACACAATGTGCTCATTCGATTGTCCTACGATCAGATCGGTAACAATTTTGACTGCTCGAGATACTGCCATTTTGCTAACTCCATGTGCTTCCGCAATAACCGACATATAACCCCCACTAGCATAGAACCTTAAGGCAATCATCACTTGAAGTGATACGGAAGCGCCATGCCTCGTTTTGTGTGGCGTTCAAGATTTTCCTTGATAGAATCGCAACACAGCATATATAGATTGTCTGTCAAGGCGATAGTCAGAAATAACAACAGCATCATTCAGATAATCCAATGGATTCTTCCTGTCTCGAAACAATCGTTTTGGAACATCCTGATCTCGACGAAGAACCAGAATTGCCATCTTGTTAAAACTGATAAGGGTGCATAGAAGTTCCCTTAGCATACAACCTCTATTCCTGTCTAAAGGTTGCTTCTAGATACAGAAAGTTATCCCTTAAAAATGTCTAAGATGATCTTTGCATTCCCTTGACAAATAAGAATGCTTCGAGATACGCATTTAGTTAAGGTCAAGTTAAGACGGAGTTACGTTTTTGATAAGGTACGTTGTACTGTTACTCTTAACAATTTACTGTTATCCACTTAGTAGACCACCAAAGGGAACTTCTAGTTACACCTTAGCGCTCTAAGATAATGTTAAGATGACCTTAAGAACTAAGGTAGCTTCTAGTTACAGGCCCCAGTTCTAGAGGGGGGGATTAACAGGCGAATATTCCTTAATGTGTAAGGAGTAATATTATTATCATTAAGATGGATCAATCAAATTATTGTAAGTATATCTAGGGTTATTCATTATTTACAATTATAAACATCAATATTGATTTATTTAGTTTTATCGTCTGATTGCAACTTAATCAAGTCCAACTTCAGCATAAAGTTTATTATGATATGTTCATCTTCTCAGGGCCTGTTATAATACTTATTGCTTCTATCTGTACAGATTCTAATAAGTCTTTATCTTGGTTTGTACAATTATCCAAATGACATCACCATATCTAAAACAATGTCATTTTAAAGGATGTATACAGTATTTACAAAGGCTCTTTCTAAATCTACATTATGTTTTAGTTAATATTATAAAAAATATTTAGTCTTTTAAGAGGCCTGAGTATAAATATTATTAATATGTTTGGACCATTTACCATCACTACTGAAAGTTACCCCCAAATGTTTATGAAATAGAACAGAGTTTACAATATCATCTGCAAATAGAATATCAGGATTGAATATATGTCTTTTTCTTGAGAAAAGTACAGTTTCTGTTTTTGAAGGATTAAAATTAATGTCCCACTTCTTTGCCCAATTATTGATATTACTTAGATCATTGGTTAGATTATCTGCAATTTCTACATGGTTATCAGTTATTATCTCATAAAGTGAAGTATCATCAGCAAAGAGTTTAATTTTACTATTTACACATTCAGTTATGTCATTAATATATAATAAGAATAGGAATGGCCCTAAGACAGAACCTTGTGGTACACCGGCATTGACATTTTTAAAAGAAGATAGGAAACCCTCAGTAGATACTCAAATATTCCCGCGTTTCGACAGTATAGCGGGAATTATTTGTCTTAAACGACATCGTATGACTATCGTGCTACATGTAGGCGCACGCTCCGTGGGAGCGGGATCACGTGTACAATATCGGTACACGCGTAGGTAGGGTCATTTTCTAGCTGTCTTCCTAGCAGGTCGGACACTGAATTTTTAATTTTAATTTCTCGCTCCTCTACAATCAATCATGGACCCAAAATTACAAAATCACATAGAGACTACTGTAGATTCAGCACAAGCGGATATGTTTTCACGTTTGGATATGTTGATGACGCAAAAGCTAACGGAGTTGGAGTCTAAAATTCATGTGCAACAAGTTAATATTTCTAATGCTCAACGTGCGAAAATTCGTCAGGACATTATTGGCGCGGACAATCACAAATTTACCAAAAAGAGTTGCGAAGAACAATTTAAGTTTAACCAAAAGGTAGTTTCCAAGCTACAGGAGGCCGAGGAGACATCGCTTCATGACCCCCCGGCAACCAAATCATTGATAGCGGAAGGTATGAGTTTGCTCAATCACAGACAGAAGCTCATTAAGCTCGCTGATACCTCGGAGGCCGGATGGAAAGCCGTGGAAGAGTATGTGTCTAATCCACTCGCCTCAGACTCGGACGACGAGAAACGTATGGACCGGCGCTCGATCTAGAGCGGACAGAAAAATCAAGGCCGCCAAGCAAAAATCCGGAAAAGGGAGGCCCCGTTACTCGCCGTATCAACACCGTTTTTATTCAGCGCCTACTGAAGTCCCCGTGCCAGCGGACAAGACGGCTACCGTCAGAGCTCCAAGGCCTGGAGTGTGTTATGGTTGTGGTAGGGCCGGACACTGGAGGTCAGAGTGCCCAGCTATGTCAGCTTCCGGACACAGCAACGGTCAAAAGCTAAGTAAAACTTTTTGTTTTAACCATGTTGATCATAGCAGTGATCATAATTCTGTTGTATTAGTAGAAGGGTCTGTTTCACCTGTTGGTAGATTAAAGAAATCTTTAGCTTTTTGGAAAGCAACAGGCGCTAGCGAGAGCGTTTTGTCAGTGATTACTGATGGTTATAAGCTGCCATTTAAAGAGATTCCCCCGAATGCTCGTTTAAGGAACAATAAGTCCGCTCGTGACAACCTTCAATTTGTTTATAACGAAATAGAGAAAAATTGCTTAGGATAGGCTGTATAGCAGAGGTCAGAGTTCAACCACGTGTCGTTAACCCATTGACGGTCGCGTACAATCGCGCTGGTAAAGCACGCCTAGTGTTGGATTGTCGTCATATCAATGTTTTTCTGCACAAGTTCAAGTTCAAGTATGAGGATACAGTTGAAGCCCGAGATATGTTCAATGTTGGCGATTTTTTGTACACGTTTGATTTGAAATCGGCGTACCATCATATCGAAATTTACCCCGATCATAGAGGCTTTTTAGGTTTCGAAGTAGATATGGGCGGAACAACGCGATTCTTTGTATTTAACGTTCTTCCTTTCGGTATTTCTACCGCCGGCTATATATTTACAAAGGTCTTACGACAGGTAGTCAAACACGTGCGTGGGCAAGGTCATAAACTAGTAATGTATTTAGATGACGGAATTGGTGGTCACAAAACCGTAGGCGGGGCTAGCGAATCTAGTCAGTTCGTGCAGACGTGTCTGCATAAATACGGTTTTTTGATAGCCGACGATAAGTGCCAATGGGAGCCTTCCCAGGACGCCACGTGGCTCGGCTATACGTGGACAATGAAAGAAGGCGTGGTCAGAGTTTCGATTGACAGGGTCGACAGGTTGTTGTCATTGTTGAACCACACTATGTTTTTAGTGTCTGACAGAGGTCAGCTATTATTCTCGGCCAGGTATGTAGCGAGCATTGTCGGGCTGGTCATATCAATGCAAAGTGTGATAGGGTCGTTGGTTCGTTTGCGTACGCGAGAGCTTAGCGCGTGTTTATTGACAAGGGCCAGTTGGAATGCTGGAGTGTTTTTAAGCGTTGAGGCACTGAACGAAATCGAGTTCTGGTTGTGTAACGTACAAGCTCTAAACGACAAAGGGTCGAATTTGAAAACGCCACTTGAAAACAAATGTTCCAAGGTAATCTGTACCGATGCTTCCGAGGTTGGTTACGGAGGTTTCTTAATCCCATGTGAGGATCCTCTTATGGAGGGAGACGGAATTCTAGCTGTCGAGGACACTAGAATAATGCGTGATGCATTAGCCTTTCCTGAAGGCGATGGTTTGTATCAAAACTTGAATAGGTTATATGAGCACGGTGATAGCGTTGTCATGGGGACATGGAATAATAACGAACGCATGCGCAGTTCCACTTGGAGGGAGTTGGAAGGTGCGAGACGTGTATTAAATAGTACTTTAGACAAGGTCAAGGGTCACAGCGTCAGGTTGTTTATGGACAACAAAAGCGCGTGCACTATCGCGAGGGTAGGTAGCTCCAAACCCTATTTACAGAAGGTTGCTATGGATATGTTGAGGCTTACATCGGAGTATAGTATCACTATGCAAACTCAGTGGGTGCCAAGAAATAATAATAAGACAGCCGATTTTTTAAGCAGATGCTCTGATTCCGATGACTGGTCTGTACAAGCATGGGTGTTCGATTTGTGCGAGAAAAGTTGGGGACCACACGACGTGGATCGTTTCGCTTCCGATTATAACACCAAATGTACGCGGTTCAACTCTCGCTGGTGGTGCGCAGGCACAGAGGCTATCGATTGTTTCACTGCATACTGGGGTAAAGAGAACAATTGGTTCGTTCCCCCTCCCCGGCTTATTTGTAAAACTTTGGACAAAATGAAGGCGGATGAGGCATATGGGACACTAGTAGTTCCAGTATGGCACTCAGCAGTTTTTTGGCCTATTTTATGTCAGGGGGAAATGTTTTATAGTTTTGTAAAAGATAACCTTCCATTGTCACGGACAAAGGTCACACAGGGTGGCAGGGGAAATAATGGAGTTTTTGAGAGACAAGTGTTGTCTTTCAATATGATAGCATTAAGATTAGATTTTAGAAGTTAGCAGGCTTGTTGTATTTATGCATTGTTGGTTTTTTTCAACAGGCATAGGCTTACAAGGATCGGTGGAAAAGGCCGTGAGGGCTGCAGGCGTAACAGTAGGATCATCCCTTCACAAGTTGTCGGAGAATATGGCCGACCGGATCCTGCATAGTAAAAGCGACAACACCAACAAAAAGTACTTTGACGTTTTTCGTCGTTGGAAACATTTTTGTTTGTCTCACGATTGTTGTGCGTTACCCGCAAATCCTGTACATATTGCATTATATCTGAATTTTCTATTGGACAAACACTCTTCTTTCTCCGTTATTTCATCCGTTGTTTACGCTATTAAATGGGTACATGATATTAATGGACATCCGGATCCCACCACCAACAGTTTTGTTCGACATTTGTTGGAGACCTCCAAGAGATGTTCACACAAACCAGTTTGTAAGAAGGAACCATTAACTGCGGACATTTTGATTAACTTGTGTAATTATTTTTCTGGTAATAGCGATTTACTGGTAATTAGAGATTTGTCAATGATTTTATTGTGTTTTTCTGGTTTTCTCCGTTTCAATGAGCTTAGCAATCTGCTTTGTTCAGACCTGAAAATTTGTGACAGCTATTTAGTTTTAAAAATTAGGAAAAGTAAAACCGACCAATATCGCCATGGTGACGAGGTAGTAATAAGCAAAGGCCAGACAGTGGCCTGTCCGCTCACTATGATACGCAAATACATTGAAATCGCGGAGATTAATCTCGACGACAACGCGTTTTTATTTAAACCTATTTTTCGCTCGGGATCTACTTGTAAGTTGATCCATAAGAACAAATGTTTAAGCTACACAGGGACTAGACAAGCCATTTTGAAGCGTCTGTCTTTGGTGTGTGACGTTAAGAACGTCGGTTTGCACAGTTTACGGGCTGGGGGAGCTACCGTCGCCGCAAATAACGGCGTTAATGACAGATGTTTTAAGAGGCACGGTCGTTGGAAAAGTGAAGCTTGTAAGGACGGAAATGTTGCCGATTCTTTACAGTCGCGTTTGAGTGTTACGCAGAAGCTTGGTTTGTAAATATTAATTATGTTTTTACCTTCATTTTTACAGATATATTTAGGCCTAGTTATTATGCATTTCGTTTTCCCACTTTGTCTTTTGTCGCGTCACTCGAGTTTTTCCCTTTCTTTGTTTTTTCTAGTACACTGACACGCTAGTACGGCAAATTGATATTTGCGTTGTAGTTATATTTTTTGAAGTAGTGGAGTGAAGACTCAAATATTCCCGCGTTTCGACAGTATAGCGGGAATTATTTGTCTTAAACGACATCGTATGACTATCGTGCTACATGTAGGCGCACGCTCCGTGGGAGCGGGATCACGTGTACAATATCGGTACACGCGTAGGTAGGGTCATTTTCTAGCTGTCTTCCTAGCAGGTCGGACACTTAATTTTTAATTTTTGGAATTCAATGTTCCTTTTTTTTTCATTGTTAGCGTATGTTTGTTATATTGAATTATTGGAATAGATACATTTCTATGACGGCGCAGGTCCAGCGTTTCCCCTAGGCCCTCCTGTTTGGATATAATTGTTTCCTGCCATCGGACACAGGTTTCCGGGGGCTATCTCCGGTTTTTCCTGGGCGACAGGTGTGTGCTGTTGATGGGGCGGTTTTGTTTTTCTAATGAGTCGAGCATAAATAATATCTTGTTTTTACATGTACATTCGTATTGCTGTAGTTCTACAGAGAGGAGCCTTCATTCTATGTATATATTTTCTTAAAAAATTTCACAATGGTTTTCATTAAACGCCGACTGCTACACTGACACGCTAGTACGGCAAATTGATATTTGCGTTGTAGTTATATTTTTTGAAGTAGTGGAGTGAAGACTCTTTGTTTTCGATCAGAAAGATAATTTCGAAACCACTGTAACACTCTTCCTTTTATACCATAAGACTCTAATTTGAATAATAATCCTTCATGCCAGACTCTGTCGAAATCCAGTGAATAGGTGTCAACCAAGTAATCTCCAAAACATCAAATGGGGAAAGAAAGCCGTCACATACATGTGAGCTCAAACTCAAATTAACAAAGCGCCCACTGAAGAAATTTCTTAACGATACCGAAAATCACACCCCAATCAGTGATCTGGTCATATTACACCGAGTAAAGGCTAATCATTAACCAGTCGTCCCATGAACTCTTGACTCAAGTTTAGAAAGGGAGACAATGACGCGAGAGATATTAAAGGGACACCAAATGCATTTCTATTCAGAAAAACAAGATCCAATTTTACAATAATCGATAAGAAAATAGACAAATTAACAATTCTTATAATTCGGAATATTTTTTTAAAATTTCGTTCCTAAAACAATCCTTTTGTGTTAAAATTAATAATTGGCCAATAAAACCGGTCTATATATCATAACAACGGTCAAGTTCTGCTTACGTTGTCAAGTTTTGACCATTGAAATTATGGAAAAGCCCCGTGTACATTTAGCCAGTTCTAAAAAAGTTGAAAGCGAGGCTGAGTGGGCATGTCAGCCGGGAGGACATATTAGGATACCTGTAATATAGATTAATTTCTTCGTATGCAGAGTGACTTTGATGAGAAATTTTATGTTCCTATTTCATAAGAAATTATACTGGATTTATCAACACCATTTTACCGACTTGCCCGACTATTCACTTTAAACTCGGCAATAGTTAGTACAGATAATTCCATTGGTATTCTCGCATTATCTGTTGCATTTAACGATAATCAATAATACAATAAACAGAGAAGATAGTTCAAGATACAAATTTATTTTTACAAGTTGTTTTTATTTTGTTCCTTAAACACTCCTGTTGTTTTAAATAAAGTAATAATTAGTATCTGTTATATCGGTATCATTCGCTTTGTAAAAAATGGTATGCTGTGTCACAAAAAAAGACAATCTTAATAAGAAAATGATTACACCGTTCCCCGGACATTTCCATATAACTGTAGCAAGTGTTATTTGTGTTAAAAGTGTTAAAAATCTCTCCGTTTCTTCAAACACTCAAACACAAAGTTAAAAAAGTGCCTGATATCGTTAACACAATCAAGCGTGGTTTTGTAAACAACCTAGATTTCTACGTATTTCCGATGTCGCACGTAGAACACTTTGTTGTATTATGTAGCATATTGTAATTAATCACTTTTTAATTTTGAATTACGTATATGATTATTTATAATTTTTTGTTGTTGCAGTCCCGATGTTGGGCGACATTTGCAATGCCTCAGTGTAAGAGTTCTCACTAGGGAAATTCAACGTGCAAATTAAACGACTTTTTCACATAGGTTTTAATCAAGCTGAGTGCATATTAGTTTATCTGAAACATGTAGTGATTCTGGTATTAAATACAGATATGAATTGACATCATTACATCTGTTAATATGATTAATTCCAACGACATTTCTCAACCAGGTGAGAGATTATAATTATATCACAAATGCGTTGGCGTGAATGCACCCAAAATCGTGATGTATAATGTATATGTATATTTTTAATTTCAACAAATTTTATTTCGAATAACGAAAAAGGATAAAACAACAGGCGTTGCCTATATTAGTTTTCTCCTAGTAACAATGAGTATATACATATGATTCAACAAAATTCTAATTTTGAACATATTCATGAACATATACTGTAGCAATTGTATTAAGAATAATGTTGGGATAAGAACAGTATTTAAGATATCATCTCCAATATACATGTACTTATGTGCGAAATTTATTGTTTTTAAAAAATATATATAATCATAATTTAGAAATTAGAATATAATATAAATGACTGGATCCATCCACACATAGGATACAGACCTAAATGTCCATAATGGCTTATTTGCCAGTGGTCATCCACCTATGTATTTTAATGTATATATATGTACTGGATCAGTTCATACGACTTTATTCAGGAAACTCATGATGCTACATAACAATAATGCATCAAGAGGTATGTTTCATGATAACACTACGCCAATAACTTGAAAAAAATAGCAACTAATAATAAATATAGATGATCCTAAAGATGGCCACCTCCCAAGAAAACGTGAGACCGTGATACTGGAGGTACTGTCACTAGCGTTGACTATCTTATATTAAACCTGGAAACCTGGAGGCAGTTCAGGAGAAAAAGTCTGACCAATCACAAGTCTGCAAAATTTCATGTGAAGATTGGAGAGAGAGAGAGAGAGAGAGAGAGAGAGAGAGAGAGAGAGAGAGAGAGAGAGAGAGAGAGAGAGAGAGAGAGAGAGAGAGAGAGAGAGAGAGAGAGAGAGTGGGAGAGAGAGAGAGAGATGGGAGAGAGAGAGAGAGAGGACGCTCGCCCACATTCAAAGTCATACAGTCAACGACAGTGTACCGTTATCCATAGGACAAAATCACCTGTCGTATGTTGTCATCAATTGTGCTATTTCCAGGACTGAATAAAATGTTAGTGAAATTCATCAATTGTGTACGGCAATTTTAAGATATTTCAATTCAGTATATGAAACCTGGAGACGCCCACATTCAAAGACATACAGTCAAACAGAGTGTACCGTTATCCATAGGACAAAATAACCTGTCGTATTTCATTCCACGGCACCAGCAAGTTGAAAATTAAAGAATTTTTTTTGAAATTTTAGCCAATTGACCACCTCAGGCTCCTGTCACGGCCCCTGGGGTTGTAAACCATATGTTCCTTAGGTCTTCATTGCAATTTTTCAGCAATATAGAACTCAAAAATGTAATTTATGTACGGACAGATGATAACCGATTAGAATAGGCCACAGCATATGTCACTTGATTCTTCGTTGGACCTTTGATTATAATAGGAATTTGAGAAGATCAACAAAACACCAGCGTAGAAGAAAGCCTTTTAAAATGTAAGCGTAATTAAAACATAACAGTTAATTTGTCCAAATTGCTTTAAACGACTGCCTCTTGAAGTTATGAATGTATGTAAACATCCTTATTTGTAGAAATTAAAATAAGTAATAAAAACAAATCCAGTGAATCTATTTGCATCTGAGGGCTCTTCTGAACTCTTTCAGTACGAACGCATACATGAAAGGGTTTGTTACGATAGAGGACACTGCCAGGAAGTTACAAAAATATTCCATATATTTTGAAACTGGATACATTAACTTCACAAATCCAATGATAAATTGCGGAGTCATCGTTATAAGGAAAACGACAAAAACAACCGAGACGATTCTAAAAGCTTTTACCTCTGGTGTTACACGTGAATGGTGTGTTTGTCGTCTATGGAAACTGAGATACCGCGAAGAGGAAGGTGTCTCACTTAATCCCGTCGGTGATGTTTGTCTTTTGTTCTTTTTGCTCGAATGTTTTTCAATTTGGGCAAAATGAGGAGTGACTTCTCTTTGCCTGTTTTCATAATTGATAACCTTGCTATTACTGCTGCCAGTACATTTCTCGATAGTTTGGAGCCTGAGCTCACGCAGGGATAAGATCGTGGAATCAGACACGGAACAGTCTTCTCTGACTGAAACATTATATAATGACTTCATTTCCGCAATACTTTCATCTAATTTTCCTTTCGAATTTCGTCTTCGTCTCTGAGTTCTATTAGACGCGTCCAGACTTGCTCCAGCATCATGTGAATATGAAGTTGAACAGGACATTGTAGTATTACCGCAATGCCGTTGTGTGGCCGTATCGTGGAGTCTTTTAACTCGCATGATTTGCCCCTTCTTTAATGTATCTGTTCTTCGCCGAACTTTTCGGAAATTTCTAGCAGTTCCGATGTACATAATGACAGTGCATATCCAAGCCAAGAGAGCTATAGACCGCACAGGAGCCAATACATAGGACTGGTTTTCCTGGAATAGAGTAGCAATTGAACATGGGGCAACTGTTGACTGTTTGACGGTAAACGGGTACGGTATCGCAAGAAAGAGGGAGCATATCACAATAATTATGACTGTCAGCATCTGACGCTTGCGCACGGAGAGTACCTCCATCGGAACGGGCTTCAAACTCTGGTATCGGTCTACGCAGATCACTAAAGTATGCACAAGGGACGACACTAAACCTAAGTGTATGATAAAAATCGTCAACCCACATATCCAAGCCTGTCGCAGTGATGCTATGCTAATCAGAGATCTGAAGAACAATGCCACACCAAGCAATACATCACTACTACTCAGCAGCAGAATGGATACCATGAATGGCTTCTTCCGTAAGGATTTGTTGAAAATTGTCATGAGCAATATTAGAAAATGTTCAGCTATGCCGAATATTGCTACAGTACATGTTGTCCAAACAATAAGAGACTGATAGGAAGTCAACGCCGGGGGCTCATTATCCTGTGTGCCGTTGCTAGATGTGTTGATCATTTTCCTGGACAAAAATCTGAAAACATGTATATTTTTATTAATTTTTTTATAATCGTTTATTTTTCAAAGACATTTTCAGTACAAATAAACAATAGCATCAATCAATCGATGATTTCATTGTAGATCATCATCATTATCTTCACACAAAATACAAAACATAGAATCTTCCTTCCCGCAAACATTTTTGTATACATTATTGAATTACTTCATCAGAAAATTATGAAAAAAAAGAAATGATAAAAAAAGCACGCACACCGTATACTGAAAGAAAGGAAGTCATTGTGAAATAAGTATGGAAACAGCGTCATTTTTGCCTTTGAATCCAGTGCTATTTCACATTAAAATATAGTTATGCGGTTCCCAGAATGCAATTTGTTATAGGTTAATATAAAATGTTCTACATTATAGTTTACTTTGATAGTACTGTATATTATTGGTTGCAAAGATATCATTCTTTGAAAATAGGGTTTACATTTTGTTGAAATGATTTTGGTATGGATAAAGAAGGAATTATTGAAAAACATTGTGAGTGTTCATATTCGTAAGCAATTTGAAAAACAGATCATGGACAAAAATAAGATTTATATCAAAAGAAAAACTAGGATGTTTTCTTTTTCGGTAAAAATTGAATTTGGTGTTTTATGGCAAACCCCAATTAAATCAAAATTTCAAATTAAAAGACAGTGAAAAAAGCACTCCATAAAATGAGTAAATGATTTTGTTTCTGTACGTATGATCCGATACTCTAGAAATCAACGTTATTCTTACCTGTGGGGTTGTCAGTGGTCAGTGGTCAGTGGTCAGTCGTCGATGTGACACTGGTCAATGATATATTAATATATATAGGGAAAGCTATATGGGAGGACCAGCGTCCGCTTGTTTAAAGACTGATAGGCTTAATCACAATATAACGATAATTTAAAATGAAGATAAAATATTTCTTGCAAAACTAACTTTACAAATTTTACAAGAATTTTAAGAACTCTATTATTTATCTTCTTGCTCATTTCAGTGATGATATAATCATAGGTATTGATGAGTAGATGAGACATGAAAATTTCACTAAAACAAGTCATTAAGCTAACCACCCTTTGAGCAACCGGACAACGGTAATTAGGGCTACACAATGTATCAAATCAAACTGAGCGCTGATTGAATACGACTGTGTAAACTCAATACACTGTATTCACTATACCAAATTAAAATTTCAATTAGAAACATAATGATTAGTTTTCTTTGTTTTTATGCTTAATCTGACTCCCATTTTGTTTAATTTGTGTCTTTCATAATCATCTGAAATGGAACGTTAGAGGAAGGGTTCAATTTCGGCCTATCTATAGAGTTAGATTTTCTTATGAATAAATGTATTCATCAAACAAGAAGTACATCAATAACCATATCTTATGAAAATGCAAATAAATTACCTCTATAAGATTCACTGGCCACACTGCATCCCACTGTAGCACTCAAAAGGTACACATGTACTCAAATCTAATTTTTCATTTCAGAATATTTTATTGTCAGATGTTACAGACAATCGGAATTGGGCAACAGGCAACATGCCAATACACGCCCTCTCCTTACATATTAACAGTAGATACAAATTAATATTGATATATATACATAGATAATCTGAATTGCTATATTTATCTAATGATGATGATATCCTAAAACATCAAGCTAGATATTGATAAACATCATCTACAGAATGTCTCCTAGTTCATATCATTACAAATAGAAAAAAATGATTTTACAAGATATTCAACGAATTCAACGAAATCTATTCAACAAAATCAGCGAAATCTATTTAACAAACTGCTTACAGAGGTTACACTTCCTGAAGGTAAAAACTCAAATTACATCTAGAGGATCGAGCTCAAGGATTCACTATTCCCTGCATTCAGATCGGTAGGGTTAATCATTACAATGTTCATGATTTTGAAAACAAAAGTATGTAATTCTGGAATAATTTTATACAGTATTTAAAATACCCATTTAATAGTTAGTTATAGATAAATAAGAAATAATTCTAATACATGTATCTGTTTTGAAGACTTACGGTGTACACGGTTATTTATACACAAAATTTAAGCTGCAAAACGGTTGCAAATCGTCCGTTGACAACAATTGAGATTCTTTAAAAGTCAATATCCAGTTGACTTCGATTAATCAATACCTTTTAAACTGACTTAGGCTATGAATCGCATTTCCATAAACATTTTAAATTTAATATTATCTTGCTTGTAAGGAGGAACTTAATTGGCTTTAATTTATGTTTTAATATCATAACAAAACAAATGACGTCGTAGCATGTAACACACCCTCGATACTCCAGGGATTACTATCACTGACATTATATCCAACCCTAACTATATTTAAGTAAAACTAGTGATAACAGAAAAAAGAGGTAGTCTGATCCTTTGATATATTTCAAAGGAATTGTAAAATGGAAAACACTGTGGTTAACTATGTTGAAGTTGTGCGTCGCTCTCTATCTGTATCTTCAAAGGAAGTAAGCTTCTGTAGGCATGTGATTTGTAAGGTGGTTTTTTTCTCCTGAACTTCCGTTAGTTTAACTTAGCGAAATTTTTGGGGTGGCTATAAATGTCAACGATAGTAACCCCTGGAGTATCATGTATGTAACGTTTTTAATACTGTACCCACCTCAGCTAGTTGTGCCAAATTTGTTCAATAAACGAGACACATGCCTATTGGCAGTATATACTATCCATTGTGGCTGTATTTTAAAGTTTACAGAGGTTTAGCTACAGAGAAAGGAAAACAAAGCAAAAAGTTTAATCATCTGAAACTATATTCTTATGAAAAGGGTCAACCTTTTATTTTTATAGTATCGACACATATACATAGTAGGATGCATTTGATGTTCGTAATGTAACGTCAGATACTATTAGGAAACGGACTATAATATTACACAGAGGTCGAACTGCTCTGTATGTTTTCCGGAAATAGCGATCAACAGATTTTGTTGAAGACAGTGACGAAGTTGTAATGAAGAGGTAGTTTTTTGTTATTTATTATGAAGATAGGTGTAAATGAATGTATCCTAAGACCAACCTATAGTAAAATCTGAAAATACTTCAACACCATATTAAAACGGGTCAAACCAGTTCATGCATCATAAGTTCGGTATCTCGCTAATTATATACAGATATATAATGATTTAGCCGTAAGCCTTAATTCAAATAAAATGTACTCATTTTAACTCTATTGAACTATTTTTTCATTCAAAACAGTCATTTAAAGATAACAATAGACAAACATATGTAAGGTTAGCCGTGATTTAAATAGTACCATTTGACACAGCACACTACGGTTAATAGTTAATTGAATGTAAGTGAATAGCGATTTTGGCAACAAACCATACAGCATTGCTTGATTATTTCTTCAAAGGTTCGATTTAATTGACAGTTCTAAATCTTTCAGATTTAGCATTAGAAATGCAAAAACTTAAAGGAACAATTCACTCAGGCTAATTCTTTTACATAACCAAGAAGCAAAATATAACATAAACGTATTGTTCTACATTCCTTATGAAACATACATCATAAAATATTGACAAATTCCACGTCATAGTTTAATTTATACACTTGTAATTACAAATCGTTGATCAATCCGATTTAGCAGGTACAATATGTAGGCTGTACCCATACCCGAGCAAAAGTCACGTTAACCATAATAAGGTAAACACACTACTGTCAGAGCGATTTGAGAAGTTCTAGACAAAAGTTACACTACTCTACGAGCAAGGGACAGGGTTCAGCATACAAGAAGTTCGACCACAATGTGTAATGGCGGACAGCGAGCGAGTTTGAACATTTCACACACATTTCACCACCTTGGGATTTTCTGGCATATCACAGTAAAACCGACTGATCTAATTAACATCAGAACTAGTTTTTGTCCGAAATATGTACAAATTTTAATGTTTTCTTGGATGAATTATCCCTTTAAATGGCAGTGATTACTGACAAATGATTTGAAGGTATAAGAAAAGGATACCAATATTTATCGTATATTTATTTATTATTATTTATTCATATTTATTCCGATTGTAAATATCAAAGACAAACCCACTGAATCTGTTTCGACTGATTTTATAATTTTGAAAATCATTATAATCAGTGAAAGTAACCTCAAACATCGGTGCCTAAAACCTCTTTTTAAGCGGCTGTATGTGCGCTGGCATATGTGTTGAAATTTAACTCACTACGTGCAACACGAACCGGGCAAGTTCCGCTTGTGATGTGGCTTCTGTTTCTTCTACTGGTACATGACATCTCTGAATATAATTCCCTAGAGATATCCTAGGGTGCTACCGATTCCATTCTATTTTCCTCCTCTTTGTTGCCGATTCAGATATATATATTTTTTTATCTCACACGCTTTTGTTCAGCCATTTTGTTTACTTTTAGTGCATAACAATGCGCATGCACGAAACATCGACAACACAAGCCATTGCATCTTTTTGCAAACTAATCTGTCTAGCTGACGTCGTAATAAATCAAGGATTTCCTTCAATGTTGTATTCAAGATACATTTGTTCATGCTCGTACGCATAAAGAAATTAAATTGAGGTATCTTTAATATGTGTTTTCATCATTTCTTCCGTTTAGCGGATTTTACAAAAAAATAATTATTTGGTTGGGCGAAACCTATCTTTAATATATAACATGAAATCACCAACAGGTAAACCTGTTTATTATGTTTTCATACTACCACAGGTAAATTCTTACAAAATCATTTTTCAATGAAATACAGCATTCAATTTCATAATACATTCCAAGTAAAGTAGCATTTGTCCAAAATAAACCTACAGGTGTAAAGCATGATAGTTTATATTGACAATTTAATTCAATAACATTTGACACACAAACCAATATAGAAGCATAATCACTATAGCAATATCAGTGTGCAACAATTTCATGTTGAAAATAACTGCAGATAAATCAAAACTTACTGAAAGTGTATATATGTGCTTAAAAAAATCCAGGAATGGAATAATCCGTCCATTAATGTGACAAAACTTCCATTTTAAGATGAATAATATTTCCACTTCCTCATGCCAGCAGATACAGCAGCCATTTTGGATTGTGTCTATTTTGGCGGAAATATATATAGAAATCATGTGACTCATGTGGTAATGTGACAAGTAATTTGACTTCTGTTGATATTCATTTAAATTCATAAAAATGAATGAAATAGCATTTCAAAAATCATTTATGAAGTTTTATGCATAACAGATGTTCATTGAAAATTTTCAAAATAAATGAAACATTTCCATTCATTTTGAAAATTTTTAATGAATATCAATTACGCATAAAACTTCATGGATAATTTTTGACACATTGATCATGAACAATCATGATTGTTTCATGGATTTATAAAACTTCTTGGAGAGTTCATGAAAGTCATTTGATGAATATTCATGAACTTTATTTCATGAACCACACGCAATATTGAAAGTTCATGAATCATTCATGAATATTTATGATGTCATGAATACCATCTCGCAGGGGTATAAACAATAAGTACAAAATATCACAGTAAGAACGCAAATTGGCATTTCCATGTGAGAACACACATTGTCATCTTTAAATGCTGCTTAAGGTGTCTGTGAACTGTCTGAAACTCTGCCAAAGTTTTAAATTCACCGTATACCATATGGGAGGGGTTAGTGTACAGTGCATATGGAGGTATAACTAATCGCGGCTCATGGGTGAGCTTTATACCTATCTTACTTGCTACTATACCCAGATATGCGTCATCAATGTCTACAGATTTTACGTATGGAAATGCGAACGCTAGTTTCCTGACTACGTCACGTGACATCAAGTACACCGCTCCGGCTAAATATGGCGGCCATCTGTCGTAGGGATACTGTTTTGTCGTAACAGACCATTTTGAGTACGGGGACCTAAATGGGACTGCATCCTTTACGACGTTACCGACCATTAAATCTTTATTGTCCCGTGTATCGAGTGTATCAATGTAACTAAGCAAATTTGGTAGATTCACGTAATGATCGTCATCAACAAAGACAATGTGATTCGCTTGATGACAGTAATAAACAGCCCAGTTAAATCCCATTATGGTCTTATAGGTGTTGTTCATGTATGCATCTCGGAAGTCCTGTTGAACTATATCCCCATATAGTACAGCTTCTGTATCAACATGATTTTGTTCCTTAGCTTTGAACGCAAGTAAAAACACAATTTCAACATTGATTCTACTAACATCACCCCATGTTGATCGAATCGCCTCCCGTAAATGAAAATTAGACACAGCTGATTTTATCAAAATTAATAATGTTGGTTTGTTCGTTTCTGTGAAATTGCAACCCTTTCGCGATTTAATATATCTAAAAGGATGCGGGTTGATAATTTTTGCTAAAGGCTTCCTTCCTGTGTTTTCGAATGTTTTATAACTTGAGAGAAATTCCATTCTGACCGGATAGTGTAACTGTGAATACGGAATAAACGCCTCTGTTGTATACAGGGATGTGGCAAATATCAGCACAATGCATAATACAACAGCCACAATTAAGGCATATACAATGTGGAGTTTTGAATCATTCTGGTTTGTTGTTTTGGGTGTAGATCTCAGCGCATCCTTACACATTGTGACAATGAATGTCTTCGTCTTCGCTTCAAAGGGATCAGCTGGAAATCTGTTCAACAAATACAAGAACAGAAATAAGTGTTTGTTTAAATAATTGATATATACTGTTGATATTTATGAATTTATCCAGTCATTGTTGTTACATGTAAAGAGTCTCTAAGAGAGTGATTGAGTGATTAAATATAATCAGTATGGATGTAGTTAGGGTTGAAAGTCTATTTGTATAGAGGATATTTTTTGTTTCCTCTTGATGAATACCAGTTATTTGAGTTGTTTCACTAGTGCGAAGTACTTTCCTTACATTAAATATTATGTAACAAGGTATCTTGTCACAACACATTTGGTTGTTAGTCATTGAAAGGTCTGGTGTGAGGAAATATTCCAATTCTCATAGATTATGTCATTTAAGGATGGCAAGGTGTTAAACATGTTACGTTGAAGCTATTCATTTTGGGAGGCTGCATGACACACATGTATTGATTTTGAACATGTTTTGAATATATGAAGATGTCTTATAAAAGTTTATATAATTGTTTCAAAAAGTTGTAATTAAACATACAGTATAATATAACGTTTGCTGACTCTGCTTTTATAAATAATTAGTAATAATATTATAATGTGACCAGGTTGTGTGTGTTGATTGGTGTCTCCGGCGACATGCCTCACTGATATAGCACTATAAAAAGGGCAACAGTTCCACTGTACAAGAAGTCACAACACGAATATACCGCAGACTCCAAAAACACGCAACCCGTGCTTCACACACGCAAGACATTATATACATATCGGAGGTTATCCTTAAATGACCTTGGCTGTTCAGCTTATAGACCAAACCAAACCAAACCATTGTTCAAAAAATATTTTGAATCTATGCACTAGATGTGCATTTAAAAATGGGAGAAGACCCAGTTTATCCTCTGAGAAATAGTATCCCTCTCTATATGATTGTAAAAGTAATGTATGTCTCAGTTTCAAAGTAATTCATTCAAGTGAAAGTAAAAAAAAACCCACACAAATCAACAACAACAACAAAAACAAAAACAAGCAATCAATATAAACAAACAATAGGTAAATAGAACAAAAGGATGAGTTTGCGCAATATGATAAGCTTTACTCCAAAAGTAATCCGATCAAATAAAAGTAAAAAAAAAAAAAAAAAAAAGAAGAAAGAAAAGATAAAATAACAGGTGATGTCGAGCAATATGGCAGATGGGTTATGACTGTATACAGTGTATCAGCTATTGTGTGAACTGGCGGAGTGATTTGAGCAAGGTAACCATCCCCTAGGCGTTACGCTCCAGTGTTTCCCAAGGTGATACCGAAGGTCATGGAATACAAAGCTGTTGAATTATGTATACCATAAAAAATGTTTAAAGACATTATTTGACGTTTTCAGTGAACTTGGATCGTTTAGTGACCTTTAAAAATTCAAATACATGTTTGGTAAATGTTTCCAATCTCTGCAATCCGAAAAAAACCTACATATAAGGGATATTGACAAACATTGATAAAACCAGTTTTTTACCAATTTCTCATCAAAGGATGTATGTGTAACAGGAACAGATAATTGGAAAATACCTAACCTCAGTTTATTTCGCTATGTATATCTATGATAGAAAATGGAAATTTGCTGTGAATACTGTACATCTTATATTTTCGACCACATTTGAGAAGACTCTTTGACTCAATGAATGGATATAAAGTTCGTTGTTATCATTATTATTTAAAAAAAAGTTTTCCTGGCGGTTGCATGACCATGTGGGTGGTCAACAGTTTCGAACTGGCATTGTAAAAAAGTTTGTTCTACAGTGTATATTTTATGTGTATTTCTGCCATTTCTTCAATTTATTTCAATGCTGAATTATCAACAAACACGGTATTTCTACAAATATGTCTACTCATTCAGACTATACATTTAGTATATTATATTGAATAGTGTCTATTGTTATGAAACTATGTCTTATTTCGAACCTATTGGTAATACGTATCGAAAGAAGAATACGATCCCCAACCAAGTTTTATCGTTACACAAATGATATATTTTGGAAACGAAACAACGGGAAATTATGCAAATATCATGAGTTGGGTAAGCAGACAATTTTCATTTAATCTGCATGTAAATTCTTCAAGTAAATTCAATTAATAACTGTGAAAATACAAATATATAAGGGAATTTTAACAGATCTGACCAGTTATTGTTGAGGAGCTTCCTGAGGAGGTAATGTCTACAGAGACTATCTTGCTTTTGTTTTTATTTTTAAATTTCTTTTTGTATATATTTGTAAAGCAATCGTATCCACTGAAGATAAAAATGAACAATTGTATGCATACTCTCATGAAATTAATATTGAAGTATAGTTAATTTAACTTGATTATTATACAAATAATAAAAACGCAATTATAAATGATGACATCACCCAGCAATGCGGATGGATTTTCACCATAACAACATAGGACAACTCAAATGATATTGCAAAAAATATAGTCATTAAAACAATGAACCGAATGACTGTAAATATTACATTGTACCTGATAGATGATGGTAACTTCGATCACAGTTACTGGCCGTTTTTTGGTAATAGAGCTGAATTCAGGAATTCGGAGAGATAGATCCTTTTGTGCAAATCTGAATTTTCTCGACCGCTTCTCGCTTTTTGCACGTAGATAAGTATACCTATGTTCCGTTCGACTGCTACAGGTATATCGAACATTAAGTCGTTGTCAGGGGATACACGGCGTACTGTTTCTACTGGATACGTCATGGTTATTCATGAATGTATCGCTAGTAAAGTTTACACAATGCAAAGGGCAATTAAGAAATAGGAGCTTGGCTGTGAGGTCATATATAAGTATATATGCAAGTATTCTGCCTAAGTTCAGGTTGTTTTATATGATAATCAAAACGGCTTTACAGAAAATAAAATTCCTTAATTAATGAATAATGATAATTAAATGCATGCAAATCAAACATAATAAACACACGCGAAGTAGTTTTAAATACAGGATAAAGGTACCACGTATACGGAGACGATTTTAATTTTAAAAGGTTAATGTAAAATTTGTGCTACGGTTCGGATTCTAAAGCCATTTGTCCCTATATTACCATACACCTATTCTTTAACGATTTGAAAAACAAAAATTAATGGTAATTACATTAAGGCGAGTCTAGGTATGTCTTTCTAGTTTGTCAGTTGATAGATACATAATTGTATTTCTTTTATTCTTTCATACAGACTCTGAAAATATCACATCTCTGCTTTACGTTGACATAACTGTGTTGTTGAAGTCATCAATCTTTTGGCCCGATATGTTATGATTTTTCCTATATTTATAATTTTATTTATCTTTTCATACATTTAATACCTCAACAAATATTGTTATCCTTTTAAATATTTTTCATAACATATTTTTAGTTCAAACTGTTCTGTTCCTATTGTGCTACTCTGAACACAGTCCTGTATCATGTTAGGGTCACGTTCTGGTGACCTTACAAGGTGACCAATCAAAGTACTGTCTCCAAATATCTTGACGGTTAATGTCATGGGACGAAATAGTTTGTATACATGTACCTGTCAGAAACATTATCGCATACTTAGTATCTGGTCATTTCGCCCATAGAGTACATCTGGGTCGATTTCGTTTATTCGGAACAACCGGTTCGACCGTTTATTAAATCATATTACATGTAATTATTACAAGTATAAATCTTCACAGAACTGCAGATTTTAATGCAGGCCTACGAGGGCTTTGTCAAACCACGGCTCGTCTGAAAACAATATAAAATCATCTAATTCGTCTTTACTTCATAAAAGAACAACAAGGCCCATAACCTAAAACGACCCATATCTAAATGACGAAATGCGATGATGTTGATGTAGCCGGATGTTAAATATGCATTTGAACTGGCATACAGGAATGAAAATATCACTAGAATGTGACACACAAAAGAAGTGTTCATAAGGTTGCTCGAGACGGAATATATAAATATAGATATTTTACATTGATTGAGAAACAACATAAATCACTCTCGATGGCCCGGATGTAAGCGCGTGAGGAGTCTTAGTGTGGGAGGAAACCGGAGTGCCCGGAGAAAACCCACGTGATCGGGCAGGTGACCCCTGACCTTTTCACGTCCGATGTGGGGATCGAACCCCGGCCGACTAGGTGAAAGGCGAGCGGCTTAACCACTACACCACCCGATCACCGAGACAGAAAGGACGGGCGTTTCTATGGATACACTGTCTCACAACGACTTTCAAAAACTAACACCTGTTTTAATGACCCTAGCTATTATTTTGTCGCAAAATGAAATAAATGTTTTGGTTTGGTTTTATTAGTTTTTCTTAACGTCCTATTAACAGCCAGGGCAATTTATGAATTACAAAGTTTGTTGGTGGAGGAAAATCACCGAAATAAATTGATTTTAAAATTAACTTTGTTATTTGAAATATTTAAGCATTGATGCCATTATCATTTCGATTTCATATGGATATGAAAAAAATTAATTTCAAAGCTAGTGTTTCTCACAAAGTTTGCAAACGATATTTTTACATTACCTGATGACATAGTTACATCAATACTAATATCTATTTGTTTAATACATTTGATCAAATGTTTCAATGTACGATTCTCGTGATATTTCACTGTGACCCTACTAATACGTCGGTTTTTCGTGCAAATCTCGATTTTTTCATAGTGGTATGGAAAGAGTATTGGCCAAGCAGAAGATCAGATTTAGAATGAAAAATATTAACAACTTTAAAATAATTATACATTATTACCATTAGTTTCGTATTACTAGTATACCGGTTTTGTAATACTAGCTAGGTCATATCATTACAAATAGAAAAAAAATGATTTTACAAGATATTCAACGAATTCAACGAAATATATTCAACAAAATCAGCGAAATCTATTTAACAAACTGCTTACAGAGGTTACACTTCCTGAAGGTAAAAACTCAAATTACATCTAAAGGATCGAGCTCAAGGATTCACTATTCCCTGCATTCAGATCGGTAGGGCTAATCATTACAATGTTCATGATTTTGAAAACAAAAGTATGTAATTCTGGAATAATTTTATACAGTATTTAAAATACCCATATAATAGTTAGTTATAGATAAATAAGAAATAATTCTAATACATGTATCTGTTTTGAAGACTTACGGTGTACACGGTTATTTATACACCAAATTTAAGCTGCAAAACGGTTGCAAATCGTCCGTTTACAACAATTGAGATTCTTTAAAAGTCAATATCCA
This sequence comes from Argopecten irradians, assembly GCF_041381155.1. Lineage (NCBI taxonomy): Eukaryota > Metazoa > Mollusca > Bivalvia > Pectinida > Pectinidae > Argopecten > Argopecten irradians. The sequence goes on along the minus strand of NC_091149.1, from coordinate 8,966,289 downwards.
GTTGACTTTGGTTAGTCAATACCTTTTAAACTGACTTAGGCTATGAATCGCATTTCCATAAACATTTTTTAATTTAATATTATCTTGCTTGTAACGAGGAACTTAATTGGCTTTAATTTATGTTTTAATATCATAACAAAACAAATGACGTCGTAACATGTAACACATCCTCGATACTCCAGGGATTACTATCACTGACATTATATCCAACCCTAACTATATTTAAGTAAAACTAGTGATAACAGAAAAAGAGGTAGTCTGATCCTTTGATATATTTCAAAGGAATTATAAAATGGAAAACACTGTGGTTAACTATGTTGAAGTTGTGCGTCGCTCTCTATCTGTATCTTCAAAGGAAGTAAGCTTCTGTAGGCCTGTGATTTGTAAGGTGGTTTTTTTCTCCCGAACCTCCGTTAGTTTAACTTAGCGAAATTTTTGGGGTGGCTATAAATGTCAACGATAGTAACCCCTGGAGTATCATGTATGTAACATTCTTAATACTCTGCACACCTCAGCTAGTTGTGCCCAATTTGTTCAATAAAGGAGACACATGCCTGTTGGCAGTATATAATATCCACTATGGTTGTATTTAAGTTTACAGAGGTTTAGCTACAGAGAAAGGAAAACAAAGCAAAAAGTTTAATCATCTGAAACTATATTCTTATGAAAAGGGTCAACCTTTTATTTTTATAGTATCGACACATATACATTGTAGGATGCATTTGATGTTCGTAATGTAACGTCAGACATTATTAGGAAACGGACTATAATATTACACAGAGGTCGAACTGCTCTGTATGTTTTCTGGAAATAGCGATCAACAGATTCTGTTGAAGACAGTGACGAAGCTGTAATAAAGGGGTAGTTTTTTGTTATTTATTATGAATATAGGTGTAAATGAATGTATCCTAAGACCAACCTATAATAAACACTGAAAATACTTCAACACCATATTAAAACGGGTCAAACCAGTTCATGCATCATAAGTTCGGTATCTCGCTAATTATATACAGATATATAATAATAGCCGTAAGCCTTAATTCAAATAAAATGTATGCATTTTAACTCTATTGAATTATTTCTTCATTCAAAACAGTCGTTTAAAGATAACAATAGACAAACATATGTAAGGTTAGCCGAGATTTAAATAGTACCATTTGACACAATTATCACAAAGAAATTTTGTGATAAAAAGTGTAGTGCTAAAATTGACTTTGAACTGTTCAAAATACCTTTACTCATACGACTCTTTGTTAAATATATTTCTAAGACATCCCAATAGCTAGTATTCCTTTTGTTAATATTAACAATATATATAATTAGAGTCCGGAAGTCCAGCTTTACTGTACATGTCAACATTGATCAATTCTTTGTCGTTAGGTATAACAACTCAGCTAACCTGCCCATTATAGTACATAATAGGATTATCCTATTAGTCCACTGGTCATCTTCAGATTGCCTCAGTCTAATTTAACACCTATAGATAAGCGACATCTGTCAATCACAATTCCAGAATTTCATTGTCTGTATATATATTTAACCGTGCTATGTTTTATTTTATGTCAGTTAGGTCCCAGACTTTGTACGAAACACATCGGGTACATTCTGGATACTCCAGAATAGCCCTCCGTCAAGTCAAACGTATCGTTATTAAATTTTAAAGTTAAACTTCAACATTCTCTTACGTCATCATTTCAATTTGACAAAACGTGCGGAAGTTCCGTATGTTAATTGGTGGAGATAATCCTGGTAGTACCCACTTCTATGCTGGGTACGCTTTCCCGTTTCCTCAACTGCTAAGCGAAGTATTCCCTACGAGCGACACAAAGATCTAGAAGGACCAACTCTATTCGGAATCACACGGACTGGAACCCTACCAAGGCTGTGTTCGTCATACTTAGGATCTAACCAGAGTAACGTTTGTGTATGACAGTAACTGTTAGGATGACGAACGCCGCATGTTACAGATGCGGTGATAAATTCGTCCCCAATCATGTATTGTGGTGTCCTGCAAATGGATGTTACTGTTTCCGGTGTGGAAATATTGGACATTTTTCTCAAATATGTTTTTGTCGGACCGGATATCGTACTGAAAACATCAGTACTACAGGATCGTCTCCCTGGACCAGACAGTGTCCCGATTTCTTTGCACGTCCTGCTTCTGCTCCGGAAAATTCTTCGGACAGAGAGTCTGATCGTCCGACATCGCCAAGGAAAAAAACCAAGTCCACATCTAAACGGCGGCGAGATTCCGAACGACTCAGGAATTACCGAGAGATCAATAAGGTACAGAAATCATTTCCTTTTTATGAAATTTCTAACATTGAGATTGAGCTGACGGCCATTTTGAAAACTGATCTGAAACAGGACAATTTAAAATGCCTCACAAAAAAGAACAAAAGACTCGTGTCAACAGTAGAGATTCTACAACGAGAATGTGATAATTTTTAATCTGAAATCACAAATCTTAAGGACTGTGTCTCCGATCTTCAGAACTCACAAGACAACATAGCATCAGCATGGGAAAAACAGTGTATAACAATTAAGATTGAACATCATAATACAATAAGGAAATTGCACTCCAGAGATATTTCCTCCTTCAATGTACAAAAGCATATACAGACAATGAAATTCAAACATCGGAGCCTAAAACCTCCTTTTTAAGCGGCTGTATGTGCGCTGGCATATGTGTTGAAATTTAACTCACAACGTGCAACACGAACCGGGAAAGTTCCGCTTGTGATGTGGCTTCTGTTTCTTCTACTGGTACACGCCATCCCTGAATATAATTTCCTAGAGATATCCTAGGGTGCTAGCGATTCCATTCTATTTTCCTCCTCTTTGTTGCCGATTCAGATATATTTTGTTTTATCTCACACGCCTTTGTTCAGCCATTTTGTTTACTTTTAGTGCATAACAATGCGCATGCGCGAAACTTCGACAACACAATCCATTGCATCTTTTTTGCATACTAATCTGTCTAGCTGACGTCGTAATAAATCAAGGATTTCCTTCAATGTTGTATTCAAGATACATTTGTTCATTCTCGTACGCATAAAGAAATTAAATTGAGGTATCTTTAATATGTTTTTTCATATTTTCTTCCGTTTAGCGGATTTTACAAAAAAATAATTATTTGGTTGGGCGAAACCTATCTTTAATATATAACATGAAATCACCAACAGTTAACCCTGTTTATTATGTTTTCATACTACCAAAGGTAAATTCTAACAAAATCATTTTTCAATGAAATACAGCATTCAATTTCATAATACATTACAAGTAAAGTAGCATTTGTCCAAAATAAACCTACAGGTGTAAGGCATGATAGTTTATATTGACAATTTAATTCAATAACATTTGACACACAAACCAATATAGAAGCATAATTACTATAGCAATATCAGTGTGCAACAATTTCATGTTGAAAATCACTGCAGATAAATCAAAACTTACTGAAAGAGTTCACCTGTGCTTAAGGAAATCCAGGAATGGAATAATCCGTCCATTAATGTGACAAAACTTCCATTTTAAGGTGAATAATATTTCCACTTCCTCATGCCAGCAGATACAGCAGCCATTTTGAATTGTGTCTATTTTGGCGGGAAATATATATAGAAATCATGTGACTCATGTGGTAATGTGAAAAGTAATTTGACTTCTGTGGATAGTCATTAAAATTCATAAAAATGAATGAAATAGCATTTCAAGAACAATTCATGACGTTTTATGCATAACAGATGTTCATTGAAAATTTTCAAAATGAATAAAACATTTTCATTCATTTTGAAGAATTTTAATGAATATCAATTACGCATAAAACTTCATGGATAATTTTTGACACATTGATCATGAACAATCATAATTGTTTCATGGATTTATAAAACTTCTTGAAGAGTTCATGAGGTCATTTGATGAATATTCATGAACTTTATTTCATGAACCTCATGCAATATTGAAAGTTCATGAATCATTCATGAATATTTATGATGTCATGAATACCATCTCGCAGGGGTATTAAGAGTAAGAACAAAATATTACAGTAAGAACGCAAATTGGCATTTCCATGTCAGAACATACATTGTCATCTTTAAATGCTGCTTAAGGTGTCTGTGAACTGTCTGAAACTCTACTAAATTTTTAAATTCACCTTAGACCATATGGGAGGGGTCAGTGTACAGTACATATGGAGGTATAACTAATCGCGGCTCATGGGTGAGCTTTATACCTATCTTACTTGCTACTATACCCAGATATGCGTCATCAATGTCTACAGATTTTACGTTTGGAAATCGCGAACGCCATTTTCCTGACTACGTCACGTGACATCAAATAACCCGCGCCGGCTAAATATGGCGGCCATCTGTCGTAGGAATACTGTTTTGTCGTAACAGACCATTTTGAGTACGGGGACCTAAATGGGACTGCATCCTTTACGACGTTACCGACCATTAAATCTTTATTGTCCCGTGTATCGAGTGTATCAATGTAACTAAGCAAATTTGGTAGATTCACGTAATGATCGTCATCAACAAAGACAATGTGATTCGCTTGATAACAGTACACTTAAATTCCATTATGGTCTTATAGGTGTTGTTCATATATATGCATCTTGGAAGTCCTGATGAATGATAACCCCATATAGTACAGCTTATGTATGAACATGACAAAAACACCTGTCGTATGTTGTCATCAATTGTGCTATTTCCAGGACTGAAAAAAACGTTAGTGAAATTCATCAATTGTGTACGGAAAATTTAAGATATTCCAATTCAGGATATGAAACCAGGAGACGCCCACATTCAAAGTCATACAGTCAACCACAGTGTACCGTTATCCATAGGACAAAAACACCTGTCGTATTTCATTCCACGGCATCAGCAAATTGAAAATTAAAGAACTTTTTTGAAGTGTTAGCCAATTTGACCACTTTACGCTCCTGTCATGACCCCTGGGGTTGCTTGGGTCTTCATTGCAATTTTTCAGCAATTTAGAACTCAAAAATGTAATTTATGTACGGACAGATGACAACCGATTATAATAGGTCACTGTATATGTCACCTGATTCTTCGTTGGACCCTTGATGTTGATCGAAATTTGAGAAGATTTAAGCGTAATTAAAACATAACGGTTAATTTGTCCAAATTGGTTTAAACGACTGCCTATTGAAGTTATGAATGTATAACTTGTATGTAAACATTCGTATTTGGTAAGATTCAAATAAGTAATAAAAACAAATCCAGTGAATCTATTTGCATCTGAGGGCTCTTCTGAACTCTTTCAGCAAGAACGCATACATGAAAGGGTTTGTTACGATAGAGGACACTGCCAGGAAGTAACAAAAATATTCCATATTTTTTGAAACTGGATACATTAACTTTACAAATCCAATGATAGATTGCGGAGTCATCGTAATAAGGAAAACCACAAAAACAACCGAGACGATTCTAAAAGCTTTTACCTCTGGTGTTACAGGTGAATGGTGGGTTTGTCTTCTATGGAAACTGAGATACCGCGAAGAGGAAGGTGTCTCACTCAATCTCGTCTGTGATGTCTGTCTGTTGTTCAATTTGCTCGAATGTTTTTCAATTTGGGCAAAATGAGGAGTGATTTTTCTTTGTTTGTTTTCATAATTGATAACCTTGCTATTACTGCTGCCAGCACATTTCTCGATAGTTTGGAGCCTGAGCTCACGCAGGGATAAGATCGTGGAATCAGACACGGTACAGTCTTCTCTGACTGAAACATTATCTAATGACTTCGTTTCCGCAATACTTTCATCTAATTTTCCTTTCGAATTTCGTCTTCGTTTCTGAGTTCTATTAGACGCGTCCAGACTTCCTCCAGCATCATGTGAATATGAAGTTGAATAGGACATTGTAGTATTACCGCAATGCCGTTGTGTGGCCGTATCGTGGAGTCCTTTAAGTCGCATGATTTTCCCCTTCTTTAATGTATCTATTCTTCGCCGAACTTTTCGGAAATTTCTAGCAGTTCCGATGTACATAATGATAGTGCATATCCAAGCCAAGAGAGTTATAGACCGCACAGGAGCCAATACATAGGACTTGTTTTCCTGGAATAGAGTAGCAACAGAGCATGGTGCAACTGTTGACTGTTTGACCGTAAACGGGTACGGTATCGCAAGAAAGAGGGAGCATATCACAATAATTATGACTGTCAGCATCTGACGCTTGCGCACCGAGAGTACCTCCATCGGAACGGGCTTCAAACTCTGGTATCGGTCTACGCAGATCACTAAAGTATGAACAAGGGACGACACTAAACCTAAGTGTATGAGAAAAATCGTCAACCCACATATCCAAGCCTGTCGCAGTGATGCTATGCTAATCAGAGATCTGAAGAACAATGCCACACCAAGCAATACATCACTACTACTCAGCAGCAGAATGGATACCATGAATGGCTTCTTCCGTAAGGATTTGTTGAAAATTGTCATGAGCAATATTAGAGAATGTTCAGCTATGCCGAATATTGCTACAGTACATGTTGTCCAAGCAATAAGAGACTGATAGGAAGTCAACGCCGGGGGCTCATTTTCCTGTGTGCCGTTGCTAGATGTGTTGTTCATTCTCCTGGACAAAATCTGAAAACAAGTTTTTTTTATTTATTGATTTATTTATTTTATAATCGTTTATTTTTCAAAGTCATCTTCAGTACAAATAAACAATAGCATCAATCAATCGATGATTTCATTGTAGATCATCATCATTATCTTCACACACAATACAAAACATAGAACCTTCCTTCCCGCAAACATTTTTGTATACATTACTGAATTACTTCATCAGAAAATTATGACAAAAAAGAAATGATAAAAAAAACACGAACACCGTATACTGAAAGAATGGAAGTCATTGTGAAAAAACATGGAAACAGCGTCATTTTTGTCATCGAATCCAGTGCTATCTCACATTAAAATATATTTATGCGGTTCCCAGAATGCAATTTGTTATAGGTTAATATACAATGTTCTACATTATAGTTTACTTTGATAGTAATGTAAGTTATTGGTTGCAAAGATATCATTCTTCGAAAATAGGGTTTACATTTTGTTGAAATGATTTTGGTATGGATAAAGAAGGAATTATTGAAAAATATTGTGAGTGTTCATATTCGTAAGCAATTTGAAAAAACAGATCATGGACAAAAATAAGACTTATATCAAAAGAAAAACTAGGATGTTTTCTTTTTCGGGAAAAATTGAATTTGGTGTTTCATGGCAAACCCCAATTAAATCAAAATTTCAAATTAAAAGACAAAGTGAAAAAAGCACTCCATAAAATGAGTAAATGATTTTGTTTCTGTACGTATGATCCGATACTCTAGATATCAACGTTATTCTTACCTGTGGGGTTGTCAGTGGTCAGTGGTCAGTCGTCGATGTGACACTGGTCAATGATATATTAATATGTATAGGGAAAGCTATATGGGAGGACCAGCGTCCGCTTGTTTAAAGGCTGATAGGCTTAATCACAATATAACGATAATTTAAAATGAAGATAAACTATTTCTTGCAAAACTAACTTTACAAATTTTACAAGAATTTTAAGAACTCTATTATTTATCTTCTTGCTCATTTCAGTGATGATATAATCATAGGTATTGATGAGTAGATGAGACATGAAAATTTCACTAAAACAAGCCATTAAGCTAACCACCCTTTGAGCAACTGGATAACGGTAATTAGGGCTACACAATGTATCAAATGAAACTGAGCGCTGATTGAATACGACTGTGTAAACTCAATACACTGTATTCACTATACCAAATTAAAATTTCAATTAGAAACATAATGATTAGTTTTCTGTTTTTATGCTTAATCTGACTCCCATTTTGTTTAATTTGTGTCTTTCATAATCATCTGAAATGGAACGTTAGAGGAAGGGTTCAATTTCGGCCTATCTATAGAGTTAGATTTTCTTAGGAATTAAGTATTCATCAACAACCATATCTTATGAAAATGCAAATAATTTACCTCTATAAGATTCACTGGCCACACTGCATCCCACTGTAGCACTCAAAAGGTACACATGTACTCAAATCTAATTTTTCATTTCAGAATATTTTATTGTCAGATGTTACAGACAATCGGAATTGGGCAACAGGCAACATGCCAATACACACCCTCTCCTTACATATTAACAGTAGATACAAATCAATATTGATATATATACATAGATAATCTGAATTGCTATATTTATCTAATGATGATGATATCCTAAAATATCAAGCTAGATATTGATAAACATCATCTACAGAATGTCTCCTAGGTCATATCATTACAAATAGAAAAAAAATGATTTTACAAGATATTCAACGAATTCAACGAAATCTATTCAACAAAATCAGCGAAATCTATTTACCAAACTGCTTACAGAGGTTACACTTCCTGAAGGTAAAAACTCAAATTACATCTAGAGGATCGAGCTCAAGGATTCACTATTCCCTGCATTCAGATCGGTAGGGTTAATCATTACAATGTTCATGATTTTGAAAACAAAAGTATGTAATTCTGGAATAATTTTATACAGTATTTAAAATACCCATTTAATAGTTAGTTAGAGATAAATAAGAAATAATTATAATACATGTATCTGTTTGTAAGACTTTCGGTGTACACGGTTATTTATACACCAAATTTAAGCTACAAAACGGTTGCAAATCGTCCGTTGACAACAATTGAGATTCTTTAAAAGTCAATATTCAGCTGACTTAGATTAGTCAATACATTTTAAACTGACTTAGGCTATGAATCGCATTTCCATAAACATTTTTTAATTTAATATTATCGTGCTTGTAAGGAGGAACTTAATTGGCTTTAATTTATGTTTTAATATCATAACAAAACAAATGACGTCGTAGCATGTAACACACCCTCGATACTCCAGGGATTACTATCACTGACATTATATCCAACCCTAAGTAAAACTATAGATAACAGAAAAAAGAGGTAGTCTGATCCTTTGATATATTTCAAAGGAATTGTAAAATGGAAAACACTGTGGTTAACTATGTTGAAGTTGTGCGTCGCTCATTATCTGTATCTTCAAAGGAAGTAAGCTTCTGTAGGCCTGTGATTGGTAAGGTTTTTTTTTCTTCTGAACTTCCGTCAGTTTAACTTAGCGAAATTTTTGTGGTGGCTATAAATGTCAACGATAGTAACCCCTGGAGTATCATGTATGTAACGTTTTTAATACTGTACCCACCTCAGCTAGTTGTGCCAAATTTGTTCAATAAACGAGACACATGCCTATTGGCATTATAATATCCACTGTGGCTGTATTTTAAAGTTTACAGAGGTTTAGCGGATTTACAAAAAAAAAAATTGTTTGGGCGAAACCTATCTTTAATATATAACATGAAATCACCAACAGTTAACTCCATTAATTATGTTTTCATACTACCACAGGTAAATTCTAACAAAATCATTTTTCAATGAAGTGCAGCATTCAATTTCATAATACAATCAAGTAAACTAGCATTTGTCCAAAATAAACCTACAGGTGTAAAGCATGATGGTTTATATTGACAATGTAATTCAATAACATTTGACACAAAAACCAATATGTATGCATAATCACTATAGCAATATCAGTGTGCAACAATTTCATGTTGAAAAGAACTGCAGATAAATCAAAACTTACTGAAAGAGTTCACCTGTGCTTAAAGAAATCCAGGAATGGAATAATCCGTCCATTAATGTGACAAAACTTCCATTTTAAGGTGAATAATATTTCCACTTCCTCATGCCAGCAGATACAGCAGCCATTTTGGATTGTGTCTATTTTGGCGGGAAATATATATAGAAATCATGTGACTCATGTGGTAATGTGACAAGTAATTTGACTTCTGCGGATTTTCATTAAAATTCATAAAAATGAATGAAATAGCATTTTAAGAATCATTTATGAAGTTTTATGCATAACAGATGTTCATTGAAAATTTTCAAAATGAATGAAACATTTCCATTCATTTTGAAGAATTTTAATGAATATCAATTACGCATAAAACTTCATGGATAATTTTTGACACATTGATCATGAACAATCATGATTGTTTCATGGATTTATAAAACTTCTTGAAGAGTTCATGAGTCATTTGATGAATATTCATGAACTTTATTTCATGAACCACATGCAATCTTGAAAGTTCATGAATCATTCATGAATATTTATGATGTCATGAATACCATCTCGCAGGGGTATTAACAGTAAGAACAAAATGTTACAGTAAGAACGCAAATTGGCATTTCCATGTCAGAACACACATTGTCATCTTTAAATGCCGCTTAAGGTGTCTGTGAACTGTCTGAAACTCTGCCAAAGTTTTAAATTCACCGTATACCATATGGGAGGAGTCAGTGTACAGTACATATGGAGGTATAACTAATCGCGGCTCATGGGTGAGCTTTATACCTATCTTACTTGCTACTATACCCAGATATGCGTCATCAATGTCTACAGATTTTACGTATGGAAATGCGAACGCCATTTTCCTGACTACGTCACGTGACATCAAGTACACCGCGCCGGCTAAATATGGCGGCCATCTGTCGTAGGGATACTGTTTTGTCGTAACAGACCATTTTGAGTACGGGGACCTAAATGGGACTGCATCCTTTACGACGTTACCGACCATTAAATCTTTATTGTCCCGTGTATCGAGTGTATCAATGTAACTAAGCAAATTTGGTAGATTCACGTAATGATCGTCATCAACAAAGACAATGTGATTCGCTTGATGACAGTAATAAACAGCCCAGTTAAATCCCATTATGGTCTTATAGGTGTTGTTCATGTATGCATCTCGGAAGTCCTGTTGAATTATATCCCCATATAGTACAGCTTCTGTATCAACATGATTTTGTTCCTTAGCTTTGAACGCCAGTAAAAACACAATTTCAACATTGATTCTACTAACATCACCCCATGTTGATCGAATCGCCTCCCGTAAATGAAAATTAGACACAGCTGATTTTATCAAAATTAATAATGTTGGTTTGTTCGTTTCTGTGAAATTGCAACCCTTTCGCGATTTAATATATCTAAAAGGATGTGGGTTGATGATTTTTGCTAAAGGCTTCCTTCCTGTGTTTTCGAATGTTTTATAATTTGAGAGAAATTCCATTCTGACCGGATAGTGTAACTGTGAATACGGAATAAACGCCTCTGTTGTATACAGGGATGTGGCAAATATCAGCACAATGCATAATACAACAGCTACAAGTAAGGCATATACAATATGGAGTTTTGAATCATTCTGGTTTGTTGTTTTGGGTGTAGATCTCAGCGAATCCTTATACATTGTGACAATGAATGTCTTCGTCTTCGCTTCAAAGGGACCAGCTGGAAATCTGTTCAACAAATATAAGAACATATATAAGTGCTTGTTTAAATCATTGATATATAGTGTTGATATTTATGAATTTATCCAGAGTCATTGTTATTACATGTAAAGAGTCTCATAGAGATTGATTAAATATCACCAGTAAGAAAATTTTCGTTATTTGCAAGTAATTTTATCGATGCAACTACTTTATATTAAATATTATAAAATATAAGTCTCACAATGTATTTAGGGTAGAAAGTCTATATGTATAGAGGATATTTTTTGTTTCCTCCTGATTAATACCAGTTATCGCGTGAAGTGGAAACTTTGATATTTTTCACAAGTGCGAAGCACTTTCCTTACATTAAATTTTATGTAACAAGGTATCATGTACGAATCACATTTGGTTGTTAGCCTTTGAAAGGGTTGATGTAAGGAAACATCCTTATAGATTATGTCATTTAAGAATGGCAAGGTGTTAAATATGTTGCGGTGAAGCTGTTCGTTTTGGGAGGCTGCGGAACACGCGTGTATTGATTTTTAACATGTTTCGATATTATGAAGATTTCTTATTAAAGTTTATATATTTGTTTCAAAAAGTTGTAATTAAACATACAGTATAATATAACGGTTGCTGACTCTGTTTTTTAAATCAAAAGTAATAATATTATACTGTGACCAGGTTGTGTGTGTTGGTTGGTGTCTTCGGCGGCATGCTTCAGTGATAGAGCACTATAAAAAGGGCAACAATTCCATTATACAAGAAGTCACAACACGAATTTACCACAGTCTCCCAAAACACACAACCCGTGATTCACACATGCAAGACATTGTATACATATAGGAGGTTGTCCTTAGATGACCTTGGCTGTTCAGCTTATAGACCAAACCAAACCAAACCATTGTTCAAAAAATGTTTTGAATCTATGCACTAGATGTGCATTTAAAAATGGGAGAAGACCCAGTTTATCCTCTGAGAAATAGTATCCCTCTCTATATGATTGTAAAAGTAATGTATGTCTCAGTTTCAAAGTAATTCATTCAAGTGAAAGTAAAAAAACCCACACAAATCAACAACAACAACAAAAACAAAAACAAGCAATCAATATAAACAAACAATAAGTAAATAGAACAAAAGGATGAGTTTGCGCAATATGATAAGCTTTACTCCAAAAGTAATCCGTTCAACTAAAAGTAAAAAAAAAAGAAGAAAGAAAAGATAAAAATAACAGGTGATGTCGAGCAATATGGCAGATGGGTTATGACTGTATACAGTGTATCAGCTATTGTGTGAACTGGCGGAGTGATTTGAGCAAGGTAACCATCCCCTATGCGTTACGCTCCAGTGTTTCCCAAGGTGATACCGAAGGTCATGGAATACAAAGCTGTTGAATTATGTATACCATAAAAAATGTTTAAAGACATTATTTGACGTTTTCAGTGAACTTGGATCGTTTAGTGACCTTTAAAAATTCAAATACATGTTTGGTAAATGATTCCAATCTCTGCAATCCGAAAAAAAACTACATGTAAGGGATATTGACAAACATTGATAAAACTAGTTTTTTACCAATTTCTCATCAAAGGATGTATGTGTAACAGGAACAGATAATAGGAAAATACCTAACCTCAGTTTATTTCGCTATGTATATCTATGATAGAAAATGGAAATTTGCTGTGAATACTGTACATCTTATATTTTCGACCACATTTGAGAAGACTCTTTGACTCAATGAATGGATATAAAGTTCCTTGTTATTATTATTATTAAAAAAAGTTTTCCTGGCGGTTGCATGACCATGTGGGTGGTCAACAGTTTCGAACTGGCATTGTAAAAAAGTTTGTTCTATATTTTATGTGTATTTCTGCCATTTCTTCAATTTATTTCAATGCTGAATTATCAACAAACACGGTATTTCTACAAATATGTCTACTCATTCAGACTATACATTTAGTATATTATATTGAATAGTGTCTATTGTTATGAAACTATGTCTTATTTCGAACCTATTGGTAATACGTATCGAAAGAAGAATACGATCCCCAACCAAGTTTTAACGTTACACAAATGATATATTTTGAAAACGAAACAACGGGAAATTATGAATTATCATGAGTTGGGTAAGCAGACAATTTTCATTTAATCTGCATGTAAATTCTTCAAGTAAATTCAATTAATAACTGTGAAAATACAAATATATAGGGGAATTTTAACAGATCTGACCAGTTATTATTGAGGAGCTTCTTGAGGAGGTAATGTCTGCAGAGACTATCTTGCTTTTGTTTTTATTTTTAAATTTCTTTTTGTATATATTTGTAAAGCAATCGTATCCACTGAAGATAAAAATGAACAATTTGTATGCATACTCTCATGGAATTAATATTGAAGCATAGTTAACTTAACTTGATTATTATACAAATAATAAAAACGCAATTATACATGATGACATCACCCAGCAATGCGGATGGATTTTCACCATAACAACATAGGACAACTCAAATGATATTGCAAAAAATATAGTCATTAAAACAATGAATCGAATGACTGTAAATATTACATTGTACCTGATAGATGATGGTAACTTCGATCACAGTTACTGGCCGGTTTTTGGTAATGGAGCTGAATTCAGGAATTCGGAGAGATAGATCCTTTTGTGCAAATCTGAATTTTCTCGACCGCTTCTCGCTTTTTGCACGTAGATGCGTATACCTATGTTCCGTTCGACTGCTACAGGTATATCGAACATTAAGTCGTTGTCAGAGGATACACGGCGTACTGTTTCTACTGGATACGTCATGGTTATTCATGAATGTATCGCTAGTAAAGTTTACACAATGCAAATGGCAATTAAGAAATAGGAGCTGGGCTGTGAGATCATATATAAGTATATATGCAAGTATTCTGCCTAAGTTCAGGTTGTTTTATATGATAATCAAAACGGCTTTACAGAAAATAAAATTCCTTAATTAATGAATAAAATAGCCATTAAATGATAATTAAATGCATGCAAATCAAACATAATAAACACACGCGAAGTAGTTTTAAATACAGGATAAAGGTACCTCGTATACGGAGACGATTTTAATTTTAAAAGGTTAATGTAAAATTTGTGCTACGGTTCGGATTCTAAAGCCATTTGTCACTATATTACCATACACCTATTCTTTAACGATTTTGAAAAACAAAAATTAATGGTAATTACATTAAGGCGAGTCTAGGTATATCACTCTAGTTTGTTAGTTGATAGATACATAATTGTATTTCTTTTATTCTTTCATACAGACTCTGAAAATATCACATCTCTGCTTTACGTTGACATAACTGTGTTGTTGAAGTCATCAATCTTTTGGCCCGATATGTTATGATTTTTCCTATATTTATAATTTTATTTATCTTTTCATACATTTAATACCTCAACAAATATTGTTATCCTTTTAAATATTTTTCATAACATATTTTTAGTGCAAACTGTTTCTGTTCCTATTGTGCTACTCTGAACACAGTCCTGTATCATATTAGGGTCACGTTCTGGTGACCTTACAAGGTGACCAATCAAAGTACTGTCTCCAAATATCTTGACGGTTAATGTCATGGGACGAAATAGTTTGTATACATGTACCTGTCAGAAACATTATCGCATACTTAGTATCTGGTCATTTCGCCCATAGAGTACATCTGGGTCGATTTCGTTTATTCGGAACAACCGGTTCGACCGTTTATTAAATCATATTTATTATTACAAGTATAAATCTTCACAGAACTGCAGATTTTAATGCAGGCCTATGAGGACTTTGTCAAACTACGGCTCGTCTGAAAACAATATAAAATCATCTTATTCGTCTTTACTTCATAAAAGAACAAGGTCCATAACGATGTTAATGAATGGTTATGAAGATGATGAGGATGATAATTATGATAGTAATGATGAGGATGATGATGATGATGACAAGAATGATGATCATGATGATATTTCATGGTGTTGATGAATGATTATGACGATGATGAATGATGATGAATGTTGATAATGATTATTATTATGATGATGATGATTAAGATGAGGGCAATGATGAATTTAATGATTATGATGTTGAAAAAAAAATAAATAAAAAGTAACAAAAAAAAACCAAGGTCCATAACCTAAAACGACCCATACCAAAATGACGAAATGCGATGTTCAGTTGAAGTAGTCTGATGTTAAAAATGCATTTGAACTGGCATACAGGAATGAAAATATCACTAGAATGTGACACACAGAAAAAGGACAGGCGTATCTATGGATACATTGTCTCACAACTAAATGTTTGTGTTTGGTTTTATTAGTTTTTAATGTCCTATTAACAGCCAGGGCAATTCATGAACTACAAAGTTTGTTGTTTGAGGAAAATCAACGACATAAAATGATCTTAAAATTATTTTTGTTATTTGAAATACTTAAGCATTGATGCCACTATCATTTCGATTTTATATGGGTATGAAAAAAATACATTTCAAAGCTAGTGTTTCTCACAAAGTTTGAAAAACGATATAGTTACATTACCTGATGACATAGTAACATCAATACTAATAACTATTTATTTAATATATTTTATCAAATGAAATACTTTTAATGTACGATTCTAGTGATAGTTTTCTGTGACCCTACGAATACGTCGGTTTTTTCGTGCAAATCTCGAAAATTACTTGGAGACGGAGACTTTATAAGACAGAAAGTAAATGGCGTGTGATACTGAAAACAAAGCTTTTTTTAGCCAATTGTTGCAGTGACTACTTATATGTAAATATAGTAATGAAAAGGATAAAAAATTGGATAGATGTTTTTAAATCATGGTACAATTTAGATTTGAAATCTTTAGAAAAAATAATAAAATTGTGGTGTTAAAATCTCTAATATGGTATCATGAAAACAAAGAAAATGGAAAGAATTTTTTTTTTGCTCACTTTTTTAAAGGAATAACATGTATACAAGACTTAATGAAAGATATCACTAGTGGAACTTTTTTCTTTTATTGAATTGTGTGACATTCATGGCAGAATTTGTAATTTTCACGAATATCGTTGATTAATTATGTGTATTAAAAGTTCTCAATACATCTCTTATCCCAATACCTCTAAATCTGGATATCAATTTTTTTTATAAAATCCTTATTCAAATTGAAACTACCATTACAGGCCGAATTAAGTGAGGGAAATGTTTGACTACATTATTATGTATAACCAGGATTCATGGAAGTATATAGAAAATGTTCCTCTTAGGGTCACTAACAGTACTAAACTGCAATGGTTACAGTTCAGAATTTCACACCATATTTTAACAAAATTTTTTTAACTTTTATAAATTAAGTATATCTAGTAATCCGCAATGTATGCTTTGCTTTGCAGAAAGGGAGATAATTACTCATGACTTGTGGGAGTGTGCTGAAATACGGAATATTTGAATTGATTTTTGAAAAAACTACTTGATATTCTTTTTATACGTTTGGAATTTTCAACCACATTGGAATATATAATATATTTCTTTTTATACGTTTGGAATTTTCAACCACATTGGAATATATAATAAAATTGGTAATGATTTTTTTCTCTATATTGAACACTCAATTTATAAAAGCGATGCTTACAAAATTTACTTAATGTTATGAGATTAGTCAATTCCATTAAAGATTACCATACAGTGAAGAAATATATAGCCTTTGGAAAAGGTCAATTTTATTTAGATAAATTATGTTATTTTTTCCCTATTTTCATACATGGCATTGAATATTATAATATATCTCCTGCAATTTAGCAAGTTACTATGTATATAAAATTAGGTATGGAAATTAAAAATGCATTCTGTCCTCCTGCTACCCTCCTTTTCCCCAGTCCTGTCTCTATATCTCTTCCTTCTCAAATCTCCTCCACCATTTGCTTCTCTTCTCTGCACATCTTCTTTATTCCTTCTCTCATCTGCCTATTTTTTCTTTTCTTTTTCTCTCTTTTATAAAAATTAGGCAATGTTATCGGTTAAATATAACTTTGTAAGCGAATATGTGGGTGAATGTCTATCTATATTGTATATATAGGATCTTACATGAGTTTTCATTTCATATCAGATTGTTTGAAACGAGTCTAAACAGTTTTTATTTTTGTGAGCCTTGGAGAGCAAAAATTAAAACTTCGAGACGAGTTTCATAAGGAATGAACACAAATGTAAGATACTTTTTATCACATATCTAGAAATACCTACATAACAAAGAATTCCACGTCAAAATGTATTCCAGAAATCCAGCAGAGGCCGCCATTTTGTCCCGCCGTTCCCGTAATCCTGAGGTTACGTCATTTTTCCTGACGTCAGTTTATTGTTTCTGTATGACGTCACCATGAATTGAACATGTACATATAACTTGATGATTTAGCTCCCCAAAAGCATATATCGGCCTATAAGAGAGCCGAAATCTAGGTATCATATATTCATGGTTTTGAATAAAGCGCCTTCAATCACCGCCATGTTCAGTAACTTTGGGTTTTGTCGGATTCCGAATCGTATCACGTGGCTGACGTTCGACACGACCTGCACGTGGTGAGCCAGGTAACTAGCGTAAGCGCACATGTGGTTGTTTACGTTTTCCTTCTGGGTAATATGAGCAAATTATGCTGGTATATGTCCACAATTTGAGTATTTGAAACATCCAATTTACACATTGCCGTAAAATATTGTGTGTATCAAATATTGCAATATTCGAGCATTATTTTCTCTGTAGATAAGGTCTGCTGAGGTCGACCACATGTTTTATTTATGAAAATTTGTTGACATATTCTCTTGGTTTCACAACTCTCGTTTTACTTCGAGATTGTCGCGACGATGTTCGGAAGAGTTCAGAATGATTCGGCATCTTTCGAGCCTTTTTTGCACGTGTACACGTTAAAAAGATTTTTTACTTTTATAATTAAAAATACTTCCAATGTTGCAACTTTATAAAAAATGGTAAAATTAGTAAGTTTAAAACTCAGACAGACGGAGAAAATTATGTATAACACTTAAACAGTTTTCACTATGACAAATTTATTCAACGTTTAAATACAAACTTTGTGAGACGACACATCTTAATGTAGGTGTGGTTTGATACGTCGGTGTAACCTATTTTGCTAGGTCAGTTTGAATTACTGTGTAATTTCTTATTTTATCAGTGGTTTTGTGGCTTTTTGTACTGTCTTTGAAACGCTTATTCATGTACAGCGGTAACTATTGTGAAAGGACATTTCTAATAATGAAACACCGAGTTACGCTTATTTATATGCGCTAATAAAATCCTTATATATCGTTTTCCACATTTCAGTTAAAATTACAGTATGAACTTTAAAAATGTTTTACAGTACGCAAGAAGTATCATGAAAAATATTATTAGTTTTCTGCCGTATATGCAAACAAGGGAAAACGAAATCAGCCATATCGTAAATCGACCGAATTACGTTTTAAGTCTACTGGTCCAACAAGAATTTCGCGAGCTCAACCTTTTTAGGTTAAAATATGTACTAAACAATATACTTTAACAAAGCGAAATAAAAACTTGCACACTATTACTTTAGAGCGATTGATGTGAAAGAGTGGCGGCCCCAGGGATGTTGTTGGTGAATTAATGTCACATTTGCGTCTCTGAAATTATTTAAAGTTGGCGGTTCGTTTGCATATGTTGTATACTATGTTAAATAAATGTCCATTTTCTGTTTAATTCTGAGTTGTTTTGTATGGAAAGCACTGAGTAATGTAATTCGATCTATTCAATATATGTGTTGCGAATTAATCGACAGTAAAATCGTTTAAGAAAAAATAAACATCCAGTTATAAGTGACATTTGATATGCCGGAGTAACATGCAAAGCTATCTCGCACAGTTTCCTATATTTACTAGAAAGTTATTTTACATGGGCATGCGATGCACCTGACCGACATTTTACTCCTAACGTTAAATGTATTCCATAGTTTTGCCCACATTATTCGGGTAGCCCAAGGGAAGTAATTCGTGTAGAGAAACGGGAATGAGTTCAATAATACCATTCTATTAAACCTCTGTAAAGCCATTATTTCAACAAGATATCACTGCCTCCCCTCCTTTTAAAGATGCTCAAACGCCAACAGAGTATAAACAATGCATATCATTTAAACAACAACTTTTGTTTAGTCATGTATATACATGTATATGTCTAATTTACACAAAAATGCATATAAAAAAGTGTTGCACTTGCGCAATCACTACTTCATTCTAGATAGGCCATAGTGCCATGGAATTTTCTCGCAACGCAGTTAATTACTTTTTATAGTTTTATCTTGAAGTAAAATAAGAAGTTCAAACTTGTTCATGATCGTAATGGTGTAAAGTCAGTAACTTTTGTAAATGAAGAGAAATACGAATCCGTCTGATCCTATCGGTTTTTTTGTTTTTTTTTGACAAAGAAAAAAAAAGTTAACTGTGGAGCATCTTTAACTATATCTACATGTTTTGTCGATATGACATTATTTTAACAATAACAGTAGCCATTTGTGTATTATATTTTTAATTAATCAAATATTACAATTTACTTGTTTTTGTAAAACAAAGACTAGTGATTGTTATCACATCACGTAATATGGGATTTCAACATACAGCAAATTTAGCACCAACCATTCATACATATGAATACATATCAATCATACTCTCGTCTATCAATATTACCAATCAATTATCAGAGTTACAAAAACGTTAAGTTATAATTTTACAATCTACATACGAATACATTTCAGTCATTCTCTCTTTTATTTTTATTTTTTATCAATTATAAAAATAACAAAAACGTAAAGTTATCATATTACAATTTACATAAAAATACATTTCAGTAATTCTCTCTTTTTTATCTTTATTTTTGATCAATTATGAAAATAACAAAAACATAAAATTACAATATTACAATCACTTTCCGAAACCGTACCCAGGCCCATATACAGCGAAGCAGTAAATACAGTATCCGTACACTACCAATGTTGGTAAAAACGTAGAGCCGAACCCATAGGATCTCATCATTGGTTCTGTTTGATATCCAATTTTATAGATGATTCTAGCGACGACAAAAAGTACGACGAGAATAGGGATAACTTTCATCGACTCGGAAGTAAGGTAGGTACACAACACGATTTGTCCCACGAAATGAAACAGAAACTGTTCCAGTGTGTTCTGTAGAATGTTTTGTGGTAGCTTGGTCAAATTTTCCGCGTTCCCTTTGATGGGGTCAGCTGCAGCATCGCTTTGACCTCGTATCGCCATGACGCCCATCATCCCCATCAAAAGGGTTAAACCTCCGAACATCTGCCATCGCAAGGTGAATATAACCCTCTCAACCGCGGTCTCCATAGCCGGAAGTTGAAATGGAAAGAAACGGTAGGCAGCTACATAATAAGCAATTGTCAAAACAATCGTAGTTCTGAACCGGAAGTTAAAGTCAGACTTCCGCTTCTCAGACCAGGCCTTTGGTGGTGAACTCTTGGAAGACATTCTCTCTTTCGGGAACTGGTGCCTGTAAAGACCAAATAAAAATAGATCAATGCCTTATACTTTTATTAAAGATTTATTTATCCTTGCATTGTTGCAAGCAATATGATTACTAAGCAAAATATATATACTTATTCCTGAAAGGATCTGCCATCATCCCATTCTGGGTCACATTCTGATAATCGAAATACTCACTGTAAAATTGATTTTTTTCCAGCTAGCGACCTCTACTCAAATGTTTTGATGCGTCAATTTTACAGGTCATTAGAACGTGACCCCATATAGGATGTTGTCATAAACATAATGTACTGTATGAAACAGAGTGTGTCTGGGTGTGATTGTATGGGAGTGTAAGTATTTATTAAATATCAGCAGAAACTTAGCCGGACAGACAAATACGACAGACATTGTGTTTGACTGTTTTGGTAACAACAGCCACAGTTCTATATTAATGGCACAAACTATACTAACCTATAAATGTGTTATCCTAGGAGACGGAGCTGACCATGTTTTGGTAATAACAGCAGCAGTTCTATATTAATAGCACAAACTATACTAGCCTATAAATGTGTTATCTTAGGCAAAAAAATTATATGCATGTTTCAGGTTACATAACTGACAAAAATAGGGTAGATCGGTCGGGAATTTTTTTTTAGGAGAGGTGGGGGAGGGGTTGAGTTGCTTTATTACTACATTACAAAGTAGGCTGGCTAGTAGTATATTATTTCTCATTACCATAATTGAACTTTATCTGGATAAACTTAAAGCAAGCGTAAAAATCTAAATTGAAAACTTCACACACTACATTTTTGTTTTGAAAAAGTGTGATAAAATAGGTAGGGTCGGAGGTAAAAACTAGGGTAGGTAGGGGTACCTGAAACATACATTTGTTTTGGCCTTAGGAGACTGAGCTGACCAAGGTGCGATGGTGACGTGCTCCCATGAAAAGACTGTCCTCAAATAGTTCCGCTGTCAACTATACATCATATAATATCAAATATGATGTGATTTCCCACTTTTCTCACTGGTTCACATATGGCCACAGGTTCGATATATAGCATACCGACTCAGTGTTTCCATTTTTTAGAATAATCGAGTCAATATTACTTCAGTGACGTTATTTCCCATTTAAGGTTCTTGGGCGTGACGCCTTTAAGTTATCGTTCTTGTTGTAATTACTATATATAGACTAATTCTTTTAACATTTGTCAAACAACATACATACATGTACATGTATCCAATATAGAAATCATTGACCTTTGATTCGGTCTATATGCCATTATACGTGATTGATATAATCTAAAATAATGACCATACATTTTGTATGTACATGCACCTCAACAAAAATCCATCATTGACACATATTTTACCAATAGCGACCATATACACACGTTAGTTAAATGTTGATCTCTTATTGTTAGGCTGCTGATGTATTTATGTAAACTTTACCAATCTTACCGCGGTTGTGATATTTCTTACTGTGTCGGCTGTCAAGCTGGAAAATGACCCCTGTAAATGTTATGTATTTTATTCTTCCTCAGCATCGATTCTATTCACAGATATTCAAAGGAAAAAAAATCGTCAGATTGAGACAAGGAGTGTGCCTGATGTCTAAACCTACTGACATCGTAACATATTATTGTCAATGAGGTACATGTATTTTGGAATTGAAATATTCAAAAATGCTCCACCGCTGGCAAATGGTATTTTTTCACTATCAAAAACGGGAGCAAACAATTTAGGAATTTTCTTCAGTAACGAAAATCACTTACTTTACACCATTTTGAGCTTCTAATCAAAATTCAAGTTAAAAATATCAAAAAAAATAGTTAATTGCATCCCAAACAAAATTCTGTGGCATTATGCCCTATATGGAATGAAGTACTGATTGCGCATGCACCAAAGGCAAAATAAATTATTTTTTTCATTATTTTTTGTGTAAGTATGACACATATATACACGATTAAACACCAATTATTGTTCAAATAATGAATATCATTTATGCTTTGTCGGCGGTGGAGCATCTTTAAAAGAATTAACTAAAAGCATTGCACGAGATGTACTTTTATCCCCTTCAATTAACACTGTAATTTGTTTATTATTATCAATATTTAACCACTAAAACATGTTTTGTCTTTGGGCCATAAACCCGGACCACAACACACAGGTACGTAATATTTAATTCCATTTCATCATCTTTTTAATTTTACAGTTACAAGAACCTACAACCTGTAATATTCGACTATTATTGCGATATTCAACATTTCAGATTTATTGAATGCGTTTATTTGCCTTTGACTTTATACGTAAATGTACAAAGTTTAATTACATAATCCTCTACAATATCAGATAAATACTATCTATCTTATGATTAAAGTATATATCTGGTGAACAGGAGTAAAGACCAGCGTTCTATATTCTGACCTCATGACCTTGTTTAACCATGTTATCTATATACGTAAATCTTTGTTGGTGACGGAGGTAGCAAGCTTGGACTCGTATATTGATATTGATGTCAAATGTATTTACTATTGTTAAATACATGTTTGATAGTTCATATACTCAAAAATTAACTAGTTTGATATTTAAGACTAATTTTTATAATTCCGAATCCTTGGATGAATCATAGATCGCATATAATATTAATGCTTTATTTTACTACAGATGACCATTCTACGGCAGTTTGTGATAATGTGAATGGTTTCTTTACAAATGCGTTGATCGGTCAATACCCAGCGGGGTATTTACATTTCACACACAGTATAATACTGCCCATATAATAATGTGCTACACGTTCTATCGTCCTACATTTTGACCTTAGTATGCAAAACATTTTCACACGATACAGTATCGTTCAATGTAGGTATAACCATGTGAATTCATGTAAATGTCATAACAAAATGAACACCTTCCCTTCAAGTTGAGGTAAACTGTCTTCTGTTAAATTAAATTTGTGTTTTTTTTCGGCTGTGATTGTTTACAAAATATTGAAGTCCATTAATGGGTATTTTTCTCACATTAATATACATTATAGTCGACAATAATAAATTTTTTGGAGCCAAAAGATGTTTGGTGAACGTTCAGATTATATATTTCTAAAAGCATGCCAATACTGCATGAAATATTTTAGATTTCCATACAGATTATAAAAAATGTAATCTTCTTGTTGTGCTGACTTTTACACTAGCGACAGTTTGAATTTCTTTCGATTGCAAATATACGTTTAACAAGTATATATTAATACAAAATGATGTAAATAAATACCTCTGTAATTTGTACAGCAGTCAATGTACACTTGCTATGAAGACAGGCCTGAGATCCGTGTGGCTTCTCTGCCTACAGCGTCCTGAATGGTAACCTAAAGCTTCTCGTTGTATACTCGGTGTCAAGGACGTCGAGGAGCATATCTAACGTGTCAACGTAGGAAAACAGCTCATAACATTTCTCACACGCAGTAATGTGTGCAGATATATAAATGTGCTGCATTTAACCACTGCACACTTTTTAACGCATGCATATATTTATTTACTTTAAGCTGTCATAATTTAACTACGATCGTTATTTATGGACCGCTATGTGCCTTTCAAGGACGAGGTGTAAATCCAACGTGTCAGCATATATAGAGGGGAACAGTCTATACCAATGCTCATATACTAGTAATGTGTGTAGATGTATGAATGTGCTACATTTAACCACTGCACACTTTCCTGTCGTATACATATATTATTTACTTCAATCTCATTTGACTACGATCATTATTAATGGCCCACTACCTTTCCGAAAAAAGGCTAGGACTAACAATATATATGTATAATTCTGTAGAGTCGCAAAAGTTCTTAGCTTACCGTTAATACTACAGTTATCATTTTCATCTGAACGATTTAATGAAAATAAATCAAATTTTATCTATTATCTTTTGTTTCCAGCCGTCGTCTTAATTACTACGAATTAATTGACTATCATTCCACGAGACCGCACAACAGCGAAATGAATCTTAACTGTTAACATATATTATGCTGTTATTGTTTTAGGAAACTTTTAATATTTTTGTTTCGGAAAGGAAGTGGGCCTTTAAAACCATTCTTTACAAATAAATATTTTTTACTAAATAAAACGCGAGAAGTAAACTCTAGATTTTGTGCTATAATCCCACAATATACGAAGGAAACATTGCTTTAAAATTGTTAACAACATATAAACATTCTCAAATTTAATCCTTATAATTCAATAAAATCCTGGCAAATTCAATATCGCCAAACCAGCCAAAACGTAACAAATATCTCAAACTTTATTTTATGAAATTATGACAAGGATTTTTAAGTCAATGACAAAAATGATTGTTACAAGCAAAATTGAATGATTTTATTATACGTTATTTTCCGGTTTATTTGTATCATGAGTAGGAATACTGTATTTATTTGGTTTAAGTGGGAAGTCGGTTTAGCTGTTTTAAAAACTTGCCTTATCTAGTGTTATTTTACATTTATATTCTTTGACATGAAATTTTTTCTTCCGTAATATATTAAAACCATCAGGTTTAATGAATTAAGCTGTGGAAATCATTAAAATGGACAAGCATTTAAGATGACGTATAAACATTAGTTACCACACAGAAATTATGCACTGAAATATTATTGATTTAATGCGTTATGTATGTATGTTTAAATGGAATTAAACATAGCTGCAGAAATTAATTTACAACTACAAATAACACTTTTAAAAATTTCAAATGAAATTTTAGACAACAACTTGGCTTCCTGGTCTTACCGTATGTTTACACATATGGCTGCACTGTAGATGTATATTTACAGTACTGTTAAAATCATTTTTAACTTTTATTTGTACGCGTAAAAAGAAAACCTATGCGTTGTATGTATGATTATGTTTCTAATAATGTCGATAATTTGTGGTGGTGCATGAAATATTAAAAGCTTTTCTTGATTCGTGAGTATGACAATCACGGCATTAATTACTTTAACAAACTATTCCATTTAATGTGGGCTGCAGTAAGTTCGGATAAAATCTTACTACGGCATGTCCCTCACCATTTAACATCACCGTTCCGTGAGCGGATGGGGTGTACTGTAAGGTGTCTCTGGATGTATCCTTCATTGAACGATTTTATAACATAGATAAGAGCTTTCACTATTACATTGTGACTGTACTTACAGCAGCCTCCCAAAACACACGAGATTTCAAAACGCACAACACAGTACACACAGATGCGGGTCGTCTTTGGATGATCTGTTTATAGCAATTAATTTTCACCTTTATTTGAATGGCCCACTACCTTTCCGAAACGGCTTTTATTTTTTAAAATGGGAATGTCAAACCCGATCGATTACTTTTTTTAAAAAAATTATAAATTACCGTTAATACTACACTCATTATCATCTTCCACAAAAATTAATTAACAGAAATAAAATGTTAATTTTTTTAACGCGGGTTGTCTTATGATTCCTGCCCTTATCCTAAATACCGCGCGGTTGTTTAATACTACTGTGCCAGACGGCAAAACAGCGGAATGAATCTCCACAATTATCATATATCACGGAGGAATTCTTGCATATGTTTGGTGTTGTTACCGCATCTTAGACCGATATATATTTTCTTATGTTCTTGATGTTTTTAAGAAACTTATAAATGTTGTTCCGGAAAGCTAGTGGACCTTTAAGTGATATAGAAACAAAACAAACAATTATTATTATTGTTCATTTTAATTTCCGAGGCCAAAACCAGCTCCGTAAAACACAAAGCAATACAAACAGTATACCCAAGTAACTACAGTTGGCAGAAATGTAGTGGAAAACCCGTATACTCTCATCATGGGGTCTATCTCATAGCAAACCTTGAAGACAACTCGAGCCACAACAAATAGTACCACTAGTAACGGTATAACCTTCATAGTCTCTGATGTGAGGTAAGTACACAGGACCATTTGGGCGACGAAATGAAACAAATATTGCTCTATTGTGTTTTGTAGGATGTTTCGTGCGAGCTGTGTTATTTCAACTCCTCGCTTATCTAACGGATTGGCTGCGCAATCATTTTTCTCACGAATATTTATCACCCAATGCAACGCCATAATTATGACAAAAGCGCCACAGACTTGCCATCTCAAGGTAAAAACAAGTCTGTCCAGGACGGTATCCAATACCGGAAGTTGAAATGGGAAGAATCTGTATCCAAGGAAGAAGTAAATGGTAGTCAACCCAGCAGCAGTCGTAAGTCTAAAGTAAAAATCAGAGGATCTCTTTGCAGTCCAATCGGAGGGCGCCATTGCTTCTGATTAATCGCTACAACACAGAAGAACTATCAAAATAAAACAGAAAAAACTAACCTTATGGTAAGTAATAGGACTATTGAATGTTAAATAAATATCAGTAGGTAAATGTGTCGCCATATAGACGTTTAATGCCAGATTTATTAAGAAATAATATGCTTACTAGTTTTACTTGTCATTGACTGCACTTTAAATGTTGAAACAACAATTACTGATTATCAAAGTGTCCCCTTCTTAGGTAAACTATAACAACAAACATTGATGTGTTCTAAGACTGTTATCTGGCACAAGCAGATCATACATTGTGTATATAAAGTACGGAAGCTTAAGATAAACCCCTCTTTATGATTTTGAATGAAAACAGAGATGGCTTCCAGTGTCGCAAATCTAAAGTATGCCATTCACTGGTTTTATTTAAAAGGCTATAGTGTAGATGGATTTTGCAGTTTGGACAATTTGTTATTTAGAGCAATATATGTTCTTACATTACCTGTATATATTTTCCTTCAGCGCGAGACCATACTACCAGTCTTTAGCCTAAATATATATTGATATTAGTTCTGGATCAAATGAGTTGCTCTACTTTCGGTTTACGACTGTTTTAACATTGACGGTTAGCCATGAATGAACCAGACAACTGACTTGATGTAACATGATCGTACAGCTTTAATACTAGCATTTTAACAATAACCCAACATCTTACTGCATGACTCGATGTTCGGATGTATCAAATCTTACCTTGAGTAGCGATAAGCAAAAATAATTCCAAATAGCTTCGCCTGATGGTCACCTCTCCCCAACGGAACGCTGTTTATATTTAGACTTCGGGCAAATTTTTTGCCTGTGTGTTTTGAGTTACCTGTGTATCAGGCCTTGGTGTATGTACATGTCAGCCATCACGACGTAAACAGATGAAGTTTAGACTTCATATTAAAAACCACTTTTGTAGATAATAATTGTACTATGTTTACCAAGACGTGTACAAGCTCATTTATATAAAATGATGGCTAACAATCTAAAAAAACTGGACACGTAATATGCATATGTAAACCATACATACCTTGGAGTCACTGTACAGTAGGACGATGTCGTCTGCTAAGCGTACGTGTGATCTTGATGCTAGTTTTCAGGATAGTGAACCCTCTATATACTGAAATGTTTTTAGCAAGAATTTCAAGAACGTCACCGATTTTTGTTTTTAAATAACTTATACGTTTGCTTGTCACAAGAAAGGGTCAATATATAGGACGGTACCGATTTCAATTTCTGAATATACCTTATACATGAGACGTTCATTTTGTCACAGAATATTTTGAATGAACTGGACTCATCTGATTGCATATACAAAATTGGCGTATTGTTTACATGCGGTAGTGGGTAGCCAATAATAGTCTTAGCATTCTGTCATCCTGTCACCAAATGATTCTTTGACCTAGTTTAAACAAAAAGCACGTGGAAGCTATACAATAAAGTCATTGGTGCAGTCATTGAATGAGGGTCCCATGTCACTAACACGTAGCCATGTTATTGTTGAGACGGGTGTATTAGTATAGGCCCAATCTAGCACTGCTTATATTTTTTCTTTATTGGTTCTCAATTTGAAGTTATCGTCAATTGAATGTGTTTCTAGGTTCAACTTGATCTCTTTGTATTCATTTTGAAAATGGTTGTATCATATTCACATGAACTAGTTGCTCTAACAAAATTTGATTCAAGTGACATCTTTGATTGAACATTGTCTTCATCTCCAAGTAATGAAAAATGCATGTTTTCCTGCAACATTGACACCTCTAATACGAGACAACGCTTCTATCTGCTGTATTCAATGTTAACTATCGGTATTAAATTAAGTAAGATTCTGATAAACTTATAAAGTTATACTGTATAACAGTTAAAAATTGTTTTACCGAAAAAGACAATTTACTAAGATTTTGAAATGTCCTGTCCTTGTCTGTGCATAATCTAAGATTTATATTTTCATCACCTTCTATAAATATGTATAATGTATGCAGATGCTTACTATACACAATGAAAAGTGAAAGGGTATTAATAAGATGATAACTGTTTAATACTTCAACATGTTTATGTATATATAATTATGATGTCATTTAAGTTGGAATATAAAAAACGTCATATCGTTTTGATAGAATCGAGTAATTTTATTGTCCAAAGTTTGGTATGCAATATATTCCCCTTTACCTTCCGATCAATATCAAAGGCCATACCCCGGTCCATATACCAGCATGCAGTATGTACAGTACGTATATGTGGCAATGGTTGGAAATAACGTCGGGATAAACCCATATATTCTTATCATTGGTTGAATTTGATAGGCGATTTTGTAGATAATTCTTGCGATAACAAAAAGTACCACGAGTAATGGAATAACTTTCATCGACTCTTCAGTGAGGTAGGTACACAGAACGATTTGCCCGATGAAATGAAAGATGAACTGTTCCAATGTGTTCTGTAGAATGTTCCTCGGAAGTTGTGTCAGGTGTTCCGCATTTCCATACACAGGATCAGCTGTTGCCTCGCTTTGAACTCGAACGACCATGACCCCTACCATCCCCATTAGCAAGGTCATTCCTCCAAAGATTTGCCACCGCAACGTGAAAATAACTCTGTCAAACACTGTATCCATCACGGGTAGATTGAAGGGGAAGAAATTATACCCGACAATGAAATAGACGATGGTTGTCGCCATGGAAACCTTAAACCGGAAGTTGTTAATAACCGATTTGTTGGATGATGGCGATGGTGTTTTCTCGGAAGCCATTCTGATTCTAGAGATTCCCTGTGTAAGAAAATGATAATGAGTTAATCAGCAGACCATTTATACGAATATGTTCTGCCTCATGACAAATGTCCTAATATGGTATAAAACTAAGTTTCACTATATAATTGAAGTAATCTCTGTGACAGTTCTTATTATGGCAACAGAATATAACTTTCCAATGCATGCAACCAAAGTCAGTTTGATCAACAGATGCGATATAGATTCATCAAGAAGTCAAGGCTAAAATTACTGATAAGTTAACAATACGAGCAAAAGAAAGTTATTTTTATTCATGCTGCTACTTTATTTGAGTCTTTGAATTTTAAATAAAGACAATCACACACACAATTTATCACATACATGAAAGACTGTCATTAATTTATTCTAGCTGTTAAAATTGTATTTCTTGGAATTTCAATCACCACAAACTGTCATAAGACATACAATGTGTGAATATGGATGTTTATGTGTATGATGGTTCAGATCCAAAAAAACATCAATTTACTACTGACATAGTGGTAAATGTCGCATGAAATATCAGACGGTCACAATACCACAAATACCACAACAGTCAAAGTAATGTGTCAGACTTTCGGGTGATATAGGAAATACATGTATAGATCGGCATAGATTTAGGAGCAGTTCGGAGACTTCCGATCTATTTTAAACGTGTACACGTTAAAAATCAATACTATAATTAAATTGCTTAATAGTTTTGTGAACAGAAACTTTACAAAAGTCGGTAAATATCGAAAGTTTTAAACTTAGAGAGGCGGAAAATACTTTTTCTATGCAAAAAAAAAAAGAAAAGCAAAAACAAAAAACAAAAACAAAACAAAAACAGCAAGTCACAGACCATACAACTTTATCAACTAGTCTGACTTACAATTGTATGTGATAGGGTACTTTTGATACATATATGAGCATAGTGTATGTATAGCCGACATGCCTGAGAAACTTCACTCTACATGTATATAGCGTTCTCAGTGCACTCAACACACTAATGAAATTATACTGTAAACATAAAAATGCACTCTAGTTTACATTTATAAACCATCTAACTACGTAATGTTAAGGAATAATGGATAACATATTATTTTTCATCAATCTTAAATGTCAGCAAAAAGACAAACCTGCAAGTATTTGATTGGAGCTCTCCTCGATTTTGTCCTAAATCGGCCTGACGTTCTTGTTATAAATGTCGGGTTGTATCGTATACAGGGCTATACTTTGTAAATAATGTTTAAGAACGTCGGTGAAGCGGATCATAGTTCTATGGTAGTTTTGATACGGATACTGTATTTGGAGCTGGCAATTCAGTTATAAAGGCCCTCAGCCCTTAGTACATGTACATGTATAATTCATATTTTGTTCCAAAGAAGCATATATAGAATAAGTATAACAAAGTGCATCAACATTTTGTGATAATATACAATATATTTAACCATAGATTGGGCATCTAATATGTTGGCCATTTTCAACCAACTAAATGCACATTTAATTTCATCCACATTGCAATATTGCCTGTAAATGTATGCCTCCACCATGCAATGATAGAGGAACATATTTCAGATACTGATCGTGATATTTTATTTGGAGACGCAACAACTAGCAAATAACCATAGTGCAATAATGTCTAGTTCTCTCATACCTACAGATGAAATACTGCCTGGTCAAGAGCAATACACTCATGTCGTCTGAGGCTGTATTGCATGGCTTCCCATGTAATAAAGCCTCGTGACGGCACAGCGTTTTCACAATTACTATTTTTTATGTGTAATTTTAGTCATTTTTTCGAGTAAAGTAATGTGTGCTGCAGTAAGTTTTGATAATATCTTTACTACCGCATGTTCCCCAGCATTTAACATCACCATTCATAACAATTGAAGCGTTTTCTCGACTGTGATCATAAATCAATGGAGGGGTTCGTACCTATAGAGCAATCCTCACTTTACAATCAAATAATCACCGTAACTTTTAAGAGATTATCTCAACGAGAATGCATAGATGAGCAAGGAGATTATACTTTAAATGTTGGATGGGTGTTTGTGTCACTTTTGTTTGTGATGCTTTCAATATACCGCCTTGTGTCGTATTGAGGTAGGCCTACTGTGTACTAGGCTAGAAATGTCGAAATTATTGTTGATGTATAAATTATTTAGTTCTTGTTTTCTGGAGGTTTCTGATATAGTGTATTTGCAGATTAATAATAAATAAAATAAAAATAAAGATAAATATGTAGGCCAAATAAGATTGATTATTCTATTTTGAAAGCGGCAATTGTTTGTATCCTTCGCCAGCATGATTCAAGTATGATTTCAGTTCCCTCGCCGAGACAAAAAGGAAACAAAGACCTAGAAACAAACCAATGGTACTCGATGCGATAAATTCATTATATAGTCAGTTACTGACCCCCTATAAAAGGCAAAGAGTGTCAGTAAGAAGTATGGGAGGCTGGTGCTACGCCCTCGCCCCTTGTAAATCGTACTGACCCTCTATGCCTTTATAGGGGTTCAGTAACTGCTTATATAACTAATATTATCGCACCTCGGACAGAAATGCCCCCAAATGATTGTATAAAATTAACTTAATTTGGTTTAATACTTCAATTTAAATGAAATACTTTTTTAAATGCGAGCTGATTCCTCTACGCTGGTTTGAAAGTCGATGATGCGGTGAAAGTCAAACTTACCGATTCAAGCGTTTTCTCGACTGTGATTATTAATAAATGAAGGGGTTCATAGACTAAAGATCAATCCTCACTCTACAATCAATTTATCGGCAT
Source organism: Argopecten irradians (assembly GCF_041381155.1). Classification (NCBI taxonomy): domain Eukaryota; kingdom Metazoa; phylum Mollusca; class Bivalvia; order Pectinida; family Pectinidae; genus Argopecten; species Argopecten irradians. The sequence continues at coordinate 8,933,590 of NC_091149.1, read as the reverse complement.
GACCTTAATGATTTTATCTCAGAGAGAATGCAGAGATGATCAAGGAGATTACGCTTTAAATGTTTGTGTTACTTTTGTTTGTGATGCTTTAAGCCAGTTTGGTGTCGTATTGAGGTAGATCTAAGTTACTGTACACAAGGAATGTCGAAATAATTTTTGTTTTATAGATTATTTAATATTTGTTCTGCAGCTTCATTATACAGTATATTTGCAGATTCCGTAAAGAAATACATAAATAAACATGTAGGCCCAGAACACTTGTTTGTATTATCCTTCGCCAGCAAGTTTGATTTCAGATTCTTGACAAACTTACTAGTGAAAAAAGATATAATGAAACAAACCAATGGTCCTCGATGTGAAAAATCGCTATATAATCAGTTACTGACCCCCTATAAAGGCGTAGAAGATCAGTAAGAAGTATAGGAGACTCGGACTATTCTACGCCCAATATAAATCTTACTGACCCTCTATGCTTTTATAGGGGGTCAGTAACTGACTACATAACTAACGATAGGACGTTTACACATGAAAAACTAACCTATGATATCACAATATTGTCAAGATCATTACTGATTTTTGAAACTATACATTTGCTAACACACAAATTAATTATTCACCTTTATCTTAAGTGATAAAGAAGCAATACAAACAATTTTTATTATTGTTCATTTTAATTCCCGAGACCGTAACCAGCTCCGTAAGACACAAAACAATAGAAACAATAAAAACAGGAAACTAGAGTTGGTACCATTGTAGAGGAAAATCCATATACCCTCATCATGGGCTCTATCTCATAGCAAACCTTGAAGACAACTCGAGCCACAACAAATAGTATCACTAGTAATGGTATGGCTTTCATGGTTTCTGACGTTAGGTAGGTACACAGGACCATTTGGGCGACGAAATGAAACAAATATTGCTCGATTGTGTTTTGTAGGATGTTTCGTGCGACCTGTGTCATCTCAACTCCTCGTCTATTCAACGGATCGGCCGCACAATCATTTTTCTCACGAATATACATCACTCCTCGCATCGCCATAAACAGGACAAAAGCGCCACAGATTTGCCATCGCAAGGTGAAAACGAGTCTGTCTAGGACGGTATCCATTACCGGAAGTTGAAATGGGAAGAATCTGTATCCTAGCAAGAAGTAGAGGGTAGATAATCCAACACCAGTTGCACCTCTAAAGTAAAAATCAGAGGATCTTTTTGCAGTCCAATCGGAGGGCGCCATTGCTTCTGACTAATCGCTACAACACAGAAGAACTACAACAATAAAAGAGAAAAACAGACCTTATGGTACGTAAAATGAAAGTCAGTACTGATAATGGTTTAACATTTTTAGGAAAATGTCATGAGCTAGACGTTTCATGCAAGATTTATCAATATTGAATGAAAACATGCTTACTTTAAACACAACGAACGTTGATTGTAAGAGTTGTTTCCTTTTCTTAGCTAAACAAATGTCGACAATTATGAAGCAAGGGAGATAATTCCCACTTTATCATTATGAATGAAAACAAACATGGCGTCCCGTGGCCTGTTTGTCTGTCATAAATCTAAGATTTGATAGCCACTGTGTAGGTAGTTTTTGCAGTTTGGACAATGGGTTATTTAGAACAATATATGTTCTTGCTATATCTTTAAAGATTTTATATTTCCCTTCGGCATGTGTGACCAGTCTTCAACCTAAGTATCTATCATTATCTATTCTGGATTAAATAAGTTTTTCTACTCTCTGTTTACATTATTGACTGTTTACACATTGACGATAAGTCACGATATTACCAGACTTCTATCGTGATAAAACTATGCAGTACAGCTTTCATATGAGCATGTCAACCGCCTGTCAACAAATTAAATCACTACAGGACTATCATTATTATGTTTTAGTACATTTCGTATTACACCTTACCTTTAGTGTCGATATGCAAAAAATAATTTCAGGTAATATAATGACAGGTTTGCGTGAACGTACAAGTAGGTCTTGTGCTATCAAACGGACAAGGAGAAATAGAGACAACTGGTGAACGCTGTCTATATTTAGACTCGGGGCAAACATTTCGTTTGTGTGCGTAGAGTTATCTGTATACCAGAGTGTATATATAGGGGGCGGTCTACAGAAATCTCTCACTTCGTGTGTGAAGGGATGTCGAAGACCAGTGTATTTTGTAATCTCTTCTCAAAATTATACTTTTAAGTATTAAACAATAGTCCGGTTATTGGTCAATGATAACATCATACCTCAGTTAATTCAAAGATTACTTCTTTATATTTTCATTATAGTTTCATGTAATGTTTTGTTACGTAAAACTGTACACAACAATTAAAGATGCTCCACCGCCGACAGAGCATAAATGATATTCATCACTTGAACAATAATTGGTGTTTAATCGTGTATATATACTGTATGTCTAATTAACACAAAAAATAATATGAAATAATTTATTATGCCTTTGTTGCATGCGCAATCAGTACTTCAGTCCATATAGGATATAGTGCCACGGATTGTTTTCGGAATGCAAATTAATTGTTTTTATAATTCTAACTTGAAGTTAAATTAGAAGCATGTACATTCCAATGGTGTAAAGTAAGTAACTTTTGTAATTGAAGAAAAATACTAAAACGTCTGCTCCTGTTTTTGATAGTGAAAAAATACCATTTATCAGCGGTGGAGCATCTTTAACAGAGAGTTATATAAAACATTACTTTTTCATGATTCACGGATGCATATGACACACTGTACACTATATAAAAATGAACTTAAAGTGTCTTCATGCAAAATATTAGGTCTATACGTTGGGTCATAAGTCTTTAGAATTATTGATGCTATTATGTTTTCATTGTTCTAATTACTAATATTGATATTGTTAACAACTTTGTACAATATTGTGTGTCTTCGATAGTTTCAACATATTAAAAAAATAGTAAAGTCAAAGTCAAAATCTTCACCAGGTTATGGCATATATACGTTTAAACTTCATTTAGTTGTCATGAATAACAGAATTCTGATATTGGTTCAAAGATTTTCTTTTTCAATCACAGTTTCATGAAATGCATTGTTACGTAGAACGCCATTATACACATCATTTAAAAGAGTGAAACAAAAACCTACTTTTTACATGGTTTGCTGATGCGTATGATATAATGTATTCAATACATTTATGGCATTGATACATCTTTATGCAAAATATTATGTTGATCCGTTTAATTCTACACAATAGTTGGTGCTATTTTGTTATCAATATTATGTTCTCACCCAATGACTGATATGGACTGTGATTGCTATAACATTTCGTACATACATAAAAAATGTGACAATTATCGTATACCAACAATCATACAGTCATATAAACATTTAAACCATTAATCCCATTAATTATAATAAATATACCGCAGTCTCCCAAAATACACCAACATTCACACACGCAACACATTGTATACATGGGAGTACATCCGTAAATGGCCATCGTCACAACCAACTCAACAGCTTCCAAAGCCACATTCAGTTCTTTTTGTATTGTCTGGAAAACAGTTTTATATTTAGTTTCCATGTCACTTCAAGTTCTGGAAAAAAACCTTAGTTTTTTCAGTTTTCAAATCCATATCCAGGTCCGTAGACTAACAAGCAATAAGTACAGTAAGCATATGTCGCGAAGGTCGGCAAAACTGTAGGAGCGAATCCATAGAGCCTCAGGGACGAATCCTTCTGATACGTAAATTTAAAGACAATTCTGCCGACGACGAACAGAGCGACAAGTAACGGTATAGCCTTCATTGATTCTGAGGAGAGAAATGTACAGAGGACCATCTGGCCGATGAAATGCATTAGATATTGCTCCAGCGTGTTTTGAAATATGTTCTTTGAGACCTCTGTAAGGTGTTCTGCGTTACCCTTAATCGGGTCCGCTGTAGCATCGCTCTGACCTCTCACAAATATGACCCCCATCATCCCCATGATCAATGTAAAACCTCCAAATAGTTGTAATCGAAACGTGAAGACTAGTCTCTTCAATAGCGTGTCCATTACCGGAAGTCGAAATGGGAAGAAATAATATCCAACGAAGAAATAAATAAGGATCGAAGAAATGATAACTTTCTTCCGGAACTTTATATCTGCCTTTAGTTTGTCTGACAATCCCTTTTGTGGCATATCCTCCTTGGAACCCATTTTATCTTTTTATCAATTTCTAAAAATAGAAAAAAAATAGATTATGGATATGCATTTACGATTTAAACTATTACATTGTGTACCTTCTTTTTTATCTATTTAGCTCGAGAGATATGATGGTTAAAGCGGTGAATATATTGTCCTTGCGGGGACCACATCCCCGTGTTAGACCATCACTTCAATAATTTAAAATGTCCCCTCTAAAATAAATATGTTATTGTGTAAATGATATCAAAACATCGATCAACACATTTCTATAAACATTAATGTTCCCAGTCGATTTCATAGAGGATAAGACAACATCCCATCAGGGGTCATATTCTGTTCAACTTTATCCTCCTTTACATCAGTTAAGACGCGTTTGTCCTACCTAGCTATATCAATTGAAAACGACACATCATTACAGCATGCATATATATGTAGATATGCTGCATGCTTTGGACAACCTGACTGCATTTCTCCCAAACTATGTCGTCCTTGTCTCAAGAAATGTGTAGGCAATCATTCAGCTGATTAAATGGTCACCGAACATGAACCTTACTGGAATGTCAAATCTTCTATGAATAATGGTGAGAATAATGGTATAAATTTTTTAATCAGATTTTGATACATGCTTAATTAACAATATTAGATATGCCTCGATTTTCCATCATTCTCATTTACTAATACACTGTCACGTGGAGGGCGAAATTTCGTATATTGACTCGAGGTTACCATTTTTAAAAGCATATTGACCTCGATGTTCCCATTTTTGGAAACACCGAGTCAATATTCCCTATTGTGACGTCACTCCCAAGTCGATATTGCGATTATGACGTCAAAATATCCCGACTCCGAGTTCTCCGGGAAGATGTAATCGAGCCAGTCTCCATGCATTTATATATTGTTATTATCCTATCTAATGTAAAAATTAAAGGAACTTTGTTTCGGTCCACATGGTGTTATATCGCCCTTGTAGAATTTAAAATAATGACCTCGGGCTACGCCTTCGGTCATTTTTTATTCTACTCGGGCGATAAAACACCATATGGAATTAAACAAAATTGATATTTATGCATGCAAACATTGACTTTTACCAACATGTCTTTTTATATTTTCATTTGAGAGAATATTTTACTGCTATGCAAATGCTTAAAAGGCAATTGTTTTGATTTATAGAACGTAAATATGTTTAAAAGATAATCCATGAATAGCAAAGAAAAAAATATATTTACATTACATTACATTACATTGAGAAGTCGTTAATGAAGTCGGGCATATCCCCAATTGATTCAGGAACCAAAATCATCGACCACTACACATAATGAGAACGACACACATACACTCTAATATATAACCACACAAAGTGACACACGACACAAACACACATAATCTTATCACTGGATACAGAAATAGTGGCGAGAAGTCCAATGTTTACATTCTATAGTCTCTATATAAACATACAGTACACATGGCAGCCATCACGACGTGAACAAATAAAGTTTAGACTTCATATTAAAAACACTTTTGTAGATAATAAATGTACTATATGTTCACAAAGACGTGTACAAGATCATTAATATAAAATTATGGTATTCGTAAGTATCCAATCAAACTGAACACGTTATAAGTATATGCAAATAGTGTATACCTGGGAATCGCTGCACAGGAGGACGATGTCGTCTGCTAAGCGCGCGTGTGATCTGGATGCTAGTGTTCAGGATCGTGAACCCTCAATGTGTACTGAAATGTTTTCAAACGGGTGTATAAAAAGAATGTGTGAATTTCAAGGACTGTGTCGATTTCAATTTCTGAAAAGAGCTTGTACGTTTTCTTTGTCACAAGAAAGGGTCAATGTATAAGACGGTGCCTGATATAAGTGGTTTTATAAAAACTAGACTCATCTTATGTCATATAGACACTGTTTACATACGGGAGTAGGTAGACAATATGATTGTCTGGGCGTTCTATATCCTGACACCAAATGCTTCTATGACCTACTTTATACAAATCGTACGTGAGAGTTATTGGGTATACGTGTAGACAACTTTTACACTGCTTGTTATTTTTACTTTATTGGTTCGCAATTTGACGTTATCGTCAGTTAACTATCAGGTGTTTTTAGGTTCAACACGATCTATTTGCATTTATTCTGAAACTGATTGTATTATGTTTCATTTCACATGAACTAGTGTCACCATCAAATATTTTTTGTTTAAATGAATTCTTTTAGTTATCCTGGGCCCGGCACCATGAAGCTATTCTCAGACAGATTTTTTACTCAAATATATGATTTTACATAGGCTTCAGTAAAAAAATCTGTCTGAGGAAGTTTTATGGTGCCGGGCGCAGGTCTTTATCTCCAAACAAAGAACCACACATTGTTAGTTTTTGTGCAAGATGAAAAACCTTGTACATACACCAAACATCGATCCAAGTCCCTTATTAGTATTAAATTGAGAAATCGTAGAACATTTATATACTGTATAGGAATAGTTGCTGATATTTGCGGGAATTTAAATTTCGCTAAATTCGCGGGATCCAATCCAATTTGCAAATCTTAATACCTCCTGAAATTAATCAAAATTATGATTTTCGTATCAAAGTCTATGGTATGAATATGTGTTTAACGGCTACGCAGATAATTTGCGAAAATAAGGCCTCGCGAATAAGTTCCAAAATCGTGAAATTTTACACCCGCGAAATTTAACTACGTAGTACATACACTTATAACAGTCAAATGTTGCTTCACTGATAAAAAAAAATCCTAAAATTGCTCATAGTCTTGTCCTTGTCTGGAAATGATTGAAGATTTATATTTGTATCACCTTAAATATATGTATGATGTATGAAGGTGCTTACTATACACAATTGAGAGTGCATGCGTATATATGTATGATGATAACTGTATGATACATTTACTTTGTTATGTTTAAGATATCAGTATATGTCAGCATGCTTTATTATGGTGATGTCAATTAAGTGTGAACATAAATTTCGTTTTGATGGAATTGTGTAGAAATATACCTTGAGATAAATGTCAAAGGCCATACCCCGGTCCATATACCAGCATGCAGTATGTACAGTACGTGAATGTAGCAAGGGTTGGAAAAAACGTCGGGATAAACCCATACATTCTTATCATAGGTTGAATTTGATAGGCGATTTTGTAGATTATTCTTGCGATAACAAAAAGAACCACGAGTAATGGAATAACTTTCATCGACTCTTGAGTGAGGTAGGTACACAAAATAAATTGTCCGATGAAATGAAAGATGAGCTGTTCCAATGTGTTCTGTAGAATGTTCCTCGGAAGTTGTGTCAGGTGTTCCGCATTTCCATTCACAGGATCAGCTGTTGCCTCGCTTTTGAACTCGAACGACCATGACCCCTACCATCCCAATCAGCAAAGTCATTCCTCCAAATATTTGCCACCGCAACGTGATCATAACCTTGTCAATCACTGTATCCATCACGGGTTGATTGAAGGGGAAGAAATCATATCCGACAATAAAATAGACGATGGTTGTCGTAATGGAAACCTTAAACCGGAAGTTGTTAATAACCAATTTGTTGGGTGATGTCGTTGCTGTTTTCGCAATTGACTAATACTACCATTTGTATGAATATGATCTGGCTGGCTTGGTACAAGTTTTTTTTTTTTTTTTTTTTTTTTTTTTTTTTTTATCTATTTCATCTTGATAAATGTCATAATACTGTATAAATCTGAGCTTCACTATATATTTGGAGTAATCTCTGTGATATGTCTAATGCTAACGGAATCAAACCTTCCAATCCATGCAAACAAAGTGTGATCACCAAATGCAATAAAGATTTATCGGGGGGTCAAGGCTAACTTCATTGATGAGGTATCAATATGTACAAAAGAAAATTATTTTTATTCAGGTACTTTATTTTAGCCTTTGAATTTAAAATACAGATATTCACACACGCAACATATTGCATACATGAAAAGTTGCCTTTAATTGATTAATCTATTCTAAATGTTGATCTAAGCAGTCAACTAGTCTGACTCACACTTGTATGTGTACTTTTGACATATATATGATCATGTTGTATATATAACCGATAATCTTCACTATATATATAGCGTATACATTGCACATAACATACTAATGAAATTATACTGTAAACATAACAAAATGCCAACCAGTTATATTTATAGATCACTCCGATTACCTAATGTTAAGAAATAATTAATAAAACACCATTGTTCATCAATCTTAAATGTCAGACAAATATCTGTTGACAGCAAAAAGACAAACCTGCATATTTTTTTTATTCGAGCTCTCCTCGATTTGGTCCTCTATCGACCCTGATGACCTTGTAATACTGTAGATGACGGTTTGTTAATAACAGGACTATGCTTTATATATATATTTTTCGGAATGTCCATGAAACGGAACATAGTTCTATAGATTGCTGCACTTTTGATGCTTTATTTGGAGCTGAAAATCTCAACCGACAATAAATAGAACATTACACCTGTTTGTTTGTTTGTTTGATTGATTAATTGATGTCCTATTAACATCCAGGGTCATGTAAGGACGTTCTCCCATGTATACGATGTGTTACGTGTATGTTGTGCAGGTGTGTTTTGGGAGACTGTGATACCTTCTTGTTGTGTCTGCTCGTATAGTGGAACTTTCCCCCTAAGAAAAACAGCAACAATGATAGTAATACATCATTTGGAGCTTGTATTATAAACTCACATGAAACAGTAATGAACCACAATGGTGCATTGATGTATATGCCCCGACCTTGCAATAAGGGAGGGGGAAGCGATTCCGATAGTGATAACTCATTTGGAGCTGGTTTTATCAACCCACATGAATCAGAAGTAACCCACAGTGCATTGATGGATCTACCCCGACCTTTATATACATTATAATGTAAGTTAGGAGACATATACCTGTATATTACTTTACTTTTCGTATCAGAGAATTTACTAAAAAAATAGAACACACAGGGATTTCGAACTACTAGGCCTAGTTCTTTGTTGTTAAAACACATATGTTTATTTATATATATAGAAAGCAAAATGTAATTCACAGTCATTATTCATAATATGCATTGATATATATATATGATTGCAAGATATTTTGATATTCATTGAGTTCGACTGAAAACAAGATTTTACTTGGTATATCCAAGTATATGATATTCACCATCTTTATAACAAAGATTAACGGAAAAAAACATTGTTAATTTTGAGTAATTTAATCTATTTCCCGAGACCATAACCAGCTCCGTAAAACACAAAGCAATACAGACAGTATATACACGTAGCCAGAGTTGGTATCATTGTAGAGGAAAATCTATGTACCCTCATCATGGGCTCTATCTCATAGCAAATCTTGAAGACAACTCGAGCCACAACAAATAGTACCACTAGTAATGGTATAATCTTCATTGTCATGAAAACGAGTCTGTCTAGGACGAAATCCATTACCGGAAGTTGAAATGGGTAGAATGTGTATCCAAGGAAGAAGTAAAGGGTAGATAACCCAACACCAGTTCCTACGCTGAAGTAAAACTCCGAGGATCGTTTTGAGGTCCAGTCGGAAGCCACCATAACTACTGAATGATTGCTACAAAGATAAAATACTATCTTCAACAATATAGCAAAAACATCTTATTTGGTTCTAAAATGAATCAACAAATGGACTTGAAATTACTTGACATGAATTGAAAATAGATTGATTCTTTAAACATTACAATGCCAGCAGGATAAAATATGCCTAAATGTGACAATCTCTCCCCTGGTTCATTACGGTCCCCACATTCACAAATGCGAAATTTGGGGACACCAATTCACGCTTGGATTGAAATAGTGCATGCGTACGTATTATTTCATTAACTTGAATGCATGTAGCTTTCTGGCTACGCTACTAGAATTGTCTTCCTTTTTTTTTCCTAAACTCACAAACAGACAAGTTTATAATCAATAACCACTGGAAGTCCCTTCAGTGACGTACACAAGTGGTTTGATTTAAATTATAAATAAACACTTTCACTTTTGCCCTGATCTTACGTACACTACATGTAATTATGATATTATTGCACCACGCTTATTCTAATTTCCTAAAACATAATGTAATATTTTGTCAGTCTTACCGTCAAACTTTCAAACTTTCAAACTTTATTAGTCTCTTTACAAAATACATTGTGTAGAGAAACATATTTACAACAGTCAAGAAATGCAACATAGAAGGAGGACAAATTATATGACATTTTTAGACAAAACTTTGATAAATTTACCTAAATTTCTCATTGTTTGTATATTCTTTGAGTTCAGAAGCTGTGAAATTTTTATGATATTTGGTCTTGTGTAATAGTACTCATTAACATATAATTTCCTTTCAAAAACGGACACTTTAATAAATAATGGAATTCATCACCAATATCATTGGTGTCACAATAAGTACAAATTATATCTTGATAATTCATATTAATCCATCTACCAGACTCCACAATGAATTTATGATTACTTGTTTACACATTAAAATTATTTCATTATCATTTAATATATCAAAATATTTTTCAAAATTACATTCGTTTTTGTAAATTCTATAGCAAATTACAAAAAAATGCCATTATTCCATTTTTGTAAAAAATGGTCACATAATATTTGCTTGAGTTTTAACCCATTTTGGATTCAAATTGTGTTGGAACTGAGAGTGCCATATATACATCAGACCAAATTCGTTTAAAATATTTTGTACAAAAGTTAAGTATGGAACTTCTCTGTTTTCACTTACAAAAACATGATATAACATATTATACACCACAACATTTAATTTAATTTCTTTAGATAGAAGCATATTTGACCAATAATTAATCATCTTTATTTTAATGTCAATTGACCGATCGCCAGGTTTAATATAGCCACGCCTCTCGCTCACAAACGCATGTGTTTCTATTCAATGTCGGAGCAAACATCGTAGCGCACACAATACAAAATGCAAAGTCACGTGCGGTTTGATTGACAGCTGGCGATCTGTCAATTATAAGTGGTCTAGTACCCAGTTCGCCATATACCATGTAACTTGGTGTACTTTTTTTTAAACCCAATAGCAGTTTACATAATTTTAAATAAACGCGCTCAATTGTTTGTACATTTGTAAAATCCCATATCTCACAACCGTATAACTTAACTGGTTTAACTATTTTTTCAAATAGTTCAAATAGTTCAAAGATACATCTTACCGATAAATTCAATGTTCTGTCTTTCCTCAAGATATCGTACATAGCAATCGATGTTTTTTTAATAGTCTGACTCTTTGCATCATTGAATGAAGATGTCTTTGAAAATACTGTTCCTAAATAGTTAAATTTATTAACACATTCTATTACGTTATTATCAAATCTGAAAACATGTCTGTTAACAAATCTGCCTTTTGAAAACACCATACATTTGGTTTTATCACTATGTACTCTTAATTTCCAGCGAATACAGTATTCACTAAATACATCAAGCTGATTTTGAAGATCAGTAGGATTACCGGAAAATAAAATTGTGCCATCTGCATACAATAGAATAAAAAGCTTTATTGAAAAATCCTGATTAACGACCATTGAAGTTGATTTTAGATTAAATTCCTTGATACATATTATAAATGACCGTGTACATTTTACCATTCACATTAGTAATTAATAGCTTATTCCACAAACCTTTTCTCCATATTTTATCGAAAGCTTTCTCGAAGTCAATAAAAACGCAAAATTGCTTCTTTTTCAACGCAGAGTATCAAAATAAATCCTGAAGATGACTGGATTGTGTGTAGTATGTGCTTGATAAGTCACCTTTATCGACATAAGAAAGACTGCGCAACATTATGTATATTTAGCCTGAGGGTAAATAATTCGTATGGCTGTACAGTTATCAGTGTCATAGGGTATTTAAATTCTCTATCGGTTTATGAGACATAAGTGTATATAGCGCCTATACGTTTGACGAGATGCGACGTAATATTTGCGTTACCTGAGATGTTTACTCACTCGAGTCAAATCACATATCGCGACGTCATTAGTTTTTGTCAAATTGCGAACTACCGATTCCAGCCAATCAATCAGACTAGAAGAACAGATGGGCCGGGCCAGGGTAAATGATATTTTAGAGCTGAGATTGATCTATAATATGCCAAAGGTGTTCCAAAGAGAACACACTCATAATCAAATTAAAACTAATTATTAATGCGGGTCAAAGGTTCTAGCACATCCTAGCAATAAAGTTATTTACTTTTTTATCGATCTGTTGACCAGGGATTATTTGAGCAAACCATTTCTCAATCTTTCACGATCATAGCGAAATCGCAAAATTCATCATACCCGCAAAATAACTCTCTGTACGGTATATAATAAACAAGGTAATGTAAATGGCGTAACGTTTAAGCAACAGTACCGCACATGCATTTGAAAATGTAACATCTTGAGATTGCTTAATATATATATATATTCTCAAATTTCAATGCTATTTTGTCTGATATAATGATTAATACAGTCAAGCAAAATATCTTATGTAATGATAACTGCATTTAAGCAATATTTGGTTTAAAGTATGTTTCATTACCTCCGTTTAAATCCTCTGTTGATAATATGACACATACATACCTTTAAAAAAACAAAAACAAAAAAAAACAGCAAAACAAACACAGCATATAAAGCTTTATTAAACAACTAGAATAATGTATGAGCGTTGCTAACGCTATTTTATTGCAAAAACAAATTATTAAATCTAACGATTCAATTTTTGATCGGGCAGCAGTTTCCTTCGATTTTACTATGAGATTGTACAGGGGTGTAGAAGTCGTTAGTGATCGGAACCCGTGGGGTATCAAGGATGGCTGTATCTGTGTAACAGTTATACGAGACATTGCTGCTTAAGTGCGCTTCTACTAATGAAAGTAGTCGACCTGCTTACCATATCTATATGTCATGTGGAGTTAGTAATGCGATAAGGACACTCTACCGAACCCCTGGAGTGGACAGATCAGTGAGGAGCGTTTCGTCTTTTGTGTTTATTCCAAAAGGTAACATATGTTTAGCCCACATTATGGTATTTGATATGAAGAGTTCAGATACTCGCAATACTCCCAAAATTAGTGCTATGTCATACGTATTAGAGAGCAACCAACTAAATAATTTTATATAGACCACAGTGTTAGATTTTGTTAAAGATTTGTACTGTATTATTAAAACAAAGGAATATTAGTTAGCTATTGTGTTCTATAATTAAAGTCTAGGTTCTCATATATCACTAAATAGAAAACAAAAAGTTTGGGTCCTACTGCTCAAACTCCAACCAGGGTAGCTTTATTGAAATCAGACGCATTTTGCACTAAAAAATCCTGAAATTCTAATGCTTTTACCTATTCATTATCAAAGTTGATATTTTAAACCTAAATCTCAATATAAATTTCCAAATTCATATCATGGTTATCTAGGAATAATTGCCTGTCAGAAAACATTTTTACTTTTGAAATTCATAATTAGCCAGCCAATCAGCGGCCGGGTTAAAATTCTATCCTGGGCTCAATCTTGTATACACAGGGGCCATTTCGAAGGTCTTTTTTATTTAGTTTGTTGATCCCTATTATACCGATGGTATCAATTTGTTTTTATTAAAAAAAAAATTGAAAATAAGGAAATGGATCACTTGCGTCACAAATGACCTTAGCATACGTTATCATTGTTAGACTATTTTACTAGTCTATATTGTAAGATTAACAAGCTTGGTACTATCATTCGTTATCGTTGTTAGACTATTTTACTAGTATATATTGTTGATTAACAAGCTTGGTACTATCATCCGTTATCATGTAAGACTATTTTATTAGTATCCAGCTAGATTGATAGATTACAAGCTTGGTACTATCATCCGTTATCATGTAAGACTATTTTATTAGTATCCAGCTAGATTGATAGATTAACAAGCTTGGTACTATCATCCGTTATCATGTAAGACTATTTTATTAGTATCCAGCTAGATTGATAGATTAACAAGCTTGGTACTATCATCCGTTATCATGTAAGACTATTTTATTAGTATCTAGCTAGATTGATAGATTACAAGCTTAGTATTTTCATCCGTTATCATGTAAGACTATTTTATTAGTATCCAGCTAGATTGATAGATTAACAAGCTTGGTACTATCATCCGTTATCATGTAAGACTATTTTATTAGTATCTAGCTAGATTGATAGATTACAAGCTAAGTATTTTCATCAGTTATCATGTAAGACTATTTTATTAGTATCTAGTTAGATTGATAGATTACAAGCTTAGTATTTTCATCCGTTATCATGTAAGACTATTTTATTAGTATCTAGCTAGATTGATAGATTACAAGCTTAGTATTTTCATCCGTTATCATGTAAGACTATTTTATTAGTATCTAGCTAGATTGATAGATTACAAGCTTAGTATTTTCATCCGTTATCATGTAAGACTATTTTATTAGTATCTAGCTAGATTGATAGATTACAAGCTTAGTATTTTCATCCGTTATCATGTAAGACTATTTTATTAGTATCCAGCTAGATTGATAGATTAACAAGCTTGGTACTATCATCCGTTATCATTGTTAGACCATTTTACTAGTTTATGTTGTTAGATTTAGAAGCTTTGTTTACTAGTCTAGTTTGTTATAATAAGCTTAGTACTTACGTATGGTGTAAACTGTTAATCTATTTCACAAGTCTAGATAGTTAGATTAGCAAGAATAACCTCCGTTATCACTGTTAGAATCTTTAACTAGTCTAGTTTAACAATCTTGAAATTATCGTGGGAGGCTTGTCAATCACATGACAAAGTTATGTATTAACGACTAGAATATAACTATCGTATCTGATTCGTATACATTACGTTTCATTTGAAACGTATGGCCAGAATTCATATAAAAATGCAATCAATCTCGACTTCTGTGTTTTACAGAAAATAGTTTTGAAACATTAGCAAGGCAACGTGGTTTGTCGGTCAGTTTTTTTGACAAAAAAATGTTAACTCTCTTATGTTATATACTCCATCATGTTAGAAACATCAACAATGATACCAAAAATAGTTTACGTCGTTTACTTTCCCAGACCAATAGTAAAATCGCTTATTTTACAGAGACCACCATGTTGCGTACCATTCTGTTGGTATTCAGTATCGGTATCTTCTCGGTGCTGGCTTCAAATGAACTATGTCTTTGTACAAAAGCTGCGGTTACCTTACGGCAAACTCCGAATCCCATCGCTCCCACCATAGGAAAACTTGACGCGGGGATTTGTCTGCATGAGTCTGAATATACAAAGGAGGGTCAGTGGATTCGAGTAGATGGAGAGAAAGTTCAGGTATTAAGAGTGTAATACGAAGTTTACCTTAACTGACCACGTTCTATTTGAAAGGTACCGTTTGCCTAGTTATTAACGCAGGTCAACATTTTCCCGATTTTTGCTAAAAACGAGAAACTAAAAATTTATGCGAATTTTGAATGTTTTTGGCGTTCATGGTATAAAGAATTCAGTTATTTCTCAATAGTTACACTAAATATATACACTAAAAAGAAAGCAATTAAGCATTTCTGTGATAGGTACTTTTAGAATTCAAAACGGATTTCAAGGTGTGCTATATTAGCATGTGTATATATGAGGCTTCGGCCATTTAACTTCATTTCAGTACCGTAGACATGATCTTTGTACTTACTGTGATAATACTGTTTCTTTTTATTGTATGTACTATCATTTATCATTCGTCATTGTTTTTTATGAACAATTTTATCTTTATTCATTATAGTGTTATTAATTTTATTAACTAAAATATTTTGTATAGCTACTTATATTTTTATGTAATTTGTAACAAATACCTTTGCTAATCCTGAGGACCCTGAGGGAGATTAGCCGTTGACTAAATCAGGTTATTGTCCTCGGTAAATAAAGTTTATTATTATTATAACAAGCTAACCGATATCTACATAATATATAATTCATTTTTCGATTATGTGGACATGACGTACATAGCAACTATTTTACATAATGAATAACTTGCGTGCCCCTGTGTTTGGGCTGAGGTGACCAATATCATAACTTGTATACACGTTCCTTCCACATATTCATAGTTCTAAATATTACTGTCGAAGACAGATATATCTGGATCAAATATAGACCAAGATCGAATGTATCGTGGGTAGCGATAGGCCTAGGACGTCTCCTTGCAGGATGACGTCTCCTTGCAGGTGGTGTATGGGATTTGCAAATTAGTTTTAGTCTAGATGAATAAATGATTTGTTTTAATTATTGTTTAATGTAAATATTGAACGTTCTAGCCATATTTCAAGCATTTTAATGTTTTTTATCGATGCTGCTTTCGTTAGTCCGATGAAGTGAGATGAGGAAGTTTTGCCGAGTCATATCGGTTTTCCGTGTCGACACCAAAATAAAAATTGTATTGTAAGATACTAACCTGGATTCTGTTTATCCTGCAACAGTTTCATTATGCATACAGAAGACGGTATTCAAAACGAAAGCGATTTGCCTGTTATTTACACGATTTCGCACAAAGCGAAATGTTTCTTCGATGATCAAGAAAAGATGCATTTACTTAACCAAATGAGTGTGTAATCCTTTATACTACCGTGTGAAATATGTCAGCGACGTCATTCCGGTGCTTGTGACGTCACTGTTTGGCGGGACTAAATCACGTTTCATTCACATCTACTAAAAGTGACGTCACTGGAATATTCGGGATCAAATCATCAAATTTAGAAATTTAATTAAACGAAAGAAATTAAACATTTATTTACTGATATCGTAAAATTTTCCAATCACAACTGTTACAGGAAATTCTTGTTATCTGGTATCGAGTTCTATGCCTGACTAATGTCGATATAAGTGCTGAAAATACATTGTTTCTTGATATTGTTCCGCTTCCTTTGTTGACTTTAAATTCGTAAAATGCACTAAAAACCTCGGAGGCCGTCAGAACGCTTGTTATCAACGGAAATAAACACCGTAGTGATAAATTTTCTCTAAAAGTAAGTAAAGTAAACATCAGTTTTGCTGGAATACTAAGAAATTAATTCTGATTTCAGAACAGTTGGAATTATGGAGATATCTCTAACAGTATCTTTAATATAATTTTAGGCAAAGCCTATCTGAGAGTGCAGCAGTTAATCAATTCTATCGTTTGTTGTGTTTAATGTATAACTAAATAGAAATATGCCAGGTAAATAAAGGATTTCCAACTGCGAAAGAGTAATCTCCCCTGACCCATCAGTCTTATCGATGTTGTCATGTGTTTTTTTTTTTTTTTTTTTTTTTTTTTTGCCAATTGTGTGCGCTGACTAACTGTACTGCTAGAAACCATATATAGAATTATTAATTATTAGAATCATAGCTTTGCTGAATTACTGGCATTGAGTTTATAACAAGAAAAACAATTTTGAACAAAGGATTTTTCTACTTTCACTTTCTGCAAAAATACGTGACTGCGGCTACAAATATATCTGAGCGTTATTGTCCGTTGCCAGGTGGAAAATTCCGAAGCAACTGCTCACGTAAAACGGCTTTTAAGTTAAGATATAGGGCAAAGTGTAATTGTTAGATTCAGGTAAGAATGAATTGGAAGGTTTATCTTTCACTGATGTTTTCATTTTGAATTTTTCCAAGCTGTCTTGCGCGATGCTGGATCTTGTGTTGACTTCCTGTTTCCGGTTTTTTGAGAAAATTTACCAACTCTACATATATTGGATGATTTACATAGAATAACGTTACCGAGACACCTCTATCACAAGAGTTCGCTGCGCTCTCTTTTATTATTTTAATAATATTATGTAAATTGATTATTATTATTTCGCGGATCCGATTTTCGCAATTATAGCAACGACCTTCAAAACCGCAAAAATATCATCCCATGATAATATACGGCTGTACGGTAGTTTTATATACAGAAAATTACAAATAATTATGATAAATATACACTACCCTACACAATTTCTGTTACGCATTGTTTTTTTAAATGTGTTTATAAAAAGATAAAAACATGTATATGTACTCTTGTTATCATTAGGATATATTCTTTCTTAACTTATATAGCTTATTTTTAAATACATTAACTGTTTTCCATAAGGTTTATCAAAAAGGATTTGTCAGTAAACTTTAAGATATGTAATTTTTGAACAGCAGATCATAAATATATAACAACCTTAGTTTCTGCTCCCCCTTTTATTTCCAGCCAGGCTACCTACTGCACTCCGACAACGTCCATGACCAATATTGTCCGGGTAAAAAAGTATACAAGAACGTTTTCGGGGGAAATTTTAAAAATGGCATAGTGATTGACCACCTCAACAGTTGGTTAACACATCAATCAATATTTACTCAGTCGATAATTTTTCTTTGGTCAATAAAAAGATGCATCGACCTCATCAAAATGCTACAATTGTATATTATTGTAAACAATAAGTAAAATCGAGGTAAAATTACTGCCTTATTAGTATCACACTGATATGTTCTAATTAAATTAAAAACATTATCCTCAATATTTTGTGGGATTGATGAAATGATAGACAACGAACGGATGGACATAATTTAGCGTCTATGAAAAATGACATCATAAAACCAAAATATAACGCTTATAAACAACTAACAAAGTATTTCTATCACAGATGATACTTCGAAACGGTCTGTCTATGACCAACTATATTGCTCACGCGAGTGCCAGAGCCCGGAGTGCTGTACTAGTATTGTCGATATGCACGAGCTGCACTATCACGGAAGTAAGAACAATTATTTCTCTGACTAGTTACCATAGTAGTTCGCTTGATTCTGTTCACGGAAAAATAAACATAATTATAATCCATTCTCTAATTGTTACTTAAAGATGCTCCACCGCCGACAGAGAAAAAATGGCATTCGTTATTAGAACAATAATTGGTGTTTAATATTGTACATACATGTCTAATTAACACGAAAAATAACTTAAGATAATTTATTTTGACTTTGATGCATGCACAATCAGTACTTCATTCCATATAGGATATAGTGCCACAGATTTTTTTCGGGATGCAATTCATTATTTTTTACATTTTCAATTGAATAAAAATTGGAAGCTCAAACTTTTCAATGGTGGTACTTGTGTTAATTAAGTAACTTTTGTAACTGAAGAAAAAATTGAAATCGTCTGCTCCTGTTTTTGATAGTGAAAAAAATACGAATTGTCAGCGGCGGAGCATCTTTAAGTGATTCGCTTGTATTCAAGTCACTGAGGTCATTGACGTTCAAAAAAGATGTTTTCCATTATTTTATAAAATTATCCAAAAAACCTATGAACGCCATTTTGAAAAATCACTTGAATTACTTTTCTCGTTTTCTCGCGTTTGTTATCTCGGTGAGATAAAGATAAAATAAATTTTCTGTTTTTGTGGACCGTACGAATTATTTCTGACATCAATTTTTAGCGATCGAAACATTATTTTTTCCCGATGAAGTTATTGCGTCATAACCTATACCTACTCTGTAATATAAAACGACAGAATATGTAATTTCATCAGATTTGGTTTAATGTATTGATAAATGAATGCAAACTTAGATAGATAAATAGATCTCAGTTGAAATTCATAACAGCTGATCACTTGTGTTATTCTATGACTCAATTTATGTGCAAACTAGGTCAGATTAGATATTTGTTTTATTGTTGAAACGAATTTGGCTGTAAAACTAATATATTTTATTTTCACAGTACATTGTAGTTATTCTTGCGTCCTTCATAATTGCTGTAATGGTGAGTTGTCACCCAAGATGATACCGAAAGTTATCGTTTATGTAAATTATTTTTTTAAATATTCGTATATTGTATATCTTATTCAATTAATGTATTGTTTATCAATTACTAGATTAAAATATTTATATCGAAATATGCAGCACATTGTATATCCTTTCGACGGCCGGCAGGATTCGAATCTGACTCAATTTTGAGAGTAGATTATTACAAATGCCATTTATGAAATCAGTTTGAATCTTGATTTCGGTTTGATGCCTTTTTCACGATAATAACAAACAATACACACCGCAAACAAGCAAAAACAGTCACCGGAAGTCCTATAAAGGTCACCACGCACGGGACATGGGAGGCAGAAATCTTCGCGTGGGACTTTTTTTTATTCGGTGCTATTTTCCCCTTTCGTTTCCCTTTCTCTCTATTCTCTCCTACTTTGATATCTCTTCTATCGTTTAAGACCATCTTCATATCTGTATCTTGATAATTAAGCTCACAACGACAGGTTTCCGGGCACACACTAAACTCCTTATTTCAGACCTCAATTTCTGACTTATTTGGGCATGTTCAAAGGTGATTTGTGACGTCACTAATGCAATGACCTAATCGATATTGACATGTTATATAGTGATGAACATCTCCTTTTCAAAAAACTTGTATTTAGTTTTCAAGGGTCTCGGTGGGGCTCCAGAAGGGTGCATGAAACAGGGCAAATGCATAATTACGCATAAATACGTTACGGCCGTCCAAACGATATCAAATTATGTATTGTATATAAAATGAAACATTGTATATCAAATAATGCATATGGAAATACTTTATAAATTAAATGCTGTTAACGAACTTTCGTGTTTACAATAATGTATGTGTAACAACAATACAGATTCATATTGATTATCAGACCACATGCTTTTATTTCTATATAAACAGATTTGATTTTTGTTTTTGTTGTCGTAACTCGTTGGTTTTGAATATGTGAAATATACGACTTGATAGTCAGTCATGAACATCTTTAGCCCGATTTACTTTGGTCCTGACACCAGACTTAGGCATTATAACAGATAGATATCTAGATGTCTGGTGTAGGGCCCGAGCGCAGTGCTATATCAAAAGGTGGAACTCGTTGACACCGTTTGGTATCGTGCCAGGTCATCTCCAATTCAGACTGACCTCCGAGAAGTCCCACTTACCTTGGTCTATTCAACAAATGAATATATTATCTACCCAAATATAGTAATCCGTCGAGATTAGAGGCGATTTGCATACTATAAGAAAATGGCGACGACGAGGAGGAAGATTTAAAGTTGCGAAAAGGAAACTACTGTATTGACATAATATAACGTGCATGCATGATAAAATGGATTGCTATGGATAGATAAATTATTCATTTGTTGAAAAGACCAAGTTAAGTGACGCTTCTCAGTGGTAATGTTTTGTAAGCAGTCTCAATCAGAGATGACCTGGCCCTATACCAAACGCTGTCGGCGAATTCCACCTTTTGATATAGCACTGCGCTTTGGCCCTACACCAGACAACTATCTGTCATAATGTCTAAGTCTGGTGTCAGGGCCAGAGTATCTCGGGCTAGTTCATCTTAAATATATCATTGGTAATGAAATTGAATCCACTGAAAAGTCATTGATATGCTGTAGCCAGGACATATTAGTTCTAACCCGACTGTACATGAAATACAGGTACGCAGACTTCAGTTCCTGTGTGGTCCAGTTGGAGTAGTTGCAGTGTGACGTGTGGCCGGGGCATGCAGTCCCGTCACTGCCTACAGAACTGCCAACACAGTCATGAACAGCGTGTCTGTCAGAACTCCCCTTGTCCAAGTAAGAGGTTTAGCTAACGTACGTACGGTGACGTAGTATATTTATTTAAATTGCCAGAATCTGAAGTACCTACTTAAATATAAATTGCCAAGATATTCATTTGTACAAATGTGCATGCTGAAAGTAATTCAAATTATATTTTAGCTATTCTTTTATATGTATTATATTTACCAACATTGTGTCTGCAATAATATATTCGAATTAATGTTGACCATTAACGGTACTATATGTCGTAATATTTTAGCTATTCTTTTATATGTATTATATTTACCAACATTGTGTCTGCTATAATATATTCGAATTAATGTTGACCATTGACGGTAATATATGTTTTGATACACAGCAACAACCCCTACATCTTCTCATATCTGCGATAAAGAATCGGTGGTCCAGGCACTCGCTTTCACTGTACCCGAAAATTGTACTACAACTGGACACCAAGACTATACTCCATTTCTTGTTCACCATTGCAGTGCTCCGTCGTTAGCAGCGAGTTTACAAAAGGGCGTACGTGTAGGTAACACATTTGACCACTTTGTTCATTCAAGATTGTTGCTATGATCGTTACTACATTGTGGATTTCTTTTGTTTCGTTGCTGTTGTCGTTGTTCTTGTTTTCAAATATACCAAAAGTCAAATTATTGCGTTTTGTCAAAAGAAATTCTTCAAAATATTCTAATGATTTTCTTTGCTAAAAGATTAAATATTCTTAATACTTAATCATTTTAGAATATAAATATTTGGAAATAATATTTACAGTATAATTATTATACATATTATATACAGATACTAATTTTTTTCCATCCTTAGTATAATAAATACTATTGAAATAAATTATACCAAGGATCTTATATTGATTGGTTTAATTTTGAATTGTTGTAGGTCAGGTATATATTTATTGGACATATGTATATTTCCTTTTTACTTTCAGTTTCGAGTTTGATCTATGTTAAACCAGAAGGGCAATATCAGGCTATGAACTCCAATTTGGTCAAGCGTATGAATATCTAAAGTTGCCGCCGCGTTACTGACAATGTATACAATGTATACTTACGCCTATACATAACGGTCAAATGATTTAAAAAGTGGTGTTAAAGTTTTTCGGTCTTTGAAATTTATCAGTAATATCGTGTTGACAAAATAACATGTATTGAAAAATATCATGGCATAGTTTGTAAAACGGATTGTATTGAACTATATTCAGAAGCTGATGCTATGATTTTCCGTTTATTGAATTTGTTGACGTCTGCACTAGCGCAAGCGGGAAATTTAAAAGATATACGTATATATTAACATTTCCGTTTTCGTTTTGCTATATACATGTAACCTTATCAACTGCGAAATCGTTTACTCTTGCGTAAATGCAATGGTTGACACGCAAGAATACACAAACCGGAACACTGACTTCCACAAGTAGTGTGAATGCGCATCCGATTAAGCCTTTTGTATCTGTATGAAAAATCTTCAATATATTGCATGTATGAATGTAATGTAAATCTTAAATTATATATCAGCAAATAAAAAATCTAAAAAATATTGTATAAGTGTGATGAAAAAAAAAAAAGTTAATGTGGAACTATATTTTGTGTCCTCTCTGAATTTGACAACATTTCCCGCCAAATTAAAGCCAGCTGTTCCGGGATTCCATCAATTGACCGGCAGTTCCAACAATCGTATAACATTGAAAAAGCAGAGTTATATTTTATCTGAACACTTTATTTAAATGAAATGGTCGGTCGAAATGTAAATATAACGCGCGTCATTTAATATATCTGTACAAAAATGCAGTTACACACCAGTAAACAACAAACAATAAAAATCATTCCTTAAGAAGTTTTTAATTAAAATGATCACAATCGAAATATAAGTAAGAAACTGTTACCAGATCGGACATACAATTGATATGAATCCCATCCGTCAGAAAGGTAAGTATTCATGGCGCCATAACGGGTTCCAATCTATCTATCTTTCTTCCTGACGGGCTTCATATCAACTCTATGTAAAATCTGGTAACAGTTTATTGCTTAAATGAATTCACGAAATTACGCCAAGTTGCCTTTACACACTACGACAAACTAAAGCAATATCATGTGCATTTGTTGTTTGAAGTTTATGGCTGTGTGTATAATGCAACAGAATATTCTTTTCTTCAAGATGGTAACTGATTCACACAACCACAACATTCTTTTAGCAGCAATTGTTACCCCTACACCGTAACGTTTGCAGATCAGCAATGTACCATGTTTTTCACAATTTGTTACAGATTTAATGCTTCATATAGACACAACAAAAAGATGCCACAGTCCACAGGTTTAAGACGCGCGCAAAAAAAAAATAAATACTAAAAATACTGAAAGGTTGTTTACTTAGCCCTGTATCCAATTTCCAGAAAATGGGGTAATTAATTTTAAAATGCTCTGAACACCACAAAAATCATCCGATCTGAATATTGTTTAGCTTTCATTGAAGACAATCCCTTACTGGTCACTATGGTATATGATATGATGGGATTATGGGCGAATTTTATTTCATATCGAAAGTTGAACTACGAGGATTCGTGTAAAAATCGGAAAAGTACACGCTACATCCCCAGGTCACGATTCCCTAATGAGCACAGACCGACTAAAATCGCCATCTATTCAACGAATGCATCCCTGAAGTGCAGATCCTCAATATAAACTCACTTACTTATAAAAATTGCACATAAGTATCCCTTAGCGATCCCCACGCTCCATTTATTGTCATGCAGAACAGATGATCACCGATCTCGGCCTTTATGTGTCTGTCGTCTCCGATTTGTTATAAGCTCTCTGATTGGTCCACTCGCTCCTAGGAGTCAATCAGAGAGATTGTATCGAATCGGAGACGATAGACAAAAAATGGCCGATATCGGTGATCATCTGTTCTGCATGACAATAAATGGAGCGTGGGGATCACACATTCATATAGCATACGTGGGAGGTCATTCTTAAATGACCCTTGACTGTTAATAGAACGTTAATATTATTAGCCACATGGGGTTTTTCTTTATATGTATTTTTCTCTATATATGTTAATACCGTGTCAAGGTCTATAACTCAGTCGTCGGTCATATACCATTTCCCAATTTCAGAAAAAAAATATGATTATTAACAAACTTTTTAAGACGTGACAATGGGAATATTCTCAATCGAAAAACATTTTTTTTTTCAATCGGAAATTTCATAGGACCGAATTGGGCAAATGGACGGTATTTAGCCATAATAGTCACGGGGTGTTTACAGGGGAACGTCACGTTGTCCCAGGTGTTGAAATTTGTCTGTTTCCGATGTTTCAGGATACATAGTGACATTAATACGGTATTACATATATTACATCATATACCAAATTAAAGATAAATTATATGTCTATCGATTGATCACCATTGCCACATCGTGTACCGCTTGTTTTTTAATATTTTTTTTTCTTAAATTGTGTAGGTAGTGGTATATGACCGACCGAGTTATAGACCTTGATAGAGTGGAACGTAATACATATATACTGTCAGAGAAAAATATAACTATAGAGCAGAACACATGTGAATCAACCAATGACATTGAGTGTTACTGTGTTGTAGATATATAAACACTGTGACACGGTACCTTTGTATACACCCGTAGCCATTTTCCATAACCACCACCATAACTTGATTGCTGGAGTCTTTATCGGATGCGAGGCTAATGGAGATTTGAAGGTAATAAACGTTTTACTTTATCGTTCTTTCTGATATATCAGAGTTGCCTCCCATCGTTTCAACACAGACATTACATGACTGACGAGTGAAACAAATGATAATAATAATATTTTTTATTTAAGCATGGTAACATATTTAGACAATGTCTAGTTTACAACATGTCCCTGCATCAATATATTTACACAAGTATGACATGATTAAACTAACAATATAATATAACAATGCAATAAATATATAAATATGTACTAAAAATATCGGTGTTATGATAGTAATCACAGATATAGCTGTATATTCTATTTATAATCACAAATGACATACGAGGCATTTTGAAATTAAAACTATATTAGTTGTAGTGATTTATGAAATATTTGGTATACATATAGCTAAGATTTTATGAAGTAATGCTGCAGGTATCTAGTTTTAAAACCCCGCATCTAACTGAGTCTCTTATAGTATAACTAGTTTTGTTCCATAAAATTGAACATGTGTATACAAATGAACGTTTGAAATAGTTTTTTTTCTGGTTGTCGGAACATACAATTTGTTTGATATTGAAGCTCTACTTGTTTTTTTTTTTTTTTTTTTTTTTTTTTTTTGTTAACTCAAGAAAACATTTTTTGTTAAACAAAGACAAATAGCTTGTATATGTCACAATAAATATCAGTGAGATTATGTATTACTTGATAATCAAATTTTTTATACTCATATTAAAATAATGATGTAAATGAATTTTAACGAAAAGATTGTTTGCAGATTTAATTTACATTAAGCATTAAGAAAATTACGCTTTTACTTTAAATGGTGATTCCAGTGAGAGAACAATAAAATATGCACTAAAATATAAATATCTGTTCTATAAGCACATGTTTATATTATCATTAGATTAGATGCACTATTCTGATTTTATCTTTTTCATGAAGGCTATAGTCGCCTAATATATTTACGTTATAATACCATGAACGCAATTTAACCTTTGTATGAATTGGTATTATCTCCCTATATCACGATGAAAATATCGCGATCTTTAAATCAAACTAATATACGAAGAAAATGTAAAGTTATAAAAAGCTTTCATTGCATATGATTGAAGCCTTCACTGCTAAAATCTTAAAAAAGGACAAATTTTTTGTCGCGTTTGAATTCTTGCTTACACCTTTATGAAATGTCTGACGAATATTACCTTTCATGTCCACAGTTCATCATGGGCAGATGCAGTGAGGAACCACAAATAATGCATATTCGACCCAGCGATAGTCAGTACGAATTTATTTACGAATTAAAATGGTAACATTAAAGTAAGATTCAGAAAATCAGGTGTTTCTTGTCTTTGTATTTTTATTCACTATGTGCATTTACCCGTGTGAGGAAGGTTCTGGTTTCCGTTCCTTTGTTGCTAAAATATGTAACCGTATGTACTATTACCAGTTGGGGTTTTTTACAATATCAAATAAAACATTTTTTTTTATTAATGCAAAGCACCATACAGATGATAATTATATCTAATGACCAAACATGCAAGTGACATGTTATCACTTGATATATGGATCCGTCGATCCACTTCTTACATTCGTTTTAACATATCCTAGATGTGTATTTTATATTGATTTATTCAAACATGCATTTAATTTCACCCTTGCTAGATGTAACACATTATGTTTTTTCCAAAATGAATCACCCTGTCAAAGTAAAATTGCAGAATGAATTTGCATTTTGGTCCTATTCTTATTGCACAATGCACTGAATATGTTTCATTATGCATAATAAAAAGATATTCAGCTAAATTTACATAAAAATAATGTGATAGTGTAATCGGTTTCATCCACCTATAATGGTGGTTGTGCTCCTGCTTTACGCTCGGTATGATACAACCATTCTACCAAACCATGACCATAGAAACAAATAATGGATCTAAATTTGAGTCAGAGTTGACTGCTTCCGGTTAAGTATCCATTATGATGGCATTATTTTTTTAGTAAAATTCACATCGTTTTCTCTGACAGATGTACCGTTGCACTGGCAAACATAACGTCACAACAAATACCTTACCGCAAGGGCAGATAACTCTGTTATGTGCAAATACAATATAGTACGATTACATATGGCCTCCAAGCTGCGGTGAATACGCAAATAGGTCTTGTTTCCCTACTCAAACTTGTTGAGAAGACGTTGTATCAGATCATGTTATTTTACACATCTCTCATTAGACCTTGCCTAAACAAACTTCGTCCAGATATGTCTAATTAATGAATGTGGTTTTTAAAAAATAATCCAAAGATATGTTGACCCAACGCACAAAGGCAAAATGAAAATGATATGTAGAACTCGTCATGATAGGATATCATTAGCATGATAATGCAAGTTAAACAACCGGTCAGGAACTGATTGTCATTTTTGTTAAGGTCATCTAGTTACCAGTTTTTGAATAGGTTGGTATAAAAGGTCGCGCTTCCTTGCAACACTCTTAAAACGTTTAAAACTCTTCGGGTACCTCCCCGATGCTGTTTGAGAGCCGGTCGGCCATGTCTTGTGTCCGACAGAGGCCCAGACCAAAATGGCTAAACCTCATGCCGAAAGTATATCTATCCTAAGCCTAATTGGAAGGGGTTGTGACCAAATCATTAACTAAATAAAATGTCATCCCAAAATTTCTAACCTCTTATTAAAGAGTCTTCTCTTACTCATGTCTTATTGGTAAACGTTGAAAAGACTGTTTGAAATCGGGATGTTATTGACATTAATTTTCTTTTTTTTTCTTTTAGAATCACTTGCTTCGGAAAAAAAGTTTATTTTGGTTGTACAATGGTTAATTTAAGTAACCATCTAGATAGTAGGAAACTGTTTGGCTCAATTTCTCGAACTTTTGAACGAAGACACACATCAACAGTTTTAAAAGAAAGAAAGTTAACCACACGGGACATATTGGTTGTAAAGAATTTCTGAAAAGATGGCGATGAGATCGAAAACTAAATTAATGAAATAAAGAAAAAAATCAGTGACGTTAACGTACAAAATTCACTGCGCAAATCAAGTGAATGTAAACAAAAATTGGAGATCAAAACGTTGGCGAAAGATAGGATAGATTGTTCCAATTTCAAATCTAATAAATGTCTTACGTGCAGATTAAATCCAAGAAAAAGGATGGATACATGTATGTATGCTGTGTCCGATACCTTATAAAATAATTTATATCATTAATTGAAAAAAAGTATGTCGAATAAAATTACTTTTAGAAATCAATTTCTCTGTATTTTTCACCGGCCCGGTCGAACTTAGTCGTGTGCGATAACGTAAAGCCTGAACCTTTCATGACATCCCGCAATACACTGCGCAAATCAAGTGAACGTTAACAAAATTACAGGTCAAGCGGAGGCGAAAGAGAGGACAGATATAGTTTAATATTAATTTCAATAAATCCTTTCTGCGAAATTAACACCACGATAAAAATAATATCATGAGATCGGCTTAGCGATCCATCTGACATATTTGAGGACTTAAATTGTCCCCCTGCAATTCCGGGGACGACCTTCCTGTCTTAGTCTGCACAGTATAATCAAATTATGTTTTAGCATTATCGAAGTGTGACTGCACTAACTGAAGAATAGACAAGCTCTTCTTGTCGCTTGTAATATTGTAATCCTTCGGTAGACGACATACAAGGAATATCGTCACCGACACCAAAGTTCAAGGTAGTTTATTAGATCGAGTCTGTTGCTTATCATTCCACTACGAAACTAATATAAATGCATTGTTAGGCGCACAAAAATTGGTTTGGAAACGTATCCATGTTATGTTTAACTCTATTTCGTTCCATTATATTTTAGTCTTTCGCTTTATGAGTCGGGAAACAAGTTTTGGTATTTTGTAAAAGCTTAAAAATTTAATTGAATAGCTTCAATATGGGTAATATTAATTTATGCTAGTTTTAAAGTTACATGTGCTGTATTGTTCACACTCACGAATCAAGAAGAGCTTTTAATATATTGTCCACAATCAAAAGATACCAATATTTTGAGAATTGCAATACTTACAATGTATATGTTTTAATTTTACAAGCACATAGAAGGTCTGAAAATGCTTCTTTTTCAGTACTGCCAAAAAAGTATTATAATTACAATGCAGTTAAATGGGTACACCCAGTCAGACCATCATTTCTTTTATCTGCAATTTCATTTTACATTTATACACTGTTATTAGTTATCGTAAAGTGACTTCTGCATTAATCTTTCTCTCTAAACAAACATATTGCATAAAAAAACTATAAAAAAACAAACAAGTGCATCAATTTTGTGTTGAAACTAACTATTGGTATGGCATATATTATTAGTTATATAGTCAGTAACTGACCCCCTATAAAGTCATGGAGGGTCAGTAAGATTTATAGCGGGCGAGGGCGTAGCCCGAGCCTCCTATACTTCTTATTGACCCTCTAACGTGACGCTACCCAAATTGGAACACTTTTTGAAGATAATTGTAAAAAAATTCTTACTTGTGGTTGAATCCAGATTTTTTTCTTAACATTCCACAAATAGATGCTTTTATTATTAATTTCATGATTTGTTTACTTGTCAGCAGTGCATATATTTATAAATACAGAGCTTGGAAGCTTGCCCGGTCCAGCCCTGTGTTTCAGCAGGTTTGAGTACCCAAAATGGAACACCTCCTAAATAAAGTTTGATTAAAAAATGCACAGGTATGGTAAAAAATGTTTGAATTCATTAAAAGAAAGTTCAAACATTTTTTAGTTTTATCAAGTCACATGTTTTTCAAAAATATTCCATTCAGCATTTATTTTTCTTATTTCAAAATATATGGTGTTTTTAGGGTTGTCGCACGACGTCGTTTCCCGGAGTTTTTCAAAATTTCATTATTTTCATTTTTAAATACAGATAATAAGCAACTGGAAAGAAAATGACATATTAAAATTGTCAAAGTTATTAGTCAGCACCTTAAATTCTGTTCAGGTCAGTTATTGTTAGTTTAGATTGTAAACTGAAAATTCTGTATCACATATTTTAAAAGTGTTTCATTTTGGGTAGCGTTCTAAATTGGGTAGCTTCACGTTATGCCTTTATAGAGGGTCAGTAACTGACTATATACCGAATTTATCGCATCGAGGACCATTTATTTGTTTTATTAATTCTTGTTTTCTATTTGTTTGGTCAAGAATCTGAAATCAAACTTAAATCATGGTTGTGCGAATGATAACAAACAATCGCCACTTTTAAAATAATTGGCCTAGGCTACATATTTATCTATGTATTTCTTTCAAGAAATTTCAAATATACTGTATAGGGAACCTGCAGAATAATAATGAATAATTCATAAATCAACAATAATTTCGACATTCCTATGTGCACAGTAGGCCTACCTCAATACGACACCAGACCGTCTGTATATTGAAAGCATCACAAACAAGAGTGACACAAACATCCATCTAACATTTTAAGCACAATCTCCTTGATCATCTGTGCATTCTCGCTGAGATAATCACTTAAAAGTTATGCCGATAAATTGATTGTAGAGTGAAGATTGATCTGTAGGTACGAACACCTCCATTTGTTTATAATCACAGTCTAGAAAACGCTTGAATTGTTACGTTTGACTTTCGCCGCGTCATCAACTTTCAAACTGGCGTAGGGAAAGCAACTCGTATTTTAAAAAAATGTATTTCAAGTAATTTGAAGTATTAAAACGATTAAAGTTATTTTTACACAAAACTTAACAATTAATATATAGTTTTACGGTAATGAAGTGGTATATTTAGTTGAAGATAATGTGTTTAAATTTTGAAGCGAGGACGAGAGCCGCCATATTGCACCATAATAAAATTTACTGACCCCCTATAAAGTAATAGGGGGTCACCACGTGACGGCTCTCCGCCATTCATTTTGGGACATTTCTGTCCGAGGTGCGATAAATAGCATTGTGTGTCCATTTATTTCACAGCTTAATTCATCAAACCTTCATATGAAAGAGTCTTTCTTACACTATATCGTATTGCTTAACATGACAAAGACTGTTTGAAATCGTGATGTTATTGACATGAATTCTCTTTTCCCATTTGGAATCCCATGCTTTGGGAAAAAAGTTAATTTTTGTTGTACAAGCGTTAACTTCCGTAACCATCCAGATAGCAGGGAACTGTTTGACTCAATTTCTTAGATATTTGGACAGAGGACACACACCAAAAGTTTTAAAAGGGAAAAAATTATCACCTGGGGCATATTGGTTGTAAAAACAATTCTGAAAAGATGGTGATGAGATCGATCAAATAAATGAATCAAATATTTTGTTTTAAATGTTTAAATTAGGTGAATGCAAACAAAAATTGCAGATCAAAATATGGGCGAAAGATAGGACAGACACATTCCAATTATAATTTCAATAAATTCTTAATGTGCAGATTAAATTCACGAGAATAAACAAAGTATAAGTCTGAACGCAAGTGTATGATTTGTCAGATACCTTACAAAATAATATATATCATTAAAGATGATCCACCGCCGACAGAAGATAAATGATATTCATTATGTGAACAATTATTGGTGTTTAATCGTATATATGTATGTCTAATTAACACAAATGAGTAATATAAAATATTTTATTTCGCCTTTGGTGCATGCGCAATCAGTATATCATTCCATATACGAAATAGTGACACTGAATTTTTTCGGGATGCAATCAATTGCTTTTTATATTTTTAACTTGAAGTAAAACTACAAGCTCAAACTTTTCAACGGTGGTAATGGTGTAAAGTAAGTAACTTTTGCAACTAAAGAAAAACAAAGAAGAGCAAATATGTCGAATAGAATTACTTTAGAAAAACCATTTCTCTGTATTTTTCACCGGTCCGGTCGAACTTAGCCGAGTGCGATAAGGTAACCAGCCCTAATCATTCATGATATCCCACAATGCACTGCGCATGTCAAGTGAATGTATGCAAATTCAAGACTAAAATGTGGGCGAAAGAGAGGACAGACATTTCCAGTATCAGATCTAATAAAAGTCTTCTAAGCAAATTAGATCCGTAAGAAAAAAAGGTATAAAACCATCATACATGTAGCTTGTATTATAAGTAGATTTTATTCTGATACTGATCAAGTACAATAGAACTGAAAACCGGCAAATATATGACGATAGTCATGAAATATTGTTGTCGCAGTGAGATTGGAAAATTATTGCCATTTGAAAATCCATCAACACAAATGTACAATTCTAAATGTAAACTCTGATTGTCATCACCACTGCCACTTCATCCAGCATAATATGTAGTTATAAATTAACATGGGACAAACATGTCAATTCAGTAACATCTACAGCAAATCAATATTAATTTTTTTATGTATTTTTTAAGGCTTTCAACACATAAATGATTTTTAGAAATAACATCCACGATCACACAATATTCATTCAAATATAAACAACATTTCTGAAAATAATATAACGGTTTCCGAAACGAAATATGAAATGCAATGTGAACTACTTAAATAGCATTGCATACATAAGGCTGGCTTGAGTTTCCTTATTTCGGTTCATCAGCGATCCTCGTCTAACAAATAATCAAATATAGAAAGGGGCATGATGCCAGAATTACATGCGACTGTTATCCTGTTATCTTACTAACATTTCCTCTGACATGTGAGGACTTACATCTCCTTTGAAGTACCATCTCTTCCAATAAAAATGTCCGTTGCAAGCAAAACTTAATTATTCTTTCCTTATCCCATATACCAGCACTAAAAAAGACAATTTTAAGGTAGTTATTCTAATTTAGCTAAAATACAAACTGCTACCACAAAATTGTTTAAATGAAACTCCTTTTATTAGAGGCCATTTTTGTCCCGATATTTTTTACATATATATCAAATTACATCTCCTTTGAAGTGCCATCTCTTCCAATCAATATGTCCGTTGAAGGCAAAACTTAATTATTCTTTCCTTATCCCATATACCAGCACTAAAAAGGACACTTTTAAGGTAGTTATTCTAATTTAGCTAAAATACAAACTGCTGCCACAAAATTGTTTAAATGAAGCTCCTTTTATTAGAGGCCATTTTTGTCCCGATATTTTTTACATATATATCAAATTATGTATTCGAATTAACGAAGTTTGACTGTATTACTTTGTTCAGTATATATTTTCCTCTCGTCACATTATCAAATTATGAATTCGAATTAACGATGTGTGACTGTACTAACTGTACAATAGACAAGCCCTTCTTGTCGCATGTAATATTGTAGTCCTTCGGAAGACGTCATACTAGGAATACTGTCACCGACAGCAAAGTTCAAGGTAGGTTATTAGATCGAGTTTGTTGCTTATCAAGTCACGATACGAAACTTATATAAATGGATGTTAAGCGTACAAAAAATGGTTTGGAAACTTATCCATGTTATGTTTAATTCTATTGAATTCCATTATATTTTACCCCTTTTCTGCTTTATGAGTAGGGAAACAAGTTATATATTGTAAATGCAAAAAAAAATTTAAAAAAAAATAAAAAATAAACCTACCCTTTGTATAGTTCATATATGGGTAATGTTAATGTAAGCTAGTTTTAATGTTAATGCATTTTTCATTTGCATAAGTTATATAACTTGTTTCGTAAACGATGTAAAAGAAATAACGTTTGTTTCAAGAAGAGCTTTAAATATATTATTCACCATCAAAGGATACCAATATTTTGAATATTACAATACTTACGATGTATAGGTTTTAATTTTACAAGAACAAAAAAGGACTGAAAATGTTGGGTTTTTTTCAGGTTTTTTTTTTTTTTTTTTTTTTTTTTTAAAAGATATTTCTATTACATCTACAGTGCAATGGAATGGGTTCACCAAATCAGCCCATCAATTTTTGATCTACAACTTCATTTCACATTTATACACTGTTATTAGTTAATGTAAAGTGCTTCTGCATTAATCTTTCTATCATATCATACAAAACATGCATACAAAACGTTTAAAAAAATGCATGAATTCTGCGTTGAAACTAACGATTAGTATGACACTATATATTTTGTCGGTCCACTTGAATGTTTGTTCACAGCTCAATTCATTAAACCTTCTTATGGTTTTCAAGAAAAAATAGCATGTCAAAATGTTCGTTCACTTATGGCTCTGATAACTTTGACCGACTTTACAACGATCGTTATCAAATAGGTCACGTCAGCACGCCTACAAATTTTCACAATCAAAGGAATAATTGGAAGAGAGTTGGCGCACAAAGCAACGTTAAAGAAAAACAAAGAGTTCTAGGAAAGGTAAAGTACAATAAGTTACGATACTTACAGCATAAATAAAAAATGGTCGTCAGTGATTTATGTTTAAAGTGTAAGTTTTGTCTAGGATATGGACTGGTCATTATGGGTTTGAAAGGTGGGGTTGCAAAATCCGCCCACGCGCCGATTTTTTTCAAATTTTGCAGTGTAAAAGGTCTAGGTACATAACTACTTTTTATGTGCTTTTTATTTATTTTGTATGTTTTAAAAAGGCATAAAGGGCCTAAAATGATGTTTTCTAAAATTACTTTGGGTATGTGGCAAGGGGACCCCTTGTGTCCATCTTTTGAACATAATTTTTGTTTTTTAATTATTTTTGTTAATAAAAGATACTTCATTCTTTATTTCATATTCATTTATAATGATATTTACGAATTATTTTTACGACGAATTGATTTTGAAGCAAAAAAAACTGAAAGTTTTGTCAGGATAAAAATGGAGGATATTGGGTTTGCTCGAAGTATTTGGCATGTTATCAATTTTGTCCACACTTTTAAACCATTTTAAAAGCATGCTATAGGTATAATCCTATAACAGATACATTTTCAAAAAAATTGAAATCCGGGAAAATAGCATTTCATTGGCTGAAATGTAACGAGGGGAATTTTCTAAAAAAATCAATATTTGCCCTAGTTGACCATAAATTTAAAATTGATCATAGACACCATAATAAAACAACAGTTAGTAATAGAATATTTTGTTAATTAACATATGTACACTAAAATTTTTGCATTTCTATTCATGCATCTTCCCTAACAGTACAAAAAACCCTACCAACTAGATATGCTCTTGGGTGAAACAAATAGTTTCTCTTTTCATATCAGAAATCAAATGATTATTGGAAAGAAATATATTTTCGTCAGCAGCTTAAACGCAAAAGATACAAATTCAGATTATTCATCTCTCTTATGTATATAGAACCTATTTTAATTTGAATTAAAAATGATTGAAAAAGGGAAACAGAGTTAAATGTGATTTTCAAATAAAATATGTATAATTTAGAAATAATATCGGCACCTTAAAGGCTACAATCTTAATTTTGAGCAATCAGACGGCTTTTATTTCGAAACAATGTATTTAAAACTGTTACTATCTCATTCGGCATACTCCATAATCCATATGTACCAATTTTCACTAAAATCTAATAATATATAAATTTCAACCAATCATAGACCTCCATTTTGTTTCCATGGCAACCAATCTTTTAAGGGATTCCATGCTGTTCAGCATAATTTATAACCCATAAATACCAATTTTCACTTAAATCTGACAATATCTAAATTTCAACCAATCAGAGGCCTCCATTTTGTTTCCATGGCAACCAATCTTTTTGAAAGTGTTACCATGTTATTCAGCATACCTCGTAACCTCTATATACCAATTTTCACTTAATTCTGACATCATTTAAATTTCAGCCAATCAGAGGCCTCCGTTTTGTTACCATGGTAACCAATATTTTAAAAGGTGTTACCATGATATTTAGCAATGAAAATATTACTGTACACTGATTTTTACTTATATCGGACTCTGGAATCATAAACAGGAAATGTATAACTAGGTATACTAACAAAGAAGTGGTCCGTTGCTACATGCACTCTCTATTTTTAAGTCACTCAAAAACAGTTTTCCCGGATTTTAATTTTGAAACTAATTTACACATAGACAGAAGATGTCATGGGAGTATTTTTAAATGGGGGTAAAATTGTGGACAAAACCAGTAACAGGGTGAAATGAGATGACAAAGAGCAATGTTTCGTTTTCGTTTTTTCCAAAAAGTGTTACTTTTTCGTAAAAAATATTATTTCAAACAAAATTTTCCGTTAAAAATCTAAAAGAAATGACTTAAATATAAAGTATACAATCTACTTAAATGATTTATGAATAAAAAAATGTTGAATATTTAACAAAGGCTAACCTTTTTTGGCATATTTGTACAGGTAGTTTTAATGAAAATGACTACAGAGAATTCAGGCCCTTTTGGCCTTTTTTAAAATCACAAAATGAAAAAGAAGTGTCATTTTAAAGGGACAACTCGTAGTACTTTCAATATGCAAAGTTTCAAAAAAATTGGGCTGTGGGCAGTTTCTATGGGATTTTTAACGTTAGCTTGAACACCACCTAAATAAACGTCCTTTTAACAGTCATTTAAGGACGGCCTCCCATGTGTATATTATGTGGCAATATGGTGCGTTATGAATGTCTGTATGTTTTGGTAGGCTGCAGTATATCTGTGCTGTGTATCCTTCTAATAGCGGAATGTTCGTCATTCGATGAATAATACTTGTAGTAAATATTTATAGTTTTTACATCACCATATGATGATGGTGATGTTGAATATTTCATTCGATATCATCATTGTGCACTGATAAAACGGAACGTAGTCAATACTTTTCAAATCACTTGTCAACTAAAATGATTTGCATGAGTTCAGTAATCACTGTGCTATTACCTTGGCCATCGCTACATAGGTTCAAAACTTTACATTACTAAAGTTAGAACAATACAAAAATATTTGCTTTATCCTGTCATTATTATCCATTTCAACATTAAGCTAAAACATAATATACTTTATAATTGATGGATTGTAACTGTGACTGATATATATGAATTAATCCTTTTTAATAATTTCAATAATGCAACCTACTCGCTCAGCAATGCCAAACAGCAATATCACAAATACCGTTAAACACATTATTTTATAACACTATTGTGACGTCATTTGTAATTATTTTATTATTACAACTATATTTCGGTCGTCAAATAACCATTTTGGTTAGCGAATTTATTTATCTAATTTATTTTTATTTACATTGTATAGTGTGTGCTATAGGGAGGGGAGAGAAGCCACATCTGGCATATGCATGCGAGAGGTTATGTATTTACAGTTGGCCGATGTTTTTTCTCCAGATACTCCAGCTTTCCTCCACCACCACATCTGACACTTCCTTAAATTAATTTGGATCTTGATAGGGAATTTATCTAATAAAACCAAAACCATATGTCGACTATTTTATCTAATTCTGATTCAGTTATTTCATTTATGCATTTCAAATTGTTTTTATTTTATTTATAGTTGAATTATGCTACGGATCGCTCTCCTTTTACTGACGACCAATCTGATCTCAGTCTTAGCCGCAGAAACATGCCTTTGTACCAACACAGCCGTATACCTCCGGGAATCACCTGATTTGACATCTCCACAGACTGGCTCACTCCCGCAAGACACATGTTTCAAACAGTCTGAAGTTTTAGATGGTGGCCAGTGGTATAAGGTGGTCACGAAGGTATAAACAGACATAAGATTCTATAACTATTGAAATAGCCGGATATTCTTGTATGACGCGTTTTGCGGAATACTGTTGGCGTCGCGAAAATTTTATTCTCGAACAATTGAAAAATTAATTAATCATATATGCCTATACGCGGCTATTACATTTCACGATTTCCATTTCAAAACAAGTTGTTCGCAAAGATTATTGTTCGCGGATTTAACTACTGATTGACAGTTCCCACTAATCCAGATGATATAAATATTAATTCCAGGAGGTAAACTTTCGTAAATTTATTTTGATCGCGAAATTCGCGAATGTAAATCGCACGCGAATGAAAGTTAGTTTACAGAATCTAGTCATTTTATAATAAACGTATTACAAAAAATAGAAATGCTCTGAATTTCCCGTATTCTCATTGGCTAATGCATGGTCACTTGGGTTTCAATATACATCGTATAGCATATCGACTCATTTTAAGTAACATCGAATTGATCGTCTTTCCGTGACGTCATTTTCCAAACGTTGAGTTCTTCGGAGTGTTGTCCTATTACCTCTTCTCGTCATTAAAATACGTTTGACATTTTAAAGGAACTACAAATCTACATGCAATATAAAAGTTACGAACGTTTGATTCGGTCAACATAGTGTTATATCAAGGCGGTATAACACCATATGAAACTCAACAAATGTCCACATTTGATAAATATCATACAAATGCAATAAACAATTTTTATTGTTATATGTATTAATCTTTGTATAGAGCAAATAAGTACATATGTGTAATTCCAATTGTGTTTACAAAATATTTTTAAATGTTTGAAGCGATCTTCACCTTTATCAAGAAACAAAGATAAGCAAAGTTTAGGCGGTCTAACATATCCACATAAATACTAACAAAACGCATACATTATATATAAAACAAGTATATTATGTAAGTAGCCGTTAATAAAGCATAAACATGAATATTTCGTAATTCTACGACTGTATCTAACTGACGAAAATACTGTAAATAATGTTAAAACAGATTTAGCGTAAATCCTTTTGTTCTTTTTGTGTTATATTTCATGGAATGTACAAGATGTACCCATAACTGGTCTATAAATGACCTGTAGCCGGTTTATATTAAGATTTCGGTCCGCTGTCAGGTTTATATGCGATAAGTATTTGGACAGTCACTTATAAACCAGTTAACTTAATCCTGAGGACAGCTCGAAGTGTAAAGGCATAATCAATTCCAGAAAAGTTTCAAAACACTTTTATAAGAAATACATGTTTGTGTCTTGAACAACATACACATATTATTCATGGGCAATATTGACAATGTTCAGAAATTTAAGCTGAATATATTAATTCCGTCTTTGAAAATGAACTTTTTAAATGCATCCTGCACTGTTTTCCTGTGTTAATATTCTTTTAGGGCTAAGTGTACAATGTCATTTCTTCTGCAAACAGCATGCACGCGAGCGTGTTCCATGTTGCACGTACATATATACAACATTGGGTAATCTTTTGTCATTTGGATTTATATATTTATCCACGTGCACTCTTACATTATGTAAGCTTCTAGCAGCTACGTCTGTTAGAATAGTTAAGTATATTCCTGTAAATCCAATGGACATTATGTTCGTATTCATAAACTCTTTGTTAGGGTTAATCAACTCTCACATATTGCATAGTTTACCAACTTACAAATATATATCCTGTGTCGAATTTGTTGTTATATCTGATATTTTTAGCACTTTTTTTTTAATTTTTTAAAGTATCTTATCTATGACTCACTACACTGAGTTTCTTTCGTCTAAAACAAATCTGATATTTGTTTTACCCTATCCATTTCTCGAGCATTTTAAATCACACATAGTTTTTACATACAATGTATCACTAATCATGTAATCACCAGTAAAAACGTTGTCCTTCCTGGTAGAGCAAGCAGGCTATGTCCATCCTTGGAAGACATTTTAAAAATGAATAATTTTCGTTATAGAAGGGTAACTATGCGTATTTTAGGTTCACAAGGTTTATATACGATGAATGCATTGGTATGGTTGACTGCATTCATAAACACGTGAGTAAAAATGTGCATGCTTTACCTGTTACTGGTATAACATGAGATGAATAGAATGATATGGATGAATGCACATTGTTGTTAATTTCAGCATATGCTACCCACCTTATCTATAGGTGATGAATGACTTGTATGGTTAGGTTTAATTAACTCAAAAGGAACTCTGTTTAAAGTCAAAAATAAGTCTCAAACTGTACTTTATGCGTGAAATGGAACAGCATTCGGTTCTAACGGGTCTCGCTGCTGTACCCTCTAACACATACATGTATAGAGCAGTTTTCGGCATACCCCATGCTCAAGATGTCAAGAATTATAATTATGATATCCCACCATTTTTATTTTTTTTTTACGAAAACTCGAAACTATCAGTTATCAATACATGAAACATGTTAGATACATGTATTTCGGCACAAATACCGTCGTTTGCATCTTTTATAGTAAAACCAGTTAAGTTTCTAAAAATAATATTCATATTTTGTAATTTGTAATTTTGTTGAGGTAGTGAAGTCATGAGGTTTTATTGCACGGGTAGCCATGTAATACAGCCTAAGACGACACAAGTGCATTACATTGGATAAACCACTAATACATCTGCAGGTATAAAATAAAAATACCTTTTATTGCAATAGTGACATACATGGTTTTGCTCATTTCTCTCGGTGACAAAGATTTTTATTTTTTCAGTCTGGATACATCATGGGTTCCGATGCATTGCGTCGACAGTTATGCCCAGGTAGGTATATTTAAATTATTCTGATCAACAAACATTTGTTACAGGATTAAAAAAAAAACTATTGATAGGTACTATATGAACAAATGCAAACCCTTATACTCGTTCCATTTCCATAGTTAACCTGACATCCGGCGTCACATTCTAGCGATGATTCTAATTGACTAATCATAATACTACTTCCATGTCATCTGACGTGGACAGAATCGTGCCTTATATGTAGTCCTCCAAAGCTAAAGAGCAGAATATAGCTTACATTTGCGAGATGTTGCTAGATCATCGGTGTACTTCTTCCAATTCCCTAACGTGGACATAACAGATTGCAGAATTGACACAATCAATTGATGTATCTAGTCATTTCGCCCAAAGGGCCGAATATATCTAACATTTATATGTATGCTGTGACGAAACGCCCTTCTTTGCAGAGTTGTCACAATCATTCCATGTATGTAGTCATTTCGCCCAGATGGCAGAATATAACTTACATATGTGTGTATGATGTGACGTAATGTCCTTCTATATTGATGTAGCAAAATGAAAATAATATATTTGAACTGAAACACGGGGGCCGCGGTGGCCGAGTGGTTAAGATGTCCCGACATATAACCACAAACCCTCCATCTCTGGGAAGCGGGTTCGAATCCCATGTGGGGCAGTTGCCAGGTACTGATCGCTGGCCGGTGGTTTTTCTCCGGGTACTCCGGCTTTCCTCCACCAACAAACCTGGCACGTCCTTACATGATCCTTGATGTTAATAGGACGTAAAAATAAACAAACCAAACCAAACTGAAACACGGGGAGTAAAAAAACCATTCGTATGTGACCCGTAACGGGATTATGTCACATCCCCTATAAAACCGAGCGAGGATACGGATTTGCATAAGGTTCAATTAGTTACACTGGTTTTGTCGATTTTGGAAACATGAAGATGATATCCGTTAATTAGCTATCTTACAGAAGCCATACTATTCTGTATATACATATTACAGAGTCATCTGCACTTGCAGGTAGATATTAATTGTGTCGCCATGTGATTGCGAGGGTAATATCATATTTGTTTTTGAGTAAACGATGTGAACTGTGCTCACAAACTAATGACGTAACTATCGATACCTACCCGCAAGGGAGCTAACTCTGTAATATACAAAGACAGAATAGATTCTGAATTGGTATTAGTTATTTGTAGTTTGAATACGGTGGGTTTTATGTAGACGAGAACAGTTAAGACTTGCACATAGTTAGCATATATTTTGTAAAAAAACGAATTGAACATATTAACTTTCATATTTGTTTTACGAGGGACTGTGATGGCTGAGTGGTTAAGATGTCCCCACATATTACGTTATTTATTGACATGTCTATATTTCAACAGTTCTGTTGTTGGGAACATATATTTAATTTTCTCAATGAAATAACGTTCTGTTACAATAAAAAATAAAGAAAAAAAAAATCCCAACATATTACTACAAACACTCTACATCTGGATTTGAGTTCGAATCCCATGTGGGGCAGTTGCCAGGTACTGACCGCTGGTCGATGGTTTCCCGCCGGGTAAACGTGCTTTACTCCACCACCTGGTACGTCCTTGGGTGTTAATAGGACTTAATCTAATCAAACTCATTTTTTTGTTTTAAGCCGGCTTTAATCTGAAAAGAGATGACGAAGAATGTGACAGTTGCCATTCGTATTGCTGTACTAGCTCCCATTACCACCGTATGTACAAGATTATTTAGTTTATAAATACGCCAGATGTAATTGAAATGATACAATCTGACTTAAGTCTGTCAAGTGGATAAGAATATAACCTTATCCGAAATATGTCACTAGGGGTTGAAATATCTCTGTCCTCTTGACAAACCAATTATTCATTTTCTCCCATATTTTGAAATTATATTTCTTGTAATTTTCACTCCAACACACTGTTCTAAAAGATACATTATGTGAATATAGATACAGATACATATATATGATGATTCAGATCAACAAAAGTACTGACACACCAAATAGGAATGTTGAATGAAAAATCATGCATTTTGAAAAAAAAACAACAATGTTGTGTAGACCAATTTCATGCTTAACACGTTCGGGTAATATCGGAAACCCAAGTCACATGATGTTAGCGCCATAGGCAATAGCCATCGATATGGATCAGAACCGAGCTTCCGTACTACTTTCTACGTGCACACGAGAAAAAGTAATATATACATAATTGGTTATTTATAAACATTACCAACACGAACTTTACAAAAGTAAGTAAATGTGGAAAGGTTTTTTTTTATAAAAGTTTTTTACAAAATAATTGCATACAGCTGCATACAGTTTACATAATTGTATGTCATAATACATAATATCATCATTATCACATATATTGTCATGTTGTGAAGATGTATAATATTATAAGCTTAGAGAGGCGAAGAAAAAAATATGTTGAACAGCATACACTTTTTTCATTACTTAAAAATATTATTATAGCGTTGACTTCAGAGATATATCGCAATGCATCAAAATTAATAACGTCCTCGAAAATACTCACCACATGTATCGATGACGTCACGTCATTGCCAACAGTGTAAAATAATTATCCACAAACTTTTTGATTTTCATACATATTGAAGGCCTTCTATTGTACTAATATGAATCTTGGATTTATTTTTTTTCCAGATGGATGCTCATCGTGTGGCTCTGGTTGTTGTCATTCATCTGGTATGTATTGTACATGGTTGTAATTTTCAAATTATGCTGTATTTGCTATGTGAGCACATATAAATACAAAATGCACCTGATTTTTATTAAAGTTATATTTCATGCTAATTACACTGTTACGATAAGTCGCTTAAATATTTGGTGTTAGAACATGAACATGTAACTTGATGATTTAGCTCCCCAAAAGCATATGTCGGCCTATAAGAGAGCCGCAATCTAGGAATCATATAATCCTGGTTTTGAATAAAGCGCCTTCAATCACCGCTATGTTTAGTACATTCGGGTTTTGTCGGAGTTCCGAATCGTATCACGTAACTGACGTCGGCACGCCCTGCACGTGGTGAACCAGGTAACTAGCGTAAGCGCACATGTGTTTGTTTACGTTTTCCTTCTAACTTATATGAGCAAATCATGCTGGTATATGTCCACAGAGCAAGTTTTTAAAACATCCAATTCACACCTTTGCTATAATTTAATATGGTATGTATCAAATATCGATTATTTTCTTTGAAGATCCAGTCTGTTGAAGTCGACCTCATGTTTTGTTTGCGAAAAACGATTGACATTTTCTTTTGGTTTCACAACTCTCGCATTACTTCGAGATTGTCGCGACGACGTTCGGAAGATTTCGGAATGATTCAGCATCTTTCAAACCTATTTTTACGTGTACATGCTAAAATATTCTTTCACTTTTATAATCTAAAATACTTCCAGTGCTGCAACTTTATAAAAAAGTGGTAAAATTAGAAAGTTTAAACCTCGGACAGACG
Source organism: Argopecten irradians (assembly GCF_041381155.1). Taxonomy (NCBI): domain Eukaryota; kingdom Metazoa; phylum Mollusca; class Bivalvia; order Pectinida; family Pectinidae; genus Argopecten; species Argopecten irradians. The sequence continues at coordinate 8,889,293 of NC_091149.1, read as the reverse complement.
GCGAATAATGTGTATAACAATTAAACAGTTTTCACTTTGACAAAAAGAGCGAAAGTGATAGACATTGAAACAACTTTTTATTTGCTCGTGAGCAACATTCAATGATACCTGTAAAAGGTCTGTTAAAGGAATGTCGCAGAAAGCTAAGCATTGTCATTGTTTTAATCAGGTCCTGTTTGGTCGTCCTGGAGTCGTTGTAGTGGTCTTTGTGGTGAGGGAACAAGGCAACGAACATGTACAGATAGATGTTCTTCACTGTCGTCCCACACACAGACAGAAACGTGTCATCACACGTTTTCGTGTCCTGGTAAAACGATTTCATTTTCACTTTCACTTTGGCATTGATGTCACCCTTTATTTTCATTGGGGGAAGAAAGCGATCTTGTTTGCAAAAACATGTGAAACTACTAGCTCGGTGAATTAAATCATAGTTCATGATTTGAACCATTTGGTTCATAAGTGGTGACATCAATGCTTATACTTATCATTCTATAGTACGTGATGAAATAAAATACATTTAAGGTAGTTCCATACTTTTGGGAAAACCCGTGCTTTTTTTTCTAATAGGTCATTTTTTGCATTTATCATGCAGATTTCAAATGTACAAAGTGGGTGTCTTCATATACTTTTTGAGATATTTGAGCTTGAAATATACAATTTGTGCTCACCATTAACTTAACCGGCCGTGGTTCGATCCCCGGCACGGACGTGAAAAGTTAAGGGGTCATCTGCCCGATTACGTTTTCTCCGGATATTCCGGGATCCGTTTGCCTCAGACACTAAGATACCTCGTGCGCTCACATCCGGGCCATCGAGAGTAATTTACATAAGTTGTATATCTTTTTTTCTCAATCGATGTAAAATATATAAAGTTTATATTTATCTGTGCGAATTCGCTGACAGAAAATAGAAAATTTAAGGTCTAATAAATGTGGATATGAAGAATAGAGATATTCTACCAAAGAAGAACTCGACGTTTCAAAATATGTTTTAGATAATACTTGCTTTCTCTATAACACAGAATACGGTGCGTACGGGCCGTGTTCGGTTACTTGTGGTGAAGGAACCCAGTCTCGAAACTGCGAGCATCACTGCTATTTTCACCCCCCATCTGAAACCAGAACTTGTCAAATGCCAGCGTGCGTGTAAGGTAAGTGAACTGTTACAGAAAATAAATGAACACATTAAACATATAAAAAGGTAAAACAAAAAAAGAAAACAGGAAAAACTAATTTAAAATACAATAAAAACAATTATTCGAAGGACGTTTTACCACGAAAACTTTAGAATTTTGTGAATTTATGAAACGTAATTGCAGGTGTTTATATCTCGTAAATAATAAGAAATCCGCAAACCGCGAAAAACACTTATCAAACACATTTCAAAGTATACCATAAACTGAAATAACCTTTTTAATATCTTTATACATTTCAACCTTGCCAATAACGTTAGGGGTCCCAATCCGTCTTTGTATATTACAGAGTTAGCTCTTTAGTGGGTAGGTATCATTGTTACGTCATTATTTAACGTCAATTCACGTCATTTTCTTCGGAAAAATATGGCGCTACGCTCGCAATCAAACGACCTCACAATCCTATCCGCAAGGGCAGATAATTCTGTAATATGCAAATACAGAATAGTGTAAACTGGAGTCGGTAGAACTGAAACAATTCCTGAGCTTCCGGATAAAATGAAATGAAACTTGGTGGCAATATTGTGTAGATGATGACTGTAGGAGTACATGCAGGTACTTGCCTACTACAATTTTGGTTTTTAATGTAAGCTTATAGCTCCTTAATTACATTCTATGACACTTAATGTTGTGGAACATGTAGACATGTGCATGCAGATTTTCGTTTGATGATTTTCAAAAAACTTTGGTTGCCATGGTAACAATATCAATATATCCCTGCTGTGTAAAATGGCCAATAACTCGTTAGCTCTTGGATGTGTCGTGCAGGTGTCGTTAACGGTTACCATGGAAATACAACGGATGAACATATCATTGCTATGGTGTCATATAATTGTTATTGGATAGATTAGTTCGCCATAGAATTACAGCTCTAGTTCATGGCTTGATGCTTTCAAATAACATTCTGGGTAGAAATACTCATGGTAAACCGATTGTATTATGGTTCCAATGACAATCGCACATAATTTATTGTTAATTGTTTCCAGATTCAAAATTAACTTTGTTACACAGTATATCATTCTGTTAATTACCTTAATATATGGGGTTAAGTTTCCATGTAAATGATACATATGTTTAATTAATAATTACTGTTTTACCCTAATTTTGAACATAAAATTACTATACATGTATTGCCCTTGTGTGAGGAAGATATGCAGATTTATTTACCTGAGATAAATCATGTTCAAATATGTTTTAGGGATTACTACACCCTCGGGAAACATGAATTATTTAGAGGAAACACATCCCCATGTCTCCCTCATACCAGGGCAATACATGTTTTATTATTCCGAATCTTTAACTGTATATGTTTTAGTTACATATACTGCATGTGATATTAAACAAAAAGAAGAAATACAAGATAAATATTATTCATTTTCAACAATTGCAAATGTGGTTAAATGTTATCAACAATTCTTAATCTATAACAATATATTTCTTTTTTATGATAATAAATGTAATGAAAACAATCGAGAAGTTCCGGAACTGATACTCGACAGGGAAAATGGAAGGAAGTGGGTTCCGAGAGGGATACTCGATATTGTTTCCCGGACATGTGACGCTTTTAAACCAATCACTGGTACTGTTATATCGATAAGGAAGAATAATCAGATTTATTATGCTTGTAAAAACAATTACAAGATTCGTCCTGTTGGCTAAATAACACTCCACCTAAACAAGTTATCTAAAGAAAAATTATAGCGATGAATTCAGAAATATAAATATGCAAGATTTCCGAAATATGCGATAAACTATCGATTAAACAATACACACTGGCCTACTCTTTAAACAGCGGTTGCTGTAGACGGACAATGGTCAGCTTGGACGAATTTTGGCAGCTGCACAACCACATGTGGTGCTGGAAAACAAATCCGTACACGTACCTGCTCGAACCCCGCACCCGCGAATGGTGGCCGTGCGTGTCAACCTGATACCAACGGTGACAGCGACACGAACGTCAAATCATGTGTGTCACAAGAATGTCTGAGTAAGTAGTTATTGTATAAAAAATCCTCCACCGCTCACAAATGGTATTGTTCTCTATCAAAAACCAGGAACAGACGATTTAGTATCTCCCTTCAGTTAAAAAAGTAACCATTGAAAAGTTTAAGCTTGGATTGTAACCAAATTAGGCCACAAACATCCTTGGGGAAGGAGAACAGAACTTGTTTAAAATTTGGCTCTGACCCCCCGGGGGCAGGAGGGGCGGGGCCCATTAGGGAAATAGAGGTAAATCCTATAAATCACTACTTGTCCTAGAGTTCTGCATGGATTGTAACCAAATTTGGCCACAAACATCCTTGGGGGAAGGGGAACAGAACTTGTATAAATTTTGGCTATGACCCCCCGGGGGCAGGAGGAGCGGGGCCCAATAGGGGAAATAGAGGTAAATCCTATAAATCGCTACTTGTCCTAGAGTTCTGCATGGAGTGTAACAAAATTTGGTCACAAATATCCTTGGGGGAAGGGGAACAGAACTTGTATAAATTTTGGTTCTGACCCTCAGGGGCAGGAGGGGCGGGGACAAATAGGGAAATAAGAGGTAAATATTCAAATTCCTTCAGAAAAGAAACAATGAACCTGTATTCAGAACATGACTTGACATTACAAACCAGGTGAGTGATACAGGCCCTCTGGGCCTCTTGTTTACAGCTTGCTTAATTCTTCGAAACGTTCAATAGATTATTAAAGAAAATTTAAGATGTCAAAGTTTTACCCTGTTAAAGCACATATAACTTTAAAGCAGGAATGAGCGCATTAACATTTATGTAGATATAAGTAATTAAACCAGCAATATTTCGTTTTAATGCGATAAAGCTTATTTGTCAGCGTAATGAGCTATATTGCTCATTCTGAAGGTAAGAACATTATATGCACATACTATTTACATGTCAAGGGAAGTGAAAGGGAGCAAATATCATTTCCTTTAAAAAATAAGATTAGAAAAATTAAGTCATTAGTACCGATGTTTGAAGATGCTCCACTGCTGACAAATAATATTTTTTCTCCTCATGAGCAGACGATTTAATATTTTTTTCATGAACAAAAGTTACTTACTTTACACCATTACCATCATTGAAAAGATAAAAACGTTAAAAACAATTAATTGCATTCTGGAAAAAATGCCATGTACCGAAAGAAAAAAAATATTTTGTATATGGAAGTACTGATTGCACATGTACCGAAAGAAAAAAAATATTTTGTATTATGTTTTGTGTTAATTAGACGTATATATATATATTATATACCTTTTTAAGCCTATTTAGTTTGTGGTCATAATATGATTTAACGGGATCATACCATTGAACGGGCTAATATCATTGAACGAGATCATATCATTGAACGAGATCAAATCATTGAACGGGATCATATCATTGAACGAGATCATATCATTGAACGAGATCATATCATTGATGGAGATAATATCATTGAACGAGATCATATCATTGAACGGGATTATATATTTGAACGAGATCATATCATTGAACGGGATCATATCATTGAACGGGATTATATCATTGAACGAGATCATATCATTGAACGGGATTATATATTTGAACGAGATCATATCATTGAACGGGATCATATCATTGAACGGGATTATATCATTGAACGAGATCGTATCATTGAACGAGATCATATCATTGAACGAGCTCATATATTTGAACGAGATCATATCATTGAACGGGATCATATCATTGAACGAGATCATATCATTGAACGAGATCATATCATTGAACGGGATCATATCATTGAACGGGATCATATCATTGAACGAGATTATATCATTGAACGAGATCATATCATTGAACGGGATCATATCATTCAACGATATCATGTCATTGAACGGGATCATGCCATTGAACGAGATCATATCATTGAACGGGATCATATCATTGAACGAGATCATATCATTGAACGAGATCATATCATTGAACGAGATCATATCATTGAACGGGATCATATCATTGAACGAGATCATATCATTGAACGAGATCATATCATTGAACGGGATCATATCATTGAACGAGATCATATCATTCAACGAGATCATATCATTGAACGAGATCATGTATTGAACGGGATCATATCATGGAACGGGATCACAATATGATTGAACGGGATCATATCATTGAACGAGATCATATCATTGAACGAGATCATATCATTGAACGAGATCATGTATTGAACGGGATCATATCATTGAACGGGATCATAATATCATGGAACGGGATCACAATATGATTGAACGGGATCATATCATTGAACGAGATCATATCATTGAACTATATCATATCAATGAACGGGATCATATCATTGAACGAGATCATGTATTGAACGGGATCATATCATTGAACGGGATCATAATATCATGGAACGGGATCACAAGATAATTGAACGGGATCATATCATTGAACGGGATTATGTTATCATTGAAAAGGACCATAAAATTATTGAACGCGATAATAATATCATTGAAAATGATCATTTTATTATTGAACACGATCTTAATATCACTGAAAAGATCATAATACCATTGAACTGGATCATTATATCATTGAACGGGATTACACTATCATTGAACGAGATTGTAGTATCATTGAACGAGATTATAATATCATTGAACGGGAATATGTAATTATTGGAGAGGGTCATAATATGCATTTACGGCCCAAGTGGCAGTGTTATATAAAGGTTTATTTACCCGAAGGTGAAATATTTCCCGAGAGATTGCCCGAGGGGAATATTACATCTGAGGATAAATAATATACAAGTATCGACCTATTTTCAGGTGGATACCGTGAGTTATCAACCCTCTACGGCCTGGGGATATATCACTTACTCGGGTTGATAACTCACCGTATCCACCTGAAAAAAAGGTCGATAACTATTTTATTATATGACATTTACAGGATATTAACCCGGTTCTTCAAAACTGCCTTCCGTCAAATATGTTGCTATATATAACTATTTATAATGACGTCACAATAGATTAATCCGACGTCTTTGAATAAGGAAACTCCCGTAAAGCTATATTTGGGTACGACTCGACGTAAAAAGTGATTATGACGTCACATCTAAAGGGAGTTTCCCTCGATCTATTTTTGTCACAGGTTATTGAACTCGAGTCGGGGTTGATATCGCAGTTGATGAAAACTTCTGAGAAACGTATCGGCCAATCAAAATGCAGCAAAAACACCAGTCATATAATGAACCTTCATATCACACTGCCACTTGGGACATGAATTAATTATTATACTGAAAATTCGCGATTTGCTATTCTGGGTTAAAATAAAATAAAAAATAAATTAAGGATGATAAAAATGACGTTCAATCGGCAGGAGAGATAATTCTGTGTGGAAGACGGGCGGTCACCATAGGGATACGTGCCTCTGGGAAATATGATGTTTTATTTTCCCGTGCCTCAGTAAAAATGAGGTTGAATTTCCCCTTTTCAATATCATTGAACGAGATCGAACGAGCGTTTGTTTCATTCTGCAGATGATCTACAAGGATCCGCGCATATCTGCAACAAAATATCCACCGTCCAGGCCTTGGCAGAATTAGACACCACAAATCCACCCCAGTGTCCGGACGTATGGTCATCAGGGAGTGACCAATTCCTACATGACCATTGTACCAGTATAACAGGCACAGATCACTGGAAGAGAGGATTGTCGGTAAAAAATACAGAAAAGTGTAATGGTATTCTAAGAGCAATTGCTATACATGTGAAGCAAACTTTTTAATCATTAACCCCATTTTGTGAACCCGGAGGTTCGTATATCTCTAACCAATACAACAAACATGCCCCTCGCACTACATTCCGTGATAATTAAATTGTTTGATGATAATAATAACCATATTTTCTTCACATTCAGTTTAGACATTATTTGTATTCAAGTAAGCTCTGGTATACATACACATATAACTAAATCTGAAGATGGAATTGGGAAACAATTTCTCATATTTGCTAAGTATCTTCAGGAAGTTCAGATGTTTAGTAGCAAAAACTGTCGTCAATCAATCGTTATCACAATTGCTCCAAAATCTTCGGAATCATATCATCCATAAGTTGTATAACATCGGAACAACTTATTGGTTGAACAGCTGATAAACTGAGATTTTAATCGCAATTTGACACATGATCCGCCCACAACGATGTCTAGTTTCGTACAACAATACATATAACAGTATTATTTACCCTTGCAGGTAGGTATTGATTGTGACATCAGCCATTTAGAGTGTAACGTCATACATTTAGAGAAAACGACATTAAGTCCGCTCACAAAATATTGATGTAACAATCGATACCTACCTGCATGTGTAATATGCAGACGGAAAAATAGTTATGAAGTACCCATTCCCCTTAATCACCATTTTACGACGTCATGTTTTACTTAAATGTTTTTATACTTCATTTCAACATAACAGGTCGGATTTGACATGACAGGGAGTAAAACAATCCCACCGTACACACCGATAGCGACCTTCTGGAACAATGCTTACCAACAGGACAGTTCACATGAAGGTTTTAGTGGTATCTTCATCGGATATACAAGCACGGGATTCAAGGTAACTTCACCAGAGACAAGTCCCGCACCACTCTTACACTTATAAGTCCGTTCGTTAAAACTGCCCTGCTTTGATAATGTAGGTGAACAGATTCCTCTTAATGCAAAATTCGCATATCTACAAAATGTTTAATGTGTTAATTCGTTAATTTCAGTAAAACTGCAAATATATATTATATAAACCCGAAACGAAACTCATCCTTTATATAGTAAAATACAAAATAAATATCAAGAGAGATAATCCGGAAACATTCGATGTCATCTACTTCAACCGTCCGGATTACGAATTTTCCGGACAGCCAAGTCTTGTGTGTTCTTAGTCAACAGGTGTAGATACGGTAATCCGTTCCCTGAAATTTCGGTCCGGACTAAGAGTTTTCCTGACTATCTGTATCCGGATTATCTGGGGTTTACTGTATAGCACAAACATACACCATTGCTTATATCAATTTCACTTTGTGTTAAGATGGCGACCAGAGCCTGTAACGGCGTAGCTGAGGTAATGGATATACCCACGAATACGACAGTATCAACCAATGCCAAGTATCCAAATGATCCATTTAACTATTTCACGGTTAGGTGGTGATTAGTTTACATTTGACATCTCTGTTCATGGCATATTGTGTTACTATTGAAATAAACGTAAAACACATTTCTCTTGATTTTTTTTATATTGATGTTATTAACAAAATCATCGGAGTTGCCATTTTCTGATATTTTTTAAATATTTTTTCGAATTTTGGTTCAGTCTGTAGCAATGAAATTAAAAATCAATAGTAAAGTTAATAGTTGCACCTTTTTATATCAATAATTTCATAACGTTCCATTAGGTGTCATATTCTGACGCCTCTGTACTTCAGCTTGTGAGGAAGTGTCTGGGTTATGTTCTCTGATCGGAGACAGATGGTGGCAGTTTCTGTTCTTGTTTAGCGTTTAATCTAATCAGAATTTTAATTCCTTTACACTACGATGCTCTACGTTACGCTTTAATAGTAAATCTAACAACTCCCCGTTCTGGGTCACATCAGAATGTTCCCTTGCCAATAATCGGATCATCTCGGGACGTACTAATAACCGTTTCTACTTTCGAGAGATTTAAACACACCACATATTTCATAGGCGATGAGCTTATCGGAGGAGGTGATCAAATGTACATATAATACCGAACTTAATTAGGAATGGTCCATATACAACGCATTGCATACAGAGGAGGCCATCTTTAAATGACTGTGTATTGGAATATAAATCCTTAATTGAAGTCTTGAAATGGTTACACTCAAAACAATGAGGTTTTGAACCCATTATTCAAGACGATGCGATAGATACCGTGTATCAATTCAAGCCTCAAGACATAAAACTAGCTATATCCATTAGCAAATACAATGTGTATCCACATGTCGGTCAAAAGTCAGAATAAAAGCGCATGATCCAACGAGAGAAATGAAGTGATCAAAGTGAAAATGGAAACCCTCCTTATGATAAAGTCACCATGTTATGGCTAATATAATCTAACATGGGTCTGTCTGGTGGACAGGGATATCTCAACCCACGTGAAAGATATTAGTTAATCAACCAGAGGCTTGCCGAGGGTTGAAGGTTAAAATCTTTCACGGAATTGAGATATCTCTCTTCACTTAACTGGCCTATATAAGATTCCTTTTTCCCTTACTTTAACGAGAAATGGTGAAAATTCAGTCGACATGAACGTTGCAATGCGAAAAAAAAAAAAAAAAAAACATGTCAAAAAAAATGACGCCACTGTCTAGCGCGTGTGAGCTGTCTTTTCCCTACCACGGTAGTAGACAGTTATCTTTTCCCTAGTAACCGTCTGGTAACACTGTTAACTATGGAAGAGTTTTTTGTCTTTGCTACATACACAATGTCATTTTATGGAAGCAATAGACACATATTCAAAGCCTTAAGCAACAAAACAAATTTTATTACCATTTGATACGAAATATGTGATTAAAAAACGACGTAGTGTTTGTGACGTCAAGGATACGCGGATTACGGCCACAAGCATCCATGATAACCTGTAATTGATATTATATATGCTAATATAAATATACATATAGTATCATTCATATTTCAATTTTAATATTTCCAATTATTTTATGGACAAAAAGCAGAAATATATATACATAGAGATAGGTACCTCCTCCATCTTTCCGATCGGCAGAGTACCTCTGTACATTGTATGTGCTTAGGGGTTTTTAGATAAACTTTTAAATAGTTAAATATAGCTGAAAAAAACTTTGATATATTATATAAACATTTTGTAATTTCTGGTTACATCAAACATAATGTTTAAACTTCGTCAATATATGCAAAATATCATGTTTTAAAGAATAAACTTAGATAGTCAGCCAAGAAAAAATGCCAATGAACCGGAGGTTCATCAACAAAGACAAAAAGGAGTTTCCAATCTGAATGTATATACGTTTCTGAAAAAAAAATGAGAAAAAAAATGTCAATATAATTAGAATCAGACATTGCCTATATTCGTCTTTTGCTGATATTGATGGTACAAAGAAACAAGTATTAGTAAAAAACATACATGTATATACATGGTTAGATTTATGAAAAAAGGGGAGGTAACTCCTTGATGAGGAAAGATACATAATTGTTTACCATGTTTGTTGTAATTCAATAGATTAAAATTGAATTGCATTTCTAATGTAATAATTGAAATTGTTGAGACGTGATTCTATGTTTATTTACTAGTATAACAATAAAAAAGTTTTTTTTCCTTGTTCTATTTGGGATACAAAAACTGTTTTATTGTTGTGTTGTTAATAATTGGAAACCATCACATGGACACGTTACTTGTTTACTAACTAGTATGTATATTTGTAATATTGGTTCTAAACGCCACAACATTTACAGGTTATTCATACCAATTAATTTTTAAGGAAACTATCAAGTGCAAAGGCCGCTTTTCTTGTTACAATGGACTCGAAAAACATTGTTTAATATTATTGTAACTGCTAATAAAGTCTACTGACCTTAAAGTTTCCATCCGAGTCACAACCACCAAATATACCGGCTAAATCGTGTCCACTTCCGTGATAGAACGTAAATAGAGGGGAATACATCGGGATATCGTTACAGTTTCCTTGTACCTATTCAAGAAAGTTTTCTTTATTTCAATAAAATTCAACCAGAGAATATCGGATATATGACTTTGGGTTCTAATATTTTTTTAGAACAAGATACCTAACATTCTGTGACCATGCTGTATTACCAGAACGAGGTTACATCCGGTTTCATACATTATACGTAATAAATACAAAGTTAGAAATAGAAATTACAGATTGGGTACATAAAGACGGAACGAAATACAAAGAGTATTTATCAACAAGCATACCTTCGTTCCCATTACCCAGCTAGCGGTTGACACAGGGGCATCACAATTGTCCACAACGAACTTTTGTGTCTGTAGGTGATGCAAGTGAGAAGATCCTGTGCAGTTTTCTTTAATGCTGAAAGCGATCGCTTGGACTACTCTTTCTTTGTTGCAAACATGGTCATATACATGGGTAACCGTTGTTGCTTTAATGACAAATATGAATTCAACTTTACCATTTCTGAGTAAGCTATATTTAGTATTGACTGGTTAAGTATGTGTTTCTTGGTATCTTTGGTGGCATGTTTCAGAGATATGGCACTACAAAAAAGCAAGAACTCCATTATACGTGAAGACGTAACATGGTTATATCGCAGTCTCCAAAAACGCGCGCCACGCAATTCATACACTACACACCGCATACATTAGAGGCCGTCCTTACATGACCCTGGCTGTACAAAGCACTCAATAAATAAACAAAGTGCATACATGTGCACACTGTGTTGCATGTATTGACTGTTAAGGATTTAAACCTCCCTGGAATTAAAATAAGCGAAAAATATGATTTATGCAAGAAGATATTCATAATGGATACCAGCGAATTTCTTCATAGATTTAAGTGGTTATTGTAAAACACATTGCCTTGTTTTAAACTTTACGAATAACATGTAAATAATGATAGAAGTGTAGGTCAGCCTAAACGAATTAGAGAAATCGAAACGTTATAGAATAAGGAAAAGTTTGTTTTGAAAGCGGTAAACGGACGGCTACAAGTTGATGGAGAGAATGCTTTCTATCAATGTCAAATGAAAGCAATTTAAATCAATACAATATGTACAAAGTCAGTCATTTACAAAAGAGCACAAATTCCTCAGTAATATGTAATTTGTTTCCTAAATTTTTACTTATTTTATATATAGTTAAGTCAAAATTACATCGATCTTAAAAGTTTTTCTTGCAAAAGCAAAAGCTCCTTTAGTTAGTTGATTAAATATAATGTCGTATGGAATAAACAATCTTATACATTGTACTATTAAATGCATGTTATATTACCTAGGACTAGTTTTCTTTTACTGCTAAGATATGCAATAACGAAATCCTGAGAAATTCTGGCTTAATAACATATGTTTTGTTTTCATTTCTATATACATGTATGATATATATTCTTGGTGTTACTACTGTACTTCTGTCATAATATCCACTTCTGGAATGTGTCACAGGAAAACTGAAAGCATTTGTAGGAACGGAAATAACCCTTGATAGATCTTGTATGTGAGTGGTAATATATGTGTGTATTTTGTGATGTTAATAAGATGCCTGTAAATGCGTACGTTGAAGTATGCAATTTGAAATAATTCTTCAAATGTAACGTCTATTGTATTTGTCTTTCATGTATCTTCTGTATATGTTATGTTGTGTATTTTTTTAATAAAGCATGAATTAAAAAAAAATAAAAAAAGTGAAAGCCCTCAGGAATAAAAGCTGGTCAATCACAGATATATAATCTTCCTTTGAATATCGTGTAGTGAGCGACACTAAACTGCAAAGCCATACAATCAATCACATTGTCACCGTGGATTCTTTTGATGTATATCGATATGACATTCTACTTGTCTCATCTTTTGTCACACACAGAGCCTTCAGTCTTGATGTGATTTATTCCGGAGCTGGATATATTTACGATAGTGATAGTTACCTAATGGAATATCGGGGATGCACATGTCCATGATTCATGAATTTTGAAACTTACTCGGGCAGGTGATGGTTGAACATGACATTTTTTCAATTGCAAAGCCATGACAAGCATGTCCTCCATTGAGTGGTCGGGGGCTGTTACAGACACGGGTACGGATCTTATACCCAAAATCACAAGTTCTGCTACATGGGTGCCAATGTGACCAGGTGCTCCAACCTCCATTTACTTTGATCAATAATTATAAAAATGTCAAAAATATCACGTTTGCAAATATATCGTAGTTACTGATTATTCAACGTTTAGTATTGGCCAGGGTTATTTGATGGTATGCTTCATTGAGGATGCACTATAAAAGTGCAAGATTTCAAAATTTGCATGGAGAATGAACACATTATTTCAGAGGTTGATTTTTATTTAAATAACTTTTTAATATCTTATATTCTTAATATGCTTTGGTATGCTTAGTGAGAGAGTTTTACAAAGAGAAATAGCACATTCTTAACATATCTTAAAAGTTTGATATAATTTAGGACGTCGCCTTTTTATGTCAGAAGAAGTCTAATGCGGTCTATTTGTGGAAACTATTACCAATTAAAAACACGCTGGCTATGTTTTGGAATGCTTAGTGAGACAGTTTTATAAGAGTGCTAAAGCTTCATTATTACAAAGAGAAATAGCACATTCTTAATATATCTTTAAAAGTTTAATATGAATAAGGACGACGCCTTTTTATGTCAGATGAAGTCTAATGCGGTCTATTTGTGGAAACTATTACCAATTAAAAACATGCTGGCTATGCGTTGTAAGATTTTTTCAAATAATAACAGAATAACAGGAAAAAAGCAAAAAGAGCTACATGCATCCTTATTATACCAAACCATACATGATAATGAGAATTGTATATGGTTTTTTAATAAACCTTATCCTCTCTTTCCAAATAAAATCACAAACATATGTGGCATTTTTTTTTATTCTCGGGCAACCGGTGCAGCTTATCTGGAAAGTATTTTACAAAATTCAAGAAAAAGCCAAATTTTAGCTTCCCGCATGTTGTACCCCGGTGCGGAAAATACGCAAAAGATACGAATAAGTCTTCTTGCAACAGGAAACATGAATTAAGAATACTTACCAGCGTGCCATACAACAATTTGCTTCACAATTCGAACAATCTGAACAGAATCGGTTTATGATAGTCAATATGGCGAAGTAACATATAAAAATACAAGTGGTTGGTTGATGTGGTTGTCCCCTATATTCAATATTCTTTATACTTGTTTTATCGAATTACAACGTTGAGCATATTCTGTCAAAGTTTTAAAAAATTTGACCATCATTTGATTCTGGATTGATTTGAGTTATTTCTTATATGTTTTGTGTACATTCTTATGTAAATCTTCTCAATAATAAAAATAATAAACAAAATATTGTATTATATATAAACTGTTCAAGAGATGTAATATATTAACGGCTGTTCACGAAAAATGTTTACTTTCATTTTATAATTTAATTTTGGTGATACTTTTTCGTGGTACCAACATAAACGATGAAAGTAAACTTATACGAAAAATTAAAAATAAAACAATGAAAGTAACTCAAAATTAAGATTTAAAGTTTTTAAAGAAAAGTAATGGTATGTTTGCGTTTATTCAGTCAATTTGCAAGAAAATCGAACCAAATTTTAAAATTATTCAAGATATAGAACATTATAGCCCCATAAACCATTTATTTGTCGTTGAAAAGAACGTTATGATAATGGTGTAATTTCCATTAATTTTATACGTTCACTACTGCATAATTTTATGTTTCTGTTATAATATACTCTAGATGTAAGTATCTTTAATCAGAAGATAAATATCAATATTAAATAAAGAGATGGTGGCTATGTATAATGGAATTTAATTAAACGAGCTCAATGAATTGATACGCCATGAGCCTTTAGTAGTCGCATTTTTGAAAACGAAGGAGTGATTTCTTCAGAACGTCATAAATTGACCAAATTCCGCACACACAACATTTAGGTTGTAATCCATAATTGTAATTTTTAAAACTTATTTGACATTTTGTCATGTTTACTTAATCAAAAAAGTAAGCGATTCAGCCCCCTGGGCCTCTTGTTCAAATGTTCATTCCAGAATAGAAATGAAACTGCAAAGATGATATTTACCATAATGATGACGATGGTCGTTACAGCATTGATTACGACAATGATCACAATCATTAGGCACTCCAGTTACCATGGAAACCAAGGATAAAAGATACAAAATCCAAAACAAAGGCATCTTGATACTTCCTAAGGAAGATTATGTTCAATAAAGTATAAAAAGTGTTATCCTATGGTAAAGCTGATAAAAACATAGTTCGATTACCAAAACTACGTTTGTGTTTAGGCTAGTATGTTTAAAGGCGTCTGGGAGTTAAGGGGTTAAATATTTGTCGACATCTTTTACACAGCTAAAAAAACTTTTAACAAAAATGTCACATGTACTTTTGACGTCAGAATCTACATACGACGTCGCATGATTGTCTCAGTAGACAGAAATGTCACATCCAAGCCGGATTGCTACTGACGCCATTAAAATATTTAGTTATAATTCTAATAATACAAGTCACATTGCATATGATCAATATAATCTTACACTCGTGACTATGTGATATGACATTTATCAAACCCGTGGCATATCAAATTATTAAACTTGTTTGACAAATTCCATATCACTAGCCACTCATGTAAGATCCTCTATTGATGCAATGATCATTCATATTCAAATGTTGGCCTAGTCGATATCCTAACAGGCCCTTTGCGCCTGATATTGAACATGAACAAATATATATCCCTCTAACACATAGAGCAATGGCCACAAACACCTTTTTTGTTTTGTTCAAACACATGTTCAGAATATTTAAACTATTCATTGACTTACCTTGCAACACTGAGCTACCTCGGATAAGACACTGTCACTCGACAACTATTATCTATGATTTTTTTCCCAGATTGTTTTGCTACTTCCCATTGGACGAAAACTCGCCACGTGATCACTGATGCAAAACATGTATTGACCGATATTCAGGAAAGTCTATAAAAGAGTATGTCTCACGGACATTCTTAGATAATGTTAGTGTCTATATCAAACAAACGCTTAATTCTAATGGAGCTGTAAAACAAACGCTTTGCTAACCTGAGTGGGAGAAGGGGAGAACAAAATGTGACAGAAAATGTCGGTTTCGTGTTATATTCAAAATGATTTAAGCAGTCTAACTTATAAAAAAGGTGTGTGATTTTGTTATGTTTTAACCGGATATTTAAAGCGCAGAGGGGTAACATGTGTTCTGGAATTCTGACTAACCAGACTTGTGATATTGTTGTACTTGCCAATTGTGCATGAAAACCCGTCAAATCGTTTTACTGTATGCATCAGAAAAGACGTCTTAATGTGAACATTTGTAAATATATTTTGGGTATCGATGTGTAGATGATTTGATGGTGACGAAGCTATTACATTTTAATGGTTTCAGTTAACATTATTCCAAGCTTGGAACAAATCATGTATCATTTCATTATAAGTGCTTAATTGTGCATATCATCGCATAATCAATGTAAAAATTTATAGTAAATTGATATAATACAATATATACACTTACTTTGGTGACTAAAATACTATTCGACCTGCTTCTGTTGTAAATAACACTGGACATACACTATACACTGTTCGAAAAGGATCTTTTCGGGTTTGTTTTGAGGCCCATGAACTATGAATGGCCATAACTTCGAGTCGCTACAAAGTCTCGTTCTGCAGATCGTGTATCTTCTTATACTGCATCTGCATCTTATAGAGTTATTCTCCCTTGAGGGTAAGTATTGATTGTGACGTCATGTGTTTGCGAGTGTAACGTCATACATATCGAAAAAAAACGACGTGAATTGCGCTCACAAAATAATGACGTAATAATCGATACCTACACACAAGGGAGCTAAATCTGTACTATACAAAGACACAAAAAGCCAATTAAAACAAAGCCATAAAAGGCTCGTTCTGCAAATCGTGTATTTCCTTCATGTTTAATGAGAGAGATAATGCCATCTTATTTTTGAAAACGACATATTTCTGTTTGAAGTTTGCGCAATTATTTTATTTGCCATGCCTTTCAGAGTTCTGTTGCTATGCCTTCACCTGCTAATTGTGCTGTCAACATTGACCTTTTTCTTAAATATCTACCTCATCAAGGTTTCCATAGTATGGTTGTAACACGTGTGTATGGGCTTATTACAGAGTGATTTTGTCCTCACAGGTTAGTTATATATAGTGCTTTAGTGTAACTGTTGTTAAGGTTTAAGACCCCGTTTAAACTAAAGATATGTTGTAGGCCTATATATGTCTCCTTTAATTAAGTGTCTTTGAACAAGGTTTAATTGATATGAGGTGTGTATGCATCCGTCCTAATCTTAGATACCACTGCTGACTCGTAGATAGTCGTGTTGTTTGAAACTTCTGGCAAGATATGCAAGAAATGTACACTTTTTTAGTGCAAGTCTACAGGGTTGAGTACATAATGCTGTCACAAAATAACAATGACATTATGTTTACTAGTGTACAAAGAATTTAGTAGCAGCACTGGTCTTACCGGAGTCGACTTTACATAGGCATATACATCGACTCCTTTTTTATCTTCTCAGGAAAGCGGCTACTGTATATTGCAAATATAAACAGGGTTTAAACCTTAAAGACTGTCTCTTCTGTATGATATGCATTGTGTATTTGAATGTCTATATGTTTTGCGGTGAATTCGTGTTGTGTCTTCTTGGGATTTGATGGAATGCTTGTATTGTATGGTGTTATCTTACTGAATCGTAATATGAAAACTATGCTTTCATTGTCATTGCCTTTTAATGTCTTCATTTTTTATTTTCTTATATATCATTACTTTGTTTAATTTGAGATCTGAAAGATCTGTAGTTTTTCTCAGGGTACCCCGACTTTCCTCCGCCAACAAACCTGGCACGTCCTTAAATGACCCAGGCTGTTAATAGGACGTTAAACTAATAAATAAATAAACTGAAAGAAAAAACTATCATAAATGAAGACTAGTCAAGATAACTAAGCAGTGAACATTTTGTCTAAACTTTTAATACATGGACATCATTTTATTACCAATTAACACGAAATATGTGACTGACGTATGACGTGCTATTTGTGACGTGTTGAATATCAGGTTGGTGACTACATGCTGCCGTGATGACCTGTAAAATGGAATATCAACACCTTCACTCAAAGTGAAATGTTAAATTGAATTCAATAGGTCTTAATGGTAATTACAGTTAGATTAAAATCGTTTTTTTTTTTCTTTTGATGAATTCAAATTAATAATTTGATATAATGAATAGAAATATTTTCCAGAAAATACTACTTTCTCTTGATTTAATGTCATATCATTTTTGCAGTTCAACCGCATATTTAAATCTAAGCCGATTTGCCACACGCGTGTACCTGTATTTTCTTACGCACAACAATTCCTGACAATAAATCGGTATATTCTGTACATACATTTTATAGAGTTATGTGCCCTTGTGGGTAGGTATTGATTGTGACGTCATGTGTTTGCGAGCGTAACGTCATACTTTTCGGAGAAATCAACGTGAATTGCGCCCACAAAATAATGATGTCACAATGGATACCTACCCTCAAGGTGCATAACTCTGTAATATGCAAAGACGAAATAATACAACCAATATTTACTGATTCCCAGCACTGACCTTGAAATTTCCATCCGAGTCACATCCACCAAATATACCGGCTAAATCGTGTCCACTTCCGTTATAGAACGTAAACAGAGGGGAATACATCGGTATGTCGGCACAGTTTCCCTGTACCTGTAAAAATTGTTCCTTTCATTAGAATTCAATGATAGAAAATCGAACATAATGTTGTTTTTTTATCTTTTAGTCTGACGTTTAAACCATTTCTTACACAATAATAGATATTCATGTATTGAAAGCATGCCATATGTCACATTTAAGGGATAAAATGTTACCAATGAGTATATGCGTTCAAACAATTTCATTCAAAAATATAAAGAATTGGAAAATCAATTTTATTTTAGAATTGATTAATAGTGTTTTATCTTGAAATCGTCCATCCTCCCGCATTAAAACAGTAATATATATAAGAATTCACGAAAATCTAGATGCATATTCACCATGTCGATTTCCTTGTACACAGTCGGAAAATGACAATACACGCGGTTGTTTTCTTTCTGGCATTATTTTATTTTAATCTGATTAAAATACAGAATTTTATTCTTAATCCGTTTCATATAAGATTTTATAGCACTCAATGCAGGGTCACGTTCTTGCAACCTTTCAAATTGACCAATCAAATTAAATATACTACATATGTATCTTTAATTTTCCTGACAGCGGCAATTGCAAGAGTGAGCATAACATGCTAGATACATAGGCATGTCGTGACGAAATGCCATTTGCAGCTGATGTAGGCAGTGTGCGGACAGTCAAAATAAATTTGAACTAACATGCATGTAAAAAGAATATAAAAGTCACATTATATGCAAAGGTCACCAGAGCGTGAAACATTTATCTTTTAAGAAATGGAGTCAAAATAATTATTTACGTTTTAAGCAGAATGATCAGATTCCCTTTACTCTTGATGAACAGTAAAACATTTTTTTTATAAAAAAACATGTTTTTTTTATAAAAAAACACGCTTACAATGCTTCACGGTTATCATGTAATAATGTTCATTCCCCATCAAGGTTGCTATCAGATATCCGTATCATGTGTATAGCTAACTACTTCTCTGTATATTGGTCAAGGAAGTAATATCAACTATTGTTTCCCAGATAACACTGGTTCCTTATAAACATATAATTCAATTTTGATTGCACCGAGTATTTTTATTCGCTGAAAATTTACTTTATCAGCTCATAAAGGATTTTTTTTTAATTGTTTTGTTTTTGAAGCAAATCATTTATTGATAAATGCAATCAGATAACACAGGCTCTTACATTCACTGACACATACATCAAACACTTTGTTTCTCATATATCCATCTTTTGATTTTATCACACATATACCCCTTAACAAACCCTATTATTACACGTTTACATGTACAAATAAAGAACAAACAAGACAGTTTGCATAATCTCCTAACTCATAAAATTAAAATTACATCGTCTAAACCATATATATACCGTCAATCTAACAATACACATGAATTCACACAAGGACATAAAAAGAGAGAAGATTTAGAAAAAGGATGAACTTAAGAGCACTGAAAGTCCTGTTGAAACAGTTTAATATACATAATATATGAAATATGAAAAAAGGAGAGAAAGAGAGAGAGAAAGAAAGATTTACTAATTTTGATTGAAAAAGTAAGGAGTTGGTTGTTAAAATGTCATGAGAAATTCTGAATTGTAGCCACTGTAGTTTTGAATTTTTTGCTTCAATCTTCATCATAATATTCAAAGAGTTCTTCCAATTTTCCCATGGCTTCTAGTGTTTTTTTGATATTTTACAATTCATATAATAGTTTTACTCCTTTTATGTTTCGAATGAATAGTGACATATTTGTTGGTAAAACAGGGTAAAGCAATTAAATACCACTTGTGTCAAAAGTTTGTAAATATTTTCTAATGCCAGACAAAATTCGATTATATTTCAATATATTTGTATTTATTTGATATCTAACTGTAAACTCTGTAAAACTGTAAAGTTTTGGAGCTAATATATTTTAAAAATTCACTAATGAGATACATACCTTTTTCATGCCAGTTTGAATAAAATACAGTCCCCCCATTTTTATATCGTTATTATACCAGACTGAAGTTTGTATGGGTGATCTTCCCTTGACTATTTGCCTATAATTATCACAGTTCTCTAGTCTTGACCATGCCCCTAGGACATATTTCCAAAATTTATTACTTAATAATTCTCGACTTAAATTTATGAAATTCCCTCCAAAATTTAACAGTTTATTCAAATTTACATTTTTTTACAACAATGATTTCATAAAGGAAAAATGGCGTAATCCCAAAATGAATTTTGAATAATGAAGAGATTTATTAGGCGGTTTATTAACAGTACACTCAGGTTTGTGTGTTTATCCTCATACACAAGGACACAAATTATTTGAAGTAGTAAATATCGGGCATATTATATGTATCATATAACGAACTATGCTTATAACGAAGTGATTTGATGGTCCCCAGAGGTTCGTGTTTACCGTGTGTTTCTCCAGCCTATAAGGTTACCACGTTGGTACACGTTATTGCATTGGATAGCCTGACCTACCTTTAGTCCCTTAACCCAGTTGTCTGTGGACGGCGGAGCACCACAAGTGTTCACTAAGAACGCCTGGGTTGGTAGGTGATTGATATGCTCCAATCCCGTACAATTCGGTTCAATTCCTAAGGCCACAGCTTGAACAACACTTTCCTTATTGCACACATGTGCCGTTGCTTCTATAAAAGAAACAAAAGAAACAACTTTTAGTATTTACTTTCCTTTTCCGTTCTCCTGAAATGTACGATCATTACAACTAATGATCGATTGTTTGTTGTCTGTTTTTATAGGTCGATGGGTCGTTAAAGAATCATTCAGTATTCTAAATATCTTTTGGGATCATGAAATCATAGACAAAAACCGGAAAGCATTGGGTTGTTGCGCATTGATATCCTATCCAATAGTGACAGATTAGATAATGACTGTGCCACTTTTCCCGCGAAAACGTTCTGTATATGAATGTATGACTTCTTAATATTTCAGAAAATATTCTGTGAGCTTATGCAACTATACGACGGCAGTGATTTGATTGAAGAATTTAAAAGTTCTTCACTTCTCATATCATTTATAAAAAATGGTTTAACAAGGATCAATCATATCACCAGTATGATTCGTATATCTTTAAAACGATATGTGAATACAGATGTGTATTTTAATCAGATTATAACAAGAACTTTTCATAAATCATTGACTAATATTAGATATGCTCTGATATTCTAATTGGCTCATACATTACCATGTGGTATTCAATATATGGCATATTCACTCGGAGTTTCTCCATTCTGTGATGTCAATAATGTTCAGGGTGACGTCATTTAGGGTAATTCGTTTGGCATTTGTTAACGTTGTATGCATTATCACTTTCGCTCGTTTTATCATAGTGAAAACTGTTTAAGTGTTATACACGTTTTTCTCCGTCTACCAGATGTTTAAACTGTTTAATTTTACCGCTTTTTATAAAGTTGCAGCACTGGAAGGTTTTTTAATAGATATAACGTGTACACGTGAAAAATAGGCTCGAAAGATGCCGAATCATTCTGACCTCGAGAATAACACGAGAGTTGTGAAACCAAAAAAAAATGCCAACAATTTTTCATAAACAAATCATGTGATCGACCCAAGCAGACTGTATCTACAACGAAAATAATGCTCTCATATAACAATATTTGATACACACAATATTGAATTACGGCAATGTGTGACTTAGATGTTTCAAAAACTCGCTCTGTTGACATATACCAGCACGATTTGATTATATTAGCCAGAACGAAAACGTAAACGAACACATGTGCGCTTAAATATAATTAATTATATTGCGTTTTGCTGACTCAGCATTTTGATGTTTTGGTGATTATAATAATCAAATTGCTACTTAATAACATATAATCAGTGTTAACTTACAAGTTATTTCATATTTGTTTGTTTTTTTTCAGTGAATATTATAATAAAAACGCTCATGTATTCAAAGATATAGTAATGTTTGTGTTTTGTGGCGGCCATTTTCAAAAATGGCCGCCAAATTTTTCCTGGATTTTTTTTCAAGTGGCTCCTAATCAAAATTCACTCAGAACATGTTTCTTGACATATATGCAAAGTTTCATGCTTGTAACCATAATAGCACAATTTTTTCACCAATCCGCCCAGCTATGTGTGGCTTTATCAAAGTACACATTATTTATAACTGTATAACTTAATAAAATAACATTATATAGATACGTGTATGGCTTTATGAATTTTCATAGTATACATACGTGTATGACCTTATCAAATTACATAGTATACACATATGTATGATTATATAACATTACATAATACACATGCATGTATGACTTTATCAAATTACATTATATAGATACGTGTATGGCTTCGTCAAATTACATAGTATAAAATGCGTATGACTTTATCAAATTACATAGTATACAAATGCACATACGTGTGTGACTTTACCAAATTACATAATATTAACACGTATATGACTTTATCAAATTATATAGTATACATAAGTGTATGACTTTATCAAATTACATACATATGTAGTATACATACGTGTAAGACTTTCAGTGTGGCAGCAGGAGCTATGACAGGTTGAACAATCTGAAAACAAGTGCAGTGAAATCAAACGACTTTAAAATGCAAAAATGTTGTCAGGCATAAAATGTGAAATCAATTTGATAATGTATGTTAAGAGATCATGAAAATAAACATTAAGCATAAGTGGAGATGGTTTCATCTTTACTTTGTATTCACTATGCTATAATATAGTAAAAACGAGAACAATTGATCATATGTTTGCGTCCATTAAATATAGAAAGCTTACGTCATTATGACGTTACAATTCATTTGTATTTGGCCCTACTCGGCAATTTCAAGTTGCCATACATTTATTAATTCATTCCATGTAATGTAAATTTTATTTCAAGCATAAAATTACTGCATTTATTTCAAATAATTCGTAGACTTTCCGGTCAACATGTGTTATGTTGAACTCTCGGAAGGAACTGTTTCCTTCGGCCTCAGGCAACAGCTTGGCATAGCACATGTTGATCTCAAACTAAGTCAACAAATGTATTGTATAACGTGATCTTACCGTGATGAGAGTGATGGTAATGGGTTCCTCTTTTTCTCCCACAACACGACGTCATGCAATGCGAAGAGCAGGCTCTCTTTGATTTATAAGTAGCTATCAAGATAGGCAAATATGGTGAAAACATAATTGAATGCAGTTTAACTGAAAACCATAGCCTCTATGCAAAGTAAATGTTTCCTTCTGTACCCTTTTTCATAACTTGATATATGGGGAAAGAGATATATCAGTACGTATGTATATATGAATATATGAAATACACGAGAAGTTCCGGATGTGCGCTATTACTGGGAGAGTTCGGGCGCTGATATTATTGATATTACACGTGCTTATAAGCAACAACAAATCACTACCATGCTTTCAAAAACTTACGCATGCGCAAAGACATCCTAATTGCCGTTGAACATCGAAAGAAAATCAGTGGTTGAGCTCTAGTTTATAAGACATGCGCATTACAATTTCTTGTTTTTGTGCACATGCGCACTACATGTAACAAGTAAGCTCGATCACGCCCAAGGTCCACTACAGTCACTATATAGCTTGCGCCCGAACTCGCCCACTGATCTTCACTACAAGTTAAAGAGAAAGTTATATATCGCAGAAGTGGTTGGGTATATCAAATCCATTTAAAAGCTCCAAAACTCGTCTAAAATGTCGACCAGTTTTTAACAGCATACTGCATGATCAAACATTCTAATAGGTTACGGATATGTTACTCCGAGAATTTTTTAAATGCATGTAGTTGTTCATTCCTTAAACTATGTTTTAAAACATAAACTTTGGTTATATAGGCTTGTGAGAAATCAATAGTGAAATAAATCTGCTTTCGAATTTTAGAAAATGTTCAAAGGAAACTTACGTGTACAGTTCGCCAAATAAAGCTTGTCAGTATTTTGCACAAATCCGATCTGTAATGTATATTAGGAGCAATACAGACCTATCGATGACCATGAATCTACAAGCATAACGTAATAAAAAGGGTTTAAGACCCTATTTAACCTAGTGATCATTTGTATGCCTTGTTTATTAACATTTCTTAGGTATATGTGAACATGATTAAGTTGATAAAACAGTTTATTTACATCAAGCCTTAACTTCAAAATGTGTCTGGTATGATTTCATTATCGAAATTATGATCAGAGATCAAAGAGTTTAAAGATGCTCCACCGTTGACGAATGGCATTTTCCAAAAACCGGAGCAGACGAATAAGTATTTTCTTCGTTTACAAAAACAACTTATTTACATCATTGAGTCATTGAAAAGTTAAGGCTTCTTATTTTATTTCAAAATCAAAAAAATATATTGAAAATAATAAATTGCTTCCCGAAAAAAATGCGCCATGCCAATATGGAATGAAGTACTGATTGCACATGTACCAAGAAATAAAATAATTATTTTATGTGTGTTGGTTGTGATGATTATATAAAAACATACACGATGAAAGACCAACTATTTTTCAAATGATGGGTATCGGTTAAGCTCTCTCTGTTTGTTTAACAACCATTGGTGTATTCTTTCTTTATAAAATATATATCATAATCATAGTTTTGAAGAGGTTTGGAAATCTTCTAACATGACACATCTGCATGGAAACAAGAACCGTTTTTAACACCCAAAGAAAAAATGTAGTTACAAATATTGAAGGAGTTATGAAAACCTGTGCATTAGGATTTCAACTTATCCGGGCTGGTGTAGGGATGTTGATGGGCCCTTTTGATTTTTTTTAGATTTCTTTTATAATAAATTTCAAAAAGTATTTATGGACCTACCAAGGTATCTGTCTTTATCTCGATCCACGACTCATATTTGTCATACTGTGTTTCTTCCAAACAGGAACCGGAAGTCAGCGTATCGATAGGAAATGAATTCTGGGATGCTTCAGCTAGTATTGGAATATCTGATTGTGCGCACAAGCAGGGGTCATTTGCTACTGTGAAGTTAATCGTCAGAAAGCAAACCAAAAACACAGCGAACAACATCCTACAAAATTAATAACGATTAATGATCATTATTCAGTTGATCTGGCTAGGTGTCCTATTAAGAGCTAAGTTCATTAAAGGACGACCGCCACTGTATGCAATGAGTTGCGTAATTTAGTTACAGTATATTTTGGCAGGCTGCGGTATATTCATGTTTTATCTTACTGTAATAGCGAAAGTCTTGCTCTATTATAGTAATATCTAAATGAACAAACTTAATCGATACATATGAAAAATATCACCCGATGTGCATGCAAAGCATCAATTTAGAAATGATATAATAGATTGTCCTATTCATCTATATCTATTGCTATTTCATTTAAGCAAAATTTATTAACAAAAAATCACTTATATGAAATAATTTGTATACAGTCTGCTGTAGCAATAGTCCTAAACTTATAATTTCATTATCTCAAAATATAGCACAGGTTTATTAATAAAGATAAACTTGTTTAAGAGAATCGGGATATCGACATCGATAGCATATCTTTTCGATTGGTTAGGCATTGAAATGTAAATGTAATAAAATAATAATAATGAAGTAAGTCATAGTTTTCAATAAATCATGACGTGCTACCTACAGCATTACAACGATACGATAAATTCCAGCGTATTACAAGTACAACGCAATAATACGCCCTAAACAGAATATATCTCACGTAACATGTAATTTTTCGTAACAATACCTTATATTGTTGATTCACATCGACAGAACCGTCCTGGCTTTGTAGTTGTACACTTCAGATGCCGTTATCTTTTAAAATAGTTTATCGTGATACCGAGACACGCGATAAGGTCAAGGTCATTTCACTCTCACGGTTAGTAGTACAATTATTCCGACCCAGACGTATATTCTATTTTAGATTTATAAATAGGAATGTGACCAAATATCTAATAACCTATTTGTTTTGTAATGAGGAAAAACGGTATAAAGCTAGTATATTAATAATCCGAAATAAAAGGCCAAAATAAATAAATTCAAAGTAAAATCAAAATAATTTCTATGGAATATATATTCAGCCACCATAGGGCCTTCTTCAGTCCGAAATAACACCATCCGAATGCTATTTGTTTTGAATTTACTTTTGTCTGAGTATTATCATGGCTCATATAATTTGTGCTTAACTATTAGTATCATTGAAAAGACAATTAGCTTAATCAGGTCAAGATACTTAATTAGTTTTAATGTCTTCCTTTCATATTACTGCAAAATCTTCTCCTTTTCCTTAAAACCATTGAAATGGAACACATTTTTGAAAAAAACCAACCCAAAACTAAATCAAAATTTAACAAGAAATAAAATAAAATAAAGATATCAAGGTTAGTTGCTTAAGAAATGTTTAAAAAATATGAAAGTATTTGTCCCAGATTAAAAGTGCGTTAAAAGCATATCCAATTTGCTTTGTCTCCGACACGTCTCCTTATCAACCTGCCGAAGCGATGACTAACGTTTACAATTGGTTTGATATAATAGTTTTCGATTGAAACCTGAATCCACCATCAACGTTTTAGACCTGATGTAGAGAAAGAGCTATTTATATATAGTAAAACTAACATTTACTCAAAATGATATTATGATACTATATTTATACTCTCAGGTAGTGACTTATGAAAATTAACATTGACTGAAAATAAAAATATATAAAGTAAATGTAAAAAAATCCTGTACACCCTCGATTGGCTAGTGTCTAATTTCTCTATCTGGAGAATAGTGGTGAAGTTGCATTTCTACCGCAATAGGTGGTGTTATTCAACTCTCAGGACATTAAATAAACACTGCAGTCGTTGATTGACAATTTGTTTATACACCACATGGTAAAATATTTGCAATCAAAAAAGATTACTCACTGCTTACTAAGTGTAAGTATAAAAAAATCTAAAACTTTATTTATTGTAAAACAAGTTGAATAACTGATTATTTCAACGAGTAACCAAGAATAAATTAAATATTAGCATGGATATCTCAACAAAAGTGAAATATTTCGGCTAAAATCTTTCACATGGCGCGGGTTGATATATCCTTATCAACCTGACAGATCTATGTTTGGTTATTTTCTCCCATACCAAAATTATAAGATTAGGATTATTTTTTTCGCGTCAGCAATTAATGGCGTCCTCGACAATAGTCTCCACAAGTATCGATGACGCCATCGTTAAGCGTGCGTGAGCTGTCTTTTCCTTAGCAACCACAGGGAAGCCCTGTCCAGAATGGGAGAAATACTTATTAATGGTATGTGTCGTTTTTGCCTTTTAATACATATAACAACTAGCGAGTGTATAGAATATCATAACAAACAAGACAAGTCCTAGTTACCCTTTAATTATTACCATTTCTACCATCTAACAGTAAAGTATCTCGAAGGAAGATTTGGATGCTTGGAATCATCTGTAAGATGTGTCCCTGGTATATATGGTATATTTATCACAGTCGGCACTCCAGAACAGGCTTGTACGGCCATCTAAAAATAGAAAAATGAAATGTTTATAGCAATTTAATTGATTTAATTGACTTATATAATGATGCTCCACCGCCGACAGAGAGCTTAAATCATACTCATTATTTTGACAGTAACTGATGTCTAAACATGTATTTGTGCCCAATAAACAGAAAAATACATTAACAAATAATTCACTTTGCTTTTGGTGAATGTTCATTCCATATATGACATAATATGATTTTTTTATGATGTAGCTCAAACTTTTCAATGGTGATAATGATGTAAATTAAGCAATTTTTGTTACTGAAGAAAAATGCTAAGTCGCCTGCTCCTGTTTCCATAAAAAAACCTAATTGTCAGCGTTGTAGCATCTTTAAAAGTCTATGCTATTAGTTATATAAAGGGTCAAATAAGTAATATCAAAGGGATTTCCCAGATGACACGGGATCCCATCAAACGTACGTCTGTAGGATACGAATTACTTCAAATGGTAAATATGGGACAAGGAAGTAATTCCAACCGTGTGGACAAAACAAAATTGACAAAGTTTGAGACGATCTGCTCCTTTATTAAGACATACAAAACGAACACGTTAAATAATATGAGTATTAGTTATATTTGATATGCTCTGATTTTCCTCTACTTGCATTGGCTTATATATGGGCATGTGGACTTCAATATAAAGCATATCGCCTCGATTTTCCTCTTTAAGAATCATCGAGTCAGTATATATTCTTTGATAGTATTTCCCAATAATTGAGATCTTTAGAGTGACGTCATAACAATCGTTTTTCTTGTAATTTACATATACATCGGGTTATCATTTTGACATTTGTCTAAGGAATTACATATCTGATAAAGAAATAAAATACCATTTTTTCGGCCATAGCATGTTTTCAATGTTAGAATTTAAATAATGATCTCTGGTATTTAATTAAACTAGGGCGGTATAAATCCATATTTATCCCAACAAATGTCCATAATAAATAACATATCTTTCGAAAAATAGCTGATTTTTTTTAATACAAATTACACACACACACACACAACAAAAACAAATAAATAAAAAACCTATAACAATAAATGAGTAAAAATGTAATCAAATGAATAAAAAATGAATAAATATTCAAAAAAATAAAAATTGATGAAAATGATAAAAATCACTTTACTTTGAATCCGTCCTGAGTACACTCAATGAAGATGCCACTGTAGCCCTCGTGTAACCTGTCCTGCTGGTAGGTGTTATTCCAGAAGGTCCCCACGGGTGTGTAGGCAGGAATCTGTCTGGTCGTGTTACAGTTAATGGCTACCTAAAGATCAAATATTTATTTATTTAAATAGTCTACATCGGCGAGAGAACATAAATAATATTCATCATTCGAACGATAACTGATAGCTTAATTGTGTATATTTATGTTTGATTAACAGAAAAATACATATAAAATAATTTGTTTTGCTTTAGTTGTCTGCAACACCAATCCATATAAGGCAATAATTAATTATTATTATTGTTTTTTTTTTTTTTTTTTTTTTTTTTGGGGGGGGGGGGAGTGAAATTAATCATTGTAAATACTTTTATAAAGAAATAAAACAATAAGCTAAAACTAGTTAATAATGTTAAAAGTAATTTTTATCCCGTATGACAATACCAATTCATATTCTCCTGTTTTCAAAAGATACAAATTACCATTCGGTTTCGTTGTAGGATCCTTAAAGAAGCGACAATGGTAAACAAAAGGAACAAGTTAACATGGATAACCATCTTATACTATTAACCAATCTGTTTCCACGATAACTTAATTTTGCATATTAATATCAAGCGATTTCTATTCACAGCGATATTTCACAGGTAATAATTATAAAAAATGAATTTGTCTCCCACGAAAATTGACCATAACGGAACTGAATGATTCCATTGTATATTGCAGTCTGCGATACAATCCAAACATCGACCATGACCTAGTGTTTCAAATGCAATTTGTTTTCGAACGATATTGCTATGGTGCGGTCAGTATAACCCATTAAGGATGTAATTTGTCCATAAATGAAAAAAAGAAGCTTTTTACAGAGGACCAACGTTCCTGTCTCCTCCCCTTTATGTGACATCTTTCTTAAATTTGATTTGTTACCTACCGATAACCCTTTATGCCAGTGGCTAGTATCTGAGGGTATCCCTTGACAGTTGGACATTAGAAAATTCTCAGTTTTAGAAACCCATGGGTCTGAGCAGCGATCTGATGAGTTTGTGTTGATCTCCGCTAAAGCATGTATGACAGACATCTTGTCACAAGTATGAGCTGAACCCTGTATCACACCTGGAAATAGTTTAAAGGAAAAATGGCGTCGGCGTTTGTAACGTCGCTTCTTATTGGCTGAGATAACGGTGTTATGATTTCTTAGACAAAAGAGTACAAGAATGAAATTTGAATATTGAAGAAATTATTTTTTAGTATATTATAAGAATAAATTTGAATATAAGTTTTATGTTATGAAAATCTGAATAATAAAACCAAAAGCTAAAGATAATCATTTCAATATTCAAAAATCCTTTTTCGAATGTTTTGTCTCAATCACAGGTATAAGCTGCAATATACATGCTAAGGATGAGTACATATTTTCTACGTCTTAACATTACAAATCGACTACAGCACCGACGACAAGATTCCAACCGTCGGATTACTAACATGAAACATTGCATTTGGTGTAAGATTTTAGAAATCTTTTACAAACTACACGCATTTTAAAGAGTTATCTAACTTTGTCACAAAGTCATTTTTAAGTGAATGTCGCTCACAAAATAATGTCGTCAACAGTGATACCAACCCGCAAGGGAAGTAATCTCTGATATTAAAAGACGGAATATTTACCATGGACACACAAATGAAGAAAGTAACGATTAATGTCTCGTGACCTTTACGAAATTGCGTGCGGCTTACTCCACCATTCGATTTGTATTTCTCATTATGTATAGACGGTGCGTTAAACCTTTAAACTAATCAAAATATTGGCAAGGGAGATTTACTCTGACATAACCTTAACTTGCATAGTATTAAATAGCGCCATATTTATTTTTGAATGTTGTTTTTTAATAATGACTTTCAGATAGAGCCTTTCAATACCTTAAAATGGCTAAATGCATGCAAAATAAACAAAACATTAACTGACGATAATGTGAACATATATATAACAATAACGTAATTGCATAGCATGGGAAAGTCATTTTATAAAACTAATGCTGCAATATATTAATTTTAATTCAACGTTAAACTGTTAAGGTTTGTGTATATTTGAAAGCAAACGACATTCAGTAAACGTCATTTAAAGGGTATATGTATACGGCTAGAAATAGACGGATTTATTGCTAATAACAAAACGTTGACATACTTGGACACGGTCCATAGTTACAAGGAAGAACCTCGTTGGCATGGTTGCAATGACGTAGGCAATGACGTCGCATATGTCCGTTCCCACATGTGACACTGCACTGTCCCCATTCCGACCAAACTGTTTAGTAATTAAAGTTGACAGATAAAAACCCTGCACCATAAATCCATTGGTATTTTCAGTAAAACATCCACTTCTGATACACCTTCTTATTAAGATCACTTTCTTTCTTATTCAAATTATTTGGAGTATTCTCTTAAAATGAATTCCTTCTTAATTACGCTACAGCTAGGGTCACTTAAGGATGACCTCGATTTGTGTAAATATCTGTGTGTTTTGGGAGGCTGTGGTATGTTCGTGTTGAATCGCTTTGCAGAAGAATGAAATAGTACCATTTGATAGCGGCATATTCTGAAGAAGGCGCTTTGCATTAACACTTATCTTACAATTAACATATGTGCCAAACAAATATAAAAGAAGCCGAAAATGAAACTGGTTTGCAGAAAGAAACATATTTCAGACCCATTATTGTTTTAATATTACCAATACGCTGTTGACACAATGCTTCTTATAAGGGACCGCAGAATCAAACAAAATCCTGCAGAATCCTGGAAATCCCCTTGTGGGGACTGGCTTTCATAGAGAGGCGAATGTTTCAGAGCCTGCTAATTAGGTAGTCCGGGCGCATCAGTTTCAAATGTTTTTGATTTCATAGAGAGGTGAATAATTCAGAGCATGCTGTTTGGATATTCAAGGCGCATCGATTTCAAATGTTTAATGTTAGGGTTGGGCAATGTATGTAGATGTAAAATATGTTAAGAAATTTTAAAATTTTGTCAAATCTGTTTCCGACAGGGGGAGGTAATCAATATTGAAATCTCATGAATATTTTGGTCATTTTTTGGTGCGGAATTCAGAAAACAACCCCTACATAAAAGTTTAGCAAGATGGTAGATTTTAATTTCTTTAAATTCATAGGCATGCAAAATGCCATTCTTCAACATTAGTGACAGGTGGCCAGTCTTGAAAACTCCATTTAACCTGGACAGTGGCAAACGTTACCATTGTCGTCTATGTGAAACAATTTGGTTCCGTGGTCTCTATAACGCGCAAACAATTGAAAGATTAAATATTGTGTATTACACGTATACGCCAACTAAAACAATAAACCATTTTTTTGTAGCAGCATTTCAAAAATGGTGGTAGGTGGCCTTTACCATTTCTTTTTTTTTCTGTGCTTCTCTTATATATTTCAATCAGACGTGACCTAAACCATAACATGGTCTTCTTATTTCATTTAGTAAACCAAACGTATTATTTGAGTTTGTGATGGTTCGCTTATCAAAATTTTCTCTGGTTGGAAGGTAGATGATATTCATGGTCGGTAGCCGTAGGGTTATTAAAACAAGTATGTATTCCTCAGATGATTGACGTATAACGAAAATCAGGCGAATGTTCTTTTATTCTATTCGGAAGGATTACTAGACACAGCTATTTGTTTGTTAGTCTCCGGCTATATCTATTCCGTCTTTGCATACAGAGTTAGCTCCCTTGCGGATATGTATCAATTGTGACGTCATTATTTTGTGAATGCAGTTCGCGTTGTTTTCTCGTAAAAGTATGACGTTACGCTCGCACATGACATCACAATCAATACCTACTCACAGGGGCAGATAACTCTGTAATATGCAAATACAGAATAGGTAAGTGTAATATCATGTTAATAGTAACCATGTCTACCACCACACCTGGACATTGTGGCAGAGTACAGGTCCGTGTCTCCATGTGGCTGTGTAGGTGTGGACAATGATGGCAATGTCGTGTCTGAGTTCCCGTCCCACAGGTGGCGCTACAGTCGCTCCAGTCTCCCCATACTATGGTAAATAGAATAACTATAATATCACATAGTACGTCACAGACGACGCTACAACCAAACTGTTGTTCATATCGCATAGTATACGTTATATAGATATGTGATTTGAACGATAAATCGTATTGATAGTAATATTATGCGTATTTGGTATTTTTGCGACAATACACCTTTGTTGTTTATAAACAATTCTATGACTTTTTTAAGACTATATATATTTTCTTTATTTGCTTGGGTAATGGAGGTTCTGCTGCATTCCGAAATATTACAACATCATCTATCAGTACTGTATGGCACATATTTACCTGCATAAACATCTACCGTATAGTTGTTCAATTTATTATTATACGAAAGGTTTTTAATTTTGATTAATTCACAGATTTGTCAAATTTCGCGAAATTTAGAATATCACGAAATTTATCACAATTCTGGTTTTACATATCAGAGTCTGGCGTGTTATAGATAATTTCAAAGGCTATAAACATGGTGAGCATAAAAAGCCCCGATGAAATATTTTTAAAGAGTAAATCCAGAAATTTTTAGTAAGTGAATTTAACAACAATGTAGTATATACTTTGATTAAACTTACCAACATCGTGTCCTCGGTTAAATTTGTTGTGGACACTATCACCGCTCACAACGTCAATTTCCACATTTTGGACAAATACGGCGACACATAGGAGCAACATAAACACTAGTATTCCTTGGGCCATAGTAGCTAAATTTTAAACAAATCAATTCTGTATGTATTAGCTTATTACAGAGTTTTCTTCCCCTGTGGGTAGGTATTATTTGTGACGTCATGTGTTTGCGAACGTAAAGGGAGCTAACTCTGTGATATGCAAAGACAAAATACGCAGTGTTACCACAATCTTCTACGGAAAACGCTTACGGTAACCAAACTTAATTTGCGCGAGGACATTTGGCTGTTGGTTCGAAATGGCAACAATTATTGGATATCACCATGATTTTTTCATTTTTTTTTTATAAAAATTAAATAATTTACCTATTACTAGCGACATGAAATTCTCCAATCAACCAATAGATTACAAGTATAAAACAATATGTAAGATAAAACTAGTAAACTCATTTATTGGTTTGGATTAGTTTATAATTTTTGACGTCCAATTAACAGCTGCAAGATCAGACAATCACTCCCAGTCACTAATCGACACATCACTGCCACCATGCAATAACATATACTAAATTTCATTTACCCTCAAACAATTAAACAAGTGAATACCCTTATGGTGGCCACATTGCAAAGCGCTAAACTAGAGGTTATTAACTCATATATCCCAAACGTAGGACTGGACGACCTTAACCACACTTCCTACAGTCTATACTATACTTTACTTTATAACTATTGACTGAATAAAAGAAGTAACCTGCACATTCACTGTATCTGAATTTTTCCCACAATCTATGAAGGCCATTGTCAATCCACAACAAAATAATAATCGATATTCGATGGACATGTGTAACTATAAGAAAAAAAGGAAGAAGAAGACGGAGAAGAAGGTAAGAAGGACGGCCTCTCATGTAATGAGTTGCGTATGAGCATGTCTATGTTCTGTATGGTTTTGAGTTTCCTTGTGATAACGAGACACTTGCCCTTTTGAAAGTGTCATCTTACAAAAGTATTTCGTAAAAAAGTATGAAAAAGATAACAATTGTGCTGAGCGCATAAAACCACCACTATTATATACTATAGTGTGTCTGAACGAGTAAAGCCCAACACCTTCCTAACAGTGAGGCGGTAGCATATGTCATAATTGATTCCATCTGAATACACTGATTTGAGTAAATTTTTCAAGTATCTTAATTAAGATTTTGTATACAGCATTAAGAAAAAGCGTGGAGGATAATTGACTCTGAAATAACTTAACAACAATTTTAAATAGCTATTAGTTGAGTTGAGTTAATACGCTAAACGACACTTTGAATGTAGCCTTATGTTAATGTTATCTAATTGCGTCATCTTTGTGATATTGACGATGGGGCTGCGATTGCTGAGTGGTTAAGATGTCTAGACAAACACTGCGGCCCTATTGAAGGGAAATATAAAATTATTTTTATCCTTGGAAAAAATGTCTAGACACATTACCACCACCCCTCGACCTCTAGGTCGAGAGTTCTAATCAAGTTGCTAGGTACTGACCGCTGGTCGGTGGTTTTTTTCTCCGAGTACTCAGGATTTCCTCCACCAACAAACCTAGTACGTCATTACATGACCCTGACCGTAAATAGGACAGTTATCAAACCCAAACTCAAAATAAACCCTGATATTGTTATGACCTAGCCAGTTTTGAATTCCTTGAACATTCGTCAACATATTAATCTACACGGTAACAATTACTTCTTTGCTCAAGCATAATACAAACGTGGTAAGGTGCGGCCATCTACAATCGTCTGGCGATCATCATGGGTTGGCTAAAATTACCTAAGCTATAAATAGAACAGTTAATATATTAACATACATAAGAAAAACTCAATTGTCATTCGTCTTTCCTATCAGCCCATCGACTATGTAGGTCATTAATGTATTTCTGGATCCAAAAATAACTACACACTGTCTGGGGATATAACGGTTAATTTCACTTCTATTTCTGAAACCCCGAACTACTTATTGTTTGAAAATACCGAAGAAGCCCGCCAAGTCACAATAGCCCAATATCATATGCGACAAATATGAAGTATAGTTATTGACAATGATTTCAAAAGACATTAAAATATATGTATGTGTGTGAAGACATATAATATACGACCTTGGGTTATCATTCAATACTTACTGGTCGTGCGGCGTCATATGTGTATGGTCGTCATATGTGTATGATTGTTGACGTCCTTATCTATAAATTGGTCAGTCGAAATAATGTTCTGAAATAACCGAAATTATCAATGAAATTTGGGATGCTTAGCGTAGATAGTTTCAATGTTTTTCGATGGCTACTACAATTATACAAGTAAATTACCAAATCAAAAGCCATTTCTGTTAAGCTATGTACTTTTCAAATCGTGGATAAATATAAACCATGATGTAGCTCGTATTCAGTAAATACTGAAATTGAAATAATTTGTTATTAAAACAATGTATAATAACTACGTAGATAAAACTATGGATGACCTTAAAACTGTATCGTCATTGTCACGATTGAAGTATTACAGATGATAGCCTTATCCTACAATCTAAGTCTAGTCCAACGCCAAGAGGGCCACACATAAAATAAGGTAAGTCAATAGTAAGTAGTTAAACATTTTATATATGTTTACTATCATATTATATTATCATTTTAGCTAGAGGGCTCAAAAATAAACTATAGCTCAACAGTTGATTTTTTTTCTGTTTGAGATTTACATGTCAACTAATTATATCGCTTCACCTAGTTTTATATTGGTCAAAGTGGACCTTAACGTTATTGTACTATTACTATTATAATTATGTAAGAAAGATCTTTAGTATAAATATTAGATTGTAAACAATTTGCTCAAATCATTGTCATATTCTAGTGTTGCAATTTTTGTTTGTTAACGCCAAAACAATTAATTATATATGATATAGGATGTTTCTTTCATTCTGTGAACAATTAACCTGGGCCATGTTTCGCTAACATGTTGTAATTTCGAGGAACTCCCCAATTAAAAAAAAAAACAAAACAAAACACACAAAAAATAAAAATCGATCTAAGTAAACAATTAACATAGGAGGACAGAACTTTAATTGGACTTAAGATTGTGTTTTCACGTCGAGAAAGGGAGGCAATAGTATTTAATTTTGGACCTTATTCAAGCAGAGAAATGATCATTAGCAAACAAAATATGTATTGCTTTTCTTCTCCAGCATGCTGCTCGTCATATCTATAATTGGTTTCTTGACCTTTGACCTTGTTCAAGCCAATGGACACTGCTGGTGTACAGACTCGGACCTAACAATACTGGCAGGTCCTTCCCATAATGCATCACCAGTGGATATCTTAAATTCCGGTTCCTGTCTAAGAAACTCTCAAATAGTACAGGAGGGACGATGGATAGAGATGCCTGTGAATATTGTGACCAGAGGACATATATAGGGTTTTTATTTGTTATTTTTGTATTAACAAATTAACATAATTATTCCAATGACACATCAATTGGTCGGTCAATATACACATCCAATACAATGTATAAAATGCATTGGGATCGTTTAGCTTTGTTCAATAAATTTTAATTCAAATAAAAATTTATGTTAATAAACCTGAAGTGAGAATCCTGCATTCTGATTGGTCGAGAGATATTTGGTATTTTACACTATCACACGGCAGTTAGCATTAGAACAATAGAAGACAATAGACACGGTTGTAGCAACCCCCTGCATTTCCACGGTGCAAAATATTAACCGCCCGAAAAAGATGCGTACTAGTTTCTTTTTTTCGATGCCATCTTAGGCCATGGGCTAGGAGGGTCCCACATGCACAACCCCCCCCCCCCCCCAAACCTCCGAACCAATGTTTTTCTTAACCCTTATGACCCAGTGATCACAAATCAAAATGTTAACATTACATAAGTTGGGATGAACTTCCGGTTATGACGTCATCGAGATGGCCGCCATCTCGAATTTCACAAAAAAGTGAAAAATAGTCATAACATTGACATTTTTCAACCGAAGAAGACAAATGAGGTATCAAAATGATCACAATAGAACAGCAAATACATATCAGGACCAAATAATCCAATACATGTAGTGATTTGTACGCAGGAAATAAAAAATAAGATTTTAAGCTCAAAAATGGTAAATTTCCAGCAATTTTTTCATATTTGGCTTGATGCAGCAAAAATGTTTCCTAACAACAAATTATTATTCGTTATATCTTATTTGATCTCTCTTCAATCAGTAAAAACAACAACAACAATATATGAAAATACAAAAGAGGATTATTGTTATACCATCATTTGGCCTACAAAACATCATCGGATGCATATACAGGGCATATGATTGTTATTTTAATCCAAACCACCGACACTATAGTTTCCTGGTGTCTTAGAATTTCTTGAATATAACATTGGCTATTGACGATTGAAATCTTAGCAAATTTGAATTTAAAGTTGGCTGAATATCAAAGTGGGACTTCAAAATAATCAATTTTCTTGTTCGATATTTAGTAGCCTAGTAGCTTCTCAAAATGAATTGTTACAGCAAAACGCCAACTGATAGATGAGATGATAAGCTTATCTGACATTGCATTACTTTGTTGCAATCATGGTTCTAACGTGTCAATCGTCCTTGTCCAGAGTTAACATAAGAAACATCGGCCTGTGGGATGTGGGAGCTCTTCCTGTTTCCAACCTTGTGATTCACATATCGTATATGATGTTCCAGACTTCCCCGGCATGATCGAAAAGACACCAGATTCACATTCTGCGAAGGGTTGAGCTGGTTCTCCTTAATTCGTATGAAGCTCAATTCCTCATTCTTGTGAACCCTCAGTTACCATAGATGGCAAAGGAAGATTTTTTGAGGTCATAAATGAGGTCTGCAGTGAAGTTCCACTATTTGCCAAGTCTGGAAAGCACCAAAGAGAACTATTTTCTGGGGAGTCTTCAATGGTCTCTTTACCAATACACCATGTGTGACACAACACGCACCTTCAAGGGAGTGGGAAAAGTCGGACAAATGTAAAACATTTAACATTTATGGCCTCATTAATAACCTCGATGATATCACCTGTGCCATTTATGGTCGCACGAGGGACCACAAGATGGATGAATGGTACTTCATACGAATTATGAAGCTATGTGCAAAGGAGAACCAATTCCGCCGTTCAAAGAATGTGGATCTCGTGTAATTTCCATTATGCCGGAGAAGTCTGAAACAGCATATACGATATCAAAGAATCTGAGAGAGATCCCACATCTCTGAACCTGTTGTTCTTGATATGAACTCTGGCTATGGATGGGTCATGAAAGATGACAGGCTAGAACAACACTGGTAATGTAGTGTCACATCAGCTCATCGACATTGAAGACGACACTCGGGCTTTCGACGAATTTGATACTGATACTTCGATTACTCTGATTTGGACTACCAGCTACGAGACATGTCTAGTCTCTTCAGTGGATGGAGCAGTGAGGCTTGAACGCACGTACAATGATAATGGTTATCATTAAAAACAAGTGAAAGAAATATGTGACACTGTAGTAACCATCTGACGTTTTGCTTATGCTATGCAAAGGAAATAAACAACAAATGTGCTCATTTTCAAAGACACAAACTTTCCGGAAACTGTTCATGATATTAACGGAAACACAGACTTAGCTTAGGTTACATTTGTTACGCTATCAGTAGGTGTTTTGCTGTGATATTTATTTTTCAGACGCTGCTAATCTCCAAAATTTTAAACATGAAAATGGATTATGTTAAACTGTGACTTGTCCCAACAAGGTATTCTGTCAACTTTACATTATCTGTTTTCTATTTATAAATCGTCAATAGTCAATGTTCTATTTAAGGAAAATATAATACACCAGGAAACTGTAGTGTCAACGGTTTGGAGTTCGAAAAATAGCATATGCCAATTTTACGCACCCGATGATGTTTTGTAAACCTAATAAGGGTATAACAATAATTCTCTTTTGCATTTCTATATATTTTTGTTTTTGTTGTTGTTTTTACTGATTGAAAAGAGATCAAATAACTGATTACGAATAATAATTTGTTGTTAGGAAACATTTTTGCTGCATCAAGCTTAATATGAAAAATTTGCTGAAAAAATCTTCATTTTAAGCTTAAAATCCTATTTTTTTCATTTCCTGCGTAAATATCACAACATATATTGGATTATTTGGTCCTGATATGTATTTGTTGTTCTATTATGGTCATTTTGATACCTCATTTGTCTTCTTCAGTTGAAAAAATGTCAATGTTATTACTATTTTTCACTTTTTAGTGAAATTCGATATTGCGGCTACTTTGATTACGTCATAACCGGAACTTATACAATGTTAACATTAGTTTTTGTTATTGTTGTTGATTAAACTGATCGGTAAGTGGTCAAAAAACGTATTAGAAATAATAGTTTGCTGTTTGAAAACATTTTTGCTGCGTAAAGCCAAATATGAAAAAATTGCTAAGAATTCACCATTTTTGAGCTTAAAATCCGAGTTTTTCATTTCCTGCGTAAAAATCACTACATACGTTGGATTATTTGGTCCCGATATGTATTTGTTGCTCTATTGTGGTCATTTTGATACCTCATTTGTCTACTTCGGTTGAAAAATGTCAATGTTATGACTGTTTTCACTTTTTAGTAAAATTCGAGTTGGCGGCTATCTTGATGACGAAATAACCGGTAGTTGATCCCAACTTATGCAATGTTAACATTTTCACTTGTGATCAGAGGGTCATAAGGGTTCAAAAAATATTGGTTCGGAGGTTTTTTTTTCGGGGAGGGGGGGGCATGTGGGACCCTCCTAGCCCATGGCCTATCTTTGCTCCTGTCTATCCGATGTTTCAACTTTTTAATTTTACCATTTCTTATAAAGTTGCAGCACTTGAAGTATTTTTTAATAAATATAACGTGTACACGTGAAAAATAGGCTCGAAAGATGCCGAATCATTCTGACCTCGAGAGTAACACGAGAGTTGTGAAACCAAGAAAAAATGCCAACAATATTTCGTAAACAAATCATGTGATCGACCCAAGCAGACTGTATCTACAAAGAAAATAATGCAATATTTGATACACACAATATTGAATTACTGCAATGTGTGAATTAGATGTTTCAAAAACTCGCTCTGTTGACAAACACCAGCACGATTTGATCATATTAGCAAGAACGAAAACGTAAACGAACACATGTGTGCTTACGCTAGTTACCTGGGACACCACATGCAGGTCGCGTGAACATCAGTCACGTAACACGATTCGGAAATCCGACAAAAACCCGAAGGTACTGAACATGGTGGTGATTGAAAGCGCTTTATTCTAAACCAGGAATATTTGATCCCTAGATTTCGGCTCTCTTATAGGCCGACATATGCTTTTTGGAGGCAAAATCATCAATTACAAGTCCATATTCCAATATCAAATGTTAAAGCGACAAATCGTTGCAATGATTTTCGCATGAAATATAATTTTACAGGAACTACATATGAAATATAAAAAATTAAGTACATTTTATTCGGTCCATATGGTGTTATACCGTCTATATTAATCCATATTTACATGAAAAAATGTCGATAATCTATAACATGTATTTCGAACAAAAACTGAATATATTCTTCAAAATAGCTATCAAAGACTCTTTAGTGTGTGTTTTGATAACCATCTTGAAATAGAATTATTGTTAAATAAAATGGCGTTATAACACCTATAACTGAAGAATAATAAATCAGGGTTAAATTTTGAGGGGGCCTTTTGGCCAATGGCACATCAATTTTAAAAAATGTTTGTGAAAGTTTTTGTATATTTTGTTTTGTTAATGGCACGTTAAGAATTCTTGGAAATAACCCATGCATTTCTTTTCATGCAAAATGAACCCTGTTAAATATAAGAATTTACAAGCATGGAAAACCGTATCATTCTACATGGCCTTATCTTACCTGGACACGACATTAAATGATGGCATGCTTCTGTCTGTGTGTGGGACGATAGTGTCGAAGAACAGTGTTGTGTACATGTCCGATGTCGTGTCCCTGTCCCACATGTTCCACTGCATTGACTCCATGATGACCAAACTATAATGCAATTTATATGATTAAAGAAAACTGTTTCTCCCATACTTGACAGGATTATCCCACAGTTGCTAGGGAAAAGATAACTCTGTCTTTTACCGCGGTAGGGAAAAGACAGATCACACGCGCTAGACAACGACAATACATCATCATTACATGCGGTGTCTATTGTCGAAAACGTCATTGATTTTGACGCAATGCGATATTCCTATGATGTCAGCGCTTTGCAAATGTTTCTATATAACTGTATTTACGTCATGTTTCGTTTAAGTATAGGAGAAAAAGAATGAAACATGGGTCTGTTAGATGTTTACGAGAAAGCTATGTCGTATCTACGAATTAGCTATGTCGTAATTACGAGATAATCAGTCGCAATTACGACATAAAAAGTTTACTTCACGTGACACTAATTTGATTCAGTATTTTTTCAGGACATTAACTCATCTCATTACAGGGCGACGTATGAATGCATGAAGAAAGCTAGTGATAATTTGTAAACCCTGTCATACATTGGGAAAAACAATAGTACCGTGCAGTAGGTGTGGAAACAGTGTCATTTTCCCCTATTTCACATTTGGGTTTTTTTTTCTTTACTTTTAGTGAAGTTTGCTAACCGATAATGATAGCACGGGAGTTGCAATTGGTTCACATAAAATGTACTGTAATCTATTGTGATAGTAGATATACATATGTTGTAATTTTAACAATGTCCGCCGTGGTCCCTTATGATGCATGTCCCACCAATACGGTAGCAAAGGCACCTATTTTAAATCTAATTAAGATCTATTTCAAATTCAATGTAGTTCTGATTTCTATAGTTTATGTAATGTTTCCCTACAGAAACATGTGTCTTTCTGTTTGCCTGTGAATATTGTGACC
Source organism: Argopecten irradians (assembly GCF_041381155.1). Lineage (NCBI taxonomy): Eukaryota > Metazoa > Mollusca > Bivalvia > Pectinida > Pectinidae > Argopecten > Argopecten irradians. The sequence goes on along the minus strand of NC_091149.1, from coordinate 8,846,343 downwards.
AGAAGACATATATGGGGGTTTTATTTGTTTTTTTTTTGTATTAACAAATTAACATATTTTTCCCAATGACACATCAATTGGTCGGTCAATATACACATCCAATACAATGTATAAAATGCATTGTGATCGTTTAGCTTTATTCAATACATTTTAATTCAAATAAAAATTGATGTTAATATACCTGAAGTGGGAATCCTGCATTCTGATTGGTCGAGAGATATTTGGTATTTTACACTATCACACGGCAGTTAGCATTAGAACAATAGAAGACAATAGACACGGTTGTAGCAACCCCCTAGCAACGGGTGATAGTGCATTACCACAGTGCAAAATATTTACCGCCCGAAAAAGATGCGTACTAGTTTCTTTTTTTCGATGCCATCTTAGGCCATGGGCTAGGAGGGTCCCACATGCACCCCCCCCCCCAAACCTCCGAACCAATGTTTTTCTTAACCCTTATGACCCAGTGATCACCAATCAAAATGTTAACATTGCATAAGTTGGGATGAACTTCCGGTTATGACGTCATCGAGATGGCCGCCATCTCGAATTTCACAAAAAAAGTGAAAAATAGTAATAACATTGACATTTTTCAACCGAAGAAGACAAATGAGGTATCAAAATGATCACAATAGAACAACAAATACATATCAGGACCAAATAATCCAATACATGTAGTGATTTGTACGCAGGAAATTAAAATAAGATTTTAAGGTCAAAAATGGTAAATTTCCAGCATTTTTTTCATATTTGGCTTGATGCAGCAAAAATGTTTCCTAACAACAAATTATTATTCGTTATATCTTATTTGATCTCTTTTCAATCAGTAAAAACAACAACAAAAATATATGAAAAATCATTTGGCTTACAAAACATCATCGGATGCATATACAGGGCATATGATTGTTATTTTAATCCAAACCAACGACACTACAGTTTCCTGATGTCTTAGAATTTCCTGAATATAACATTGGCTATTGACGATTGAAATCTTAGCAAATTTGAATTTAAAGTTGGCTGAATATCAAAGTGGGAGTTCAATATTATCAATTTTCTTGTTCGATATTTTGTAGCCTAGTAGCTTCTCAAAATGAATTATTACACCAAAACGCCAACTGATAGATGAGATCATAAGCTAATCTGACATTACATAACTGGGTTGCAATCATGGTTCTAACGTGTCAATCGCCAATGTCCAGAGTTACCATAAGAAACATCGGCCTGTGGGATGTGGGAGCTCTTCCTGTTTCCAACCTTGTGATTCACATATCGTATATGATGTTCCAGACTTCCCCGGCATGATCGAAAAGACACGAGATCCACATTCTGCGAAGGGTTGAGCTGGTTCTCCTTAATTCGTATGAAGCTCAATTCCTCATTCTTGTGAACCCTCAGTGACCATAGACGGCACAGGAAGATTTTTTGAGGTCATAAATGAGGTCTGCAGTGAAGTTCACTATTTGCCAAGTCTGAAAAGCACTGTAGAGAACTATTTTCTGGGGAGTCTTCAATGGTCTCTTTACCCATACACCATGTGTGACACAACACGCACCTTCAAGGGAGTGGGAAAAGTCGGACAAATGTAAAACATTTAACATTTATGGCCTAATTAATAACCTCGATGATATCACCTGTGCCATTTATGGTCGCACGAGGGACCACAAGATGGATGAAAGGTACTTCATACGAATTATGAAGCTATGTGCAAAGGAGAACCAATTCCGCCGTTCAAAGAATGTGGATCTGGTGTAATTTCCATTATGCCGGAGAAGTCTGAAACAGCATATACGATATCAAAGAATCTGAGAGAGATCCCACATCTCTGAACCTGTTGTTCTTGATATGAACTCTGGCTATGGATGGGTCATGAAAGATGACAGGCTAGAACAACACTGGTAATGCAGTGTCACATCAGCTCATCGACATTGAAGACGACGCTCGGGCTTTCGACGAATTTGATACTGATACCTCGATTACTCTGATTTGGACTACCAGCTACCAGACATGCCGAGTCTCTTCAGTGGATGGAGCAGTGAGGCGAGAAAGCACGCACAATGATAATGATTTTCATTAAGAACCAGTGAAAGAAATATGTGACACTGTAGTAACCATCTGACGTTTTGCTTATGCTATGCAAAGGAAATAAACAACAAATGTGCTCATTTTCAAAGACACAAACGTTCTGGAAACTGTTAATGATATTAACGGAAACACAGACTTAGCTTAGGTTACATTTGTTACGTATCAGTAGGTGTTGTGCTGTAATATTTATTTGTGAGACGCTGCTAATCTCCAAAATTTTAAACATGAAAATGGATTATGTTAAACTGTGACTTGTCCCACCAAGGTATTCTTTCAACTTTACATTATCTGTTTTCTATTTATAAATCGTCAATAGTCAATGTTCTATTTAAGGAAAATATAATACACCCGGAAACTGTAGTGTCAACGGTTTGGAGTTCGAAAAATAGCATATGCCCATTTTACGCACCCGATGATGTTTTGTAAACCTAATAAGGGTATAACAATAATTCTCTTTTGCATTTATATATATTTTTGTTTTTGTTGTTGTTTTTACTGATTGAAAAGAGATCAAATAACTGATTACGAATAATAATTTGTTGTTAGGAAACATTTTTGCTGCATCAAGCTTAATATGAAAAATTTGCTGAAAAAATCTTCATTTTAAGCTAAAAATCCTATTTTTTCATTTCCTGCGTAAAAATCACTGCATATATTGGATTATTTGGCCCCGACATGTATTTATTGTTCTATTATGATCATTTTGATACCTCATTTGTCTACTTTAGTTGAAAAATGTCAATGTTATTACTATTTTTCACTTTTTAGTGAAATTCGATATTGCGGCTATTTTGATTACGTCATAACCGGAACTTATACAATGTTAACATTAATTTTTGTTATTGTTGTTCATTAAACTGATCGGTAAGTGGTCAAAAAACTTATTAGAAATAATAGTTTGCTGTTTGAATACATTTTTGCTGCGTAAAGCCAAATATGAAAAAATTGCTAAGAATTCACCATTTTTGAGCTTAAAATCCGAGTTTTTCATTTCCTGCGTAAAAATCACTACATATGTTGGATTATTTGGTCCCGATATGTATTTGTTGTTCTTTTGTGGTCATTTTGATACCTCATTTGTCAACTTCGGTTGAAAAATGTCAATGTTATGACTGTTTTCACTTTTTAGTAAATTTCGAGTTGGCGGCTATCTTGATGACGTCATAACCGGTAGTTGATCCCAACTTATGCAATGTTAACATTTCCACTTGTGATCAGAGGGTCATAAGGGTTCAAAAAATATTGGTTCGGAGGTTTTTTTTTTTTGGGGGGGGGGAGCATGTGGGACCCTCCTAGCCCATGGCCTATCTTTGCTTCTGTCTATCTGATGTTTAAACTTTCTAATTTTACCATTTCTTATAAAGTTGCAGCACTTGAAGTATTTTTTTAATAAATATAACGTGTACACGTGAAAAATAGGCTCGAAAGATGCCGAATCATTCTGACCTCGAGAGTAACACGAGAGTTGTGAAACCAAGAAAAAATGCCAACAATATTTCGTAAACAAATCATGTGATCGACCCAAGCAGACTGTATCTACAAAGAAAATAATGCAATATTTGATACACACAATATTGAATTACGGCAATGTGTGAATTAGATGTTTCAAAAACTCGCTCTGTTGACATATACCATCACGATTTGATCATATTAGCCAGAACGAAAACGTAAACGAACACATGTGTGCTTACGCTAGTTACCTGGGACACCACGTGCAGGTCGTGTGAACATCAGTCACGTAATACGATTCGGAAATCCGACAAAAACCCGAAGGTACTGAACATGGTGGTGATTGAAGGCGCTTTATTCTAAACCAGGAATATTTGAACCCTAGATTTCGGCTCTCTTATATGCCGACATATGCTTTTTGGAGGCAAAATCATAAAGTTACAAGTCCATATTCCAATATCAAATGTTAAAGCGACAAATCGTTGCAATGATTTTCACATGAAATATAATTTTACAGGAACTACATATGAAATATAAAAAATTAAGTACATTTCATTCGGTCCATATGGTGTTATACCGTCTTGGTAGACTCTAAAATATTAACTGCGGGTATTCAATTTTACTCGATTTTAATCCATATTTACATGAAGAAATGTCGATAATCTATAACATGTATTTCGAACAAAAACTGAATTTATTCTTCAAAATAGCTATCAAAGACTCTTTAGTATGTGTTTTGATAATAATCTTGAAATAGAATTATTGTTAAATAAAATGGCGTTATAACACCTAAAACTGAAGAATAATAAATCAGGGTTAAGTTTTGAGGGGGCCTTTTGATCAGTGGTACCTCAATTTTAAAAATGTTTGTGAAAGTTTTTGTATATTTTGTTTTGTTAATGGCACGTTAAGAATTCTTGGAAATAACCCATGCATTTCTTTTCATGCAAAATGAACCCTGTTAAATATAAGAATTTACAAGCATGGAAAACCGTATCATTCTACATGGCCTTATCTTACCTGGACACGACATTAAATGATGGCATGCTTCTGTCTGTGTGTGGGACGATAGTGTCGAAGAACAGTGTTGTGTACATGTCCGATGTCGTGTCCCTGTCCCACATGTTCCACTGCAGTGACTCCAGGATGACCAAACTATAATGCAATTTATATGATTAGAGAAAACTGTTTCTCCCATACTTGACAGGATTATCCCACAGTTGCTGGGGAAAAGATAACTCTGTCTTTTACCGCGGTAGGGAAAAGACAGCTCACACGCGCAAGACAACGACAATACATCATCATTACATGCGGTGTCTATTGTCGAAGACGTCATTGATTTTGACGCAATGTGATATTCCTATGATGGCAGCGCTTTGGAAATGTTTTTATATAACTGTAATTCGTCATTTTTTGTATAAGTATGGGAGAAAAAGAATGAAACATGGGTCTGTTAGGTGTTTACGAGAAAGCTATGTCGTATTTACGGGACACTCAGTACACTCATCTCATTACAGGGCGACGTATGAATGCATGAAGAAATCTAGTGATAATTTGTAAACCCTGTCATACATCGGGAAAAAACTATAGTACAGTGCCGTAGGTATGTCATTTTCCCTTATTTCACATTTGTTTTGTTTTTTTGTTTTTTGTTGTTTTTTTTTACTTTTAGTGAAATTTGCTTACCGATAATGATAGCACGGGAGTTGCAAGTGGTTCACATAAAATGTACTGTAATCTATTGTGATAGTAGATACATATGTTGTAGTTTTAACAATGTCCGCCGTGGCCCCTTATGATGCATGCCCCACCAATACGGTAGCATAGGCATCTATTTTAAATTCAATGTAACTATGATTTTTATAGTTTATGTAATGTTTCCCTACAGAAACATGTGTCTTTCTGTTAGCCTGTGAATATTGTGACCCGAGGACATATATGGGGTTTTTAAATAGAATTTTTTCCAATAACACATTAATTGGTCGATCAATATACACATCAAATACTATGTCTAAAATGCATTGTGATCGTTTAACTTTATTCAATAAATTTTAATTCAAATAAAAATTAATGTTAATATACCGCAAGTGAAAATCCTGCATTCTGATTGGTCGAGAGATAGTTGGTATTTTACATCACGAAGGGGGGTTAGCATTAGAACAATTAGAGACAATAGACACGTTCATAGCAACCACTACCAACGGGTGATAGTGTATTTTTGACAGTGCAAAATATTAACCGCCCGAAAAAGATACGCACTCGTTTCTTTTTTCGGCGCCATCTTTGTCTGTTTAAGCGACGCTTCAAAATATTTACGGAGTTATTTAGTAATAGTCTTGCCAAATTAGTCTGTTTAACAATATATATATATATTTTTATTTAAGGACGGGGCTTTCTATTTACACCTTTTCGATTACCGTCCAAGCGCTATATGTGGCTTTTATGAACCCGTCGGTGATAAGGTGAACGGGAGACATGCGATTACAAGCGTCTTCGTGACATTGCTAATGTTGTAAACAGACGACGGGACGTAACAAAACTTCATTGAGATTTACAAAAAAGTTAAGATTTAAACAAACGCAGGGGACAAGACAACAAGAATCTTTCACTGAATGCTTATTGGAGTACTTTTTATAATGCAATGGTAATAAGCGCTACTGAGTGAATATGCTATTTTACTGCTGATGGTGAGTGTTAGACTTTTGCAAAAAATAAGTTAAAATGTTTCAATAGTTTTGTTTCTAAACTTGTGGTATAATCAGATAAATACTACTTGCATTAGAGGGAGACAGTGATATTCTCAGGGTGACACTGTCACCCTCTAATGCAGGTACATGTAGTATCACTGTCACCCGAGGCGAAGTCAAGCGTGACAGTGATATTCCGAGGGGTGACAATAGGCACTATCACCCTCTAATGCAGGTAGTATTTATTTTATTATACCAAAAGTTTAGAAACAAAAGCAGTTTTCAAGTGTTTGCAATCTATTGAAACAATTTAACTTATTTTAGCAAAAGTTGAACACTCACCGCTGGCAGTAAAAATAGCATATCAGCGTCTACTCAATAGCACTAGTTATCATTGCATTATAAAAAAGATTACTCACAATAAGCATTCAGTGAAATATTCTTTTTGTCTTGTCTCTTGCGTTTGTTAAAATCTAAACGTTTTTGTTAAATTTAATGAATTTGGTTTCGCCCTGTCGTCTCTTTCCAACATTAGCAAAGTCACGAAGACGCTTGACATCGCTTGTCTTCCGTTCACCTAATCACCGACGGGTTGATAAACATATAGAGCATGGAAGGTAAATTAAAAGATGTAAAAGTAAAGCTCCGTCCTCAGTTTGGAAAAAAAACATATTGATCAATAGACTAATTTGGCAAAACTATTACTAAATAGCTACAGTAATTTTGAAGCTACTTTTCAAAAAACAAAGATGGCGTCGAAAAAATAAACGAGTGTGCATCTTTTTCGGGCGGTCAATATTTTGCACTGTCAAAAATACACTATCGCCCGTTGCTAGGGGGTTGCTACGATCATGTCTATTGTCTCCTATTGTTCTAATGCTTACTGCCGTGTGATAGTGAACAATACCAAATATCTCTCGACCAATCAGAATGCAGGATTCTCACTTGAGGTATAATAATAGGCACTGTCACCCTCTAATGCAGGTGGTATTTATATAATAACATAGGGAAATTATCCGACTGTTCAGCATACTTACCTGGAGCGATGCTGCTACAGCATTGGCTAGGACAGTCATGACACTCTGGGAAAATCAAATCTATATACTGATGTATCAATAAAAAAAATTTTGTCAGATGTTATTTGCTACCAAACGTTAACCACATTTTGGAAATAGCACATGCTGAGGTGACCCGAACAAAGGTTAGTTAGATCTTGTATTGGAGCGTAACGTGGAGGATCATAGATGAGCGGACTTTTTAAAAGTAATTCATATTTGGATTTAGCTTAATTCATCAAAGCCTTTCGTTTGCAATTGATCAATGAAGAGAAAATATCATGTCAGCCTTTTCGCCCAATTATGCACAAATAACTTTAACACTACAAAATCTACAGGCAAATACAATCGCCTCTCTCTTACCATCGTGATGGTGATGGGCTCTTGTACAGCAGGCTTCAGTGCAGTGACTGTGTTCACATTCGTTTCTCTTTGATACAGTAGATACACGAGCCGCTGTTTAACAGATAAACAGTATTCCGTCTTAACATATTAATTTGTTACCTCTAATGCGGGTAAGTAACTGTCCAATTATGACATCATTATTATGTGAGCGAAACTCACGTCGTAAAAATGATTTAGCGGTGTACTGAAAAGCAAATTTCTATCGCGTTTTCTAACTTTTGCGATATTAGTTTCCAGTCATGTTTGCGAAGTTGACTTAAATGTTCGCAAATTTAAAGCCTGAATTGAAATATCTGCCACTGTTATCAATTTGAATGATGATTCGCGGAGATCAACTTTTGCAAGTAGTCCTTAATCGCGAAAATCATGAACGTTAATGCCACGTGAAAGAAAGCTAGTTTCAGTATTCGTTTTTGTTTGTTTGGTTTTTTTAATAAATTTTGGGCTTGTTGTTGTTGTTGTTGTTCTAAGGGTTTATCGATACCGTTTTATTACTTGAAAATGCATACATAGAAACGATATTACTTTCACTTTATAAAGTGTGAATAATAATTTTGAAATACATCAACATTTATTTTAGGATTAACTTGAATATATTTTTATGTTATGGAAATATAACACAAAAATCTGAGTGTACTCTAAATAAACCGCGAAGCGGTTTATGATGGGTTTATGATGAGAGTACACTCAGATTTTTGTGTTATATCTCCATGACATAAAAAATGTATTCAAATTAATCCTTATAATTCAATTTACTAAATATAATCTCAATATTCAAAATTCATTTTGGGACTCTTTTGTCAATAAAATCACTACACCGTCATCTCAGCCAATCAGAAGCAACGTTACAAACGGCGACGCCATTTTTTCCTTTATGGGCTGATAAAGTGAATTTTTAAGCCAATGAAAATGCTCGTAACAAGCAAAATTGAATTATGCTCAAATACGGTAAAGTCGTACTTACATGTGCAGTTCGTTAGCTGGATATCGTCTGTATGATATACAAATCCAGCCTATAATTGAATATCAAATGACAAACAGTTAATAAATATTGGAAACGTAATGCATAGTTAGGATGTGTTAGTTTTTGATTGGTTGGTTTGTTTGCTTAGCGTCCTTATGATAGCCAGGTTCATATATTGACGTACTACCCCGTTATATGTGTGTGAATGTATATTTGTTTTATGAAGATGCGGTATATTCCTATAATGAGCCTTGCAATAGTGGGACTCTTGTTATTTTATAGTGCTTTATGTAATGAAAGCTATTACCGTATTCGACCCAATAAGCGCCTATGTCTTTATAAGCGCCCTCCCCCATTTTTGAGGCCTCAATTTCAATTGCCCAGGCATGCACGTACATAAGGGCCAAAACTATATAAAACGGTATAGATTTGCAATAATTTTGACTTATTAGCACTTTTTCATTTGTATCAATATTTAAGTGCCCTGTGCGTTTATTGGGTTGAATGCTGTAATGTAAATAACCCCATATACATGTAGGATGTTGTCAGATCCTGTATGAAATGAAGTGAAACTAACAATCTGTACTTTAATAAGATATAGAATGCATTTACCTTGTTTCGATTACTTTCAGGAATCTCTATCCATCGTCCCTCCTGTACTATTTGAGAGTTTCTTAGACAGGAACCGGAATTTAAGATATCCACTGGTGATGCATTATGGGAAGGACCTGCCAGTATTGTTAGGTCCGAGTCTGTACACCAGCAGTGTCCATTGGCTTGAACAAGGTCAAAGGTCAAGAAACCAATAATAGATATGACGAGCAGCATGCTGGAGAAGAAAAGCAATACATATTTTGTTTGCTAATGATCATTTCTCTGCTTGAATAAGGTCCAAAATTAAATACTATTGCCTCCCTTTCTCGACGTGAAAACACAATCTTAAGTCCAACTAAAGTTCTGTCCTCCTATGTTAATTGTTTACTTAGATCGATTTTTGTTTGTTTGTTTTTTTGTTGTTGTTTTTTTTTTTTTTTTTTTTTTTTTTTTTTAATTGGGGAGTTCCTCGAAATTACAACATGTTAGCGAAACATGGCCCAGGTTAATTGTTCACAGAATGAAAGAAACATCTTATATTATATATAATTAATTGTTTTGGCGTTAACAAACAAAAATGCAACACTAGAATATGACAATGATTTGAGCAAATTGTTTACAATCTAATATTTATACTAAAGATCTTTCTTACATAATTATAATCGTAATAGTACAATAACGTTAAGGTCCACTTTGACCAATATAAAACTAGGTGAAGCGATATAATTAGTTGACATGTAAATCTCAAACAGAAAAAAAATCAACTGTTGAGCTATAGTTTATGTTTGAGCCCTCTAGCTAAAATGATAATATAATATGATAGTAAACATATATAAAATGTTTAACTACTTACTGCTGACTTACCTTATTTTATGTGTGGCCCTCTTGGCGTTGGACTAGACTTAGATTGTAGGATAAGGCTATCATCTGTAATACTTCAATCGTGACAATGACGATACAGTTTTAAGGTCATCCATAGTTTTATCTACGTAGTTATTAATCATTGGTTTAATAACAATATATTTCAATCACAGTACATAATTAATACGAGATATATCATGGTTTATGTTTGCCAACGATTTGAAAAGTACATAGCTTATAACAAAAATTGCTTTTGATTTGGTAATTTACTTGGATTATTGTAGTAGCCATCGAACAACATTGAAACTATCTACGCTAAGCATCATGTGTATGGCATTGCAAATTTCATTGATAATTTCGGTTATTTCAGAACATTATTTCTACTGACCAATTTATAGATAAGGACGTCAACAATCATACACATATGACGACGCCGCACGACCAGTAAGTATTGAATGATAACCCAAGGTCGTATATTATATGTCTTCACACACATACATATATTTTAATGTCTTTTGAAATCATTGTCAATAACTATACTTCATATTTGTCGCATATGATATTGGGCTAATGTGACTTGGCGGGCTTCTTCGGTATTTTCAAACAATAAGTAGTTCGGGGTTTCAGAAATAGAAGTGAAATTAACCGTTATATCCCCTGACAATGTGTAGTTATTTTTGGATCCAGAAATACATTAATGACCTACATAGTCGATGGGCTGATAGGAAAGACGAATGACAATTGAGTTTTTGTTATGTATGTTAATATATTAAATGTTCTATTTATAGCTTAGGTAATTTAAGGCCAACCCATGCTGATCGCCAGACGATTGTAGATGGCCGCACCTTACCACGTTTGTATTATGCTTGAGCAAAGAAGTAATTGTTACCGTGTAGATTAATATGTTGACGAATGTTCAAGGATTTCAAAACTGGCTAGGTCATAACAATATCAGGGTTTATTTTGAGTTTGGGTTTGATAACTGTCCTATTTACGGTCAGGGTCATGTAATGACGTACTAGGTTTGTTGGTGGAGGAAATCCTGAGTACCCGGAGAAAAAAACCACCGACAGCGGTCAGTACCTAGCAACTTGATTACAACTCTCGACCTAGAGGTCGAGGGGTGGTGGTAATGTGTCTAGCCATTTTATCGAAGGATAAAAATAATTTTATATTTCCCTTCAATAGGGCCTCAGTGTTTGTCTAGACATCTTAACCACTCAGCAATCGCAGCCCAATCGTCAATATCAGACAGCACAAAGATGACACAATTAGATAACATTAACATACGGCTACATTCAAAGTGTCGTTTAGCGTATTAACTCAACTCAACTAATAGCTATTTAAAATTGCTGTTAAGTTATTTCCGAGTCAATTATCCTCCACGCTTTTTCTTAATGCTGTATACAAAATCTTAATTAAGATACTTAAAAAATTTACTCAAATCAGTGTATTCAGATGGAATCAAATATGACATATGCTACCGCCTCACTGTTAGGAAGGTGTTGGGCTTTACTCGTTCAGACACACTATAGTATATAATAGTGGTGGTTTTATGCGCTCAGCACAATTGTTATCTTTTTCATACTTTTTTACGAAATACTTTTGTAAGATGACACTTTCAAAAGGGCAAGTGTCTCGTTATCACAAGGAAACTCAAAACCATACAGAACATTGACATGCTCATACGCAACTCATTACATGAGAGGCCGTCCTTCTTCCCTTCTACTCCGTCTTCTTCTTCCTTTTTTTCTTATAGTTACACATATCCATCGAATATCGATTATTATTTTGTTGTGGATTGACAATGGCCTTCATAGATTGTGGGAAAAATTCAGATACAGTGAATGTGCAGGTTACTTCTTTGATTCAGTCAATAGTTATAAAGTAAATTATAGTATAGACTGTAGGAAGTGTGGTTAAGGTCGTCCAGTCCTACGTTTTGGATATATGAGTTAATAACCTCTAGTTTAGCGCTTTGTAATGTGGCCACCATAAGGGTATTCACTTGTTTAATTGTTTGAGGGTAAATGAAATTTAGTATATGTTATTGCATGGTGGCAGTGATGTGTCGATTAGTGACTGGGTGTGATTGTCTGATCTTGCAGCTGTTAATTGGACGTCAAAAATTATAAACTAATCCAAACCAATAAATGAGTTTACTAGTTTTATCTTACATATTATTTTATACTTGTAATCTATTGGTTGATTGGTGAATTTCATGTCGCTAGTAATAGGTAAATTATTTAATGTTTGTAAAAAAGTTTTTAAAAATTATGGTGATTTCCAGTAATTGTCGCCATTTCGAACCTACAGTAAAATTTCATCGTTTGGTTATACTAAGCGTTTTCCGTAGAAGATTGCTGTAACACTGCATATTTTGTCTTTGCATATCACAGAGTAAGCTCCCTTTACGTTCGCAAACACATGACGTCACAAATAATACCTACCCACAGGGGAAGAAAACCCTGTAATAAGCTATAATACATACAAAATTGATTTGTTTAAAACTTAGCTACTATGGCCCAAGGAATATTAGTGTTTTTGTTGCTCCTACGTGTCGCCGTATTTGTGCAAAATGTGGAAGTTGACGTTGTGAGCGACGATAGTGTCCACAACAAATTTAACCGAGGACAAGATATTGGTAAGTTTAATCAAATTATATTCTAAATTGTTGTTAAATTCACTGACTAAAAATTTCTGGATTTACTCTTTAAAAATATTTCATCGGGGTTTTTTATGCTCACCATGTTTATAGCCTTTGAAATTATCTATAACACGCCAGACTCTGATATGTAAAACCAGGATTGTGATAAATTTCGTGATATTCTAAACCTTTCGTATAATAACAAGTTGAACAACTTTACGTTAAATGTTTATGCAGGTAAATATGTGCCATACAGTACTGATAGATAATGTTGTAATATTTCGGAATGCAGCAGAATCTCCATTACCCAAGCAAATAAAGAAAATATATATAGTCTTAAAATTGTTATAAAATTGTTTATAAACAACAAAGGTGTATTGTCGCAAAAATACCAAATACGCATAATATTACTATCAATACGATTTATCGTTCAAATCACATATCTATATAACGTATACTATGCGATATGAACAACAGTTTGGTTGTAGCGTCGTCTGTGACGTACTATGTGATATTATAGTTATTCTATTTACCATAGTATGGGGAGACTGGAGCGACTGTAGCGCCACCTGTGGGACGGGAACTCAGACACGACATTGCCATCATTGTCCACACCTTCACAGCCACATGGAGACACGGACCTGTACTCTGCCACAATGTCCAGGTGTGGTGGTAGACATGGTTACTATTAAGGTTGTATTCTTCTGAGGTTTCAGTCCCGTTGAAGTCTCGTTTCGATATAGATCAAAGAAGTTATGAGGTTTTCAAATAAAATCTATCAGTATCTGTAGGAAGTTGCCAGTTGCAAATTTTGTCAAAAAATTACATTTCTAGTTTTAGTGGATTTTTTTTTATACGGGGATTTTAAGAAATGGCCCATTTGGCGGCCATTTTGAAATTGTGTCTTTTTTCGCTTTGAGTAGAGCCACAGTTTTACCATTTTTTACTGAAATTGTGTTTACTTAAATCATCACTGCGCCAGTATTTTTAGCTGTATCGAGCTAATTTTTGCTGTAAATCTTTACTGGGTTCGTGGTCATTAAGATATTGAGCATAAATGTGTGATATGATACACTTTTGTCACTTTATTTTTACATTTAATGGTTATTTGAGCACATTTATTTTTTACTCGGAAATACTGAAAAATAACAAATATTCAAATGGGACAAAAAAGTAAGCACACGGACTCCCCATTTTTCTGCCTGATTTAGAAAGAACAACCCTTTCCCTGTTGATATGCAAAATATTAACAAAAGTTTAATACCAGAACTTTTTCTATAAAGGGCTAAATTTGGCAAAAATGGCTGAAAATGGTGCATTTTGTAGCTCAAAATTAAGGGGTAGGGATAGCATATGTTGTTATTCTGATAAAAATTATAAGTCTTATTGATCAAAACTGGTATAATTTTAAAGAAGACAACCAGAAAATAAATTCTACAAACATCCATACATATCAAACACTTCTCAGAGGAGTACATCCTTAACATGATATTACACTTACCTATTCTATATTTGCATATTACAGAGTTATCTGCCTTTTGGGTAGGTATTGATTGTGACGTCATGTGTTTGCGAGCGTAACGTTATACTTTTAGGAGAAAACAACGCGAACTGCATTCACAAAATAATGACGTTACAATTGATACCTATCCGCAAGGGAGCTAACTCTGTAATATGCAAAGACGGAATAGATATAACCGGAGACTAACAAACAAATAGCTGTGTCTAGTAATCCTTCCGAATAGAATAAAAAAACATTCGCCTGATTTTCGTTATACGTCAATCATCTGAGGAATACATACTTGTTTTAATAACCCTATGGCTACCGACCATGAATATCATCTACCTTCCATGTTATGGTTTAGGTCACGTCTGATTAAAATATATAAGAGTAGCACAGAAAAGAAAAGAAATGGTAAAGGCCACCTACCACCATTTTTTAAATGCTGCTACAAAAAAATGTTTTATTATTTTAGTTGGCGTATACGTGTAATACACAATATTTAATATTTCAATTGTTTGCGCGTTATACAGACCGCAAAACCAAATTATTTTACATAAACAACAATGTTAACGTTTGCCACTGTCCAGGTTAAATGGAGTTTTCAAGATTGGTCACCTGTCACTAATGTTCAAGAATGGCATTTTGATCTACCATCTTGCTAAACTTTTATATAGGGGTTGTTTTCTTATGCTGAATTCCGCACCAAAAAATGACCAAAATATTCATGAGATTCCAATATTGATAACCTCCCCCTGTCGCAAACAGATTTGACAGAATTTTAAAATTTCTTTACATATTTTACATCTACATACATTGCGCAACCCTAACATTAAACATTTGAAATCGATGCGCCCTGAATACCCGATCAGTATGCTCGGAATTATTCACCTCTCTATGATATCTAAAACATTTGAAACTGATGCGCCCTTACTACCCAATCAGTAGGCTCTGAAACATTCACCTCTCTATGAAAGCCAGTCCCCACAAGGGGATTTCCAGGAGTCTTTTTTTTTTTTTTTTGGTTTGATTCTGCGGTCCCTTATAAGAAGCATTGTGTCAACAGCGTATTAGTAATATTAAATCAATAATGGGTCTGAAATATTTTTCTTTCTGCAAACCAGTTTCATTTTCGGCTTCTTTTATATTTCTTTTTTAATCTAATACAAACAAACAATTATATTTTATGGCACATATGTTAATTGTAAGATAAATGTTAATGCAACGCGCCTTCTTCAGAATATGCCGCTATCAAATGGACAAGATTTCATTCTTCTGCAAAGCGATACAACACGAACATACCACAGCCTCCCAAAACACACTGATATTTACACAAATCGAGGTCATCCTTAAGTGGCCCTAGCTGCAGCGTAATTAAGAAGGTATTCATTTTAAGAGAATACTCCAAATAATTTGAATAAGAAAGAAAGTGATCTTAATAAGAAGGTGTTTCAGAAGTGGATGTTTTACTGAAAATACCAATGGATTTATGGTGCAGGGTTTTATATGTCAACTTAAATCATTAAACAGTTTGGTCGGAATGGGGACAGTGCAGTGTCACATGTGGAAACGGACATATGCGACGGCATTGCCTACGTCATTGTAACCATGCCAACGAGGTTCTACCTTGTAACTATAGAACGTGTCCAAGTATGTCAATTTTTTGTTATTAGCAATAAATCTGGCTATTTCTAGCCGTATGCATATACCCTTTTGACGTTTACTGAATGCCGTTTGTTTTCAAATTTACACAAACCTTAACAGTTGAATTATGCTAAGAAAATTGACATATTTTAGCATTAGTTTTATAAAATTTACTTTCTCGTGCTTTGCAATTATGTTATCGGTATATTTATGTTTGCATTATGTTATCGGTATATTTATGTTTGCACTATCATCAGTTAATGTTTCGTTTATTTTGCATGTATTTAGCCATTTTAAGGTACTGAAAGGCTCTATCTGAAAGCCATTATTAAAAAACAACATTCAAAAATAAATATGGCGCTATTTAATACTATGCAAGTTAAGGTTATGTCAGAGTAAATCTCCCTTGCCAATATTTTGATTAGTTTAAAGGTTTAACACACCGTCCATACGTAATGAGAAATACAAATCGAATGGTGGAGTAAGCCGCACGCAATTTCGTAAAGGTCACGAGACATTCATCGTTACTTTCTTCATTTGTGTGTTTGTGGTAAATATTCCGTCTTTCGATATCAGAGATTACATCACTTGCGGGTGGATATATCACTGTTGACGTCGTTATTTTGTGAGCGACATTCACTTAAAAATGACTTTGTGACAAAGTTAGATAACTCTTTAAAATGCGTGTAGTTTGTAAAAAAATTCTAAAATATTACAACAAATGCAATGTTTTATGTTAGTAATCCGACGGTTGGAATTTTGTCGTCGATGCTGTAGTCGATTTGTAATGTTAAGTCATAGAAAATATGTACTCATCCTTAGCATGTTTATTGCAGCTTATACCTGTGATTAGACAGAGGAGTCCAAAAAGGATTTTTGAATATTGAAGAGATTATCTTTAGCTTTGGGTTTTATTACTCAGATATTCGTGTTATATTTCCATAAACATAAAAATTATATTCAAATTTATTCGTATAATATACTAAAAAATAATCTCTTCAATATTCAAATTTCATTCTTGTACTCTTTTGTCTAAGAAATCATAAGACCGTTATCTCAGCCAATAAGAAGCGACGGTACAAACGGCGACGCCATTTTTTTTTTCCTTTAAACCATTTCCAGGTGTGATACAGGGTTCAGCTCATACATGTGACAAAATGTCTGTCATACATGCTTTAGCGGAGATCAACACAAACTCATCAGATCGCTGCTCAGACCCATGGGCTTCTAAAACTGAGAATTTTCTAATGTCCAACTGTCAAGGGATACCCTCAGATACTAGCCACTGGTATAAAGGGTTATCGGTACGTAACAAATCAAAGTTAAGAAAGACGTGACGTAAAGGGGAGGAGACAGAAACGTTGGTCCTCTGTAAAAAGCATTTTTTTTCATTTATGGACAAAATACATCCTTAATGGTTTATACTGACCTCACCATAGCAACATCATTCGAAACCAAATTGCATTTGAAACACTAGGTCATGGTCGACGTTTGGATTGTATCGCAGACTGCAATATACAATGGAATCATTCAGTTCCGTTATGGTCAATTTTCGTGGGAGACAAATTCATTTTTTATAATTATTACCTGTGAAATATCGCTGTGAATAGAAATCGCTTGATATGAAAATGCAAAATTAAGTTGTCGTGGAAACAGATTGGTTTATAGTATAAGATGGTTATCCATGTTAACTTGTTCCTTTTGTTTACCATTGTCGCTTCTTTAAGGATGCTACAGCGAAACCGAATGGTAATTTGTATCTTTTGAAAACAGGAGAATATGAATTGGTATTTTCATACGGGATAAAAATTACTTTTAACATTATTAACTAGTTTTAGCTTATTCTTTTATTTCTTTATAAAAGTATTTACAATGATTAATTTCACTCCCCCCCTCCCCCAAAAAAAAAAAAAAAAAACAATAATAATAATTAATTATTGCCTTATATGGATTGATGTTGCAGACAACTAAAGCAAAACTAATTATTTTATATATATTTTTCTGTTAATCAAACATAAATATACACAATTAAGCTATCAGTTATCGTTCGAATGATGAATATTATTTATGTTCTCTCGCCGATGTAGACTATTTAAATAAATAAATATTTGATCTTTAGGTAGCCATTAACTGTAACACGACCCGACAGATTCCTGCCTACACACCCGTGGGGACCTTCTGGAATAACACGTACCAGCAGGACAGGTTACACGAGGGCTACAGTGGCATCTTCATTGAGTGTACTCAGGACGGATTCAAAGTAAAGTGATTTTTATCATTTTCATCGATTTTTATTTTTTTTGAATATTTATTCATTTTTTATTCATTTGATTACATTTTTTACTCATTTATTGTTATAGGTTTTTTATTTATTTGTTTTTGTTGTGTGTGTGTGTGTGTAATTTGTATTAAAAAAAATCAGCTATTTTTCGAAAGATATGTTATTTATTATGGACATTTGTTGGGGTAAATATGGATTTATACCGCCATGGTTTAATTAAATACCAGAGATCATTATTTTAAATTCTAACATTGAAAACATGCTATGGCCGAAAAAAGGGTATTTTATTTCTTTATCAGATATGTAATTCCTTAGACAAATGTCAAAATGATAACCCGATGTATATGTAAATTACAAGAAAAACGATTGTTATGACGTCACTCTAAAGATCTCAATTATTGGGAAATACTATCAAAGAATATATACTGACTCGATGATTCTTAAAGAGGAAAATCGAGGCGATATGCTTTATATTGAAGTCCACATGCCCATATATAAGCCAATGCAAGTAGAGGAAAATCAGAGCATATCAAATATACCTTATACTCATATTATTTAACGTGTTCGTTTTGTATGTCTTAATAAAGGAGCAGATAGTCTCAAACATTTGTCAATTTTGTTTTGTCCACACGGTTGGAATTACTTCCTTGTCCCATATTTACCATTTGAAGTAATTCGTATCCTACAGACGTACGTTTGATGGGATCCCGTGTCATCTGGGAAATCCCTTTGATATTACTTATTTGACCCTTTATATAACTAATAGCATAGACTTCAAAAGATGCTACAACGCTGACAATTAGGTTTTTTTATGGAAACAGGAGCAGGCGACTTAGTATTTTTCTTCAGTAACAAAAATTGCTTAATTTACATCATTACCACCATTGAAAAGTTTGAGCTACATCATAAAAAAATCATATTATGTCATATATGGAATGAACATTCACCAAAAGCAAAGTGAATTATTTGTTAATGTATTTTTCTGTTTATTGGGCACAAATACATGTTTAGACATCAGTTACTGTCAAAATAATGAGTATGATTTAAGTTCTCTGTCGGCGGTGGAGCATCTTTATATAAGTCAATTAAATCAATTTTATTGCTATAAACATTTCATTTTTCTATTTTTAGATGGCCGTACAAGCCTGTTCTGGAGTGCCGACTGTGATAAATATACCATATATACCAGGGACACATCTTACAGATGATTCCAAGCATCCAAATCTTCCTTCGAGATACTTTACTGTTAGATGGTAGAAATGGTAATAATTAAAGGGTAACTAGGACTTGTCTTGTTTGTTATGATATTCTATACACTCGCTAGTTGTTATATGTATTAAAAGGCAAAAACGACACATACCATTAATAAGTATTTCTCCCATTCTGGACAGGGCTTCCCTGTGGTTGCTAGGGAAAAGACAGCTCACGCACGCTTAACGATGACGTCATCGATACTTGTGGAGACTATTGTCGAGGACGCCATTAATTGCTGACGCGAAAAAAATAATCCTAATCTTATAATTTTGGTATGGGAGAAAATAACCAAACATAGATCTGTCAGGTTGATAAGGATATATCAACCCGCGCCATGTGAAAGATTTTAGCCGAAATATTTCACTTTTGTTGAGATATCCATGCTAATATTTAATTTATTCTTGGTTACTCGTTGAAATAATCAGTTATTCAACTTGTTTTACAATAAATAAAGTTTTAGATTTTTTTATACTTACACTTAGTAAGCAGTGAGTAATCTTTTTTGATTGCAAATATTTTACCACGTGTAATATAAACAAATTGTCAATCAACGACTGCAGTGTTTATTTAATGTCCTGAGAGTTGAATAACACCACCTATTGCGGTAGAAATGCAACTTCATCACTATTCTCCAGATAGAGAAATTAGACACTAGCCAATCGAGGGTGTACAGGATTTTTTTTACATTTACTTTATATATTTTTATTTTCAGTCAATGTTAATTTTCATAAGTCACTACCTGAGAGTATAAATATAGTATCATAATATCATTTTGAGTAAATGTTAGTTTTACTATATCTAAATAGCTCTTTCTCTACATCAGGTCTAAAACGTTGATGGTGGATTCAGGTTTCAATCGAAAACTATTATATCCAACCAATTGTAAACGTTAGTCATCGCTTCGGCAGGTTGATAAGGAGACGTGTCGGAGACAAAGCAAATTGGATATGCTTTTAACGCACTTGTAATCTGGGACAAATACTTTCATATTTTTTAAACATTTCTTAAGCAACTAACCTTGATATCTTTATTTTATTTTATTTTTTGTTAAATATTGATTTAGTTTTGGGTTGGGTTTTTTTCAAAAATGTGTTCCATTTCAATGGTTTTAAGGAAAAGGAGAAGATTTTGCAGTAATATGAAAGGAAGATATTAAAACTAATTAAGTATCTTGACCTCATTAAGCTAATTGTCTTTTCAATGATACAAATAGTTAAGTACAAATTATATGAGCCATGATAATACTCAGACAAAAGTAAATTCAAAACAAATAGGTTATTAGATATTTGGTCACATTCCTATTTATAAATCTAAAATAGAATATACGTCTGGGTCGGAATAATTGTACTACTAACCGTGAGAGTGAAATGACCTTGACCTTATCGCGTGTCTCGGTATCACGATAAACTATTTTAAAAGATAACGGCATCTGAAGTGCACAACTACAAAGCCAGGACGGATCTGTCGATCTGAATCAACAATATAAGGTATTGTTAGGAAAAATTACATGTTACGTGAGATATATTCTGTTTAGGGCGTATTATTGCGTTGTACTTATAATACGCTGGAATTTATCGTATCGTTAATTGTAATGCTGTAGGTAGCACGTCATGATTTATTGAAAACTATGACTTACTTCATTATTATTATTTTATTACACTTACATTTCAATGCCTAACCAATCGAAAAGATATGCTATCGATGTCGATATCCCGATTCTCTTAAACAAGTTTATCTTTATTAATAAACCTGTGCTATATTTTGAGATAATGAAATTATAAGTTTAGGAATATTGCTACAGCAGACAGTATACAAATTATTTCATATAAGTGATTTTTTGTTAATAAATTTTGCTTAAATGAAATAGCAATAGATATAGATGAATAGAACAATCTATTATATCATTTCTAAATTGATGCTTTGCATGCACATCGGGTGATATTTTTCATATGTATCGATTAAATTTGTTCATTTAGATATTACTATAATAGAGCAAGACTTCCGCTATTACAGTAAGATAAAACATGAATATACCGCAGCCTGCCAAAATATACTGTAACTAAATTACGTAACTCATTGCATACAGTGGCGGTAGTCCTTAAATGAAGTTAGATCTTAATAGGACACCTAGCCAGATCAACTGAACAATGATCATTAATCGTTATTAATTTTGTAGGATGTTGTCCGCTGTGTTTTTGGTTTGCTTTCTGACGATTAACTTCACAGTAGCAAATGACCCCTGCTTGTGCGCACAATCAGATATTCCAATACTAGCTGCAGCATCCCAGAATTCATTTCCTATCGATACGCTGACTTCCGGTTCCTGTTTGGAAGAAACACAGTATGACAAATATGAGTCGTGGATCGAGATAAAGACAGATACCTTGGTAGGTCCATAAATACTTTTTAAAATTTATTATACAAGAAATCTAAAAAAAAAAAAAAATCAAAAGGGCCCATCAACATCCCTACACCAGCCCGGATAATTTGACATCCTAATGCACAGGTTTCCATAACTCCTTCAACATTTGTAACTACATTTTTTCTTTGGGTGTTAAAAACGGTTTTTGTTTCCATGCAGATGTTTCATGTTAGAAGATTTCCAAACCTCTTCAAAACTATGATTATGATATATATTTTATAAAGAAAGAATACACCAATGGTTGTTAAACAAACAGAGAGAGCTTAACCGATACCCATCATTTGAACAATAATTGGTGTTTAATCGTGTATATGTGTATATAATCATCACAACCAACACAAAGAAAATAATTTTTTCTCTTGATACAAGTGCAATCAGTACTTCATTCCATATTGGCATGGCGCATTTTTTTTCAGGAAGCAATTTATTATTTTCAATATAATTTTTAATTTTGAAATAAAATAAGATGCCTTAACTTTTCAATGACTCTAATGATGTAAATAAGTTGTTTTTTTAAACGAAGAAAATACTTATTCGTCTGCTCCGGTTTTTGGAAAATGCCATTCGTCAACGGTGGAGCATCTTTAAACTCTTTGATCTCTGATCATTATTTCGATAATGAAATCATACCAGACACATTTTGAAGTTAAGGCTTGATGTAAATAAACTGTTTTATAACTTAATTATGTCCACATATACCCAAGAAATGTTAATAAACAAGGCATACCAATGATCACTAGGTTAAATAGGGTCTTAAACCCTTTTATTACGTTATGCTTGTAGTTTCATGGTCATCGAGAGGTTTGTATTGCTCATAATATTACATTACAGACCGGATTTGTGCAAAATACTGACAAGCTTTATTTGGCGAACTGTACACGTAAGTTTCCTTTGAACATTTTCTAAAATTCGAAAGCAGATTTATTTCACTATTGATTTCTCACAAGCCTATATAACCAAAGTTTATGTTTTAAAACATAGTTTAAGGAATGAACAACTACATGCATTTAAAAAAAATTCTCGGAGTAACATATCCGTAACCTATTAGAATGTTTGATCATGCAGTATGCTGTTAAAAACTGGTCGACATTTTAGACGAGTTTTGGAGCTTTTAAATGGATTTGATATATCCAACCACTTCTGCGATATATAATCTTTCTCTTTAACTTGTGAGGGATAGTTAATAAGCTCGAACGCAACATCAAATAATATAAAACGCTACACGAATTGTTAGTGAAGATCAGTGGGCGAGTTCGGGCGCAAGCTATATAGTGACTGTAGTGGACCTTGGGCGTGATCGAGCTTACTTGTTACATGTAGTGCGCATGTGCACAAAAACAAGAAATTGTAATGCGCATGTCTTATAAACTAGAGCTCAACCACTGATTTTCTTTCGTTGTTCAACGGCAATTAGAATGTCTTTGCGCATGCGTAAGTTTTTGAAAGCATGGTAGTGATTTTTTGTTGCTTATATGCACGTGTAATATAGTCTTTAGTCAGCGCCCGAACTCTCCCAGTAATAGCGCACATCCGGAACTTCTTGTGTATTTCATATATTCATAATACATACGTACTGATATATCTCTTTCCCCATATATCAAGTTATGAAAAAGTGTACAGAAGGAAACATTTACTTTGCATAGAGGCTATGGTTTTCTGTTAAACTGCATTCAATTATGTTTTCACCATATTTGCCTATCTTGATAGCTACTTATAAATCAAAGAGAGCCTGCTCTTCGCATTGCATGACGTGGTGTTGTGGGAGAAAAAGAGGAACCCATTACCATCACTCTCATCACGGTAAGATCACGTTATACAATACATTTGTTGACTTAGTTTGAGATCAACATGTGCTATGCCAAACTGTTGCCTGAGGCCGAAGGCAACAGTTCCTTCCGAGAGTTCAACATAACACATGTTGACCGAAAACTCAGTCTACGAATTATTTGAAATAAATGCAGTAATTTTATGCTTGAAATAAAATTTACATTACATAGAATGAATTAAGAAATGTATGGCAACTTGAAATTGCCGAGTAGGGCCAAATACAAATGAATTCTAACGTCATAATGACGTAAGCTTTCAATATTTCATGGACGCAAAAATATGATCAATTGTTCTCGTTTTTACTATATTATAGCATAGTTATTACAAAGTAAAGATAAAACCATCTCCACTTATGCTTAATGTTTATTTTCATGATCTCTTAACATACATTTTCAAATTGATTTCACATTTTAGGCCTTACAGCATTTTTGCATTTTAAAGTCGTTTGATTTCACTGCACTTGTTTTCAGATTGTTCAACCTGTCATAGCTCCTGCTGCCACACTGAAAGTCTTACACGTATGTATACTACATATGTATGTAATTTGATAAAGTCATACACTTATGTATACTATATAATTTGATAAAGTCATATACGTGTTAATATAATGTAATTTGGTAAAGTCACACACGTATGTGCATTTGTATACTATGTAATTTGATAAAGTCATAAACGTATGTATATTATATAATTTGATAAAGTCATACACGTATGCATACAATGTAATTTGATAAAGTCAAACACGTATGCATATTATATAATTTGATAAAGTCATACACGTATGCCTGCAATGTAATTTGATAAAGTCATACACGTATGTATATTATATAATTTGATAAAGTCATACACGTATGCCTGCAATGTAACTTGATTTATTGTATAAGTAGATCAACATGTGATGATTTTTGTGTCATTTTTATGGAGTTATATGGCAAGTGATGCATTGTTATTTTCATTGCAGGATTAGGACAATTAACAATAGGATTTGTGTTGTTTATATGCGTTATACATTATAAAATACGTTCAGTTTCAGGAACATTCCTGAACTTGAAGGTTTATTTAGCTTAAAATCCCCCATAGGAAAGCATTAAAGTAGATAAGGAAAAATCTTAAATTAAGTTGAAGGCGTCTGTGATACTTCAATGGGGAATTTGAAGTTAATGCCGTTGAACCCTATCTGTGAACGACGAAAGTACTATACTACAGTACTGTAGCGAGTGTACATTGTATTGAATGAAGTGATGCAACAAGATAGTCGCGTCCCACTCACTCTAAGGTGGCGATGATTGGCTGAACTTGAAGAAGGTGGAGTTAAATATGATTGAAGTCTCATTTGCTGAAGATCAAACGTCAGCTGAACGTTTTGGCTAAATTTCTAGCCCGCCTACCTTTAGCGGCTTCTAGCACATCATCATAAAATCGGCTACTACCGCTGGAAAGAGCGATGATTTTCCTTTCAAAATCATCCTACATATCGATATAAAGTCCCGTCACTAAGGCTCACCAGCCTCCTTTGCAACAAAAAACCTCCAGATTTTTAACATTCACATAATTAATATCCATGTGTCTCCTGCTCGTAATATATGCATGAGCGAGACCGAAACTATGATAAAACGTGTTGATCATAAAACTTAGTGATAATATTCCTTGTGTAATTATCTGCTTGTAGAATGGAGATTTCAAATCAACTTGATTTCATTTACATAAAACATAAATATTTTAATCAATTTTGTGGCTCTAGATTTTCGTTGACAAAAAAAAGTTCCGTTTCCTTTTATCAGTAATTAATTATATTTGTCATGATCATATATATTCGTTTTATTAAAAATGATTTGTCACAAAACAAGATTCTAGGCAATATCTAAAACTTAAAAAATATCAAAATTTCATGACGAGTATAGCCCGGGATATAGATTCATGTGAATTTTACCTTATTGTGTTTAAATCATTATATTTCTTGGTTTAGTTTTTCATCAAATATTTGGAGTTGTTAACATGCTGGCGCATTTTATTAAAAAAATTAATGTAAATATTCGCTGCTTGATAAAGTCAATTATTTTCAAAACCTTACGATATTAAATCCTCATAGATTTAAAAATTGCGTTGTTATTCATACTCTCGTTGAAATTCAGTTCTTTACCATAAAAGGTGTTTTATTACTTCAATTATACTTTCGCTATCACTAAAATTCATTTAGCAAATATTGTATCGGTTCATAAGAGAAATCATTGCGCCTTTTCGTATACGTGTCTGCCTTAACTCTTAGTTTATTAGATCATGGCGTGTTTCACGGTGCATTAAGCTTACAAGAAAAGCTTACATATATCTGTATTGCATTTAACACATACATCGTAATTAATACTAGTTTATTACAAAAACCAAAACAGTTTTTAATTTGTATTCGTAAATTTATATTCAGGTTAAATTGAGATGTATCCAAATTTAAACAAACCCCACATCTTAATTGTCCTAGTGTTGCAAGCATTCGCCTAAAATTTAAAATTAGATGTTATAGGCCTATTCATGTTACAAAATTATAACCTTTCAGTATGAGAGGCAAAATATACCAAAAATACCAGAGATGTAAGATGAAGATTTCTACATGTACGTACAGTAATACGAGCCATTCATAACCTGTGTGTGTTCTCCAAATTTCTTTTATGTATAGATTATGAGTTTCCTGACCTTCCCAAATTGATATTGTCGATAATGAAAACTAAGCCAGGTGCTAATTAAAAAAGAAAATAACACCAACAATAATTTGATCAATCTTAAAATAATATAATTGTTTATGTTTACATATCATCGGTCCTCGCTGATATATGTATACATATGAAGGCCCCGTCCAACATCCAAAGCCACGAGCCCTTCAAGTTATATTTGACCCCGCCCACCTTGTAAACGAACCATCCAATGAGAAAACGTTTTGATTCTCGACGTCGCGTAGTACTCGTCTTTGATCCTGTACTATTGATACTTATTGTAATTGTTTTGTATTACACTTTGGTTTAAACAATATTTTATTCAATTCAATAACGATACAGTACAATATACATGTAAAAAAGGTTGGATACAGAAACAAGTACACTTTACTTATATTAATCCGTCTCCATATATATATATATAAAACTTAAAAGCAATAGGGCAGTACTGATTTAAGAATTTCTAGTGTTATTTATACAGTGCTTTGGTAGGGAAAGGGAAGGGTGCAGGTATACTTTCGGCGTTCACAGATGGGGTTCAATGGCAGTAAGAGATTCCTTAAAGTTAATTTGTGCTGCAAGAAAGTTCTTGTTCTAACACCTTCAAAATATGAGTTTTGTTTACGTTGACATAAGAAGTGGGAATCCACTGATATCATAATAAAAGCCTGAAATTTCAATTATAGTATATATGTATAAATATTATTTTTTGAATAGCCGTGTGGATGGACTATGGCCCCTGCAGTGTCTCGTGCGGCGAGGGGATACAGACTCGACATTGTGCATCTAACTGTCTTGAGGACATTGAAGTCAGAGTGTGTACTGGCGGATCATGTGCAGGTATACTTTCCCATAATTCAGTTCTTCATTACTTCTTACTATTTGGTACATCAATGGTACAAATATACAAAAAATAAAGGAAAAAACATAAATTAACTTACTGTTAACTTTATAACTGTATAATTTTTCGCGTGCAAATTTGCCTTTTCGCAGGCGACCAGGCTCCAGGAACATAAAATGATATTAGAATTAAGTGTTGACTTAGCAAATCATTAATATGTAACTTTTTATAACGTCATATTTAATTGGTTAAGTCTAAAC
Source organism: Argopecten irradians (assembly GCF_041381155.1). NCBI lineage: Eukaryota > Metazoa > Mollusca > Bivalvia > Pectinida > Pectinidae > Argopecten > Argopecten irradians. The sequence continues at coordinate 8,818,867 of NC_091149.1, read as the reverse complement.
TAAAGACGGTTTTGGACTTCAATTGATTGTTTCATGATTCTGAGTCCAGAGCGTTCGGAAACAAATCGTCGCGAAAATGTTAAAAACATGGGCACGGTAGGGTCTTAATTCTTTTGTATTGGACTTAAATTGGATTTTTATATGAACTGAATCGCTTTTAGCGGACTGTGCCTGACAGGAATCTATTCTGTATTTGCATATTACAGAGTTATCTACCCTTGCGGGTATGTATCGATTGTTACGTCACGTTTTTTCGAGCGTAACGTCATACATTTCGGAGAAAAAGACGTGAATTGCGCTCACAAAATAATGACGTAACAATCGATACCTACCCTCAAGGGAGCTAACTCTGTAATATGCAAAGACGGACTAATAGTGTGATGGCCCCACGTCAGTAGACCATTACGTGAGGTCAGGGTTCCTGGACATCGTAACAAAAAGCGGTAATGGATGGGTGTTTGTAACACATTTTGACGTTGAAATTCTTCTAACTTTACGTTGTTGTAGTTATGTGATAAAAGCATCTTAAATTGTGTTTGCGTTTCGAGGTTTTAAATTTTGCCGGCAAGGTAAGACAACATAAGAGGAAATCCCTAATTTTTTATCATATCTTAAATAAAATGAACATTTAAGGCTCACTTTAAGGCTCACTTTACATGAATCTAAATCCCAACCGAAATTGTAAATTATGCAGAACAAAAGGAAAACAGTAAAGTGTAAAGGTATGATTGTTTTGTAAATATTGTTGGTGGATTTCGTAGTCATCGAGGTTTGCTATAAAAGTCTTATTCCCTTCCAATGCATTTAAAATGTTACTAAAGGTATATTTTTGTTGAAATGTATATGAAGGTTACAGTAAGAGTAGTTGCTGGATACGAAATTTATTTCACACACAAGTGAGTTTTAATTTTAGCCCGTGTCTTTTGTAACCGTTTTTATTTATACATTTGCGGCATTGTTTCATTTCCGAAGTCGATAACATTACTCTAAAAATGAATAATGTCATAAATTATAATGTAATAAGATAAGATTGATGAGGTTATCATTGTTGTTCAGAAACAAGTTATAAAATCATTTAAATCATGGCCATTCAAATGCTTGAAAAGCCTGGCCACAGTCCTAATTCAAGTGGTGGAAATATCATGAATTGTCTCTCGAAATATAAAATTGCTTGTTTAGCTGGATTTAATTAAGGTTCAAATACAAATCATGCTTTGTTGTTTCTGTGTACTGTTAAACTATTACATTGTCAATCATCCTCGTGTAATCTTATATAATACCCAAACACTTAAATCAGTGAATGGTGCGTGGAGTTATTGGACGAGCTGGTCTCGCTGTTCCACCAGTTGCGGAGTTCAAGTTTTGTTTATTTAATGCTGTGTTGGTATTCATATTGTTTCTACCTCTCATAAAGTTCATGTTCGTAATGCATTCGCCTACTATCCTACCATCTTATTCTCAAATATTCCAACAACAAAAAGTAACATAAAACCATGATTTCCTGTTATCTACCCGAACACTTATCTTTAGTAAACGGTGGGTGGAGTAATTGGTCGCACTGGTCTCGCTGTTCTACAAGTTGCGGAGACGGCCAGCGTAACAGGAACCGCCATTGTAATAATCCTACACCACAACATGGCGGTCATACTTGCCATGGGGACCATATTGAAACAGCTTATACTTAGCCAATGTGCTGGTGAGTTTGTATCGTGTATGTGTATGAGGAATTGAATTCCTAATGAAAAGTATAGGTCGTGTTGTTCTTTGTATCCCTAGTTGTTGGTTTGGTGATGTGGAGTCATATGATTTATCAAATAGAAGACAAACACAAAATTGATATTTACCAAGACTTAATTTTAATTGAAAATATCCAATCAATATTCAATCAATAACAACCTTCATTATAATACTTAGCCTTCAATGGGAATATTAAACTATATTTGAATATATTTTTAACCTAATAGGAATGGCAGAAGTTGGCCAAAGCTTCAACATGAGAATTAAAAACAGCTAATATTAAAATGGAAACTGGGAACAGGAAATTCCACAAAATAGAAGCTGTTGTATATAATAGACTTACAAATTCTATATCAGCATTTTCTGTTGCTCCAAGTGAAACACCGCCAAATGGAATTTACACGGAACAATTAATTTCACGACAAAGTTCAGATAATTCTTGCTACCGCAATATGTCCCAAACAATCTGTGATGCCCTGGAATAACTTCCACTGCACTGGGAAATCATGCTGAAGCCTCGACGAAGGATCTTCACACAGGAAGTGATGAGCTGAAACATACAAATTAAAAACCGACAGCAGAAACGCAAGATATCAATCAGCACACTAGCAATAGAAAAATGGGTGGGAAGGGTGGGTTTTTTGGCAAACAAATCTATGGGAGCAAATATTGTGCACCTTCCCTGTACGTAAACTAGATTAAAAAGGATTTTATTCACCTCCCAACAGGAGAGTTCCACTGCTATAGAAGGACAGGGGGCGTAACTCTTTTGTCTTCATCTGATAAACTGAACTAATTGAGAGACCATTAGTTCTTATTATCAAATAGAAGACAAACACAAAATTGATATTTACCAAGACTTAATTTTAATTGAAAATATCCAATCAATATTCAATCAATAACAACCTTCATTATAATACTTAGCCTTCAATGGGAATATTAAACTATATTTGAATATATTTTTAACCTAATAGGAATGGCAGAAGTTGGCCAAAGCTTCAACATGAGAATTAAAAACAGCTAATATTAAAATGGAAACTGGGAACAGGAAATTCCACAAAATAGAAGCTGTTGTATATAATAGACTTACAAATTCTATATCAGCATTTTCTGTTGCTCCAAGTGAAACACCGCCAAATGACAACATTAGATGTTGTCACCGCCAACAGAAATGCGTTACAGTCAGGACAATTCCAAGAAAAAATGGCCAAATATAAATAAATTTGCTGCATAAAGCCATATCAAAAATGGCATATAAAATGCTAAAATAACAAGATGCACCATACAAATAAGTGCCAAGCCATATCAAAAATAGCATATAAAATGCTAAAATAACAAGATGCACCATACAAATAAGTGCCAAAATAACAAATATGAGGAAGAGCAGATGTCAAAATGAGCCAATTGCTCTGCTGGAAGCGTAACCAAACAAATGTACGCACAAAAATTATGCAAATCGCATAAAAGAGGACACCGACCCAACCAAAATTTGGGCGTATTAGGGCGACCACAAATAAAACCAGCAATATCAAACTCTTCCTCCAAAATATACAAATCAATGCAGCATAGCAAAACAAAATCAATCAATAAATTTTGTATTCAATTTTTTTTTTTTTTTTTTTTTTGATTTATGATTGTCCTGACTGCAAGCACCAACTTAACGAAACGTGCACCAAACAATTACCAACTACATTTGCTTAAAACTAAAGCAACCAGGCCCAAGTGCCTAATTCGCAAAAAGGAGAAGAAACTCTTTCTGTGCTAGTTACAAATGCTGCAAACGATACAAAAAACAGATTACTATCCGACTCAAGTGAACACCATCCGAAAACAAAACTTAGTTCTTATCAGTTATTTCTGGATGTCTCAATGTAACAACCACCTCACCTACCATTGCAAGACCCTATCTGGCTAATGATTCTCACTGGAATCAGTTTAACTGTAAATTAACTTCACCCCGCCAATTAATGCGAGGTAAAATGGCTGACACACCAGTCTATTGGTAGGGAACATATCCTGAAAATTCGTCAACAATCCTTAATATCAGCCTATGCCTTAACTCGCATGAATTAACCTGTGCTACATCATTCACCCCACAATGTATAACTAAATGGGCTGGTGGTTCAACAATTGTAAAAGGCGAGCTGAAAATAATACCGACTACAAACCACTGATAATATCTGTATTAACTTAACTAACAACTCTGGTAATCATGAGATAGGAAGATGGCTATCAACTCTATCATATAGTCTTAACATGAATTACAGACATCTGTTTGTTTTTGACCAGACTTATTACCTACTACTCCAGAATTTCCATACATATAGAGGAGCCACAACTCCTGGTACACCTGATACCATCGCAATGAATTGTGACGAACCTTTTTAAGGCGAAACTGTTCGTCATAAAATTTCCATGTCAGTCCCCCAGTTCTCCTGGCCCCTAACTTAACTGTATGCATATACTTTAACAACCCAGAAATATCCTCAGGATGGGCAGATATATAGACAGAAATGAAAATAGTAAAAGCATCCGTCCACATATCAATGTCATTTATCTTCACACTCTTTTGTTTTTCTTACATTACCAACTGCCCGTTAACAACAGAAAAATGTTTATCTTCAACAATTGGGGCAGGTTTTGACAAAAGCTGCCCAAGGCCAACAAATTCCCTAATGATTATCTTTTGTCTTATAGTGCATGATACTGAAACACCCAAATCGTCACAAACGCTTTGAACCTGATGTAGGATTGGGTTAAAATGGCTTACATTTCATGCCAAAGATTGTAATGAATTCTGAATTACTAGTACCTTCAGGCCGGGGAGTTGTGCAAACCAGCTCAGTTGCCTGATGGACTGCTTCCACTAGCTGTTGGGCAACCCTGGCAGACACCTGCTCAAAACAGACTCTAGCTGATCTGCTGATAAAGGACCATGGACCGGTTCCCTGTTACCCTTTGACTTTTAAACATATCTTATTGTCATAAATGTACAAATGGATTAGGCAGTTATTTCAACTTAAGAAGCCTTCTTCAATCAACATAAAATATTTACAGGTGATGACATACATACTATAGGTATAAATAATAATTACGGGTATATTTGTCAGAGTATATAACAACAAGATATATACTATGTATTATAATATTATGTAGAATTCCAAATCTTCTGCTGGACTTTATAAATGAATGCACAAGTTCAAATACATGACAGTTTACTTCCAAAGCCAAGTTTTCATTTCCATAAAGTAATAAATTTAAATTTACTTGTATATCTAAATCATTTAAAACTTGGAGCATTTCTGTATGGGCAGCAGCATAATTTTAACATACAAAAAAGAAATGGTTAGCATTTTCACAAGTGTAGCCACAATTTATACAAATAGAATTTGGTGCCAAATTTACACGGAAAAGGTCATCGTTTAGAGAACTACACTGATGACTTAATTTAGTATGTATAATATTAAATTTTCTTTCTCCATAATTAAAATAACATGGTAGACTCATAGATATAGACTGAGAAAGAGCTAGTTTAAAGGAAGAAAAAGGTAAAGATTTAACTTTAACATCTAAGTTGTTCGAGCTTCTTTAAGTAGTGGGAAAGAAAGATTTTGTTGTAGTGGAGTCGATAATTGGAATTTGGAAACTTTCACAATTTCTTAAAGTATAAGGATTATGATAGCCTAGTAGGAGGTAATAAGTTATTTATCTTATAAAGTAACTGTAGTTTTCTTTTAGCTCTTCTGTCTGAAAGGGGTTCCAAATTTGTTTCAAAATATAATGATTCATTTCTAGTATAACACGGTAATCCGCTAATAATTAGCCTGAGAACATCCGTCCCAAACTTCACATGCATATTCAAGAACAGGTAAAATAAAAGACTTATAAATTCTTAAAAGAGCATCATGCTTTAACATATATTTGATTTTCCTTAGGATATTATTATTATTATTATTATTTTTTTTTTTTTTTTTTTTTTTTTTTTTTTTTTTATAACTGATTTATAAATTTCATTGATGTGATCAGACCATTTAGCATTTGAATTAAAATGACCTCAAAATGTCTATGAAAACTACTAAAATCTAAAATGTTCCATCAAAAATTAAGTCCAAATATTTGTCAATGTTATCAAAATTTGATATAAAAATTACCTCAGTTTTATTAGGATTAAAAGAAACAAGCCACGTTTTGCCCATCGATTTGATTTATCTAAATCCCTATGTAAATCTGTTTCTAATTCACGACATGAAGATGATGACTTTATAAGGGTAGTGTCATCAGCGAATAAACGTGTTTGTTGATTGAAGTTCATCAGCTAAATCATTTATATAAATAAGGAAAAGAAGTGGTCCAAGAATTGAGCCTTGAGGGACATCTTCTCATATCATACCAATATCAGAAGAATTGTTTATAAATACGTTTTGATGTCTTTCTCTTAAGTAATGTTCTAACCAGGACAAAAGGTTACCCAATCGAAATACCATATGATTTTAATTTAATTATAAGACATTTGTGCCAGACTCTGTCAAAGGCTTTAGAAATGTCACAGAATATCATACAAATACCGGGTATGAGATTTAGACAAATGTTATGGTATATTTATTTCAATTAATTGGTATACTATTGAATGACCAGGCATAAATCCGGCTTGAAACTGGTAAAATAAATTATTATTATTATTAAATAATTATGCACGTGCTTAAACATTACCCTTTTAAACACTTTCCCAACTGTGAACAGTAGAAAGGAGAGAAATGGGACGATAGTTTGATATAGAATGCCTATCTCCTTTTTTAAAGAGAGGCATAACTTTAGCCATTTTCCATTCATTTGGAAATATACAGGTAGATGAAAGAACCTTAAGAGGTTTACAAACTGTATCAGCCATGTATTTAAGTCTATGGTGACTTATACCATCTTCACCTGAAGCTTTTCCAAGCTTTAAATTAATTAAAACATCACAAATTTCATTAGAAGTAACAAGTAGATTATTTAAAACACTATTAGTTTTCAACTGTAAAATAGGCACTTGCTATCGTCAATATTAGTAAACCTACAGAAATATTCATTTAATAGATTTGCCTTGTCTTTATCATCTACAATGTTACCCCCACTAGCTACTGCTGGAGCTGTAACACTCGAAGTACTGGGACCATTCTCACTCCGACTGGCTGCTGCACTCAACGACATGGAACCATTCTTGTTCCTTACATAGGGGCTGGTAGAGAGCCTCGAGGGTCGCTTTCCCTTACCCCGCACGACTGAAACTCAAATAAGGACATATAGAACACATGTCGACATTATCCGACATACAAACATGCCCCTACATCCTCGGTAACTCGGCATTGGACATTTACCTATCAGCGTTAGCATATATAACGCCCGGGGCACCGAGGATGACACAACACTTACACATGATCAAAGGGCAGCAACTCCCATCAACGACAATACCAAAGTCCAAACACAACTTAAACGAATTAATTATCGCCACTTACATTAAAAATAATGACGACTTACAGTCTGAAAATATATCACGATACGAATAAAAATAGTAATACTCAAAATCAATACCTAATTCATGTCTCCGCTAATGCTAACTCCGATTGCTATGAACTAGAAGTGCAAGATTAATTCTACAATAAAATAAAAATACCGAAATAAATTCCGGTATGGGGATAATGCAGTAAAATTCCGGCAAAATATTAGCGACGATGCCAGGAACAAGACATTTCTTTTTAAACGGTGTTAACAACTGGAACCGGGACGAACACGTGTTCGATGGTAGGAAGGCCATGGCCGCACCATGCGGTACGGCTGACCACACGATATATCAAAATCGAACGACATCCGCTTCAATACAAACCAATTCTGTATAACAGACACACAAAGAATGTCCGTATGAACACTAAATTACTGCTGGCACCACAAAACTTCAACAAGCGATTTTTTTGGCAAACAAATCTATGGGAGCAAATATTGTGCACCTTCCCTGTACGTAAACTAGATTAAAAAGGATTTTATTCACCTCCCAACAGGAGAGTTCCACTGCTATAGAAGGACAGGGGGCGTAACTCTTTTGTCTTCATCTGATAAACTGAACTAATTGAGAGACCATTAGTTCTTATTAATGTAAACTAATACATGGAAAGAATAAAATGAAATGACAAAATGTGTGTTATGTCATATGTAGCACTTGTCATTTGAATTTATTTTTTGTACCATTTGTAACTAATACTTAGCCTAGTTCATATTTGTTTAATTTGTTAATTCCGGTTATTATTTCTAGGTTTGTATGTTTAATGCTGTGTTGGCATTCATATTGTGTCTACCTCCCACAGAATGCATGTTCGTAATGTATTAGCCTACTGTCCAATTATTTTATTCTCAAATATTCCAACAACAAAAAGTAACATAAAATCATGATTTCCTGTAAAATACCAAAACACTTATCTTAGTAAACGGTGGGTGGAGTGATTGGACACACTGGTCTCGCTGTTCCACCAGTTGCGGAGACGGCCAGCGTAACAGGACCCGCCATTGTAATAATCCTACACCACAACATGGCGGCCATAATTGCCATGGGCACCATATTGAAACAGCTTCCTGTATACTTAGCCAATGTGCTGGTGAGTTTATTTTATTTTTTTCGTATGAGGAACGACTTTTCTTAAATAGGACATTATTTCTTGAAACGAAAATACACACATTTATTATCAAGCATTTATTCTTGGACCATCAAGTGCGTCCTCTGTGCAATCCAAAGTTTTGGTATGGTGATGATTTTCTGTTAAGCAGGGGTTTAATGATGGAACAAGATGGTCAAGATATTTCGTTTTTTCTTTTTTTCATTCAGTGTTGTTAAAGTGTTAACAATCATGTACGGCTAATTATGTTAATTAAAATAAAGCTAGTAAATTGTATATGGCAATTATATTATATGATGGACACTTATGTAACTCGCTGTCCATTAGTATAGGTCACTGTCCATATTTCCCCAAAATAATGGTCAGTCGGGGAATAATGGACAGTCCATTTAAAAAAGGAAAAAAAATGCGATTGTAAGAAAAAAACGAAACAAGCCTATTCGACCAACCGAATATTCAAAATTGTTTATTAATCTTCACTATTCCATGGAAAGAATAACTTCCTTTCCTAGCTGTTACTGTTCTGAAATTTCGGTACTATCCATTTTATCTAATAATGGACAGGTTTCGGAAATTATTTATTACATAACCATGTAACAAATAATTCAAATTAATTGATACCGTTGAAATTCCAAATGGTATAGCAATACGATTAAGCATGTACAATATGTACGCTGAAACCAGACCCTATGTACGCTGAGACCAGATACTATGTACGCTGAAACCAGACTCAAGCCAATGTCACATATGTTAAACAAATGCAAAGCATAACCACTCATTAGTGGATGATATTGTTTTTAGACATTACCATTTTTTTCAGTAGATCTTGACAAAAACTGCTTTATTCCACCGGCAAGAAGTCAGGATTCGCACATAATAAGTCTGACAACAAAATGTAATGGTGAACAGCGAACGAATTTGAACATTTCACACATATTTTACCACAGTGGGTTTTCTAGTTTATCACGCATAAATCTAACAGATCTGACTTTCAATAGAACTGGTTTGTTTCCGATATATGAGCAAATTTTAAGGTACTCTGAAACTGAATTTCCTTTCAGATCATAACCATTGCAACATGTACAAAACAATTACACGAAAGACAAATACTAGAATGTTACATTTGAATGATCATTTGAAACTAAGAGTAGACAAGTTATGATCAATTTCGATATTATGTATTTTTTAAATTCGTTATTGATCCATAACAATTGCAAACCTGGAACCAGTCCAGTGTTTAAATTCCTATAAGATCGACTAATCAATTAATTCTTTGCTACAATGTGCACCTGAAACACATCTTAAAATGATAATCGAACACTAACTCTGGTGATAATAAGTGTATTTGAAGATAACCACGTTGATCAAAGTTGTGGCTTAACTTGAGTTTCAGTGTTTATTTATTTCTTGACTTTTTATATTTAAATACGTTTTTTAAGTAATTTATCCTTTCAAAGTCAAACTGCTGAGAGATGCTACTCAAATTTTGGTCCTTTTCTTGCTGCATATTTTGCTGAATATCTATTCATTATGCATGCATAATGATATTATATTCAGTGCAATTCTCAGTAAGAATAATACCAAAATGCGGTCGCATATTCACTCAACAATTTCACTTTGAAAGGAAAGCTTACTAGGAAAACGATAGCTTTGTAGTTTCTATATTCAATTTTGAAAGAAGTTGCATGTGTGAATGTCTGTATGGTTTGGGAGATAGTTGTGTATAGGTGTTGCATCACCATAATAATGTTTATCTTGTCTTTCTATAATACTGTCTAACAATACCAACCAATCATATTGTGTTGATTAATGAGCACACTTAGCACAGTATGCTGCGTCTCTGTACTAAGGGACAAAAGACAAAGCTTCGTTACAAGTGGCGAACGCTCAACTGAGTGACACACAAGAAGGAGAAAGTCAGTTTTTTATAACTTATTTTTTATTTTGTTTTTCATATGCAATACATATTACATAATTATTTCCTTATTATCATTCTCACTGTTACTTTCCTCACCTCTAAATTATCAACCATACATACAATATACTATCTCCGTCATCATCATTTCATTCATTATCAAGTCATTATCACATCTTCCAACCACATTAATTCACTCAGTACTGAGTTTTTAGCTTCATTCATTTCTTAAAACTGCACTAGCTATGATCTTCAAATTCAATCATCATTTTCCCATGTACCTTACACACATCTTTCATTTCCAAACAAGTGTTATTATTATTATTATTATTTGTAAAGCTAAAGTGAAGTTTTGATTCATATTACTAAAAAGTTATTGCTGGAATATTGGTATTAAAGGTATTAAAATAAGTATATGTGTATTGCACTTTTTAATAGGAAGGAAAAGAAACCAAAGAAGAAAAAGGGGAGATAAGAAAAAAAGAAAAGAGATAACAAGCGAGAAATAAACACAGAGGGGAGGGTAGGCTAGCCAAGTTTTTTGCGGGTAAAACTGAAAGGCTCCAATATTTTTTTACAATAGATTGATAAAAATAGCTTATCAACATCTGGGAAACTGAAATGAAACAGGATATTTAATGATTTGGATGGTATGGATTGGGCGAATATTTACAAAATTCCTTTTCAAGTCACCAATAACACAAAGCTTCAGTGGTTTCAGTTCAGAGAAGTTCATCGTATTCTGTCAACTAATAATGTTTTATTCACAACTAATCTTGTTACCTCCCCTTTGTGTATCTTGTGTAACTCTGAAAAGGAGACAATCATACAAATTTTATGGGAATGTATTGAAGTCCAAACGCTGTTACAAGGGAGAAAATCAGTTAGGAAGACGATGAAAAATGAGAAATGAGATCAATATATTGAATCCAAGCAGGTGCTTATTATCATTATGATAACCTAGCTAACTACGAATATATGTCTGACGATAAAGATATATGATAAATTTCCATGAGGATTTTGTTTGTTGTTTGCTATCGTCTTACATCGCTCTTGCAAATAATTAAACATTGTAATTTTTAAGTAATAATAAATAAATCTGTTGTACTGAAAATCTGAAAACTTTGACTTTGATGAAGTAATTGATTGAAATAACTTCATTTTTTCTAAGATCGCTTTCCACATACGTTTTGGATACTCTCGAAATCCAAAAAATTGACATACAAATCTTTTTTACATTGCCATGCTATGACATGACATGTATTATTATTGGAAATGATATTATATATATATATACATGTAATATGATTTTTTTTTATTTCAGTTTGCTTTACAAAGAAGATAAGTTCATCTAAGACAATCAAACGAATCTGTCTACGACTTGTAAAGTTATGTTAACTTAAAACCGTCACAGTTAAACTGTCGGTTTGTTCTTACAAACACATGTACTCTTTATAGCATTATCACATTGCTTATTGTATGTTAAGGGAAGTAAATCTCGATGACTTTTCATAACACTACCATTCAAAACAAGTTGTCTACTTTACTTACTGTAAACCAACTTACTTTCGCAAGCGATATCTTTTCTTGAATAAGTTCGTGAAAGTTTATCTCCGCAAATTTATATCTACACTATCGATACTGATGGGAATGTCCATTGATTTAAAATAAAATGCGAATGTTAATCTTCGTGAACTTATTTTGAAATGAAAATCGCGAAATTAAGTAGCCGCTAAAGAACGTTGGTTTACATATACGGCAGCCTCCCGAAACCCACCAACACATTGGCCAAAGGGGGAGAATGTCCACGCATCTCCTCTTAGTTACATTAATCCAAATATACCAAATTTAATTGTATAGCCTGTATCTGGTGTTGTGAATACAACTAGGCATACCATAGAAATGATTTAGAATCATGTTACTACAAAATCGGTTATTAGATTAAGAACTAAAAGTAAATCTTGTTTTATAGACCTACAATACATAATATTAACGTCTTCAGCAGAAAGTTACCTCGACTTACCTTCATGAACCCTACCATGTATGCATATTTCATGTTGTTTTTTGTTTTGTTTTTTTGATTGATTTTTTGTACATTCAATATCCGGTAGAATATTATAAGACTCTTTTCATACGTGGGAATGTTGTTAAACCCGAGGGAAGAATATCCCTATCCTTCATAAGGTCATATCCACTTGAGGGTAAAATGAACTGCACCATGCCTTCTTAACTGTATCGATGAATGTTGTAATTAGTGGCTGGAGGATGGGGCACCTGGTCTGATTGGACCCCATGTTCTACAACGTGTGGTGAAGGGCATAAGAGCCGTAACCGCGCCTGTGACAGTCCAGCACCACAACATGGAGGACAGCAGTGCAATGGCGATAGCTCACAGACAGAACTCTGCACAAACAGCCCCTGCCCAAGTAAGTTATCTAGGGGTCAACTTGAATAAATGTATAATGTTATGGAAATATAATTAATTTTTGTGTTTTTATACTAAATCTGACTCTATGATTGGCTGATTCGTTTTCTTCATACCTCTATGGCGTGAATAGTAGATGTCATAACGCAGGCATCGACGATACGTATTGATTTGGAAAATAATCTTTATATTTCATAACAATCATGACTAGAAATGAAGTTTCTATATATATTAAGTGATAGACTACATGTCCTATAGTGTAGGCATATGTTTATGTTTGTTGTTGTGGAGTCGGGTTTATAGAATTAATTTGCATTTCATCAGCTTCATCGGGAAGTCTTTTATGAAATAATTCTTACAATTGTACAGGACTGATGCAAAGGGATCTGAGAATTAGTTACAGATTATATAATCACTGACCCACCAGAGTGCCTTAAGACCGTTTTTAGACGTTTAAGAGGCCTAGATAAAAAATCGATAAAAATCATACTCTACATGGTACTATTTACGAGAAGGGAGGAAACTAACTCCACCTATGATCTTGCTGAAATGTTGAAGTTCTCTCCCTTTAATTACTATTTATCTGTATATAGGAAATGATAAGAATACATAGTGTATATGTAAAATGATAAAGCACTATATGTGTAGTTCGATGCCTTATACATCAAAAGATGTAAGACTTGATAATTTATTTGGTTTTGTTGACTTTTATTTTATTTATTTTTTAATTAAAAATGTAAAGCTGTAGATGTATATAGTGCCATTGGTTTCTTTAATGTTTTTTTTCTTTAAAGCGGATCATTTTTGTGACAAATTTGGCGTTATCCAGGAATTAGCCGAACTAAACGTCACGTCTAAAGTTCACTGTGCCAACCGGTGGACTTCAGCTACAGAAAGCTTCCTCTATCTCCACTGTCATGATATACCTACAGACGTACAGGCCTGGCATCAGGGACAATCGGTACTGTGTATTCGTATGTTACAATAGCCTTAAGTCGATTGATACCCATCCTCGATAATGCAGGGTTTCCTATCACTTACGATCTCTACACTCCTGGACTATCTAATTGTAAAAATGAAGGCATGTCAGAGGAAACAATCTAAACCAGCAAAATTATCTTTGAAGACTATAAAGAGAACGACATCCAACTTCAAAGACACACATTGTATCGTTATACGGCTCTTTTGATGTGCATCCAAAGGACTAAATTACCTGTTCTGTTGCCTTCAGTTTTACTATGAAATCGTCCAGAGGTGTAGAGATCGAAAGTGATCGGAACCCCTGGAGTATCGAGGATACATGATGCCATAATGCTTCAAATTCAACTCCTTAGATTCGCTTCGTTTCACAAAGAATATGTTATTATCCCATTAGACGTTCGAAAAACATTTCAAAGTGATGGGTAAAGTCATTGACTTAAATGTTCTGACGGTAAACTCCAGTGAACAAGAAGGTTTGAAGATTCGTTATAATCAAGTTATGTGTATTACGTCATGTGTATCTGTGCACTACGTCATCTTATGCATGAAAAAGAGGTTAAACAGTTCACATTATAATGACGCTACAATAGATATAAACCCGTTAGTGCAGATGACTAGGTGATAAAAAAGGCAAATCTAGACACGATTGAAAATCAATGCTTCCTTTGCAGGTGATTGAAGCTTGTGCGTCCAATTCTATCGGAATGTACACACCCATTGGGACTTTCCGAAATGGTTCATACCGTCAGACCAGTAAGCGGGCCACGACTGATAGTGGGATTAGTGGGGTGTTTATTGGGTGCACGGAGCATGGGTTCAAGGTACGTTATAACTTACTTTAAGACCACTTCTGTATAATGATCAGCTCACTAAATAATGTTTTTGAACTCAACTTGAACAATTGCAAGCAAATTTGACATTCGTATCAAAACCACATAGCCGATTTATGACAATTAATTACATCAAACGGAAAAATATTCCTTTCAGCTTTGATAACATTTTTAGTTTGACTGTGAAGTGATTGACTGTGACAAGCAGTTTACATTAACATTGCTCTCATGATATATGAGGCTTGGTATTATTTGCACTTGCTATTTGAAAATTAACGTAATTGATATCTGTTAACATAACTGATGTTTAGACCATATATAGTTTAGGGCAAATTACGTCAAGCAGTGGATTATGTCCACAATTTTGACCCCCCGGCTTTCTTTGAATGATCTTAATCGTTCTGCATACTTTGATAACATGCATGACAGAAAGTAAAAACTAAAAGTGCTGATTTACTTTCAAAGTTGGTATTATTTAAGCAAGTAACATTGTTAAAATGCGAAAACACACAGAAATTTAGGTCACAAAATAATGATATCACAACGGATACCTACCCGCAAGGGAGATAAATCTGGACTATTCAAAGACGGAATATGATGTAATGAGATACAATGAATTTCTCTTTGTTTTCATACTAAATCAGGCTTTCTAATTGGGAATTTTTTTTGCATACCCCTTTGAAAAATAAATCTAAGAATGGCGCGAAACCTGAAGATATCATGACGTCACAAACGAACATTGACGTTATGTATTAATTTCGAAAAATATTCCCTTGAAAAATCTCTAGAATGTTACATTTAAACATACTTTATTTTATCAAATAGTTCATATAATTAATCATATGCATTGATTCAACTATTTTTAATTTTTTTAATCGGATTAAGAAAAAATTATTATTTGCAAACTTTTGTGACAAGCATTTTCGATCTATTTCAGATGGCGACCAAAGCGTGTGAGGCCGGAGCGGAGGTAATCGAGATCCCTCACACCGGCGATGCTATCATGGCAAATGACGCTTTCATCTCCAACAACCCCAAAATGTATTACACCATCAAATGGTAGAACATGAGAAACAATTTCCAACAACCCTAAGCTGTAATATATCATTAAATGGTAGAAAGTGAAAAATAAAATAATCATGCTGAAAGCGAGAGTTGTTTACATTCTTGAATTTACATTTTCACTGAAGGCCAACTTTGTAACCATACCAAGCGCATTTGGCATTAATCAGTCTATGAAGTGCCATCCGCTTTTTATGGCTTCAATTTATCATTGTGACGTTCAAATGATCTCATGCTGTTCAGATGGCTTTTCTGTATTTGAAAATAATTAATACTTTATTTATTATAGATGCTCAATTTCGTGAAAGGTATTATCGAAAGTAAGTAAAGACATTGAAATGAATTCAGTTGGAAATTATGATAGGGGAGTATGATTGTCAACTGGATAACAGCAAATTCAAAATGAAGTGCTCAAATACCGAAAATACAATAAAAACCTCGATGAGTCGAAGTTTGCATAAATTGTAGACCTACACGAAGGTCTATAAGAGAACAACCGACTAAATAATCTTACAATAACCACAGTGTTAAACTTTGTTAAAGTTTTGTACTGTTTTATTAAAACAACGGAATATTAGTTAGCTATTGTGTTCTTTAATTAAAGTCTAGGTTCTCATATAATACTAGATAGAAAAATAAGTTTGGGTCCTTCTGCTCAAACTCTAACCAGGGTAGCTATATTGAAATCAGGCGCATTTTTTTTCACTAAAAAATCCGAGAATTCTAATATTTTTACCTATTCATTATCAAAATTTATATTTTGAACCTAAATCTCAATATGAATTTCCAAATTCATATCATTGTTATCTAGGAATAATTACCTGTCAGAAAACATTTTTAATTTTGAAATTCATAATTAGCCAGCTAATCAGCGGCCGTCATAAAATTCTAACCTGAGCTCAATCTGGTATACACAGGGGCCATTTCGAAGGTCTTTTTTATTTAGTTGGATGTTCCCTATAAACAAACAAGGAAACTTGATTTCGCAACAACCTCTAAATAAAGAAACTTTATTATCAAGACCATTCAGTAGGATTTCGCTGTGGCCGAACGGTTAGATGTCCCGACATATTACTATATACACTCCGCTGATGTGTTTTAAGTTCGAATACTATGTCGGGGCAGTTGCTGGTACTTGCCGCTGGTCGGTGTTTGTTCTCTGAGTACTACGGTTTTCACGTCCTTAAATGACCTAAACTGTAAAAGGACGTTAAAATGATACAACACTAACCTTGAGCAGGGTTCTAAATGACCATTTAAAACACAATCTGACCTATGGATAATTGACCACTTGGTAGAGACCTTGGGTTGTCGTCATAGACATGTTTGACTGCGTGTGCTTTATCTAATGTTGTCTTATTTGAACCTGATGACCTCTGATGACCTTTATACTCCCTGTACACTAGTTCAAATACATGTCTCTATGTTGTCTCATCAACAGAAAATTACATGTCGGCATATGCATAATTGCTAAATGACTACTTACATGAAGATGATTATAACATCACAGCTACGTAACCTATTTCGTCCTCGTCAAGAAATTTGAAAGTAGCGATTTGATTGGTCAATTCAAGAAGTCATCAGGACGCGTACGTGACTCCTTATGGGATATATCAAACGAGGTGAAAAAATCAGATTGGAAAAATATGCACATGATAACCGATGGATATTATTTTTGTGGGTTAAATTTTTTTTCTAAAGAAAAGAAGAACTTAAATGTTCCTTCAAAAAACGGAAATATATAGACATTGTCACATGCAACAAATTACTTCTATGAGATCAATGATTGTCATGGTTTCAAACAAGGGAAAGCATGTAACATTTACTTCTTATCCGTTTTTAAAACAGCTGAGATAAATATAGACAACGAGAAATAAATTTGAAATATATCCATAATTTATTTGATAAGTTTCATTTTAGCAATATAACGTGCCAGGTTTGAAACTGAATTTAAGACGAAATAGAAACAAATTCATCCCATTTGTTCAAAGTTTTCTTTTCATTTTTTGTATACATTTTATCAAATTTCTGAACACTTTTGAATACCAGCCTTCTGTGTGAACATTTTGTTAAACGTTTCATTTTAAAACCTGATATCACACACTAATAATATGAATAATAAATAATAATATAATAGTATATAGGTTATACATTGTCTCTGGATGCTCATTAATATAGAATAAACACATATTCCGTGAATTACTGGATATGTTAAGAATCTTCATGATGAATACAAACTGCCGTGTTTTAGACAGTAAAAGTACTGAAAAATGAGGAAAAACACCTCTTTATAGGAACATATAAGATATGTGATGTTCAATCATTAAATAGAGAACACACGATTAGTATCTTACAAGACAAGGCTTATTTTGGTTCAAGACTTAGGAAAGCCGAAATGACTGGAGGGTTAAAGTTCTGGGTCAAGTTAGAAAAAGTTCTGTCAGATGTGAAACAAATTCACGTGATCGTATTAACGGATAAAGTTTATCTGGCAGTAGATATCGGTCAGTAAGTGGGACAGTTGCAAGATAAAATGACACTCATGGTTATGGTGTATTATAATACTTAGATTATACCAACTGTTCTTTCGTCCAAAAGACTAACCTTCAGGGAGGGACACATACATCGCAGCCCAAGATTGGCGGTTGTCAAATCCGAGGCTTGTAGAGTATAAATCTCTTCCGAAGGTAATATTTTCCCATCCTACACTCTATGTAGGAAATAATCCTTTTTTCTAACACCTGTAATTCCAAAAACGAAATAAGTTACAGAAACTTATCTGCGAATTAAAAGACAAGACAATAATTAATTAGTTAAACAGTGTGTCAGTCTTGTTTAATTTTTAATATCGCTAATATCACTTATCGCTAAACAAAAATGTTTTTAAGTAATTTTTTGTAAAAAGCTGAATGTTTAGCTGTTCTTCAAACTACACCTGAAGAATTGATATTTGTAAAATATAGTATCAAAAAAGACTAAAACCACAATTTGCGATCTATAAAGATATTCATTTGCAGAAATATGTTCAGTTTAAAAGAGGTGTAACATTGTATGTTTTTATATCATTTAAGATGCCGTTGCATTCGTGGCATTTGTAGATATTCATTTAAAAGTCCAAAATTATATTATTTGATATAACCCCACTATAATGTGTCTCGAGGACACTTTCTCTCCTCTTTTGATAATTTGTATTAAAGTCGTCTCGTATTGTTTACCCGTCTTAGGTCAAAGCATGAAAGTCTCAAAACATAACTCTTTTCCATACTTTGTATTATTTCCGGATTCCGTACCGGAAGCAGTTATTAGTCTCGCCCCAGAAGTCTTTTTGTGAAAATGGCGGACAAAATGTCCAGTCTAAGTTCTAGTTCTCTAATTCTTTTAATTTACACATGCTAAGGTTAGTGTAACTACCTAAACTTACTTAGAAATAATCTTACGACTTATTTTGTCATTACAATCTGGAGCAAAAAATGTAACAAACTATCATTTTGATTATAACGATCACATCTGTTTTATTTATTATGTTCCTTTGCTACTAAAAGGATATACATGTACATGTTCAAAATAAATATTTACTAAGCATCAAGAAAGTATTTTTAGAAGCTAAAATACTTTTCATATATCAATGCATTGAAAACTTGAATATAATAGGAGACTTATTTGGAAGAATGAATGGCAATATCAATTTTTCGACTATAGTCGACAATAAACAGGGAATAGGAAGTTTAAAACCATGTCTGCTAAACGCCTAGTAGACAACGTGGAAGAGAAAACTTAAAATCCTGCCGGAAAATGTCAGTTTATTAGAACACAGAGAGAGAGTGGCTCGGAGGACACTGACCTTGAACAGCGAGGCAGAAAGAATTTTGTTAGAATTTTCGGACTTACTGATCCCTCAGTAAAGGAATCTGCCAAAGAACATGTAAAGCGGATGGTGGGATTTTCCAACAACAGTAAGCGTTAAGTTCCATTTAGGACGGAGATATTGATATTGCCCATAGGCTTGGTAACTTTGACCAATCAATGAAAAGAGCTGTGATTGTCAAATTAACTCACAGAACAAAGAGCCATGAGATTATCAAGTCCAGGAGGATCTTGAGGAACTCTGGTAATACGGTCTCGGAGAACTCAACACGAATTAACTATCAGAGACTAAGCTAGACTAAGATTGACGGCAGACTCTTTGTGGTGCTGAAGAATGGAAAGAAGAAAGGACTGCTTTATGACACTAAACTCACAGACTAGTATCTGGAAAATGACGCAAATTTCAAGTATACTGGTCGTGCGTGACTTTTGGGCATATAATGCCTTTCGACCAGCCTAGAAAATAATATGGATCTATAAGATACGAGGCAATATAATTTATACTCATATTGATATTGGAATAATTTATTGTGTGAAAATGTGCTCACTTGTGTTTGTGATGCTATTGAGTGATTGAATTCATTTTCGTGGATCTATATACAATCTATATACAAAGGTTAGTCTTTTAAACACGTGTGTAGAGTTTAATAAATAATTAACAATGTGTACGACAATTAATCAATTTCAGAAAAATATAATCATGATTTTCTACGTTCACATTTATTTCTTTAAAATACACAATAATCTTGATTTGTACATGGCAACACTTCATACACGTGTATGAAAGAAATACACTATGAGTATTTATATAGCCCATTTATATTTAGTTACCATACCGTAGTCTAGACTGAAACTACGTGTATATATACAATGTGTTTATACGGAACAGACTACATTCAATATATATCTTAAATTCACATTAATATGATATATTTCGCAAGTGAAAGTGTGCTCAATAGCTTTGCTGATCAAAGGTAAATCTTTTTAACATGTGTTTATGGATGTATAATACCGATATTTGATAATCAATTTATATATGATGTCAAAATAAGATATACAAGTTATGTAAGTTTTGGACCTTTTCATTTCATTTATATTGAAATTCACTTACATAACGTTTTGTTCTTCGGTATATTGTAATCCGTATACACATGCATAAAGGATACAGTTGCCATTAGCTTATACAATTTTTCGCAATGAATAGCTCTACAATACATCTAATCCATATTAAATTAAATGTTAAGTGTATATTTAATCGAAATATCAGAAAGATTCACTACAATCCATGTACAAATTCAAATTCTTTCCAGAAATGATATTATTTGAGGATTAAAGTTTCTTTCTGGTGGTTCTATCGAAGGATAAAGTTGAGTAGGGTATCGATATTTGGAATGGACCGCGAAGCGTGAAGCATGATGAAGCATGTATTTGAGGTTTCCCGGTATGAAACTATAAAAAAAAATTATTTATCTGTTGTTAAAAACACCATGTTGCAAAGCAGTTTGGATTTAATCTTTTGCTTCCTATGATTACACACGCTTACACAATTCATAACGTGGCAGGATATTTAACGTAGTTGTGACGCGGCGTCCGACTCAAACGGCCTGTGACAAGGAGGTGTGACAAACAGAGAGTTTTCTTCAATTTTGTGATCTCTTGAGTTCTACTTAATCAGTTCTCGTTTGAAATTACTTGAGTACACGGATGTTTACATAGTTACATGTCATTATTTCCGGATTTTGGAGATTTTCAAATGTATCGGACATCGTTTGAGGAACATGTACAAACACAGGTAGGCCCACTACTGTAAACGTTTACCGCTCTCAAAATGTTAGCTATATTCATATTGTTGTTGTTACAAACACTTCAATAAATATTAGAGATATCTATTACAAGTATTGTAAAGCTACAATTGTAGGATTCCGTTTCATTGATATTTCGAAAAACCCAAACGTGCATTGTTTATGTAAGGCCTACAGGACTTGTCTGTGCCCCGAGGTGAACAAAAATGCATTGTCGTGCTATGTCGTTTTGGTTAAACTTATCCAACTCAAAGACTGATGTTGTCCTGACATATCTTATCCATTTGCGTACAACCAAAGATGTTAAAAATACAAATAGGATGTAGATCTACATGTTGTAGCGAACAACACAGACTCACCGACACACAACATGTAAACATTGCGACGTCATCGAAATGTGCAAAACTGTACATTGTACAACATTGTTTATTTATCATACGCACGGAAGCATTGCTCAAAGAGGTACGGTATTGACATAAACAATGTAACTTTTCTACATTTGTATTTACACACGTACATGTATATGTGTTCAAACCTATTTTGATATTCGGTACTAAAAACACCAGAAGTTTCTGATTTGGACCATCATAAATTCATGCGCGCGGCTCCAAATTGCGCGTGACATACTCAATCTATCGAGAAATAAAGTTGAGTAGCCTTTGGTTGAAATCAACTGGGTTTATACTATCAATTCACCACTGACTGTAAATATCTTTTTATTACATTACATCTTTTGTGATCAATCGGGAGACGTCGACACTTTCCGAGAACTTGTTCACGGAAGGCACCGACGGTTCCCGACTTTATTTGTTATTTCCGGATAAATTGTTTTGTGTCGAGCCTGGCTGAATTTTTTTACCTGGCATCTAACGTGTCATTTTTTCTCATGAGTGGTTGTGAATGTATTGATAAGTCCCTTTTGAACTCATAAATAAAATCGCTTGATATTATAAATATTGTATCCGGAAAAAGTACTCTAGTATGTGTCTTAGTTTAGTTTTTCAATACTTCCGGAAGTTAAGTTCATGTTGCTGTGTATGGTGGTCGCTACCGTTTTTGACCTTTTTGCATGTCATTTAGATACTACAACTATCTTGTTATTTATCCTTTGTCCTATACTATCTATTTCTTTCCTCTATCCTTACTTTTTACCGTCCTTCTATCAACTAAATGAAGAAAAAAATAAATCGATATGGAAGAAGTTTAAATTCTTAGTGCTAACTGTCAGGGTTTGGGTGACAAGTACAAGCGAAAAGACGTGTTCTCATATTTCAAAAGCTTGAATTTTAATATATATTGCATCCATGATACGCACTTTACTCCAGAAATCGAAACCATTATAAAATCAGAATGGGGATACACTTGTTATTTTAGCTCTTTTAGTTCAAACTCCAGGGAGTTGCAGTTTTAATCAATAGTAATTTCGAGATAGAAATTTTAAAGGTAAAAAAAGAATTTGGATGGAAATTTTATTGTTCTAGACGTCTCTATCGATAATATATATATATGATATATTCTGTTTATTCTGCAACTATTAAATTGCTTGAAAATAAACAAAAATAAGACTGAAGTAATATGGATAGGGAGTAAAAATATAGTGAGGTACAATTTTGTTCGGAGTGGAACTGGAATTGTGGAAAAACAACATTTGCAATGTTGGGTATTGATTCCAATATAGATCTGCATTGAATAGTTAAAATGAATTATGACAAAAAAATAGTCAAAATTAAATCACTTTTGAATAATTGGAATAAAAGAATACTTACACGTATTGGTAAAGTACAAGTTATCAAATCGC
This sequence comes from Argopecten irradians, assembly GCF_041381155.1. Taxonomy (NCBI): domain Eukaryota; kingdom Metazoa; phylum Mollusca; class Bivalvia; order Pectinida; family Pectinidae; genus Argopecten; species Argopecten irradians. The sequence goes on along the minus strand of NC_091149.1, from coordinate 8,795,809 downwards.
TTTTTATGTCCCAACTTAATCACCTACTCATTGCATTACCATACCCGAAAATTTCATTTATAAAAGCACTCGTGAGTATGATGATGATGAAAGCAATGAGGAGTTTAATGAATATGATGTTGATGATGATGATGATGATGATGATGATGATGATGGTGATGATGATGATGATGATGATGTTATATCACATATTATATGAACATGTCTTTTTGAAAAATAAAAAAGTTACAAAACAAATCCTTTCGGTCACAGTGGACAACGTGGAAGATGAATGGTAAACTCATGTCGGCTATAGGAGACAACGTGAAAGAGGAATGGTAAAATCCTGTCGTCAATAGTAGACAAGTGGAAGAGGAATGGTAAAATAATGTCGGCTATAGTAGACAACGTGGAAGAGGAATGGTAAAATCATGTCGGCTATAGAAGACAACGTGGAAGAGGAATGGTAAAATCATGTCGGCTATAGTAGACAACGTGAAAGAGGAATGGTAAAATCATGTCGGCTATAGTAGACAAGGTGGAAGAGGAATGGTAAAATCATGTCGGCTATAGTAGACAACGTGGAAGAGGAATGGTAAAATCATGTCGGCTATAGAAGACAACGTGGAAGAGGAATGGTAAAATCATGTCGGCTATAGAAGACAACGTGGAAGAGGAATGGTAAAATCATGTCGGCTATAGTAGACAACGTGGAAGAGGAATGGTAAAATCATGTCGGCTATAGAAGACAACGTGGAAGAGGAATGGTAAAATCATGTCGGCTATAGAAGACAACGTGAAAGAGGAATGGTACAATCATGTCGGCTATAGAAGACAACGTGGAAGAGGAATGGTACAATCATGTCGGCTATAGAAGACAACGTGAAAGAGGAATGGTACAATCATGTCGGCTATAGAAGACAACGTGAAAGAGGAATGGTAAAATCATGTCGGCTATAGTAGACAACGTGAATGAGGAATGGTAAAATCATGTCGGCTATAGAAGACAACGTGGAAGAGGAATGGTACAATCATGTCGGCTATAGAAGACAACGTGGAAGAGGAATGGTACAATCATGTCGGCTATAGAAGACAACGTGGAAGAGGAATGGTACAATCATGTCGGCTACAATCATGTCGGCTATAGAAGACAACGTGGAAGAGGAATGGTACAATCATGTCGGCTATAGAAGACAACGTGGAAGAGGAATGGTAAAATCATGTCGGCTATAGTAGACAACGTGGAAGAGGAATGGTAAACTCATGTCGGCTATAGAAGACAACGTGGAAGAGGAATGGTAAAATCATGTCGGCTATAGAAGACAACGTGGAAGAGGAATGGTACAATCATGTCGGCTATAGAAGACAACGTGAAAGAGGAATGGTACAATCATGTCGGCTATAGAAGACAACGTGGAAGAGGAATGGTAAAATCATGTCGGCTATAGAAGACAACGTGGAAGAGGAATGGTAAAAATCATGTCGGCTATAGAAGACAACGTGGAAGAGGAATGGTACAATCATGTCGGCTATAGAAGACAACGTGGAAGAGGAATGGTACAATCATGTCGGCTATAGAAGACAACGTGGAAGAGGAATGGTACAATCATGTCCGGCTATAGAAGACAATGTGGAAGAGGAATGGTACAATCATGTCGGCTATAGAAGACAACGTGGAAGAGGAATGGTACAATCATGTCGGCTATAGAAGACAACGTGGAAGAGGAATGGTAAAATCATGTCGGCTATAGAAGACAACGTGGAAGAGGAATGGTACAAATCATGCCGGCTATAGAAGACAATGTGGAAGAGGAATGGTACAATCATGTCGGCTATAGAAGACAACGTGGAAGAGGAATGGTACAATCATGTCGGCTATAGAAGAGACAACGTGGAAGAGGAATGGTACAATCATGTCGGCTATAGTAGACAACGTGGAAGAGGAATGGTAAAATCATGTCGGCTATAGAAGACAACGTGGAAGAGGAATGGTACAATCATGTCGGCTATAGAAGACAACGTGAATGAGGAATGGTAAAATCATGTCGGCCTATAGAAGACAAGTGGAAGAGAATGGTAAATCATGGGCTATAGAAGACAAGTGAAGAGGAATGGTACAATCATGTCGGCTATAGAAGACAACGTGGAAGAGGAATGGTACAATCATGTCGGCTATAGAAGACAACGTGGAAGAGGAATGGTACAATCATGTCGGCTATAGAAAGACAATAGTGGAAGAGGAATGGTACAATCATGTCGGCTATAGAAGACAACGTGGAAGAGGAATGGTACAATCATGTCGGCTATAGAAGACAACGTGGAAGAGGAATGGTACAATCATGTCGGCTATAGAAGACAACGTGGAAGAGGAATGGTAAAATCATGTCGGCTATAGAAGACAACGTGGAAGAGGAATGGTAAAATCATGTCGGCTATAGAAGACAACGTGGAAGAGGAATGGTACAATCATGTCGGCTATAGAAGACAAGTGGAAGAGGAATGGTACAATCATGTCGGCTATAGAAGACAACGTGAAAGAGGAATGGTACAATCATGTCGGCTATAGTAGACAACGTGGAAGAGGAATGGTAAAATCATGTCGGCTATAGTAGACAACGTGGAAGAGGAATGGTAAAATCATGTCGGCTATAGGAGACAACGTGAAAGAGGAATGGTAAAATCCTGTCGTCAATAGTAGACAAGTGGAAGAGGAATGGTAAAATAATGTCGGCTATAGTAGACAACGTGGAAGAGGAATGGTACAAATCATGTCGGCTATAGAAGACAACGTGGAAGAGGAATGGTACAATCATGTCGGCTATAGAAGACAACGGTGAAGTGGAAGAGGAATGGTACAATCATGTCGGCTATAGAAGACAACGTGGAGGAGGAATGGTAAAATCATGTCGGCTATAGAAGACAACGTGGAAGAGGAATGGTACAATCATGTCGGCTATAGAAGACAACGTGGAAGAGGAATGGTACAATCATGTCGGCTATAGAAGACAACAGTGGAAGAGGAATGGTACAATCATGTCGGCTATAGAAGACAACGTGGAAGAGGAATGGTACAATCATGTCGGCTATAGAAGACAACGTGGAAGAGGAATGGTACAATCATGTCGGCTATAGAAGACAACGTGGAAGAGGAATGGTACAATCATGTCGGCTATAGAAGACAACGTGGAAGAGGAATGGTACAATCATGCATAGAAGACAAGTGTGGTAAATATGTCGCTATAGAAGACAACGTGGAAGAGGAATGGTACAATCATGTCGGCTATAGAAGACAACGTGGAAGAGGAATGGTACAATCATGTCGGCTATAGAAGACAACGTGAAAGAGGAATGGTACAATCATGCCGGCTATAGAAGACAACGTGAAAGAGGAATGGTACAATCATGCCGGCTATAGAAGACAACGTGGAAGAGGAATGGTAAAATCATGTCGGCTATAGAAGACAACGTGAAAGAGGAATGGTACAATCATGTCGGCTATAGTAGACAACGTGAATGAGGAATGGTAAAATCATGTCGGCTATAGAAGACAACGTGGAAGAGGAATGGTAAAATCATGTCGGCTATAGAAGACAACGTGGAAGAGGAATGGTAAAATCCTGTCGTCAATAGTAGACAAGTGGAAGAGGAATGGTAAAATAATGTCGGCTATAGTAGACAACGTGGAAGAGGAATGGTAAAATCATCTCGGCTATAGAAGACAAGTGGAAGAGGAATGGTAAAATCATGTCGGCTATAGTAGACAACGTGAATGAGGAATGGTACAATCATGTCGGCTATAGTAGACAACGTGAATGAGGATTGGTAAAATCATGTCGGCTATAGTAGACAACGTGAATGAGGAATGGTACAATCATGTCGGCTATAGAAGACAACGTGAAGAGGAATGGTAAAATCATGTCGGCTATAGTAGACAACGTGGAAGAGGAATGGTAAAATCATGTCGGCTATAGTAGAAACGTGGAACAAGGAATGGTAAATCATGTCGGCTATGAGAAACTGAAGAGGAATGGTAAAATCATGTCGGCTATAGTAGACAACGTGGAAGAGGAATGGTACAATCATGTCGGCTATAGAAGACAACGTGAAAGAGGAATGGTACAATCATGTCGGCTATAGTAGACAAAAGTGAAAAGGGAATGGTAAATCATGTCGGCTATAGAAGACAACGTGGAAGGAGGAATGGTAAAATCATGTCGGCTATAGAAGACAAGGTGGAAGAGGAATGGTACAATCATGTCGGCTATAGAAGACAAGGTGGAAGAGGAATGGTACAATCATGTCGGCTATAGAAGACAATGTGGAAGAGGAATGGTACAATCATGTCGGCTATAGAAGACAATGTGGAAGAGGAATGGTACAATCATATCGGTTATAGAAGACAATGTGGAAGAGTAATGGTAAAATCATGTCGGCTATAGAAGACAACGTGGAAGAGGAATGGTACAATCATGCCGGCTATAGAAGACAACGTGGAAGAGGAATGGTACAATCATGTCGGCTATAGAAGACAACGTGGAAGAGGAATGGTACAATCATGTCGGCTATAGAACACAACATGGAAGAGGAATGGTAAAATCATGTCGGCTATAGTAGACAACGTGAATGATGAATGGTAAAATCATGTCAGCTATAGTAGACAAGATGGAAGAGGGAGGGTCCGCTATAGTAGACAAAGAAGAAGAGGAATAGTAAAATTCTGTCGGCTATAGTAGACACCGTTACGGAAAAAGATAAAACGCTTATTGCTGATCCTATATTTAATAAGGTAACCAGGTACAAAAGCACCTATCAGGTCATACGAGTTGTGGGAAAATATTCACATGCTATTGTCTTCTTTTTTATCCCATTTCGAATGGCATATTTCCGATATCCTTATCGTGCTTACAGTACTTAAGGACATGCGATGAAATTGTTTCAGTTACAAAACCTTAATAAATTCTAAATTAATTTTGTTTAGGCTATAATATTTGTATATAGGCACTGTTCTGGTTTAGGGTTAGAGTCCTTATCTGCTATCGTTAGGCTGGAAGTCTGACCGCTGATAAGCGCAGCTAGCCATTAGTGAAGACAGAAGCATTGTTCGAGCATGGTAAGTTTTTTCACGTGTTAATGTTTTAAATATCTTTATATATATACATGTAATAGCTAAACTTTGCATAATATTGTCTTTAAATATTTTTTTAAAAGGAGAAAAATAGTTTTGTATTTTTCTGTTTCATGCTAAATGCTTTCAGGTTAATTTGATTAAATCATTGACTGTGGTTGTAGTTCATTGCTATCGGTATTATCATTTGATTCTTCATTAACAAACAACAGCTAATACTAAAAGTTAAATAACCGATAATATTCCAGCAATGTACCCGATTTCAGTCGTTTGAATTAAGCATGATGCTTATAAACCTTCTAAATCTAGCACTTATACATAATTGTAATAGCGCAAAGATAATCCCAAAATTATTTTTTTAAATACAATCTTAAGATCATTCAGATTTACAACTTAGATAAAATATATACATCAAATGGCCTTTGTTAATTATTGATAAAGTGACGATAATTTAATTGGATAGTCTTTCATAACACTTAAGGTCACAAAGGTGGATCAATTGTATCACTGGTGTACAACTGCGTTCTGCTAAGTTACAAAAGTAAGGGGCTTTGTAAACTACGTAGGTTCAAACTTCCGTATCTAAGTACTTTGTTTAAAGGTTCTGCTCGCTTGTGATGTTTTTCGTAGTACCACACAACTGATTTTATGTTGTTTTTGTACTGACATCTTATCATTATCAAATATTTCGGTAAAAGGCCAGATATAATATAAATATAAACTTTATTTATTTGACATCGATTGAGAAACAAGTTACACAACTTATATAAATCACTCTCGATGGCCCGGTTGTAAGCGCGGGGGGGGGGGGGTTAGTGTGGGAGGAAACCGGAGTGCCCGGAGAAAACCCACGAGATCGGGCAGGTGACCACTGAACTTTTCACGTCCATGCCGGGTATCGAACCCCGGCCGGTGTAATGTTGAAAATGGACCCCCGTTGAAAACTGACCTCAGGTCATTTTTCAACTTTGAAAAATGACCCCGAAAACCGTTGAAAACTGAACTTTCAGCGCACTTTTTACACCGACCCGTTGAAAATAGACCCCGTTGAAAAGTGACCCCATAAGGACTCGTTTTTAAATAGCAACACAACAGAACACCATAACACCACGAAACCACACAACATCACACAGCACAGCAACACACCAACATCACAACAACACTACACAAAACAACACCACACAACAACACATCACACCACACAACAAAACACAACAAAATAACACAACATCACACAACACAACACAACACAACACAAAATCACAACAAAACATCACACAAAAACACAACCAACACAACAACACATAACACAACCACACCACAACACAACATCACACAACATAATACAACAACACATCACAAAAACATCACGTAACAACACATTACACAAACACGGAACAACAACACAATACACAATAACACAACAAAACACAAAACACAGCCACACAGAACACACAACACAACAACACACCAATGACACACAACACAATAACATGACACAACCACACATAACAACACAGCACAACACACAACAACACATCACCACAAAACATAACAACACAATATCACACAACAACAAAACAACACACAACAACACCACACAACAAACAACACACAGTCACAAAACAACACAACACAACCATACGCAGAACACAACATAACTGATCCATACGCAGATATATAATACATGCATTCTTGTGTTGCAGGGAATAAATATATATTAACAGTTACTGAATATCTGACAAACGTAAAATCGTCGAAAATATAATCATAAAAAATCATTGATAACAACAAATCCTTTTTATTTACTATTTTACCTCAGTGTTATATAGCAATTCCTTGAGAACAATCAAATTAACATTATCTACACGGACGAACAAAAAGACTATAGAAAAAATGAAAGTTTTTTAGTGCCGTATTCTCCATAATAAACATATAAGCACCTACAATATTTAAATGAGGTATTTGTTATGATGATAACAATACCAAATTTCAATTCAAATCGAGGTGATTACGTAAGTTAAATACCAGCACAGAAGAGTCGCTTATAACAGAATAACAGATAACAGAATTCGAGAATTATGTTTGTGCAACAGTTATATATGTGAATGTACTAGGGTCATATTTCAACAGACCATCCGTTGATAGTTTGCCATGGTCATTTTTCAACGGTCATTTTTCAACAGACCTGCCGTTGAGATTTGACCCTAGACACTGTCAATTTTCAACGGCATGTTCAATTTTCAACGGCATTCGGTGTCCGTTTTCAACGTTGAAAACTGACCAGAGGTCAATTTTCAACGTAGGTTCATTTTCAACGTTACACCGGCATTTGTTTTAACGATTTTACATTGAAAAGTTTTAACGATTAGTGGATAGTGGATACAAAAGTATACTAAACCAGATCGACGATCCGTTATTAACGTATCTTGAAAAAAGTAACATGGCGTGTGGATAACACATAAAGATTGAAAGACAAGGTCAGAATATGTACGCTGGGGTATTACACTCACAAATGACAATTTGCAAAACTACCAATCCATATATTCTTTTTATTATGGTTTTGTTTTTAAAGCCCGCCATTTCGAGAATAAAAAAAAAATCTTGCGAGATGTCAACCGAGAAAAGATTGGAAACACGTGGTTAAAACGTGATTTTGATCACGTGGTTAGTTATGGTTAAATGGATATTGATCAATTATAATGATGTACAGAATATAGATTTAGGAGGTCGAGAAGTATTTCTTAATATTTCTTACACAGAGAATGTTTACGTGCAACTTGCCACATCTTAACGAATAAATGAGCCTTTTTTTAGAACCGTTATGACTCACTAAAATAAACAGTGCTGAAATGAATTGACGATGTCATTATAGTTTCGTAAATGGACAATTTGTAACAGAAACCAAAAATTGATACATTTTATACGATTATCAAATATGAGAAAGAGGTATCAGAATATGGGTTTAGGGTCTATACAAGTCCAGAAAATGAAAGCAAAAAGACCATATAACACATGAAATGATTGGTCATTTGAGCAAGGAGTTAATTTGGTCAAACATTCTCGATTACAGATGACCGCCATATTGAAATTGAACGAACAACAACTAAAAAATACATACCTCCGTTATATGTAGATCAAAAACAGGTTGACTAGACCGACTGTTGCAGTAAATATATAGATAATCAAAAGAAATAACGTGTATATAGAAAAATTCCAGAAGACAGCAAAAATTATTTAAAACTAATAAAAGGGTGATTAGAACGATCCAGTTATATATCAAAGACTTTATTTTGTTCGATAATGATATCAAACGGATTCCACTGCAGTAATAAATGCACTAACCGGTCATGACGTCATAATGATGGAGGTCCACCTGGCAATATACATGTGGGTTTACGTAAGGCTTTAATGCTTTAATGTTGTATCTATTTCAGTGAGCTTTGACATCTTCACGGAGAACAACAATGTATTGGTCATGGCTACTGCTGTGTTTATCAATGGTTACCATGGTCACTGAAGGGTACGGGCACACGCATTGCAGTCATCCCTGCATTGCCCACTGTTGCCCGGGAAACCAAGGTACCCATGGTAAGAGCTCATAATGTTTGATGCATCTTCAGCATAAATTCGAACAATTAGACATGGCGACACGTATAAGAACATAATTATATACTGCGATTTTTTTTCTTTTTTTTTTAGAGATACATCTTTGCGTTAAATTCAATTCATTTGAAATATTAATTATCGGGGTGTTTTCGAATCGAGCTTTAAATATCAGAGGTTAATTGAATAGTATATTGTTTAAACTTAATAATAATACTGCATCATAATTACATTCATATTTTAAAGGTTAGAAATAGGCACAAGGTATTAGCGGATAATTAAAAAAACTCGATTTTTCTCTCATCAAGATATTTTTGACAAAGAAACGAAATTCGAAAATAAAACGATGTAAAAATTATTTATTTAAACAAAAAAAAAACGTTTAGTTGATATTCAAAATAACCGTTTTGCCACTATTTGAAATGTTTATTGTTTTAATATATTTTGTGGATAGGATCGTACGTGGTTAGCATGTTAGTTCATTATATATATGTACACCAAATATTCCATGGTAAATGTACACTTCGCTTTCTGTTTCAATTGTTCACGTGTAAATTTCATCTTTCTTTAGATTGTTCGGGATGCCATTCGGGATGCTGTCCTACGACTACGGCAGTCACTGCTGGCAAGTACCCTATATTTAGTAATCCGTTGTCTTGTTCCATATATAGCCTTATTAGTCTAATTATAATATATATCGAAAAAGTAATAAAAGAAAAATCAAAATTCGGCCCCCATTCCCAATTGTATTCCTTGCTATTTTTTCCCAAATCTATGTCTAAATTTCCTAAATCAGTGAGTTTAAGCGTATTTTGTATTTTTAGTTAATAGTATATAATGCATTGCTTACACGGGGAATGCAGAATTGCATTTTTTTTCCTTTTGCTGTCGGTGTTTTATGGTTCAAATGCGAATATGCGCTTTTGCTGTAAAGTTTATTAGATATGACAATGCATATTTTGCATTAACACACATACATGCATATCTAACATCGTTTTTTTCTGTTTTTGTTGTAGTAACGCTTATTATTCATTTTGCACTTATGTCTTATAGAAATGAATTCTGTATTTGCCTACTACAGAGTAATCTGCCCTTGTGGGTAGGTATCGATTGTGACGTCACGTGTTTGCGAGCGTAACATAATAATTTTCAAAGAAAACGACGTGAAATGCGCTGACAAAATAATGACGTAACAATTGATACCTACCCGCAAGGGAGCTAAATCTGTAATATGCAAAGCTGGTATACCTTGAATTGAAATTTTGTATTTTGATTTTAAATCCTTAAAGGATATTGTTAGCATTTTTCTAGGCATATTGTCATATTTTCCATTCTCATATTAACATCATCGGGCATTTTGCTTGATTGTTTTTACAGTTTTGCATATGTCGCTTCTTGCTTTCGTTGCCTACAGTGTACACAGACTGGACAGCCTGTTCAAAAAGTTGTGATAGAGGACTACAAATGAGACATTGTATCACGGGGTGTCATCAACATCAACTGACGATAAAAAGGCACTGCAACAATCAGGCTTGTCCAAGTAATACCGTATAGCCGGTTGGTTTCGCGGGAATGATATTTTCACGATTTTGCGGTACATTGCTATGGTCGCGAAAATTTGATCCGCGAACTATTGAGATATGGGTGAGTTATGTCGATCCTTAAAGCCATATGCCGAAAATGTACACCCGCTATAACTTAATTTAATTCATTGTTTTCAGTTCAAATCGCGAAAATTTTGACCCGTGAAACAAACAGGCTATGCGGTATCTCAACATTGCATATTGAACCTGTGTCCACGTACTGAATAACATGAATTATTCGTGAGAGTTTTTCTTTCGTGGTTTGCAGAAGGCTTAAACTTATTTCGCGGATGGAATATCTGTGGTGTTAAGATGGTACATGCATTTATCTCATAACAATCGGTGTAATATTATACAAATATTTCATGGGTTACTGTGCTCTAGTAAATGATATTCAACCCGAGGTGATGGTAATAAAAAATGTAATATTACACGAGGCATATGAAATAGAGCACAGTAACCTATGAAATATTTATTTTATTACATTATCAATTAATCACCAGTTTTTTTAATGATATTTAATGAATTTCGAAATCACAGATCAAAATCTTCACCACCGTACCGTACGGGAAAGCTTCAAATCATATTGAAAATTGGCGTCTAGTCGACATACTTCATGGCATTACTCTGCTTTTCATGTCGTATTGCATTCTTTTAAATTATTACACCTGTATGCAGCCTTTTCATCCTATACATTCGTCGTGTTCGTCCTCTAATTGATAAAACCAACTGTTAAGCACAGAGAGCAACGTCTATGGCGATCTTGATCCGAGATCTGTAAAGCTAACGCGAAACTGAACGTGAATGTTTGTGATGTCATAATAACGTAACTCACTGTTACGCGCGATTCATCAGAGGTTTTCTACAAAGCTAGACAACAACGGCGAGAAGTTAAAAAAAGCCGTGCAATATAACATCTCGAACCGTGCAATACAACGTTTCCATGAAAGCGTGCAATACAAATTCGAACTGTGCAATAAAAAAAAGTTTGAATGGTCGGGATAATAGCTAAAAATATCATATCTCGTCATATATAGATTAGTGTAAACAAATTATGTAGTAAAATGGTTTATCTTACGTTCGTGTGGTATAAGATTGTATGGCTACAAATGCAACATAACGTCGTGTCGTCACTATTTTCTCCTTAAAACGTTTAAAATCATATTACAAGCTAGACTTGCTTTACTATTTAATATGCAAACAATTTGCTTGTTTAATAATACACAATTTTCGGATTCACGGATTTCTTCAAAACTTCTTTCAAAATGGTAGGATATATAGTCATTGTAAAATTTAAATTAGATATCGAGGTAAGAGACAAAATTATTCCTACATAATTATATGGGTGTATGTTAGGTATACTTTACCCCTGATATCCCAAAATCTAGTAAAACCAGAGGCTTGTCGAGGGTTTTACTAGACGTGTGACCCCCGGGTAGATTCTATTTTTCATGTATACAATTGTACATATGAAAGAGTCTTGTATCATGTTAAGACTCTTTCACACGTGGATATGAAGGATAGGGATATTCTACCCGAGGGTCACAACATGTTGTAAAACCCGAAACTTGAAGAGGGATTTACAATATTTTGTGATCAAGAGGGTAGAACATCCATATCATTCATATCCACGTATGAAAGAGTATTTGTTCTCCTACCTCAACGATTTAAATTGACTACCATGATTTCCCGCCATTTTGAAATAAATTAGATAAAAAACCGCGACTGCAAGTCAATTCTCCATACATAAAAATTGCGTGATATTTTCGACGCAAATCTCATTGTTTGTATCAAGTCAAGTTCCTGAAAAAAAACAACTAAAAATTATATCGAAAAAAGTAATTGTATTGCCACTGTGACGTCACGAGGCTTTATTGTATTGGTAGCTATGCAAAAAGCTATACAGTCAGAGGAAAGACAACATCTGTCTAGAAGTTTTTAGAAATACAACGGTGTAGTTTATATACAGTAATATATATAGTCAATTTAATTGGTTTTATTTCTCTGTTTCACTGTAACCCCGAACGCAAACAGAAAAAAATCGAACATTTCGTCTTAAATTTAGTATCACAACAGTTTTTGAGTGTTTAAATGCTTTTGCTTGTCCAAAATCGCGAAGACTTGCTTCATTTAGTATACCATTTTTATGCTTACCAAATGGCGAATAATTAGAAGAGATAAGCTATAAAAGGGTTAGATAATTTGCAAAAAAAATCTTTCGAAATTGAATTTGTTTAAAAATTCATTTTGCTTGAGATTATGAGTTGTTGGCAGAATATCAGTTTTGTATTATTGTGTTAAAACAAAGGGATGCAATATTTAACAAAGTTAATGTAGACATTAAAAATGCATTGTTGGGTGAAATATAGAGTCTGCTCAAGGATGTGCTATGTGGTATTATATCTTCAGTATATTCCGAATGGTCAGCATGCACTGCCACTTGTGGTGGGGGAACACAGTTCAGACACTGCATCACAAACTGTCCACAACAACACATGTCGGAGGATCAGCAAGTCTGCAATACGCATGCTTGTCCAGTTTTAAGTACGGCTGCTTCGAATCTGATTAAAATAATTAATGAAAAGGCTTAAAAACGAAATAATCACTCCTCTAAAAAGCTTTTGTATTATGTGAAATGATATTGAATAATTTGCTAAGGAAGAAGTCTAATCTGATAAAGATGCAATTTTTTATTGTCATTTCGTTTCACGGATGATCTGGCAACATCCCGTTAGGGGTCACGTTCTGGTGACCTTTTACATATACCAATCTTATTAATACCTCTTCTTGGTCTTGACGGACAACATGTGTCAGAATACATTTTTTGTATGTATTGTCATTTCGCCCAAAGAGCACAAAATATCAGTATATACATATTTGGTCGAATTTTTCCGATGAAGATAGATGGCGAACTTCCATTTATGAGTAGAACATGGCCCTAATGGGATATTGCCAGAGCATCAATGAAACTGAGATTGGATTTCAAAATATTTTACATATATCTGAAATGTACATATATATTGGGTACACGGTTTCAAACTTATTTTAGCATTTTCTAGATACAAGTGAACAGCAACTATATAAACAAGGAGACATTTTATTCACATATAAACAAAAGCATTCGCTTTGAAGGGTAAAATTGAGACAAGGGGATGGAAGAGAGGGGAGTGTTTGAAGGAGAGAGGGGGTATGCATTAGATATATTGAAAATATTATTGTTTTAAAAGATCATTTATTGAACATTCATTGGCAATGTAGCACCTTTAACTATATCCCATGTTTACATATTACAGAGTTTTCTCCCTTGTGAGTAAGTGCTGATTGTGACGTCATTATCTTATGGTCGAAGAATATGTTATTTTCATTGCAACAAATTGGGACGTAACGGTCATAGAAAAGTAACGTAATTATCAATACCTACCCATAAGGGCAGATAACTCTGTACTATGCTAATTCCGAACACTCTGTATCTAGGCGTGAACGGAGGGTGGAGCGCCTGGTCGAGCTGGAGTGCCTGTTTAGCGACTTGCGGACCTAGTCATCGGCACCGAACCAGGGTTTGTAACAACCCTGCCCCTCAACATGGAGGCCATAGTTGTCATGGCCATACATTCGAGAAAGAAGCATGCACCAATGGAGATTGTCCTGGTTTGCATTTAATTAATTAAATTTACTATTGATTATTGATAACACAGTTTTTGTCCACTGGTAGATATTAGTCTTTAAACCATTTGCAGTGTGTTGGTTTTGCACTCTGCGTCTACCGTAATATGTTGGGTATTGCCTGCGGACTAACTGTGGAAACTACTAGCATATTTGGAAGAAAAAACCTCAAGTAACCAACTTACTATGGCTTTTTTTCACATGACCATTTTTATGAATCTATTACCAAACATAAAATCGATAATTTTACATGTCTTTGAATAAACCTAATTCCCTTTCAAAATGAAATCACAATACGTATATACCATATATAGACTCGAGTACTTTTATAAGTACAAATGTAATACTACATTTATGTACTATCAACAATAAACTGTACTTTCAAGGAGTATATGTACATCGAACTATAACCCGCGGGCAATCTGCAGGTGCGAGTTATCTGTAATTTATTTTACAGAATTATAGGAAATGGTTGATTTTGCTTCCCGCGATCTTTACTCCGGTACGGGTAATACGCAGGAAATAACGGTATATGCTAATTTTGTTAGTCATAAGTAGAAATTGTGAAATTGTTGAATGTTAGTATGATCGTAAAACCAATGATGAAAAGCTTAAGCTAAATAAGCGCCAATGGCCATACAGCGTACAAACCACCGTTACAGTAAATGAAACAAAATAGTGTGTTATATTTTGAAGGTAACACTTTGGAAGTAGTATTTTATATAAAGTCTGCTAACCTGCAAGCTCAATTACAAGGCTTTCATTTTGGTCCAATAGTATAATTTTTCAGTTGTCAGTATAATGTGACCGGGTGGGGTGTGTTGCTTGGTGTCTTCGGCGGTATGCTTCAGTGATATAGCACTATAAAAAGGGCAATAGTTCCACTGTACAAGAAGACACAACATGAATATACCGCTGTCTCTTAAAACACGCACCTCGTACAACATACACGCAACAATACATGGGAGGCCGTCCTTACATGACCATGTAAATGGAAAATCTATGAGGATAATTAATAAAAAAAAAAAACATAATTTTTCAGTACAAATAGTAAAAGATTCTCACTATGCTATCAGGAAAATCTATGAGGAAAATCTTTTAGATGTGACTAACAAAATATTTCTTGGGTTTGTCAAATGGTCAAACATTTTAGCAGGTCAACCCGAGACTTGCCGTGGATTGGCGGCAAAAGTCTTTCACGAGGAATGAAATAATTTTATCAACGTGACAGCCCCATATTATTTTCTCCGATATTGAAAAGAAAAATTCAGAAACAATTGCCAAGCCAGTGTGGGCTGTCTTTTTCCTATTCCGGTAAATAACAGAGTTATATTTTCCCTACCAACCGCGGGATAACCCTGTCAAGTATGGGAGAAGGTACATATCTATTTCGTTTGAGGGTAAATCAATTATCTAAATGCATAACAATTTTCTTTTGAGTTGTATAAACTACTTAAAGCTGATCTCCTAGCATGGTGTACTTATATTACTTGTTTTAGTTCAGATATTATTTTCATTGACATTACCTGAATTATTTCACTATCATAGTACATAATTTTCACTCACGCTATAGAATAATGATATATACATCGAATATACTAATATACTGTATGTCTCCTACTCACACGGTAATTGGGTAGAATGGATGGGATGGTCAGTGTGCTCAACTATCTGTATTCACATTAACCGATCTGCCACCGTGTTTTAGAAAAATCAGCTATATTTATGAATTTAAGGGTGCCGATACTTTCTATTTTTACCACAGTTCACGGTCATTGGGGAGCATGGATGGGATGGTCAGCATGCTCCACCACCTGTGGGAAAGGACAAAAAACACGCTTTCGTCACTGTGATAATCCTGCACCTGCGAACGGTGGAAATCATTGTTACGGCCAAAATTCTCAGCATCAAGCATGTCATACCAATAATACATGTACAGGTGAGTATTTATAGTGTAGATGTTCGAGTGGTTAAGACTTCCCAACATATTACCGCAAACCCTCCGCCTATGGGTTGTAAGTTCGAATCCCATGAGAGCAGTTACCCAATAATGACTACTGGTCGATGGGGTTTTTTCCCGGGTACCACCTCTTTCCTCCAATGATAAACCTTACACGTCCTTAAATGATCCTGGATGTTAATAGGACTAATCTTTTAAAAACAAAAAGTGTATAAATATATATTTTTACATTCATTTATTGCCGTACTACTATATAAACATGAATAAACTAGTAAATGCCAGGTGAATTCTTGTAACGCAGATTTTTCACGTTATTTTAATTGATTTCAAGTAACATTCAATATTGCCTTGAGTAACTAATATTCCGAGCCAATTTTCGTCAAGTTTATGAGCCGAAACCTTTAAACCGGCTATGGAGGTAAGATTTTACGAACAGAAAACGTAAAAACGGTTACAAAAAAACCTAGCGATGGTGCAACTTAATCTTTCATCAGTAAGTAAGTATAAATTGATTTATTGTTTTTTAGATATGGGTTGAAAAAAATTCCGAGAAAAAAAACCTTATTGTAGTAACTTCATGTATCTTATAATTTAATTTCATATGTTACACTCATTTCTATTGGTTAGAACTTTGAGGTTATTTTTCCATAGACCGAAGAGATTGTACGTAAAGTGTTATGACGTCAGAACTTTGAAAGGACAAGACACCGTATTTGTTCATTGGATGATCTCAATATGCACATATTTAACACTATTGTACTTTGATCAACGTTATAGGACATGCGTTATCATAGTACATAATTTTCACTCACGCTATAGAATAATGATATATACATCGAATATACTAATATACTGTATGTCTCCTACTCACACGGTAATTGGGTAGAATGGATGGGATGGTCAGCGTGCTCAACTATCTTTATTCACATTAACCGATCTGCCACCGTGTTTTAGAAAAATCAGCTATATTTATGAATTTAAGGGTGCCGATACTTTCTATTTTTACCACAGTTCACGGTCATTGGGGAGCATGGATGGGATGGTCAGCATGCTCCACCACCTGTGGGAAAGGACAAAAAACACGCTTTCGTCACTGTGATAATCCTGCACCTGCGAACGGTGGAAATCATTGTTACGGCCAAAATTCTCAGCATCAAGCATGTCATACCAATAATACATGTACAGGTGAGTATTTATAGTGTAGATGTTCGAGTGGTTAAGACTTCCCAACATATTACCGCAAACCCTCCGCCTATGGGTTGTAAGTTCGAATCCCATGAGAGCAGTTACCCAATAATGACTACTGGTCGATGGGGTTTTTTCCCGGGTACCACCTCTTTCCTCCAATAATAAACCTTACACGTCCTTAAATGATCCTGGATGTTAATAGGACTAATCTTTTAAAAACAAAAAGTGTATAAATATATATTTTTACATTCATTTATTGCCGTACTACTATATAAACATGAATAAACTAGTAAATGCCAGGTGAATTCTTGTAACGCAGATTTTTCACGTTATTTTAATTGATTTCAAGTAACATTCAATATTGCCTTGAGTAACTAATATTCCGAGCCAATTTTCGTCAAGTTTATGAGCCGAAACCTTTAAACCGGCTATGGAGGTAAGATTTTACGAACAGAAAACGTAAAAACGGTTACAAAAAAACCTAGCGATGGTGCAACTTAATCTTTCATCAGTAAGTAAGTATAAATTGATTTATTGTTTTTTAGATATGGGTTGAAAAAAATTCCGAGAAAAAAAACCTTATTGTAGTAACTTCATGTATCTTATAATTTAATTTCATATGTTACACTCATTTCTATTGGTTAGAACTTTGAGGTTATTTTTCCATAGACCGAAGAGATTGTACGTAAAGTGTTATGACGTCATACACTCTTTGCTACAAAGACACCGTATTTGTTCATTGGATGATCTCAATATGCACATATTTAACACTATTGTACTTTGATCAACGTTATAGGACATGCAGGTAGAAGTGCATTTAACATTTGTCAATATTTTGCATACCAATAGGAAAAGGGTTTATCTTTCTAAATCAGGCAGAACATTGGGTGGGGTCCGTTTTTCCCCATTTAAATATTTGGTATTTCTAAAGTGTTAAGTATTAGTAAAAATAAAAAGTGATCAAATTAAAATTCAATGTAAAAATAAAGTGACATTTTACGCATTAATGCTCAATATTTTAATAACCACGAACCTAGTAAAGAGTTACAGAAAAAATAGTTCGATACAGCTAAAAATGCTTGCGCAGTGATGATTTAAGTAAAAACCATTTATTAAAGAGATAGTAAAAATGTGACTCTACTCAAAGCGAAAAGAGACACAATCAGATGCTACTGATGCCACTAACTATCGTCCCGTTCCATTGACGAGCTGCATTTGTAAAACTCTAGAACGTATGATAAATACAAAATTAGTTTGGTTCCTGGAATCGAACAATATTTTAAGTTCTTTGCAAAGCGGCTTTAGAAACCGCAGGGGAACGGTAGACCACTTATTTAGACTAGAAACATTTATGCGAGAAGCCTTTGCCAAGAGAGAACAAATTGTGGTCGTAGTCTTTGACCTTGTAAAGACATACGACACCACATGGCAATATGGAATCATGAACGATCTCCATTATATCGGTCTACGTGGTAATTTGCTGAAGTCTATTTCAATTTTTGTATCTGACAGGCATTTCAAAGTTTGTACGGGTTCAACTTTGGTGTCCCTCAGGGTGGTATCCTGTCTGTCACACTTTTTGGATTAAAAAATTAACAGCATAACCAAATATCTTGGTCAATCTACAGAAGGGTCTTTATTTGTGGATGATTTCTTGATCTGTTTCAGATCAAAAAGTATGCACGCTACAACTACAACAATGTTTAGGCAAATTACAAAAGTGGGATGACAAAAATGGCTTTAGATTTTCAAGATAAAAAAACTGTCTGTATGCACTTCTGTCAAAAACGAAAACCACACAATGATCCAGACCTCACATTCAATAGAATTAAAATGCCAGTAGTTGAACAAACTAAATTTCTTGGACTAATATTTGATTCGAAACTGTCCTTTGTTCCACAAATCAAACATCTGAAGGCTAAGTGCTCGAAGGCGCTGGAAATTCTACGTGTTCTTTCCCATTCGTATTGGGGTGCATACCGCGGAATGCTTCTGCGTATCTACCGGGTACTTATTAGATCTAAAATTGACTACGGCTCGATTGTCTATGGATCGGCTTGCAGCTCTTATCTACAGATGCTTGACTCTATCCAGAATCAGTGACTGCGTCTCACACTTGGAGCTTTTCGAACAACACATGTGAAGAGTCTCGGTGTTGAAGCTAATGAGGCATCTCTAGACGATCGACGAAAGAAATTAACCTTAAAGTATGCTGCTCAACTGAAGTCCAATCCCAAAAATCCCGTATTTAAGCTTGTTTTCAATCCACAACATCAAGAAATATTTACACAAAATCGATAGCTTATACCAACATTTGGCATCCGAATTTCAATTTTTTTTGCAGGAACTAAATATAAATTCCGACATATCTGACTGATATCAATTTATCAATTTAGAACACAAATCCTACATTCGGGAGTGCATTAGAGCTTTCCCTGACCATGTTAAGATCTACACTGACGGCTCAAAAGATGGTGATAATGTTGCGACAGCATGCTGTACATCTGATCACTGCTCATCTCTCCGACTCCTAGGATGTTGCTTACATTATCTTTGCAGACGCATGTGCTATCAGTCTGGCGCTTGAATATATCGGAGAACACCGCATTGGAAAAGGCAATCATCTGTTCCGACACTCTTTTGGTTCCTCAGGCTGTGAAATCAAGAAACAATAGAAACCCATTAAATCCAAACTCTTTTGATCCGAACATTTCGAATATCTTCTAAAACTCAAATTACTTATCTCCAGATTCCCTGCCATGTGGGTATAAAGGGGAATGAAAAGGCCGATAAAGCAGCTAAGACTGCTCATTGCCTAGCACGAACAGATTTGAAACTACCTTACACCGACACCAAACCTTCAATTCAGTCAGTCATTAAGCACCATTAGCAACAAAGGTGGTCAACATAAAAACAATAACCTGTTCAAAATACAACCTACAATTAATCCGAAACTGTCCAGTCGGAGAGACCGCAGAGAGGAACTTGTTCTCTCTCGGCTCCGAACTGGACACTCATATTTTACACATTCCTATCTATTAAGAGGGGATGATCCCCTTACATGCCATGCATGTGATTATCCTCTTACAGTGGAACATATTTAGTGCACTGTATTGATTTTAAACACATAAGAGATAAGTATTACGATGTCTCCGACATGAACACATTGTTCGATGTAATCGTATTATCAACTATCTCAATGAGAGCGGTATTTTTAACAAAATTTGAACGTTTTGAAATGGCAAATTAACATTTACAACTTGTGTTTTTAGTTTTTACTGGCCTTTTTTCTTATCCTGATCTTATAAGAAATAGTTTTGTTTTTATATCCTAATAAAGTATTATTGCCTGCCTTGAATTTTGGCCCTAAATGACCTTAGTTGTGGATCGGCCGTAAAACTCAAACAAACAACAAAGAGACACAATTTCAAAATGGCCATCAAATGGGCCATTTCTTAAAATCCCGGTATAAAAAAAAAATCTGGCAACTTACTACAGATATTGATAGATTATGTTTGAAAATCTCATTATTTTTTATCTATGTCAAAACGAGACTTCAATGGGACTTAGACATCTGAATATTACTTCCTTAACATTATTTTACTTTGATCAAAGTTGCAGTAAATGGAGGCTGGAGTGCATGGTTTGGTTGGTCTTCCTGTTCAGTGGACTGTGGCACCGGCGGCCAACGAAAAAGGATGAGAATCTGTGATAGTCCGGTCCCACAACATGGTGGCGACTATTGCCCTGGAATACAATTCGACATGGAAGCGTGCAATGGCACTAATTGTACGAGTAAGTTTTCATATTTATCAAAGGCTCACTACCTTTCAAAATCAAAATCTAAAACCTTCTTAAAACTAGAGTAACAAATGAAAATTGATACCGATGGCCTAAGATGAGTTTATAACAGCTATAATTTACAATTGCCACTGTTTATGTATCGATAAACTAAGTTAGGGAAGATCTGTTTATTTCCAAATAACTTGAGTACAGAACGTGACCCGATTCAGTGCGTTTGGATATATGTATACATTGGCGGACTTCTTTTGGCATTTCACAAAATCACGAGTCAATATTTACAAATAACATGTACGAAACAATCGGAGACATATAACAAAACAGATTTATTTTTGTAAATGTGTTATTGCTATTTGACCTGAATAAAATAACTGAGATATAGGAACTATTTTTGTGATGTCATAGAGAAAAGGGCAGGATTAAGCTATAGTCAACGGCGCGCTTTTTCTGAATGGCTGTTTTGCATGGATAAACAGGGCGGGAGAATAATTTTGATGGCGAATTACACACCGTAAATGATCGTATCTGTTGTTCTGGTTGATTAGGTTTTACGCAATTTACCTCGTGTTCCATTAAGTTTATCATCTCATAATCTAAGGAAAGTAATAGGTTAATCATTAAACAAATGAAAGTGTGACTGTGAAGATCCATTTCGCTGTCTTGCTGTCTGAAGCAGTTATAATCAACTAATTTCTAATCGCGGTAATTAGGAAGACGACGGGACACACATACCATACCTATGCTTATTATACTATTGAACATTGTCATTTAATTTATTTTGATCAAGTTGTTTAGATATGATTATATGTATAGTGTTAATGGTAAGCTAAAATTTCGGTTTTACATTCCCATTTTAACAATCAAACTCCGTTTTGGAAAGGTGGTTGACCTTTGATACCGATATTTACACGATGAAGCTTGACTGACACTCTGTGGAACTGAGTAAACGTGTCGGATAAAACAGGTGTCAATAAAGGCAGTGTTGGTAATGGCTGACCAAAATATAGCTACAAAGAATCACAATTTATTGCATTAGTCATATACACAAATGTGTGATACTTAAAGATCACTCGGTTAAAAATCCCAAGTTGAATACTACATTGACCCCATGAATAAAACTAACCTGTGGAATGATGTCTACGACCTTAAACATACAGAACAAAACTGTATTTTTCGTTGGACAAAATCTGAAATCGATGTATATTGAGGATCACAAATAATGTAGCCATGCAGTCTTTGTTAATTTCTTGAAAGAGTTAAAGTTCATTTAAGGAATTATTTTGATTGTTTGTTGTTTACTGTTGTGTAAACTACATTTTTATACAGATATTTAAAATGACGCGCGTGAGTGCGTTATGTTGATATATCTATACAAAAAAATGCAGTTTACACACCAATAAACAACAAAATAAAAAAAATCATTCAATATAATTACATTTCGACTGACCATTTCATTTAAATTAAGTGTTTAGATAAAATAAAACTCTGGTGTTTTTTTTCTCAATTTTCTACAATTGTTGAAACAGCTGATCAATTGATGAAATCCCGGAACAGCTGGCTTCAATTTGGCAGGAAATGTTGTCAAATTCAGAGAGTGCACAAAATTTAGTTTCGCATTAACTTTATCTTTTTTCATCCCATTTATGCAATGCTTGTTTGATATTTCATTTGCTGATATATAATAAGATTTACATTACATTCATGCATTTAATATATTTAAGATTTGTCATACAGGTACAATAGGCCTAATCGGATACGCATTCACACTATTGCGGAAGTCAGTGTTCCCGTGCTTGTATTCTTGCGCGGCAACCACTGCGTTTACGCAAGTGTAAACGATTTCGCAGTTGGTAAGGTCACATAGCAAAGAGAAAATGGAAAAGTAAATATTCCTACAACAAAATGTCTGTTCTTAACATTTTTCTGTTGATTTCTCGAAGGCGGAACCCTTCATCATTGCGACAAATTGTCTGTCCTTCACGCTCTGGCAGAAATCAACATCACATCCCAGGTCACGTGTTTGAACAACTGGGTCACAGAGACGGAGGACTTCGTAAAACAGCACTGTAGCGCGCCTGATGATGTCTCGAAATGGCAAAGAGGGGATCAGGTAAGCGATGCAAGTTCTCTTTAAGTCAAATAACGATATTTATTAATAAATTAATAAATAAATAAGCCAAAATCGATAAAAATGTCGACCCGAAAGAATAACCAGCGACATGGTAATATCAGAATTTCAATTATTGTTTTCATTTTTTGTATACTTCTTGTGCATTAATTACGGGAGAACAACTATCTTTTCTTGAATGTCTTTATTTCATGGTTATATCTTCCGTTAATGAAAAATAAACTTTAAATCTTTAAGCAAAACTTGATTACTGGTTGCCATATACTGTAAAAAAGCTACTTCTCCCCACAAATAATTTTCACGTTTTGTCATTTGTAGAGACTTAATAAAATGATTTGCGTTTAGAAGCTCGATTTTTTTTCACGGTTATTAATAGTTTACTCGCCTGTGATATATACCAAATTGAACTGCACGCGAATAAAACATAATATACAGTATATTGTCATACTTACCACATTCTGATAATGCATTTTTTAAGGTTCTCAATATCTGTCCACTGTCCTCATTGCCGAATCATCTGTATGTCCCTGTTGGAACTTTCTCTGGGGGCACTTATGGGATGCAACTGACCAGATTTGCTGGAATATTTGTTGGGTGCAATGCAAATAACACAGGATTCAGGGTAAAATTTTAAAATAGTAACAAAATGAAATTAATATCTCCTTGCGACATCCTAGCTTCAACAAAGTATGAGTAATTTATTTAAGATCTGTTTTCAATTTCTATAATCAATATGCTTTGAATACACAAAATGTTTATGTTTCCAATCTGTGATATGCATGCCAATGGGACTTAATCACGTACCACGTGATGCCTGATAACGTTTGTACGGGACTGTTGTGTCTATTAATGATGAAATGACGTCAAGACATGATATCCCGCGCTAACGTCATTTCAGTGGTTAAATTGCAAATAGGAGATTCTAGTGCTGCCCAAACGTGATAGGGTACCACGTGGTACATTAGTCCAATTAATAAATATCTTCACCAGCCAAACAGTAGTATAGAGAGCAACCAACTAAATAATTTTACATAGACCACAGTGTTAACTTTGTTAAAGTTTTGTACTGTATTATTAAAACAAAGGAAATATTAGTAAGCTATTGTGTTATATAACTAAAGTCTAGGTTCTCATATAACACTAAATAGAAAAAAAAGTTTGGGTCCTTCTGCTCAAACTCCAACCAGGGTAGCTTTATTGAAATCAGGCGCATTTTGCACAAAAAAATCCTGAAATTCTAATGCTTTTACCTATTCATTATCAAAGTTGAAATTTTGAACCTAAATCGCAATATGAATTTCCAAATTCATATCATGGTTATCTAGGAATAATTACCTGTCAGAAAACATTTTTACTTTTGAAATTTATAATTAGCCAGCCAATCAGCGGCCGGGTTAAAATTCTATCCTGGGCTCAATCTTGTATACACAGGGGCCATTTCGAAGGTCTTTTTTTATTTAGTTGGTTGATCCCTATAAGCGATTAGTTGAAGGTCTGTACACAAAATGTTTATATTTTGACTCTACTACAAAATATATATGTATGAGAATTAAATCAGATAAGTGCATAAGTTTTCTATATTCCCTGACGTTTTAGCTGGAATATATCATAGTTCAAAATGTTGTATCTACCTTCGATGGTGACATCACAAGGTTGATATATCAAATATTCCAACAATCAATGAGTGGCGAATTACACTCGAGATCTCTTATCTTCCCACGCGGGTAGCTATTAATTTTGACGTCATGTGATTGCGAGCGTAACGTCATATATTTCGTAGAAAAAAGGATTTTCCCTCATATAAAATGAAGTCAAAAGGGATAGTTACCCGCTGTAATAAGCAAAAACCGGAATAGATATTCCGTCATAACATATTACAGAGTTAACTCCATTGCAGGTAGATATCTATTATGACGTCATTATTTTATGGGCGCAATTCACGTCGTTTTCTCCGAAAATTATGACGTTACGCTCGCAAACACATGACGTCACAATTATTACCTACTAGCAAGGGAAGATAACTCTGTCATATGCAAATACTAAAGTGGTAGCGGTAGGCGAAGAGTAGTATCATACAAAGTCAGTATTGGCTTTAGCACGAGATGAAAAAAATTACATTGTACATCAAATGACCGTTATGTCGTTACCGCATTTATATTTATATAGTTTGTCTACAGTGCAAACTATGAATAAACTAATGTTTTCTTTACAGAAAATATGCATTATTTTAAACTTGAAATCCAATAGCCAATAACCGGCAAATGAAATTTCAATTGTTACGTTTATATCTAATAATTAATTGTATGTCATATTCTATAAACGATGTACATAAATCATGTAAACATCTGTCTTTATCCAAGCGTTAATTTACGTCTATCCATGTTCTCCAAGGGATAAGGTGGCTGAGCGGCTAAGATTTCTCAAACATATTACTACTATCCCTCCACCTCTGGGTTGCGAATTCGAACACCATTTGGGACAGCTACCAGATTATGCCCGCTTGTCGGTGTTTTTATTCCGGATCTTTGGCTTTCCTCCACCGCCCTTAAATGACCATAGCTGTTAATAGGATGTAAAACGTATTAATCCAAAACAATCACTGACGATTAGTTTCAATGTTTTCTTGGTTAATGGCATTATATTTTTTTGCAGATTGCAACAAGAATCTGTGGAGGTGTTGCTGAGATAATTGAAATCCCTTTACCGGCCTCTTACAATCACACGTCCACCGGCGTCATACCAAACAACCCAGCTGACTACCACTTCATAAAGTGGGTTTAATATTGATATTCGTCTTTGCATATTACAGAGTTAGCTCCCTTGCGGGTAGGTATCGATTGTTACGCCATTATTTTGTGAGCGCAATTCAGGTCGTTTTCTCCGAAATGTATGACGTTACGCTCGCAAACACATGACGTCACAATCAATACCTACCCGCAAGGGCAGATAACTCTGTAATATGCAAATACAGAATATGGTTTACACGTGTCTAAGCTGTAATATATCATTAAATAACATCAATTGTTTGTTTTACTTTTACATATGCTAAGTGTTATTATCATTCTCCTCGCTCGTTCCATGAAAAACAAGAACTACGGCTTATTATAATTTTTTTCAACCGTATACTTAATAACAATGCAGTTTTAATGAGAACTTGTCATGTTACTTGCTCGATAAAACAGGTCTGATACACACATAGAATAATTAAAAATAAATAATAAAATATGTCACCATAGGATTCATATTGTATCGCGATATATTTTGACGATCTTACTTTTTTTAAATGATATAAATTTAATAATTCGATTAAAATACATGTATCTACATTGTATAATTTGACGACCTTATTTTTGTTTTAAACTGAGAAATAACTTAATTAAAATACATGTATCTATATTTCATTAAACTCTTTCGCTATTATTGAATATATTTTTTTATTTGTTCTTCAAATAATAATAATTCACTTAATTTGATTAATGGAATATTGAGGTCATTTTAAGTTATGTACACTTTGTAAGTCAGACACATGTACTCCATATTTATAAATAACAAAATTACAAAAAAACAAACCTCTAGATAAGGTCTTATCATAGCATATCCATGCGGGTGTGAGTTGTTTTTATACATTTACGCCACGCAGTTGCCCAAACCAAACTGTGTTCGGGGAAAACCAATTAATTATTTGCCAGTAATCATGAATCAACAACGAACCACATGTTTATATATACGCATAGTAATCATACCTTTCTCAGAAAAAAAAATCCCGACGCCATATTTCTTTGGTGAGAAAGAACTGTCAACTTTACGAGGGAACGATTGCTTGCATGATAACTACTTTATTTTTTAATAAATTCTAAAAGGAGAGAAATGTTAATTTTCATAACATATGTTGGGTTTTTTTCAAAATTATTTCATATCAAAATTATGTCATGTATTTTTATTATTGTTTCTTACTAAACATTAGATATTTTCCGAACATGACCTTCGTCCTCCGAAGAATGCGTTACTGTACATACTGTCTTTATTTCCTCAGCGGTTGCAGTTTTTAGCAAATATAATAACATACCTTAAGGCACATCAGAGAAAAGGGGACATAGATTTGGTAGCAATTTTGTTCGTAAGGATTTTAAAAATGTATCACACTAATACTTGTCTTGCTTATGCTTATTTCATAGCAAATCAAATAATACATAATATGAAGTATTCGTATTCGTAGAGACTTTTTTCATGGTCACTGCGGGATCAAGAATGTAATAAAGATTATCGAAAAAGTTTAAACATCTTTTGACTCCAAATTACGATATGCCATTCACAAATATTTTATATACGAAATTTTCATTATGAAAACACTAAACTAGGAAAACGTGTAGGAACGAAAATCACATGTCGAGCAGTAACCAAAAATTAAGAACACTTTCGATTTTTTTTTTTTTTTTTTTTTTTTGTGTTTTTCGTAATTGTGTTCGAAGATGACCAATCGATGTAACTACTGGACCATTGTGGCCGTTCCGACAGATACACTACCGGTCAGTAATTGACCACTGCCAGCTTGTCAGCGGTGAGTTATGGCTCAGACATGACCGACACACACCGCCAATATATTGATACACAGCGAATATAGAAACATGAAGACCGCAAGGCCATACGTTATTGATGATCATATAATGAAGAAATTTAGGCTGGAACTGTATCCGGGGTTCAATTACCTTGAGGGAGATTTTCATGACAATTTCAGTATTGTCCCATATTGTAACTTTTGTATTCAAGGCAATTGGGCTCAATGGTGTTTTTATGCGTGTAAGAATTGTAAACTTAACGACAGAACGATTGTTTAAATGAGAAATAAGTTGTTTTGTATGTTTTGAATTAAATCAATTTATTTTAATTCATTAACGTAGCAAAATCCGAGCAACAGATACACAGTTAAACCAGTTTATAACGAAATTTAAAAGGACGTAGAATGTTAACGCTTTATACAAGTTCATATAGTTTGTTGCATGTGTAGATAAAATGAATGGATTTACCATCGCCCAGTTTCGTAATACATTTGTTCGTTTCCAAACAACGACTCTGACTGACATGTAAAAAATCAACAAATAAAAGAACATAATTGCTTTTATTTTGTGAGATCCTGTCATTTTCCATTCCCGTGAAATGCTTGTGTTCTCTAGAAAGTTTTTTGTTTAATTTAAAATGTTTCTAAGCTGCAAGTAAGTATACTGTTTATAAAATCCATGTAGAGATTGCGATAAACTCACGTACCCGTAAACTAAGTTATATCATTCGTGAAGGTACGTTGAACTTTTAAAGTTAACGTTAAAGAAATAAACAGTTTAAATATTTTTTCATCATTTACTATAACACTATGACATTGCGATAACAGACATCATTTTTGCTGCCTTTAGACCAACCATGTTCTCCTCCGAATTCTCATAGAATGGTATATGTACAACGAGGGACAATTAGGCATTAAAACATGATAGTCAAGTAAGAACTAGAAATAACGAACTCCTATTTTACAAATCAAAGATGGCCATCAAGGATCATGTTATGTGCATAGCTAATGACCAAGTGAAGGTTGCCTGAATTTGAGTAAATGCCCTTCATAAATTTTCGACCAAAACGATTGTACATTGTAAATGGACAAATGAACAGACTGACTTATCACGGACGAAAGGCGATTGGAATGACCCACCATCTGATAATTAGCTATCTGTAATACCATTGCTATAAAGATTTCTAGACTGAAAATTGTGTCGTCTATAAGGCGTAGCATAGTCTGGGAACGTATTCGTTTTATTGCTGGGCTAACGATTAGGAAATGAGTTTCATCCATAGTTAAATATATTTATCACTTTGTTCATTCGAGACCACCAACATACCAAAGTTGTTACATGTATCAATTATAAGTGACAATTGATTGAATTTGACTCGTGCCCTATCCGAGCCTCGAACTCACGATCTACGACACCCAATCGCCTAGCCAAACATATCAGTCAAGTTGAGCCACTTGAGTCAAATTCAAGAAATTGCCATCCTTTATTAAATTGTGTTTCTGTGATATGTCCTTTTTACTTTAAACACTATGTATTATATGCACTGTGTGTTGTTGATTTAAAGGTTTAATTTGAATTTCTTGTTGAAATTGTACTTCGTTGATGATTACATCAATTATAGTTGTTATACCATTACGCCCACAAAAACCCGTTTACTGAAGAAAAAAATAAATCAGACGTGCCCCGGACGACTGGCGAAGGGGAATTCCTTCAAGGTTCGCTGTAAAGTTCATCATATACTTATACATCATTTAGTTATTTATTTTTAGATCATTATTTTGAATTGTTTTGATTTCCTGATACAGGATATATAGTGACTATAAACTACAAGGGTATATGATTTATGGGTTTATCGGTATACTTCAAGTACATCTCTGTTATTGGTATTCATTGATGAATTTATATAATAATTTGTTTATCAAGTATACCTTTTGAAGATTTCTCAGTAGAAATAAAACTTGAAGTTGCAATTACCAAACTTACGCAATGGAAACAATGCAGCCTGCTTTGTTCTATCTCAACCATTACCTATTATAGGAGTTTTGTGGAAGAATCAATTGATAAACTATACATTTATTAAAGATGTTCCACCGCCGGAAGAGGATAAATGCCAGACATCATTTCGAAAATAACTGGTATTTATGTAAATGTATGCTTATTAAACACAAAAATCATATAAGCTAAAATATATACTTGTTTTGCTTTTGGTAGATGCGCAATCAGTAAATTCATATAGGGGATATAGTATCATTGACTTTTGCCCTTTTTTTCGAAATTGATAATTTTGTAATATCTTTACCTTGAAGGAAAAGAAGAAGCTCAACCGTTTCAATTGTAGTAATGTTGTAAAGTAAGTAACTTTTGTAACTGAAGAAAAAAAATCGTCTTCTCTTCCTCTACAGTGGTGTAGCATCTTTAATTAGCTACTTTCATCATCAATATCAATCTTAAATTCATAAAATACAACGAACAAACTGATAATATTCACAAAAGTTTGCATTCCGTTGAGGTTTAGTTGATGACATTGCATGACCAACTTGTGTCATGCTTAGACACCGAATCAATGTCTACCAGGGCTACCTCTTTCGCAACATTAAATCTGTTTAAAATTATCATGTTTTTATAAGCATAAAAACACATTATTTTTTCAGAGTAAATTGCCATGTCAAAGTAAAATGGCTGTATGAATTTGCGACGCGCATTTTGATTATATTGTTACTGGAAATTGTACTGAATATCTTCTAATTATGCATTATGAAAGGATATTCAGCAAACATATGAAACAAGTACTAGAATATGACTAAAGTTTGGGACCCGGCCCCATAAAACTATTCTCAGACATATTTTATTGCTAGTATATGATTTTACATAGACTTGAGTAAAAAATCTGTCTGAGAAAGTTTTATGGTGCCGGGCCCAGATTACAAATTCACCCAACAATTTTACTTTGACAGGATAATTTACTACAAATAATGTGTTTCAGCGACTTTTAGTGCTTGTCCATATGACTTAAATAGGTGGACATGCATATATTTCGGTCTACTGTAATGCTCCATATTTATATTTTATTATATTTTATTATATTTTTTATTTTCATTTTGATATTGAATGGTCAGTTTTCTCATATTGTTAAGCAATATGAAAGTAGGTAATTAATAGTTATATACAAATCAATCCTATATGTGGAGGAGACTTTCTTTTCTTTTTCTATTTACAATCTAATCCGTAAAATGCAATCTAACACAACGGAATTCCAAATGTCTCGATTCTTTCTGTGAAATCACAACGCTGTTTTATCAGTCAATTATGGCATTTGCTACGTAAAAATGCTCCGTCGCCGACAGAGAATAAACGATAACCATCATTGGAACAATAATTGGTGTTTAATCGTGTGTTTGTATGACTTATGAAAACAAAAAATAATATAATATAATTCAATTCGCTTTTGGTGCATGGGCAATCAGTACTTTATTCCATATAGACTACAGTGCCACAGATTTTTTTGGGATGCAATTGAGTATTTTTAATGTTTATCTTATAATTTTTCAGCGGTGGAGCTTAACATATTCTTTTCAAGCCAATGAAAATGTCCGTTACAAACAAGATCGTATTCTTAGTCAGAAAGGGTCATTAAATGCCCACTTTCTTTCAGGAGCAAAATTAAAAGATGTCGTAAAAAACCATTAATAACATAGATGGCTTAAGATGAGGTTTCAACACCAAACATATGCAAGATTTCCTGAGTAACATATAATAGTAGTGGAGATTCATTTCGCTGTTTTGCAGTCTGGCGCAGTGATAGACAGTTACCGCGCGGTATCTAGAACGACGACGGGAAACATAAGACGACCCGCGTCATGAAAATTCTCATTTTATTTTTTCTTTCAAAAGATAATAGTAAATGTAGTATTATCGGTAAGTTAATAACTTTTGCGACTCTACAAAATTATCCATCTCGTTTTACATTCCCATTTTAAAGATTAATGCCGTTTCGGAAAGATAGTGGGCCTTTAAGAATATACCAGAGTCATGTTTTTCTATAGCATATCCTTGAAAAACTAAATGCTAATAATTTCTTGTCTGAAATAAATAGGAACGACATCAATATTTGGTGATCAAAGTTTGTGTCACAGTTTTTACACAATCAATACCACAAGGTGGATATGTCTTATGCACGTACAATTTGCAAATCGGCAATTAAGAAGTTTACTTTCGTCATATTATAAGCCTGCATATATATAGTACTTACATATATACTATCAATATGTGCCTATATTGGATAAATGTGTAAAACAGTTATGATTTATAATGTACAGTGTGTAATGTGTATTTTGAGTGTAAAACATCCAGATCAATTGTTCAACCTGCGCATTGTCGTCCAATGCTTGCTTTCTATTTAAAACTGCATATATACTAATAATTATTTGCCGTAGTTTGACGTGTGCATACAACGAGCAATGTGCATTTACAGTTTAAACACCAAAATCAATTGTGCAATTTGCAAATTGTCGTCTAATGACGCCCTATTAAAAACCGCACATATACAAATAAATATGCGCCGAAGATTGATGCGTGTATGTAACATGTGCATATACATAGACAAATTTCCTAATCCATTGTTTACGATATCGAAGTCATTGACGCGTATTTCTACCAAAGGCGTTCATCAATATTTATTACGGGAGACGGAATGCCGTAACCGATATTCCCGTCTATAGGCATATAACGTACAGTACAGTGTCCTGCTGTGTAAAACCGCAACGTGACGAAGCGATCGGCGTTAATAAAAATGTATAATGCATATACATGTATATACACCTGTCATATTCCTACCTGGGCTTAATGACGTGTACACAACACACAAAAGATGATTGGCTGACACGTTTGTTGTCTCCATTAATGCAGAAATTATGTTCATAAATACCGAGTTTCCTACTAAACTAGCAGAACTTCTGTAATACATGACAATACCATCTCGTGTCCAGAAATAGCACACGAAGCACCGGACGATCATTGGTCTTTAGCTTCTCATAGGTGTCGCTGTCATCGAACACTCGGGACGGAACAGCAGGAAATTGTTTAGCAGTGAGTGTGGGTCCGGACCTAACGTGAACACTTATTCTTTTGTTCGTCAGAGAAACTTTAATTTCTTAGTTTTATTTTAGTATTTTTATCTTCATTGACTTCTAAGAAGCAATCTTATTTTGTACAAATATTACGAAATCCAACGTTTTTTAACCGTAAAAGTGCCAACATGGAGTTTTCATTGATTTGCTTGGCTTTTATGTCGGTGGTCAGTTTGGCAGCTTCAATGTCGATTCCACTGACCAATGTCCTTACTAAGACGCCACATACCACGTGCATCAGAAGCTGCCGAGAAGTGAAAACGAGACACGGAGTTGACGATTACACGTGCGGATTCTCATGCTTAAAAATCCGCGGGAAAGTGCTAAAGAAACGAAACAAACGTGACACAAGAACCTCAGGGGTAAGGATATTAATTGTTTTCATAAATCAGTTGTACCAGTTAGTTTAAAATCGTTTCCAATCTTTTTTTTTCTAAAACTAAAACAAATATTGTTGTAATAATTTACAAACTACATGTACATGTCTTTTTAAAAACCAAGTAGGAATAAACAGAAGGAAGCATTATATAACTACATACCTTTTTAAAACCAAGTAGGAATAGACAGAAGGAAGCAACTATATCTGAATTAGTGAATATTCATAAATACGCAGGTTTAAAAGTGTTTAAAATGTATCTAAAATTGCTAAAGTTTGTTATAAATGAGTTTTGGTAGGCGTGACTTTAAAGACCAAACTGAATGCAATCATTTTGTTGGGGGATACAATGCTATGCGAAACATTATCCCTTAGAGTGTAAATAAAGCAATTGCTGGAAGAGTGAGAAATCAAAATGAAATCATATCCAAGCACGTACGAACTTTCAGTATTATTTGTCCAAGAATCAAGTTTGGATATTTTCTACTAGAAAATTATTTAACTTTTTTTCATTGTTCTCGAGAGCAATGATGCCTGTTGAAAACGGCTACGTGATTAATAATGCAACTATTTCGAATTTATGAGTCATACTACGTATACGTAGGTGCCTGTCGATTGGTAATATTAGCCAGGGTCACCTAAGAATGACCTCCCGTATATGAGAGGTCTTGCGTGTGAGGAGTGTGTAAGGGTTTTAGGATACTACAAGTATTGTTTTTTTCCTTTAGTTTTTAAAAAAACGGGGTTTTATAACGAAATAAATTAGACAAGATTATTTTTGACTAAATTAAGACTATTTCGTGTTTCTTTAGTCTAGTTTATTTAAATTACAATAAAGCGTGTCAATTATTTAGTAAAAAAAAGATTATGTGATGTTTGCCAACAAGCGCCGAAGAACAGTATATACATATGTACATACATATATAAATATCAAGCTTATTAAAACAACTAATTTATTTAAATCACAATAATGCTAATTGATTATTTAGTAAATAGTATGTTATATTTGTCTTGCCAACTGAACGCCGTAGAACAGTATATTATATGAATAGCACATATTATAACGATTGGTTTATTTAAATCATAATAATGCTTATTGATTATTAAGTAAATAGTATGTGACAGAGCACAGTAGAACAATGTATATATATATATACCACGCATATTAAAAAATCATTATATACTCACGACACATTTGATTAGCGTGACGTCAACGGCTTGACCACCCAATTGATTGACAGTTGCTAGCACCGCCTGTCGTCAAATGACCATCAGCTGGACATCAGCCGGACATCGATATGGTCACGCTAATGTATTTAATCAGCGAACTATGTAGTGTATATGTCCGGAGCGTTGTCCGTTAAAGCGGTAACTATATGATGTATATACGTACACGGACATGTCAGGTAGCCAATGGTCATTACCTATTTGTGGGCGAAACTATTTAAGGAAATCACGATAGCAATATCAATAAAAAACCGCAACGTATGATTGTACGTATTTTTGTACGCATATATAGGACAAAGTCTATATGAATTGAATAAACAAGACGAAATTGATAACTTCCCTTCAAAAGTTCTGTTACAAATGTTAAAATTTGTTTTCAATTTATCTCTACGCAAACTCTTCGAAAAAACAAATAAGTCTGAGAAATTAAATAAGTTGATAAATTGATAAATATATACTGATGTCTTTATTAACAAAGTTGTCTCATTTTTGTCCTGTATCTTTATTTGTAAAACTGCACGTGTAACAGAACTTTTGGATGGCAGTACATTAAACAATGTATATTTCATGAATATTTTTAATTTTTTATTTGTTTTAAATATATTATAAGAGATGCTAGTCTAGTTTTTGTTTAATTTAATATTTCATAAAACAACCGTTTCCACTGGCATACAAAATGCTAATATTTGTTAACATAAAACGACCTCTTAATTTGTAAACGTTGCATCTGGTGGCTTATACAAAAATGGACTCTTAGAAAGAAATAGGTCATCAAGAATTTTTAGGACATGAACGGTGTTGCATCGATTTACTTGAATATCGCTTTATGTTATTGTATTAAAACTTACATGTACTGCCCACCATCAACCTTTTGTTCTGTTTCGATTTCATTTTTCGATTACACAGTTCATTGTGTTATGCTTTCATGACAAAAATAAATATATATATATATATAAAATTGAGATATCTAAGTTTTAGAAGAAATTCATGATAAATCAAACTGTTTTTTTTTATATTTATATATATAAATTGATCATGACTCATATTTTAATATCACGTGAAGAATATTAGTATGTCTAACTTGACTAAGATTGTAAACGTCCATAGTATAATCTCATTTTTGAATATAAGGTATGGATGTGTATTAAATATGTGAAATAGTTAAACGCCATGAAGAAATTAAGATATAAAAAGTTATTAATGTGTGAAATATATTTTATGACTGAATTTGACGTATACTGTCGTTTTTACACCGTTAATGTCTGTGTTAAGCCTTACTGAAAGGAAACCATAAATACTAAGTTAAAATTGCATATTAGTGAAAGAGGGATTGGTTTGTATCTGCCGCTGACTTTCCTCTTCTCGTATATTGTTTTAACGAAATATTGCGGTTTTTTTCTTTTTTTCAGAGAAATTACATACACATAACCCCGATACCGAAGAAGTTTAAATTTTACGATATCAACGACGACAAAGGCATCAGTTTACCTGAATTCGCACGCAGTTTGGGTCATGACCCCAAATCCTTCCACATCCGGTCTGCTTTCAGCGAGGTCGACAGAGATAGTAAGCATTTTTTTTCTTTTCGAATGTTCACCTTGTTTTACTATTAGTTAATGTAAAATTACTAAAAACGTTTTCAATTATTGTTTGAAAAAAATATTAGTTTTATTCATCTATACCTATGTCACCTTCAAATACATGAAATGAGATGCTTTGCTATCGATATACTTGTTAGTTGATTTTTTGCTAAATGACATTCAAATAATTGTAAAAATAATTGCTATGTTTGAGTAATATGGTTTCATCAACTGTGTGACTAATATCAAGGTCATGGTGGCAAGGCGATAATGTTGACAGGTGAATACTACATCACGTCATTGTTTTGTTCGACAGGTGACATCTGTAGCAGTTTGGTATTATAACAATATTTTGATTACAAGGTGAAGCTATAAGGTGATGTTATAGAGCGTTATGTGAAAGTGTCAATATCAATAATAAAAAATAATAATATAAGACTCTTTTATATCTACTTTTTTTGCAAATTTATAACTATAATATCCAGCCATTTTGAAAGAAATTCGAAGAAATCCACGACTGAAAGTCAATTTTCATACATTACAAATTACGTGATATTTTCAACACAAATTCCGTTGTTTGCATCTTTTTTTAGTAAAACCAGTCAAATTTGTGACAAAAAAGTTAAAATTTTACCGAGGAAATAGAGATTTAGTTGACGCCGTGACGTCACGAGGCTTCATTGCATGGGTAGCCATGCAATACAGCCTCAGGCGACATCAGTGTATTGCCCTAGACCAGCCAATATTACATCCGTAGATATGAAAGAATATTGATTTATTTGTCTATTTGTTTGTTTATTGTATGCCCTAAACAATGCCGAAGAAATGTCAGTTTCATTCGCTAATGCACTTCACAGTAGGATGCTGTAGTATCTCCATCTATTGCGATTTATGTGATGATTGTCCTCATTGGACAGTTGATATGAGTGTTTATTTTTGTTGTTTTGGTGTTGCTAGTCCCAGTCGATTAGAAACTAGGTTATGGTTTGTAAGAATTCAATGAACATTACTGTCATGTTTTTTAGGATTAGCACACTCTCCGCCTGCTGAATGTTTTCAAGTCAAACATATAATGTTACAAAATAATGTGCTTTCAGAGCGGCGGAATCGTCCGTTTTAGATTTTATGATATTCATATTTCATAAACTGTAAGGTGCTTCAATTTCGCCGTGTTTAAATGTCGCATTTTTCTAATCTGAAACTTTTTTGTGGGATTTACAGTTCATTTCATTTCAGAATGTTTTATTATCATATTAACAGTATAAACAATAGATAATCTCAATTGTTATTCTTATTTAATGATAAATATAATATTTGATGATGATATCCTGAAACATCAAGCTAGATATTGATAAACATCATATACAAAATGTCTCCTAGTTTATATCATTACAAATAGAAAAGAAAGTTCGCGCTACATCGGTTTGTGGTTTATATAAATATAAATCCCACTAAACCAAATCATTTACAAACAGTAAGACTCTCCGTTGGCTCAAACTTGATAATGTCCTGCGACGTTTAAACAATATTGTAATTCGTGTGTTAAGTTTTTTAATTGACATGGATATCCTGTTGCTAAAGTCATAAAATGTAACAAAAAAGCATCATTTTAATGGAAATGGTTTGAAAGGAAACAATTGTGAAATTGTTGCAATATATATCTATATATGTTACATAAACTTGAAGTTTATATTGTAATTATGTTTTGGTCATAGTTGAACATTAATTTCCTTCTTACATTAAACAATGTACATATTAGATAGTCTCATAATTGTTTCCTTTCTAGGTTACATACAATAGGTTTTCCCTTCAATGCTTCAGTTGCGCGTAGATGGATACCATTCTCCTACATCAAATGAACAAGAGACAGTTCAAAAGTGATATAAATAAAATGCTTTCCTTTCTATATGATTTTATATACGTTTTTTTTCAATATTGCTTCCTTTGCACGTTGTTGAACAATTTGTCCCTATATGAATCAATAAGGTAGAGTTCGAAGTCTAATTAGCGTCATTTATAAAATATGTTTCTTTTTTTAGGTGATGGTAAGATTGACGCCATGGAATTCCACAGTGACGTCCTAGTGTTTGATGGCGATGGCATGTTTGATGATGATGGTGAGTATGATAAAATATCGATGATCTTAAATACAAACTGCCAAAAAATGGATTGATATACTGTATGCGTTACACATGTCATTTTTTCTTGATTGCAGAAATTTAATTAACCGCAAATAAAGCAAAATTTGATAACGCGAATAAAACAGCTATAGTATATACATGTAGATTGTTAGAATTGGTTAAAAGGGTAATACCAAAGACATTTTTTACTGTGTGGGGAAGATAAAACACAGAAATAGTTTATTGTTTCATCATTAGTTTTCAATCATGCCGTGATTTTATTTTGATATTTACGTCGTAGGTGTGCAAGATGACAATCATTGTATATGAATTTTTTTACGCAATAATATCTTGAAACCAAAATAAATAATTTTCGATCATACGGATTTGAACATTTTCTTAACAATAGTTTAGTTTCTGAAAAATGACAAATTAGGAAGATTTTTATATTCTTTTTTTTTCATAAAAAAATATTTTATTCAGTAATACATGTAAATAACAATACATTTCCCATTCGCATATCAAGGGCTCTCATTCAAATTTTCCATATTTGTTATCTTTCAGATCAAATTTACCTTACTCTTCTCTCTTACCTAATTACAGATGTATTAAGAATTTGCACTTGCATACATTTCAATCATTGGTCGCATCCACTCAAAAAATATATACAATGAAGATTTTTATATTCATATCCTATAGATGTGAATAACTTACACATCTAAATTCATATCTTTTCTCCTCTATTTTATCATCAGATTATAACGTCGATGACGCAGTGATTTCCAAGAAAATCCAGTATGATGACGACGATGGTATTGTGAGGAATGATGGTGACAGCGATGATAGTGACAGCAGCGATGATATCAGTAAAGACGACAGCGATGATAAGGATGATAGTAGCGACAGCAGTGATAGTAGTGATAGCAGTGATAGTAGTAATAGCAGTGATAGTAGCGATAGCAGTGATGACGATGATAGCAGTAGTGACAGTAGCGATAGTAGCAACAGCAGTGATAGTAGCGAGAAGGATGGCAAAGGTAAAAGGCGCAAAGGAGATGACAACGACGACAGCAGAGATAGAGATGATGGCTCCGACCTGCCAGAGATTCGTGTCAAAGATGGCAAAATGGATGATACAGTCGATGATATGCTAGATAATGTCCTTGACGGTATTGACATGGATGGAGGCGACATAGGAATGGGTGGGACGTCTGCTAATATGGACGACATGTTAGATGAAATGGGCGACGGTCTTGGCGACGGTGTTGGTGATGTCATGGATAATGTCAATGACGTCATGGGTGACACGGTAGATACCCTTACCGACGGAACTGCCGATGTTATTGACAACATCCAAGATGGAGTCGAAAATACGATAGATGCCGTAAACGAAGTGACTGGTAATATGGCAGATACTATGAGTGAAGTCGCAGGGAATGTTAGGGATGCTGCAAGTGACGTCACTGGAAATATAGGAGATGTCGTTAGTGACGTCGCAGAAAATACGATAGACACAATGAATGACGTCACTGGAAATGTTGTAGACACAGTCAATGACGTAATGTCTGACGGTTCAGATACATTGAACACCATGGTGGCGGCCAACCTCATCACCGAAACAGCTCCGCCCTCTATCATCCCGAACAGTCGCGTAAGTTCCCGACCACAGGCGACTTTAGCCGGAGCTAACCGAAGACTTGATATACCTCCTGCTCCTGTCCCAGCTGTAGCCCTTCCAGCCATGCCGAGTATTCCGAATGCTCCAGGAGTGCCGACGATGTGGGAGGATGCCTCAAAATCTAACATGGTAACTCGTGGAAATGGCGGACGGTCGTCAGT
Source organism: Argopecten irradians (assembly GCF_041381155.1). Lineage (NCBI taxonomy): Eukaryota > Metazoa > Mollusca > Bivalvia > Pectinida > Pectinidae > Argopecten > Argopecten irradians. The sequence goes on along the minus strand of NC_091149.1, from coordinate 8,755,952 downwards.
CATCCAAACTGCACGTGACGACAGTATCCAATGGAGATTTTAAGCACATGCTCATTTATGAAACATCCAAGACTTGCTAAATCTGACTAAAACTATAACGAAACTAATTATACTATAATTGTATAATTATGTACGATATCAGCTCTTAATCGATAAAAAACATTTTGATAATTATATTGTTTAATTAGCTTTCGTTATATTCCTAATACAAACATATTGTTTTAATTTAGTTTCACATTTTCAATCATTTGTTATCTTTTGTAACCATCTTAGCAAAACCTTTTAGAGAAAACACTATTTTTGTTTGCATACACTTATATCTGCAAATTCATATAGTACCGAAACGCATTTATGAGCTAGAACAGAATATGATATTTTTGTAAATATGAAGATAGACAATGTATATAGACATTTTATAACTTATTCCATGTCAACTTTTCATTATGCTCAAATCGTTTAACTTACAAAAACCTTTTTAGTTTTCTATTCTCAACATTTTGCCGGGTCTCGCTCACTTTCGAGAGATTATAAACCTTAAAACACGTCCTTTCCTGGACAACGACTCCAATATTTGACGAAATATGAAAAAATGAGTGAGATTAGCGATATGTGTTGAATGTATATATTCCTGAAATTGGTGCTTATATACTGTCATTATCAATAAATACATTTGTACATTTAAAATTTTCATTTTTGTGTCATTTTCTGTTGAATAACCGTCATATAATTGTTTTTTGTAAAACGCCAGTTTGACCGATAATTCCTTCTGTGTAATGTTGTGGTTTTTTTGTGGGTTTTTTTTTTTTTTTTTTTTTGGGGGGGGGGGTGTGCATTTTAATGTTTCTTCATTAGTACAACTGTACATAAGAAATCATTTTACGAGATAAACGTCACATCCACCAAACACTAGCCATATGCTCTACCAATACGGATGTTTCGAGATCCCAAAACGATGTGGGTAAAGTACGAGTGTTCTTAAATCAGTCTTACCTTCCTGTAATCGTGGCGACACAAAATTAAGTGAAAACATGACGTCACGATCACCGGAAGTGTTGGTTAATCGACGGCAATTTGCACGTCAACATCATCGTTATGGTATCTCGAAACGTAATTCGATTTAAACATATATATTTATTTTTACATTGATTTGTAGAGGATCTGACACCGATGCATTAGGAACCACGTTCTGATGACCATTCAAATTACTACCTCGTAATTTCTTAACGTTAAACTTTAGGGGACGACATCGTTTGTAGCACTGTCAAAATCGCTCTCGTGTATGAAGTAAATTCACACAAAATGCATGACAAATATTATAAGACTCTTTCAAATGTGGATATGAAGGATAGGTATATATTCTATCCGAGGGTCACAAAATGTTATAAAACCCGAGGGTTGCAGAGAATTTGACAACATTTTGTGATCCCGAGGGTAGAATATCCCTATTCTTCATATCCACGTATGGAAGAGTATTTTTCGCTCATACTTTTAATTGCAATTTTACTATATTTTAGGAATAACTTGAATAGATTTATTTTTTATTTTATGGAGACATAACGCAAAAATCTGAGTGTACTCTAAATAAATCGCTTTATGATGAGAGTACACTCAGATTTTTGTGTCATATCTCCATAACATGAAAAAATATTCAAATTAATCCTTATAATTCAGCCATTTTAAATGAGTTCGAAAAAATCAGTGAATGCAAATAATTTCTCCATGCATCATAGCTGCGTAATATTTTAACGCAAATTCAGTTGTTTGTATCGTTGAAAGTAAATAAAGCATAGAATTTAGTTTCTGAAAAAAAAAAATGTTAAAATTTTACCGAGAAAGTAGTCATTTTGATGACGCTGTGATTTCACGAGGCTTTAATTGCATGGGTAGCCATGCAATACAGCTTCAGGCGACATGAGTGTATTTCCATAGACCAGCCAGCATTACACGTGTAGGTATGAGAGAAATATAAATATGCATTCTGTCACTTTGACGAGATGTCTTTTTTGTTTGATATAAGCTAAATGGAGTAAATGTTTTGAAGTAAAGTACAGGGGAATATAAAATCATAGGAACATGATACTTTTGAAACTAAGAATAAAATCAGTATCATAATCTAATTGGTATAGAAAAACCAATCCATTAGTTTAGAATCGTCATTTCTCTCAGAAGGAGAATATCTGCATTTCGGTATGAAATCGGAACAAATTTTTAAACAAAATGAGAACCAATCAACAGCCAATCAGATTAAAATACCAATCCTTATAACCATTCCGTTAAATAGAGGATCTGAGAACATCGCATAAGCGTATGTATCTATAGAAGTAATTCATAGTAATGAATTCAAAGAACTTAACATTTTATAAGTAAAATAAAACAAAATTACATAGACGCCTTTTGGTTGCAAAACTTCTATTAAATACACAGAAGTGGTCTCGGAACAGCATCCATATAAAACAAAGGCACTACAAATAATTTTGAGGATAAACATTTAATATTATTACATACTATCCATAACACAAAATTGAAACATGTCCAACAATACAATATAAACATCGCTGTGAATTTCGTCTGCTTAAATAAGTATGTTATCAATAAAACACCCCCATAACGTGCTGTACAGATCTTTCATTTTTAATAGCCAAGCTCTATTAGCTACTGTTGGTTGGCATTGCACTTTGCTTACCAGGCCTCAGGATCATGAAATAATTTTAGACTGAAATTTTGAATTAGCCAATTATAATTGATGTACCTTTTTATAACGTCAACTTTGATTGGCTAAGTCTAAAATTAAGACCATTTTAAACTTTACTCTGCTTCATGATCCAGCGGCAGGGTCTGATTGTTCAAAGAGTGATTAGCGTAATCACTTAATTAATGGTTTTTTTTTCATTTTTCATTTGATACAAACCGTGTGATAAAGAGCTCTAAAAAATCTTGCAGAATTTTGTAATTTTTTTTTAATTGGATTTTTATATAGTCGTTAAAATTTGATTAAGTTAATCACGATTTGCACAACTGGACCCAAACTACATTGCTCCTTAAATACACAAACATGAAATTTTCACGAATACTTCCTTATGGTTCAGCTAACAAGGCTACGTCATATTTGTATATTAAGTCAAAACTGAAGAATAATAACGTTTATGACTCCATTACACCTGATCATCTATTAGACAATGCTAATAGGGACCTTCGGAGCAAAACTATTATTAGAATGACTTACATAAGCTTATATAATAGGTGCAAAACGTGAAAATATCAAAATGTATATCATTTCATATAATACTACGTTAATGTAGATCGTGTTGTTACATATGCTAAAACCTTGTTAAGGTATGAGTTGGATATATATTCCGTCGTCATTAAATTGATATAAAGTTACATATAATGTTGTAAAGATATGAAGATTAGGACATTATTACATGGGGCCGCGGTGGCCGAGTGGTTAAGATGTCCCGACATATTACCACAAGCCCTCCACCTCTGGGATGCGGGTTCGAATCCCATGTGGGGCAGTTGCCAGGTACTGACCGCTGGTCGTTGGTTTTTCTCCGGGTACTCCGGCTTTCCTCCACCAACAAACCTGGCACGTCCTTACATGACCCTGGCTGTTAATAGGACGTAAAAATAAACAAACCAAACCAACATTATTACATATGAGATTATGAGTATATGCATTTTACAAAACATAAGTAAAATTAGACCATTACACGTATAATGACTTGTCAATTATGTCAGATACAAAACTGATCAACGTAAATGGAAGATTACAGTGTAACCTGTCTATTCCGGATGTCGCCGTGATCAGAATAATTGACCGGTATAGCCAGGTTGCCGAATTATACATGGTTTAATAATCGTAAATTAAAGACGAATGAGTTAATTTGCGACCCGAATTTGGGTTCCATTCTTGCTGCATATTTTGCTGAGTATCTTTTTATTATACACAATCAGAAGATATTTAGAACAATATGCCTTAAGAATGGGATCAAATTCAGCCCGCAATTTTACTTTGGCAGGATAATTTACTTTGGAAAAATAATGTGTTTAATAAAACGTATTAAAGTTCCGTGTTTGTATGGCCTATATACATTTAATACTGCATTGTTTATATGCATGAATACATAACATAAAACTATGGAATAAATAAAAATAAACTAAATGTGACCACGGACATACAACATACATCATAAAGATCTTTGCAGTTAACACCACAGACAATAATACAATATCAAAACTGGTCGGAAAACATATCATGACATATTATAGTATCAATCAAAAGCAGTCATTTGTTTTACAACACATATCCTTGATTGCACACGAATGTGGGAATGGTTAATTTTTCTGACATTGACCATTCATGGTATACAGGTCGATGCGATTAGCCATCAATCTTGTGTCCCGGAACGAGATCTGGACCCTATATTGGGTATTTGCCCTCCGGTCTGAACTAGGAGCCTGATTGAAATGTAATATTCTGTATTTGCACATCACAGAGTTATCTGCCATTGCGGGTAGGTATTTATCGTTAAGATATTTTTTAATGAGAGTAACGTCATATTTTTCAGAGAAATGGCGCAATCTTTTGCTTAAATAATACCGATGTCACAATCGATACCTACAAATGAGGGATATAACTCTGTACATGTATAATGTAAAGACGAAATCAATATCTTCAAAAGACCACCATGTGCAATAGACCCCGAATTTTCGAAATGCTGTACAATGACGGAAAACATGTTCGTCCAGTATTTCTTCAAGTCCATCATTTCCGCGGAATACTTATTGAAATGTTTCTCTGTAAAAGGATATGTTGACATACATGTAGCTACTTGAAGACTTAACTAGTACCGGTCCAGCACGACCTTCAGTTGAATGGGTTTTACAGTATGCAGAATAGGAGAGATCTTCTGAAACTGTGGAGGATAAGGCTGAAATTTTAAATGGAACAAACAATCACTTACACCACACATCACAAGAGTTGACACACCTATTCAAATGTATTTATAAATTTTGAATTTAACTTCTATATACTGAAAGACTCGCAATCATGCTGAAATTAAACGGAACTAACAACCACTTACACCTCACATCACAAGAGTTGACACACCTATTTAAATGTATTTATAAATTTTGGATTTAACTTCTATATACTGAAAGACTCGCAATCATGCTGAAATTAAACGGAACTAACAACCACTTACACCACACATCACAAGAGTTGACACACCTATTTAAATTTATTAATACATTTTGAATTTAACTTATATATACTGGAAGATTCGCAATCATGCTATTATTAGTGCACATGAAGGTTTCAACAGATGACCCGTAGGTGATCTGCCAGTGCGGCTTACCTGTAATTTATTGTATAAATTTATTGAAAATACAAAATTTTGCTTCTCGCGGACTATGCCGCTTGTAAATAATAATCATGAAAATACAATTGCTGTCATCTTATTTCCTTTTCGTTTTTATCATCATCACTATTTAAAATCGTTTTTAGACCATTTTACTTGCGACATATGTAATAAATATACGTAGTAAGAGTTGGTTTTTTGACGGGGAAGATACTTGTCATGCCACATTGGTATGATCGCAAAAAAATGCGAAATATGGAGTAATAGTGTTGTTATATATACCTCGACAGACCGAGAAAATTTAAAACCGCTAATTTTTCGTGATTGTTGTTGTAAATCTTGACCTACGTAAATAATCTGTCATAATACTTACTTCTGTTTCTGCGCATGGTACAAATCGAACGTTTCTCATCAAGTGGACTAAAATAATTTTGATTTCCATCATGGCGAACTTCACACCAACACACATCCGTGGCCCTCCTCCAAACGGCAGATACATCACAGGATCGATCTCACAGTCACTATCAGGACTATATCTGTTGTTGATAAAAAAAACTATTATCGCGCCCAGGCAAGAATCTTGTATAAACATTCAATAAAATGAAGTCAAGTAATATACAAGATGTGGTCTCATTAGGTAGGTAGAATTAGTTTTTAGGTTTGGGCGACAGTTATCTTTCTTTGCCTCTAGAGTCTTCAGCAACTAAGTGGCGGCAAAGGAACGCTCTGGGCAGACGATAAGGAAAGTTAATGTAAGCCTTTCAAAAGCAGTGAGAAATTTTACTATTTATTATTACTCACCAAATGAGATCATACAACATAATTTGATCGTTACAACGTATTTGAGTTATTCGGTCAGGTAAGAATTGAAGTCGCTCTGAGTCATTTTAGTTTAGAAATTTTTGCAGTTATTTTTTAAAATTTCAACGCATTTTTAACGCAACAAGATGATATTTTACATTCCAGTGAAAAAGACGGGTTTCAAGAAATAATGAATTATTGACGAAATACAATGTGTAATGCCAAAGTAACCTTTCAGGACGAAATTCTTCTGGGTCAGGATAAAATTCTGGATCGTGATGTATTAGGAAGATTGGGATGGCAACTAATGCTCCTTTAGGGATATGAATCCCCTTCACAACTGTCGATTCTTTGCACTGCCGGCTGATTCTGTTAAAACAAAAATAGAAATGTTCTTTATTTGTATATGAAACTATATACATTATCAATATCCAGGTAGTTGAGAAACCCTTATTCTCTATTTGCATACTACATATTTATCTGCCTTTGCGGGAAAATATTGATTGTGACGTTATGTGTCTGCGAGCGTACATTTCTGAGAAAACGACGTCACTTGCGCTCACAAAATAATGACGTAACAATCGATACCTACCCGCAAGGGAGCTAACTCTGTAATACGCAAAGACGAAATATATTACCTCTATACCTTCACCATCGGATCACACACACACAGGAAGGCCATCCTAACTGACTTAAGTAACCATACAACCAAACCTAATACATGTATGAAATCTATACATGTTGGTTGTAAATTGTAGGCTGGTGGCAAATCTCCATATTGTTTGGTGTTGTGAATTATCTCATAATCTCAAAAAACCTACATTTCGACAACTTTCGAAATTTTTTATGTAAATCAGACAGACAGTTTTTTGGGTGTTTTTTTCAACGTAATAAAAGTATTTATATTCAGTATCCACATGACGTATACAAAAAGCATATGCCGCGGTCTGGCGTAGGTCGGATCCCAACCCAACACACTGATTAGAATTTAATTTGAACAGCTGAATAAGGTTTAAATTAAGCATTCACTTCCCTGCTTTTACTTATTTTTGCAATAAAACAAATCCAGTTGTGGCGCATTGATATATTTTCAATGAGCTCAGTTTGGTCAAAGACTGTGCTGCTTTTACAATTCTCCGCTAAAACGGTCTGTATATATAACGTCAAGATGTTCGACTTAAAATTCGTTTGGTATTTGGAAAAAAACCTCCAAAGATCTAACCAATAGAAATGAGTGAAACAGTATCAATAATAACTGATTAAAATAAGAACGCTGATATTTAAATACAAACTTACCTGGCAAGAGGTGGGTACTTCCTCAATGCTTCATTGATTACATAGCCAGTGTATTTTAATTCCTGTAATTGTTCGTACGTCGGCTCGTCCTGCAATTGAAAGATTAAAGAACAACATAATTAAAACAATCTTCATTAAGTTTTATAAAATACCTGACATCACAAAATGAGAAACATCATATTCTACATCAATATCCCTGTGTTACCCATTGACAAGATAACATTGTTATATGGCTGAACTATTTAAACTTACCAAGGCAAAGTGAAGTATATGACGGTATAACTGACACCCAAATTGTGACCATAATGACGTCACTAATGCTGACGTGAACTGATCACCGTCAAAATTGCTGTTCCATTTTTTTTGACTTAATCTTTATTGATAAACAGTTTTCCTGGTCAAGCTTAAACAATTTCATTCAGAGACCCTAAAACGATATGTTAATATAAAAATCAACTCATTTTATAAATCTAGCGCTCATTATGAAAATTGTCTGCAAAGCTCTTGCATCTATATAGCCAATTGTTGCCATAGGAAAATAGTTTAATGCTAAAATAATGCCCGGGCTTTGTCATCGGACAAAGTTGATACGAGTATAATAAGTACATTTATACTTTAAATGGTATTTTCATTTGCAAATAATCAGTCATTTATCGGGGATCTAGAGATTTTTCGGAACCAATATCGTATACATCATATATATTTAGTCTATGATTTTAGAAGAATCACAGTAAGGTTTTGGTGTATACTGTAAACCATTTAAAACTTTCTTTCGCGCGGAATTCTTTTGTGAATTTCGAGATTCATGTAATTTCGCGAATGTTTATCTCCGCGATTAGTATCTTTATGATTTATATTGATATGAGTTTATATTCAAATTTTGAAATTCGCGAATGTTATTATTTGCAAACGTGTTTTGAAGAAATGGAAATCGCGAAATTTAGTATCCACGAAAGGAAAGTTCATACAGCGTATTTTATTACGAATATTACATATATATATAATAGTTTGTCATACATTCATACCATAAAGGGGTGAATGTGATGGTGTACCATTCATTTAGAAACCGAACATCATGTCTTTCACACATTCATCCCAGGAATTCCATATTGGGTTGGTGAAGTCTTAGGTATAGAACAGTCTAAATGTGTCTTTAGGTGTGAATAATTAAATGATGCAATAACAATGTTGTTGAACAAAAACCTTGACCCAATAACAAGTTATATCAACTGTGACGAGGATAAAAATGGTTAGTAAATATCCAAACAAAATTCCGGTAGCCTTACCTCTCCAACAACTTTTCTAATTTCGCTCTTCAATTTGTCCTGGACTCTTTGATTGAGTGCAAGTTCGTATGATATGAACTGGAGACATGCAGACGTAGTTTCGTACGAACCGACCATGAAGGAAAATGCTTGTGCATTGACTTCTTCTGTAGAAAGTTCTATGAATAAAAATATAAGAACTTTATCTTAGTCAAATAAAAAACGAAAAAATCATTCGACTTGTAACGCTTGTGAATTTACTTCTTCTGTAGAAAGTTCTACAAATATCACATTCGTCAAAGACAAAAAAAAGAAAGATTTTGAGATTCGTAACGTTTGTGCATTTATTACTTCTGTAGAAAGTTCTAGAAATAATAATATCACCTTCGTCAAAAAATAAAGACATTTCGTGAGAACCATATAATGAAATACTGAAATGTTGTATATTTCCGCGGGTAGGAAACTTTGCGGCTTTCTGTTTAAATCTAAAGCAATTGGAAACAATTTCTTTTAGATATACTTATTGTTTTTTCTTGTCATTCTGTCAATTTAACTCATGTAATATTGAAGTAAATGAAAATAATATTGATTCCCGCGATTAAATTGAATTTTGATTCCCGCGAATAAAGTCTTCCTTACAGTAACACTGGTAATTTATCTGGTGTATACATGTACCTGCGGCGTACATTTTATGGAAATTAGCTTTATTAGTTTAACGTCCAATCAACAGCCAGGAGCTTGTATGAACGTGACAGATGTGTTGGTGGCGAAAAACCGGAGTACCCGGAGAAAAACAATTGACCATGCATGTAAAGATGGAAATATCGATCACCAGAAATCTAGAACTTAAAATGAGATAAGCATTAAATATTTTATAACTTGTAAATGAATAACAAAGATGATTGCCTTTGGATTTCTTTACCCTGTTTGTTGTCGTTTTCACCAGAACTGAGATCCGCAAGTAGCTGTAAAAAGTCATCCCTTCGCTGGAATAATGAACACAGAATACTATCATATAATAATACCTTTTTTCTCTTTTAACTATTTTGTTATACAGCTGTACAATTATTCATTTACTTTGAATCATTAACAGAAACATGTTTCAGTTTATAATAATTTATTGTATTTTTAAAAGCTTTTTCTTTCTTTGTTATGTTAAAAATGTTCGTCTTTAATGATTAAAGATTTGATTCGTACCTTTTCAGGATTCGTTCGTCGTTCGTTGATAAGATTGGTTGTTTCATCAACGATGAAATTGACAGTTTTCTTTGGGAATGGACTGACGTCGAATCGCTTTAGGAGTTTGTCTGCACATGGTATAGTGACTGATCATCAAAAAATAATAATTAAAATATTACTAAAGCATTACCAAAGAAAGCAGAATGAGAAACTAATGGCAAGATCAGAACAAAATTATAGCAAAAGCGCAACATTCGATTTGTATTTATCGTAAACTTATTTCAAATTTTAATTGCTTTAATGTCACTGTAAATCTTGTAAAGAGTAGAAATAACCGTAAAATCTCATTGAATTTATATTTATATTGCTCTTGTAGGCAGAACCATTAATGTATATTCATGAACTGAAGAAGATATCTCTCAATATTTACTTGCAAGAACCAGAAGAGCGTTTGATCTGGGATGAAACAAGCTTTGAAGATTTTTGTAGAATTCTTCTCTTTTTAATTTGTTGCCGTCCAAATCTACACCAAAGCCACATGTGCACATAACTTGAAGGGAAAATGTGGCGAATAACCTGGAAGTAAATGTGCGAAATTAATGTGTTCTTAATATTAAACCAACAAAATGACAAATACATTAAACTAAATTTTCAGAAACTACAATACATCAGACAGAAAATCTGCAGAAAAAATCTATATCCAGCTTTAAATATGTTGGATTTATATCCTAGATTACAGCACCTTACGAATTCAGGAATGTTCCTTTAATTTGGTTTTCTGGATTTTGTCAATCTTATTAAATGTAATACTAGGTTTATGTTAATCCATATCAGAGTTATCTCCCTTTAGCTAAGGTACTGTTACAGCATTAGTTCGCGAGAACAAATTACGTCGTTTTTTTCTGCAAAAATATGACATCACGAGCAGATATACGTGTCATAACAATTATCATTAAACCTCACTTTCATTTAGAATGTTCTGATTGGATTAAATTTGATCACATGACTTTGAATAAGTTAGACATGTCCCCGGAATTGGGATGTTGTTGAGAACTATCTTTATGAGTTCTCTATCCAGATATAACAAATTAATTGGTTTATTTTATTATTTTTTCTGTATAATAAAATAATTATGACCCTATATGTCGGGATACATCTAGAAATGTCTCCCTAGAAAATAACTCTTTTTAGGGAGACAATTCTAGATGTATCCCGACATAGAGGGATATTAAAAATACCTTTATATTCATTAATACAAGTTACGTGATAAATGAAAATCTCAAAATGTGATTAATTAATATAAAAGGTATTGATATATTTTATTGCCATTCATATAAGGCCATCTATTTGTTATACACATTACCCACGTTTTCGCTTCAAATACGCTGTCATTTTCAGCAAAATTCACGCATTGCTCTGTTATACTGGCGGCACATTTGTTGACTCTGGAGATCATCTACAAAGGCAACTATCGCATCAGTAAGTTAAATAAATAAGGGATGATGTGATATAAAATAAAAGTGGTAACAGTCATATAATTTGTTTTTCTCTTTACGGAAATATTAGATTTTATTTACTAAACATGCACTTTTTTGTTTTCTCTATTTCTAGCTAGTAGTTGGCATTTTCAGCATTATCTCATTAAATGTTATTTTAAGGAAAATACCTATTTATTCATTTGATGTTTTTACTTTTGTCAGAAAGATTTGATTAACCAGACCACATTTTTACGAAGCAAAGATTTCTCGAATTTATCTCGAGAATTTGGATAATTATCATTAGATACTTTCAAAAGGATATACCATTTGTTAAACCATAGCTTGTCTTAAAAAGTCAATTCAGTAAGGAGAAGAGGTACTGTATATAGTTGATGTGGAATCCAGCCAATCAAAATTAAGGTAACAAAACAACTGCGCAGAAGAATTGTGTGATATGTGGTCATATTTATGTCTTATTTTGGTTGCAGAAACTAAAAATACTACCTCATCTTGCCTCAGAATAGATGTCATACATGTTGAAAATTAGACTGTTGCAAACTATCAGAATGTCCTTCTCATAGAGATACATATCCAAGTCAAAGACTAGAGGTCAACAGTATCGATAGATAATGCGCCAGTTTAATAATGTATCTGTATGTTACAGAGTAACCTGCCCTTGCGGTTAAGTATTGATTTCACGTCATGTGAATGAAGCTTCATACTTTTTTTATGAAAAAAAATAATGGATACCTATCCGCAGGGGAGGTACCTCTGTAATATACAAAAACTACATAAGAAGAGAAAGCGTAGTATTCTCGTATCTTGAACTAGTCACATCTAGCAACGCGGGGCGGTTGCTATAGTGGTAATATAGTTGAATTATTTGAGCTTAGCTACTTGCCTTCCTTATCTTTGACTGACAGAACACTGCCGGCAACAATGATCTAACCCGCTTCCATTCTTTGTCCCTTAGAAATGAAACACCTTTCTCTAATGGTTCTGGGAAAATGTCAGGCACCTGGAAAATTTACAAAACACAATAAGGTATGTGACGAATGGTGATTTTTTTCTCAATCCTAAACAGAAGCAGACGATTTATTTTGTTTTTCTTCAGTTACAAAAGTTACTTACTTTACACCATTACCACCAGTAAAAAGTTTTAGCTTCTTTTTCAACTTCAAGATAAACACGTTAAAAATAATTATATGTAATTGCGTTCCGAAATCCCGAAAAAATATGCAATATGCCCTATATTAAATGTATTAAATGAAGTACTGTTTGCACATGCACCAAAAACAAAATAAGTTATTTCATGTGTATTTTTGTTAAATAGACACAGGCATACACGATTGAACATCAGTTATTGTTCACATAATGAGTATCGTTTGTGTTCCGTTGATGGCGGAAAATCTTTAATCGAAATCATTACTGATTTGAGAAGGTTATGTTGTAAAATGTAACTTCCTATTTTATTTCAAATGAAAAATTCAATGAAATTTTCATAACACGAGTAGTCTTATAGTTCCCGCCGTCGTCCTTATTACCGCGAAGTAGTTGACTTTTACTGCTAGTCGAAACAGCGAAATATCACGATTTTAAATATAACACCTTTCTTTAAAAAAATTTGTTGGCGGTAGATCATCTTCAAATGTGAACAGAGATTGAAAGAAAATAGGCTACTGTTTTACTAAAAGATTGAGTACTTACCCATCTGTTGTTGAATTTGTTGAACTGTTTCACTAATACTTCGTGTACCATGGTTCGGTCGTAAATGACAACATTCAAAAGAAATCCATTGTACCACCTGTTGAAATGACAGGGTTTAAATTTAAATACCTTGTACAACTTGTTAAAGTTAACAAGGTTACACGTAAACTTTATTGTAACACTTGTTAAAATTAACAGGGTTACACGTCAACTCTATTGTACAAATTGTTGAAATTAACAGGGTTACACGTAAACTCCATTGTACAAATTGTTAAAATTAACAGGGTTACACGTAAACTCTATTGTGCAACTTGTTGAAATTAACAGGGTTACACGTAAACTCTATTTCACCACAAAATTAACAGAGTTACACGTTATAAGATAACTATTTCATGCCACTTGCCAACGTTATATAAAATTTATTAACAATTTGTATGAAAAAAATAACTACAGCAGGAATTCCAATGTCTTTTTTGGACCTTGGTACAGACTTTTCTGATTTGTTTTCTTAAAAGTTGTTGTGTGTTTGATTAAAAAGTCCTATTAACAGTCAATGTCATGAAAGGACCGTAGTGTTTGTATCATTTGATAACAATTCATAAATGCTCCTTCGGTATACTTGAAATATAGTATGCTCCCTGAGCATGCGCAAGGAGAGTAATAAAAAGCAAGAGAACACCAGCAATAGCTTTGTTACATGTGTTTAATCACGACTGATTAGATTCGAATCAGAAGTCATCCCAAATGGGAATACAACATATATTGCGACGAGGATGGGATCCCTAGTTGCTTAAGGGACACATTTTGAAATGGCGGCGTCTGTCAATGCGGATATCGGGGGGATTCCCCAGTTTGAGTGTCATGATGAACCAACGTCAATCGGGGCAAGATGGAAAAAATGGCGTAGGGCATTTGAACTGTTCGTGACAGGTAAAGGGGTTACAGATCCTGAACAGAAGAAAGCGTTATCATTGCATTGCGAAGGAATGCAGATGCAAGACATATTTTGCACGTTCCCTAATGTAACTCCAGTGACAACACAAACTGTTTGTTCTGTGGCGTTGGATCAGCTAGACCAGTATTTCATCTCCCAAGTCAATGTTCCTGTTGGGAGACATTTATTCCGAAATATTTCACAGCAACCCTCAGAGACAATCGATCAGTTAATAACACGATTGCGTCAATAAGTGGAGTTCTGTGATTTTATCGATATCAGCGAGCAAATCCGGGATCAGGTGATAGAAAAATGTTTATCTCACAATCTAAGGAGGAAATTACTTGAAAAAGGGAGAAATCTGACTTTGGACCTATTACAGGCGGTAGCTAGAGCGATGGAAACTAGTGAAAAACAGGCCGTTAGTATTGAAGGTACTACACCGCGTGGTGAGCAGGTCAATCGAGTGCACCAAACTAGCAAGCGTCGGAGTGATCCTGATCGCCAAACCGAAAACCGGAAGCAATGTTATCGTTGTGGAATGCACACTTGCTGAAGTCTGACTTGTGTTCTGCGAAGGATAAAGAATGTTTCAAGTGTCACACGATAGGACATTTCTCAAAAATGTGCAAGACTAAACCCGAAGCGTACCAGGGAATACCAAAACACACAGGAAAGACACCAAGCAAACAAAAGGTACGTTTAGTTGAAACAAGTGATGATGACTATGCTTTTTCAATTGGTGACGATTGTAAACAATCCACAGTTCCAGTAAGCATTGGAGGGATACATGAAGTGACTATGATTATTGACTCTGGTTCCAGCTGTAACGTTATAAGTAAACAGCTATAGGAACATTTGAAAACCAAACATGTAGACTGTGTGTCGAGAAGATCTAAAAAGAAACTCTACGTGTACGGAAGTAAGAAATCCATGGACGTAATGGGATGTTTCGTGGCACAAGTCTCAGTGGGTAACAACGGTAGGTCTATAAGCGCAGAGTTCACTGTAGTGAAAGAGAAAGGTCAAGCCCTGCTGGGTTACAAGACGGTATCTGAACTGGGTGTGTTGAAAATTGGTGTTAATAATGTAAACACGGTACAACAATTAGGACCTGATGAACTTGTACAGAAATACAAATCGTGCTTCAGTGGCCTTGGGAAACTGAAATCTTTTCAACTAGACATTCCTATTGATGAGACAGTTAAACCAGTAGCACAGAATATGCGGAGGATACCGTTTGCACTCAGAGTTAAACTGGAAGCCAAACTTGAGAAACTTGAGAAACTTTATGTGATATAGAAAGCTGAAGGCCCCACTCCCTGGGTTTCTCCAGTCGTGGTTGTTTCGAAAGGTCAGTCTGATATTCGTCTGAGTGTTGATTGAGAAGAACAAATAAGGCGATCATCAGAGAACGACACCCACTACCTACAGTAGAAGAGGTACTGTATGATTTGAACCAAAGTAAAGTGTTCAGGTCGATTACTACATTTGTTACTCACCAAGGGCTTTATCGCTATAAGAGACTCATGTTTAGGATTTCTTGTGCACCTGAAATGTACCAACGTGTCATTCAGCAGGCTCTACATGGATGTGTTGGGGTACGCAATATATTTGATGATATTATTGTACATACTCCTACAGTTGAGGAACACGATGTAAGATTAGAGGATCTACTCCAGACAATTCAGGGAAAAGGTATGACCTTGAATAGAGACACATGTGTGTTCCGTATGACAGAGTTAATGTTTATGGGACATTTGTTATCAGTCAGAGGAATCGGTCCAGACGAGGAAAAGGTCCGAGCAGTGATTGAGACTAGACGGCCAAACAGCCCAGTTGAGGTAAGAAGTTTTCTCGGACTAGTGAACTATGTGGGAAGGTTTATCCCTGATTTGTCTACAGTGGCTGAACCACTTAGTAGGCTCACCAAGAAAAGTGAACCATTTGTATGGGAAAGCGCACAGGAAACTGCATTTAGAGAGATGAAAGCTAGATTAGCTACTACCAAGACCTTGGGGTACTTTGACCGCAAAGCCAAGACTATCTTAGTCACTGATGCCTGTCCTGTCGGATTGGGCGCTGTCCTTGTACAGGAAATAAATGGTGAGCATCGCGTTATATGCTACATCAGAAAAAGTTTGACCAACACAGAGCGTAGATATTCTCAGACGGAACGAGAAGCTATCGGAATAGTTTGGGCATGTGAGCGGCTACAAATGTACTTGTATGGTACATAATTTAAACTACACACTGACCATAAATCACTGGAATGCATTTATTCTGCTAAATCTGCTGTCAAGGCAAGTGCTCGTATACACTCTGCCATTACACTGTGAAGTACATACCTGGGTCCAAAAACATACCAGATAGTTTGTCGAGGCTGATTAGCGGCAAGTCCAAGGGAGACAACTCTGGTAATCTTGAGGACAGTTTCACAGCAGGTGATGATGATGAATATGTGAGATTTGTAGCCAAGACTGCAACACCTAGAGCTATGACTACTTTGTACTCGTGAAATAGAGGAAGCGTTTGCGGTAGATCCGGAATTGATCGATGTGAGGAAATGTTTACAGAACAATCAGTGACACAAGTTGGAGAACAAACCCTATCTACTTATCAAAGATGAGCTGTGTATTATAGGATTTTTATTCCAACCAGTCTGTCTAATAAGATACTAGAGATCGCGCATGAGGGACACCCAGGTGTAGTTTTATAAAGCGACTTCTCAGTACTAAGGTATGGTGGCCAGGAATAGACAAAGATGTGGAAAGATTTTGTAAAACATGTCATGAATGTCAAGTAGTTGGTATGCCTCAAGCACCTGAACCAATGAAACCAACAGAACTACCTACTGGCCTATGGTAACACGTATCAGCAGATCTCATGTCGCTCCCATCTGGAGATTACATATTTGTGGTTGTAGACTATTACAGTCGATATTATGAGGTCCGCACCATGAGGATGACAACTACGGAAAGGATCATCCGGAGCTTGAAACAAATATTCGTGATACATGGATTACCAGTCTCTATAACTACAGACAACGGACCACAATTTATCAGTGGATAGTTTGCTGATTACCTGGCAGAACAGGGGATTGAGCACAGAAGAGTCACACCCCGTTGGCTGCAAGCTAATGGGGAGGTGGAGAGGTAAATTCGGCCTCTAATAAAAAGAGTAAGGACAGCCCAGATAGAGAAAGGAGACTGGAGAGATGAGATAGACAAATATTTGATGTGTTACAGAACAACACCTCATTCTGTTACTGGTGTGAGTCCAGCAGAACTGTTATTCAAGCGCAAGTTGAGGACGCGTTTACCAGGAATTGAGGAGTATCAAGGAGAGGATATCGATGTTCGCGATCGCGATAGTGAACAAATAGGAAAAAGTAAAATACATGCGGACAGAACGCGAAATGCTAAAGTTAGAACTGAAGTTAACGCTGGAGACACTGTTCTTCTAAAGCAGGAGAGACAAAATAAACTAACTCCAACATTTGAGGAGGAACCATATAAAGTTGTTACCAGGTCAGGTAACATGGTAGTTGTCGGGAACGAGGATGTTGGTGAGTCTCAAGAGCAGCCCAATATTCATGGGGGATACAACGCGACAGAGATGCGCGCTCCAGTTGAGATCTAGAATCGCGCAACATTGCGCCAAGACTGTGAAATACCTGGCGATGATTGTGCAACACCTCGCGATGATCGTGCAACATCTCGCGAAGATCGTGCAGCACCCTATAAGCGCCCAGTGAGGTCTACAAGACTTCCGCCGAGGTTCAAAGACTTTGAAGTGACCATAACATGAACTTGGTTAAAAGTATATAATCTTACTCGATACGTTTACAAGTATATTAATATTGTGTTGCTAAAAGCAGTGTTATATTTTCAGTTTGTTTTCAAAGACTGTTTAAAAATAAGTTTTGAGGTTTTAGGTGTTCAAGGTTAATGGTTCATAACCAATATGAGAATTGTGAAGGGTAAAATTATTTTCTAGAAAGGAGGGATGTAGTGTTTGTATCATTTGATAACAATTCATAAATACTCCCTCGGTAAACTTGAAATATAGTATGCTCCCTGAGCATGCGCAAAGAGAGTAATAAAGCAAGTGGACACCAGCAATGGCTTTGTTACATGTGTTTAATCACGACTGATTAGATTCGAATCAGTAACCATCCCAAATGGGAATACAACAAGGACGGCTTTCCATTTATGTATGTAAATGGTGTATGAAGTGCATGGTGCGTTTTGGGGAGACTGCGGTATATTCTTGTGGTGATTTCTTGTATAGTCAAACTATTGTTTCTTATATGTGGAATACATTTTAACATAGATAATAACAACATACCCAACAACATGCCCATATTGCTTCAGCCATGTTTTCTCCGACTGAATCAAACCCTGCAGAGACAAACAGAAACCCGATTATATACAAGATAGAAAATAAAGAGAAAAATAATATCCTAAATTTAGTCGCCTTTTAAGGTCATCCAATAGAGGCAGCAGGTATTATTCTAACACCCTACCTGCAGTGCCAGCCCCGTCTTCATTATAAACAAATGTCCTTGTTGTTAGGGGATGTTATGCATCATCATCATTCATGATGAGCCAATGACAAAATGGCGTATGGATTAAAAGTATATAATGGTCTCATACACTTGATACAGTTTTATATGATCCGAACACAAGAGAAGTTCCCGCACTGCTGGATTCCGTTAACTCTTCCAGTAATCATATTCATTTTTGATGTGTCTAGATTTTTAGCTTTCTGGGGTATTTAGGCTCCGATTATCGCGGGTCTGTTGTATAATTACTCGAATTACTTTTTGACATCTTATTCAGTTTATTAGCTTTTTAGTTTTATTTTTGTTTTTGTAAGAAAAAAATCCATACACACAATTCATGGTTTTCCTTAGTTTATACTTTCCATATAAAAACTCCCCACTTATAATCAATGGTTATATCTCAGAATTATAGCAATTTTTCTAGTTAGTATCACACGTTTTTAAATTCAATTTTTTAAATTATATACATGCGCAAAGGAAAACATAATTTGATTTGTTCAAAGTCCTGTCTGAATACGGCAGCTTTCTGTCGTAGTTCAAGCGGGGTAACTCCTGCTTACTTAGAGTAAAATCTAAGAAGGCCATCTATCGTTTTGTTCATTATCGCTAGGCGGTACCGTATTGTTCAAATAAACAAAATGTCTAACACTTTTGTATGAGATAAAGTTTCCTACTTTTATATTCTGTTTAATCAGCTTTTATGCGGAAAGATTCTTCCACTGTTATCCGATTACATAACTTTATATAATTTCAAAGAATGACTAAGGGAAGTAACCCTTGCTTACCTGGATAAAAAAACTTACAATGTTAGATACCTCTTTGTATTCAGACCATGACTAACTCTCGATGGGCGGATTGCCAATGATATGGTTGACACCCATACTGATGATCTCTTGGTCTAATCTTCCCAGGCAAAGCACCACCTAGCCGAGTGTTCATCCGCGGAGTAATCTTACGCGTAAACTTTTAAAATCAAATATTCCGTAATTTTCATACTCTCTATTTAAGAAAATGTTTTAATTTTTATTCATTTTTTATCTTTTTGAGAATTAAAATACTAACAATGCACTGGTTTTAATTGAAAATGCCAAATAAATGTACATAATGAATTTTGGTAGTACTGGTAAAATCATGATATTTATGTATACAGTGTCAGTACACATGGTCAATACACGAAGCCAAGCTGTGGTCTACTATTTCATTTCACATTTTTTCAGCGATATTAGTATTTTTTATATATGAAAGATTTTCAAAGCTAAATTCATCAAAGCTTTCAATAGATTCGCCCAGTTATTGTACATATTCCTTGAAACAAAAATATATTGAACTCGATCGTTGTAGTCTAATGACGTAACAAAATATTATTATCCGTTCAAGCAACCTTTTTTATGTTCAAATTTCAAAATAAGAAGTTACGCTGAACAATATTTATTTTCTTACGGAAATGTGTACCTATTATATGCACAGAGTTCACCAAAGTCTATTTGTCTATGATTTCACTTGACAGCATGACACCGTTCGAACATCTGTTTTATGTTTCTCTCTATCGTTTGCAAAAAAAATAATATTGCGTTATTATTAAGTCTTATTTGAATGTTAATGTGAACAATAATTAAAGACGTATATCGTGATTCAAACCAATGTTATTTTAATGAGAGACTAATTATTAATAGTAATGATATGATTTGTGTATGAGATGTTGGGTAAATATTATGATAGTATTTATTAAAACTAAATTTTCGATATATCTTCAGAACCAAAAGGCAAGTGTAAATCAAACTTCTTGTTTATATCTTTTGCCACTTAAGTTCTGTCTGCTTTAAGAACAAATGTTGAACTATACCGCCCATGTCATCATGTGAGTTGCACGTGTAAAACAACGTGACCGTATGGTTTCGTAATGTATAATTATAACTAATTTCAATGGATGTTTTGCTTTAGTCAGAAGATGGGTTATACAACAATGACATGCGTATAAACATCCGTCTGTCGACAGGTTCTTAGCAAACAAAACCATAACTCAAAAGACTAGTATTTAGTATCAGCATGAAACCTTTATACAATAGAGCCATTTTTAATTATGTGACAATACACATTTTATATGAATAAACTTTCAGTCCTTAATCTGTTTAAAATCAAATTATAAATAGAAGAATTATAAGAAGTATTTGGGATACGACTATTTCTGTTGAAATGATCATACAACGACCACCCGTGGATCTGTTCATTCATTCCAACAGTCATGTACTTCTTAAAATAATTTACACATTCAGTCATTTAAATATTCATTCATTCATTGAAACATTGATGCACTACTTATATTTAATTTCCACATTCATTTATTCAAACATCCAAACCATACTTCAATTATTTAACATATGCAGTAAGTATTCATTCATTCTTTAAATATTTTATTATGCATATAGTCATCTGTTATATTGATTCATTCATTTACAATATGTCTACTAAACCATTTATCTATACATTTATTTGTCCATCTGTCTATCTATCCATGTCTTTATGGAACCATTTATTAATTCATTCATTCATACATTTATTCAAACTATTCATCATTCCATTCAATCAATTAAATAATTGAATTAATGCAATATAGTTAATTTATCAATTTTATACATTCCATTCATTTATTTCAATATCATGCAATCATTACGAAATACGAATTTATTCATTTATTTCTGTCATTCGGCTGTTCATTGATTCTTTCATTCATTCATCCATCCATCTATTCATTCATTCATTCATTTATTCATTTATTCATTTATATGTCAATCAGTTCTTTGAATTATTCATACATACATTCATTAATTCATTTATAAATTAATCAATTCATTCATTCATTCATTCATTTACACATTCATTTATTCATATCCATCCATTCATTCATTCATATTCATCCATTCATTCATATTCATTCATTCATCCATTTATATTCATTCATTGATTTATTCACATTTATTCATATTCATTCATTCAAATTCATTCATTGATTCATTTATGTTCTTTCATTTATTCATTCATTTATATTCATCCATTCTTTCTAAATTGATAAATTCATTTATCAACCCATGATATTAGTTAATTATATTTATCCGTTATTAACTCATTAATCTATCTATTTGTGTAAACTGTGACAGTCATCTTACTTTCTGTATAATTTTGTGGATGCTCCCGATTATTGGTAGAGTCTGTACCATTGGTATCCCGCCTTTCTCCAGTAGACGCATCTTTCTTGTGTGATACCTTAAAGAAACAAATTCAGAAAACAAATCCAAAATAACTCCCATTTTATGCAATAAACATTTCAATAGCAATGTTTCGCAGAAGGGCTCTCACAGACTTACACATATTTAATTGATTTACTTTAACACCATCTGACATCACTCATTCTCTGTATCAAAAGTCATCTATCTGCATAACTCATCTATCAATTTTGGCAATACAGGAAACATTAGCTTGTTAATAAATTGACTGATCGGATGACCAGTTCTCGCAGAATACCAATTCTCGCCATCGCATGTGCATCTGTATGATCTATCACGAATTTTCAGATATTTTGGCTGGAAATCCGGATGAAACTATCTTCTATCAAAAGATGACTTTATTGAAGCAAGATTGCGTGAAAATCACATAAATAAACATGCGATGGCGTGAATTTGTCGCCTGCCATTACGTTTATTCTAATCTATAACCCATGACCGGACCGTGGAGATGTTATCGCCATGGTCAAAAATATAACAATGTAATAAATGACGTACGTCATACTAACCGCGAACAAATTCTATAAAGTACAAATTCATATAGTTCACTTTTCGCTGTTCGAAGTACATCTATACAGTAAAAGTGTTATTTTATACTGATTATGGTTTTGAAAACATTGTTAAAAGCTAAAGATATACTCTGTGCTACACTATATATTTACAACTTTGCACAACCTCAGAAAAATTAATACAAAAATATCAAATATTTTCGAAAATGGAAACTAAACTGGAACACTGCTTAACGTATATTTCGCGTAAAGAAAAAAAAACAGAAATCAATCGAAAAAGGTTACCACAAAAGGGACCAATTTATTATAAAAAGGTTAAACGCATACCAAAGTAAAACGATTAAAAAATATTTTGTAAATGGACACTCTGTACTGATATAATCATAAATCATAATTTTGGAATATGTATAAATAATATTCCAATATGTGGCTTCGGAGAGAACGCCATTATAAAATTAAATGATGTCTGAAAAGAATCGTCAAGCAGTTATTCGTATTTTAATTATTGTTTTCAAATTAAGGTCCATTACTTTACCAAACCATAAGATGAAGTTACATCACCAAACAAATGTAAAATTTTCTGAGCAATCTGTGTTACCAATAAATATTCTTTCAGCTGGTGTTTCCGACGATGTCAGTCAATATAAGATAATACGACTGAAGGCAAGACCTTAAAGGGCGCAGCCAGATATTTCAGTAACCACAAATTATGCAATGTTACAAAAAATCGCAATTTATAGAAATAACGGATCAGAATTTTCTGTTTATTTTTTATTCATATAGTCACACTCTGATGATATTGGAAGCTGGTCCAAATTACTTGAGATCATAAGAGCGCTGGTCCAAATTACTTGAGATCATAAGAGCGTTTGGACAGCTTGATTTTATAATGAGCTACTTCAAAGCATCGCATTCAGGCGGATGCATAGGGTAAAAAATGGCGGCTGCAAACTGAAGTTTTCAGTGTGTAGGATTGAATTTTGATTTTTTTTGCTGATATTTTCATGTATGTGTTTCCTTAGAAGTGTTTCGCCTTTCGTACCAAAAATAAAGACACGAAGAGCTGCGCCTTTATGACGTTTTAGAACTATACAATAATCATCGATTACAATATGTATAATATGAACCTATAGAGGCCCACTGCCTTTCCGATGAAAATTTAAAGCTACTTAAAAACGCTGACATAACACTACAAAAACACTATACAAATACAGGATTTCTTACGTAATCTATATTAACAGCGCAAATTATTTTCACTTCTTTACCGTCTTGTACCGTCTTAGTCCACTGCCACGCAGTAGTTAGTACAACGGAGGAAAACATTAGTCGATCTGCGCTATGGAAATTAACATCGTTTTAGATTCCTTATATCAAGAGCCGTTTCGGAAAGGTAGTGGACCTTTAAATCATGTGACTGTACACTTACCATATATAAAGTAGTCCAGTAGCAGTGGCCAATACTAAAGTCAGGTTATCCATAGCCTGATGACGTCACGTCACCTATGTATAACACAAAACAGCTTGGGTCATTTAAGGAAGGCCTCACTTTTGAGCTATGTGTTGTGGTGTGCGAGTCGTATATTAGAGTTGTGTTTTGTAAAACAGAAGTATAATATTGCAATGTTTATTTGAATTGAAAAAAAATATTGTTATCATAAAATTATGAATCAAAATTAATTGTATAAAGAAAATATTACAGAAGAAAATATGTAAAGAATTACAAAAATGAAATGTTGAATACTTGAAAAATTAAAACGAGTTTATCTCATAATCATCTTAACATATAAATAAACAAAAAAAGTATACAGTATACATAATATTTGAATATTTGACAAAACGTCAATTTCCACTGAACACATTTTATTAATCTGTAGATTCCGTGTTCGACTTCCGCTCGTTGAAGGTTTATTGATTCTATCCTTTATCGTGGCCGGAGAGAGCGGAGTGTATCGTAGTTATTAACGTTATGTAATATTGAAAAACATTATAATGAAAAATAAATATTTTAAGATGTTCAACCGCCGACAGAGGAGATCATATATCTGATGTACTGATCTTATCTATAGTACATCATCTGTATTCATTATTTGAGAAAATTATAACGAAAAATAAAATGTATTGGGAAAAATGAATAAAAAGGTTGTTCAAAACGTCAATATGTCGAGTAGTTAATGGCCGGAGAGAGCGCAGTGTGTCATATTTATCAACATTATTTATTATTGAAAAATATTTTAACGAAACACAAAATATTTTTTTCAGATGCTCCACCGCCGACAGAGTGGAAACGATACTCAACATTTGAACGATAAGTGATATGTAATCGCTTATTTTGTGCCTCATTAACACCAAAACAAAAATAGAATAATTTCTTTTGCTTTTGGTGCAAGCGCAAAAAGTACTTAATTACATCTAGGGCATAGTGCTATGGATTTTTTTTTCGGGACGCAATTCATTATTTTTAATATTTCTATATCAAAGTAAAATAAGAAGCTCAAATTTTTCAGTTGTATTAATGGTGTATAGTAAGTAACCTTTATAACTGAAGAAAAATACTAATTCGCCTGTGTGGTATCATAAAATTTGTTTTATACACAGACGTCTCAGTGTAAAATGTTCACAGTCATGGTATACTGAGGCTACTGTTATTGACCCTATTACATAAATGAAGGTCGATGGTCGGATAATGCTTCACAATCAGTGTATCATCTGTATCCATTACTTGAGAACATTAAAACGAATTCTGAAATTTATTGGAAAAAATATAAATAAAAAAGTAGTTGTATTTCTTATTGATTAAGAACGACAACCGTTGCATCTTATCACAAATGAAAATAATGTAAACATGTTATTTACTTGATATGCTTTGTTGTGACACCGACGTCCAGTACAAAAAGTTCACAGTTACAGTATACATGTACTGAGACCCCCACTTCCATTGACCCTTTAATTTCAAGAAGGTCGACGGCCGGAGAAAAGTAGATGTAAAATATTTTTTTAATTTTATTTTTTATTTAACAAAACTTTAGCGAAAAAAATGAAAAAACCCAGTATTTTTTATTAATCAAGAACGACAACTGTTGCGCAATTAAAAGGAAAGTGTACACTTAATTTACTCAACGTGCTTTATTACTAGTCTGGACATCGACGTCCAGTGCAAAAAGTTAACAAGTACGTTATAGCCCAGTACATTGACCCTTTTATGAACAGGTCGATGGCCGGATACAGGTTAGTGTATCTAATTCGGTAACATTTTAAACTCCATGTCAAACCAGAAACATATATTAGAGAGATTGGCAACTTCGCCACTTTTACGACCGACAGATATACCTCTGTATGTGCCTAGGTTTTTTAGATGTAGTCTTACAGTGTTAAATACATGATAATAGCTTTGACATATTACAAAACTTCAGTAATTTTCAGATGTTTTGAATACGATTTTAGAAAGAAAAAAGATTAACTCAATACTAATAAACCAAAAAGCACTGTCGGTTATGAATGTATGATTTTAGAAAAAAAAACCCAGGTGAAATTGGTCATTTTCATGCTTCCAAAAATCATATTAAATCATATTAATCGGGACAATTTGTCATTTCAAACCATGATATAATGTTTAAGCTATGTATTGATGCAGAAATATCATATTTAAAAGAAAACACTTAAAAGAAGTTAGCCAAGATGAAATGCCTAAAAACCAGAGGTCCCTGTGCCTGTCAACAAAGACAAAGAAGGAGTTTCTAATATTTAAGTGTATATGTTTCTGTGTAAATATTGAGTAATAAAGTATTCTTTACTTTTGCCTATATGTTGATATTCAATGTTTTATAAAAATGTATTTTTCCTTACGGACGAAAAAAAAATGTCTGCATTCATACACTTATATGGAGGTTTTTAATTACAAGCATTTGTCACGTCAAAAATATACATATAAGTAGCTATAGGTGTCATTTTAAAATCTTAACACACCTGGTAATCTAGGATAATCGTCATCAAAAATAGAAAATAACGTACACATTTTGTTAACCTGTTTTTGACACCGACGTCCAGTACAGAAAGGTCACAGCCATGTTATGACGAGGCTACTGCTGATGACCCTATTGAAGCCGGGGGTCATCGGCCGGAGAAAGTTGGTTGTACGATGGTTTTTTTTTCAATTACTTTTATTATTATTATTTTTTGAACAAAAATATAGCCAAAATAAAATAAATGTATATTGAAGTACATTGTATGTACTACAGTATAACAAGTTCACAGCCATGGTTCACACGTAGCAAGACCACCGTCATTGACCATATTATTAACTACATGTAAGGTCGATGGCCGGAGAAACTGGTTGCATAGATAGTTTGTAACTTCACTATTGAACACTATGATAAGGAAAATTAAAATATATTTAAAAAAAAAGGTTTTTGTTATTAATGAAGAACGACAACCGTTTCACCTGATTATATTTAAAAGTAACGTGTATATTTTATTTACTCGACATGCTTTTATGATTTGTTTGAACACCGTGTCTAGTGCAAAAAGTTCACAGCCACTGCCGTTGACCCTATTATAGCCGGGGGTCGACGGTCAGATTATACAAAGTTTAACACTTCGAGTTTGAAAAGGATATCTTTACGTACGCTCTGGATATCTGAGACAGTTTATTTTTTTATTTATTTTTTTTTGACATACATCACTGGGTGTTTTAAGTTCATCCCTTTGAACCATTATTGTGACCAGCCGGTTACATTTATAATTCTGGATGGTTTACGAAACCGACCGACTAATTATGGATATATAACATAAAGGCTTAATTTACTATCATCGCAAATGGTTCACAGTTTAGAAAGTGTAAATTAAGGTTTTATGAAGATTCTAAAAGATGGCCCACCGCCGACAAATGGTGTTTTTTCTGTATCAAAAACAGGAGCTGACAAAAACGCTTTTTCCAGTTACAAAAGTTGTTTTTTACTTTACACCATTACCACCATTGAAAATTTTGAGCATCTAATATACAAAATATAAAAAATATATCAAAAATAATTTATTGCGTCCCGAAAAATAATCCATGGTACTATCCCATATATGGAAATCAGTACTGAGTGTGCATGCACCAAAAGCAAAATAAATTATTTCAAATGTCTGTGCTAATTTGACACATATAAACACGATTATACAACAGTTATTGTTCAAATGATGGGTATTGTCTATGCTCTATCGGCCGTGGAGCATACATGTATTTCGATAATCTGTATTCAGAAAATCATCTTCCTAAATACATTATATTCGATTTTGTAAATGATTCTGTGTCCTTATTAAATTATCTGTTCAAATTAAATTATATTATGTCATTAACAAATGCAATTTATTTTCAGTCTTGCTTGAACAGAAGGTAAATATGTCTTTAAAGTTAGGGTTAAGAAATATATGCCTAAATGTGTTATGTTCAACAACAAAACAGAATATGCAAATGCAGTTTGAGAATCTTTAAAACCCGCATTAATTATATGTTTACAATAACATACCATGTTACAAAACAGCATATATGTGATATCATGTAATCTAGAATGTCAAGGTCATAGACAGAAATTGTTACGAACACGTGTATGGTTATTTTTTATGAACCACCTAATCTATCTGAATGCGTGTATACTGCAACTTCCTATTGAATTGCAGCATTGTTTCATCATATTTTGAAACGGGAGTTTAATAGCATGTGTTATTAGGTGGTCTGCTGTTTGTGAATGTAAAATTTATTTCAAACTCTAGGTTCATGTAAACAAACACGAGTATACTCAAAGGTAGGATTCTGATACTTACAGAGCTTTAAGAAGCCTACATATACAATACATGATTTTATATAATGGTCATTCATATGCGGTTGCCTATTCCTATTATAATATATAGAATTTTAGAATTAAAACCAGTACGTCTGTCATACCAATAGATAATATGACTGACCACATTGAATTTCAAACAATTAACGTGTTTGCAACGTCACAAAAGACGTTTCACTCATTCGTCTATTTTTCGTCAGTAATTCAGTGGTGTGTGATATTATTGTCAAGATTCACTTTGCTTTAAACTTGGACATAGTTTCCTCATCTATATGGGGGTAATTTTAAGTGAAATTTTAAAATGTATGGATTTAAATAATTATACACTGGAACCTGGGTATATTGAAGACCTCAGGAAAAGGAAAATATCTTCAAATTATCCAGATTTCAATCTAACCAAGAATTAAGACAATGGATATGTGTGAACAGGTATCATTGTTCATTTCACATTAACCTGTATTTTAATATAACCGATTTCAATTTAAAAGTACTCCAGCGTTGACAAATAGTATGTTTTCACATTAAAAAAAACAAGAGCAGAAAAAATCTTAATTTAAGCGAATCACTCAAAGATACTCCACCGCTGACAATTCGATATTTGATTACATTAACGTCCTATTAACCGCCAGTGTCATATAAGGACGGCCTCCCATGTATGCGGTGTGTTGCTTGTATGAAGTGCGGGTGTGTGTTTTGAGAGACTGCGGTATATTGGTGTTGTGTCTTGTATGATGGAAATTGTTGTTTACGTACTAAATTAACATAAACACTAATTTTATAGATATTGATGCAAGAATCAGCAACATACTACAAAAATAGTGAGTGCTAAGCTATAGTATCTCATACGTTAATCGACTAATATGTTATCATAAAAATAACGTGTCTGTAATATCATATCCAATATATTATTATTAATTGTGATCGTAAACATAACATGTTTGTTTGATAAACGACGTTTCACTTTCTGGAACACCCAATCCAGTTATCCGTGAAACTATTTTACATTTACAGATACAATCCTAAATATTAATTTATATAAGTCTTCCCTATTAAATCCGTTTGTTTTAGAAAATAATTGCATTTTTTATTAATTGTTTTATCATTGTTTTCTGTAAAAATAAACGAATCATTATATTTACATGCAAAAAAAATGTACTGAATGAACGTTAGAGGATTCCAACAATGTTTGAGAAAATCAGTTCAAAATCATACGAAAATGTAAAAAAAAAATTATAAAATCTTATAAAGACTATGTTTAGGATTTCATATGATATCTTAACTATCTTAAACAGGCATCGAATTGAACCGATATAATTAAGATTGTTAAATGGCTTTCAATATCCATAAAATA
This sequence comes from Argopecten irradians, assembly GCF_041381155.1. Lineage (NCBI taxonomy): Eukaryota > Metazoa > Mollusca > Bivalvia > Pectinida > Pectinidae > Argopecten > Argopecten irradians. The sequence continues at coordinate 8,726,408 of NC_091149.1, read as the reverse complement.
TGAAAAACTAATTTATCAATAACTGATTCCACTTTGGATTCACTGTCAACTAACAATGCTATCATATAGTGGGGAACAATTCCCAAAACATTCGATACATCTGTATGTCGTACTACTAAAGCTGACTGAACTTTACTTAAATGTCAATGTCTAAATTAAATGTCTAGTACACATGAAAGATTTTAGTCTACTTTCGCAATGACAATAGATAAAAGTGTTAACACTTCAATAGATTGAAGAATCCCGGCCATATTATGAACCGTAATGATTCACGGTGTTTAGATCTTTTTTTTTTTCAGTTACGATAGGCCTATGGCCCGGATTACCAGTAGTAACTTTAGAATTTAACAATGTTAATTTCTGTCGTAAGAAACCAATTAATTAACATCAACGATCCACTCTTTACATATATGATACAGCAAAATTTGTCTGGTTTAATTCTTTATATCTATCTATGTCCCTATATGGTCAATCGGAGAGAAGTTGCGTTCAAAATAGTGTAATCGCTACAATGAATATGTCTGTATCTAATTGCATTCCTACCCCCTTTAACGCAATCGTTATATTATCTTATAAATACTACGCTATTAATAAGAGTGATTTAGATATGTGGTTCTAATTACATTAAAATACATAACCATTCTTGTCCCATCTAGAACGTCATAACTGTTTGTTTGTTAGTTTAATTGAATGAACATCAGGACCGCCTCCCATACATGGGTGTATGAAGTACGAGGCGTGCATTTTGGGAGACTGCCGTATGTTCCTGCTGTGTCTTCTTGTATTGTGGAACTGTTGCCCTTTTTATAGTGCTATATCACTGAAGCATGCCGACACCATGCAACACACCCCACCTTGTCACAATATACTGACAACGGGCGAACCAGTCGCTCCAATCAACTAATGCTGAGCGCTAAGCAGGATCAGAAACTACCACTTTTATAGACTTTGGTGTGTCTCGGCTAGGAGCCCTCAACAAAAGGCCAAAATTGTGGTGTCAAGAGAGACGTTAGTAAGAAAAAGTAAGTCAGAAAGAAAGAAGTATAAGATGCTAACTTGATCAGGCAGTAGATACAATTTTTGCGCTATACCTGCAGGCAAAGAAAGTCATAACAAATCGTGTCTGTATACTCGTTTTGTATATCACACAGTTATATGCCCTCTTGGGTATATTTTATATGTTTGCTAGCTTCACATCAAACTTTTAAGAGCAACCGACGTGAGTTTTGCTCACAAAATAATGACGTCACGATGGATACTCTAATGTAAGGCATTGTTACGAAACGGACTATAACGCTTATCTGAAGCAGACTATACTATTTGTAAGCATGTACCCATGTATTGATGACGTAGGGACCGCATGGTTCTCTTCTGATTACACACGTAATGGCGATATACGCGGTGTTCAGTGTTGTATGTTAACTGGTCCACTAATGCCACATGACATAACAAATACCTACTCGGAATATGAGAAGACCGGTTACACTGGACGACCCAATCATACATATAACGGCAATAACACTAAGGCTACTACAGTACCACTGTAATTAGAATATTTTTCATTGTACTGATAATATCCATATAAAAATCAGAATATTCGAAATGGTCTATCTGTTGTTCGATAGAAGGTGTTCACAAATAAATGAAAATGCACATGCCACACGGTCGGTGAACATCGATCGGTAATTACTGTTTGTTTTATAGGTTCATTTTTGTCAATAAAATCAAATCACAACATTGGAAACGAGAGATCCCACCAAAGAATGATCTATGTCTGACAAACGAAAGAGGGATCTTTTCTCTGCTTTTCAAACTCTCACTACATATTACTACATATGAAATTTGTGAAAGATCCTTTGAGTACTTTCTGAGATACATAACAGTAACAAAGTTCAATTATCAAAATCCATGATGGCTACCTGTCGGCCATTTTTTAGACGATCAGTCCGAAAATGCAATATGCACAACTAAGTCCTAGTGGAACTTACATATCAAATATGAGACATATCACTTCAGTACTTTCTGAGAAATAGTGGTAACTAGCTTCAACTATCCAAATCCAAGATGGCAGCTTGTCGGCCATCTTGTTCATCGACCGATACCAAAATGCAATATGCATAACCAGGGACCTAAGGGAACCTGCACATGAAATTAGAGACAACTCCATTCAGTACTTTTTGAGAAATAGCGGTAACAAACTTCAATTGTCAAAATCAAAGATGGCGGCCTGTCGGCCATAATGTTGATCGATGAGTACCAAAATGCAATATGCACAACTAGGGCCCTAGGGAAACCTACATGTGACATTTGAGAAGAATCCTTTTAGATTCAGATTGGTCTGAAACTGCGATATGCACAACTAGACTGCTAGGGAAACCTGCACATGCAATTTGACACAGATCCCTTCAGTACTTTCTGAGAAATAGCGGTAACAAACTTTAATTGTCAAAATCCATTATGCCGTCCTGTCGGCCATCTTTTCATCGATCGGTACCAAAATTCAATATGCATAACAAGAATACTAGGAAAACCTACATGTGAAATTTGAGAAGAATCCCTTCAGCACTTTCTGAGAAGTAGGGGTAACAAACTTTAACTATCAAAATCCAAAATGGCGGCCTGTCGGCTATCTTGTTGACCGGTTGGTCTCAAAATGCTGCACATGCAATTTGACACAGATCCCTTCAGTACTTTTTTGAAAAATAACAGTAACAAACTTCAATTGTCAAAATTCACAAGATAGCGGCTCTGTCGGCAATCTTGTTGACCTATTGGTCCCAAAATGCAATATGCACAACTAAACCCCTAGGGGAACCTATATGTGAAATTTGAGAAAAATCCCTTCATTACTTTCTAAGAAATAGGGGTAACGAACTTTAACTATCAAAATTAATGAGAGCGGCTCTGTCGTCCATATTGTTGACTGATTGGTCTCAAAATACAATATGAACAACTAGACCCCTAGAGAAACCTACATGTGAAATTTGAGAAAGATCCCTTCAGTACTTTCTGAGAAATAGCGGTAACAAGAATTGTTAACGGAGGGAAGGAAGGACGGACGGAAGGACGGACACGACCACGGACGAAAAGCGATTTGAATAGCCCACCATCTGATGATGGTGGGCTAAAAATAAACTAAAACTAAAATTAATTTCTTTTTCCTCGTGGCCATCTAACGTACGTTCCTACTTATTATAATTACTAAAACTGTTCTATGGCATGTACTTCGTAATGGAGGCGTGCACGTGGCTAACACTGTCGCCTCACTGCCGGTTGACATTTGACCTTTTACGCTTCAGAACATATTAAAATAAGCAAAGGCGAAGTCAGAAACACGTGTTTGTTACAATTCTGTTAGGTGGCCTTGACATTTAAGATAACAAGATAGAAAACGTGATGCTCTGTAACAAAGTAAGGCGTTATCGACCGTCTTTCTACGAGTTGTGTGTGGCTGTTAAGGTTCAACCAACCCAATCTCTACATGTCTTTCAAAGGCCGTTCAAACATTATCGTTTTACGCCAAGGTTCCATTTTCCTACGAATTACATAAACTTTCGATCACGTCTGTATTTTTGTGTGTGCACATACAGTTAATGCACGAAGGAGTGATCAGTTCGTGTTGTCAATGTGAAAGTAGACTAAGTTACAAAAACAATTTTCAATGTGTAGTAAAGTTGAATGAATGACCATTACAGCTTGTGTTGTCAATATAAAAGTAGACTAAGTTACAAAAAAGAATTTTCTATATGTAGTGAAGTTGAGTGAATGATCATTTCAGCTTATGTTGACAATATGAAAGTAGACTGAGTTACAAAAACAATTTTCTATATGTAGTGAAGTTGAGTGAATGATCATTTCAGCTTATGTTGACAATATGAAAGTAGACTGAGTTACAAAAACCAATCTTCCGTGTGTAATAGATCTGTAAGTTTGGGCAGTTTTTTATACGAAATACTATACTTTTCTTTCATTGTATGGTAGAAATATCAGGTGATAAGTAAGGTATTGAGAAATTCGTTAAGTCGAATTGTGTTAGTATTGTTTAATGGATCTATATATTCATAAATGTATACATGATAATGATATGAACAAAATACACACAAAGTTATATGTGTCCTATATATTACCTAATATTGAGATATTATATATTACCTAATATTGAGATATTACAAGTACAAATAAGAGTTTGAAAGGATTTTATTTGTTCTTTTTGTGTCTTGGCTAAGGGTCAGATCGCCTCGAAAATTCGAAATTATTTTGTCCCCCTTGTTTCATTACTTCTTTGACCCATACTTACTACTTCAAGTAATTTGTATCCTATATACGTATGTTTACAAGGATCCACTCAACACATTGTCTGGTGATTTTCTTTACCAACCAATCAGCATCTGTTATGTGGTTTATGAATAATTCATAGACTTGACACGGCGAGTACAAAATTAGGTCAAAGTATAACCGTGTAAAATCTGTCCAGAAACCGTAACATGCTTCAAGCACGGAAGTTAAAATGGAGGTTTAAACGCTACTGAATGGATAAGTTACAGTGCCATTGACCTTTGGCAGGGTCAATGACAGTGGTCTATAACGTGTTTGTGAACTTTTTGCACTGGACTTCGGTGTCCAAAACAAGTTATAAAATCCCGTTGAGTAAGTAAGATGTATACGTTATTTTTATTTGTGATAAGGTTCAACGGTTGACGTTCTTCATCAACATAATTTTTTCCCATAGATGTTTTATTTTTCGTTATATTTTGTTGAATGATAAATAAAAGATTATTTGACAATATTGTAAACTGGAAAAATAGAATCGACTGAGGCTGGTAAAATCACAGGTTCCTTATCGATGTATAATATTTTACTGCATGAAACAGTATTTATTTACCATGTTTGAATCAAAGGTTACCTTTGAAACATGAACACATTATAATCAACTCAAAGGGGAATATCTAAGTTTGTAATTATAAATACTTATTTTAGTCAGTCTACCTAAGGGAATATTTCGAAAAAGACAGCAGAAATAAGAAGAGGTTTTCAAAGTCAATATTACTTGATGTTGTTCGCTTCTAATATGTCGGTCAGAGGTCATAATTCAGTACGCAGGTGATTTTTTACTATATACTCTTAAACATTTTACATTCCATGCCCAGAAATCAATTGCAAAAACAACGTAAAAATCCTTCTTTGTCTATATAGTAAAATGGTGTCAAAATTACATGTCTACTACTAAAATCGATTTCTCAATAAATATGGCACATAAAATAATATACGATTTAATAAAATAGAGTACGCAAAAAATGTTAGGCAGTACATAAAATCGTGTTACTATTGAAAGCAATATGACTTTAGGAAAACAATTAAAAAATATAAAATTACTAATAATTTAAAGGAAAATTTTACTTGCGTACAGTAGTATGGCCACTGACTGTTTATTATTTTCAATTTCCTTTTTTTCATAAAACTTAAATACCGAAATAACCAAATACTTAACATTTTTGGGATATGATTAACAGAGCAATATGGGCTTTTCTCATAAAACATTAGACACCCAAGCATTGAAAAATATGAACTAATATCACAATAGACTTAAATACATATCAAATGGGCAGAAATATCTGTTAAAGCAATATTTCAAAACAGCTTGAGTAACTAGGAATGTTTTAACTTTAAACTCCTTATATTAATTAATGATTTAAATATGACGACAGTTATATACATTGCGTAAATTATTTATCATTATTAAAATTATGTATGACATTTTGTTCGACTGTAGCACCTTTACATTTGTATTTATTATGTTAAACGTTCTGTGTGTTATTGGTTGTGAAATAAAGCATCAAAGATGAATAATTATTTTTTCTTTGTTTTCATACCAAATCTGGCTTTCTGATTGGCCAATTTTTTTTTGCATACCACTATGAAAAAAAATCAAGAATGGCGCGAAACCCCAACGTTATCGAGACGTCACAATAGAGACATTGGCGTTGCGTATTGATTCGGAAAAAAAAGAATCACTTGAAAAACCACTATAATGTTCCATTTAAACATACTTCATTTTATCAAATAGAGTATAAAATTAATTATAAGTATTGATGTCACTATTTTTTAATTTTATCGGGGTATGCAAAAAATTGTTTGCAAACTTTTGTGAGAATAGTTTGCAAACATTTTTTTCATACCCCGATAAAATAAAAAATAGTGACATCAATGCTTAATTAAAATTATTAAAAACACACATATACAAATGTCTGTGGTATGATACTTATACAATATATCAATTTTTATAAACGAATATATTATAAGCTTTCACTTCCTAGAGTTTTTGTTATTGACATAATAAAACATTAGAAATTAAAAATATGTTCAAGAGAAATTCTGTCGGAGTAGTATTCGTAGCCTAGAGTCAAAAAACGAAGCCAGCAGAAGCAACATTAGTGGGTATGATATTAACTTAATGAAATAGAGTCATTGATAATATTCAACTGTTGATATGGTTGGGTTTTTTTTTCTCTGTGAGATTGAAGAGTATGTACTTTAATGAGTCCAGACCTAATACAACGCAAAAAATCAACCAGGTTGTATGCCGGTGTCGGTTAAAAATCCGTTACGGTTCACGATATGGCCGTGACCCTTCAGTCTCTTGGAGTGTTAACACCGATCAATAAATACACAATTAAATGATCAATTAAACTTGTATTATCATTGTGAAAGTAGACTAAGCTACAAAAACTATTCCGTGTGTAATGGAGCTGTAATGCCATTTAAACTGTTTCATTCATCTGTATTCGTAATTATGAAATATCAAATGTTTGGTTTTTGATTTCCATCATTGTACATCATTATCAGTCAATAGTGAAAGAAGCCATAATACATGATAGTCCCCGTAAATGCATACTAGTTCAAGGATGATTGAACTGGATGTTTCAGAGAGTATAACATCGTATAGGAATATCAACTAAACATTGCAACTTTGATAATCAAACTAGGTTACAAACCTCGTTTTCACGACCAATTCGGTTGTATTTTGTTTGTTTTAGACACGGGTTTTCCCCGAAACATATATCAAACAATTAATACCATATGAGTATTTAATAACTTAATGTTCAGGTAATCATAATTTAGTTTGAGAAATATTTGAAATGCTGAAATACAGCTTTGAGTCATTGACACTCTCTTTTTTAAAGACAAACTCCACACAGGTCAAGTAAACAGAAATCTGTGTACTATGATTTTAGATGACACTAGAGGTTTCAAAGAAAACGTATCAACTTATAACTATAAAAACAATACATGAAGGTAGTTACATTGATGATTTCCAAAACCGTTGTTATTGATGATAAAATACACCTTGCCTGGGTTATTCATAATTGTCGCAGAAGTACCACAATGGCATAGTATTGCTCCTAAAATAACTCACCAGGTACAAGAGAACACACATCTGGCTTATTTCATTTTTACACCTTTACAAAAAGCGTATATTATTTAAATTATTTATATTATTGTATATACAATGTAATTCTGGGAGAAGGCATTTATAAGTTGAGATAACTTGTGCCTTATCCCTGTTGTTATGTTGAACAATAAAAATATATTTAAATCAAAATCAAAACGTAAAAACAATGTCTGTCTAACAGCTTTTTCTAAATGTGTCACACCTTTGCAATAGTAATTTCAATGTCCATAGAAGTAATAAATGATATTCAAATGTAGAATTATATATTGTTGTTTATTTTTCCCCAAAACAAGAATATTTCATTATAAAAATATGCAAATGAATGCAATCGTACATTAAGAGATTTCGACAAATTTGCATACATTAGATATGGGTAACCGCGTATGTGTGGTAACAATTTTTCAATTCAAATGTTCAAATGTGCGTTCAATTTTCGTTCTCTGTAAATTTAATTTTTTTCCTGGAATGTATAACATATGTTTCGCCTTAATATGTAATCTATAAAGTAACTTGCAATTTAACTTTAATCTTTATTTTGATTTATATTATTGTTTTATGTTTGAAAAACGCATACATATTTCAATAAATAATACTTTGAGCAACTGAATAATATTAATATTAATGTATACATCATACATTATACACACCATTTCTGATTACAAGAAAGTTAAATATGTTTATTAAAGAAAGATCATATACTTAATCCCATTGGTTTCTTAGATGATATGACAGCTACATGTACCCAGTAGGGATCACATGTTGGTGAACTTTATACTGCTTATTATACAATTCAAATGCCTTGTCTCCACCTAGCTACATCTACTGAAAACACCAGTTCTTCAGAACATACTTCACAACTATATAGCTACATGCTCTGATGTGCAAAAAGACTACAAACTTATTCTAATAGTTATGCACAGTATCTCGTCCCCGTCAAGTGTGGAAATAATGTGTCTCTAATTAGTCAGTTTGAGAAATTAGAAGGTGCATTCAAATTTTCTATGGAACTGAGTGAGAATCATTCTAATATCACTTAATGTCAACCCAAATATTCAAAGGGCTATCTTTAAACTATCATAATGCACTTAATATTTGTTTTCTAACCACGTAATTAAGTATGTAAATTTGTTATATAAGTTATGAAAGTTGCAGAGTATAGTATTGATGGTAAAGTAAACAAGGTAATTTCTGATAAACCTATTCAATACAAGGTTAATATCCTTAGTACTAAATTTATTAGCATCCTAATCTATCAATGCATATCAGGAACATTTTGGCTTCCCTAATGTACAAATAGGGTAATGCCCTTCCCATAAGTAAACGCTAATTATGTGTATTCTAAATTCGTTGCCGCGTTTTCTGGTATAAAAATAATATGTTCCATGATATAACATTTTACCAAAAACATATCAATTGAAATACAAACATATATCCTTTTATAAAAGTTTTTTTTTCTCTTAATTTTCTTCGGTATGCTCTTTTAAAGGGACATGAACCTTAAATAAGTTGTTCTATATGCTTAGATATGGTTTTCAGATGTTTATTGAATATTTTATTACAATGATTGCTTATCTAAAACGACAGGAAAACGTGGGGAGAACCTATCACAAAAATGATAAAAATAGAACGTCATATTCTATTTTTGTAACACAAAACGAAAGCTGGCCGACAGCGAGGTTATAATGAACAACAAATTTACTGACATGACAAGGAATATTAGTTTTCCACATTTTAAGATTATTTTCTTATTCACGATGGTTGACAAATGAAGTTTAAGCCATATCTGTTAATATTTGTTATAAAACAATGTGTATTTAGCGTTAGAACGATAAGTCAAAAGTCAAACGAGACTTTTCATTCGACGGGGCACCGCGAAGGGAGGTTCTTGACTTATTGCACATATGTACATCACGCAAGTATAAAGTGGGACAGCGATCCATTCATATTTACCTACTTTCCCAATAGCGTACGTTACTGACTCTTACGTACTCTGTTTATCGGAATTCGTTTGTGTTCACAGCACCCAATTCGACCGGGCCGGTTCAAAATACAGAAAGATGGAATTTCCATTATAATTATTTACTTTGACACATTTGCAACATAACTGATATGTATTACTTAGTAAGGTATCTGACACGTCTTAAATATATATTTTACTCATGTCCCTTTAACATTTTCTTACGGTGTTTAAAATGATTATTTGATCATTTGAAATTATAAGTGATTAGTCTCATAAGTGAAACATTTTCATCAATGAACAAATTTTATCATAACTATTCTTTGACAATTTCAAAATAATGGCAATATCAATAATAAATCAAGGTAAATATCTTACCAACCTTAGTATTTGTTCCCGCTCAAATTCTGCCGCCTTGTTGTTTCGTTAGAGATACAGTGACTATTATTCATAAATCCTTGTATAACCAAATTGTACTGTTACATTTGAAACGTTTCACAGTTGTACTGTCAGTATAATATCACAGTTAGTCCCGCTAACTCTCACCTCACTTCTTTAACATGACAGTTATTCGCGAAACACTCTCACTTCTTCAGCATAACAGTGACCCCCGGATACTTTCACATTTTTACAATTATACAGTTGGTATAACGTAATTGATTCGAAGTGCTAAATCAGAAAAAAATGTCGTTTGCCTCAGAGAATGTCATGATATGAGTTTATATAGATATACTACCTATGTTTGTTCCATGGTACCTCATCTGATATACAATACCGTGTTCATATTTGAGAAATATGAATTACAATTCAGCCGTAAATAAAAGAAATAATTTATAAAGTAGTCCAGATATTTCTGTAAATGATATATACGGCAAAGTATATACCAATTATAGTATAACTTGGCCTAATTTCGCCTTTTTGTAATGTAAGGATATACGTTAAGTTAAGTAGACCAGGAATACGATCTATTATAAACGAATTTGTTGATATATATAATAGACCGAAAATTAAAGACGTAAAGGATATTGAACATCTGTAATTGAAAATCGCTGTCTCTATTTTCTTTAATCATGTAGGGATTTAATTTCATTTGCTTTTAATTATTTCTTTAAACTACTTTAAAATAAAATAGTTTTAATATTCGATTCCGTTGATTTACATTGGATCATATTTTAAATCAATATACAATGATACTGTATCTACTGTAACGGGTATGGTTTTTGCTCCATTCTCAATTTTTTGCAAAGATGTTTTAAAAAACTAATCACCTAATCAGAGTGCGATATAAAAATGAAGTAAAAACAAAGAAAAGAGTTTTATTATTATGTAAACATTTAAATATCAATTAAAGTTGTGTGCCTTGTTTGTTTGTTGAATGTAATCTTGATGTTATCGTAACCGAATTGTTTACATTGTGATAACTTGCACCAAACTATACATAGAACAATATCACATGTCTTCATCATCACTGTAAACATTTCTTTTGTTTATTCGGGATCAGGAACAATAATTACATAAAGTATATTCCCCTTCCCCCCAGGACGTTTCAAAATTGGTCACAATAACGAGTGTTCTGACTACTTCCCCTATTGCCACCAGAGTCATTATTATTTAATATACCTTGCACCTTCGATAATCCGGACACCTTCATTCCCAGCCTAAAACGTTCGGACAACGAATTTGCCGGACTACCGAATTTCATGTTTTTAGTCAATATATGTAACGTAACAGTAATCATGATTATTTGGGATCCACGTATCATAATCCCCAAAAAAATAAAACAATCTTTGTTCGTGTATTGGTTTTTTTTTTATTCAAGTCCTATGGTTTTTATCAATTAAAGTGAGTTTAGCTTGAAAATGTTTATTTTTGTTTTTGAACAGAAATCATTAGAATAGTTTCTTAGGTGTTTTTTCATTATTATTATTTATTCACGTCCTTTTAACAGCAAGGGTCATGTAAGGACGGCCACCAATGTATGCGATGTGTAGTGTGTAAAGTGCGAGGTGCGTGTGTTGTGAGACTTTGGTATGTTCGTGTTGTGTCTTTAATAGAGGAACTTTTGTCTTTTTAATATGTTTTTTTCACTGAAGCACGTCGCCGGAGACACTAAGCAACACATCCCATTCGGTCACATTATACTGACAATGAGAGAACCAGTCGTCCCACTCTCTGCCGAGGGCTTATTTGCAAGAAAGAAATTATGATAAATTTTAATCACATGCTGGCATTTCTTATTACTTAACTTCAAATATTTCTTGTTTAGGTCTTATGAATACCATCATCTTGTTCATCATAAATAAATTAACATTGGCACTTTGCTGAATTCATTAAAACATTTACATACCTATTTAATTTATGCTCTTCATATACTGGACATTCCATGATGCATAATGATATAAGTTATGAATTCAAATATCTAACAATGGACATTGTCACTTTTCTAAATTAATTTCAATCATTTACATAATATATACATTTATATATCATATATGATCTGCATATTCCGGACGTTTTATGATGCATGATAATACAAGTTATGAAATCACATATCAAACTTCTTTAATTAATAAATAATTCATTAAATAATGGGACTTCAAGATAGAGTTTATAAATCAACAAAAAATGAAATAGTCGTTGTGTAACATATGGTACATGTCCATGGCATTATATCAAATAGTAAAAGATGGACTTTACAAAGATCTTCTTATTTCCTTGTGCCTAAGGATTATCAAGAGACTCAAAATGACATTTGTATTATTTGAATTGTCCAGAGGATATTTTTTATCGTATAAAATTTGTATCCAATGTACGAATTGCTGCACATTGAAATAGAACACTTTGTATGTAGGAAAGGCGTCCTTATTAACACAATCTTGAATGCGCATTTACTCAATACTTTAAGAAGCAAACGGAATTTCTTTCTAGCAACTTTCTACATTTCTACGAAATTTATATTCCAAATACAAAAAGATTCTTGAAACTATCTATATTTGTATACATATTCAAGTAAATTGTGATTGGATAAAAATGATTTACTTATATAAAACATAGGTTCAGTTTATATTTCAATGTTGTCGAATGTTTGCATAACATTGAATATGTCGAACACATTATCACAATACCTTAAAATATCCAGGTATGTTAACAAAATATTCATTTTATTGACACGTTGATCATTTTGTGTTTTGATTTGATTTAAACATATTTTACTTGTAGCTTATCATTCATTTTGTTTTATTTGTCTATTTATTTTATAAAGTTAAAACAATATTCAATTTGTCTACACAATATTCTTTTTGTTCAATAACAAAATCATTTCCACGTTTTCAATGAATTAGAATTTCAAACATAAGGTTCCAAACATTTCCTTTTAAATATTCAAAATATATAAATTAATCTCATAATTTCAGTGTAAAATGTTATATTTATGTACATTCATCTATTTTTTATTTATTAAAGAGAACCAAAAGTGTGAGGTGTTTTGTTTTTTTCTTATAAGAGAAAACTTATTTCTTTTATGGAAACACCTGTTTTAACATTTTCAAATATACTTTTTCCTTGATATATGTTTTTTCTAAAACCATAAACAATCTGTAGCTGAAATGTTTCCATTCTTTATCGTAACTATATACTTGCAATTTTACTTCCTAAGAAATACTTCCTAAATATATGACCTGTTATTTATTCCTCTGTAATCTAATTAAGTTTTGAAGAATTTAGCTATGAAAATCATTCAAATAACATTGGTAACAACACATAATTTATGCACTGTAGAAATATTCTTATATATGCTTAGATGGAAAAAAGTCAAAATGGTAAAATAAATATATAAATATATTTGATATACGTCAACATGTAAAATAAAATTGAAGATCACATTTTGTTTTCTAGTCTTGAAGTAACTGTGTGTACGCATTTCACTGTACTGCAAACGTTAATACATTAACATTACTGCCAAAATGAATTTTGAGCATACAGTGGAACTCGGATAATACGAACTCGAAGGGACCGAGATAAAACTTCGAGTTATCCGAGTGTTCGAATTAAGCGCGTTCTCATGATGATATCTTTACTTGGTATATCTAGACTAGTTCCATGTCGTAAAATGATGTGAACAAGAGAGATGTCACAATCGCCGATGGTAGTTGCAAAATTATAAAAATAAAACCGAGATATATATTTTGAAATGCTGTTCTACAGCACATTTATGAAAAAGAAAATCGGCATTTTCGGCGAACTCGTCGTCCAAAAAATCTCATTTCGAGTTATAAGAACATTTTATGTATGATTTTTGTCATTCGGACCCAAAATTTACTTCGTATTATCCGAGTTCTTCGAGTTTTCCGAATTCGAATTATCCGAGTTCTTTAAACAAAGATAAAGAGGGAATTCGGCCGGGACCAGCAAAGTACTTCGTATTAAGCCGGGTTGTCGAATTATTCGAGTTCGTATCAACCAAGTTCTACTGTTTATTTATAAGATGAAAACCTATGAATTGTAAATGTTGTAGCATTTCACAACGTGTTGGTAACTTAAGGCGTTAAATAACATATGACAATTTTATTTTAATGGAATAAAAATGTTGTCCTGCTTAACTTTTTATATTGACTGTGTGTATTTTTGACTGAAATAAATATCAAGTTTCGGCTTGTTGTTCCTGCTTCACCTCTTGTAATGACCACCGATACACATTTTACTGAACTGAATATAAATTGTTTTTTAAGAACATTGTAAAAATTTAATTGTGAATCTAATAAAATATATAACACTGAAGAGTATGATGATGATGAAGATGATAGCTGAGGGGATATGGTAATTATATAAGGATAATTATATTAAACATGGCCTACCACTGGCAAATACGATTTTTCTCTATCAAAAACAGTGTTTTTCTTCAGTTACAAAAGTTACTTACTTTATACCATTGAAAAGTTTGAGCTTCTAAGTTTAAGATAAACATATTAAAAATGATCAAATGCGCCCTGAAAAACAAATTCCGTAAAAAAATCCATGGCACTATCCCGTATATGGAATGAAGTATTGACTGCGCATGCGCCAAAAGAAAAATGAATTATTTCATATTATTTTTTTTGTGTGTGTAATAAGACATATATATATACATGATAAAACACATATTATTATTCAAATGATGAGTATCGTTTATTCTCTCTCGGAGGTGGAGCATCTTTAAATGGCAGAATTGGTATAATGCTATGGACGAAGATGAAATTTAGGTTAATGATTATAAATAAGGATGATGACGTTTTAAACGAATGCATTTTACCCTAAGAGAGATTATGATGCCATGCATGTTTTCTCTGATTTTCCTCATTTCTATATTCTAAATCTTCTATTTTCTATATTCTAAAATTCATTTTACAGTAACCACATACAAATATACCAACTAGAAATGTACTTACCAGTTTCGGTTTTACTTTTTCAGTTTCTTTTTGTTTTTTTATTAACCGACACGTTAAAAATGATAGATATTGGTCAACATAAAAATTTCCAATTAACTTTTTTAATTATAGAAAAAGATAAGCAATAAGCAAGTCCAAGGAAAAGAATATATTTCATTTCATTACAATCTGATTAAATCACATATCCTTATAACTACTCCGTTCAATAGAGGATCTGACAATATCCCATTAGGGGTCATGTCCAGATTACCTTTATATCACGTGCGTTTCAGAGCAAATGCAGTTTCTACACCTTACAACATCAATTGAAAACGTCTTTTCGCCCCAGTATACATATACAATTAGTTTTGTTGTGCACTTCGGGCGAGATGACTACATACACGAAAATAATTTGGACAGCTTTTTCAAACTATTTCGTCCCCAGTCAAGATTCTGGCAGTGCCAATTTGATTGGTCATTTCAAAAGGTCATCTTGACGTGACCCCTAATAGGATGTTCTCAGATCCTCTTATCCAACTTGATAATAAGGATTTGTATTTGAATCAGATTGATTTCATTAGCACTGAAGATAAATTCAATATGGCTGCCTGTTATTTTCTATATGTATTCTATGTATTATTTCCTTTTTCCATTTGTATTTCCCTGATCTTGTTGACAAATAGGACCGCTTTAAATAGCCTAACGTCCGATAATGGTAAGCCAAAACAAAAACAACGTACAAAACATTGACATGAATTCAAAACATATGCATTACTATAGAATAAGTCTTATTCTTAACAAGAGATCCCAGAGGGATCTTGGCGCCCACCAAAGAATGATCTATGTCTAACAAAGGAAAGAGGGATCTTTTCTCTGCTTTTCAAACTTTTGCAAACATACTACATATGAAATTTGAGACAGATCGCTTCAGTACTTTCTGAGAAACAGCAGTAACAAACTTCAACTATCAAAATCCAAGATGGCTCCATGGCGGTCATCTTGTTGATCGATCGGTCCCAAATCGAAATATGCACAACTAGGGCCCTAGGGGAACCTATATATGAAATTTGAGACAGATTCATTCAACACTTTCTGAAAAATAGCGATAACAATCTTTAACTATCAAAATCCAAGATGGCAGCCTGACCGCCATTTTGTTGACCGATCGACCCAAAAACGCAATATGCACAACTAGTGCCCTAGGGGAACCTACGTATGAAATTTGAGAAAGATCCCTTCAGTACTTTGTGAGATAGAGCGATAACAATCTTTATCTATCAAAATCAAAGATTGCTGCCTGGTGACCATCTTGTTAACCGATCGGTCCCAAATGCAATATGCATAACAAGGGCCTTAGGGGAACCTACATATGAAATTTGAGACAGATCCCTTCAGTACTTTCTAAGAAATAGCGATAACAAACTTTAAGTATCAAAATCCAAGATGGCTGCCTGGCGGCCATTTTGTTGACCGATTGGTCCCAAAATGCAATATGCACAACTAGGACACTAGGGTAACCTACATATGAAATGTGAGACAGATCCCTTCAGTACTTTCTGAGAAATAGCGATAACAAACTTTAAGTATCAAAATCCAAGATGGCTGCCTGGCGGCCATTTTGTTGACCGATTGGTCCCAAAATGCAATATGCACAACTAGGACCCTAGGGGAACCTACATATGAAATGTGAGACAGATCCCTTCAGTACTTTCTGAGAAATAGCGATAACAAGAATTGTTAACGGACGGACGGACGGAGGGAGGGACGGACGGACGGACGGAAGGACGGACGACGGACCACGGACAAAAAGCGATTTGAATAGCCCACCATCTGATGATGAGATACAAAATCAAAGCAACATGTTGACAGATACAATACCTATGGATATTTTCAGTAAAGGGGTAGTCACACAGAATTTTGTTTTGCTTAAAGGCCCACTACCTTTCCGACACGGCTATTAATTTTTAAAAAGGGAATATAAAACGATATCGATAATTTTGTAGAGTCGCAAAAGCTATTAACTTACCGTCAATAATTCACGTATCATCTCATCTTCTGAACAATTTGATGAAAATAAATAAAATATTTATTTTCATAACGCGGGTTGTCTTATGTTTCCCGCCGTCGTCCTATATACCGCGCGGTAGTTTACTATAGAACATGAAAATTTAAAAAATAACACCATTCAATATCATTCTAATTAAAATCTTTCATGAAGTAGTGATTTTAAAATTTTCAATTAATGGAAAACCAATTATACAAAATTGAACGAAAGTTGCTCTTAAACTTCTAGATTTCAATAGATTTCTGAAGAAAAAAAATAATTCATGATTTTTGACTTGCTCAGAATAAATAGTTCTGTGATTTATAAGTAACAGACAAAGAAAAAAAAAATACAAAAATAGCACCATTCAATAATATCCTTATTTAAAACTGTCGCAAAGTTTTATGTATTTTGATTGGTTGTGAAAAAAATCTAAAAAAAATAATTATTGAAAAAAACATTATACAAGATTTAATTAAATATGTTCTTAAACTTCTAGATTACGATATATTTCTGAATAAACAAAAAAATATTCAAGCTTATTGTGCTTTATAAGCAATAGACAAGGAAAATGAAAATTAAAAAATAATACCATTCAATAATATACTAATTTAAAACTTTGTTTGTTTAATTTGTAGATTTTTTTTAAATCTATCAGTGGGAAAGACATTATGCATAGTTGTCCAACCTGTACCACCCCGTTCACTTTTAGAAAACTAATTAACATATGAAACACTCCTTTCAAAACCTTAAACTATTCAATGGATAAGAGAATACGATTTCATAAAATATCTTTTGATCACAGATCATATTTGTCATTCTCTTTATCTTTCTGAAAATAGTTTATACATGTGTGTGGTTATATATGTGTATTTATATCATGCTTGTGTTTATATTGTGTATTCACGCACAATATGTACGCAACGTGTGGTAAAGGATATTCAAAACATTATGCGATAGTTTGAATAAGTGCATTGTTTACTTAAAATCCTATTGTTCATTTAGAATTCTGCTGTTCAATGCGAAAACCTTAAAGATGCTCCACCGCGGACAGAGCTGACATGATATTCATCATTTGAACAATAATTGGTGTTTAATCGTGTATATATGTGCCGAATTAACACAAAAAATAATATAAAATAATTTGTTTCGCCTTTGATGCATGCACAATCAGTACTTTATTTCATATAAAATATAGTGCCATGGAATTTTTTCGGGATGCAATTAAATATTTTTCATATTTTTAACTTAAAGTAAAAATAGAAGCTCAAACATTTCAATGATGATAATGGCGTAAATAAGTAACTTTTGTAACTGAAGAAATATACTTAATCGTCTGCTCCTGTTTTAGATAATGTAAAATTACCAATTGTCAGCGATGGAGCATCTTTAATATGATATTTATTCATCTAGCTAAACACTCGACAAATCGATAGACTGTAACTGACCATAATTGAGGTACAGGCTGTTATAGTGGTCTTAATATATTGTTTACTTCCGTGTAAATAAGTTAAGATATTGGTACACGTGTACTTGTGTATACTATTACATCATGGCTCTATGCGCCATTTGGTAACATTTTTAACATCATTTTTCCTGAAATTTCTTAATATAGTTTTGATGTTGGAATTTTCCTTAAAGTAAACGCTTTTCATGGATTGTTTATTTAATTTTGATACAAAGTTGCATAAAAAATGATAAAATTTCAAAGATGTCCTATGCATTTAGATACAAAATAATCTTGAAATATTATACAACCAAACATCAATAACTTAGTTTGGTTACCAAACCAAACCAGATGGTATATTTACATATAATTATGTACAAGTATGTACGTGTCCGTCCACATTTAGTCATATCAATATATTTCACTGTTTGTTTTAAATAATTTGATATTAAACAACGCTAATTGCATGTAGACCAGTGTTGTTAGTTTAATCATACTAATTTGTAAAGTGATAAAATATTTTTTCATTTTAAATTATTAATAAAACATGTAAACAACACATCCCTAGAAATCGAGGTATTTGTTATTATTAATAAAAAGAATAAATCCTATATTTAATAACGATTTAAGATTATAACATTTTTTTCAGTGTATATGGAACATTTGGTAAAACTATTGAATTTGTTAAATCGCATTGGACCTAGATGTCCATCATATTTAATATTTAGTACAAATACTGGTATGGTATAAGTCAATGTGATCTGGATTAATATAAATGAAGCAAATTATTAAATACATTTCAAAAAAACAAAGAATAACTATAAACTAAAACTATATTGATATACATTTATATATATATAAACCTTCAATAGTATTGTTACATAATCTTAATTAAAACTACTTCCTATGTGTTGACATTTTTTTTCTTTTTACATTTTACCATATTCTGGATATGTAGCTTCTCAGCATATGTATTTCAAGCCTGATTCATATATAGTTATTATGTGTTTTTCGGATATCAAAACTTAGCATATATTTATGATACATGATATTAAAAGTGTTAATTTCTTAGTAGTTACATATGATGATGTTATTACAGTATTTGCATCATGGACATTGCCGATTTATCAAATAAACTTAATAAAGAGCATGCAGACGTTTGATATAAGTAAAGGAGAGCAAAATTTAAAATAAAGGTTCACACAAATCATTCTGACTCCACGTGCATTGATTAAGATTTGATTTGATCAGTAAAATTGTTATTTTTAGCACTTAAGTTGCTCGCGATCAATTTTTGATTTTATTTCAGTGGATTGTTTTGTGTATGAATTATATAATTTGTGCATTTATATTGAAAGTAGAAATAAACCATTCTTTCTATTGTGATTGTTGTGCAAATTACGTAAAAGAAAAAAATTCCAAGAATTCATTTGAGCAAATGAACAGTTAGGATATCACAATAAAAACATGTTTACCTACCTCGACCAGCAGATTCCTTGTAAACCGGCACTTATCTATAAAACTTTACTTCCGATATGTTGACATAAAACGCGCTATCACACGATTTAACCTCACCCCTTTGCACTTAAACCTCTTATGATAACTAGACGCAACCTTCCAGATTATACAAAGTTTCTATCTTAAGGCCAATGTCACTTCACGCATCAGTGATCCCATTTGGGTACCGCCATTAGTATTTACAGCATTTGAATAAACATGTAATATAATATTATTCACACATGAATCAGCTTTGTTTACATTATCATTCGAACCGATAACCTATCTTCCAAAAATAAACATAATACGCTCTAATTAATGTTTGATATTTTTAAGACGTGATTGAACAATGTGATTGCGCATGCTCAGGTATAAATTACTTGTGTAGTTGTCCACAAATATCCTGTGTGCTTGAAGGGAGGTAACTGTTATTAATCAAAACAAACTTGCATTTGTAACTCACGTTATAAAATGATTTATATAGGTGGAAGTCAAATTTGTTCTTTACACATTTCTAAATTTAAATATTTTGCAAAAATGAGGAATAGTTTATAACGATTGTTCACCTAGGCAGCATTGCGCAGTCACGTGACCTAAATACAACATAAGATGCTTCACCACTGACTTTTTCTACAGCTACAAAAGTTACTTACTTTACACCATTACCATCATGGAAAAAGCGTGTGCTTCTTATTTTACTTCAAGATAAAATAATGAATTACGTCCCCTAAGAAGTTCATGGGACTATGCCCTATATGGAACGAAATACTGAATGCGCACCTAATAAAAGATAATACGTTAGTATATGCTTTTGTATGTGTTCATTAAATATACATTTACATGAATAAATACCAATTATTTCTCAAATAATGAATATCGTGTATGCTCTGTTAGCGATGGAGCAGATACAACTATGATTTTCCAAGAACTTGAAAATGGTGTAAATAGTTTCATTGATAGAGATGAAGTTATACTTATTGGCTATTTCAATTGCCCTGCAGGTAATGAGTTAGAGTTATATTCGTGATGTGACCTTCTAAGAGTGGAGTCCCTTTTAATAAAACACTGCTGTTGTCGAAGATATCAAACAAATCCCATATCGTTACATCATACTGGAAACAGACAATTCAATCGTTTCACTCCCTTTATGCTGAGCGCTAAGCATGAGTTCTTGTTCTTGTAATTCTGACATAAATTGTGCAACGGTGTTAGTTTTATGTATGTGTTGATTGAGGCAGACTGCCTTTAGCATTCGAGACAATCAAATTTTTCTACGCAATTCACTACCTTGGCCTATATTTAATTACATTTAAGGATTAACCTCTTACTTTGTTTAGTTTTGAGATGATTAACCCCATGGAGCACGAGGAAAACTACGTAAACGCTTCGTAAACGTTTCGTTCGATTTAGCTCGTGCTCTATTATATTTATAATCTTATATATATATAATTATATTTTTAATTATACTTACACTGAAATATATTTTTGAAACAATAACATCAACCAGAACATCAGTTACAATCATATATCGTGTGTTATTTGCCGTCAAAATTATACAGCCATCATGTTTAACCGTGCACTACAGCGATTCAGAAAACCCGCGCCGTTGACTGACAGCTTCATCCGCCCTTTTTTTCTATAACGTCACAAAAATAGTTCTTATATTTCAGTTATTTCATTCAGGTCAAAGAGCAATAACACATTGAAAAATTATATTTGTTTTATTGTATATATCCGATTGTCTCGTTCATGTGTTATTTGTAAACATTGATATGTGATTTTGTGTGATGTCAAATAATTGCCAATGTTTACATGTATTCATACGCACTGAATCGGGTCACGTTCTGCACTCAAGTTATTGGGAAATAAACAGATTTGCTAACTTAGTTTATCGATACAGAAACAGTGGCAATAGTAAATATTCTAATATAATTATTTTTTATTTGTATTCATACTAAATCTTTCTGATTGGCAGATTCTTTTTCTTCATACTTCTATAAAGTTAAAACATAGTTACATCAATGCTTATAATTAATTTTTAAAAAAGCTTAAAGCTTAAATAAACTATCAAATTACATAAAAATATGTGTTGTATTGATGATATTAGTGCTTCAATAAATAATTTGAATTTAAATTCTACCCATAGAGAGGTTTATTTTCCATAATGCTAACCAAGTACATGCCGAAGTAATAATCAGGTTGAAAACTACTTACCTGACTCGCTATATATATAAATAAAGTATTTTCGACTATTGACCGGTTAATAGTTTGACTGTTGACCGATGCGAAACGTTTACATGCACTTTATTATTGACGTCATAATTAATTGTTGACGTCATAAACACCGGAGCGCCGGATCGCCCCAAATACATGTATTCTTAAGGTAAAAGACTTTCTGACCATAAGCTCAGTGATAAGTTTAAGATTGCGGTTCAGGTAGAAAACCAGTTATCCCATGCCTTATCAGTCAACAGTTTGGCTTTTGACTGAAAAAAACATGAAACAACTCTGTACTTTTGTAATATAAACAAATTACATCTAATTTCTGTATTGATAATATTAGTGCTTCAATAATTAATTTGCATATAATTTCTACACATAGAAAGGGTTCATAAGACTAACCAAGTACCTACCGAAGTATTAATTAGGTTGAAAAACTGCCTTGTATCTTATATAATACTAATGTAATATAAACTATCAAATTACATCTAATATTTTTCTGTAATTGATAATATTCGTGCTTCAATAATTAATTTGTATATATATTCTAGAAAAAGATTTAAATATCCCATAAGGCTAATCACGTACGCACCGTAGTATTATTCAGGTTATTTAAATTTCGCTATCGATTCACACCTTTTGATCATCTAATACATGGTTATTAAAAAATCAATACTTTTTATCGATCGACAGTGTCACAAGACCAACATAAACACATATGTATACACACAACATGGACGATATCCGAACGATCCACCCGTTATAAGACGTGAAACGTTCCCTTTATACATAAACAGGTAGGTGGGTCAACTGTCGTAATACTAGGGGGTATCAGTGAAGTAAGTTGCATAAGTATATATAGGTCTTTCTACTTTAACAATGGACATATAGACGTCCAACACATAGTATAAATCAGGAAGTAAAAGGTAGCATACCATTGATTGTATTGCATTCGAGATCGAGTCTACACATGTTCTGTATATCGACTTGTTATAACCGTGGCAAAGGGATTCAAACTGAAAGTTATTCAGACAATACAAATAAATAAAGTTTATTTGAAATAGTTGTTTTGAAATCAAATGCGTACATGCATAACTAGATATTGCAAAAATAATACTTTAAGATTAAAGTTTTACTTTATTCTTTTCTTCAAATGATATTTATGCATGTATTTATATAAACAAAGGTAATGTAATTATAATTATTACATTTTTATCGCAGTGAAATATTAGGTTTTCTGGCAAAATTAAAAACTAAATTTTGAAAATATCGGTCACGTATGATATTTTCACTTGCTTCGCATTTGTGAAAAATATTTATCAAAGTTTCCACCTCAAAATATGAATTATAAATTATTGGTATTCATCACGATGCTAGGAACATATATCATATAAGTGTAATTTTATTAGCCTATTATTTCGTTAAACAGCATCTCTAATCCGGATCGCGTGTAATCTGATGAAATTGTGTGACGGTTTGCTTCTTTAAATTAATTAAAACGATACGCGACAAATATGCTTGTACCTGATACATCCAATTTAGACAGTTTATATTTTACATATTAAAATATAAATATTACAAGGAATTTCCTATCGCATACGTAATGGCCATATATATTGTATATTGTACATGTATATTTAGACAATTTACATTTTACATATTAAAATATAAATATTACAAGGAATTTCGTACCGCATACGTAATAGACATATATATAGTATTATGTACATGTATATGTATTTATTTAAAGATGCTCCACCGCTGACAAATGGTATTTATTCACTATCAAAAACAGGAGCAGACGATTTAGTATTTTTCTTCGGTTACAAAAGTTACGTACTTATCACCATTACCACAACTGAAAAGTTTTCGCTTCTAATTTTACATCAAGGTAAAAATATGAAAAACAATTAATTGCATCCCGAAAAAATTCCGTGGCACTATATCCTATATGGAATGAAGTACTGATTGCGCATGCACCAAAGGCAAAATAAATAAGTTAGTTTTTGTGTTAATTAGACAAATATATACACGATTACACACCAATTATTGTTCAAATGATGAATATCATTTATGCTCTGTCGGCGATGGAGCATCTTTAATCAATATTTAGACTAAAAATTATAACAAACACATAGTAGTAATATGGGATATACTGACATGTACACAGAGGGAGCGATACTAATCATGTCCCGGGTATGTTATAAAAGGGGGTAAATGGTATATTGATTAGTAAGAATATAGTATTAGTTTGATTGTTTGTTTGTTTGATTAATTAACGTCCTATTAACAGCTATGGTCATGTAAGGACGGCCTCCCATGTATGCGGTGTGTTGCGTGTATGTTGTGCGAGGTGCGTGTTTGGGGAGACTGCGGTATATTCGTGTTGTGTCTTCTTGTATAGTGGAACTGTTGCCCTTTTTATAGTGCTATCCCGGGTATGTAATAAAAGGGGTAAATGTTATATCAATTAGTAAGTATATAGTATTTGATATGTAGAATAGACGTCATTAAAGTATTAGTTAACAGGTTAATTAATCATGCACAATAAGCAGGAATGATAGATATGCTGTATAAAGAAGTGACGTCACTTGTTTCTTTTAAGTTTCATCGGGACATGAAAGAAATATTGTCTGCAAACTGTGTGAATCCATGAGGCATGAAAACCAAGAAAAATGATTATTTTCGCGGATCGTTTTTTTTGCGATTTGATCTCAAAACGAGAAAAGTAAATTTTAAATTCATGCGGTATGGAATTAAGAGTAAAACGTATTTCAACCATTTCTCAATATTTTGTGGATCAAATATTCGCGACTTTATCCCCGCGAAAATATCCGTCAATACGGTTTAAGGAAGTCATATATTGAAAATGGCTTTGATTTACATTGACTGATTCAGATAACACTTACCAACGTAAAATATAATATTTATAATGTTTTACCAAACATAATAGATTTTAATTTGATATCGTGTTTGTATCCTGTAAGCTGCCAGGCAAATCACAGTGTAATCGCATGTCGCTTTATATTTCTGCTCCGCACACTGTTATATATCTGCATGGTTATTTACTATTTACTACTACAATAATTTATTCATCGGCCCAGTTATCAAAAGGATTTCTTTATGTCGAACTTTAAGTCCTATTCAAAAAGATAATTTATACTGCCAGTCAAACGTTATATAACCTTGCATTTCTATAAACATAAAAGAACATTGGAATCACGCCAATATTGTTTTTATTTCGCATAAATTTGTTATTTATGAACTATTATTATTTTCAATGAAGAAATTATTTTCCAATAGTTTTGCTTTAGACATTTAACAGAAAAAGCAATGTTGCAGCCCGTCAGAAGTTCTATCATACCTGCTTAAATTGCTTGTTCCGTTCATTCTATAACAGCGGCATAAACATATAAAACTTGTTAATCACGTTTTGATTATCACAAATATGAATAATGAATAGTTATGAGTTATATGTGCCGTACGTTTCATACTGACGAATCAAGTAAAGCTTTCAATATGCTTTTAACTCCAAACTTTACCTACTGTTTTAGAATATAATACTTACAATTCATAGGTTTTGATTATAAAAGTACAGATATCAGCTTAACGTGGTTTTAATTGTACTGTCAAACATTATTAAAGATCGACAATGCAGTGAATTTAATACATAAGGTCATAACATGAAGCAAAGTCGTCGTCTACGATTTCATGTAACATTTAACAGCCTTCTTTATAATTGAAAAATGATTTCTGTAGGTATGTTAACATCTAAACATATGCAAGGCCTAAAACATTTACAGTGCATAAAGTCTATGTTTATAGCAGCATATACGTCGTCCGTCCAAATATTTGAATGATTTGATGTTAAAGTCCGTATACTCAAAATCACAAATAGGCAGAAACGGTCGTATAAAATCATAATTAAGAAATTATCTAAGGGAAATTGCGTTTACATTCACAGATTAAGAAATCAACGAGGGGATATATTTAGAATAAAACATTTCAATATTACCATTACTGTTGTGACACAATGAGTTATGGAAATATATTTGAACTTGTATCTGGATTGTCCAAACCATCTTTGAGAAGATTTATATAAACAAAACAACACAGGCACAGTTCTTCTGTTGTACATTCACTATTACATAAGAAAATTACAAGATTATCAGAGTCAGCGATTTATGTGTCCATATGTTCCAATTTTTTTCCATAAAAGGAGGTCAATGATTTTAACACCTCTTCTTTTTAATTTCAGTTCATGTGTTCTATAAACCATGGCAACCGCCATACTACAAACAGCTGAGGACCAAATCACTTGTACCATATGTTTCGATATCTTCAGCGAGCCTAAAGCACTCCCATGCCTTCATACTTTCTGCAAAGAATGCATCAGTAAATTCATAACCGAAAGAAAAAACCAACACGGGGACAAGAAAGGATATGTTTGCCCGATCTGCCGTCGTCCTGTAGCCGTACCAACTCATCTGAGGAACAACCCAGAAACGTGGGCAAATCAGCTGGAAAATAATCACGCTGTTAGCTCTATGATTGACGCTTATAAAACACCAAGAGGCAAAACAATGGAAACTTGTTCTGAACATCCGGGAAAGGAACTGGAATTCTTCTGCGTTGATCATACAAAGTTCATATGCGCCATGTGTTCGCTACAGCACCGACGTTGTTCGGACGTTATCACGCGAGAGGATGGGGAAAACTTAGTTAAAAAATCTAGAACAAAAACGTCTTCTGTAAAAGAAACAAAACAAGGACTTCTGAAGCAATATACGAATATGTTTCTCGAACAGTGCAATTCATTTGAGCATGTTTTGGACAAGAGAAGAAATGATTTGGAGTATCTTGATAGCACCGAAGAACGTATCCGAGAAGAAATAATTTCATCTAGAAAACAGATAAATGAACTGCTGAATAAGTATGAAGAAAAAGCACTTACTCGACTAGCAAAATTAAAAACAAAGAGTTCAGGTAAAATAGAAAAGGAAAAACGCAAACTGGAATCGTTTAACGAGTCATCAAGAGGACACTTGGAACGAATTCAGAAAATGATGGACAGCAAGCAGGAAGTCACAGATACGTTTAGCGAAAGTATTCAATCCGATTATGCGTCTCTTCAAAGAAAACTCAAAACCGCTGACAGTAAGCAAATGCGTGAACAGATGACGTTCGCGATCAACCCAACTTTGGAAACATTTCTTTCCAAATTCGATAGTTTTGGCAAGTTATCTTTGAAAGATAACGAGACAAACGATCTCAGAAATTCAAATGACCATAGAGTGTGTGAATCCAAAGACACGGCACAACCTGGCGTGGAATCAAACACTTATACAGCAGCTAATTCAGTAAGAGAAATTAAGCTTCCGTTCCGCGGGAAGCCGTCGTGGATAACTGGGATAACTACACTTCCTTCTGACAGGCTGCTCCTCGTGGACCATACCAATGAAGCAGTCTCGACATATGACTCCTCTTTTAATTTGCTGTGTAAAACTGACATCCACCCAGCACCGTATGACGTAGTATCAATATCCACAACAGACGATGACGTAATGATCTCAATACCAGACGCCCAAGAGCTTTTACATTTTGACGTGATGCATGATGGCTTTGTTGAGAAAGGACAAAAATTGAAAACAAATAACGCTTGTAAAGCACTTGATTCTGACAGACAACATCTGGCAGTGTGTTCTAGTTCCGAGATCCAGATTTTTGAAAAGGACGGCGATACCTGGATGGCTGTGTTAGAAGAGTCATACTCGCGAACGAAATTTACTTACATCACATTGACGTCATCGGAGCGAAAGGTGTTCGTCTCAGATCAAACATATCCCGAACCTCACATCAGGTGTATAAATTTCAATGGTGACACTCTATGGAAGGTATCTGATGGACGGATCGGCTTCAGTACGGGGATTTGTACGATTGGTATGAAGCTCATGATAATGTCGTGGGATTTAGGAAAGATCTTCACATTATCGTTCAGTGGACGTGGCTTGGAAGTATTTAATGAAGGTTCCGTCTTGTCTCCGTGGAATATACACGCTTGCTCCCGGCGTAACATCGTTTGCGTTTCTCAGTATAAGAATGTTTGTTTGTTTGATTTATTAACGTCCTATAAACAGCTATGGTCATGTAAGGACGGCCTCCCATGTATGCGGTGTGTTGCGTGTATGTTGTGCGAGGTGAGTGTACTGGGAGACTGCGGTATGTTCGTGTTGTGTCTTCTTGTATAGTGGAACTGTTGCCCTTTTTATAGTGCTATATCACTGGAGCATGCCGCCGAAGACACCAAGCAACACACCCCACCCGGTCACATTATACTGACAACGGGCGAACCAGTCGTCCCACTCCCTTTTTGCTGAGCGCTAAACAGGAGCAGAAAACTACCACTTTTATAGATTTGGTGTGTCTCGGCCAGAGGACAGAACCCAGAGCCTTCCTCACAGACTCTTCACTTCCTACACTGGGCGAGAGTTAGATTCCTCCCATGTCAACAATGGAATCAACTCCTTTTGGGCAGCGGCGTGCCCTGGCGCAACGGCCATCAGCGCCACAAAGATAAGAAAAGTAACAGTTACAAGGGTAAGGCAAGAACACCCAGAGATGAGAGAGTCTCTCGCGAACCACATGACACCGTCTTGCCACCGCTAATAACTACTATATGTTTCATCAGCGGGAGGCAGAAAGCGTCAATGTATCAGCCGCTATAACAGACGTGATGCTTGGTAGATCATGCGAATCCCGAGAGCCTCAGAGCCTGGCCCCTCCTCACACGGTCGGCGACGCTTCAGCGAGGAGGAGGATGCCTTAATCCTCTCTGCTTGCAGCACGATTGTGAATGGCGATTCAACCATCAATCAATCCATGATCATAGACTGTTTAGAGAGTTCGGATGAAGGCAGCATTCTGCTCTCGAGGTATTCAAGTAAGCAGATCGACGACTGTGTGAGGACAGCCCGGAGGAGACTTCACAAACAGTAATTTTTCGCCCAAGAGTCAATACCTGCACGCCGCAGCCCAAAACGAGTTGAGCCCGTTATTCACATGGGATGAATTGTTTAAATAAAAAACACCCATAAAAATAATATTAATAATAATAAAATCTTTTATTTAATCAGGGTTACATATTTTGACAAGTCTAATTTACAATATGGCCCTGCATCACTATTAAAGTTATCGGAGACAACAGTTTAATACAGACAATACCTTAATTTAAATTTGTTTGTTTGTTTGATTAATTAACGTCCTATTAACAGCTATGGTCATGTAAGGACGGCCTCCCATGTATGCGGTGTGTTGCGTGTATGTTGTGCGAGGTGCGTGTGGAGACTGCGGTAAATTCATGTTATGTCTTCTTGTATAGTGGAACTTTTGCCCTTTTTATAGTGCTATATCACTGAAGCATGCCGCCGAAGACACCAAGCAACACACCCAACCGGTCACATTATTCTGACAACGGGCGAACCAGTCGTCCCACTCCCTGTTTGCTGAGTCTCGGCCAGGGGACAGAACCCAGAGCCTTCCTCACAGGGGCGAACGCTCAACGCAAGGCCAAAAGTGAGGCGGTGCCAAGGAAGGAATTAGGAAAGATAATGTCAGTTAGGAAGAAAAGAAAAGATAAGATCCTAAATTTAGTCGCCTTTTACGATCATGCAAACATTCATATCAAAATATCTCTTTTTAGTAAAACTCTTGCTGCACTTTTTTTCTGTTGTTACTGGCTCACTCCAAACAACAGAGCAATATATGAAATGTGGAAAAACTATACTTTGGTTAACTTTTTTTCAGAACATCATTTGACATACATGGCCTTAGCCTTTTCAGAACACCAATCTTTTTTGAGAGTTTCTTAGATACTTAGTCAATATGGTCATCCTGATGTATGTCAAAGATGATGTACTGTAGGCTAGTTCCCTACATGGTTGAAACAAGAAAAGGACTTTAAAAAAACAAACAAAAAACTAAAATTAAAATAAAACAATGAAAACTAAAATTAAAATAAAACAATGCAATTTAAAAAAATAAAAAACAAAAAAAAGAAAATCCGTCTATTTGTAAAAGTTATTGCGTAGACGGACATCCAATTAAAAAAAATTAAAAAAAAAAAAAGAAAGAAAGAAAAGATGGGCTTACTTGAGCAGGGTCCCCGTCCCAAGCCCGGACAAGGATACATGCTAAGATATGGCAGACATATCTAAGTGTGTATCCCTGACAGATGCTCAAAAGGACAAATATCAATATATGTGGTAGTACTGCTCACAAGCATGATAATGTGCAAATCTCAAGTGGAACTCCCTAGTAGTTTCCAAGAAAAGAGCGGAATACGATTGCTGACCCCCAAAAAAGGCATCTAAATTGGGGAGTGGAATATTTTATTGGAATTAGGGTTAAAGGAAAAGGCCAAGGTTGACCATCTCAATACATTTTGTTGTACTGCTCACAAGCATGCTACGGTGCGAATATCAAGTGATCTCCCCTGCACTAAAATAGCAAAAGGAGTTATTAACACCGTGAACAGCAACGTATTATGCATATAAGGGGGGTAGCCAAGCGCAAGTGCGTAAATGCAACACCCCAGCATCACCATGGAACAACCAAAAGCCATTATCATTTATGATTATTGGTTTGATTCGGCAGCTGAGTTCTGCTACAACCGCAACTTTCGTTTCCATGAGGACAAAGTAAGGGGAGGGGGCGCCATCCTGATGTACGTTAAAGAGGAAGCAATAGAATTGCTTCAGTACAGTTCACAACAGGGCTTTACATTTACTGTCTACAGAGTATGGAGTACTGTAGGCTAGTTCGCGAAAACGATATCGGTGATAATACACTTACTTCAATGCAATATTGGATCCCTGATTTTTCCCAATATCTACTGACATTCTCGAGCAAGTACATGTATGCTTTGATTTGTTTGTTTGTTTGTTTGATTTATTAACGTCCTATAAACAGCTATGGTCATGTAAGGACGGCCTCCCATGTATGCGGTGTGTTGCGTGTATGTTGTGCGAGGTGAGTGTACTGGGAGACTGCGGTATGTTCGTGTTGTGTCTTCTTGTATAGTGGAACTGTTGCCCTTTTTATAGTGCTATATCACTGGAGCATGCCGCCGAAGACACCAAGCAACACACCCACCCGGTCACATTATACTGACAACGGGCGAACCAGTCGTCCCACTCCCTTTTTGCTGAGCGCTAAACAGGAGCAGAAACTACCACTTTTATAGATTTGGTGTGTCTCGGCCAGAGGACAGAACCCAGAGCCTTCCTCACAGACTCTTCACTTCCTACACTGGGCGAGAGTTAGATTCCTCCCATGTCAACAATGGAATCAACTCCTTTTGGGCAGCGGCGTGCCCTGGCGCAACGGCCATCAGCGCCACAAAGATAAGAAAAGTAACAGTTACAAGGGTAAGGCAAGAACACCCAGAGATGAGAGAGTCTCTCGCGAACCACATGACACCGTCTTGCCACCGCTAATAACTACTATATGTTTCATCAGCGGGAGGCAGAAAGCGTCAATGTATCAGCCGCTATAACAGACGTGATGCTTGGTAGATCATGCGAATCCCGAGAGCCTCAGAGCCTGGCCCCTCCTCACACGGTCGGCGACGCTTCAGCGAGGAGGAGGATGCCTTAATCCTCTCTGCTTGCAGCACGATTGTGAATGGCGATTCAACCATCAATCAATCCATGATCATAGACTGTTTAGAGAGTTCGGATGAAGGCAGCATTCTGCTCTCGAGGTATTCAAGTAAGCAGATCGACGACTGTGTGAGGACAGCCCGGAGGAGACTTCACAAACAGTAATTTTCGCCCAAGAGTCAATACCTGCACGCCGCAGCCCAAAACGAGTTGAGCCCGTTATTCACATGGGATGAATTGTTTAAATAAAAAACACCCATAAAAATAATATTAATAATAATAAAATCTTTTATTTAATCAGGGTTACATATTTTGACAAGTCTAATTTACAATATGGCCCTGCATCACTATTAAAGTTATCGGAGACAACAGTTTAATACAGACAATACCTTAATTTAAATTTGTTTGTTTGTTTGATTAATTAACGTCCTATTAACAGCTATGGTCATGTAAGGACGGCCTCCCATGTATGCGGTGTGTTGCGTGTATGTTGTGCGAGGTGCGTGTGGAGACTGCGGTAAATTCATGTTATGTCTTCTTGTATAGTGGAACTTTTGCCCTTTTTATAGTGCTATATCACTGAAGCATGCCGCCGAAGACACCAAGCAACACACCCAACCGGTCACATTATTCTGACAACGGGCGAACCAGTCGTCCCACTCCCTGTTTGCTGAGTCTCGGCCAGGGGACAGAACCCAGAGCCTTCCTCACAGGGGCGAACGCTCAACGCAAGGCCAAAAGTGAGGCGGTGCCAAGGAAGGCATTAGGAAAGATAATGTCAGTTAGGAAGAAAAGAAAAGATAAGATCCTAAATTTAGTCGCCTTTTACGATCATGCAAACATTCATATCAAAATATCTCTTTTTAGTAAAACTCTTGCTGCACTTTTTTTCTGTTGTTACTGGCTCACTCCAAACAACAGAGCAATATATAAAATGGGGAAAAACTATACTTTGGTTAACTTTTTTTCAGAACATCATTTGACATACATGGCCTTAGCCTTTTCATTTGTCTGTTTGTTTGATTAATTAACGTCCTATCAACAGCTATGGTCATGTAAGGACGGCCTCCCATGTATGCGGTGTGTTGCGTGAATGTCGTGCGAGGTGCATGTTTTGAGAGACTGCGGTATATTCATGTTATGTCTTCTTGTATAGTGGAACTTTTGCCCTTTTTATAGTGCTATATCACTGAAGCATGCCGCCGAAGACACCAAGCAACACACCCCACCCGGTCACATTATACTGACAACGGGCGAACCAGTCGTCCCACTCCCTTTATGCTGAGCGCTAAGCAGGAGCAGAAACTACCACTTTTATAGACTTTGGTGTGTCTCGGCCAGGGGACAGGACCCAGAGCCTTCCTCACAGGGGCGAACGCTCAACCCAAGGCCAAAAGTGAGGCGTTGCCAAGGGAGGCTTTAGGAAAGATTAAAGTCAGTTAGTAAGAAGAGAAAAGATAAGATCCTAAATTTAGTCGCCTTTTACGATCATGCAATAGGGGCAGCAGGTACAATTCTAACGCCCTACCTGCAGGGCAGAACACCAATCTTTTTTGAGAGTTTCTTAGATACTTAGTCAATATGGTCATCCTGATGTATGTCAAAGATGATGTACTGTAGGCTAGTTCCCTACATGGTTGAAACAAGAAAAGGACTTTAAAAAAACAAACAAAAAACTAAAATTAAAATAAAACAATGCAATTTAAAAAAATAAAAAACAAAAAAAAGAAAATCCGTCTATTTGTAAAAGTTATTGCGTAGACGGACATCCAATTAAAAAAAATTAAAAAAAAAAAAAAAGAAAGAAAGAAAAGATGGGCTTACTTGAGCAGGGTCCCCGTCCCAAGCCCGGACAAGGATACATGCTAAGATATGGCAGACATATCTAAGTGTGTATCCCTGACAGATGCTCAAAAGGACAAATATCAATATATGTGGTAGTACTGCTCACAAGCATGATAATGTGCAAATCTCAAGTGGAACTCCCTAGTAGTTTCCAAGAAAAGAGCGGAATACGATTGCTGACCCCCAAAAAAGGCATCTAAATTGGGGAGTGGAATATTTTATTGGAATTAGGGTTAAAGGAAAAGGCCAAGGTTGACCATCTCAATACATTTTGTTGTACTGCTCACAAGCATGCTACGGTGCGAATATCAAGTGATCTCCCCTGCACTAAAATAGCAAAAGGAGTTATTAACACCGTGAACAGCAACGTATTATGCATATAAGGGGGGTAGCCAAGCGCAAGTGCGTAAATGCAACACCCCAGCATCACCATGGAACAACCAAAAGCCATTATCATTTATGATTATTGGTTTGATTCGGCAGCTGAGTTCTGCTACAACCGCAACTTTCGTTTCCATGAGGACAAAGTAAGGGGAGGGGGCGCCATCCTGATGTACGTTAAAGAGGAAGCAATAGAATTGCTTCAGTACAGTTCACAACAGGGCTTTACATTTACTGTCTACAGAGTATGGAGTACTGTAGGCTAGTTCGCGAAAACGATATCGGTGATAATACACTTACTTCAATGCAATATTGGATCCCTGATTTTTCCCAATATCTACTGACATTCTCGAGCAAGTACATGTATGCTTTGATTTGTTTGTTTGTTTGTTTGATTTATTAACGTCCTATTAACAGCTATGGTCATGTAAGGACGGCCTCCCATGTATGCGGTGTGTTGCGTGTATGTTGTGCGAGGTGAGTGTACTGGGAGACTGCGGTATGTTCGTGTTGTGTCTTCTTGTATAGTGGAACTGTTGCCCTTTTTATAGTGCTATATCACTGGAGCATGCCGCCGAAGACACCAAGCAACACACCCACCCGGTCACATTATACTGACAACGGGCGAACCAGTCGTCCCACTCCCTTTTTGCTGAGCGCTAAACAGGAGCAGAAACTACCACTTTTATAGATTTGGTGTGTCTCGGCCAGAGGACAGAACCCAGAGCCTTCCTCACAGACTCTTCACTTCCTACACTGGGCGAGAGTTAGATTCCTCCCATGTCAACAATGGAATCAACTCCTTTTGGGCAGCGGCGTGCCCTGGCGCAACGGCCATCAGCGCCACAAAGATAAGAAAAGTAACAGTTACAAGGGTAAGGCAAGAACACCCAGAGATGAGAGAGTCTCTCGCGAACCACATGACACCGTCTTGCCACCGCTAATAACTACTATATGTTTCATCAGCGGGAGGCAGAAAGCGTCAATGTATCAGCCGCTATAACAGACGTGATGCTTGGTAGATCATGCGAATCCCGAGAGCCTCAGAGCCTGGCCCCTCCTCACACGGTCGGCGACGCTTCAGCGAGGAGGAGGATGCCTTAATCCTCTCTGCTTGCAGCACGATTGTGAATGGCGATTCAACCATCAATCAATCCATGATCATAGACTGTTTAGAGAGTTCGGATGAAGGCAGCATTCTGCTCTCGAGGTATTCAAGTAAGCAGATCGACGACTGTGTGAGGACAGCCCGGAGGAGACTTCACAAACAGTAATTTTCGCCCAAGAGTCAATACCTGCACGCCGCAGCCCAAAACGAGTTGAGCCCGTTATTCACATGGGATGAATTGTTTAAATAAAAAACACCCATAAAAATAATATTAATAATAATAAAATCTTTTATTTAATCAGGGTTACATATTTTGACAAG
Source organism: Argopecten irradians (assembly GCF_041381155.1). Lineage (NCBI taxonomy): Eukaryota > Metazoa > Mollusca > Bivalvia > Pectinida > Pectinidae > Argopecten > Argopecten irradians. The sequence goes on along the minus strand of NC_091149.1, from coordinate 8,691,077 downwards.
TCTAATTTACAATATGGCCCTGCATCACTATTAAAGTTATCGGAGACAACAGTTTAATACAGACAATACCTTAATTTAAATTTGTTTGTTTGTTTGATTAATTAACGTCCTATTAACAGCTATGGTCATGTAAGGACGGCCTCCCATGTATGCGGTGTGTTGCGTGTATGTTGTGCGAGGTGCGTGTGGAGACTGCGGTAAATTCATGTTATGTCTTCTTGTATAGTGGAACTTTTGCCCTTTTTATAGTGCTATATCACTGAAGCATGCCGCCGAAGACACCAAGCAACACACCCAACCGGTCACATTATTCTGACAACGGGCGAACCAGTCGTCCCACTCCCTGTTTGCTGAGTCTCGGCCAGGGGACAGAACCCAGAGCCTTCCTCACAGGGGCGAACGCTCAACGCAAGGCCAAAAGTGAGGCGGTGCCAAGGAAGGAATTAGGAAAGATAATGTCAGTTAGGAAGAAAAGAAAAGATAAGATCCTAAATTTAGTCGCCTTTTACGATCATGCAAACATTCATATCAAAATATCTCTTTTTAGTAAAACTCTTGCTGCACTTTTTTTCTGTTGTTACTGGCTCACTCCAAACAACAGAGCAATATATAAAATGGGGAAAAACTATACTTTGGTTAACTTTTTTTCAGAACATCATTTGACATACATGGCCTTAGCCTTTTCATTTGTCTGTTTGTTTGATTAATTAACGTCCTATCAACAGCTATGGTCATGTAAGGACGGCCTCCCATGTATGCGGTGTGTTGCGTGAATGTCGTGCGAGGTGCATGTTTTGAGAGACTGCGGTATATTCATGTTATGTCTTCTTGTATAGTGGAACTTTTGCCCTTTTTATAGTGCTATATCACTGAAGCATGCCGCCGAAGACACCAAGCAACACACCCCACCCGGTCACATTATACTGACAACGGGCGAACCAGTCGTCCCACTCCCTTTATGCTGAGCGCTAAGCAGGAGCAGAAACTACCACTTTTATAGACTTTGGTGTGTCTCGGCCAGGGGACAGGACCCAGAGCCTTCCTCACAGACTCTTCACTTCCTACACTGGGCGAGAGTTAGATTCCTCCCATGTCAACAATGGAATCAACTCCTTTTGGGCAGCGGCGTGCCCTGGCGCAACGGCCATCAGCGCCACAAAGATAAGAAAAGTAACAGTTACAAGGGTAAGGCAAGAACACCCAGAGATGAGAGAGTCTCTCGCGAGCCACATGACACACGTCTTGCCACCGCGATAACTACTATATGCTTCATCAGCGGGAGGCAGAAAGCGTCAATGTATCAGCCGCTATAACGAGACGTGATGCTTTGTGGGTCATGTGACTCCCGAGAGCCTCAGAGCCTGGCCCCTCCTCACACGGTCGGCAACGCTTCAGCAAGGAGGATGCTGCCTTAATCCTCTCTGCTTGCAGCATGATTGTGAATGGCGATTCAACCATCAATCAATCCATGATCATAGACTGTTTAAAGAGTTCGGGTGAAGGCAGCATTCTGCTCTTGAGGTATTCAAGTAAGCAGACCGCCGACCGTGTGAGGACAGCCCGGAGGAGACTTCACAAACAGTAATTTTCGCCCAAGAGTCAATACCTGCACGCTGCAGCCCAAAACGAGTTGAGCCCATTATTCACATGGGATGAAGTGTTTTAAATAAAAAACACCCATAACAATAATATTAATAATAATAAAATCTTTTATTTAATCAGGGTTACATATTTTGACAAGTCTAATTTACAATATGGCCCTGCATCACTATTAAAGTTATCGGAGACAACAGTTTAATACAGACAATACCTTAATTTAAATTTGTTTGTTTGATTAATTAACGTCCTATTAACAGCTATGGTCATGTAAGGACGGCCTCCCATGTATGCAGTGTGTTGTGTGTATGTTGTGCGAGGTGCGTGTTTCGGGAGACTGCGGTATATTCCTGTTGTGTCTTCTTGTATAGTGGAACTTTTGCACTTTTATAGTGCTATATCACTGGAGCATGCCGCCGAAGACACCAAGCAACACACTCCACCCGGTCACATTATACTGACAACGGGCGAACCAGTCGTCCCACTCCCTTTTTGCTGAGCGCTAAACAGGAGCAGAAACTACCACTTTTATAGATTTGGTGTGTCTCGGCCAGAGGACAGAACCCAGAGCCTTCCTCACAGACTCTTCACTTCCTACACTGGGCGAGAGTTAGATTCCTCCCATGTCAACAATGGAATCAACTCCTTTTGGGCAGCGGCGTGCCCTGGCGCAACGGCCATCAGCGCCACAAAGATAAGAAAAGTAACAGTTACAAGGGTAAGGCAAGAACACCCAGAGATGAGAGAGTCTCTCGCGAGCCACATGACACAGTCTTGCCACCGCTGATAACTACTATATGCTTCATCAGCCGCTATAACAGACGTGATGCTTGGTGGGTCATGTGACTCCCGAGAGCCTCAGAGCCTGGCCCCTCCTCACACGGTCGGCGACGCTTCAGCGAGGAGGAGGATGCCTTAATCCTCTCTGCTTGCAGCACGATTGTGAATGGCGATTCAACCATCAATCAATCCATGATCATAGACTGTTTAGAGAGTTCGGATGAAGGCAGCATTCTGCTCTCGAGGTATTCAAGTAAGCAGATCGACGACTGTGTGAGGACAGCCTGGAGGAGACTTCACAAACAGTAATTTTCGCCCAAGAGTCAATACCTGCACACCGCAGCCCAAAACGAGTTTGTTTGTTTGATTAGTTAACGTCCTATTAACAGCCAGGGTCATGTAAGGACGGCCTCCCATGTATGCGGTGTGTTGCGTGTATGTTATGCGAGGTGCGTGTTTTGGGAGACTGCGGTATATTCATGTTATGTCTTCTTGTATAGTGGAACTGTTGCCCTTTTTATAGTGCTATATCACTGAAGCATGCCGCCGAAGACACCAAGCAACACACCCCACCCGGTCACATTATACTGACAACGGGCGAACCAGTCGTCCCACTCCCTGTATGCTGAGCGCTAAGCAGGAGCAGAAACTACCACTTTTATAGACTTTGGTGTGTCTCGGCCAGGGGACAGAACCCAGAGCCTTCCTCACAGGGGCGAACGCTCAACTAAAGGCCAAAAGTGAGGCGGTGCCAAGGGAGGCATTAGGAAGGATAAAGTCAGTTTAGGAAGAACAGAAAAGATAAGATCCTAAATTTAGTCGCCTTATACGATCATGCAATAGGGGCAGCAGGTACAATTCTAACGCCCTACCTGCAGGGCAGGAGATTCTTTTATACACTATGATGTGTCTCGGCCATGGGACAGAACCCAAATTCTTCCTCATAGGGGCCAGTGCTCAACAGAAGGCCAAAAGTGAGGTGGTGTCAAGAAAGACGTTTGGACGAAGAAAGAAAAGATTACATCCTTAATTTAGTCGCCTTTTACTATCAGCAAAATAGGAGCATCAGGTCGCTGATAATATTTTTGATAACTATTCTAGATAGCATCGTGTGAATGACGTATGCGAGTACATATAATTTTATCTGTTTTAGGTCTTCTTCATAATAAACTTAATAATAAACTTCTTTGTAACCAATGAGTGTTACATGTCGTTTTTGTGACCCAAGCTACAAATCGGCGCCCAGCGTATATTGAAGCAAGACCAGGGTCTTATGTTGTTTGTTTTAGTTGAATTGTATGTTATTTGATTTAGTTTCATTATAAAAACGATGCTACGGGGGGCGAAGGGGAGGAGCACCAGGTTTCTCTGTCAATGTGTCAGAAATAGAGCAGACATGGGCGAGAAACCTGGAGAGGATGGCCTCCACAGGGGCTTCCGCTACGCACAATATCAACACCTACAAGGACCTCCCAGTACTGGTCAAACTCCACGAATGGTTGACCAGTCTAGAGCGAGGCAAAAACAAGGCAACAGCAGTCCAGCACTGCCGTCAAGTACTGGCAGTTTGGAAAACCGTGGATATGGGGCCATCGCCCAGCCTCGACGGCCTTCTGGATACTGCTAACGTTAGGACTTATTAGGCGGAACCCAGCAAGGAGTCCATGCAGCCTGGGACGCTGCGTTCCCACATGGGCTCCTTCGGGAATTCCTTTCATTCCTAACCGCAGAAAATGTGATTGCAGGGTCTCAGGTGGAATAATCACAAAACCTTAACCAAGCTTTGGCCCGCTGGTCAAGTACTGTTGGCAAAATTGCCAGACGGCGGGCAGTGGAACGTGCCGTGACTGACAGCCAGGATCAGGTGCCACCGGAAGACTTGGCGTCAGCTGAGGTCACCAGCAGCGGAAGAGGCAAAAACTCTTTTGGAGATGTCCGCTCCTGGCGACCTCCGAACCCTTAGCAATAACAGCTTCGCCAAGTGCAGGAATTACCTGATGTTTAGGGTTATTGCATGCAATGCCCAACGGTCGTGGGCCGTTGCATCCCTATCCATCAGGTCATTCCTGTACGCGCAAGAGCGGTCGGGGGAAGGTGTTCGCGTGATGGTAGTCGCCGACCATAAGACAGGCTACCGGACCCCGGCCACTCTAGCTGTGCCATCTGATCTCTGGCGGCTGTTAAATATCTATGTGAGGATGCGGCATGTCCACATCATACCAAAGAGGCCGGACCTGGAACAGGAAAGTTCCATTTTTTTGTTTGTTTGATTAATTAACGTCCTATTAACAGCTATGGTCATGTAAGGACGGCCTCCCATGTATGCGGTGTGTTGTGTGTATGTTGTGCGAGGTGCGTGTTTCGGGAGACTGCGGTATATTCCTGTTGTGTCTTCTTGTATAGCGGAACTTTTGCCCTTTTTATAGTGCTATATGACTGGAGCATGCCGCCGAAGACACCAAGCAACACACCCCACCCGGTCACATTATACTGACAACGGGCGAACCAGTCGTCCCACTCCCTTTTTGCTGAGCGCTAAACAGGAGCAGAAACTACCACTATTATAGACTTTGGTGGTGTGTCTCGGCCAGGGGACAGAACCCAGAGCCTTCCTCACAGTGTGAGGACAAGCCCGGAGTTTTCACAAAACAGTAATTTTCGCCCAAGAGTCAATTCCTGCAGAGCCCAAAAACGAGTTGAGGCCCATTTTTCACTTGGAGATAATTGTTTTAAATAAAAAAACACCCCATTAACAATAATATTCAATAATAATAAAAATCTGTTTATTTAATCAGGCCCTGCAGTGTTGGGCGTATAGAAACATATGATCGTTTAAAGGCGGATGGATCAACGTCCTATTAACAGCTATGGTCATGTTAATACAGACAATAAGGAACGGCCTCCACTAACAAGTTTTGATGTATGCGGTGTGTTGTGTGTATGTTGTGCGAGGTGCGTGTTTCGGGAGACTGCGGTATATTCCTGTTGTGTCTTCTTGTATAGTGGAACTTTTGCACTTTTTATAGTGCTATATCACTGGAGCATGCCGCCGAAGACACCAAGCAACACACCCCACCCGGTCACATTATACTGACAACGGGCGAACCAGTCGTCCCACTCCCTTTTTGCTGAGCGCTAAACAGGAGCAGAAACTACCACTTTTATAGATTTGGTATGTCTCGGCCAGAGGGCAGAACCCAGAGCCTTCCTCACAGACTCTTCACTTCCTACACTGGGCGAGAGTTAGATTCTCCCATGTCAACAATGGAATCAACTCCTTTTGGGCAGCGGCGTGCCTGGCGCAACGGCCATCAGCGCAAGATAAGAAAAGTAACAGTTACAAGGGTAAGGCAAGAACACCCAGAGATGAGAGAGTCTCTCGCGAGCCACATGACACAGTCTTGCCACCGCCTTTAACTACTATATGCTTCATCAGCGGGCGCAGAGTATATACAACAGACGTGATGCTTGGTGGGTCATGGACTCCCGAAGCCTCAGAGCCTGGCCCCTCCTCACACGGTCGGCGACGCTTCAGCGAGGAGGAGGATGCCTTAATCCTCTCTGCTTGCAGCACGATTGTGAATGGCGATTCAACCATCAATCAATCCATGATCATAGACTGTTTAAAGAGTTCGGATGAAGGCAGCATTCTGCTCTTGAGGTATTCAAGTAAGCAGACCGCCGACCGTGTGAGGACAGCCCGGAGGAGACTTCACAAACAGTAATTTTCGCCCAAGAGTCAATACCTGCACGCCGCAGCCCAAAACGAGTTGAGCCCATTATTCACATGGGATGAAGTGTTTTAAATAAAAAACACCCATAACAATAATATTAATAATAATAAAATCTTTTATTTAATCAGGGTTACATATTTTGACAAGTCTAATTTACAATATGGCCCTGCATCAATATTAAAGTTATCAGAGACAACAGTTTAATACAGACAATACCTTAATTTAAATTTGTTTGTTTGATTAATTAACGTCCTATTAACAGCTATGGTCATGTAAGGACGGCCTCCCATGTATGCGGTGTGTTGTGTGTATGTTGTGCGAGGTGCGTGTTTCGGGAGACTGCGGTATATTCCTGTTGTGTCTTCTTGTATAGTGGAACTTTTGCACTTTTTATAGTGCTATATCACTGGAGCATGCCGCCGAAGACACCAAGCAACACACCCCACCCGGTCACATTATACTGACAACGGGCGAACCAGTCGTCCCACTCCCTTTTTGCTGAGCGCTAAACAGGAGCAGAAACTACCACTTTTATAGATTTGGTATGTCTCGGCCAGAGGGCAGAACCCAGAGCCTTCCTCACAGACTCTTCACTTCCTACACTGGGCGAGAGTTAGATTCCTCCCATGTCAACAATGGAATCAACTCCTTTTGGGCAGCGGCGTGCCCTGGCGCAACGGCCATCAGCGCCACAAAGATAAGAAAAGTAACAGTTACAAGGGTAAGGCAAGAACACCCAGAGATGAGAGAGTCTCTCGCGAGCCACATGACACAGTCTTGCCACCGCTGATAACTACTATATGCTTCATCAGCGGGAGGCAAAAAGCGTCAATGTATCAGCCGCTATAACAGACGTGATGCTTGGTGGGTCATGTGACTCCCGAGAGCCTCAGAGCCTGGCCCCTCCTCACACGGTCGGCGACGCTTCAGCGAGGAGGAGGATGCCTTAATCCTCTCTGCTTGCAGCACGATTGTGAATGGCGATTCAACCATCAATCAATACATGATCATAGACTGTTTAAAGAGTTCAGATGAAGGCAGCATTCTGCTCTTGAGGTATTCAAGTAAGCGAACCGCCGACTGTGTGAGGACAGCCTGGAGGAGACTTCACAAACAGTAATTTTCGCCCAAGAGTCAATACCTGCACACCGCAGCCCAAAACGAGTTTGTTTGTTTGATTAGTTAACGTCCTATTAACAGCCAGGGTCATGTAAGGACGGCCTCCCATGTATGCAGTGTGATGCGTGTATGTTATGCGAGGTGCGTGTTTTGGGAGACTGCGGTATATTCATGTTGTGTCTTCTTGTATAGTGGAACTTTTGCCCTTTTTATAGTGCTATATCACTGAAGCATGCCGCCGAAGACACCAAGCAACACACCCCACCCGGTCACATTATACTGACAACGGACGAACCAGTCGTCCCACTCCCTGTATGCTGAGCGCTAAGCAGGAGCAGAAACTACCACTTTTATAGACTTTGGTGTGTCTCGGCCAGGGGACAGAACCCAGAGCCTTCCTCACAGGGGCGAACGCTCAACTCAAGGCCAAAAGTGAGGCGGTGGCCAAGGGAGGCATTAGGAAGGATAAAGTCAGTTTAGGAAGAACAGAAAAGATAAGATCCTAAATTTAGTCGCCTTATACGATCATGCAATAGGGGCAGCAGGTACAATTATAACGCCCTACCTGCAGGGCAGCAACTTTTATACACTATGTTGTGTCTCGGCCATGGGACAGAACCCAAATTCTTCCTCATAGGGGCCAGTGCTCAACAGAAGGCCAAAAGTGAGGTGGTGTCAAGAAAGACGTTTGGACGAAGAAAGAAAAGATTACATCCTTAATTTAGTCGCCTTTTACTATCAGCAAAATAGGAGCATCAGGTCGCTGATAATATTTTTGATAACTATTCTAGATAGCATCGTGTGAATGACGTATGCGAGTACATATAATTTTATCTGTTTTAGGTCTTCTTCATAATAAACTTAATAATAAACTTCTTTGTAACCAATGAGTGTTACATGTCGTTTTTGTGACCCAAGCTACAAATCGGCGCCCAGCGTATATTGAAGCAAGACCAGGGTCTTATGTTGTTTGTTTTAGTTGAATTGTATGTTATTTGATTTAGTTTCATTATAAAAACGATGCTACGGGGGGCGAAGGGGAGGAGCACCAGGTTTCTCTGTCAATGTGTCAGAAATAGAGCAGACATGGGCGAGAAACCTGGAGAGGATGGCCTCCACAGGGGCTTCCGCTACGCACAATATCAACACCTACAAGGACCTCCCAGTACTGGTCAAACTCCACGAATGGTTGACCAGTCTAGAGCGAGGCAAAAACAAGGCAACAGCAGTCCAGCACTGCCGTCAAGTACTGGCAGTTTGGAAAACCGTGGATATGGGGCCATCGCCCAGCCTCGACGGCCTTCTGGATACTGCTAACGTTAGGACTTATTAGGCGGAACCCAGCAAGGAGTCCATGCAGCCTGGGACGCTGCGTTCCCACATGGGCTCCTTCGGGAATTCCTTTCATTCCTAACCGCAGAAAATGTGATTGCAGGGTCTCAGGTGGAATAATCACAAAACCTTAACCAAGCTTTGGCCCGCTGGTCAAGTACTGTTGGCAAAATTGCCAGACGGCGGGCAGTGGAACGTGCCGTGACTGACAGCCAGGATCAGGTGCCACCGGAAGACTTGGCGTCAGCTGAGGTCACCAGCAGCGGAAGAGGCAAAAACTCTTTTGGAGATGTCCGCTCCTGGCGACCTCCGAACCCTTAGCAATAACAGCTTCGCCAAGTGCAGGAATTACCTGATGTTTAGGGTTATTGCATGCAATGCCCAACGGTCGTGGGCCGTTGCATCCCTATCCATCAGGTCATTCCTGTACGCGCAAGAGCGGTCGGGGGAAGGTGTTCGCGTGATGGTAGTCGCCGACCATAAGACAGGCTACCGGACCCCGGCCACTCTAGCTGTGCCATCTGATCTCTGGCGGCTGTTAAATATCTATGTGAGGATGCGGCATGTCCACATCATACCAAAGAGGCCGGACCTGGAACAGGAAATTCCATTTTTTTGTTTGTTTGATTAATTAACGTCCTATTAACAGCTATGGTCATGTAAGGACGGCCTCCCATGTATGCGGTGTGTTGCGTGTATGTTGTGCGAGGTGCGTGTTTCGGGAGACTGCGGTATATTCGTGTTGTGTCTTCTTGTATAGTGGAACTTTTGCCCTTTTTATAGTGCTATATCACTGAAGCATGCCGCCGAAGACACCAAGCAACACACCCCACCCGGTCACATTATACTGACAACGGGCGAACCAGTCGTCCCACTCCCTTTAAGTCGCCAGGAGGCTCTACCACTTTTGCTGGTGCGCTAGAGGACAGGAGCACAGACTCTTCAACCTACCAGAGTTAGAAACTACCACTTTCAACAATGGAATCAACTCCTTTTGAGCAGCGGCGTGCTCTGGCGCAACAGCCATCAGCGCCACAAAGATAAGAAAAGTAACAGTTACAAGGGTAAGGCAAGAACACCCAGAGATGAGAGAGTCTCTCGCGAGCCGCATGACCCACCGTCCTGCCACCGCCGATAACTACTATATGCTTCATCAGCGGGAGGCAGAAAGCGTCAATGTATCAGCCGCTATAACGAATGTGATGCTTTGTGGGTCATGTGACTCCTCAGAGCCTGGCCCCTCCTCACACGGTCGGCAACGCTTCAGCAAGGAGGATGCTGCCTTAATCCTCTCTGCTTGCAGCATGATTGTGAATGGCGATTCAACCATCAATCAATCCATGATCATAGACTGTTTAAAGAGTTCGGGTGAAGGCAGCATTCTGCTCTTGAGGTATTCAAGTAAGCAGACCGCCGACCGTGTGAGGACAGCCCGGAGGAGACTTCACAAACAGTAATTTTCGCCCAAGAGTCAATACCTGCACGCTGCAGCCCAAAACGAGTTGAGCCCATTATTCACATGGGATGAAGTGTTTTAAATAAAAAACACCCATAACAATAATATTAATAATAATAAAATCTTTTATTTAATCAGGGTTACATATTTTGACAAGTCGTTAGAATTGTACCTGCTGCCCCTATTGCATGATCGTAAAAGGCGACTAAATTTAGGATCTTATCTTTTCTCTTCTTCCTAATTGACTTTATCTTTCCTAATGCCTCCCTTGGCACCGCCCTCACTTTTGGCCTTGAGTTGAGCGTTCGCCCCTGTGAGGAAGGCTCTGGGTTCTGTCCCCTGGCCGAGACACACCAAAGTCTATAAAAGTGGTAGTTTCTGCTCCTGCTTAGCGTTCAGCATACAGGGAGTGGGACGACTGGTTTGCCCGTTGTCAGTATAATGTGACCGGGTGGGGTGTGTTGCTTGGTGTCTTCGGCGGCATGCTTCAGTGATATAGCACTATAAAAAGGGCAACAGTTCCACTATACAAGAAGACACAACACGAACATACCGCAGCGAGGTGATTAATTAACGTCCTATTAACAGCTATGGTCATGTAAGGACGGCCTCCCATGTATGCAGTGTGTTGTGTGTATGTTGTGCGAGGTGCGTGTTTCGGGAGACTGCGGTATATTCCTGTTGTGTCTTCTTGTATAGTGGAACTTTTGCACTTTTATAGTGCTATATCACTGGAGCATGCCGCCGAAGACACCAAGCAACACACCCCACCCGGTCACATTATACTGACAACGGGCGAACCAGTCGTCCCACTCCCTTTTTGCTGAGCGCTAAACAGGAGCAGAAACTACCACTTTTATAGATTTGGTATGTCTCGGCCAGAGGGCAGAACCCAGAGCCTTCCTCACAGACTCTTCACTTCCTACACTGGGCGAGAGTTAGATTCCTCCCATGTCAACAATGGAATCAACTCCTTTTGGGCAGCGGCGTGCCCTGGCGCAACGGCCATCAGCGCCACAAAGATAAGAAAAGTAACAGTTACAAGGGTAAGGCAAGAACACCCAGAGATGAGAGAGTCTCTCGCGAGCCGCATGACCCACCGTCCTGCCACCGCCGATAACTACTATATGCTTCATCAGCGGGAGGCAGAAAGCGTCAATGTATCAGCCGCTATAACGAACGTGATGCTTTGTGGGTCATGTGACTCCCGAGAGCCTCAGAGCCTGGCCCCTCCTCACACGGTCGGCAACGCTTCAGCAAGGAGGATGCTGCCTTAATCCTCTCTGCTTGCAGCATGATTGTGAATGGCGATTCAACCATCAATCAATCCATGATCATAGACTGTTTAAAGAGTTCGGGTGAAGGCAGCATTCTGCTCTTGAGGTATTCAAGTAAGCAGACCGCCGACCGTGTGAGGACAGCCCGGAGGAGACTTCACAAACAGTAATTTTCGCCCAAGAGTCAATACCTGCACGCTGCAGCCCAAAACGAGTTGAGCCCATTATTCACATGGGATGAAGTGTTTTAAATAAAAAACACCCATAACAATAATATTAATAATAATAAAATCTTTTATTTAATCAGGGTTACATATTTTGACAAGTCTAATTTACAATATGGCCCTGCATCACTATTAAAGTTATCGGAGACAACAGTTTAATACAGACAATACCTTAATTTAAATTTGTTTGTTTGATTAATTAACGTCCTATTAACAGCTATGGTCATGTAAGGACGGCCTCCCATGTATGCAGTGTGTTGTGTGTATGTTGTGCGAGGTGCGTGTTTCGGGAGACTGCGGTATATTCCTGTTGTGTCTTCTTGTATAGTGGAACTTTTGCCCTTTTTATAGTGCTATATCACTGGAGCATGCCGCCGAAGACACCAAGCAACACACCCCACCCGGTCACATTATACTGACAACGGGCGAACCAGTCGTCCCACTCCCTTTTTGCTGAGCGCTAAACAGGAGCAGAAACTACCACTTTTATAGAGATTTGGTATGTCTCGGCCAGAGGGCAGAACCCAGAGCCTTCCTCACAGACTCTTCACTTCCTACACTGGGCGAGAGTTAGATTCCTCCCATGTCAACAATGGAATCAACTCCTTTTGGGCAGCGGCGTGCCCTGGCGCAACGGCCATCAGCGCCACAAAGATAAGAAAAGTAACAGTTACAAGGGTAAGGCAAGAACACCCAGAGATGAGAGAGTCTCTCGCGAACCACATGACACCGTCTTGCCACCGCTTATAACTACTATATGTTTCATCAGCGGGAGGCAGAAAGCGTCAATGTATCAGCCGCTATAACAGACGTGATGCTTGGTAGATCATGCGACTCCCGAGAGCCTCAGAGCCTGGCCCCTCCTCACACGGTCGGCGACGCTTCAGCGAGGAGGAGGATGCCTTAATCCTCTCTGCTTGCAGCACGATTGTGAATGGCGATTCAACCATCAATCAATCCATGATCATAGACTGTTTAAAGAGTTCGGATGAAGGCAGCATTCTGCTCTCGAGGTATTCAAGTAAGCAGATCGACGACTGTGTGAGGACAGCCCGGAGGAGACTTCACAAACAGTAATTTTCGCCCAAGAGTCAATACCTGCACGCCGCAGCCCAAAACGAGTTTGTTTGTTTCTGTGATTAGTTAACGTCCTATTAACAGCCAGGGTCATGTAAGGACGGCCTCCCATGTATGCAGTGTGATGCGTGTATGTTATGCGAGGTGCGTGTTTTGGGAGACTGCGGTATATTCATGTTAGTGTCTTCTTGTATAGTGGAACTTTTGCCCTTTTTATAGTGCTATATCACTGAAGCATGCCGCCGAAGACACCAAGCAACACACCCCACCCGGTCACATTATACTGACAACGGGCGAACCAGTCGTCCCACTCCCTGTATGCTGAGCGCTAAGCAGGAGCAGAAACTACCACTTTTATAGACTTTGGTGTGTCTCGGCCAGAAGACAGAATCCAGAGCCTTCCTCACAGGGGCGAACGTTCAACTCAAGGCCAAAAGTGAGGCGGTGCCAAGGGAGGCATTGGGAAGGATAAAGTCAGTTAGGAAGAAGAGAAAAAATAAGATCCTAAATTTAGTCGCCTTTTACGATCATGCAACAGGGGCAGCAGGTACAATTCTTACGCCCTACCTGCAGGACCACCCAAAACGAGTTGAGCCCATTTTTCACATGGGATGAATTGTTTTAAATAAAAAACACCCATAACAATAATATTAATAATAATAAAATCTTTTATTTAATCAGGGTTACATATTTTGACAAGTCTAATTTACAATATGGCCCTGCATCAATATTAAAGTTATCAGAGACAACAGTTTAATACAGACAATACCTTAATTTAAATTTGTTTGTTTGTTTGATTAATTAACGTCCTATTAACAGCTATGGTCATGTAAGGACGGCCTCCCATGTATGCGGTGTGTTGCGTGTATGTTGTGCGAGGTGCGTGTGGAGACTGCGGTAAATTCATGTTATGTCTTCTTGTATAGTGGAACTTTTGCCCTTTTTATAGTGCTATATCACTGAAGCATGCCGCCGAAGACACCAAGCAACACACCCAACCGGTCACATTATTCTGACAACGGGCGAACCAGTCGTCCCACTCCCTGTTTGCTGAGTCTCGGCCAGGGGACAGAACCCAGAGCCTTCCTCACAGGGGCGAACGCTCAACGCAAGGCCAAAAGTGAGGCGGTGCCAAGGAAGGCATTAGGAAAGATAATGTCAGTTAGGAAGAAAAGAAAAGATAAGATCCTAAATTTAGTCGCCTTTTACGATCATGCAAACATTCATATCAAAATATCTCTTTTTAGTAAAACTCTTGCTGCACTTTTTTTCTGTTGTTACTGGCTCACTCCAAACAACAGAGCAATATATGAAATGTGGAAAAACTATACTTTGGTTAACTTTTTTTCAGAACATCATTTGACATACATGGCCTTAGCCTTTTCAGAACACCAATCTTTTTTGAGAGTTTCTTAGATACTTAGTCAATATGGTCATCCTGATGTATGTCAAAGATGATGTACTGTAGGCTAGTTCCCTACATGGTTGAAACAAGAAAAGGACTTTAAAAAAACAAACAAAAAACTAAAATTAAAATAAAACAATGCAATTTAAAAAAATAAAAAACAAAAAAAAGAAAATCCGTCTATTTGTAAAAGTTATTGCGTAGACGGACATCCAATTAAAAAAAATTAAAAAAAAAAAAAAGAAAGAAAGAAAAGATGGGCTTACTTGAGCAGGGTCCCCGTCCCAAGCCCGGACAAGGATACATGCTAAGATATGGCAGACATATCTAAGTGTGTATCCCTGACAGATGCTCAAAAGGACAAATATCAATATATGTGGTAGTACTGCTCACAAGCATGATAATGTGCAAATCTCAAGTGGAACTCCCTAGTAGTTTCCAAGAAAAGAGCGGAATACGATTGCTGACCCCCAAAAAAGGCATCTAAATTGGGGAGTGGAATATTTTATTGGAATTAGGGTTAAAGGAAAAGGCCAAGGTTGACCATCTCAATACATTTTGTTGTACTGCTCACAAGCATGCTACGGTGCGAATATCAAGTGATCTCCCCTGCACTAAAATAGCAAAAGGAGTTATTAACACCGTGAACAGCAACGTATTATGCATATAAGGGGGGTAGCCAAGCGCAAGTGCGTAAATGCAACACCCCAGCATCACCATGGAACAACCAAAAGCCATTATCATTTATGATTATTGGTTTGATTCGGCAGCTGAGTTCTGCTACAACCGCAACTTTCGTTTCCATGAGGACAAAGTAAGGGGAGGGGGCGCCATCCTGATGTACGTTAAAGAGGAAGCAATAGAATTGCTTCAGTACAGTTCACAACAAGGCTTTACATTTACTGTCTACAGAGTATGGAGTACTGTAGGCTAGTTCGCGAAAACGATATCGGTGATAATACACTTACTTCAATGCAATATTGGATCCCTGATTTTTCCCAATATCTACTGACATTCTCGAGCAAGTACATGTATGCTTTGATTTGTTTGTTTGTTTGTTTGATTAATTAACGTCCTATTAACAGCAATGGTCATGTAAGGACGGCCTCCCATGTGTGCGGTGTGTTGCGTGTATGTTGTGCGAGGTGCGTGTTTTGGGAGACTGCGGTATATTCATGTTGTGTCTTCTTGTATAGTGGAACTTTTGCCCTTTTTGTATGTTTTGATTTGTTTGTTTGTTTGTTTGATTTATTAACGTCCTATTAACAGCTATGGTCATGTAAGGACGGCCTCCCATGTATGCGGTGTGTTGCGTGTATGTTGTGCGAGGTGAGTGTACTGGGAGACTGCGGTATGTTCGTGTTGTGTCTTCTTGTATAGTGGAACTGTTGCCCTTTTTATAGTGCTATATCACTGAAGCATGCCGCCGAAGACACCAAGCAACACACCCCACCCGGTCACATTATACTGACAACGGGCGAACCAGTCGTCCCACTCCCTTTTTGCTGAGCGCTAAACAGGAGCAGAAACTACCACTTTTATAGATTTGGTGTGTCTCGGCCAGAGGACAGAACCCAGAGCCTTCCTCACAGACTCTTCACTTCCTACACTGGGCGAGAGTTAGATTCCTCCCATGTCAACAATGGAATCAACTCCTTTTGGGCAGCGGCGTGCCCTGGCGCAACGGCCATCAGCGCCACAAAGATAAGAAAAGTAACAGTTACAAGGGTAAGGCAAGAACACCCAGAGATGAGAGAGTCTCTCGCGAGCCACATGACACAGTCTTGCCACCGCTGATAACTACTATATGCTTCATCAGCGGGAGGCAAAAAGCGTCAATGTATCGGCCGCTATAACAGACGTGATGCTTGGTGGGTCATGTGACTCCCGAGAGCCTCAGAGCCTGGCCCCTCCTCACACGGTCGGCGACGCTTCAGCGAGGAGGAGGATGCCTTAATCCTCTCTGCTTGCAGCACGATTGTGAATGGCGATTCAACCATCAATCAATCCATGATCATAGACTGTTTAAAGAGTTCAGATGAAGGCAGCATTCTGCTCTTGAGGTATTCAAGTAAGCAGACCGCCGACCGTGTGAGGACAGCCTGGAGGAGACTTCACAAACAGTAATTTTCGCCCAAGAGTCAATACCTGCACACCGCAGCCCAAAACGAGTTTGTTTGTTTCTGTGATTAGTTAACGTCCTATTAACAGCCAGGGTCATGTAAGGACGGCCTCCCATGTATGCAGTGTGATGCGTGTATGTTATGCGAGGTGCGTGTTTTGGGAGACTGCGGTATATTCATGTAGTGTCCTCTTGTATAGTGGAACTTTTGCCCTTTTTATAGTGCTATATCACTGAAGCATGCCGCCGAAGACACCAAGCAACACACCCCACCCGGTCACATTATACTGACAACGGACGAACCAGTCGTCCCACTCCCTGTATGCTGAGCGCTAAGCAGGAGCAGAAACTACCACTTTTATAGACTTTGGTGTGTCTCGGCCAGAAGACAGAATCCAGAGCCTTCCTCACAGGGGCGAACGTTCAACTCAAGGCCAAAAGTGAGGCGGTGCCAAGGGAGGCATTAGGAAGGATAAAGTCAGTTAGGAAGAAGAGAAAAAAATAAGATCCTAAATTTAGTCGCCTTTTACGATCATGCCACAGGGGCAGCAGGTACAATTCTTACGCCCTACCTGCAGGACCACCCAAAACGAGTTGAGCCCATTTTTCACATGGGATGAATTGTTTTAAATAAAAAACACCCATAACAATAATATTAATAATAATAAAATCTTTTATTTAATCAGGGTTTTTATGGCCCTGCATCAATATTAAAGTTATCGGAGACAACAGTTTAATATAGACAATACCTTAATTTAAATTTGTTTGTTTGATTAATTAACGTCCTATTAACAGCTATGGTCATGTAAGGACGGCCTCCCATGTATGCGGTGTGTTGTGTGTATGTTGTGCGAGGTGCGTGTTTCGGGAGACTGCGGTATATTCCTGTTGTGTCTTCTTGTATAGTGGAACTTTTGCCCTTTTTATAGTGCTATATCACTGGAGCATGCCGCCGAAGACACCAAGCAACACACCCCACCCGGTCACATTATACTGACAACGGGCGAACCAGTCGTCCCACTCCCTTTTTGCTGAGCGCTAAGCAGGAGCAGAAACTACCACTTTTATAGACTTTGGTGTGTCTCGGCCAGGGGACAGAACCCAGAGCCTTCCTCACAGGGGCGAACGTTCAACTCAAGGCCAAAAGTGAGGCGGTGCCAAGGAAGGCATTAGGAAAGATTAAAGGTGATAAAAACAGAACGGACATGGAAAATGAGATAATACGCTAGAAACATTTGTAATGCCTATCTAAACATATACCAGTTTGATATTTGCTTTTATTTTGCCTCTAAATAGTAAAATTAATTAAAGCAATCTTCACATCTTTTCGACGACAGATTTTTTTCTATGACTTGCCTCCCTTGAGTTCCGATGAGTTGTGACGTCATCTGAGACAATCAACCACCGGAAGCCGGTGTGCCGATAGCGGAACTGTCAACATGCATGTGTATTTTAGCCACATGTCTTAGTACTTACGGAAATACACACTGAGAAAAATATGTTATATTTCGACTTATTGGGTAGCGTGATTTATCCCCTACATAATGACACATTATTGACGTCATAACCTATGAAATGACGTCACTACATGTAAATAATGATGTCATTAATGTCGCGGGTACATATGTCATGTGGCGTATGGTGTGCCAGGGGTTAAACCACGAATGAATAAGTAGTTCTTTCCTATTCAGTCCACCCTGGAGTAATACGACTGTGCATGAATTAACCGAGGAGTTTTGATATACATAGAATCTACTGGTAATTTTATGTGCGAAATAAGATCGTAGCGAAAATGGACAATTATTGGGGCCCACCTCTTTAGACCTACGTTTTAATAGAAAAATCATCTGTTGCAAACATACGGAGACATGAAAAATACATGCAGATTAAAAGAAAAAAATCAATAATTTATAAGTTGTGTCTTTTTGCCCCCCATTTTCGTCGACTGAAATGTTCTCAAAATGCGTATTAAAAATAAAAGAGAGGTCCTTCTGCACATTTTTCATACTTCATTTTAGGGATTTTCATATTTATTTTGGGTTACACAACAATGTGCCGGTGGTGTGAAACCGGTATGTTCAGATCTAGTCCGCTAAACCTGCCTATATTATATTAGGCTTTTTTAATTATTTTTTTTTGCCCGATATATAGGAAAAAAAAAAAAAGCCTAATAATATAGGCAGGTTTAGCGGACTAGTTCAGATCGAGCAGGGTTGCATAATGATATGACGACATTCACAGTTATCATTATTTCATTGCAGGAATTTAAATTCGAAAAATTACCATGTTAAGAACGCTCTAAAGTCATCAAAATACATCGTAAAACTCACATCAGCAATCGTAAATACATTAAGTAATATTTTTTCCTTCTCGGGGGAAACCTTAGGACCCCCAAAAAAACAAAATCTCTCGCCCTAAGCCCTCGCAAAATCATCAAAATACATCGTGAAACTCATATCTCAGTCATTCTAAATTGTAATAACTTTATCGGGGTCTCCCCCGAACCCCCAAAACACCACAATGCTCGCAAATTTAGCCAATTTTAGTACTCATTAATTTCCTGTTATATTCTACATAGTACACTTGCGTATATATATGTAGAATGCGAATTTTACCGATTTTTTTTTTATTTAGACCGCTAAATCGTCTCATAATGGTCAATAGGCTATCTAGTGTGCTGTGGTCTGTGCGTATACTTTTAAAATTTACTGTAACTGGAAGAAAAATACTAAATCGTCTGCTCCTGTTTTTGATAGTTAAAATTTACCATTTGTCAGCGGTGGAGCATCTTTAACATACTGAACATAACAATTTTATAGCCCAGAATATGACGATAAGAATGAGTAAGCTATCGTTTGTATTATATCATTGTATGTTATAGATTATATATTATATACGGATTCATTTCCACTATTCAATATAGCAACTACACGTAGCGCGACTGTTTTAAATATCTATAATCGCCGCAACACTGCCCCATTGAGTTTCCCGGCTCTTGTCACAGCTGTTGGTCTCAGATGACGTCACGAATCTACGGCCACCTGGTGATATCAGGGGCGATAAGCGATGCGATCGTTCTAGACTAGGGTCGTTGTGGACTTCGTTTCAAGCACATTTTATGGAAATTACGTCAAATACAACCTGTATTTTTTGTTGGAAATCATAAAGTGCACCACAATAAACAAATATCAACACAAAATTAACATATTTTAAATCTGTTTTTATCACCTTTAAGTCAGTTAGGAAGAAAAGATAAGATAAGATCCTAAATTTAGTCGCCTTTTACGATCATGCAATAGGGGCAGCAGGTACAATTCTAACGCCCTACCTGCAGGGCTTTTTCAAATTCTAAAATTCTTATCATTTATATATATTATACCACAGAACCGCCTCACTTTTGGCCTTGAGTTGAGCGATTGCCCCTTTGAGGAAAGCTCTGGGTTCTGTCCCCTATCCGAGACACACCAAAATCTATAATAGTGGTAGTTTCTGTTCCTCCTAAGCGCTCGGCAAACAGGGAGTGGGACGACTGGTTCGCCCGTTGTCAGCTTAATGTGACATGATGGAGAGTGTTGTTTGGTGTCTTCGGCGGCATGCTTCAGTGATGTAACACTATAAAAAGGACAATAGTTCCACTATACAAGGACACAGAACACGAATATACCAGTCTCCCAAAACACGCACCTCGCACTACATACACGCAGTACACAGCATACATGACCCTAGCTGTTAATAGGACGTTAATGAAACAAACAAACAAAAATTAAAATTTAATATATGGTATCGGTTTTTCTCTTTTTCCTATCGTATCCTTGACAACTCCTCACCTTTGGCCTTACGATGTCATACGTATAGGAAGGCTCTGGGTTCTGTCTCCAAGTCGCGACACACTAAAGTGTCCATTTCTGCTCCTACATAACGCTCAAAGGGTGTGGGATGACAGGTTTATCGGTTGTCGTTAACACAGTGTCCGTCGGCGGCATGTTTCAGTGATGTAACATTATAAAAGGTACTAATTTCACAATTACAGTGATGTAACATTATAAAAGGTACTAATTTCACAATTACATTGAGGAACAACATGAATATACCGCAGCCTCCCAAATTATAGACATTCACACAACGCAAAAAATTGCACACGTGTACCTTAAATGACCCTGGCTGTTAATACAACGTTAATCTAATCCACTAAGTTGGCACTAACCCACGAACAATAGTTTGACATCATCATTCCTCTTTGGAGCAGTTTATTAAAAAGGAGCGAGCAATGTAAGTTATCGGTGAAATACTCAAGAGTACGTATATTTATAACAAAGATGAACGCGAGAGGTATCTTTGTGGCATACCGAGCGGTGAACCAATGGTTTTGCATTATGTCCTTGGCTGGGTTAAAAAAATCTCGTAAAACAAGTGAACGCCAACGTTAAAGTAGTACATACATATTAACAAAGATGAACGCGAGAGGTCTCTGTGTGACTTACCCAGCGGTAATGTAAGTACAGGAACGAATTATCTCCTTGGCTGATACCCCAGTCTGATTGAAATACGTGTACAGATCCTTAATATCGCTGGATAAAGAGGAACTAACAATATCCCATTAGCTGTCATATTGCTGCTGCCAGAATATTGACTGTCACTTATAGAGTACGAAATCGTTTAAAAAAGCTGTCAGAATTATTTCCATGTACAAAGTCATCTCGTCCAAACAGCACAACAAAGATTATTGTATATGAGTACTGGGACGAAATGGCGTTAGCAATTGATGTAGCAGTGTGTAGAAATTGATCAGAAGTACACGTGGTACAAAGGTTATAACCCCTTATGGCATATAGTTTTAGGTCGACTATGACAGGAATTTGAACGATTCAAAGAGTACGGGCGTAAGAATTGTACCTGCTGCCCCTATTGCATGATCGTAAAAGGCGACTAAATTTAGGATCTTATCTTTTCTCTTCTTCCTAACTGACTTTATCCTTCCTAATGCCTAGAACGGTTCTGGTTTCTGTCCCCTGGCCGAGACACACCAACGTTTTTAAAGTGGTAGTTACTGCTCCTGCTTAGCGCTCAGCATACATGGAGTGGGACGACTGGTTCGCCCGTTGTCAGTATAATGTGACCGGGTGGGGTGTGTTGCTTGGTGTCTTCGACGGGATGCTTCAGTGATATAGCACTATAAAAAATGCAACAGTTCCACTATACAAGAAAACACTACATGAATATACCGCAGTCTCCCAAAACACGCACCTCTCACAACATACAGGCAACACAAAGCATACATGGGAGGCCGTCCTGACATGACCATAGCTGTTAATAGGATATTAATTAATCAAACAAACAAACAAAAAAGTATTTATAAGTCATACTTCACTGTTCATTATGACATTATCAATCATTTTAGTTCATTGTTTTTAGCTCACCTGGCCCGAAGGGCCGGTGAGCTTATGTCATGGCGCGGCGTCCGTCGTCCGTCCGTCCGTCCGTCCGTCAACATTTAATTTAAATCGCTACTAGTCATAGAGTTCCGCATGGATTGTGACCAAATTTGGCCATAAACATCCTTGGGTGAAGGGGAACAGAACTTGTATAAATTTTGGCTCTGACCCCCCAGGGGCAGGTTGGGCGAGGCCCAATAGGGGTAATAGAGGTAAATCCTATAAATCGCTACTTGTCCTAGAGTTCCGCATGGATTGTAACCTAATTTGGCCACAAACATCCTTGGGGGAAGGGGAACAGAACTTGTATAAATTTTGGCTCTGACCCCCAGGGGCAGGAGCGGCGGGGCCCAATAGGGGAAATAGAGGTAAATCCTATAAATCGCTACTTGTCCTAGAGTTCTGCATGGATTGTAACCAAATTTGGCCACAAACATCCTTGGGTGAAGGGGAACAGAACTTGTATAAATTTTGGCTCTGACCCCCCGGGGGCAGGAGGGGCGCGGTCCAATAGGGAAAATAGAGGTAAATCCTATAAATCGCTACTTGTCCTAGAGTTCTGCATGGAATGTAATCAAATTTAGCCACAAACATCCTTGGGGGAAGGGGAACAGAACTTGTATAAATTTTGGCTCTGACCCCGCCTGGGCAGGAGGGGCGGGGCCCAATAGGGGAAATAGAGGTAAATCCTATATATCGCTACTTGTCCTAGAGTTCTGCATGGATTGTAACGAAATTTGGTCACAAACATCCTTGGGGGGAGGGGAACAGAACTTGTATAAATTTTGGCTCTGACCCCCCAGGGGCAGGTGGGGCGAGGC
The DNA here is from genome assembly GCF_041381155.1 of Argopecten irradians. NCBI lineage: Eukaryota > Metazoa > Mollusca > Bivalvia > Pectinida > Pectinidae > Argopecten > Argopecten irradians. The sequence continues at coordinate 8,668,702 of NC_091149.1, read as the reverse complement.
CCAATAGGGGTAATAGAGGTAAATCCTATAAATCGCTACTTGTCCTAGCTTTCCGCATGGATTGTAACCTAATTTGGCCACAAACATCCTTGGGGGAAGGGGAACAGAACTTGTATAAATTTTGGCTCTGACCCCCTGGGGGCAGGAAGGGCGGGGCCCAATAGGGGAAATAGAGGTAAATCCTATAAATCGCTACTTGTCCTAGAGTTCTGCATGGAATGTAATCAAATTTAGCCACAAACATCCTTGGGGGAAGGGGAACAGAACTTGTATAAATTTTGGCTCTGACCCCCCCTGGGCAGGAGGGGCGGGGCTCAATAGGGGAAATAGAGGTAAATCCTATATATCGCTACTTGTCCTAGAGTTCTGCACGGATTGTAACCAAATTTATCCACAAACATCCTTGGGGGAAGGGGAACAGAACTTGTATAAATTTTGGCTCTGACCCCCCAGGGGCAGGAGGGGCGGGGTCCAATAGGGGAAATACAGGTAAATCCTATAAATCGCTACTTGTCCTAGAGTTCTGCATGGATTGTAACCAAATTTAGCCAAAAACATCCTTGGGGGAAGGGGAACAGAACCTTTATAAATTTCGGCTCTGACCCTCCCGGGGCAGGAGAGGCGGGGCCCAATAGGGGAAATAGAGGTAAATCCTTTAAATCGCTACTTGTCCTAGCTTTCTGCATGGATTGTAACCAAATTTGGCCAGAAACATCCTTGGTGTATGGCGTATGATAGCTTAAGTGTGCTCGACTGTGTTTATTTGTCGGTGTGTCAAGTCCCTGTGCAATGTTCCGTGTCATCTGTCCATGACTGTCACCTGTAATACACGTGTTCTATCTGTATTCACTCGTGCAATTATTTTTTGTATTTCATATGTATTTTATATATAAAAGAAACACAATTTAACAAAGCATGACAATTTATTGACTCGTGCCCTATTTGGGCCTCGAACTCACGATCTATAGCACCCAATCGCCTAGCCAAAACATATCTGCGCCTTCTACCACTGCGCCACATCCACATCTATACAAACTTTCTTTTATATATTTTTTTTTATAATTTATCCTAGGTTATCGACATTTTTACATATTGTGATAATAATACATAATAAACTGTAAACAAAGACGCTTTTGTTTTCTGTTTACAAAAAATACCTAAACACGCACCTCGCACTTCACTCGCATACAACGGAGGCCGTCCTTACATGACCCTGGTTGTTAATAGGACGTTAAAATAATCAAATAAATATTTTAAGGTGAATGTTGTGTAGCGGGGACATGTTTACTTATTTAACGTATTTAATTGTGACTGAAAGTGGCTCGATGGCGTATGATAGCTTAAGTGTGCTCGACTGTGTTTATTTGTCGATGTGTCAAGTCCCTGTGCAATGTTCCGTGTCATCTGTCCTTGACTGTCACCTGTAATACACGTGTTCTGTCTGTATTTACTCGTGCAATGTTGTCTTGTTAGGTATTCTTCGTTGTGATTGGTCTATAGTCAGGTGTTGAGTGTATAAGTGCGAGAACGGGGTAGAACGTTAAGTTCCTAAGACTGCCATTAGTATATTGTTAGGTTTGTTAGGTAGGTGTTGTATCCTTGTTAGCTGGCTGTATAATGTTGTCTCGTTCGTAAACGTTGTAAATACTACTGTTACATGTAATAAATTGTATTAATTGAGTTTCTGAGTCTTGTTCTCCTTCAACAAAACAGAACACCTATTAAACCTGGGTTGACCTTTGGGCAGGAGCGATACGGGGAGTTCGAGATAGCGTCGACCCCCCTATCCCTCCTGTTACAGTTGAATAGTTTATCATTATCAAAACCACGGGAGTCTAAAACAATCCCTCGAAATACATACCCAAATATATGATCAAAATATGGTCTTGTTGCAATGTTGTATGAATTTTATTTAGTTTTTAGCCCACCATCATCAGATGTGATATGGTGGGCTATTCAAATCGCCCTGCGTCCGTGGTCCGTCGTCCGTCCGTAAACAATGCTTGTTATCACTATTTCTTAAAAACTGCTGCAGGGATTTTGTTCAAACTTCACATGGAGGGTCCCCTTGGTCCATATTTGTGCCATACAGATTTTGAGGCTGATCGGAAAAACAAGATGGCCGCCAGGCAGCCATCATTGATTTTGGCGGTTGAAGTTTGTTATCGATATTTCTTGAGAACTACTGAAGGGATTTTGTTCAAACTTCACATGGAGGTTACCCTTGGTCCCTAGTTGTGCCATACAGATTTTGAGGCTGATCGGAAAAACAAGATGGCCGCCAGGCAGCCATCTTTGATTTTGGCAGTTGAAGTTTGTTATCGATATTTCTTGAGAACTACTAAAGGGATTTTGTTCAAACTTCACATGGAGGTTACCCTTGGTCCCTAGTTGTGCCATACAGATTTTGAGGCTGATCGGAAAAACAAGATGGCCGCCAGGCAGCCATCTTTGATTTTGGCAGTTGAAGTTTGTTATCGATATTTCTTGAGAACTACTGAAGGGATTTTGTTCAAACTTCACATGGAGGTTACCCTTGGTCCCTAGTTGTGCCATACAGATTTTGAGGCTGATCGGAAAAACAAGATGGCCGCCAGGCAGCCATCTTTGATTTTGGCAATTGAAGTTTGTTATCGATATTTCTTGAGAACTACTAAAGGGATTTTGTTCAAACTTCACATGGAGGGTACCCTTGGTCCCTAGTTGTGCCATACAGATTTTGCGGCTGATCGGAAAAACAAGATGGCCGCCAGGCAGCCATCATTGATTTTGGCAGTTGAAGTTTGTTATCGATATTTCTTGAGAACTACTGAAGGGATTTTATTCAAACTTCACATGGAGGTTACCCTTGGTCCCTAGTTGTGCCATACAGATTTTGAGGCTGATAGGAAAAACAAGATGGCCGCCAGGCGGCCATGTTGGATTTTGATAGTTAAGGTTTGATATCCCCATTTCTCAAAAAGTGTTGAAGGGATCTCAAATTTAATATGTAGGTTCCCCTAGGGCCCTTGTTGTGCATATTGCATTTTTAGACCAATCGGTGAACAAGATGGCCGCCAGGCCGCCATCTTGGATTTCGATAGTCAAAGATTGTTATGGCTATTTCTCAGATAGTACTGAAGGGATCTGTCTCAAATTTCATATGTAGGGCCCCTAGGGCCCTAGTTGGGCATATTGTGATTTGGGACCGATCGGTTAACAAGATTGCTGTCAGGCAGCCATCTTGGATTTTGTTACTGTATTTTGTTATCGCTATTTCTCAGAAAGTACTGTAGGGATCTGTCTCAAAATTCATATATAGGTTCCCCTAGGGCTCTAGTTGTGCATATTTTGATTTGGGACCGATCGGTCAACAAAATTGCTGCCAGACAGCCATCTTGGATTCTTATATTCAAAGTTTGTTATCGCTATTTCTCAGAAAGTATTGAATGGATCTTTCTCAAATTTTACATGTAGGTTCCCCTAGGGCCCTAGTTGTGCATATTATGATTTGGGACCGATTGATCAACAAGATGGCCGCCAAGGAGTCATCTTGGATTTTGATAGTTGAAGTTTGTTACCGCTATTTCTCAAAAGGTACTGAAGCGATCTGTCTCAAATTTTATATGTAGTATGTTTGAAAAAGTTTTAAAAGTAGAGAAAAGATCCATCTTTCCTTTGTCAGATATAGATCATTCTTTGGTGGGCGCCAAGATCCCTCTGGGATCTCTTGTTTACTTTAAAACATAACTGGGGAAATAGGAACTGAAGATTTCAACAAAATTGATTGAGGACCAATTTATTAGGGTTATTTATTTTAAGTTTGTTGTACATTCCTTTGCTGCCCTGTTGTACCTGCATGCCCCTTTTGCATGATCGTAGAAGGCGACTAAATTTAGGATCTTATTTTTTTCTTTTCTTCCTAACGGACTTTATCTTTCTTAATGCCTTCCTTGGCACCGCCTCACTTTTGGCATTAAGTTGAGCGTTCGCCCATGTGAGGAAGGCTCTGGGTTCTGTCCCCTGGCCGAGACACACCAAAGTCTATAAAAGTGGTAGTTTCTGCTCCTGCTTAGCGCTCAGCAAACGGGGAGTGGGACGACTGGTTCGCCCGTTGTCAGTATAATGTGACCGGGTGTGGTGTGTTGCTTGGTGTCTTCTGCGGCATGTTTCAGTGATATAGCACTATAAAAAGGGCAATAGTTCCACTATACAAGAAGACACAACATGAATATACCGCAGTCTCCCAAAACACGCACCTCGAACAACATACACGCAACACGCCGCATACATGGGAGACCGTCCTTACATGACCATAGCTGTTAATATGACGTTAATTGATCAAACAAACACACAAACAAGTACATTCCTTTATGCTTCCAAAAACATAATAAGACTTAAGATTTAAGGAAACGAATTTTGTTGTTATCATTTCTTTGCGTGATGTTATTGACATTCCAAAAAGATACATATTGTTTTATTGTTTAATTCTATTTTACCAGCAAGTTACGCTTTATAATTGTCTGTATTCTATTTATATTTTATCAAAACTTTAATTTAAATATACCCTATGATATATGAACTTGGCATTTGGCACATGTTAAAATGTGCATTTCGTTTGTATGTGACACCTGACACAACATGTTCAAATATGATTAAACAGTTCAAAATTTTGGCACTACACAAAGTGTTCTTCATGGTAGAAGTAACTCTTCAGAAAAATCTTAAATGCAAATGTTGAATAAAGATATCTTTCGCGAGCAATGGAACTTTGCCAATGAACCAATTTTATAGATATCAAATGCAATACGTACGCAACAATAAAGTCAACCCATGCAATCCGTTCAAAATTTCAAAAGCTCTCATCAGAGGCATGTGTTCTGGCCAAATTTTACTTTATTTTTTCTACATATAACATTTGGCTTTAATGAAATTGGTTCATTATTGGACTAATATCTAAAAAGAGGTCCCTTTGCAAAATTTTTTTATTTTTATTTCATTAAGGTTAATTGATCTTTACTAAAGGACAAGAAATGCCATATATTGCCAAGTTATTTTCGTTTTAAACACAGCTTGAAACAGGAAGTAATTAATGCATTTGTATTTGATAACTGGCTTAACATGGTCAAATACTGCGATAAGAGGACATTCAAAACTGTGTTGCAATACAAAAAACACCCCTGTTTTCTGAACTTCCTGGTAAGGGTAACTGCTCACAGAAATCTTCACGTGAGATGTTGTTTAATTTGTGTTTCATGATAACACTCTGTCCGTGTGACCCTTGCTGCATTTGATCAAGTAAAGCCTCACGGGAGTCCAACCCGACACCCAATAAATCATACCCGCCTGTGACAATACAAGGCCCACGCCCTGTTAGCATACACTCATCATGCTCACGTACATATTTCACAACTGCGATTCAATTTGCTCTCGATCGATATATTCTACAGGTAACTCTAGTGCAGGCCTGGGACGTTATCATCGACTATGTACAGCAATAACATTGGGCGCGGCTTTATTTCTCACTTCAAGGTGTGGGTCATTTAATCAAGAGTAGCTTCTGGGTCGATGGACATATACGATTTTGAATTATGAAATAATCTTACTTGACATGATGACATTTTTTGATGGATTATATGTATTAAGGTTAAAGTAATAAGACGCTGATACCCGTCCTAAACAACACAAGCAAAGAAAACATCTTAATTATATTTCCTTATACGATCACTCCAAAAACAAAGAGTGTTACCACTTACGCGACTGTTTCCGTGTGAGGTATATTTCAGAGACATCGGCTGTTTCCGGATTTCGTATTTGACTCTTGTGGATATATAGTGTTGTGGACATTTCACACACGGAAAGAAAGAACCAGGAACATACAGGTAAGCAAATAAATGTAAGGAAGTAAAGCGACAAAAAGGTCTGTACATTTACTATCATTATGATCATTGCTGGTTTCCAGGGCTGAATCCTTTTGATATATAAATATGAATACTGTTTATTTTCTGTTACGATGTTTAAAATCAATTGTCAAATTTTATTTAAGTGAAAATTTTGATTTAAAACTAAATCAGTATACCATATTAGTCAAGCTATGATGTCATAGAAAATATAGAATCACAACTTAAAATATAGGGAAAATGATTAATTTAACTACACCAACTAGACATATCTATATATTTGTTTTAGGATAAAGCTAAGATTTTTCGTAATAACCATTTAATCCAACCAGTTGTTAAGTTATACAACGGGATTTGGATATTTTGTTAATACATAAATGAAATAGTGCATAAGGCGAAGGGTTATCGCATGTTTAATCACAAATTTATAGATATAACGTCAAATTCATGTGGTTAAAATAGAATAAGAAGTTTGCGTTGGTATAGTATCAAAAGTAAAAATACTAGTGTAGTGATATGGATTACATAATTTGAAGAATATAATGAATGTTGTTTTTATTCATTTTAATAAGGATATATGGGAGAATATTTCTGCCTGATTTGTAACTAGTAATTAATATTAATTGCAGATACCATTTTCTATTTTATTATTCCACAAATACAGTACTACTGTGTCGGATCTGAATTCTTTTATCAGATAAGGAGTTTTCCAAAAATAATAGGGAAAGTAAAATAATCAAAACACAGTTTTTTGAAGAACCCTTGTATATAGTGCACTTGTGAAAAAGTGAGGGCCCATGTATATAGTGCACTGGTGAAAAAGTGAGGGCCCATGTATATAGTGCACTGGTGAAAAGGTGAGGGCCCTTGTATATAGTGCACTGGTGAAAAGGTGAGGAGATTCAAATCAATTGACTAAACAGAAAGGTACTGAGTAAATTTACATTTTGAAACAAAAAATATCTTTCTTTCGATAGCTTGGTCTGACACTAATAACTAAGAGATTGACGTGTCTTGTCAAAATCATGTTGATATCACGACTATAATATGACATTAAATGCTGGGAAAGGGGTCATCGTATATAGACTAAGGCAATGAAAGTACAACTATTTTATTACAAGTCTTTGTTTATCCTTCATGTCAAGCTTCTTGACTAAACAACGTGTTGGCGTCAAATTCGAAACCAGTTCGTTTGTACTGTTGCGTATACAAATCCAAAATAGGATTTTATCAATGGAAAGCTCTAATGAAAACGTTAGTTTTTTATAGCATCTGCTGTTGGTTTGTGGTTTTGTTATATAAGTTGAGTTAATCATTTCTATCTATTTCATAATAGAATCGTATGCCTAAACATTTTCTTAGTGGATTGGAAAATATGCGGAGGTTCTAAAATCACAAATATAACACGACATTAAATAATGATTGAGAACAGGTTCATCTGATATAGACCGAGGCAATGAAAGAACAACTATGTAATTACAAGTCTTTGTTGATCATTCATGTCAAACTTCTTGTATTAACAATGTGTTGGCGTTAAATTCGAAACCAGCTATCCTGAATCATTAATGAGTGATGAGTCAGATTACTTTATCTGTGATGATTGTTCGAATTTCTATCTTGATGTTATTCGTTGTAACAGATGGTTTATATTGCGTGTATAAAAGGAACATCGGTCAATGGTGGTTCATACACGTGTCCTAACTGGAACAAAGAGCGCGTATTTGGATCACATTAAATGTCTTAACCGGACACGCCTTACTCCAATTAAGGATAAAAAAAACATTTCCTAGTACAGACTACAGGAACGTGTCCATGTCTTATGAAATAAAATTACTATCAGTTTTATATATCAGTAAAGGTACTTATACAAGTAGGATATACATTTTCGGTAAAAGAAATTTCCATTTCTTGTTCATAAATCTATTAATAATTAGTCGATTTGTATTTATTTTGTATACAAATCCCAAACAGGATTTTATTAATCGAAACGCTTCTGAAGTAGCAGTTATCATCATTTTGCGGTTTTGTTATAATAACAGAGCTGAGTTAATCATTTTTATTCCATATTAATATTTTATTCATGTCGGAAAGTATGATTTAGGTAATGATGTTGTTACTCAACCAATCAAAATGTGTGAAGTTTCGATGGCAGGTACGATATGTATCCCTGTCACCTTCATCAGATCAGACAAATGACCCGACATTTCTTCGACTTCATTTCAAGACATCTCCTGGACTTTTACATCTTTATGTCCTTAAGCTGACTAATCATATTATCATTTAATTTGGCTTGTTTTTTTTTTATTATATTAACGTCCTATCAGGTTCATTTAAGGACTACCTTCTGTATATATCTATGAACTTTGTGGTATAGTCATTTTGTGTCTCTTTACGATAGTGAACATCTTGCCCTTTTATAGTGCTATCTCACTGAAGCATCCACAGAAGACGAAACGTACCGCATTATCAGCTTTTATTAACATATCTTGCAATGCTGTAATCACTTTTTCATAAAAAGCATTTGCTTGCATATTTCTGTTGTCTTATTACAGATCGTTGTCCTAACGCTAGTTCAAATGAAATCTGTTCACTTATCATATCGCGTTGAATTCTACTTCTATATTGAATGTTTGAATATATTTATTCTCTTTGATATTTATGATTTATTTCAATGTAGTACATCGTATGATGTATTTGTATTATTTTTCCATCTCCAATTTCGTACTAGTTTAAGTCAACATACCATAACATATACGTGTGTTCATAACAATAAATAAATTGGACAGATGGTGCCATTGATGTACATAAACGATTCTCTGTCCTTTATACTTTGTATATATCCATCAAAAGTCGATTACATCTTCGTTAGTTCGAAGCCCACGTTTGACAGTACCCAGATATTGGCGCTGTTCAATGATGTGTCTTTTTTAAATTCCACAGCCTCAAATTTTCTAAAACATGGTATATCCTTAAATGATGTTTGATAAAAGCAAAGCTTTCTCTAAGACTGAGTTCATATCAAGACCCTGTATACCTATGGAGAAATAATCTCGAAACAAAAGGAATAGTAAGCTTTTAAATAAACACTTATATCGAATTAAATAATGAAATTCATTACGTATATTCTATTTTCTTTTTCTTGGGAATACCAGAACCTTAGTAAGTTGCATATGTACATATATTTTACATTACAAAAACATAATATGTTCTAAATGTATGTAGTATCGGAGTAGATGTAAAAGGACTGGATGAAAATTATCTACACGCATTTTACAAGTTTTATATCAATTGACTATAATGGTTTTGGTTTGGTTTTGTAAGTTTAACATCCTATTAACAGCCAGGGTCGTTGGTGGAGGAAAACCGGCGTACCCGGAGAAAAACAACCGACCAGAGGTCAGTTAATGGCAACTGGGCCACATGTGATTCAAACTCGCCAGAGATGGAGGGGTTGTGGTAATATGTCGGGACATTTTGTGTCCACACCGTGGCCTCAAACTGCGTAAAGTAGTAGTTCCTTATGTCACCAAGACCAAGGCAGATTCGACTGCTCGTGACAATGCATGGCCAGAGCGTCAGATTACATCCATATGGTGATCTTAATGGACTCAGAAACATGGCCTTTTTACGTTTTGCAATGAATATATAAACATTTCCCCAGTTATCTTCCAGATTAAACGCCCATCCTTTGTACATTAAGATCATACAACTATGTATTTATATGGAGTGTCATGTTCTTATTAAGAGATTGTGTTGTAAACAAAATGTGATCGGTAGGCGGGTCCGAAATTAAGTTTAAACAAAGACTAGACAGTCACTGATAATGTCCAATACTTAGACCAGGCGTTCTGTTACAGCGAATTTATGACTCCAAATGACTGTAAGCGCGACAATTGGATGTTAAATACACTGTAAATCTGAAAGTTTAAAGTTGTTTCCCGCGTATTAGCCTTCAGATGTCATTCTCCACAAAGTTGTTTCATTTTGTTGGTAATAAATTTAATCTTAGTTATATGAGGTATGAGCTTTTATAACCTGATGCAAAATTTATCAGATAACTCAAATCAAATTGAAGTAAAGTTAATATAAGATACAATATGTTATATCCCTTCTCAGACCCATAATAATCCAGCATGATGAATCAAAGATGCTCCCACTGAAAAATAGGGTTTTTTAGATAACAAAAAAACGGGAGCAGACGAATTAGTATTTTTCTTCAGTTAAAAAGTTACTTACTTTACACCATTACTACTATTGAAAAGTTTTAGATTCTAATTTTACGCCAAGATAAAAGATATTAAAAATCATTAAATGCGCCCCCAAAAAAATCCGTGGCACTATGTCCTATATGAATTAATTACTGATTGCACATGCACCAAAAGCAAATAAATCATTTCATTTTTTTCTGTGTGTTTTATTGGATATATGTATACATGATTAAAAACCAATAATTGTTCAAATGATGAGTATCGTTTATGCTCTGTCGGTGGTTGAGCATCTTTAATGGTCATTGGCAATACTGCTTGCTACTATTATCTTTATTTCCCTCAGTTACATAAAATGAGATTTAATATTCAATGTATATGAAACCATTTAACAAACAGCAAATATATATTTACAAAACGTGTACTAGTTCAAGTCCTATTAGGATTTAGTTACAATTTAATCCTAGCAATAAAGATCTTCTGTTTTAAAAGGTCGATACAAACCCAACAAAATATTACATAAATCAAAAACTGATAAATTCTGAAGCGTTGACATTAATCCTATTCCAAAATTATCGACCACACACATCAGTATTCATCATTAAAAACATTCCACAATACTGACATATATGTAAATTCCATACAATTTGATATTCCTTAGATGACACAAACATTCAAAATACAATATGCGTGGCTATGATACTGAAGGAAGACTTCACTAATATTTGAAATCTCATTTGTATTTTACTATATTAATATATATTGGAATTATAGTGTCATGACGTTATTCTAGTTAGTAAAAGGTTTTCTAATTCCTAAGTCCCTACGTATATACCCTCCATATCTTACACATGCATACTTAATTATAATTATGCATTAAGTATAAATATACATTAAGTATAGAAATTACTTTAATCGTCGGTATATATTATATGTCAACTATCAAAGTCTATTTTGTTTCTATATTTAGTATCGATATCTCTATCGATATGATAAATCCATTGATATGTATTATATTACATATCGTATATAGCTATAATGATGTAAACAATAACTTCCTTTTACTTCTCGTTTGCCACTTCCTTGGTATGCACGCGTCAAAATAATATAACTAGTCGGATACTAGTGCATTCATGACCTACGATATCCACCCCTTACTTTACAAACATCGCTGTATATCCCCACCCCCGGGTTGCTCCCTCTCCATCACAGTATGTACTCCGTCCATAGTAGGTCCAGTGAGTCACCACAGGTGCGTGTCTTATACACCTGTGTATTGTTTTCACCTGTGTATTGTTTACAGGTGTGTGTGTAGTTGACTTCGCTGCAACTATTGATCGTGTCAGGAATGCAATTACTCATACAACCATCTTCACATCCGTCCTCTGTAATTAAGAAACAGGTGTTGCTTCCTGGCGCACATGCGCAGTGGGGACAGGTGTGTACAAGTGATTACAGTACTGGCTGATATGCACGCGGTAATCGGATGAAGGGATGTTATGGATAAACAATGGCTATATACACAGTAATTGTTGTGATTTGACTTATCCTGCTTGGCTATACAGTAGCATTTTGATTGCGTTGTGGTGGACGTGATATCACGATACCTGCAAGGATAGAGAAGAATTCTCGTTAATTTCAACGGAAATTCCATATTGTATACATATCGTATACATACAGGTAAATATTCCATCGTCATTATGTTTTAAAACATATCTGTGTAACCAGGAATGAATTGGATTCGACGTTTGTTTTATGGTAAAGTTGAACTGAATTGACCATGTTTACAATTTATATCACATAATGTTTGTATCACAGTGTGTTTGATGTCTGTCTTAGTTCATTTCAATTCTCATTAATAAAGCAAGTATACAGCTAGTGGATTGATACTAAGCAGCATGGTCGACTTAAGGTCCTATATGCGATGTTACGTAGTATGTACGTGTGCGTTTTGGGAGACTGTTGTATGTTCGTGTATGTCTGAGATCGAGCCGAAGGGTTAAACAGGCTTTAATGTATAGTGATATTTCCCTTAAAACAATTTGTTATTGGGTGACTGTGGTATTTGTGTTGCGACTGCTTGTAGGAACTTTTGCCCTTTTTATAGTGCTATATTACTAAACCATGTCACCGAAGACACCGAATAGGCATATATTGTGCCCCACCAGGGGCACAATAAACTGGCATCTGGTAAACCGGTCGTCCCGCTCTAGGTAATGAGCGCTAAGTTGGAGCAGAAGCTATCACTTTTATAGACTATAGTGTATCTCAGACAGACGATAGATTACAGAGTCTTTCTCGCAAGGGCGAACGCTAACCACACAACCCAACGCATTGCGCATATTTGAGATCGTCCTTAAATGACATTTTCTGTTAAAAGGACTTGGATCCAAAAAAAAAATTGTTATTGCAAATAAAATGTGTGCATTACTCCCCGTTCGTAATTCAGAAAAAAATGACGCTAGAGAGGCAGAGATTGGTGCAAAAAATGAGCGTTATATTTGTTTAGTTTTAAGGGAAGAGATTTGAGTGCCCGATATAAAATTAAAAACCAAATTTAACGCATTAACACAAAACAAGATGAACCATCGCTATTGCTTTGATATCTGAATTTTTCTTTAACGTAAAAACTTTCTTTTTTTCTTAGGCTTCTAGTCCATGCCCTTCCTTTATTTGGTATTGTGTCTACTTTACATAGACTTGACAGTTGCAGGTAGGGCGTTAGAATTGTACCTGCTGCCCCTAATGCATGATCGTAAAAGGCGACTAAATTTAGGATATTATCTTTTCTATTCTTCCTAACTGACTTTATCCTTCCTAATGCCTCCTTTGGCACCGCCTCATTTTTGGCCTTGAGTTGAGCGTTCGCTCCTGTGAGGAAGGCTCTGGGTTCTGTCCCCTGGCCGAGACACACCAAAGTCTATAAGAGTGGTAGTTTCTGCTCCTGCTTAGCGCTCAGCAAAAAGGGAGTGGGACGACTGGTTCGCCCGTTGTCAGTATAATGTGACCGGGTGGGGTGTGTTGCTTGGTGTCTTCGGCGGCATGCTCCAGTGATATAGTACTATAAAAAGGGCAAGAGTTCCACTATACAAGAAGACACAACATGAATATACCGCAGTCTCCCGAAACACGCACCTCGCACAACATACACGCAACACACCGCATACATGGGAGGCCGTCCTTACATGACCATAGCTGTTAATAGGACGTTAATTTTTTTTTGTAACTGACTGAGGTCGCATACTAGTCAATTAGCTATTACACTTGTATAATATATCACTAACAATCATTTTCTTAAATTGACAAAGGTCTCCGACTAGCCAATTAGATACTATAATATATTCATATAAATGATTGTTAGTTGTTGTTATTTTTACGTCCTATTAACAGCCAGGGTCATGTAAGGACGTGCCAGGTTTGTTGGTGGAGGAAAGCCGGAGTACCCAGAGAAAAACCACCGACCAGCGGTCAGTACCTGGCAACTGCCCCACATGGGAGAACCCGCATCCCAGAGGTGGAGGGCTTGTGGTAATATGTCGAGACATCTTAACCACTCGGCCACCGCGGCCCCTATTCATATAAATGATTGTTAGTTGTTGATTTATTTATTTATGTATTCATTTGGGCAAATACTCAATTAAATTGAAGTTTAATTAATGTAAAAAAATACACACATGATATGTAAAACTCAATAATCGACAGATGTCCAACGGCAGCTCTCCCAGCTGTGAAGCCGGATGTTTACATGCACAACCAGTGCTATCTTGGGGACATATAATAATATAATACCTGATCGTATCGTTGTGTACGCAACAAAGAACAGCGACCAATCAAACAATTGTAATGCAAATTAACTCAATTTATAACGGTTTAGATTATTAACATCACTTTGTTAAATATGTAGCTTCAACGATTTGAAATTTATTCTCGAATATCATACACTTATTTACTTTCATTTACAAAAAAAAATTATAAACTGGGTTTGCTTCGTAGTAGGAATCCTAGATGTTTATGAATTTATCAGTAAATTATTCGTTATGTAATAAGTTCAACACGAACGCAAAGTTAGTAATTTTTGCAACTATACAAAATCATCAAATTTGTTTTACATTCAAGAATTAAAAGCCGATTCGATAAGGATGTACCTTTAAAACAGCCTTTTTTAATTGTGTTTTTATGAACAGTACCATACAACAATTCGACTATCAATGATATGCACGATTAACCATGTTCTCAGATATTTTTTGTTGAAGTCTCAATCTCCCAGTTACATTTACAAAAGTATCTCTTTGTTATAATACTGGAAATTTCAATGATACACTTATATATCTGACATGCATGTCGACATACGTCCAGGTGAAGGGCATGACTTTTATTGAGGGATACTGATCCAAGAAAATGTCATTGTTTTATTTATTAGCCGATACTCCTTCACAGAATGTAGATCTAGTTGCCACGTGCTGGATGAGTAAGACACCGCACGCGGAGAATTTCTTCACAGTCCGGCAATACCCAATTGACTTTTGTTGCACGAGGTATTGATTTGATAACGAGGCTCTATGTAACCCCACCCTGTTCCCAGTAGTGATAAATCAGCAATCGCCCTCCCTCCCAGACCTACCTGTATTTGAACAATCCGGTAACAAGGCCCGATAGGCTGACACCGGACAAACATTGTTCCGATATCGCGACCATAAAACCCCCTTTAGACCCGCAATACAGGCTCGTATGTCCCGGAGAGTCCATGATAAACTTTGTATGGTGTCGTAAAACCGCGAATTAATTTGATAAACGGCTTAAATTTGGCCGCATAGATAGGATAGCCAGTCTGTTATAATTTTCTCTCGAGGTAAGGGTTGGTTTTATTTACATCCTGTAAAATATGTTAACGATTGTTTTAGCCGTGATTTTTTTATAAATGAACTAGAACAGTTTAATTGATCGATAGTTTTATATTATTGCCGTCAGAGAAGTTCACGGCTATTTACGTTTTGTTATTTATGATGATCATTCGATGGTAAATTCTGGGTGAAATAGCAATATTTTCTACAGGATTAATATAAACAACATGTACTTAGTTAAAATGAATGTGGAGTCAATACGCATATATCTTACACGTGCATTAACATACAGTGTCATTACATCATATATATTCTTATTTTATGTTTACTAGATAGATGCCTAACTGAGTTTTGTCTCTGTGTTTATTTATCTAGAAAGACCTTGAGATTTTACTGGTTAGCATGCAGAAATATTTATTTAACATGAGCATTTTTCCATTACATTAATTGAATATGGCGTTGGTCTTTATTTGGTTTCCAAAAACAAAATAGTTATATATAGTCATTATATAGAGGACAATCTCCATTATGTGCGTGCGTGCGCACTGTTAAAGATAACCAACATATCCGCTTCCTTTATCCTGAAAAGTTATTTTAAGGAAGAGAAATAGGCAAATACAACTTTAAAAACAGATACCTTACGATTAGCTTATGTATACCAGAGACCTGCTGGAAACTAGGATATGTCCTTATTTTAATGGAATATGAACTAAAGTATGAATATATGAACTGAAGTATTATCCTATATGTGTGTGTATGTATTATTTTCATTATACCCTACAAATGGGTTAGTCTGTGTCCAGTAATGGATATCCCCATGATGATTTGCTACTTGGTCTCTTTAGCTATGTTGTATAACAAGCAAAAAGGTTTCGTCCATCGTACCTTTTCTATCAATAACAATCATTATAATTTTGGGGCATAATACTTCCTAGTCTATATTCCAGCCATTGTACTTTATCTATCATTATGACTTAGACTATAAAGTTTTTAAATCATTATAGTTTTGAGAACATGGTACTCCCTAGTCAGAATTTCACCCATCGTTTATTTTCTATCATCATAATATGGTAGCCAAAGGTAATTAAAATTGCCAATCATTATAAATTTAGAGCGTGGCACTTCCTCGTCTCAATTCTAATATGATAACAAAGGCTGTAAATTTTATTAAATCATTGTAACTTTCGGAGCATGGTACATCCAATCTAAATTCCACCCCTCGTACTTATTGTATCATTATAATATGGTAGCCAGTGACTGTTAAGTTTATAAAATCATCATAGTTGTAGGAACATGGTAATTCCCAGTCTAAATTCCACGTACAGGGATTGGCTTTGTGACGACGTGATAGCTCCAATAAATATCCTCTCAGAGTGTTGCTTGGTGTCCACATTGTCAAATAATAGACATTTAGTGTTCTGAGGTTTATCTGTTGTAACTTTTCCTCATTTGATAAAATAGGTATCGACAGATCTATACTATTTTTAATGAACTAGGGATACGTTGAATATATTTTTGATATGTATTTTAAGTACTGTCAACTGTAGATCAATCAATATGTATGATCCACCTGTTGTGTAAACTGTTAAAGTACAAACCTTTTTCTGTCCTTTATCCAAATGATTTACAGGTCCTTTATTCCAGGGAGAGAAATCTGTCATGTATCTTTTCGAGAATGGTCATGACAAGGCCGAAGTTTTGTTGCAAATCTTTTTTGTGTCGCGTTTCTATTCTACCTGTAATAGCTTTTACATTTATCTCTTATTCTTTACAGGTGCTGACAGAGCGATGTTTGGTTACGTCAAAAGCAACGTCAACCTGCTGACCCTAACATTCTCAGCAGGTGAGTCTTCAATAAAATCTGTTCAATATCTTAAATTTATTTCATAGGATGAAAATTTATATTGAGTTTGGGTATAGAGATTCAGTTTTTAGTATGTGTATGTTTTAAACTGCAATTCAGTTTGAATCTCTGTTAAAAAGTTATCAATTCACAATGAAGAAAGGAAATGGAATTAATACATTTTAAAATTTTGATTTGTAACGATTTTAAGATGAAAAATCACTTGCAATCAAAATGTTGTCATAATCGTTTTAAAAACAATTAAAATATTAAAAATATGCTAAACATGCATGCTTATAGATTGAAATTAACTATCTTAGGGATAGATATGTAATTCTGTTTCAAAACAACTGGTCAATATACCACAGTCTCCCAAAACACGCACCTCGTACTTCAAAGAAGGTACGCATTGTATACATGGGAGGTCGTCCATACATGACAATGACTCTTAATAGGATGTTAAAATAACCACCATACAAACAAACCTAAGAATGGATAGGTTATTCTCAGGTTATATCCCATAAGATCATGCGTCATTTTTCAAAACGGAAGACTTTCCCAGACCACACAGGAAGAATGGGTGAATTATAGCTATGTTATATGAAACGTATTTGACCTTGGTGCAGTAAACTAACGACGTCACTACTATGAACTATAGTAACGTTAATAATTTATAATAAGGAGTGTTTGTTCATGTCCTAAGTAAATACAAGCTGTACATCTGATCAATATTCCATGTTGTAATAATTACAGACGTCGATAGCCACATAAACTGCTATAAATTTGTTAGATCTGGTTGGTAACTTTTATTCTACAATTGCGTTGATTTGTATCAATTAATGCTAAGACAGAATTAGCCTAAATTTCTTTTCTAATACTGTAACGCACAAATTTGCGCGAAGGAGACATTTTCGCTTTTCCACTCGCGAAAATATTCAAGTCATGATCTGTATAAATGTAAAGATGTTACAACGCTGACGAATGGTATTTTTGCTCATAAAACAGAAGCAGATAAATTTACTTGCTATACACCATTACCGCCATTGAAAAGTTTGAGAAAGATGAAAATATTAAAAATTATTTATTGCGCCCCTAAAAAAATCCATGGCACTACACAATATATATAATAAAGTTCTGATTGTGTATCCATCAAAAGCAAAACAAATTATTGTTTATCATGGTTTGTGTTAAGTAGACATACATTTACATGAGTAAACACCAATTATTGTTCAAATGATGAGTATTGTTTATGCTCTGTCGGCGGTGAAACATCTTTATTGACACAAATTCCAGCAATACCTTTCTATTACCACACATGCGTCTCAGAATTGTTGAAAATATTTCTAGTAATTCATATACCGATAAGCAATGGTTTTTTATGCGCAACGTTTTATTTTTTGGCCTAAAGTTCTTGCAATTATAACCAGAAATGGTCAAAGCCTTTCTTTGTCACCTACGTTCTGTATGTTGCTGATACTGTTCCTGCAAATATTTTACTGTAAACATAATTTTTGCGAGTGCTTAAAGTGAATAGTCGGGCAAAGAAAACCAGTCTAAATGCGTTCATTGGCCTTCCAAAAGTTCTCACATATTAATACAACGGTCAAGTTCTGCTTAGTTTCCCAGTTCTGACAATTAAAGTAAAGAAAAGTTGAAAGCATTGAAAGCGAGGCTGTGTGGAAATGTAACCACGGACATAGTGAGCCGGGAGGACGTTTTAGAATTCCCATACTTTAAATTAATTTCTTCGCACGCAGACAAATTTTGACGAGAGATTTTATTTTTCCATTTCATAAGAAATTATACTGGATACGTTCGCACCATTTTTACCGACTTTAGCCATCCTTGCCCAACTGTTCACTTTAATTTCGCGGTTTACATGCATTAAACTTAAGCGAGGGGTGCATTTCTTGATCAATCGACCTTGGCGTAATTAGCGAAAGTTCCCCCTCCCGTAAACCTCTACGTTTGCAGTATGACGAATTTGCATTTTGTTTTACTGTCGCATAAAACAGTACTGTTTGTATATCTTTATTGCACACTTTAAATAAAATGTTTCTCTTTTTCAGTTATTATCACGCAGCATATTTCACCGTGTTTATCGACGACATCAGATGTTATATCATCGACTATAAGTCCGACCGGGACTTTCTCGGATGTCGGTCCTAGTGTTATGGAAACGACCTCTCTGACTTCCAGTGATAACTCTTTTCAAACCACAACAGAGTTTAATTCTTTTACGACGTCTGATACGGATTTAGGAGAATCCTCAAACGTCGGGACGTCGGCTTTTCTTTCGGAAATATCACAAACTTCTGTTGATACCACTATACAAACAATGCCAGTTTCAAATGTCCAGACTGACTCTTTAAGTGCTTCATCCTCATCGGAAATGACTGGCATGAATACAAGTATTGTAGCTCCTACCGAATCTCTAACGAGTACTCCTAGCAATGAATTGAGTACTGATAACGTGACAGAAGTAGAATCTAGCACGGCATCTGGTGCTGCAGATAGCATAGCATCTCTACAGAGTTCAACAGATTGGAACTCTAGTTTACAGAGCCAAACCACGACGGAACCTTATACCACTAGCGTACAGCCAAGTGAAACAACTCGCATGTATTCTACTAGCTTTGAAAGTGGTTCAATTAATTCTGATAAGTATACACCTTCCTCTGATAGTAGTGTGTATACGACAGACGCCACCACAGTGGCTCCTACTTCCTCTCACACTATCGGCGACACCACCATCACGTCAACCACAACCTCTGATCTGTCTACTTTATTATACACCTCTGTCGACACCACTACGTCAACCACACCTTCAGATGTGTCTACTACCTCTTACACCTCTGTCGACATATCATCAGCAACAGCAATGCTACCATCAGTGACTATTGGTACATCTATGGTGACAACCGCAGTGATTGATACAAGTATGATAACTGCCACACAGAATTTTTCGTCTTCAGATATTTTTAATGGCAGTAGCAATGCCTCCTACACGATGTCAGTCGAACCAACACTTTCGTCGATGTGGTCAAGCTATTTTATATCTGCTACAATTATTCCAACATCTCCACCAACAGATACTCCTACAACACCAACTACTACGAGTCCGTCTACAACGACAACAACAGCAGCGCAACAATATCCTCCAAAACCGGGAAACATAAGTAAGAAATATGCAGGGCATTTATTTTATGATTCTTTTGGTGAAATGGACATGGTTTTAAGTATTATGATTAACCAAATATCTTACATACACAATATCTATGTTGCTTTATAATATCAAAGTAATCAATTCGTTAAAGGTCCATTACCTTCCGAAACGGGATTTGTTTTTAAAATGGGATTGTAAAACGAGATTTATAATATTGTATGATCGCAAAAGTTATTAACTTAACGTTATTAATACACTGATCATCACGTTCTAAAATATTTGATTAAAATAAATTAAATGTTTATATTCATAACGCGATCGTCTTATGTTTCCCGCCGTCGTCCTAATTACGGCGCGTTAGTTGACTATCACAGCGCCAGACGGCGAAACAGCGAAATTAATTTTTACTTTAAACATATATTTTGCAGGTGAATTTGTATTCGTATGGTATTGTAACCTTATCTTAGACCATCGATATAAATTTTCATATGTTATTTTATTTCGGAAACTTTAATTGTTCTGTGCTTTAGAAAGGAAGCGAGCCTTTAACGTATGTGTTAGATAGTACTTTATAGAAACCCTTTCTACAGTAATGGGAGTAAACGGTATTGATCCGTTTCTGTAAGTGTACTTATAACTATTATGCCGCAAAACAGAACAAGTTTTATCTCATAACTGGTCCATCTAGCCATGTACTGAATATCGTAAGACACATTACTATTGTCGAACCACACTATCATCACGTCACATTTAGATTCGACGTCATAATCTATATATGACGCCCCATGATTGTTTCATTTATATTTCTATTAATGAAAGTTATGTGATAAATAACTCGTTCAATAATTTGATATGCCATTCACCTAAAGGCAAGTGAAATATCAAATTATTGAATTCGTTTTACAAATTTCATATTACATAGCCACTAATGTAAGATCCTCTACATGTATTTAGCAATTAGCGAAGTTATTTATTCACAAAGGAACAAATATGGCTATACATATGTAATATGCAGAAATGGATTTATTTCGGAACTCTACATTGTTTATAATAATGATGATTAATGTAGTCTTTTCCACGATGGCCCGTTTGAGCCTGTCAAATTACAACTACTTCATTGAATTAGTTGTACATTTATAAATAAACATAGTGTACATGACCGTTTACTCTAAAGAAGTTGTTCATTTATAAATTGACAAAGTGTAGATGACCATTTACGGTGGGCAGGGCAAGGTATCGGGGAGAATTATATGGAGACTGGTGAATTGATCTTTAATATATTGCAGCGATAACGTGACAAACAATATAACCCAGATCGCGTTCCTACGTTGTTTTTTGGTTTCAATCGTTTAACTGACTACATTTACATGGAATGTCGAACTGATGATAGCCTTCGTTTCACTGTTTGTCGCTGCAATATCAATCAATGTCGAGCCAAAGGTCGAGACTGGAATCTAAAAGTCCCCATTCAACAGTCTCCCAATAACACGTCATTATGTCAAAAGCTTTGTCAATTTATAAAGGAACAACTTATTCAATCAGATAGTTGTAATTTGACAGGCTCAAATGGGCCATCGTACCTTTTACATAAATGTACTATTTCACTCTTTACTAACTCTGTTTTAGTGATGTTCTTGTTAAGTAATTACGACTATGGCAGTGCACAAAGATAAACAAATGCCCGGCCTGTGGTTCATGAATATTCATGAATTTGTACTATTTAGTGTCGTTCATTAGCATAACCAATTACTTGGCCATTTCAAGCGTTTTAAAGAACACGCAAGCTGCAGAACAAAATGTTATTTCATGTGGTTTCCGTCTTTTCTTTAATAATCTTGCCACTTTTATTTGTTTTAGATACTGCAATATTTACCGTGACATTTGAACTTGTATTCATCTGTGAAAATTTTAATGAATCAGAGGTAAGTTCCCTACATTGATATATATTTAATGATGTACTATTGAGATATTATGCTGTAGTCAGTTTACCAGTTCTAATCAGTAAAGACAGGTCATACAGGTTTTTTGCATTAGTTCTGAGCTTTTTTTTTATTTATTTATTTCAGATTGAGTCGACGTATTTTACAGATGCTGTTTTTAACAGTCTTTCTTTCACCCCCACATCAAGGTAACGCAAATTACACATTATATGTATCTCTCTAAAAATTATAATTAATCGTTTTGATCATATCTCAAAACTTGCTTAAAGATGCTCCACCGCCAACAGAGCATAAATGATGTTAATCATTTGAACAATAATTGGTGTTTAATCGTGTATAAATATGCCTAATTAACACAAAAAATAATATATAATAATTTATTTCGCTTTTGGTGCATGCGCAATCAGTACTTCATTCCATATAGGATATCGTGTCACGGAATTTATTCGGGATGCAATTAATTATTTTTCATATTTTTAACTTGAAGTAAGATTAGAAGCTCAAACTTTTCAATGGTGGTTATGGTGTAAAGTAAGTAACTTTTGTAACTGGAGAAAAATACTAAATCGTCTGCTCCTGTTTTTTAATAGTGAAAAAATACCATTTGTCAGCGGTGGAGCATCTTTAAACGATTGATAAATATACATTGATAAATAAACTAATGTCATTAACCATAGAATAGGCAACTAACTTATAATTAGTGATCATGCTTTTGTGATGAATGTCCTTTATGTCTGAATATTGTAACTTTTAGATATTTTGTTGTGATGAGTATTTTTTTAGAAAAAAAAAATCTCTTTTGAACTGCTATCTTTGATTTGTGATGTTAAATTATATTCTTTTGTATTATATCGCAATAAATGGCTTAGTCATACGTAAATAATATTTAATTTCAACTTTTATTTTAGGGGAGTTTACATAAGTTTTCAATGTTACATGGAATCGAATATAAACTAGTGTTAACACACTTCTACGAAAACAAGTCCTACAAACAAATATAGATGGTTTAAATATTTGTTTGGTTATATGGATTAATTAACGTACTGATTTAATTGCATTGATGGTGTAATAGCGCGTCCCCACTCCCGGGACCAGCGTCGAGGGGACGTCAGTTCCCAAATGTTGTGATCGTATAGTTTTGATTTACAATCCCCACGACACCGGTCAGCAGACGAATCCCGAGAGTAGAGACACGCACACACGCTGAGCTGATTACAGACAGCTCAATCCCAAGTTCATAAAGGATGTGGCGGAGCAATTTAACTACACATCAACAAACACTTACATGAAGTTAAATGGAGATTTATTCATATTAATTAACTAGATCAATTAAACAGTGATACATATAAACGGTAACAAAGTAAGTAAAAGTAATACACCAAGATAAACGGTTTCAGTATACGAACACCCCTATAGGATTATATAGGACCTATTGATAACGGTACATCTACCCCCCTCCTATACCTATAAACTTATACACTACACCCTCACCTCCCGGTAAACACTAGCAACAGCCCCACTCCCTAACTAACGTGTACACACCCCCACGTGCCCTAACGTTTACGTACTAATGTACGTGTGCTGTTGTCAGCACTGTGTGGTAGCTGTTATCAGCTCCTGAGGTGGGAGAGGTATCTCTCCCTGGGTGTTGGCCGGTTATCCGACCATGCAAGTCGTACAATTTGGCTGTGCAGCCCCTTTTATAATCCCCTTCCCATGGTCCTATTTGCGATGTCGCACACCCATTCTGATTGGTTTTATCTATGGCATATGCGCAGTGAGCGCGGAACCTCATCCGGCAACTCACCGATATCATGTAGTATCGAGGGTAAACACCAAGTTAACCTAGACTGCCCAAGGATACATACCATAGCCGCTATAATAATACTCAACCGGAAACGCACGTGGAATGTTTATATACATAGCCCTACCCTACCGGTGTCATATCAAACAGATGAAAGGGACCACAGCAACTATGGCACACACAATAAAGGAAGTATATACCACACCCCAGTGGGCACATAACGTCCGGACAACATTTTGGCAACGTTTTATTTAGGTTGCGACGTCGGGGACATTCTGACAATGTTGTGAGAACGTTTTTCTCCAAACGTCCTCACGACATTAGCACTTGACGTCCTGAGAATGTTTTTATATGGTTAGGAAAAAAACTTTGACAATAATTTAATATATTTCAAAAAGTATTATTGTTGGAAACAACTTTTAAAGGAAGCGAATGAATCTATTCAAATAATGATACATACAAGTAGGCCTTATATTTTTTTCAATAATTATTAACTAATGAAAAAATAATTAATCATTTTTTGTACTTTTAAATAGTTTTATTTTTTTAATTACAGATACTATAGGTATTAATTGAATAGATGAAAACAAAACAAAAAGTATAATTATAAATACCAAGTTTACATACCGATTATTACGTCAAATATGTAAACTACCGAGTTATGATAAAAGAGTTGTGTTACCTCCCTTTCATTTTAAAGTTTATCCGCTAGGGGTCGGTATTAACTATTTAAAACAAAAAATTAAAATCATTAGAATAAAGCGTCTTTTTATACCAATAAATTGTGATTTTATTTATATGACATTTTACATATTTTTCCCCGCACACTACAGAAACTAGGAGTGGAAACTCGTAAAGATTTGTTTGGTGTTTGCGCGGTTATTTTCACTTCCGGTTCTTTGTTCATTCAAACTTTGTGTACACACGTGCTTCACACCAATAACATTTCTTTGCCTCGACAGCATCCAAACAGGATATATAACTTCCAGATATCAACAGATATTTCAAGGTAAGTCTTTGTTGATTCGTATACAAACTTGTTTTAAAAAGAATGTGTTTATTATATCATATCGCGGTAAGTTATTTTATCTATATGTGTAGTCAGTATTTTGAGTAGTATGTATACACATATACATTAACTTATACAAATTCCCTGATGTGCCTGTATCCTATTTGTGTTTTTATTTATGTAATAACGTACCGGCACATGAAAAATATATCGTCTAAATCATTATATAGATTTTTAATATTTTATTCTGTTTTTCTTTTACAGATGAGAATGCTTACATAAGTACACACGGAAGTACGTGAAATGGCTCATACACAAACAGTCTAGGTGGAAGTTGTTGCATCTAATTCATGCAGGATGAGCAGAAGACATTAAAATATTATATAAACACTATATTTTGTTGTTATTGTACTTCAAAATACTAGAATAATGAAAATAAACAACGTAACATACAAACGTTGTGAAAACATTATATGAAAACATTCGGCGGACGTTGTCAAAAAACGTTCCCCAAACTTTCATTTGCAACCTTTTTGCAACCTAAATGCAACGTTGCGATCGGACCTAATAAAAACGTCCTCCGGATGTTGTGTGCCCACTGGGACGTAAGGCGAGTGACCTATATTCCCACATTCCTCCCCCTTTAAGATCAAAGTATCGTTTTCACAAAAATATACCTTTATCACCAAGACTATCAACCTTAATTACCCTTGGAATGGGTATCACTTCCGCCTCTATGAATACAAAAGTAAAATCCTCCAATCATTAACAAATCCAAATCTGAAAGCTACACAAACTACACACATCATAACCCGGTATAATGTGACAGTATTTTCAGAACCACTATTTCTATGGAGCAGGCAGTACTGACCTCCATGTATCATAAACCAAACATTATCATAGCTTCTATCCAAATATGGTGTACAGTAAATATGGACATAAAACACTATGTAGAACAATATACCAAAATATAATCTTGTCCATAATATACATTTAACATTATAACCACCAGCTTAATACCGATTAATACCTCAAAATATGGAACAATAACCTTTTAGTGACATACCCCATTAATATAGATTAACAGGTACTGCACTAAGTTCGAATCTAGAATCCCACCACGAAATCTGAGTAACCATAAAGAACATTAACCCATAGGAACTTTTATCCATAACGAAAACTTATAGTTTAGCTGAAAATCAAACAAATAGCAATGAAATGTCAATGTTTTCCCTGAAATGAAAAATGGCATAATCCACAATATTTCACATTTCACATTTCACAAATGAAAATAATCCAAATGTTTAAGTCACAATTTCTTCTCTTTTCAAAATCCACACGAATGAAATCAAAATCGCATAACGCTTAACACAGTCAACGTTAACACAAAATCGTTGTACCACACTCTTCAAAAAATATGTCCGTTTCCTGTGTTCTTCCAGTTCCGGTGGTCCTCTTCTTAATCCATCCCACCCCCCGGAGGTACGTAACGTCCCCGGTATTGTCTTCCTTCATCTTCACGGAGGTACGTAACGTCTCCGTATCCCTCATACAGCTCCATTGATCCCCATTTGATTGACAATTAACCCCCTAGAACTGGTACAGTTCCTCGAGGCCAATGCCAATGGAGATGTCTGGTATCTTCTGTGGCTGCTACCTGACCTGACCCTGTCATTATTCTGAGTTAAGGATCGAGGTCACATCAGGTCACACTCATACCATTCCTCACAGTAGGGGTGGTCCAGTAACTGTTTGAGTAATCCAATTCCAGTGGTAACAGTGTACTATCCTGACCCTGGCTAGTCAGATACACACGTGCTTGTCCCGTTAGATGGTCTCACGCCCTAGCCTGTCATCAATGTCCCATTAGTGTATGAAATATATCCCCTCCCAACTGTTGACATAGGAGGTATCACTAGGAATTTAATTCTGTATACCTCGGCCGATCTCTCCACTCCCGAAACTATGTATCGCTACCATTTTATCCCATTTTGAAAACATAATGAATCCACCTTTGAGTTGGTGAACTTAACCCCATTTAACAATTGGAGAAACAGACACATTGAGCCTAATGTCTATCAGCATTCTAAATGTTACCCTATGTAAATGCACCTTGCATTAAGACAACCTATGTCTATAATACACCAGTAACCATTGTCGAACCCGACCTGACACTTTCCCTTGTTTATCTATACCCCCTAGAGTTTCCTTCCAATTTACCAACTCTCTCTTTGACGTTTAAATACTGGCTGGACCTCTCATTACTCATTAGTTTTCTAATTAATGTAACGCTCCTTTCTAGTTTCCTTAGAGTTACAATCTCCCCATACCAACACAATATGGTCTCACTGATATACTTTCAACGACAAAACCTAACAAAGTTTTATCAATATCCTTATTCCTAGTTTCTGATACCGTAGAGCAAAAACTTACTTCATTATAACAGTTTTGTGTTTTAACATGTAAATGAACGTCTATTGTTACAGGACTTGCTATTTCTAACAATAAAGGTTACAAAATACACATTGCCTTGAAACTGAATTTCACAAATAGTTCAAGTGTTATATAATCAAATACTCACATTCCACATCCTGGTCACAGCACCATTCTGTAATAGCGCGTCCCCACTCCCGGGACTAGCGTCGAGGGGACGTCAGTTCCCAAATGTTGTGATCGTATAGTTTTGATTTACAATCCTCACGACACCGGTCAGCAGACGAATCCCGAGAGTAGAGACACGCACACACGCTGAGCTGATTACAGACAGCTCAATCCCAAGTTCATAAGGATGTGGCGGAGCAATTTAATTACACATCAACAAACACTTACATAAAGTTAAATGGAGATTTATTCATATTAATTAACTAGATCAATTAAACAGTGATACATATAAACGGTAACAAAGTAAGTAAAAGTAATACACAAAGATAAACGGTTTCAGTATACGTACACCCCTATAGGATTATATAGGACCTATCGATAACGGTACATCTACCCCCTCCTATACCTATAAACTTATACACTACACCCTCACCTCCCGGTAAACACTAGCAACAGCCCCACTCCCTAACTAACGTGTACACACCCCCACGTGCCCTAACGTTTACGTACTAATGTACGTGTGCTGTTGTCAGCACTGTGTGGTAGCTGTTATCAGCTCCTGAGGTGGGAGAGGTATCTCTCCCTGGGTGTTGGCCGGTTATCCGGCCATGCAAGTCGTACAATTTGGCTGTGCAGCCCATTTTTATAATCCCCTTCCCATGGTCCTATTTGCGATGTCGCACACCCATTCTGATTGGTCTAATCTATGGCATATGCGCAGTGAGCGCGGAACCTCATCCGGCAACTCACCGATATCCTGTAGTATCGAGGGTAAACACCAAGTTAACCTAGACTGCCCAAGGGTACAAACCATAGCCGCTATAATAATATTCAACCGGAAACGCACGTGGAATGTTTATATACATAGCCCTACCCTACCGGTGTCATATCAAACAGATGAAAGGGACCACAGCAACTATGGCACACACACTAAAATAATCAACATCATATGTAAGGCGAGTGACCTATATTCCCACATTGGTAAATTAAATGCAACATAGACTATATTGACATCATCTATATAGATAAGCATAGTTGGCCCTGCAGGTAGGGCGTTAGAATTGTACCTGCTGCCCCTATTGCATGATCGTAAAAGGCGACTAAATTTAGGATCTTATCTTTTCTCTTCTTCCTAACTGACTCCATCTTTCCTAATGCCTCCCTTGGCACCGCCTCACTTTTGGCCTTGAGTTGAGCGTTCGCCCCTGTGAGGAAGGCTCTGGGTTCTGTCCCCTGGCCGAGACACACCAAAGTCTATAAAAGTGGTAGTTTCTGCTCCTGCTTAGCGTTCAGCATACAGGGAGTGGGACGACTGGTTCGCCCGTTGTCAGTATAATGTGACCGGGTGGGGTGTGGTGCTTGGTGTCTTCGGCGGCATGCTTCAGTGATATAGCACTATAAAAAGGGCAACAGTTCCACTATACAAGAAGACACAACACGAACATACCGCAGTCTCCCAGTACACTCACCTCGCACAACATACACGCAGCACACCGCATGCATGGGAGGCCGTCCTTACATGACCATAGCTGTTAATAGGACGTTAATAAATCAAACAAACAAACAAACATAGATAAGCATAGTAAATGTTATGATTTTGTAACATTTCATTTTCAGTTGTCCTAGTGCGAACACCTCAAGACGAAAAAGGTTTGTTGATCAATCTGTTGAATACAAAGTTTGATATATAATAATTGGATAAAATATTGATGTCACTATTATTTTCATTTTTTGATGGATCAACGGATTCGCACAAACGCTTAACAAACAAATCCATTGTACATTGTGTTAAAGCAACTTGATATCGACAGCAAAAGTACTGATATGAATGAGACATGTATCCTACTTTTTGCTTTTTTGTTTAAGGGAATATAGCTCGGGTATGAAATTAATATATCTATCAACTAATATGGCTAAATGATTATATATGTCAACATTATCAAGTAAATTCGTTAATAATATCGTGTTTTTTTTTATTTATAAGAGAGGAAGAATTCAGTTAAGATAAATGAGTAAACTTCCTAGGGTCTGCGGTGGCCGTGTGGTTTAGATGTCTCGACATATTACCACAAGCCCCTCCATCCCTGGTATGCGAGTTCGAATCCCATGTAGGGCAGTTGCCAGGTACTGACCGCTGGTTGGTTGTTTTTTCTCCGGTCTAGATGACCTATAGTCATCATGTTTCGTCCGTCGTCGTCCGCCGTGCATTAATTGTTCACATTTTGAACTTCTTCTCAAGTTCTACCAGTGCGATTTAGCTGAAACTTACATGAAATGATCCTGACATGGTCCCAACAAAGTGTTGTTATTTTTCGGGTCGATCCGAAATCCAAGATGGCCGCCACAGCCATCTTGAAAACACATTTTGAACTTCTTCTCAAGTTCTACAAGTGCGATTTGGCTGAAACTTGCATGAAATGATCCTGACATGGTCCCGACAAAGTGTTGTTATTTTTCGGGTCGATCCGAAATCCAAGATGGCCGCCACAGCCGCCATCTTGAAAACACATTTTGAACTTCTTCTCAAGTTCTACCAGTGCGATTTGGCTGAAACTTGCATGAAATGATCCTGACATGGTCCCGACAAAGTGTTGTTATTTTTCGGGTCGATCCGAAATCCAAGATGGCCCCCACAGCTGCCATCTTGAAAACACATGTTGAACTTCTTCTCAAGTTCTGCCGGTGCGATTTGTCTGAAACTTGCATGAAATGATCCTGACATGGTCCCGACAAAGTGTTGTTATTTTTCGGGTTGATCCGAAATCCAAGATGGCTGCCACAGCGGCCATCTTGAAAACACATTTTGAACTTCTTCTCAAGTTCTACCGGTGTGATTTGGCTGAAACTTGCATGAAATGATCCTGACATGGTCCTGACAAAGTGTTGTTATTTTTCGGGTCGATCCGTAATCCAAGATGGCCACCACAGCCGCCATCTTGAAAACACATTTTGAACTTCTTCTCAAGTTCTACCAATGCGATTTGGCAGAAACTTGCATGAAATGATCCTGACATGGTCCCGACAAAGTGTTGTTATTTTTCGGGTCGATCTGAAATCCAAGATGGCCGCCACAGCCGCCATCTTGAAAACACATTTTGAACTTCTTCTCAAGTTCTACCGGTGCGATTTGGCTGAAACTTGCATGAAATGATCCTGACATGGTCCCGACAAAGTATTGTTACATCTCTGGTTGATCCCAAATCGAAGATGGCTACCATGACACTATATCTAATTAATTTCCTATATTTAAAGGCCCTTGGGCCTCTTGTTTTTAATCAAATTTGTTGAAAGAAATTGAAAATGATCCTGACATGGTCCTGACAAAGTGACATCATATATAATTAATTTTACTATTGCCAAAGTAGTCAGATGACCGTTAAGGCCCTTTGGGCCTCTTGTTTGTTTTCCGGATACTTCAGTTTATCCTCCACCAACAAATCAGGAACTTCCTGGCTGTTAATAGGACGTTAAACTAATGAAATCCAAAAAAGAAAACCTTCAATCCATAATGAAAATTTAAGTTTAGGTTCTACTCAATAGTTCTGTTTATAAAGGGACATTTTAGTTTCATGTACAATAAGCATATCTTGTAAATCTTTTTTCAGATCAACTAATGGAAACAGCGGAATTATACATTATAATTTTACAGCTGAAGTTCCGGCGTCATTAAAAGATACATTCCAAAGCGAATTAAACGTGTCGCTTGAGAAGTTACAAAGTAACGATAAAATAAATATGACGAATGACGAAATAAATGGAGTCCTTTCAGGAGGTACGTTTAAAACAAATGATTTCAAATATATTATTACTGTTTGTTATTTTTATATATGGTATTTACATTTCCACTATGACATCTCTATATAACTTACCAAAGGCTTGTGTGCTTGTGTCGTTGTTCTGTTCATCCGCTTATTATGCAATCAAAATCACTTTGACGTTGCATTTGGTAGCGCGCTTCAGTAAATTTGTCGTCGTCCAGTATAAAAAGTGTTCATACACTTATAATTGTAAATTGAATGAAGTTTAGTGCTGAAGCCACACTTAATTAGATGCATTTCATTATGGAATTATTTTTGTCTTCCGCCTTCAGTTGTAAACCAAACCTCAGACAATTGTGATGCGGACAACTATTGTCCTTCGGGATATGCTTGTAACGGTTCAAACTCAACCTTCTGCTTCTTTCTGTGTGATGACGTATTTCCATTCGATTGTGGAGCCAATGGAGAGTGTTATGTTGAGGTTGTGTCCGGAGACGCAAGCCATAGAAGGAAATGCAAGTAAATATCATAACTGAATACTCATTCATATATTAACTTAAATGTAAATTGCATGTAATTTTGAATTATTACCGGTTATGAATTAATAAATAATAAATGAATAAGTATAGGTTGGTTACAAAGTAATGGTATCGTAAATATTTGTATTTGGACTGTTTAAAATTGTATAGTAACACAGTTAATTCAGGTTATCGATTGATTTAAATCTCATGATTTAACATTCCTGAAGGAGATCCAGAAGAATCACGTGATGAGATTTTGTTCGTACACTCGTTGAAAAAAAAGGAATGTTCATAAATTTAATTAAAGGAGATAGCTTTGAATAGACTGATAGAGATGAATATCATTATACTACTACACAAATGTGAATAGAAATGTTCTTACAATGAAAGATTTAGAGAAACATCGCTACTTTACTCTGCAGTAGTCCAAATAATTCGAGATAATTAAGGAGTCAGTGGTAGATGTGTTCTATTAATACTATTTATAGATAAATCATGTTATATTCAGAAACATTACTAAATGAGGCAAAACTCAATACAGTGAGATAAATAACATGTATTGATAATTTCGATTTATAAGACTTCCACAATAAAAGGCTAACTCAAACCTCTTTATCACAATGAGAAATATTCAAAATAATTTTGTAATAACACCGGTACTCGAGATAAAAGATTCGAAACTTATAGAAATCGAGAGTAGTTAGGTTCGATATAACGAATCCTTACGTATTGTTGTAGATGCGACATTGACGAATTCTACCAATACGAAGGCGTTAAATGTGATGTTAAAAAGATGACGTGGCAGTTCGTCCTCGCTATCGCCGGCGGATGTGCAGCAGCTATCATCGTCATCCTTATCTTCATCATCATCATAACGTGCATGAGGAAGAAGCGACGAAACAACGGTTATAACAAGTAGTAGGTTATAATAGTCAAAAACGACAGAATCATGAGTATACTTATGATTATGTTAAATATCAATGAAACACAATTTAACAAAGCATGACAATTTATTGACTCGTACCCTATCCAGGCCTCGAACTCATGATCTACGGCACCAAATCGCCTAGCCAAACATACCTGCGCCTTCTACCACTGCGCCACATCCACATCTCCACATTGGATAGGGAAATAGTCAATAAATTGTCATGCTCTGTTAAATTGTGTTTCTTTGATATTTTATGATTATGTTAAAGAGACATTGCCATTAAGCTAAAATGATAGGGTGTTCAAGATCTGTATTTTTCTTTTATTATTATTTACCCGTAAACGAACATTGTTTTGGGGTGTTTTGGAAAGACTTATTCTGTTCATGATCATGAAAAGGTCTTAGATTTATGTTTTTGCTTTGCCAGTCAAAAATGACGAAACTTTTTGTGACGTCGTTTATATCTGGATAAGATTAAAGTGAACAGTCGGGCAAGGATGGCTAAAGTCGGTAAAAATGGTGTGAATGTATCCAGTATAATTTCTTAAGAAATGGAAAATAAAATCTCTCGTCAAAATCTGTCTGCGTACGAAGAAATTGATTTAAAGTTTGGGAATTCTAAAACGTCCTCCCGGCTCACTATGTCCGTGGTTACATTTCCACGCAGCCTCGCTTTCAATGCTTTCAACTTTTCTTTACTTTAATGGTCAGAACTGGGAAACTAAGCAGAACTTGACGGTCGTATTAATATACGAGAACTTTTGGAAGGCCAATGAACGCATTTAGACTGGTTTTCTTTGCCCGACTATTCACTTTAAACATAAAACTGTTTAGATTTAAGACTGATTCGTGATCTTTGGGCCTGGATTACAAGTAATGATCGATAAACAACATCTTTAAATGCAAATATTCTGTCTACTTAACTGAACTATACTGAAATATATTCTAGAAAACCAAAAACAAATCAAGAATTTCTTTTACAGTATTATTTTTATGCGACGCATTAATGTAATGCTATGGGTATATTATTTATGTTATTTTATGTAACCTTAACTTCAAATGAAATGACATTAACATTATGCTACGACTATGTTATATATGTTGTTTATGTCACTTTAAGTTCAAACGGCAGCGGTCTTGATTACACCGATTTACAAACCAGACCTTCTACAAGGATATACCAAGGACTACGACATACTGACAGGGGGAACACAGGCACTGCACAAGTAAATATATCTATATACGCATTATAATTACTAATCATGTAAATCAACGGCTGGGACAAACGGGGAAAAAAGTAAAGTTAAAAAATAATATAAAAAGTAAAGTAAAAGTAACTTAAGAAAAGTAGGTCCTTATATAACCTCTGTTCCATAGAGAATCTGACAGCATTTCAATCCATGAATCTGGGTCACATTCTGATGATCTTAATACCAATTGTGCTTCATTTCAAATAAATCCGGCAACATCCACTGAAAAGGATATTTCGTCCTAGCAAACATATCCCTGTAGCTCCTATGGGCGAAACGACTAAATGGTTCTGACAATTTGTCACGACTAGTTAATTTGGAAGTAGCAATATTAATTTAATTTAAAACAACATAATATGATATGTTGTTTCCTCTTTGAAACGGGGTGAGCATATGGATTTCTATTCTAATCAGATTGAGTAAAGTAAAAAATTGTAACATATATTGTTAGACTTTAAAATGTTATCATTATCGCCGACAATATATCAAACTCAATCAGAATGTATCCTTCCAACTACCTTTATTATAAAATGATATCAAATATGCTGATATATCTAGCTATATGTATTAACTATGTTCGACAAACCTTTAGAACATGAAAAGAGGGCAGTGATATATATTATTATCAATGTAATGTATATATCTTAGCAGTGGTCATATGTATTTGATTCAACTGATATACGTAAAGATTTCGAGCGTCTTATACTTAACTTGGTTTTTTTTTTCTAATTTTGTCCAACATTTCTACTTTCCGCAGGGATATGAGAACAAAGCGTATGACTATAGAGACTATATCGAAACAGAAAATGACCTTCATTACCGGAGTGACGCAAATGGCTCACGTGCTGCTAACGGCTCACGTGCATTGAATGACTCTCAAACCAGAGCCTGGAACCCGGATGAGAGTGCTGACGTATATGCTAAATTGAACGATCGTTTTGATGATGTTAACTACCAGGTTAGTTAATAGCATAGGTATTAAATTCACACCCTGTAGAACCGTCCAGGCTTTTGTTTGTGAAAACAGATTTATATAAATATAATGTTTTACTACCTTGCAGTATGAGAAATATATAGATAATATGACCGCATTATTTCAAATTTGAATATTCAAACTATTTTAATATAGTGTAAGTATAACTTTGTCTAATTAGGGTGTGTCTATTCCGTCGTAATTTTCTTTCTTAATTTAAAGTACAGTATAAAAGTATAACAAAAATTAACTACTATGATCCAGAAACATGTAATAACAACAGAATAAAAACATTGTATGCTGGTCCCGGTAATAGTTTGGACAACTTAAACTGTACTTCATTTTATTTATATGACAATTTGCGACCGACGGCACAATCTGAATTTTGTTTTAAAAAGTACTAATTTTTATCGACATTTTTCAGTATAACATCAAACGTGCCCAGCTTCGACAATCTGTTAACAACAGTGATGTAAGTATCCATGACAACAATAGGAATTATTTATCATTTATTCATGAACAGAAGATACATCAGAGAAGAATACAATGATATTACATTTGAATGATCACTTTAAAGCACGAATTTTCATTACACTGAAAATCTGTATTGCTTTTACAATAACGGCCATTTAAAGTGAACAGTCGGGCACGGATGGCTAAAGTCGGTAAAAATGATGTGAATGTATCCAGTATAATTTCTTATGAAATAGAAAAATAAAATCTCTCGTCAAAATCTGTCTGCGTACGAACAAATTAATTTAAAGTATAGGAATCCTAAAATGTCCTCCCGGCTGACTATGTCCGTGGTTACATTTCCACGCAGCCTCGCTTTCAATGCTTTCAACTTTTCTTTATTTCAATGGTCAGAATTGAGAAACGTAAGCAGAACTTGACCGTCGTATTAACATGTGAGAACTTTTGGAAGGCCAATGAACGCATTTAGACTGGTTTTCTTTGCCCGACTATTCACTTTAATGTGATCATTTCTATGACAATTTCAAATTGATCACGTTATATAGAAATGTAGAAATTTTAAAATATTTATCTGTGAAAATACCCCTTGAAGTAACAAAACCAGTAAGGTGGTATCGCCCATTTCATTACCGTATTCCCGGGTTTTGTTCGCGGAGATGACATTTTCGCGATTTCGCGGGTTATTGCTATGATCGCGAAAATTTGATCTGCGAAATATTGAGAAATGGTTGAGACACTTATAAAGACAGATTGGAAAAAATATAAAAACTTAAAATTAAACTTTAATTTCATTGTTTTTAGCTCTAATCGCCAAATTTTTGGCCACCGAAAAATACGGTATTAAAAAATGGCTATACATGTACATTTTCATTTTTTCGTATCACCTATATTTTCCTCGTTCTAAGATTGTTTTATATTATTATTGTTCATTATTGGGTTTTTTTCCTGATGATAATCCACACTTGCATCATTTCATGAACAGGTACGGACCGGCTTTTGAGGGATTCCTGCCATTAAATCAAGACATGTCTGTATGTGTGGTCCTGGGTGACATTGTATATCCGGAAAAATATTTTTGTATCAAAAGATTTGCCAAATCCAATGAAGTAATTTACTAGCGTGTGATACTCTAGCATCCAATGTTTTAAATTATGTTATTAAAATTGTGTTTCTTTTATACTTTTAATGATAATCAATTGTTAACACGCAATCAAAACCGTGTATATTTTTATGTATATTTCTATGTCAATTCTCAGTTCAATGTTTAGGTACATAAACAGGCTTTTTATTTATTGTAAACCAACTTTCTTTTGCTGCGATTAAATTTCGCGATTTCCCTTTCAGAACGTGTTCGCGAAGATTAATATTCGCGGATTTAACTATTAAATGATAATTCCTATCAATATAGATAATGTCGATAAACATTTGCAAATACGTGGATCGCGAAATTCTCGGAAGTAAATCGCACGTTAAACGTATTTCGCACTTAATTAAAATTTGCGAAGATAAATTGAGGCGAAAATGTTTCAGTCACATATACAATATAGAACAATGTACGTCTCAACCGCACAATTAAATTACCGCAAATTTAGTCGATAGGTATTAGAACGTGAAAAAAGGTGGTTCCATTAAGATGTTAGATCTATAGTGACGATCAATTTCCCATCAAATTTTTGTCCATTCCTTATAGAATTTCAGTCATCTGTTATAAAACCTTTATTAATGGTGTATTATCTAATTAAGCAAAACCTGTTCCACAAACCATCAAATATGTAGTTAATGATGTATACCTGAATAAGGATTTTTATGCATATCAATTTAATGAAACTTTAGCGTACTTAATTAGCTTTGTTTTTGTTACAAAGTTGTAGTGAATGTTTCATCAAAATTGAAAGGGCGAAATAAGTACATATATGTAACATCAACTTTGGTTTGATAGATTGTAAATGTCCAATATTAATTTTTCAATTAACCAATGACGTATTGCTATACCTATATCTATATATATATTATAAAATCAAAAATATCAAAGAAACACAATTTAACAAAGCATGACAATTTACGGACTCACGATCGCATAGTCAAGCATACCTGCGCCGTCTACCACTGCGCCACCGGATAAGGCACAAGTCAATAAATTGTCATGCTTTGTTAAATTGCGTTTCTTTGATATATATCATAAAATCGATAGACAATCAAATGTTTAGTATCCGTTTGCTTTATATTATTCGTTGAAATATTTTTCTTTTATATTGTCCAACCTATGTAAAATCTGGGGTTTTTTTGTGTTTGTGTGTTTACATTTCTGTGATTTTGTATTTTTCTTGTTTTTTTGGGGGGATTTTTCATTATTTGTTTTCTTTTATGACAAAGAACCCCTTGAAAATATTACAATTTTGATATCAGATCAGTCTCTGATTCAAAAAATTTAAATTTCAAACTTTATTTTACATCGATTGACAAACAAGTTATTACACAAATAACGATAGCTAGTATATTTCTCTCATACTTATACATTTAATGATGGCTGGTCTAGGGCAATACACTCATGCTGCCTAAAGCTGTATTGCATGGCTATCCATGCAATAAAGCATCGTGACGTCACAGCGTCAACAAAATTACTAGTTTCTCGGTACATTTTTGACATTTGTTCAGGAAAATATGTTGTATTTACTTTAAAAAGATACAAACAATAGAATTTGCGTTGAAAATATCACACAATTATCATTTATTATTTCCATTCACGTTTTTTCGAATGCATTTCAAAATGGCGGAAAATCGAAGTAGTAAAATTGCAATTAAACGTCGAAGTATAAGAGAATATACTCTTTCATACGTGGATATGACGAATAAGGATATTCTACCCTCGGGATCACAAAATGTTGTAAAACCCTCGGCAAGCCTCGGGTTTTTACTACATTTTGTGACCCTCGGGTAGAATAGCCTTATCCTTTATATCCACATATGAAAGAGTATTATAACATGTGTGGATTTTGATAAAGATTATATATTTATAACATATATTCGTAGAAGAACCATGGACAGATTATTGAAATCAGAATGATTGCAACGCGAGACAATGAATATCAGTGCTACCACTAGTGATGTATTATATACATTGTAACTGTCCGTTTATATCATAATTTGCCTTTCATCATCGTGAAATAGCACATTTCATAACATTTCGTCTTGAAGCAATGCAGTTCACAGCAAAATGATTTCTACCAATGATACAATGTGAATTATAAACAGCAATAAAAGATTTGCATAGATGGTTTTCAGTTCAAACTTTTTTCTTATTTTAAATTCAATGAGATGTTGAGCTTTGAATTTGATTCAATTTTTATCGGTGTTATGTTTGCTAAACATGCATTTTTGATGAGAAGCGGATTTTAGTCCGATTCAATCTCATAATTCGTGGGGGCAATATTATATAAATACTACCTGCATTAGAGGGTGACAGTGCCTAGTGTCACCCCAAGGATATCACT
Source organism: Argopecten irradians (assembly GCF_041381155.1). Lineage (NCBI taxonomy): Eukaryota > Metazoa > Mollusca > Bivalvia > Pectinida > Pectinidae > Argopecten > Argopecten irradians. The sequence goes on along the minus strand of NC_091149.1, from coordinate 8,630,019 downwards.
GTCACCCGAGGCAAAAAATAATTTATTTTATTATACGAAAAGTCTAGAAATAAAACTAGTTCTCAAGTTCTTGCAATCTATTGAAACATTTTACTTATTTTAGCAAAAGTCGAAAACCTTCGGCAGAAAAATAACATATCAGCTTCCATACTGTACTCAATAGCGTTTATTACCATTGCATTGTAGAAATAATACTTACAACAAGCATTCAGTAAAATATTCTTGTAAATGTTTTGTAAATCTCAATGTTTTGTAAATCTCAATGAATTTTGGTTTCGTCCCGTCGTCTGTTTACAACGTTAGCAACGTCACGAAGACGCTTGTAATCGCATGTCTTCCGTTTACCTAATCACCGACGGGTTTATAAAAACTAACATATAGCGCTTGACGGTAAGCGAATATTTGTAAACAGAAAGCTCCGTACTTAATTTGAAAACATTACAAATTTGATATTGATAGACAGACTAATTTGGCAAAACTGTTACTGAATAGCTCCAGATAAATTTCGAAGCGTCGCTTCAAAAAACAAAGATGGCGTCAAATAAAGAAACGAGTGCGCATCTTTTTCGGGCGGTTAATATTTTGCACTGTCAAAAATACACTATCACCCGTTGCTAGGGGTTGCTATGAACGTGTTTATTGTCTCATATTGTTATAATGCTAACTGCCGTGTGATAGTGTAAAATACCAAATATCTCTCGACTAATCAGAATGCAGGATTCTAACTTGAGGTATAATGATATGTTATAGTGTATACTGCAATCGATATCATTTAACGGTAATTTTAACGATTTTGGGCCAGACATGCTGCGCGAAATGTTTTTGTATATCGTTATATACATGTAGCTGACCGTAATCCATCTATTATTTAAAGATGCTACAAAGCTGAGGAATGATATTTTTCTCTTTTAAAAGCAGGAGCAGACGAATTAGTACTTTTCTTCAGTTACAAAAGTTACTTACTTTAAACTATTATCACAACTGAAAAGTTTGAGCTTCTTATTTTAATTCAAGATGAACATATTAAAATTACTTAACTGCATCCCGAAAACATTCCATGGCACTATATAAGCTCTATATGGAATTAAGTACTAACTGTATAAGCACCAAAAGCAAAACAAATTATTTTATATGCATGTTTGTGTTAGTTCAACGTATATAAATACATCAGTTACTGTTCAAATCATGAATTTCATTTATGCTCTGTCGGCGATGGAGTTATTCCCCTTTACTTAATTCTTATAGTGTGATCAAACAATGATGATGTCTGATTTACAAAAATCAATAACTAAAATGTTGGGGTAATAAAAAAAATCATTTTGGGGTAATAAAAAAAATGTTAATAAAAAAAATCATTTTTTTTTTTGTGAGTTGGGAGGGGGGAACTGAGAATATAAAGTATGTATTTCTTTACTTCCAATACAAAAATATTTTTCATTATACATATCATAGGTTTTTATTTCAAATCAAATCAAAATATCCCACGAAATTCATTAATCTTGATATTACTAAATACACTTAAATGATTAATTATTCATTACGATATTGCAATACATCTACCAATAAACAACTGAAAATACACATAAATATTCAGAGCTTATTATAATGTATTTCCAATACGAAATTCCATGAGCTAATAAAAAAACTTTCATTACGTCATCATATAATCAGCCAATCAGAAACAACGTTACAAACGCCGACGGCATTCGGACATATGATATGATCTAAACCAATTGGAATGCTCCATTCTAACAAACAATATCGACAAAGAGTTAGAGTCTAATGATAAATAAATATTCCTTAAATTACAATGTATGATGTTTATGTTTTTTTAACTCATTTATAAATAAAAATATATTTTACACCAATTTCGAAATACGCTACATGTATATAACTTTCATGTATACAGATAACTCTCGGTCGCCCACATGTAAGAAATTTTAAAGCGATGGGAGGAAACAGAAGTATGCATGTTCCCAGAGAAAATCCACGCCATCGGGAGGAAAGCCATGACCTTTTTCCGTCCGTACTGTGGATCACAGACCGACCGATGTAACGTTGAAAATAGACCTCCGTTGAAAATCGACCTCGCGTCATTTTTTTTAACGTTGAAAACTGACCCCGAATGGATGTCAGTTAAACTGTGGGTGGAGTTTAGTTAACGGCGACAATCTAACTAAGGGCGGAACTTACCTGTGTTGGCTGTTACACATTAAAAAACTATGAAACTTGAAATTGCAATCATTATTACACAACTTACTGAAAAAGCTTGGTGAACAAAATCTTTATTTTTTAACATATACTTGTAGTTATGATCTATATGTACTTGACTTTAATTCACAGTTATAAGGGTGTGATTAAAATTGTGATTTAATTATTTTCATTTGCACTCACAGAGACCCAAGAATAACTTAACATATAATTATTTGGACCTATATTCGCCAGTTCATGTAGAGTATCTCAAATATCAAAATATGTGAAAAAAAGCAAAGCCAATAATTATAGGCCCATATAAAACAAGACTTTTAAACAGTTCTATTACAATTAGCAATGCATGTCAATGCATTTTCCTCCGGATTGGCTTCTTTTCCCCACCTTTCAAACACCTACATATATACGTGTATAGCCATTTACAGGTAACGTTTCACGAAGCTGCCAGATAAGATCTTGTGTAGTTTTGTCTTTCGGTGGTAATGTGATGATGAGTGACTTAAAAAAGAAAACTTTAATCTTTATATCCAAAGGTGTATGCTAACAAATCTTTGATATGAAGATGTGACCAAATTCAGTAATTTTCTTTGAAGTCAACATGGTTTTCGCAACACCATGTGGAGTCTAGTCAAAAGGGGAAATTTCCCAGAGTTTCCAATGGCTGTCATTACATGATGCGAAACATTTGGAGGAGGAGGTGAAACTAGTCACGTGATTTGTGGTTTAAACGATCTGAAAGCCCATTCCGGACGCTTGAGCGCATTTCACTATAATATCTGCTAAAAAACACCTTATTTTTTAAAATAAATCTTCTCATAACGGAAAGATATCCAGCAAAGTTTCCATCAAAAATAGGACTGAAATTCGGGTCGCGAGTTCTTTCGGCAATTTTACTTTGACAGGTAAATTTACTTTGAAAAAACGATGTGTTAAAACAATACTCTAATTAATTAATACGCAATACTCAGTAATTTGAGATATGACTGATTCTGTGACTCGAGTTATGTTTAATCATTTACCAAGCCTAATTATATTGAGTTTTGAAATAGGGACGAACTGATTCAACTTAAACATCGTTATGAATTTGGATTAATCTACAAATAGTATAAAAGTATAAAGTTTGTCTTGTTAGGTTTGCACAGATGTAGCCAGTGTTTATTAATCAGGTCAATTATACGTTTTGTCAAAAATGTCATTAATAAAACGTCCCTTTTGATAATATACATGTATACAAGGTACAGTCTTGTAAATTAAACATTTTATTGGAAATCTTATAACATGTACACTGAGGATGTAACATAGTTCATACATTACTCAAATACTACAGGTTTGATATTACATGATATGACTTTATCAACATTTCTTGTCATGAATGAAAGATCAATATATTCGGAGAAAGGAACAATTGGTCATTAAAACTCTTCGTGTACCGTTTGCGACAATAGTCAACATGATCTTATCATCCACCTTCCTTATTGTCGACTATAGTTTACACTTGATCTTGACATTATGCATTTGCAGTAAATCTTCTATTATTTTCAATGTAGCGATTTATAAAAAGTATTTGTTTGATAAAGATTGTAATTAAAATCCTCTAAGACCTGCTGTACAATTTGTCAATAATCGTTATTACTTATTCGAGGGCAAACTCAGAGAGAAAATTGTTCTTTCCATGGAGACATCTGTAGATGTATGCCTTCACAGAGGTCCACAATTGTATAGTATACAGTGTTGAATCAGATCTCTACGACACACGATTTTATTATTCTTAATCAGCTATAGAATGTCACACTTTGGTATACCTCAATCAAGGCTATAAATACACTACAACACCGTTTCAACACAAGCGTGACATCTACATATATCAAATGCCCAATACCTTGCCGGAGCAAAATATAAAGGTTTCTTTAAAAAAAACAATAATAACATCAAAAAAGAAAAAGCCGATGACTTAAGATGAGGTTACAACACCAACCATATAAAATTAAAAGCCGTTTCAGAAAGGTAGTGGGCCTTTCAGTTGACAGCCGCAAGACGACAGTAAATCAGAGGAAAGAAAAGAACATACACGTGTCAGCGTATATGTATCAAGGTTTTAGACAAATCATAATCTACGGCCTCCATTTGCATAATGACAATGTCAAAAAGGACTCAATGTGTATGTTCTTGTAAAGTCGAATCCGGTCAAACAAGCGATCCTTGTACATGCTATATATAACTGTATTGTAAATACAATGGCATGGTTATTTGGTGACAGAAATATGTAACGAACCCTGTGTATTTATTAAACTGAAATGTACACTTTTTGCATATTTTGCCAAAATTTACAAACAACACAACAATCTACGATTCCCTTAGGCTTAACTTAATACATAAACATTTTTATCAACTAACTTGTGGTCAAGTACACCTTAGAAGTGATAAATAGGCATACAAAATATCACTAGTTTAAACAGGGTCTAAATCCTTTAAAGATGGTCCACCGCTGACAAATGATAATTTTTCTCTAACAAGAACCGGAGCAGACGATGTAGTATTTTCTTCAGTTACAAAGTTACTTATGTAACGTGATCGGGTCTATCTTTCGATAGACTTCACCAAGTGAGATATCTGGTCTTGGTAACAGACCACTGGTCAGTGTCACTGGTCTACTCCTGGTACACGGAGTATAGATTTATTCAGCCTTTGGTCACAAGGCCCTCAAGGTTTTGTAATTGTTTTGGTACCACTCAGTAATATAACAAATGCCAGATAAACAGTTAATTGTAATTTATTAATAATACAAATAGATAAACAAAGTACGAGTTCGTGATACACTTTTGTCTACGACAGGCCACAATGTTATCTCTCACGTAATACTCACTACAATGTATTTTCTACTAGATACACCTCCAATAATATACTTAATTAGTTAGATAATGATAATAACTCTCTTACATGACGTGCGCTATCTTTCCAGCCTCAATGAATTTTCCTGGTAGCGAATGTAAACAATTACGTAATAATCAGGGGGAAACCCCGACTATAAATAACCTACCGTACTGGTTAAATATATTACATAACAAGTATTGTTCCCTAGGAGAAATAGAGAGTGAGTCACGCCCGAACCTGGTCAATGGTTCCGAGCCCTATAAAATTCCTGCTACTCTCATCGGCTGCTGGGTCGTGACTGGCGTTTCAATACAAATGCCCCGAAAGCTACGGGACATGTCACGAAATATCCACGTGCCGGGACCGTAATCTGATTGGCTAATAGTTACGCAATGACGACATCCGTTAGTGACATGCGCAGAGGCTACTACCGGCAAAAAGCATGTTGTAAACAATCAGTATTGATACCAGTTAATTAAAATGACTAACAGCAACAATATATTACGACTCACAAAAGCAACACATGCAGCGATGATTCACAAACGATCTACTAGATTGAGGTATTACACAATTTCCTACTGACAACAATTATTTACAATATATCGACTCATAATTCGTACTCGTATAACTCGTCTGTTACACGCAAAGCTTACTGAAACAACGTAACACACTCTCGATTCTCACACAGTTTTATAAACAGAAGACATCATATAATGTGTATAATCCATATGTAGTCAAGCGTGAACCACCTAACGTTACACTTAGTTGACACCATTACTACCATTGAAAACCTTGAGCTTCTAATTTTAATTTTCCAGATAAGAATATAAAAAATGATTAATTGCATCCCGAAAAAAAAGTCCTATATGGAATGCAATACTGATTGCGCATGTACCGAAAGCAGAATAAATTATTTTCAATTACTTTTTGTGTCAATTAGAAATATATATACACGATTAAACACCAATTATTGTTCAAATGATGAGTATCATCTATGCTCTGTCGGCTGTGGAGCACCTTATTATTAAGTTATTTGTACCGTATTTTTCATACTTACGTAACAGGAGTTTTTAAATGTTATTTACCACCTAAATCAATCTACATTTTGAAAATTACAATATATTGGTGTTTACAATGTTAAATAGGAGGTCAAAGGGCATTTTGGTGATACTGAAATACATTGAAAATAGTACACTTGATCAAAATAAAGCAATATACTAAAATTTCTTTTCAATTTTACAATGCTATAAGTAATTATAACGTTACTTTAGATAGGTTTTTATCTAAACATACATAAAGCATAAAAAGCAAACTATTACAGTACACAAATTCTGTGCTTTTAAAAATTTCTATAGATCATCATAATTTTTACTTGCTTTTTGAGTATTTTTTCACAGCTTAATTCATCAATTGTTTGTTTGTTTGTTTGTTTAATTAACGTCCTATTAACAGCTATGGTCATGTAAGGACGGCCTCTCATGTATGCGGTGTGTTGTGTGAATGTTGTGCGAGGTGCGTGTTTTGAGAGAGAGTTTTTTTCACAGCTTAATTCATCAAAACATATTGTTTTCAAAACATATTTGAAGAAAAAAAATAGCATGTCGAAATTTTCCCCTTGTTATGTCACGTTCACAAATTGAGTATGAAATATCCCCACATCAATGTTCGTTCAACTACAAAGCGTTTTCAATTTGCGACATGCAATTATATTCCGGCAGGAATCCCTGAAGCTTTTACAAAATATAATGCATATAATTATACTGCCAACTGACGATAACCAGATTACAATATTCAATATCATAATCAACATCTCATTGTTTTGCTTTAAGATATTTTCCGTTGTTGAAATATAGTACAATGACATTACAGTGCTTGGTAACTCACCTACGATAACAAGGCATAGGTTTGCTAGTGACATATTTACAACATGTCGTAAATGGTCAAATGAAGATGTTATTCTATGAACTTCAATACTAGATTTAATGTATTTTACATATCTGCCGACCGAAATGACCTCTACGACAGTTAAGAAGATGAATGGCAAAAACTGAATTAGGGATTGTCTGATTATATATCCGTAATAATAAACATCTATTAACCAAGAAATTCTGTCTTGTGAGGGCACTAAAAGCAATGTGGTGATTAGGATGTTGTTGTCATGCTTGGATTGAAGTTCTACTGACGTCATATTGCAGAGTAGAATCACTTCCGGTATATATGTTACCAATGTAATAGCAACGCACGTTAAAACATACGCACGGGCATATTGTTCTTTCAAGTAACTGTTTATCTTCAAAGGAAACGAGATGATCACGAGTTTCTGAAAGGCAACACCAAGCATGACGAGGATTGATAAACAATGAAACATTGCTGGAAGAGCGTTGGTCGAAATAGCTATCAAAACACATAGGTTGTATGGTAGGAATTCGCCATTCCCCCGATAAAACATGAGATAAATGGCCACAGGAAGTTGAATTAGAGAAGCAAGTCCGTCAAACAAAGACCTCATTCGCAAAAGAAAAACGTTGGACCTTGTTGACATGTTTGAAGTAAGACTAATCAGTATAAACGCGTTTAAAAGCAAAGTTATAGAAGCAGTTACTGGTATAATATATCGGTAAGTGGTGGCTTTCCAAGGATTCTCCAAATATTGTGACTCCATGCTGAATGCATATTTAAGTGTATGAAAGTATTCATTGCAAAATTCTGATACTCTTCCCTTACTACAAAGCAGCTCCAGAAATTTCCATTTGGTGACAGCTGTATCGGGGTTAGCTTGCTCGAAGTGTTTCACCATGTCAATACAACTCCAGAAATCTTCACTTCTAATGTCGGCGAACGCCGCATCACAATATCCAAACGACGCTCCATAGTGCAGACCACATTCCGCATAGTCAGGGAATGTATCATTAGATACAAAAAGCTCACAAAATGCGTCAAATCTGGTCATCCAGGTCAAAATAGCTTGTATAACCACTAATGGTACAGACCCAAAGACTACAAACATCTCAGTGATCATTTTTATACAAAACTCGTATCGATGCTGACCAGGAAATTCTTGATTCCATTCTGTACAGATTGAAACTGTAGCGTTTTCCATCTTTTTCTTTCAAATGAGACGTGGTGAGTCAAAGTGTGATTTCTTGAACAAGATTGCAGGACCGAATGTTGTTGATCAAATACAGCCTCGTCGAAAATTTTCGTTTTTTATTACGTTTTTATCTTCCATGATGATCAAATCTTGGCAGAGATGTCACTTTTTAATTGTCCATCGATGAAAAATTGGATCGTTAAGCTGCTTTGCTAACACTGAACTCAACTAACACAACACCTTCTTTACAAATGATAGTTTTGGACGTAGCCTATCGATTTGTACCAGAGTTTCATGTGACCTGTATCAAAGCCGTTAATCTTTTTTTTTTATGTACACACCCTACAGATGTCATTGTGATCAGTTCTCAGATTTCATCATATCGAAATATTTAGATAAATATATATCGTTGGCCTAGATACATTACACAGTCATAGTCAGCCGATAAAAGTTTCATAGCAGGTTATCATCCATACTCCAATAGCTACTTTCAGTGTCGCTATATCCACCTATATGTTATAGTTAAACTAGAAGCTGTTCAGTAAAAAAAACTTACCAATCACAAGACAGAGCTTTACTTTTTGCTATGACATAGTACAGGGTTCAATTTCAACAAATTACAAAAAATGTGAAAAGGGATCAAACAACAGGCCTATGCAGGATCTCTCTCAGGGTTTACATTACGACAATGAAAGTAACCCCCGGAATGGCAAGTGTCGCGGTGTTTAAATTCACCATATATATAATATGGATAAAATTAGGTGTTAAAACTACATGCGCTATGTATTGTCTGAATTTACATGTCCCTGTGTCATGCAATGTCCTGTACATGTATTTTGTGTGTAATTTATGTGTAAGTAAGTTGTTATGAGGACGAATGAGAGGCGAGCGAATGGATTGGTTGAGTGTGTCACATTGACCCTGCATGACCCTGTCCTCCCACCCTGGTGGAAGCGTGTCCACGCGTTTATAATGTATATATGCATTACAAAGGACCGCACGTGGTCAGTTAGGTTAGGGTATTGTATAGGGTCAAGTGACTGTAAATTGTAATTTGTAAATATATGTATCTCTGAAATTAAAATAGAATTTACTAAAGTTATATAATAAATAAATACCTGTATATATATATTTATTTATTTACAGTATAAATCTACATTATATAATAGCCGGTACATTTATGTGTCCCTATGCATTGTCAGGTATTGTTCTTTTTATTTCAGGTTATCTGTCTCTGTTTTTTCTGTATATAAATTAAAATGTCAACTGTTTACAACTGTTGATTAATCTATGTACGAAGAGAACAAATCCACATATATATTCATTCTCGTAACACAAGGATGACAAAAGCTATGGCAATCCTGGCTTTAGTTAATTCCATACTTTAGCATAGCATTGTGTTGAGGATTTCTCTCCCAAACTATAGGAGATTGTAGGAAAACGCCCAAATTAAATTAGCATTCATTATGATCAACATCACTAAGGAATGGTCTAGTCTTGCAATGCCGGCTTCAGCTAAAGGAGATGAATATGTTATTGGAGATCAGCTGTACATGTATAATATGTTGGAGAGAGAACTGTACCGAGGCCCGTCAGAGCCAAGATCTGTTCTCTCTCCCACATATTGTACAGTTTTGGCGTATATCTAATTTAAAACATAGCAAGTCTTTGTGTTGATAAAGTACACTTTAATTTCTTATATAAACCATTTTTGTGCCCTTGCCTGTGAGCTCAGGAAATTTTACTATGTGCATTCAACCAAGACAAATCCACTAGAGACAATGGGAACATAGAATTACCTTTGCCTGTGTTATATGTGATGAATAGCATTCATGAACAGAATACATGAAGCATGCTTTTGGGTTGGACATCTATCTGTAAATTCACTTTCACCATGTCCATCGACAGTGATCCAGTGATATTACTTTCTCAATTTAAGCGATATATTAAGGTGAGTTTTGTTGACGTTTATTACTAAACGGACGTTTGTTACCAACGTCTGAAGCGGTAAAGAAATAACATATGATACTATTTCAATTCAGGCATTTGTTTGAAAGCGTCTTGCTAAAATGGTCGCATGTAACAGTGAGTTCCAGGCTACTTCAAAACAGTTGGTGTCTCCAGAACTTTCATTGAATTCTGAGGATTTTTAAAAATCACATTCTCTGGGGACAATCATGTGCAATTTCGTTCAACAAGCAAATGAGATTTGGGTGAAATTCTGATTTTTTTTGATTTTTTTTAAATACCATCAAAATAAGTGTAAAATTACATTGTAAATAATTTGGAAATTTAAAGTCAAAAGTTGTGTACAAAAACATCAAAGTTTCAGAAAGCGGAAATTGAAGTTAATGCTGTGTTAAATGATGAATTCATAATAAGGAGGGAAAACTCGAAATGGTATATTTACAGAAATTCTGTGGAAGTGGTTAATTTCGCATCAATAGAGGATTAAATTCTCTTCATATTCATTGTGTGGGATTTTTTTCGTAATTTGGATTAAAAAATAATGAATATTCCGGCAGGTTGTGTATTGTGTGTTTACATAATTATGGGACTATGCATGGAGACAAAGTACAGAAACAACAATAGATGACATCACAACTATATTTTAAAAAGACATAAGAACTCAAAATGCACTTTGGCAATACTGCAGTACTACAATACAGTAAAAAGAGTACACTTGATCAAAACAAAGCGGTGTACAACAAGTTTATTTCAATTTTCATAATAAGATTAAAGGACCGAATGTTTTAATCAAATACCGTTGAATCGCATCTCGTCGGCAATTTCCGTTTTCTTTTATGTTTTTCCCTTAGTGATGATGTGGACCGTGACCGAAAAGTCTTATTTGTTGAATAAGAGTACTGGACGGTTGTTTCGATCTAATATCATCAGTGATGTCCGTTTTCGATAATATAATGATGTTCATCAATGCCGAAAACAAGATCGAATCTCTTCAGTATTGTTCGTTTTCTATAATGTTGTTTTCCTCAGTGATCATGAGGACCTTTAAAAAGATCAAATCACGTCGGAGATGTCACTTTTCAATTATGCTGTTCATCAATGATGGTTTGGACCGCTGATGTAGACAAAACCAATAGTCTTTAACTGCCTAAGCTAATACTAAGCTCAACTAACACAACACCTCTTTTATAGTTATATTTCAAATGATGGAGTAACTTTAAACTTAACCTATCGATTTGTACCTGGGTGTCATTTGAACTGTATCAAAGCCGTTAATTCTTTTGGTTTTGTTTATATAATAAATAAATACCTGTATATATATATTTATTTATTTACAGTATAAATCTACATTATATAATAGCCGGTACATTTATGTGTCCCTATGCATTGTCAGGTATTGTTCTTTTTATTTCAGGTTATCTGTCTCTGTTTTTTCTGTATATAAATTAAAATGTCAACTGTTTACAACTGTTGATTAATCTATGTACGAAGAGAACAAATCCACATATATATTCATTCTCGTAACACAAGGATGACAAAAGCTATGGCAATCCTGGCTTTAGTTAATTCCATACTTTAGCATAGCATTGTGTTGAGGATTTCTCTCCCAAACTATAGGAGATTGTAGGAAAACGCCCAAATTAAATTAGCATTCATTATGATCAACATCACTAAGGAATGGTCTAGTCTTGCAATGCCGGCTTCAGCTAAAGGAGATGAATATGTTATTGGAGATCAGCTGTACATGTATAATATGTTGGAGAGAGAACTGTACCGAGGCCCGTCAGAGCCAAGATCTGTTCTCTCTCCCACATATTGTACAGTTTTGGCGTATATCTAATTTAAAACATAGCAAGTCTTTGTGTTGATAAAGTACACTTTAATTTCTTATATAAACCATTTTTGTGCCCTTGCCTGTGAGCTCAGGAAATTTTACTATGTGCATTCAACCAAGACAAATCCACTAGAGACAATGGGAACATAGAATTACCTTTGCCTGTGTTATATGTGATGAATAGCATTCATGAACAGAATACATGAAGCATGCTTTTGGGTTGGACATCTATCTGTAAATTCACTTTCACCATGTCCATCGACAGTGATCCAGTGATATTACTTTCTCAATTTAAGCGATATATTAAGGTGAGTTTTGTTGACGTTTATTACTAAACGGACGTTTGTTACCAACGTCTGAAGCGGTAAAGAAATAACATATGATACTAAATCAATTCAGGCATTTTTTTTAAATACCATCAAAATAAGTGTAAAATTACATTGTAAATAATTTGGAAATTTAAAGTCAAAAGTTGTGTACAAAAACATCAAAGTTTCAGAAAGCGGAAATTGAAGTTAATGCTGTGTTAAATGATGAATTCATAATAAGGAGGGAAAACTCGAAATGGTATATTTACAGAAATTCTGTGGAAGTGGTTAATTTCGCATCAATAGAGGATTAAATTCTCTTCATATTCATTGTGTGGGATTTTTTTCGTAATTTGGATTAAAAAATAATGAATATTCCGGCAGGTTGTGTATTGTGTGTTTACATAATTATGGGACTATGCATGGAGACAAAGTACAGAAACAACAATAGATGACATCACAACTATATTTTAAAAAGACATAAGAACTCAAAATGCACTTTGGCAATACTGCAGTACTACAATACAGTAAAAAGAGTACACTTGATCAAAACAAAGCGGTGTACAACAAGTTTATTTCAATTTTCATAATAAGATTAAAGGACCGAATGTTTTAATCAAATACCGTTGAATCGCATCTCGTCGGCAATTTCCGTTTTCTTTTATGTTTTTCCCTTAGTGATGATGTGGACCGTGACCGAAAAGTCTTATTTGTTGAATAAGAGTACTGGACGGTTGTTTCGATCTAATATCATCAGTGATGTCCGTTTTCGATAATATAATGATGTTCATCAATGCCGAAAACAAGATCGAATCTCTTCAGTATTGTTCGTTTTCTATAATGTTGTTTTCCTCAGTGATCATGAGGACCTTTAAAAAGATCAAATCACGTCGGAGATGTCACTTTTCACTTGGTTTGTTTAGTTTTACGTCCTATTAACAGCCAGGGTCATGTAAGGACGTGCCAGGTTTGTTGGTGGAGGAAAGCCGGAGTACCCGGAGAAAAACCACCGGCCAGCGGTCAGTACCTGGCAACTGCCCCACATGGGATTCGAACCCGCATCTCATCCCAGAGGTGGAGGGCTTGTGGTAATATGTCGGGACATCTTAACCACTCGGCCACCGCGGCCCCCACTTTTCACTTATGCTGTCCATCAATGATGGTTTGGACCGCTGATGTAGACAAAACCAATAGTCTTTAACTGCCTAAGCTAATACTAAGCTCAACTAACACAACACCTCTTTTATAGTTATATTTCAAATGATGGAGTAACTTTAAACTTAACCTATCGATTTGTACCTGGGTGTCATTTGAACTGTATCAAAGCCGTTAATTCTTTTGGTTTTGTTTATACATCCTGCACATGTCATAGTGTCCATTTCTCAGATTTCATCATGTCGAAATATCACACAATGATATTAAACAGGTAATTCTATTTAATCCCATCCTCTCGAGTGTTATTTTTACCGATTTTTTATCTAGACCTCTATTTATAAAATGTTTAAAAATGACCTAAGAGCACTCTGGTATGTCCACAATTATGTCAATTGTAACTAATTCTCAGATCCCCGTAAACATACATTTAATATTTATGGGTGTGGTTCAGGTATGTTTCGGGAGTGCTGTGTTTCCATATATAGTCAGAGTGAACCTGAATGCATAACAAATTTATCCTACCGATGACCTCCCATTGTCTCATATAACAGAAGCCAAACAATCCAGGAAACAGGATCAAATCTACGACTCAGCTTTTGATATATCTTCCAATGAGTCTGAGTGTAACATCCTTAAATAGATACTGATATCAGGATTCCCGTCCTTTCTGGACACTATTAATATTGTAGGTGTATTCAGAATAATATATTCACATTCATGTATAATTTAATTTGTGCCGTATTCATAACACGTGTATTGTACATTATCCAAGAACAGTTATGATACATACAGTGATTTTTTTCTACTCATTTACCCTTCATTCTCTCTCCTTTTTAACTCTCACATCAGACACCCTCTTTCTGGCTCATTGCAGACCATTACAAAAATTACTCATGATCACCTCTCAGAGCTCACCTATCATTTTCCAAACTCACTCGATCTTCAGCTCACCGCCGACTATTCACTCAACGGGACTCCCAAGGAAATAACTACTGAGTTGTATCCTATGAGAAGTCATTTAGCCATACCATATTAGGTCCACCCACCAACAAGGGACACACACAAATAGATGTTAGTGTAGAACTAGTATTAGTACACTTTAACACTCTACATTTGTATCAGAGCAAAAATAAGAGAAGGCCAATCGGGATATAGGGGATCTTTGATTACACCTTGGTACATTATGCACCTATGTTTGAAGAAAAGGATGAATATAATCAACATGTACATGTACTACAATGAATTTAAGCTCATTATTTGTAGCAACTAAAATCTATCTTTCTAAATATTGATATTTTTAATACATATATTCTTAGATGTCTGTCCAAAAATTAACGCTGAATTTTTTAAACAGAACAACTTGAATTTATTTCCCCGTTAGATAGAACAATCAAATCAAATTAACTTGGATTTATATCGTCACTTACAAAGTAGATCGTCATTACAAGTTTAGGAGTTTTTTTTCGTTTTATATTAATTTCTCTGTGGAGGCAATCCCGATAACTCAGATTTCTTTCTATTGTTTTTGGTGCGATGTCATATATTGTTATAGCTTAAGGTATAGTCAGAGCAAAGTCTACTATTATACGAGTACTGCGTATATTCATTTGTATTATACCTGTATGTGTTTGTAGTGCTAGTGATTACTACTACTACTAACCCCTGTAATTATCGCCACCGATAACGGCAATGTGGATTAAACAGGTCCATGATAGTTTAGTTTGTAACAATGACGACATACAATAATATTTTCTCGTACTTTATAGATGACGTATGACAGAGAGTTAACTCAAAACCTCGATGTACGTGTATCATAAATATTCAAGAGGGAAAAGTATCGATGAGATACATGAACACCAAGAGTCACTGATTCTACATACATAATGATGTACATAGATAGATGTTATACCATACAGAAGTCTAAATCTAGTGAAATATAAATCGGTGATAGTAAATTTGGTAAAACAATGAAATACTACACAAAAAACACCTATATCCACCACAACAGGGATAGTAATGTCAACGGTTGGCCAGAATCGGTCGTGAACGCAGAAACCACGAAAAACTTTGAAATCCTGCTATACAACCATCTTGTTTGTTGATTGTTTGTTTGTTTGTTTGATTATTTTAACGTTTATCATGTAAGGACCGCCTCCCATGTATGCAGTGTGTAGCGTGTGTGAAGTGCGAGGTGCGTGTTTTGGGAGACTGTGGTATATTCGCGTTGTGTCTTCTTGTATAGTGGAACTTGCCCTTTTTATAGTGCTATATCACTGAAGCATTCACATTATACTGACAACGGGCAAACCAGTCGTCCACTCCCTGTTTGCTGAACGCTAAGCGGAGCAGGTATAGACTTTGGTGTGTCTCGGTCAGGGGACAGAACACAGAGCCCGCCTCACAGGGGCGAACGCTCAACGCAAGGCCAAAAGTGAGGCGGCGCCAAGGACAGGCATTAGGAAATAAAAGTTACAATGTACATGTAGTTAGGAAGAAGAGAAAAATACTTGAAGATCCTAAATTTAGTCGCCTTTTACAATCAACTATCTTAAGTACGTTTACCACTCATAACGTACAATCTGTGATATGTATTATGATTCCAGGGGTGAATCCTATCTCCAGCGATTCCATTGTATTCCGAGAGCGGAGTTGCGTACATTTAAAATGCATTATGTATAAAGTTGGATCATTATAATTCCATTTCTTGACATTTTTAATTTACACTTGTAACATACAATGTATGGTTATCATACATGATATCCCTGTAATGGCGTGGAAAAAATCCACGACTCTCGAATGTTGCATATTTCAATGCGAAGTCAAAAATGAATCAGCGGGGAGGAAACATTTTGGCGATCGGCGTATAAGTTTTAGCGGGTGCATTCAATTTGTTCTTTATGACTGCCATTCATTTGTTATATAAAGAATTCTCAATACAATAACACTTTAATTTGCAATGCAGGTAAATGATTATTTTATCATAGATTGTATATATAAACGTTATATGATTCGATTTTTTAACATGAAAATGGTCCATCTGTCAGAAATCTTCAGTCCGTCGTTCAGAGCTACAATGCATATTGTATGTCATCGCAGCTACATGTAGATGCGCAGGAGAACGGGAATATGTATTCAAAATTGTCGTGACAAGATTTTATCTAAAGTGATATTAATTAGAATTCATCTCAGATCACCAATTAATGTGAAATTTTGTAAAAATTGAGACACGTGCGATTTTAAATGTGTATAGAACATACATTTTTCTAGCGTCATTTATTAATACTTTCGTGTAATTTAATTATTGCCATTAGGCAATAATATCTAGCGTTATTTTTAAGGTTCACTACTTTTTTCCGAAACAAAAGATAAACGTTTCATGACTAAAATAATCACATTCATATATCGAAGAAAAAAAATTGATAATCCAATTTCAAATAAATGCCAGCATTAAGGTTCCTTGCGTAATCTACACGATAGTCAACTAAAATGCAAAGTAATATTAATTACACTGTAGGACGGTGGTGGGAAACAAGAACGTGCTTTTTTTCCTTATCACCACAAGCAGATAGGTTTTACAGAGAGTAACATAGTAAACAATATCTAAATATCTTGTTTATATTACCAACTTTCGAACTTTTTACTATTCAATACTGATATGCGCACTTATTATAACGAACATGTTTATCAGAGTTACTTCCCTTCATGGCTTTTCGCTTCGTTTCTTTTTGTCAATAGCGAATTCGCAATTTGTATTGCGCATGCTCAGAAAACGTCATTCGTCCTCGTGGCTTTTCCTGTTTACAATCATCTGCGAGGAAAGAACTAAAAATGTTGGTTTTATTTGAAACAGCTGCTGGATACGCCGTATTCAAGGTATACATATGTAAAAAATGCAACTATTGCATGAAATAGAGACTGTATTATTCACAGACAATCGCTCAATTTAAGTCTATTGACTCAGACATCCGAACCACGTGGTCTTTAAATGGAGACCACACATGGCTTGAAATAGTTACTCACCAATTAGCTTAGGTATTGCTTGATGACTGGTATTATACCCAAATAACTTACTCGTTTTATAAACGGTGTCATGAGAGAGACGTCCAATCCGATTAAAGTACAAATCACTTTTCAAAACAGAAATGTAAGACCCAGGAATCTGATTGCGACTGCCTGATATAAATAAGAAATTATGGTCCTAACGTTATGGGTTAGTAAATATCTCATACAGCTGGTCATCCTTTGCTGTTTACACTTTTCACTTAAGTTATAACCGAAACTTAACACCAAACAAGTCACCAGAAATTAGATGGAACTGTATCTCATGGCCAAAGTTTCAGAGTAATTTTGGTCCCATTTAACATCATGCCTGCAAGTAGCTACTGTTAGTAGGCATAGCCCCACTAGTACCCCTGGCAAATTCATGCAGCATCATGTAGTATAGCAGGGCTGCGGAAATTTTTTTAAAAAGAAAGTCAGGGATTTCCAAGAATTATGCAGATAGCGAAGCTTATTATCACTTCATCATATTTTTAAGAAAAAGTTACGAATGTGAATGTCAGACCCTATATAAATTTAGCGAGAAACAATATAATTAATGAAATTTTGGTCATTGTGATGTCAACATTCACTCGTCCAATGACAAAATCCACTCATCTGGACGAGAGGAAGAGTACATTTCCCAAGCTCTGTTACAGGCCCACTCTTGATAAATTCAAGACTTTTGGGGTACAGCTAAAACTTGTATAAAGCATATATATGATTTTGCTAATATCATTTTGGGTATTTTTGGAACTGTATCAATCTGCAATCTCTCTCATAATACATATATACATCTGAAAGAGTTTGTCATTAATATTAATAATTCAAAACCATTTTGACTTAATTTGAAACATTACGTCATGTTAGCAACTTAGCATTGCCCATTAGAAGTTTCTCAAAGTTGTACATTGAATATTATTGGATTAAGTGCTACCGTAGTTCCATAATTTCTAAATATAATTTTATTTGGTCGCATTGTGTAATCTTGTTTGTGACTTCAGCTGCTTGATGAGAAGAAATTAAAGAAGACAGAAAAGCTTTATGAAGAATTCTCAACAGCGGAAAGTGCTAGCAAAATGTAAGTATCAAATTATGTTAATGTATTGGTACAGGTGGTTGGTATTTTAAATTTAATTGATGGAGATATTGAAAATGAGAAAATCATTTCATCATTTCAGTAAAGATGATAAAGATCAGAATGCAATGAACTTTTAGGTCTTCCAAAGTTATTGCATCTGGTCGATGTGCCAACAAGTAAACATTTATGATTATACATTATGCAGATCTATATTTCAGTTTGAAATATAAAAAATGTAAACTTCAATTAAATTTCATGATAGAAATGTCAAAGTAGCTCTAGACTTTACTTATGAATTGACATTGATATTGTAAATTAACAGTTGGGTAGCATTGTTCTCTTTTGACTTTTCAGGTTGAAATTACAACATTTCAAGAAATTCAAAGACACCACAGAGGCACTTGCTGGTTAGTAGAGTTTCTCAGATTCTGTTCCATAAATGGGGTGAAATGATGAATTGAGGTCCCTATGAACTGTCGGAAACACAAATGGGGTTCTAGCTCACTGGGCTTGTGTCATGGTGCAGCATCAGTCAGCGGACATTTTTTTTAAAAAGAGTTCTACATGGATCGTATCCAAATTTGGCCAGAAACATAAATGTGGGAAGAGAAAGATTGTTTATATAAATCTTGGCTATGGGGCAGGAGGGGCAGAGCTCATTAGAAGTAAACAGTGGTAAATTCTTTCATTGTTGCAAAGAAATTAGAATGAGATATTTTAAATCCTTTAGGAAATGAAACAATGTGGGCGATACAGACCCTCTAGGTCTCTTGTATATCCTTGAAAAGGCATAAAAACGCAAACCCTGGTACTATTTGTAGCATATAGTTGTTTGGCTAAAAGCAATGGGCTTTGCATATTCTGAGAAATGATTAGATTAAATGCGTTTCCTGAAAAGAAGATTGAATTATATTAAAGTTTAAATTTACCAAAATGGAATTTTGTTGTAAAAGTTTTATCAAATTATGATCTCCCATCAAAGCTTATGTTGAGATTTTATTTTATGAGGTTATGAGGAACGCAAAATTTTAAAATTCTACATGATCATATTCTCCACAGCTGCCACTGCCTCTATCGAAGGAAAGATGAACAAATCACTAAAGAAACTCCTCAAAAAAGTTCTGGTAGAACCATCCCAAGAGCTGGCCGTCTCTGATGCTAAACTGGGAAATGTTATCAAGGTAAGTTTATAAAAGTTACTAATTACAGACCAGTCAGACTATAATGCCTACTTTATTGATTAAAGGAAAAATAATTTTACAGTGGATATCTGTTAGGACAATTTGTTACAAAGCAAAATTTCAGATAAATGTTCTTAAGTTTGATTTGTTTGCATATATTTAATTTGTTCCTTGGTTTTGCTCATAATTGTTTTACACTCAAACATACACGCTTCAAAGTTCAAATTAGTAAGCTTCCAACATTATGACTTTGGTTGTTTTTAGTTTCCTACATGGGAGAAGTTATGAACTTGGTTGTTTGTATTTTGGTTTTAGGACAAGTTTGACGTGAACTGCGTGTGTAACACATCTATTAGTGAACTCATGAGAGGCATTCGTTCCCAAATGAGCAGTCTAATCACCGGTCTACCAGAGAAAGAAATGGCCGCTATGGCTCTCGGTCTGGCTCACAGGTAGGAATCAACTCTTGTCTTTATATATTGCAGAGTTATTTCCCTTGTGGGAAAGTATTGATAGTGACATTGTTACTTTGTGAGCACAAAGTTTGGGGTTTTTTTTCTGAAAAATAAGATATTACGCCCACTAAATACTGTATTCGACCCAATAAGGGCCCATGTTGCTATATGCGCCCCTCCCCCTTTTGAGGCCTCATCTTCAATTACCGGGAACCCGGTCATAAATAAAAACCAGAACTGTATAGTTTGCAATAATTTTCCCTTATTAAGCACCTTTCATATTTTTTTTCAAATTTTTAAATGCCTTGGCGCTTATTGGGTCGAATACGGTACATAACGTAAAAAATCAATACGTACCAGCAAGGACAGGTAATTCTGTAAGGCCAAATGCAGAATAAGACTTCTTAATTCAATTATAGTCTGTAAAGTCAAAGAATTTTGGTGAAGAAAAGGGCAGTTACATTGAGATAGAAGAATTTTTATTTGATTATGATAATTAATGCATTGCCCATCAAATTTGAAAAAGCACTCAGTTATATGTATCAAATAACTATGAAATAAGT
Source organism: Argopecten irradians (assembly GCF_041381155.1). Classification (NCBI taxonomy): domain Eukaryota; kingdom Metazoa; phylum Mollusca; class Bivalvia; order Pectinida; family Pectinidae; genus Argopecten; species Argopecten irradians. The sequence goes on along the minus strand of NC_091149.1, from coordinate 8,609,263 downwards.
AGAAGTATTAACTCATCTGTTAAGATATTACTGAATGTTAAGAGATGAAAGTCTTCTGAAAGTAGTTGATATGAATCAAACAATTAATTTTGTAACACTTCATATAAAAACAGAACAAGTTTAATTTTCCACATTTATCAAATAGATAAATTTTAAAATGTTTTATTATTTCAACACAAACAAATTTTGCAAGTGACACTTTCTAAAAGGTTTTGTAACTATTAATAGAGTTACAAAAGAATTTAAATTGAAAGTAAGACTATGGAGTGAATTTTATTTTAAAAATTAAAGTTGATGTTATCAAATGTGTAAATGTATATCATTTTTCAATTTCAGTTTGTCAAGATATAAGTTGAAGTTTAGCCCAGACAAAGTGGACACTATGATTGTACAGGCTATATGTAAGTACACATGTAATAGGGTATCACAATTTACATGTTCATATCAGAAAGAAATGGTCCTCTAGAAATAATGAATTTCCTGAAATTGTGGCGGTTATTAAAATTTGAAGAATTTTATCAAACTCTAAATTGATAATATTATCAATCAAATCTTTGTATTGACAGAAATTAGTTTTGAAAAATAAATTGAATTGTTTTCCCTTATTAATTTTCAATATCAATACTTGAACGTCTTGCTATTGCCCATCTTTCATATGACTGTTACAACAAAGACAAGACATTGCAAAATCCAAGATGGGACCTCTTAGATTGAGTAAATTATGTGTTCGAATCTGGTTGAGTTTCCAAAATGTTTCAAATCTAAATTGTCAGATCATCATTAAAAAAGATTTCATGACCATGCATGTTTGTGAATTATTTTTCAATACTATATTCATCATGCAATATTGAACAATATAAAAATTTGTGCAAGAAATTTTAAATTTATTTGAAAATCTTGTGTTAAGTATGGTAATAAATATACTGTTGACATTTACAGCATTACTGGATGACCTTGACAAAGAGTTGAACAACTACATCATGAGGACGAGGGAATGGTTCGGATGGCACTTTCCTGAACTGGGAAAAATTATACAAGACAATCTAGCATATGCTAAAACAGTCAAAATGATGGGTAAGATTTGGGTTGGTTTGAAATAGATGAAATAGTCTCTCACAAATAGAAAACAAACTGTCTTTAAAAACACAATAATAAGCCAGTCAGATAAATCTTAGTGTCTTAATTCAAACATTTTTGGCAGCCATAAAAATGTATTTTTCAGGCTACAGGACTAATGCGGTCAATGTGGACTTTTCTGACATTTTACCCGAGGAGGTAGAACAAGAACTGAAACAAGCGGCTGAGATCTCCATGGGAACAGAAATCTCAGAGGAGGATTTATTGAATATTACTTACCTTTGTGAACAGGTAAGAAAACATGGAACTATTGGCTTAAAAAAATGAAGATCAATTTTGTTAGTAGGTAAATAATTAGTCCCCATCCAATTTCCAACACTTTGTATAATATATATAGTGTTGATTAAATTTCCAGAAATTCTGTCAGACATTTCAACATTCTAAGCATACATATCTAAATTTGTACAACCATTATCAATTATTTTAAACAGTTTGGGAAATTGCTACAAAGGGATACATTAATAAGAAGACAGAATGATAAAGTTGCAGATGATGGATAAAACTTGTTTTCACTGACAATATGTGATGTTGTAACAATTTCGTCACTACCACTGATGCAACTTCTAGATTATGTTTGTAGTCTGTTTCAAAACTATTTGTATTTAAGAAATCTCATAAAGTTTACATTGTAGAAAAATTTAGAAAACACAAATTTAAAATTCTTTTCTAATCGATCCCTTAAGCTGATAATGTTAACTTCGTAATTAGTGTCCTTTTGGATGATAATATTAATCCAGTTCTAAAAAAAAAAAAAACTGGTATGAAAAGTATATCTCAAAATCTCAAAACATAGACTAAATTTTCACTTCTAATGTTAATCTGTACCAACACATTATATAAGTAATACTTTATGAAATATTGACCAAACAAGTAATTCTTACTGTGTAGGAAAAAAACAATTGTCGAATTTTCAAAGCAGTCCCCCAAACATGGTCATGCACAATCATATAGAATTACAGGAATATAAAAAAAAATTGCTGGTTATAACAAAAGAAAATTATTATTGCTTGTACATGTCCTGTGGTTGCAAATGATGGATAAAACATTTTGATGCTGACAAAATATGAAGTCATATCAATTTCGTCACTACCACTGATGCATCCGACAACCATATTTTATACTAGGAAATAAAATTTAAATAATTAGAACCAGTCTGGCCTAAATTCTTTGAATCTTAAGACACACATCAATTAAACTGATGACTTTTTCTGATTTGGACTTTCTATATGATAACAAAAAAACACATCAGGATTAAATCATGTATAAATTGTTTTGTTTTTTTCTTTGGTTTTTTTTTTTTTTATAGTCCACTGAATAAGTTTTCGATCTGAAATATGCACATGTACTAGAGACTTCTTAGATTTAAAACTGAACTGACATCTGTAATATGTGTGTGGATTAAGTGTCTTGCTCAAAGTTGCAGATGATGGATAAAAATTGTATTTACTGACAAAATGTGATGTTGTAACAATTTCGTCACTACCGCTGATGCAACAATGACAATAAGTCAATAACCACGCACTACATCAGAGTACGAATGCTAACTATTGTGTACATGGTCGCAATCTGACTCACTAGCTTTATTACTCAGCAGTGAACGTCTTGTGATGATCTAAAAATAGAACCTAATGCACTCAAATAGCGTGTCAGTATATGTAATGATGTATACATATGTTTGCTCATTCAAGAAAAGTATATAATTAAATTTCTGGCATTAAAACTTACTTAAGAGTTGCAGATGATGGATAAAAATTGTTTTTACTGACAACATGTGATGTCGTAACAATTTCGTCACTACCACTGATGCAGCAAAAAATAAAACGTTAATAAGATAAGAGATTATACAACTGGAGTCAGTCTTTTCTATCACTCTCTTTCCTGGTATTTAAAGCAATGTCAAAAATTACCTTGAAACTGACTGACTCCCTCTCAGAATTCAGAAGTCTGAAGACCCGAGATTGTATAATTAAATTTTCTTATCAGTAATTAATATTCTCTTTCAAATTATTAGACTGATCATGTAACTGAAATCCTAATACATTTTATTATAGATTTATGTTTCTGTAAGCTCTTAGGATATGAAATATCACCAATATATAAATGTAGATTTCCTAGTGAAATTTTCATTGTTTTAATCTGTTTTATGTCATTCACAGGGAAAAGGATGTTACCTGTCAACAATACATTGTATATATGGTTTCCTAGGCAATTTTTTTATTGCCATTTGATGAATACGTGTTAGGTAATAGATATTACAGAATGTTTAGGATGAGAAATCAGACCAATCCAATGGTTTCCTTTGTGAAATTCATCTGTTTTGATTGCTTTGTTTTAGGTTATAGACATAACAGAGTACAGAGCACAGTTGTATGACTATGTGAAGAACAGAATGATGGCCGTCGCTCCTAACTTAACCATCCTAGTGGGAGAGCTAGTAGGTGCACGTCTCATCGCACACGCAGGTACATTACTTAATTTAGCTTTAGTTCCATAATTGTGTAAACCAGATTTATGAAAATTTTGAACACTTCATTGTGGTCTTTGAAAGTCAGCGTCTACCTATTTGAGAAAAGTCATAAAACCTGATCAGAAAATTTGGCTTATAATAACTCAAGATTATTGATAATAGAAATAGCAGGTGGCTCTTTTCCAGCTCAAATTTGTTTGAGATTCTTCTACAAATTTTTGGTCCTGAGAGGTTGATAATAAACATGTTTTATTGTATTGAACCAGAGTACTTGATCAATTGGTTATTATTTAACATTACTTTAATTGATAAATATCCTTATTAATTTGGAATTATTCTAAACTTTCTTCTAATTCCTTTTCAGGTTCTTTATTGAACTTGGCCAAGCATCCTTCGTCCACGGTCCAGATTTTAGGAGCAGAAAAAGCCTTGTTCCGAGCCCTAAAGACAAAACATGACACGCCTAAATATGGTTTGATTTATCACGCCTCACTGGTCGGACAATCAAACACAAAGATGAAGGGAAAGGTAGGAATTGAATCAAAAGTTTTTCTATGTGAGAGATTTTCATATACATGCAATTGCCTCTCTGATCATGATTGAATGAATTTGTATATCCAGGGAGAACTATTAGATTTAGAAACTTTTAAGATTCATGGCAGCTAGGAAAGATGAAAAACTGCATTAGACTCAATAGGTGCCCCATCTCTTTAAGGCCATACAAAAAAATATTTGTGTTTCTGGTAACCCGACTGACCCTGTAAAATCAGTGCCTACTCAAAAACTTTGTTTTGTCCTCATGCAAACAATTAGGAATTTTGGTACAAATTCTGTAAATTTAAGGCACCAATAATCCCCGGAGAATCAAATTCATGGTTTATATAAGGTTGAATAAAGTCTTTTTCAGTTTTACATTGTAAGAAACTGGGATGAAGAGAACTAAAAAAAACCTACCTAGCTACCGACCCTTATTAGCTCCCTATTCAAAGAATAGGGGAGCTAAAAGCGTATTTCACGTTAAAGTTTTTGATCAAGTTTCTGTTTCGTCAATTGTTTAAAAATCATAAATGTTTATGATTTATTTTCCTAATGTGTATGGATGCTGAACGTGATATACAACCAATTTGGGGCCCTTAGGTTTTTTGAGTCTGTTAATTTGTCATATTTCCATGTTTAAATAGTAAATACTTGAACATCAACTTCTTCTGAATAGGCGAGCTTTGCTGTTCTCCAACAGCTCTTGTTTTAAAAGGGTGTTACCGGAAACAAGAATATTTGTTTATTTGGTCTAAGTGCCTCTACCCCCTTTTTTAGGCTTCAATATCATTTACTTTGAATTAAATGCAGATTGCAAATATGAAAACTATATTAGTTTTCTTAATGATTTCTTTTGCAAATTGATTTATGGATTACTTTGTAGAATAATTTTATAAAAGGCTCAAGTCCAAGTTTGTTTCTATTATATGCCCTCTTATTTGCTTCAATTTTAAAGTGCCCTTGGTGCTTATTTGGCCAAAATATAGTAATATTATTTCAGTATTGTATCAATGCTAATGATTTAGTGAATAAATAACTGAATTTTAGATGCTGTTATTCTAGATGTAATTCATGTATATACTTGGCAGTTGACACAAGTATCAAGTCCCCTTAAACGTTGTGTGACATTGAAATTAAGAAAATATTTGCCGATTTCACTGTATAATCCAACCTCTGACAGTATTGAGACATTTGTTCACACATTGATAATAACTTTTTGTTGTTTATCAGATGTCGCGTATGCTTGCCGCAAAGTCTGCACTAGCTATTCGTGTAGATGCTCTGGGTGAGGAAACAAATGCAGAGTTAGGATTGGAACACAGAGCCAAGCTAGAGAAGCGACTACGTTATCTAGAGGAGGGAGGGGTAGGTATCATTTCAGAAATGTCACAGTGAAGATAAATTAACATACCAGTTGAAAACATTACTTCAATATCGTTTAGACTTAGATTCCTTAAATATAAATATGTGAACTATACTTCTTTAAAGGAAAATCTGTGTTTGTTTAGTGCAAATTATAAAGTAAATATAACAAGTCCAAAATTAGTATGTAATTTTCTTTTCACTCAAGATTGCTTATTCTCACAAGTCTGTTAACTTTATCTGACGAGATATGTTAAAAGTTCTATTTTTGTTTGAAGGCAAGAAGAATAAGTGGATCAGGGAAATTCCAGGCGAAATGGGATAAATTTGAAAATAAAAGGTAAGCTATCTATACATTGTGTTCAACAAGTTTGCTAACTTACCGAATAAAATTTGAATTGATAGATCAACAACATTATACAACGAATGTGCGATAATCCAGATGTCATTTATCTTGAAATTTACAATCTGGATGTAATTATTAGGGAACCAATTTGATTGTTAATTGAATGGAATTCAGCAGTCAGGAAAATTCCCGATCTGGATGGTTTGGTGATTGTTGGGATCCAATGTATTGATTGTATTTGTGGAAAAGCAGAGGAAATTATGCTTGAAAAGGAAAATTTGAAAATATGAAACAAAAACATTTGAAATTGTCTTTCAGTCTGTCCAAGTCTGTCTCATTAAGTCTCCATCTCGTATTTTATCACTGGAACATGTATTTCGAGATAGAGTGTGATGGTGTTTTACCTCTCTTGGTTATAAAGTAAAATTCAAAGTCCATTTGTGCCACTTTGCCAGATGTATATCCATCTACATTATGTAGAACTCATATAAGCCCTACATCTCTGCAGGGTTAAAAGTTCCATTTCCACTTGCACCATATTGTAAGATTTGTTCTTGACTTGGACAAATTTGGCCTCTACATCTTGGTTCAAAGTTTTGTGCTAGTTTGCCAGATTTGCTTTCCTCTACAGAACTTGCAAAAGGCTTCACAGAATAAACCTTGTAAATTAAATTGAACTGTCAGTTTACATGATGTAAGATATAAACACATTCTGTTATTTTGTAGTGAAGTAAAAATGTATAACCCGGCAGCAGATTCAACTCTTCCAAAAGCCAACAAAAAGAGGAAATTTGAGGAGAATGGCGATGTAGACGAGCCTTCAACACCTAAAGTACCCAAAGTAGAACCAGCTGAAGGTTAGTGGCAAATAGTGCAAAGACACAATAGATACTATAAACCAACTTTCTTTGCGATTTATTTTCACGAATTTCACGATCAAGGTAAATTCGCAAAAGTTTATCTCTGGGAATTCATATGTTCCACAGTTATTTCCATTTTCAATTTTAAATTTGCAAAATGTTTTGAAACAGAAATCACAAAATTAAAATTGGTTTACAGTAACCAGAGTTTGTGTTTACGCTATTCCCATATCCTTTTTAAGAGTAGAAAATAAAAAAAGTCCCCACTTGTTTCTTGATCACGATTCTAATTACATTAGGGGACTTTTAAATGAAGAGGACCCCATTGATGGAATACACAATGCAAACACTGATATTATATGTAAAATAACACATTTCTTTCAAATAATATTAGCTCTTGTGAACCATGGCATTATCGTGAATTGTCTAAAAGAATAATGTTTCAGGATAGTACCAGTTCATATGTCAAATACTTATATGATATTAAATTATGCTTTCTTGTGCTTTAAACCCCTTTATTTTTGTGTAAATATTGTCAACATATTTGCAAAACTCTAAAAATTGTCTTTGTTTTTAGAAGCTACATCTGAAAAGAAAAAGAAAAAGAAGAATAAGTACAAGGACTTGGACAAAAGTATGGAGGACGATGAAATTAAGCAAGAACCAGGTAATTGTGTACATAATATACTAAAATACAGATTTAGATGGTTTGTATTACATAGTATACTCAAATACAGATTGAGATGGTTTACGTTTTAGGCTACCATCATCAGATAGCAGGTTATTAAAAAATTGGTTACTGTTAGGGACGATTTTGATAACTTTCAGAAACAAATCTTTAATGAAAAAGTTCTTCTTGTCGAGTTGATCTATTTCTTTGCTGTCAAGACAAAACGAATATGCTATTTAGACCCGTTTCTAAATATCATTAAAACAGAAAATGATTTTGATATAAGAGTTATCCCCCTTCCAACACATTTAATATTGTTCAAATACAAATGTAACACATCATGACATCCATCAATGATCTTGTGATAGTTGAACTTGAAACTACAGGCATTTCAAAAAGCTGACCAGTTACAGGCCTATATCAAGTTGTCCTTTCATGTGAAGATTTACAGAGAATGACTTCCATCGTGGCCACACATTCTGCTCTTAGTCAATTCTTTTGATGTACATCAAATGACTATACTACCTGCCTCATCTGATGATTTACACACAGCCTTCAGTTTTGTGATAGATAATACTACCTTCAAACACATGCCATTTAGGGTGATCGAGAGGTGTAGTGGTTAAGCCACTTGCCTTTCACCCAGCCGGACCATTGAGAGTGATTTGCATAAGTTGTATAATTTTTGTTTCGTAATCGATGTAAAATAAAATAAAGTTTATATTATATTATTATTATATCATATTATAGCACATGCTAATATCCATATAATCTCTAACCACCTGTACATACAACAACACAACAAACAAAAATCTTCTTTGTTTTCTAGTAACACCAGAGTCCTCCGAAAAGAAGAAAAAGAAAAAGAAGAAGAAGGCCAAAGAAGATTCAGATTAGAGGAAATTATAACCGGTGTAGATTTTAAACAGCTGTCAGACAGAGACTGATTGTGTAAAAGGGCCAGACTATTTGGCCCTAGATATGTGAAATTGGCCAGACTATTTGGCCCTAGATATGTGAAATGGGCCCTAGATACTATTTTATCAAAGATGGGCATTATGCTGCTGATGTTGTATATAACAGAGTTATCTCCCCATGGGGGCAGGTAATGATTGCGACGTCATCTGTTTGCGAGCATAATGTAAAACTTTTCAGATAAAATAAACATGAATTTTGCTAACAAAATAATGACGTCGCAATGAATACCTTCCTGCAAGGGAAGTAACTCTGATATGCAAAGGTGGAATAAAGTCCATGACACTACGGTAGTGGGGAACTACAGATAAAAACAAACATGGTATGTATTGTATGTTTTCTTAGATTATGCCCTCTATATCACTTATATTAACATGGATCTGTGATGTTTGTGAAGCAAATAGACTACGCTATGTTCTGTTTTTGATTTTCATGTTTGAGACAAATACCTAGTGGAGGTAATCTAAATATTCTTCTGCCGAAGAAGTGTATTGGAAATCTGTTTTATATGCAATATTAACCTTCTCTTTTGCTTCTTGTATAATGTTGTTATATTGGTTCAGGTCAATTCTGCTCCAAGAGTCCAAGGTAACTTTCAATCTACAAATTCCAGGTCTGACAAAACTTTCAAAACCATCTCATCCCTCACTTTAAAAAGTTCTTCAACTTGTCCAGTCTATAAATTGTCAGCATTTATAACCTTTTTTAAAATCCCATTATTAAATAATCTTGTCCTACAGTCCAACAGACATTCTAGGTGCATTTAACTAATTCACCCCTGAAATTTCATAATGGACTGATCTATTCTTTGATTTAGAAGGTCCTAAATTTGTCTTCAGGAAGCAAAATGTTGTTTTTGATATAAAGTTAGTTTTGCCAGGATCTGAGCAGAGATATATTTTGTGTCTTTATGTAAAAGCGTTTTGTTAACATACCCTTGTGTTCATACAGATTCTATATTATATACAGTTATCTGCCCTTAAGGGTAAGAACTAATTGTGACGTCATGTGCTTGCAAGAGTAGCATCACACTTTTCAAAGAATACAATTCCGTGTTTCACTCGCAAAGCAAAATCACAATGGATACTCACTAGAAAAGAAGGAAACTGTAATGTGAAATGATGATAGATTTGACAGTATGCATCACTGCATACAGGTATAATCATTGTCTTTGATTTAAGGTTGTGTCCTACCTGAATATAATTTTATTATATTAATGTCCTTATCACAACTAAACTTTCTCATCAACACAACCCATGTTGAATTTAATACAAAACTGATAAACATTTAACATTATTACATCCATCAGGATATAAGAGTTATCTCTCTTGAAACTTGCATAGTAAGCAAATTCATAAATAACTTTATGAGGGAACACTTTGTTAAAACTTGCATTATGTACCAAATGTACAATTTGTTATGTTTTATCATTTTACATGTATAAAGTCAATTGCATCTTAATTACATGTGTTTGTTTTAAATTGATTTCAAAGTATCTTGATTTATTCTCTATTTAACACATGGCATCAAGCTACATCATTGAAATTGAGTATGAAAATTCATTCATTGCATCTTGAAAAAAATCTGTGGCACTAAACCCTATATGGAATGAAGAACTGATTGCACATGCACCAAAGGCAAAATAAATTATTTTGTATTATTTTCTGTGTTAATTAGACATATATATATATATATATATACACCAATTATTGTTCAAATGATGAATATCATTTATGCTCTGTCGGCGGTGGAGCATCTTTAAAGGAATTCCTTATTTTGATACATGTATTCCCTATTGGAAATTTAAAGCATTACAAAATTAAGGAAAAAATCTTAAGTTAGCAGCCTTCCTTATAACATCTTTTATGCTACACGATTAGGAATTTGAGGTTAATGGATATTCCTGAAACTAGAATTGTATGTCATAAATAGCTATGGCTGCTGTTAGTAGGGTGTGAAAAAAACAAAAGCTGTTTTAACTCTAATGCTTGGTAAAGAGTATGATTCAACATCCGGGCCTCAGGATCATGACATAGTCTTGGGTCCAAAACTGTCTTAAATTATGATTCAACATCCAGGCCTCAGGATCATGACATAGTCTTGGGTCCAAAACTGTCTTAAATTATGATTCAACATCCGGGCCTCAGGATCATGACATAGTCTTGGGTCCAAAACTGTCTTAAATTTAGACTTGGCCAATCAAAAATGATGTGTCAAAACGTTACATCATTTACGTTTGGCTTAGTCAAAACATATGTCTTAAGATTGTTTCGTGATCGTGGAGCCTAGTGATTGACTCAGACCTAGAGATGTTTTCATCACAATAGGAGTCCATGTTAACTAGTGTTCCATTAAATTCTACTGCTATAGGAATGAAAGGATTTTCAGCATCCCCATCCACGATACTCCAGGGGTTACTATTACTGTCGCTATATCTACCCTTGGGCTATGTCGTAGCACAACCGAAGACTCTTGTGTGTTACCACAGATGACAAGGTACATACTTTGGTCCTTTGATGTTCATCAAAATAAACAAATAATGGTACACTGGTTGACTGCATGACTTTCAAGATGGGCGAGGATAGTACCGGTGTTGCAGGCCTGTGATTGGTCAGTTTTTTTCTCCCAAAATGCCTTTGGTTTTGGTACGACATTGTCCATGGTTGGATATAACGACAGTAGTAGTAACCCATGGAGGATCTTGGACTAGAATGGAACAAACTTTGTATAAACAGAATAAGACCCTCGGTCCCCAGGGGATAGAGGACCGAGCCAAGTAGGGGAAAACTTGTAAATTCTTTAAAATTCTTCTCCTGCTGTAGGAATGAAATGACTGATCTGCGGCATCCTCGATTGAAAGGGAAGCTATCTTGTTTAGGTCCCCAGGTGTCGTTAACGTTGGTTTTGACCTAATAGAGCATATTTTGCACATTTAGTTTGGACCATCATTCACTCTAAGGAAACTCTTGCAAATTCTTTAGAATAAATCTCTATTGTGATGAGAATAAAAGGAACACAGTATTGTACATAAAGGCTGTCAATTTTATATAAACTCGGCAAAGTATAGACCGTGGAGGGAAAGGCGATAGGGAATAAATTTTAACCAATTTTACGCCTTTTGGCCCCTCCCACAGCCCCCTGGGGGATGGGGTTCATATAATTCACAATTTTGATTGGTCATATGCCTTAGAAGGTTTGTGCAAAATTTCATTGAAATTGCTTCAGTGGTTTTGGAGAAGAAGTCGAAAATTTATGTTGTTTACGGACATACGACGGACGACGACGGACAAAAGGCGATTAGAATAGGTCACTTGAGACTTCGTCTCAGGTGACCTAACAAATCATTTTAAATTCATCTTCTATATTTACTTCATCAATTTGTTGAAACTTCCCTTTATGCATATACTAGCCTGAATAATGACATATACTCGTATACAACATGGTTTGCTTTAACACGACAGATGGTGAGAGATACATGCCCATTGGGCCTCTATTTTAGTTTAGCTAAATGACTACTAGACTTTCTATAAAAGACAAAACCATTAACTAATCCGCTCCGAACCCAAAGTTTCAATCCCTCCAGTAGTTTAGGAGTAGTCATGTAATCAACCTATCCAAAAGAGGTATAAGTAAAAATGTTCACTGTATAAGGATTATTGCCATCAAGTTTGTTGGAATGATCCTTTCAGTAATTTAGGAGTATTCAGTCGATCGTTGTGTCTATAAACCTCCTCATTCTTCTTCTTATATGTTACACTAATCCATCGATAATGATGATAAGTTTACGGTGGATTGGCAAGGGGCGTGCATAGATTGTTAAAAACGCAAAGTTATATACAGTGGAGGTGCAGATTATTTCTTCTTCTTTTTTTTCGTGTATATCATTTCCTCCTTACTTCCTTGCGGGGGTGGGACTATAATTATGACAAGGTAAAATATCAGTTATATCTAATGCGACCCTTGATAAGCAAACATTTCTGTACAAGGTGCTGAACTTGTTGAGGACATTTCCATTGACAGGAAGATCCCGTGGATCCACCACTCCTAAAGACGGTCATAAATACAATTATACCAATGATATTAACGTCACACAATTCTGGTAGCCTTACGGGATGGCGTCTCGACCACTCCAGCAGATCTGTATATAAAATCAAAATGTCTATGGTATTACGGGACTCGAGAAAATAAGCGTGAAATCAATAATGACACCGACAATTGCATCCGAGATCACAGGTAGGGAGCACGTGCGGCAGGTGGGACAGGTAGGGAGCGCGTGCGGCAGGTACGACAGTTACATTTGTATACATAAAGAGCGCGTGCGGCAGGTGCGCGTGTGATAAGTGTCTTCGGAGACCACCCACCATCCGTGTGGAATTGTCTTCCAGATGTAATGTGTATCACAATGATATATAGCCTTTCTGTAGAATTAACAAATTAAACTTCCCAAAATCATAACTATCGTTAATCCGATTTACTTGCGCTTGTTCAGTTAATCGAAATACGAATTATACGAAAACCGTAGCCGTTTTGTCACGCAAACAATAAAACAGTGCAATTTTGAACAAATGCAGTTATTGAGGGATTTCTAGTAGTCAACGATAGGAAAAGTTGTATTGTACAAAGCAGGACAGCGGGTGCTGTGGAAAAAAAGTGACTCTTCATCTTATGAGGAAACTTACTATCATGAAAATATAATAAATACATTATAACTATTTAGATATACAGATCTCGCAAGATCAAACATTGAGTTACCATGGTAACATGTCTATATAAGACTGACAGTGCGTGAGTAAAAGTTCAATGACACCAAACAAATGACCAGTACGTCAACGATAGGTAATGTAGACTATATATTGACCACAGCTAATCAGGACTTGGCTATCGTGGTTATTTTATACATTGTAAAGGTGAGAACGCGGTCGGCATCATTGTATCTACCAGGTATTGATGGACTGTAGTTGTTTACAACACACGTCAACACCAACAAGGTATTTTGGTCAGTCACCGGTATTCCGTCCTTTTTCGTATTGCAGAGTTACCTCCCTTGCGGGTACATGTTGATACAAATTATAGGTATCTATTGTGACGTCAATATTTTGTGAGCAATACTCGCGTCGATTTGTCTGAAAAGCATGACGATACGTTCGCAAATGCATGACGTCAGAATCAATACCTACCTGCAAGGGCAGATAACTCAGTAAAATGCATATACAGCATTGGTTTGCCCGACCCTCCGTAACATTTTTTTGTCAACATTAAGTTATTAAGATGGTTCCTTTTGTTGTAAATGCAAATGAAATGTATTCTATTTTGGGACCGTTCTAATAGATATTCCATTTTGGGACCTAACCGGTCTAAAAGCATGTTTGTCGACCATCTTTTCTGACCAGAAGTTAGCTAATAGGATTCTTCGATAGTCAAAACATCTATTTTGCTTTTGCAAATACCATGGGCGCTAGCCCGCTAAACCTGCCTATATTAATAGGCTTTTTTTCATTTTTTTTTTTAATTTTTTAATAAGCCTAATAATATAGGCAGGTTTAGCGGACTAAATGAGCGCAAGATCTAAACTCGATCGTAACATCGATTTGGATCACATGAAGACATGAAGAAAGTCATTCATAACGAACCATTTATTCAATCAAACTTGGTCGATGTTCACAAGGATTCAATCAAGACTAGTTGGCGTTCATGAGGATTCAATCAAGATTGGTTGGAGTTCACAAGGATTCAAACAAGACTAGCTGACGTTCACAAGGATTCCAACAAGACTAGTTGACGTTCACAAGGATTCAAACAAGACTAGTTGACGTTCACAAGGATTCAAACAAGACTAGTTGACGTTCACAAGGATTCAAACAAGACTAGTTGACGTTCACAAGGATTCAAACAAGACTAGTTGACGTTCACAAGGATTCAAACAAGACTAGTTGACGTTCACAATGATTCAAACAAGACTAGTTGACGTTCACAAGGATTCAAACAAGACTAGTTGACGTTCACAAGGATTCAAACAAGACTAGTTGACGTTCACAAGGATTCAAACAAGACTAGTTGACGTTCACAAGGATTCAAACAAGACTAGTTGACGTTCACAAGGATTCAAACAAGACTAGCTGACGTTCACAAGGATTCAAACAAGACTAGTTGACGTTCACAAGGATTCAAACAAGACTAGTTGACGTTCACAAGGATTCAAACAAGACTAGTTGACGTTCACAATGATTCAAACAAGACTAGATGACGTTCACAATGATTCAAACAAGACTAGATGACGTTCACAATGATTCAAACAAGACTAGTTGACGTTCACAAGGATTCAAACAAGACTAGTTGACGTTCACAAGGATTCAAACAAGACTTGCTGACGTTCACAAGGATTCAAACAAGACTAGTTGACGTTCACAAGGATTCAAACAAGACTAGTTGACGTTCACAAGGATTCAAACAAGACTAGTTGACGTTCACAAGGATTCAAACAAGACTAGTTGACGTTCACAATGATTCAAACAAGACTAGATGACGTTCATAAAGATTCAATCAAGACTATATATATATATAGTAAGCCTTTACAAGGATTTCCATTTCAAAAGTTCACCAAGATTAACATTAGGTTTTTTTTAATTGGATGATATTTAGCAATGTTAACGATATAGATGTTAATAAGTAGACTGGTTCCCTCCCCTTAGTTCTCTACTCTCCGCCAGGCTGCGCTCCGCTCACTAGGGACCGGTAGCGGGTAACCATGATGATTTTTTTGATTGGTCAATCTACATATCCGGTTCGCTGGTATCACTTTTTTTAGACGTGGGAAACCCCTTTACGCACGAAGCGACGGATCTTAACGTAAAGAATAAATAATTTATTTGAACGATATATAAACAAAATTAAATAATATCTTTAAGTTTTGAAATCATTTCGTGCTAACAGAGTTTAGTTTGTTCATAGGAACGACGTTAATGGCGTTATTTTCTTTTAACGGAAGTAGCCGTCTCCATGATGACATATCATGCGCAGAAATGATGCACACTACTCTGGAGTTGGAATTCTCACTCAAGATGGCTACTCGCTACCGGTCCTCAGTGAAGCGTACGCAAGGGAGGTAACTGAGGCGGGAACCAGTCTAGTTAATAAGCGGAGATCAAATATCGCGAACATACTTCGATCGGGAAAATAAATCGCTCGGGAAAATAAAGAGCCATCTTCATCGGTATTCTATCCATTCTCTACATCAATATCACACAAGTAAGTGCTCTCTTTAAAATGGGTTTTTTATGCCGCCCATGGAGTGATGAACGTAAGAAGCTTTTGTATAACGGTCGACGACAAAACAGTGGGAATAAACTGGCAGAAAAAAGACAATGATAATCGGTTTTACTACATACCTGTACGGGTGAATCTGGAGTCAGACTTACCTAGGGCCACAAGGCCAATCAGGGATGCATAGTATAGAACAGTGAATCTGGAGTCAGACTTACCTGGGGTAACAAGGCCAATCAGGGATGCATAGTAAAGAACAGTGAATCTGGAGTCAGACTTACCTGGGGTAACAAGGCCAATCAGGGATGCATAGTAAAGAACAGTGAATCTGGAGTCAGACTTAACAAGGCCAATCAGGGATGCATAGTATAGAAGGCCAATCAGGGATGCATAGTAAAGAACAGTGAATCTGGAGTCAGACTTACCTGGGGTAACAAGGCCAATCGGGGATGGATAGTGTAGTATAGTGAATCTGGAGTCAGACTTACCTAAGGTAGCGAGGCCAATCAGGGATGCATAGTATACAAGGCCAATCAGGGATGCATAGTATAGAACAGTGATTCTGGAGTCAGACTTACAAGACCAATCAGGGATGCAAAAGTAGTACAGTGAATCTGGATTCAGACTTCCAAGACCAATCAGGGAAGCAAAAGTAGAACAGTGAATCTGGAATCAGACTTAACAAGGCCAATCAGGGATGCATAGTGTAGAACAGTGAATCTGGAATCAGACTTAACAAGGCCAATCAGGGATGCATAGTATAGAACAGTGAATCTGGAGTCAGACTTACCTGGGGTAACAAGGCCAATCAGGGATGCATAGTAAAGAACAGTGAATCTGGAATCAGACTTAACAAGGCCAATCAGGGATGCATAGTATAGAACAGTGAATCTGGAATCAAACTTAACAAGGTCAATCAGGGATGCATAGTATAGAACATTGAATTTAGATGCAATATAGAAATATGGTCAGACTTTTGTAATGTAGTAAAATGACGGAATTGGAATCGAACTTCAAATGCAGTTATAGGTAAGTCTAACTTTTCATATATATTCAAGGTGATAAATAATTGATCGGTTTGAGAATTCTTGTAGAGCCAATGTCGGATAAAGCGTATACTGTGAAATCATTTATTTTCGTTGGGCTCAATTTTCGTGGATTCTAAAATTTTACAATTTCGTTGGCACTTAAATTCGTGGAGAAGACCTTACACATTACCGTTAAAATATACACAGGCGACACTGTCACCTGTATTGTTTGATCTCTCAAGCGGAACTAAGCTCTACCACATAACACAGTTACAATCACAATCTAGAGTCGGTACTCGGCCATTGTTTTTACAGATGTGTCCAACAAACAATTATCGTGTCACATTGATAGTCATGATATACTCAATCAATTATTTGTTGGTACATGAAGATGAAGTCTATGAAATTCTGAAACTATCTTTGTTTGAACAATATTTTCCAACTTTGAACTTGTCATGCTTGTCCCCGAAATAGACCTTATGTAGTGAGGTAATAATCATCCTACAATGTATGAAAGCATAAACTTACATGGCATTGGTATAGATATATATATTTTCGTGGGGATGTAAATTCGTTGATTTTGGTCAAAAAACGAAATCCACGAAAATTATACCCCCACGAAAATTAATGATTTCACAGTAGTCCCTTGTTTTCGAGGGCCAAAATTTTCGAGATTTAACCCAAAATGTTAGCGGTTTTGAACTTTATTCGAATATGGCTTTAATGGTATACATTTTATTAATCATCATTTCTCAATATTTCGCGGATCAAATTTTCGCGATCATTGCAATATCCCGCGAAATCGCAAAAATAGCATCCCCACTTAAATAGTCAGCTTTACGGTAATACGCAAATGTACATCTTCGGAGACTACGATAAGTACAGGCGAAGTTCAGTGCAATCAACTGCGGTTCACTGACGAGAAATATTGAGAATTTTCTTTCACCCAACATGGCCCCTTACCTTCTGCAGTGTTTTCTTATGAAGAAACTTCTGTAATGGAAGAAACTTCTGTAATGCTTTCCAATGGAAAACCTTTTGTAATTCCTAGAGCAACCTGTGTCGTGGTCAAGGTCATTAATGCTATTTTAAGAAAATAATCGTCACACATTCTGTGCTGTCATTGCCAGGGAATTTGGGGAGCAGCTTATTCGTTCACGTCCACTACACTGCAACAGAGATAGCTTTTCAGCGTCGTCAGGTAAATTTCAAGGTCACTACATGTTACTATTTAAAGAATATAATAGACAGGCCCTTCCAGGGGTTTTTCACCAAATTTAATACACATGTACACCATGAACATGTTTAAGTTTCTGTGATGTCAGATATAGTTACCAAGGTCACTGTAACTATTTTTAGACTACCATGGTCAGGATCCTAAATTACTTTCCATTGATTTTCACCAAACGTAATACAGCGATAGAGCATACACAATACTTGGCCCAGTTCATGAACATTCCTTAAATTTAAGGAATAATTTAACCTAAAATTCTCCGTAGGAAAGCATTAAACAGATTTTAAGGGATGCTCTTTAACTTATGATGTTTTCCTTAACTTTTGTAATGCTTTTCTGTAGGGAAATTTAAGTTAATGGATTCCATGAAGTTAAGGTATGTTCATGATACTGGACCCTTGAGAAATTAAAGTTTCAGTGAAGTCAGGTCAAAGTAAAGGTTACTTTTGTTGCTATTTTTAGAAATCTATCATCTGCACAGAAGCCGCTTCATTTCTTCATATGTCTTCTCTATAGTGCGCGCACAAGTATTCAGAATCAAAATTAACATTTAACAAGTTGAAAGTTTCGATTTAGTAAGAACCCCTAGTCATTGTGTAGACGTTTTACGAGAAATGCTTACGTTTTACGAGAAATGCTTACGTTTTACGAGAAATGCTTACGTTTTACGAGAAATGCTTACGTTTTACGAGAAATGCTTTGAATAAAGAGAAGGTTTTGTACTTGAAATAATAAAGTATTAAACTGTCTTCATAATGCGCCCTAGCGCATTAGGAGAAGATTGTCTGCAAAGCTCTGGCGTCTATATATAGATTCTACAGGAAGATAGTTCAATACTTAAATTTGCATTTTTAACTAATTTTGGGGTCTCTGCATTAGCATTGTTTAAACCAGATCAGGAAAACTGATCACAACAACGTTTTAATGCACAAGATGGAACAGCTATTTTGAAGGTGATCAATTGACGTTACTATTCAACATAAGTGACGTCATAATGGCCACGGTTGGTGTTAGTTATACCCCCACAGACTTCACTTTGTCTTGGTTAGTTTATATAGTAGAAGTGGGCAATGAATGTAAATATAGAACATTGGAGATCATTCACACGGTCCACATCAAATGCACCTTACTTCTGCTATTTCAAAAAACAACAGAAATGAAAATGACTCACATAGCCACAGGAATATCAAAAAAGATGTGACAGTTTGATCCAGTGTGTATATAAGATATCAGCACTGAACGATCCTAAACTATCCATGCCATGACTGATGATATACATTGTGGAAAAATATATATTTTATCAACGCGCCAATCCTGTATGGTAAACATTCTCAGAGAACTCTGGCGGCATCCGGTTTTTTCTGGTGTCTGACCACTTCATGTACATGTAATTATGTTGGTCACGTACGTACGGTATTCTTGGTGGAACGGCAGAACAGGGAAATATTTTTTATCCCTGTTGTTTTCGGAATCGTTGGTGGGAGTAAATAATCAGCAAGTCATGTCTTTGTCAAAGGATTGCGTCGCGATTTTTTCTAAGTTTGATGACAGGTCCCGGATGAAAGCAGATATGATAAAAAGGATTTTTAGTTACACATCAATATTCAAAAACATTTTTCAGATTACACATTGATACACAACTTTATTGCTTCCTTACTTCCATACAACAGAGATCGATAGCAAAACATACATGTACATAACACAAAGTAGATCAAAACAACTTAAACATTTATCAAGCCAGCTTTCCTCAGTTCAAATGACTTCTTAACAAAGAGGCCTAAATCATGCAGAAGTCTTAGATCGTTAGATGACAAGAGTTGCATCAAATTTTCAAAATCTGTTAGATGGTGATTAATTACATCTTTATGACTATTAAAGAAAATTGCTCTCACTGTAGAGTTAACGAAAAAATGAAGTTGGTTTCATCCTCAATTTCATTACAAAATTTGCATAACCGCAGAGGACGGGGCATATTTTTTACCACACCCACGTTATATGCTTTACATTATGTATGTGAAATGTGACTAGTATTTAATTCATGAATAAAGACTACATTACTGTAGTATCATATGCAGAAATGCGGATCAATTGAAGTACTTTGAACTTGTTTCAGGATATCATTTAAACCAAGCAGTAAGTAACTAGGTTAAAATTTCAGAAGATGAACGATGAACAGAAACGTAGATGGATTATCGACTGATAACAGTTTTGGTTTTATCTTTTGTCCGATGATAACCCCGTTATGTATATTAATGGATGACTCGTTTAGGCGATGAAACACCGTTAACAGCCTGTCTTGGTTCTATTCCTCGTCCGATTTGTCTTCAATTAGGCGAGATATAAACACGTCATATGTTTCTCCTCATCGATGGGTCAAAGGTCACAGTACTTTTTGGCGTAAATCTACATCAACGCCAATGTCATCTGGCAATGCATCAGCTAGCTTATAACACGGACAAAACAGGGTCTTCATAAGGTTTTAAATAAATAATGAGTAATAGATTTAAAAGTAACCAAATTTACAAGTTTACAAAGGGAACTTTCTCGCCAATCTGAAAGGGCGAGGTTATTTTTTTTTTAAATTAGAGTGCATGACTGTACCGTAATGTACAACGCCAACAATCCTACTTCATTTTACGGTTGATATAGCATGTACATTTATATTTATTTATTTATTTTTGCATCATCTAGAGAAGAAACTTTCCACGTGGTTTCCATGGCCTATTGTTTGTGAAGAATGTATTGATATTCAGATCATAACTGAAATCAGTGAGGATTTCATCCATTCCATCGAGTGACTAATGGAGAAATAGTGGCAATTTTTAATCGATATTAGGATATTATTGCATTTGACTTTTGATTTAAATTTGAATTGTGATTTGTAGTACATTCTCATTTTCAATATTGGCAATTTTTACTCGATATTATGATATGATTGCATTTCAACTAGATTTTAGTTGCAGTTTGTAGAGTTTGAAACAGAGGACGCTATATCTTCTGGAACGTCATCTTGATTGATTCCAATGGGTTGACAAACTCCCTTTTCAATTCATAATTGTTTACTCCATTTTATATCACTCTATTTTTATTATCTTGGTAAGTCTATCTATGTATATAATCTATTGAACGATAAAAACACTTCGTTCTTAGCAAATATTTTTGAATCGCTAATTCTTCAAAGGCACAAAGTGCGATAATGAATACTTCCAACCTAGCATCACAGAGACAAACAGACAGACAAGCGACAGTCAGACTGGCGGCTTGGTCGATTGTTTTTTATTCATCAATATTTGTTGTAAGACAAATTTGTACTCTTTTAAAGATATTTTTATTGAGACCCTGTGGGGGCTGTAAATGGCATAGAAATATGTAAGGGCTTCATTGATGTACAGAATATATAAAATATCTAAGGAATGGACGGATAGAAAAAAGACACTGTTGACCTTTAATGTTCTATAACCGGTGAATCGTTCATGCCATTAATTAGTAGATCTATACCAGAAATGAAGAGGATCAAGATTAATCCGCCAGACTTCTTTATCAATCCGCCCAGCTTCGTCGTCGATCCTATAGAACCAGGGCCGGTCAATGGAGAGACTAAACTGCAATCTGAATAAGAGAAAAATAGCCACCAGAAAAATAATCGCATTACAACAACCAATTGGTCGAGACGTCTAATCAAGTTGGCACTCTTTAGATAGGTTTCTGTATTAGACTAGGAAGTCGCTTTTTTACAAATTACAAGATATTTGATATATCGGTGTAGCCTTCACATGTAGTCATTTGATCTATGGTATGGGTTTTTTCTGTGTTATCAACATGCTTGTTTTTATTATTCGGTTGTTTAGGGCATTGTCATCAACATCAAATAAATTCGTCTCTCTGAGTTTATATGACAATATTAACTAATTAAAATGTTTCATTTTATAATATTGTGGAATAAATATAATATTATATCGTCTTTTTATACAGTTAAAATTAGCATCAAATGACATAATTAACGACTTAAAATTGGTTCGTTTTATGATTTTGTGGAATAAATGTGATATTATATCGTCTTTTTAAACAGTTAAAATTAGCATCAAATGACATAATTAACGACTTAAAATTGGTTCGTTTTATGATTTTGTGGAATAAATGTAATATTATATCGTCTTTTTATACAGTTAAAATTAGCATCAAATGACATAATTAACGACTTAAAATTGGTTCGTTTTATGATTTTGTGGAATAAATGTGATATTATATCGTCTTTTTAAACAGTTAAAATTAGCATCAAATGACATAATTAACGACTTAAAATTGGTTCGTTTTATGATTTTGTGGAATAAATGTGATATTATATCGTCTTTTTGTACGGTTAAAATTAGCATCAAATGACATAATTACGACTGAAAATGGTTCATTTTATGATTTTGTGGAATAAATATGATATTATATCGTCTTTTTGTACTTTTAATAATGACATTATCCCATTATTAACGAATCTAAATGGTTCATGTTTTTAATTTTGTGAAAAAATACGATATTATATCGTCTTTTTGTCCTTTTAACAAAACAATGACATTATCCCATAATTAACGAATTAAAATGGCCCATTTTCTATTTTGTGAAATAAATACATGAATGATATTATATCGACTTTTTGTACTTTAAACATTGACATTATCCCATTATCAACGATTAAAAAATTGTTCATCTTTTAATTTTGTGGAACAAATGTGATATAATATCGTCTTTTTAACTTCTAACAATGATGATGAACACCAATGGAAAGAAATACATGTATATAAGTCCTTTCGGGAAACCAAGAGCTTAAACGAAAGATGGCAATGAAAGCTTTACTGATGATTTTACATTTAACACACATAGTTTTTCCAAAGTAAATAATCCTGAGTGAATTTGCGACCCATATTTGGGTTCTATTCTTACTTCAAATGGTACTGAATTTATTTTCATTGTGGACAATTAAAAGATATACAGCAAATTATTTTGGCAAGAATAGGAGCAAGATCGGGTCGCAAATTCTCTCACGGTTTTACTTTGACAGGATAGTGTATTTTTTAAAAAAGAAATGTAATATTTTTTCTTACTGAGAACATTGGAAACAAATACTTAATTAATTCGGGTTAGCAATGGATGGAAATAATTTACATTCAAGTTCATGGTTGACGTAGAATCACTGCGAAACACTTAAATACACACAACCATGTGGTATATAATTTTGTTTTGACATTTATTGTAGTTTTCCCAATAAACACATTCCATTGGCTGGCAAACCGGTGTATTCATATGAATTGAAACTAAAGAAATTCATAAATGTGAAACTCGTTATATTGTTATGGCATGCATTTATTATGGTAACGATAAATATTGTCTAGAAACTTCATAACAAATATCAAGAATTTCACATCAATGAATATGTTCAGATGAAATTTATGGCGCAGGCGCACTATTACCGAGCCGAACAAAATTGATGTTCTAAACAACAACGCCATTCTAAACATACTTACAAGATTATAAAAGATTTAATATCAATCCGTACTGCATAGTGTCAGGTAGCTGCAATATTGTAGCTCAAAAGACTTTTAGACAGAAAACCGTGTCGTCTTTAGAGCTACAATTGGTGCCTATTACTGCTAATGGAGCAAAGTAAAGATTATGCAAATCATTATAAAGCGTTTGTTTGCATTTTATCGTACTTTTTTTGATATAGCTTACCTACTAGGCAATAAAACTGAACCACATAAATTATCAAATCCTCATTGAGGCATTATTTTTTTACAGTACATATGAATTTTTTCTGAAGAGCAAGTCCACAAATCGTGAATTTGACGTCTTGTGAGCGGTACGGTAGATATTAAGAATGGTAGTTATGTTTGTTTTGGACAAAAATAATATATTTAAATAAATGTATACGCATAAAATAATCGGAAACTTACGAAAAAGTATAGAAAACTGTGCCCGAGTGATGTTCGGAGGCAGTGCTCCACTAGGACACATAGGGACCAATTCGTACCCGGCCGAAAAGTATAGTAGGCCGGGTACGTATATTCGTTCTAAGTGTCAGGTAATGGATGTGGTATCACTAAAAATATATTAACGGTCTATTGATTGTTAACCAAACGGATATCTAGAATATTACAATTAACAATTATAAATTCAATGGTGCGGTCGTTAGTGCTAGAAATATAGTAAATGTGGAGATTTTATATTTCTTTTGCATTACCATGTACTTTTGATTCTATAGATTCCACGTTTATAATACCAATATTATTTTTGTTGCATTAGCAGCTACTGCACTGTCTCAATTCTACAACAAACCAATCATTAATATGCATATCTGTATTTTTTAATCTACATACTTTAAATATTTCCATCTTTAATTGTAGTTATGCTGTGACATGTATCGTAAGTTTTAGTTCATATCATAAGAGAATTTATGAAATACAGCTTCTACAACAAACCAATCATTAATATGCATATCTGTATTTTTTTATCTACATACTTCAAATATTTCCATCTTTAATCGTAGTTATGCTGTGACATGTATCGTAATTTTTAGTTCATATCATAAAAGAATTTATGAAATACAGCTGAAGTTATTGCTCTTCATGGCTCGTTTTTTCATCTTTTTTTTTTCTCTTCCATTTTCTACCGAAACTCCTTTTATACCAAATTAATACTCACTGAATTATAAAATAACATGAGATAAATATTCCATTACATTATTATTCCCTCAGGATAGACCAACACAGTCAGAGATGCTGTTTCTAGAGTTTACGAGGGAGCCAATATATTATGGACTAAATAGTAATACCTTACTTCAAAAGTGGACATTTTTTACAATTTTACGCTCGGGTGGATAGAGGAAGTTAATTTATACAACAAAGGAAAATATTAGTACAAATCGAAAAGCATTATATAAATAATGAGAAACGGATTTCTAGAGGATTATAGAAAAATAAGAAAGTAACATTCCTTTGTTTCGGTCGATCTATGTCAGACTAACAATGCCATTTGAATCAAATGTCGTACTTATAGCACAGAGAAAATATGCTTTTCCATATTAATACTTTTATTTTAATTATTTTCGTCTCTTACTCTTTACCACTCATATCTGAAAATACTAAATTTTAATGTGTGCATTTTCTTTTATTCCCATAACAAAATACCGATACATGCAATGTAAGTTAGTAATGTTTTTGTTTTATCAATTACCAGGTATAAAGTTTATAGTGATTCTGATGAAAAGAAAAAAGTTTATACATGTACTTTTAAAAGAAATCAGATTGCTCCGAATGAAATTAATTATCGTATATAACCGTAGAAATATAAACGTGTAAAATCTGAAAACCATTTGTAAACAAAAAATAACGAATTCTGCATTTATTGTAGATTTTGTATTTTCCACATGATCATGGAATTGATTAGGTAAATGACATGTTATGGTGAAACCCTATTGTCAATCGAAGATATTTCGTTTATTAATGCTTGGTTCCTTTGATCATTAAAATAATTACAAGAATCATCCGGGCATCTTTTGTATCATACCTCAAAAACAAAATAGAGGTAAATGTACCGAAAATGTCAACAGTGGGTCTAAAATTAGCGAACCTCGTCGTTAGACATCATTAATGTACATTGTCTAGAGAACGACTATGTAGACTATTGAGTATATCCCATTGTCATGGCTATTTTACTATTTTTGCTATTTTTATTTGATGCGACAAATTTTTACATATTACTATCAAATCTCTATCACCGAAGCCATATTCGGAAATTGGATTCAACTGATTATTGCCCTTTTGAACTACAATAAAGCTGGGGGGATTTGCGGGTGAAAATTTTCGAGATTTGGCACTTATACTAGAAAATTAACTTTCAGCAGACCAGCATTTCGCTGTTTTGCTTTAATTAATACTAGAGGCCAGAGAGGCCTTGACGGTCACCTGAGTACAAATTTACCTTGGTATTATGATTATATAATGTCAGTCAAGGCGATAATTCATGCACATTTAATATTTAATTGCTATCCAACAAAAAGGCTTGTGGACTAAATACAGTTATCACCTCCCGAGGGGAGGGACATCCAGGGACCCCAGAATAATTCAAATCAACTTTGTTTGAAAACGGTTACATAATAACATGTATAAAAACTATTTTACCCCTTTTGGTCCTGCCCCTCAGACCCTGAGTATCAGTCAGATGTTTGTCAACAATGTTCAACCACCATCTCATACTGATAATTCGAGACCCCAGGATCATATAATTCACAATTTTTGTAAAGGACCTTTAGACCTTTCCATCTATGAAGAGTATTTAATTCTACCATTTATGGAATTTCATTAAAAAGATTTTTGAAGTTTTGATTATTTGACCCCTTTGGTCCAACCCCTCAGGCACCTGGGGGTCAGTCATGGTAAAATTGTTCGATTCAAAGGTCATCTCATACCTGATAATTATGACAACATTTGATTCATTTCCTATAACAAATGACCAAATAATGCTCAAAATGTGTTTTCCTATATAAACTATAGTAAATAAAACCCCTCCCCAGGGGGAAACGAGAGACCCCCTGGTCATGTAATTCACAATTGAAATTATTTTGTAAAGGACTTTTCACGGGATTTATTCGTTCACCAAAAACACAAAAACTGAACATATTATAGATGATTTGAAATCAAAAGCACTGACTTAAAGGCCCATTTCCTTTCCGGAGCAAAAAAATAAAGGTTTCTTAAAAAACATTAATAACATCAGAAAATGCATACAGATGACCTAAAATAAGGTTACGACACCAAACATATGCAAGAGATCCTGCGAAATATATGAAAACAGTGGAGAGTCAATTCGCTGTTTTGCCGTCTGGCGCAGTGATAGTCAACTACCGCGCGGTATTTAGGACGACGGCGAGAAACATAAGACGACCCGCGTTATGAAAATAAGTAATTATATATTTTAATCAAATCGTTCAGAAGGTGATGATAAATGTATTATTAACGGTAAGTTAATAACTTTTGCGACTCTACAAAATTATCGATCATGTTTTACATTCCCATTTAAAAAATTAAAAGCCGTTTCGGAAAGGTAGTGGGCCTTTAACCATTATTTTCATTCCTATTCAGTTGGTGCTATGTAACCATTCATAAATCGTACGACCATGTTTTGTTCATCCGTGAAACATCACAAAGATAACTTGAAGTACGCGAGGAAGGTTCATTTTAAAATGGATTATCATTTTTAGTGTAACTGAGTACGGTATTGTTATAGCTATGTTACATAAGAAATGCGCGTGGATTGGCTCTTTGAACTTTAATGGCTACCGGTACATCAAAGAGACTACCGATAACAGATGAACCGTGAACTAATTAAGTAAATACACTAATGAGCCTGCTCGTTAGGCACCTGAGGGAAGGACTTCACTAGATACAATGCTTTGTAACATAACAACAGCATAAATCACTGTTTTAATTTCACCAAATAACAATATAGAGCGGTGAAATCTGAATTAGGTGGATGAATGCATGCTAGGACGGCTAATTTCAATTTTAAGCGTAAAATTAAGTCAACAAAATTGCAAGTTTTGTATATCTTTTATTATTTTATAGGTATGTTAATATGAGTATAAGGTGAAATATAACGTAATCAAATTTTATATCTGTATAAGTGAAAGATGCTCCACCGCCGACAAATGGTATTTTTCTCTATCAAAAACAGGAGCAGACAAATTAGTATCTTTCTTCAGTATAATTAATTGCGTCCCGAACAAAACCCATCGCGCTCATGTATGCCCTATCTATATGGAATTACTTACTGCGCATTCACCAAGAGCAAAATAAATGATTTTATATGCATTTTTGTGTTAATTAGACACACATAAACACGATTATACATCGTTGAAATGATGGGTATCGGTTAAGCTCTATCAGCGTAGGAGCATTTTTAATGACCAATTAACGAGAAATTAAATATTATCGATTTTTGATTAAAAAACGAGAAACTAAACTTTAGCAGTTTCGAAATCTTAAAAAACAATTTCCATCGATCAAATAATGTTTTTACTTAATTTGGCATAATCGACACCATGGCTTTATAAACGATATATATGTACACCAAAAATCAAATTATGGCGTGACCATACCGCAGTATGTCTCTCTCTAAATGCTAACAGAATATCACCGCTAAGATAGGTACATTACAGTTCTATGCTATTTATCGTTTCACTACTGCAGATTTAATTGAACTGACAAGCAGACCTTGGCAAATATTTAGGACCACACAAACCATCAACTAATGCAATGAATCCAAGCAATTTTATGATTATTGTCAAATACAAATGTATTCTGTTCTCCTAAAGAAACAGGTCCCTTATAT
This sequence comes from Argopecten irradians, assembly GCF_041381155.1. Taxonomy (NCBI): domain Eukaryota; kingdom Metazoa; phylum Mollusca; class Bivalvia; order Pectinida; family Pectinidae; genus Argopecten; species Argopecten irradians. Next base: position 8,581,010 of record NC_091149.1, on the reverse strand, counting down.
CAATTGATTTTGAAGCTTAATACATCCAGAAAAAAAGAAAGCTGAAAGTTGGTAAATAATTCAGATTTTTTTTTGTTATCATGAAACAACATTTACAAATAAGCGACGAGTTAGCTACCGTTTTTGTATACAAAAACAAGATGGTGCCGTTAAGCCTGACGTTTTCGAGAACGCAGAGAAAGACTGAAGTGGCACGGCAGACACTGAGATATTAGGAACCCTTGATAGACACTAAGATGGTGAAGACCGAAGTGATATTGATTTGAACTGTTGAAGGCATCATCATTTCTTTCTTCTCTAATTAGACCTGTAGATCTGTGTATAGACATAACCAGGTTGTCTTTAGCCCAACGTAGATCTGCGATGTAACAAACTTATTAGAGTATATTAAACAAAACATAGAGCGTTTTAAAGATTTAAATTCAAGTATGCAATAATTCTTATAATCATGCCAGTGTCCATGTCAGGTTTTTTCCGGCAATTTCTGACAAATCGAGATATAGTTGTCACCGGTTGAAGTTCACCATGAACTGTTTTTAATACAAACAACTGGTAAGCAAGGTGTATTAAAATGGTAAAGTAAAATTGATAGAACGGTAATCTTTTTGATGATTACCCCGAAAAAATCTTATCAGTTGATAAATATCACGAAATCCAGCATACATCAGTGTCAATTCGGTACAAGTCAGAATTAATATACTTCATGACCAATTCGGAATTTCCTTCAGAATGAATTTTGGTTAGGTGAAAGTCGTTCATTTGAAATGTCGTTTAGCCACTGTCATTTAAGAACGTGACAATTCTAGGAGGAAAGTCAGAGTTTCCGAAGAAAAACCACCTATCTACACTCAGTAGCTGGAAACTGCCCCGAATTCGAAAGAGGTGGAGGGTTGGTTTATATGTCGGGACATTTTTACAAATTCGACCACCGCGGCCCGTCTGAAATACGGGCAACATATTTTAAGTGAATAACCCAGTTAGCTACTTCGCCAATCTAAAAAGCTACATTAACAAACTTGTTTGTTACTTAGACGACTTGGTTCGCTATTAATCCGATCTATGTAGCTATGGAGCCAACCTAGGTAGCTACTTTAATTAGACAAATTAGTTAGCTATATAAACAACCTAGTTTGTTACTTAAACAACCTAGTTTGTTACTTAGACAACCTAGTTAGCTACATAGACAACATAGTTAGCTACATAGACAACATATATATAGTTAGCCAACCTTGTTAGTCAACTAGTTAGCTATATAGATAACCTAGTTAGCTACTTATAAAGCCAGTTTAGTTAGCTACTTAGACAACCTAGTTAGCTACATACACAACCTAGTTAGATACTTAGATAACCTAGTTAGCTACATAAACAACCTAGTTAGCTACTTATAAAGCCAGCTTAGTAAGCTACTTAGACAACCTAGTTAGCTACATACACAACCTAGTTAGCTACATACACAACCTAGTTAGCTACTTAGACAACCTAGCTAGCTACATACACAACCTAGTTAGCTACTTATAAAGCCAGCCTAGTTAGCTGCTTAGACCATTAAGACCACAAGACGAGGAAAACCTTCGCCATGAACTATCACGACTAAAACAGTGTTCTGGTTACGTGATATTAATTTCCTTTAGTCAGGGTGTCCAGTCTTTGGTTTGTTAACGAAATTGTGTTTAACATGTCAATTGGCTCAGTTTTGAAACTTTTTATTGTTTTTCTTCTTCTTTTGAAATGATTCTTAAAACGTGAAATCCCATATCACCATAGTAACAATATTAGAAAAAGAGTTCAGAATACGACCGATTTATTCTAACCAGCTGTTCAAAAACAAACAACAAAAGCAATTTTCAAATTTGGTGATAAAAAAGAAATGTAATAAATAACATTCCATTTTATAGAATATTTGCATATATTGGTTTCTGTTGAAGCAGTTTCGCTCATGTTTTCAGTTTGCAGACATAGCGGTTTAATATTTTGATTCTACTTATTTCTATCACTATGTAATCTCCTGCTAAATCACATAGTTAAAATCCATCGTCTGTATATAAATCAACATAAATAAAGATCTCTGGGTTATGTCTGTCATTAATCTGCATTTCTGGTAGTTATAATTGGATATATACCTACCAATGAAACACTTCAGACCAATTATCATTGCGAACTGTCATTAGTTGACACGCGAGGACAGCTGTTCACAATGAAGACTTCTTCAAAGGGAGATAAATCTGCAAATACAGTATATCAGACATTAAGACGTGATCACAGGGATTCTAAATTGCTGCTTATACAACCTTGTGTAGCGGGATTTGACTGGGTCGATGATCAGTGACCAGTTAGCTAAGCGGTAGAGCATTCGGCTAGTGATCGGAGGTCCCAGGTACGAATACCAGTCTGGCCGCTATGTACATTTTTTCCTCTCCTGTTACACTAGTTCACTACTTAGATAACTTTATTAGTTACATAGACAACCTATTTAATCACATAGATAACCCACAAATGTAGTTAGCTAGAGGTAACGTGTCATCACATCTAAAAAGCTTATCAATTTTTCAAAACTTTATTTTATAAGACAAACATTCAATGTGCTTACCTTAGGTCTTTCATCCAATCTATGTATTTAAATATCTTAACAAATCAAGGTATATTATATACTAGTATGTTTCATGTTACTTCATTTTCATAGAAGTGCTATAAAAATAGCAATATGGAGTTAAAGGTTTGGTAAAAGTTCATGATGTTGAACACAGGAGCAAATAATATAAAGTACGTTTCGGATACTGAACAAAACGTTAGTGCTCTATATCCTTTCCATGCACATCGAACATGACCGAGAATTCAGATAAATTGTGACTTTGATGAATGGCTTCTGTTTATTTGAACCACAGGAGAGAAAAAGCCGTAGAATAGCTGACCACCCTTCAATACAGCACATGATTACATGAAGATTTACTTAAACAGCAGATAACAATGTTATACGACAGCTATGTATATCAACCATATTATTCTATTCTATGAGTTTCTATTGCCTTTTTAATGATCCGATGCTAAGAACCATCGAATGTGGTGTGGATCCAGGATCACACTTATATATTTGGGCGGGCAGCACGTTTACATTTTAATCTATACAATTTTTTTCGCGAAAACCAAATTTCTTGTTAAAGAGTTTATACTTTACACGGTGAAGCAATTAAGATAGAAATACAGAACCCACTAAAAACTTGAACACGAAAATAAACCTGCTTTATTTTAAATGTAAGTATAATACCAGTCAAAGTGTTACAATGGTTTCTCTTCTGTCGTGACGATATGCAAGGATACTGTGAAATCCCCGTCTTAGGATGTAAACAGTGGTAACATATTTCACGTGTAAATCACACCAATAAAATTTGGAAAGATAATATCGAAAAAAATATGACAATAATAAGAATATCATGGTTCTTAACACATGTGGTAAGCAATTGTCATTTCTATCAGATGATTATTTCAATTAATCCCTGACTCGAGATTGTTTTGTGTGGAGGAAGTATTTTCAGTTCTCGAAGTTCTTGTTACTGAATTCGTCTATACTTTCCGGAAACACTTTTCATTGTATTTCACATTTTGATTCGTAAGGAAAAAGCTTTTTAAAATAATATATCTGGATAATTAATTCAGACATGGAAATACTGTATAATTGTTAAATTCCGCAGTGAGAACATTTCGAGATATCATCTTTTATGCTAATCAGTGCAGAGAAATGTTCGCACGTACTGCTTCTCTTTTTTATATTTATGCAGCATTGTCATTTTCAATGATACGGGTTTATTTAACCAAAAATGATTTTAGTCTATAACAAATACGACATTAAGATCCACAGGTGGATGTCTTCATGCAACATAAAACTTCCGTGACAAGCAACGCCATAAAACTGACTCCGATGTTCCGTTATTTCCCACCTTTCCTGTACCCAGTGACATCTGCCCGTTGCCATGGTGACTGGGGAGATAACCCGCTTCTCGGCTCCTACAACAGGTGCCCTATACCAAACACAAAGGCCGACTAACACCACACTCATTACTTCTTTCACTGTTGATAAACATAATGCCTTTAAAAACTACGACCATTTGCTCCGTTTTTTGTTGAAGGAAAATCAGTTTTGTGAGCTAACTAACCAGACTGGCCAGTCGCTTGGGTTAAACTACTCACCCCTGAAATTTCATATTGATCTATTCTAGTCTTTTAATTAGAAGAGTTCACATGTGTCTTTAGGGGTGAATGTTTTAAGATCCAAGACTCGGTCTCCGTTGACTGACGGCCGCGATGAAAAGTCGCTTGTTATATCTAACACCTCATCATTATAGCAGATTTATTCGGCGAGATATCAAGAAAACTTTTGTAATTAGACACAGCTTTGCGAATATTGGTGGCATTTCCTTCCCCGTATCTTTAAACAAAAAAATAGGGGACCCGTTATCGGTGGAGCCCTGTCAGACGTGTTTGATAAGAAATCCTGAATTTTAAATGACATCTCCATTGGTCTTCATTAGAGAGAGTGAACAGCGGTATGAAACAGTACACTGGCTCCCATCTCTATCGCCTCTTAACCCCCTCGTACTGGACACGTCATTAATTCCACAATAACCTGGAAATGTTCAAAGTACGGACTTCCATGATGTCACATCATTAATAACTCGGTCTTAGACGTTAAGCACACCAGAAACACAACGTTTGTATCAGAATGTTTAAGTAATGGCATTAGTAATTAATTTTGAACAAGATTAATACAATTTTTTATTCTTCAAAATTATCGAAACTAGAGTACATTTATGTTTTTAAATGATGTAGACGACAATTATTCTACATTTTCTAGTGAGAGCGAAAATGATTTAAAGTCATGGTGATTTGAAGTACTCTTTGAGGTAAAAGTTTAATTTTATTATTCATTTTGCATGATTATACTGAAAATAAAAAGCACATAAGAAATGTTCCCGGAATATTTAAGAAATGGAATTGATAATTGATTAGGAACAAGATTAATACAAGTTTTTACTTCAAAACTGTCGAATCTAAACTAGACTTCATAAGCGGCAATTCTTGTTAGACTTCATAAGCGGCAATTCTTGTTATTCTACAATAATTCAATTTTGCTTGTTATGAGCATTTTCATTGGCTTAAAAATTTACTTATCAGCCTATAAAGGAAAAAATTGCGTCGCCGTTTGTGACGTTGCTTCTGATTGGCTGAGATGACGGCGTAATGATTTCATAGACAAAAGAGTTTCAAAATGAATTTTGAATACTGAAGAGAGTATCTTTAGTAAATTGAATGATAAGGATTATATATTATATACCGCTTCACAGTTTATTTAGAGCACACTCAGATTTTTGTGTGATATCTCCATAACATAAAAAATCTATTCAAGTTAATCCTTAATAAATTATTTAAAGTCTTCTTGTTATGACGTACTCTTTGAGCTAAAAACATTTTATCCTTCACTTTGCATTTGTTGACAGTATACAAAACATGTAGAAAACACCAGACTTTCATGTCACAATTAGTCATGAAGAACCACCGGAAAACATTTACCTGTAGGTTGCGTAATAGCGGTTATAGCGGTTATATTTGGCGGGGATTATATTTTTGTGATTCCATGGGACACTGCTATGATCACAGAACATTGATCGGCGAAATATTGAGAAATGTTGTAATCATATTAGATACCCCGATAGCCAGATCGCAAAAAACATAATCTGGCAAGAAATAAGGTACAGTACTAGTGTATGTAATTTTGTTAAAGATGCTCCATCGTCGACAGAGCATAAATGGCATTCATCAATAGAACAATAATTGGTGTTTAATCTTGTATATATATATGTGTCTAATTAACACAAAAAGTAATATAAGCTACATTGTAATTTATTTTGCCTTTGGTGCATGCACAAGCAGTACTTCATTCCATATAAGATATAGTGCCACGCATGCAATTAATTATTTTTTATATTTTCAACTTGAAGTAAAATTAGAAGCTCAAACTTTTCAATGGTGGTAATGGTGTAAAGTAAGTAACTTTTGTAACTGAAGAAAACACTAAATCGTCTGTTCCTGTTTTTGGTAGTGAAAAAAATACCAATTGTCAGCAGTGGACCATCTTTAAATATGATACGTGTGTGCCCCTCCTCATTCAGTGTATACAAAACGGGTCAGTGACATCATACATTCAAAGACTGAGACAGGATTGCTTTAGGTGAAATCTGTTAACATTAATACTCTATAGGTTCTGTCACATTTTGTAAATATTATATGATAAGGTAATGGAAGTTGTACGTTCTGCCTGGTCACGTCAGAATTAAACAGAGTTCCCTGCCTCCCTGCTTCCTATCATCCGGAGGTGTATCATACTAGTATACATCTTAGCAATAATCCTAATGGAATTAATAACTCTTTAATGATAAAATAAATGTCGCTCCTATCATTAAATTACTCTTTAATTCACTATTTTCATAAAACGCACAGTTATTGAATTTTCTTATTCTTTAATATTAGATAGAATATACCGATTACATCATCAAAGTACTCTATAATTCATTATTTCCATAAATGCACAGTTCATGCAGTTATTGAATTTACTTATTCTTTAATGATAGAATAACAACCGCTTATATCATTAAGTCACTCTTTAATTCACTGTTTCCACAAATGCATTGTTCACGCAGTTATTGGTCCAAACATTTCCATAGAAATAAAACACATATTATAACTGACTGGTTTAGCTTATACATGATAATGATTCACGTGAAATTGGTTATTGCATTGTATAGTAATTTTAATCAAGAGAACCAAAGACCCTGTATCGCTCACCTTGTTAATTAAGTAAATGTACGAAAGCTCCTTTTTCATATAACTAATATTATAGGATTTAGCATTGCATTCAACAAACATAAAATTGTATCATTTATTTGATTTCCAATAAATGATGAATTCCCACCCATAGGGATGCCACCCAATCCAGTATAAAACGCTATGTTATCCAGAGTTTCGGGAACGTAATTTAGGTGATAATCGCCTGTTCTAGCCGAAGTCTCTTCAATTTTGAATCCTCTTTACCCAATAGGGATCTATGACAATACAATACGAGCGCTATCGACAACATGGTTTCAAAGACGTGACCCCCTTTAGCCCAGCCCTTCAGTAAATTTTGGTTTCATTCTGACCAGTGATTTTGAAGAATTCGATTGTCGACGGAGAGGCAGACCAAAGACGAACGCTATGACATCGTAAAAGCGCTTTTGTACCTAGTGAGCCAAGAAATCAATTTTGACTTTCAATACACTTTGATGTCGATAATGATTTCGATTATTATCAAGTCGTATCTGTCTAAAACAGTCAAGGTGACAACGAAAAATTATCTTCTTCATAGCCAAGTGAACTGTATACACAAGTCAAACTGTCATGAAAATAGCCATTTTTGACTCAATGAAATAGTTCTAATATCAAGACGGTCACTACTACTCAAATATAAATTATATATGTATATGCTTTCTATCATTTAATATGATTCCTATATTTATATTTTCACTAATGCTGTATAGCTTTGTTCCTATATAGTAGATACTGTCACGCAAAAATGTATACCATTCATGCTGAAATTAGCTAATAATGAACATACACCCGCTAAAGAGCCCTAGGCCTGGGGTAAGCTGATGATCCCACCACCCCAACCCATTTCTGAGCCCTAAGGGTAAGCTGATGCCCTCTACCCCCTCCCGCTATTCTGAGCCCTGAGGGTAAGCTGATGCCCTTCCCCGCCCCCCCTCCCGCTATTCTGAGCCCTGAGGGTAAGCTGATGCCCTCTACCCCCTCCCGCTATTCTGAGCCCTGAGGGTAAGCTGATGCCCTCTACCCACTCCCGCTATTCTGAGCCCTGAGGGTAAGCTGATGCCCTCTACCCCCTCCCGCTATTCTGAGCCCTGAGGGTAAGCTGATGCCCTCTACCCCCTCCCGCTATTCTGAGCCCTGAGGGTAAGCTGATGCCCTCTACCCCCTCCCGCTATTCTGAGCCCTGAGGGTAAGCTGATGCCCTCTACCCACTCCCGCTATTCTGAGCCCTGAGGGTAAGCTGATGCCCTCTACCCCCTCCCGCTATTCTGAGCCCTGAGGGTAAGCTGATGCCCTCTACCCCCTCCCGCTATTCTGAGCCCTGAGGGTAAGCTGATGCCCTCTACCCACTCCCGCTATTCTGAGCCCTAGGGTAAGCTGATGCCCTCTACCCCTCCCGCTATTCTGAGCCCTGAGGGTAAACTAATGCCCTCTACCCCCTCCCGCTATTCTGAGCCCTGCGGGTAAGCTGATGCCCCCCTCCCGCTATAGAACCCTGAGGGTAAGTAAACTGATGCCAGTGGTTGTGACATAGACCTTATTCTGAGGGAGGGTCTTGTTGCCGGTCCACTGTTATCAGAAAAAGATAAGATAACACAACTGAAGAATGACAGATGTTTTTGTATACTCTCTCATCCCCCAACATACACTCCATCGACGCGACCATCTCCAAAACCCAAAAGTCCCAGGCCTACTTTAGAACAAAACATTTTATCTCCCGAACTGAAACACTTGCACTGCAAACGATGTTACCGGAGTAAAAAGATGCAGAAACATTGACCAGGCATCGCAAAGTTATTTATATAAAAAGATACATACATCGTTATCCGGGAAAAAGACCAAGGCTCGTTCCAGCCGTACTTTGAGGATTTTGTTTTTACTTACATAATCAAGACGTGTGGCATTTTACATGATCCAGATCCAATGTTTTGTATTCGTAGGACATCTACTTGAGATACGGAAATTGTGCAGGTCCCGGAGTTGAGTCAACTATCGGGTATTTATCGCTTTTTCCAGAAACATATTCCGACATTATACATCTATTTTTGCATTGCGTGTTGAATCCGTTTCGGGATAAATTTAACCTTTCATGCGGTTGGAAAAGGCTGGGAAGAAGATATAGCTCCAGCGATTGGTACCAGTCGAACACATGATTGCTTCAACTATTGGTAAAGAATCACAGACATATCAGTATTAGGATTATATGTGATACAAAAATATCACCTGAACTCCTGATCCACGATAAAAAATCCAACGAGATACTGAATGCCACCCATGACAGACTTGATGTCATTACTTCAACAAAATTGGATTTCATAAATTAGTAAAGGCGATAGACTTTGCTTGATGCCATTACTTCAACTGCAGCATAAATTGGATTTCATAAATTAGTAATGATGAGAGACTTCGATTGATGTCATTGCTTCAAATATCACGATCGCGAAAACTGGATGTCTCAAATCAGTTTTTTAGCTCGGTTGCTTGGTGTCATTACGTCTAAGTATCAACATTGATCGGATTTCACATATGATTAAGATTATATCACTACAGTGAACAGGAATTCTAGCTAATATTTATAGCCAAAGTCGTAAATATCGAATAGATGTGTTTTTTAATATATACATTTGCTATACACAGCTGCCATACCCAGTGATTAACAGATAGTGACAGTTGAAATCCTGGCATTTTGTAACGGCCAAGATAAAAAATCAAATCTTCAATCTTGGTCAGTTTCCTAACATTTGGATTTCCTCACCAACATCAACCAACAGGTAAGTCATATGGTTATCAAGAACTTAAGGTGGCTGGAATGTTTGCTTTGAGACAACGATAATTATCTTCCTATTATGTGTATTGTCTTTTCATTGCAAGAAAACCCTTTTTTAAAGTTTCTTGTGACTATTTATAATGGGTTTTTTTGTTTTGGTTTGTAATTGTTTTATTTTTTCCAACAATAGCAACGTGTACAGACAAAAACAATTAAATTAATTATTTTGAAATTATATAGATTATGATATTCCTTCTAATCATGCACAATTATTTCTTATCATCATCATTCTCACCATGATTTTCATTCATGCTTTAAAGTTTATCCTCTATAATGATAGTTTATTATCTTTTTATACCCACTTCACTTCCCTAAATGTTATATTACAAAAATATCATGCTTTTGCGTTCTGATCATATGTATAAGTCAGAAACAAACGAAATGACCGACAAAATATAATGAACATTATATCCATTGTTTTTAAGCCAATGTTATAAATGTATATTGTAATAATGGCAACAAATCCAAATTTCGAACAAATATTGCTTTAAAGAAGCGACCATTTGATTTAAATGTTACAACGCGTTGATTATCAAGAAGATAGACATACTGCATGCAATTGGTAATTTTCGTACCTCTATGTTGCTAATTATTGTTTCATACCATGCTTATATATATTATGTATAACCCTGAACTGACATACCTAATAATGTCCCGTCAGGGAAAATAATGTCCCGTCAGGGAAACTAACATGTGACAGACATTTCGGTTATTTTGTGTGACTTTAACTGTCCAGCACATGTTAAGTAAACAGATATTATCATATATTGATGTAGCTACTAATTAAAAAGCCTTCATTCTACAAGCTATAATCATATTTGATTTAAACACGTATTATTGTGATATATCATATAAAATTGGACTGGACACAAATTTTCCAACTGATATGAAGCCCTCTCCTATATTCAGAAACATTAGTAAAACTACATCGGCTGATTTGGTTGATTCGTTTCCAAATCCTCCCCAGAATGTCACGAATACTTTGTATACATTATGTATCTGGCTTTAAAATCTTGAAACACAGAAGGATGTATCAAATTTGAAAGTTTTCCAATAAAGATATTCAGACCTATGCGAGTTATGGTAAGCATTTCAAAAAACAAATTAATGTTATTATAGGTTTGCAAACGCATATAAAACCGATAATATCATAGCATAAGGCAACATAAGTCTTTTTGTTACATTAACCTAGGACAATTTTTATTCTACGTAGGATTTTTTGTTTTTCTTTGTGGCACTTTTGTATTCTGATTAACTTGTATATACATAAAAACCTTCTAATTGACTTTATACAAAGGTAAAATTGTATTGAAAATAGTCATTCCGGGTGATATCTTTTAAGACTGGGATGGTCGCTATGGGAAGTTTTACTGTATTTTTATCACATTGACAAATGACTTTGTTTTATTTTAATTGTTAACAATTTTGAAATGCATTCACAAACAATGTATTGGTCAAATTAATCAAATTTATTTCATATTTAAATGCAAGTACTTTTAGAATATTATTTTGCTTTTGCCTTATTAACTACAAATAATGGAATTTGTTGTATTTCATTTGACGACTTTCTTACAATTTTGAAAGTATTAAAAAATTGCATGGGTCACTGATATCAAATTTATTTCATATCTAAACACAAATGTCTTGTAGATTTTTTTCGTGTGTGCATAACTCTTGCCTAATAATGACATTTATGGATATGCTGGCCATATATGTCTACCAGGGCCGAGACACCGATAATACTGTACCTTGTTGGTATGGCCCAGCCCTGGAAGGTGACAGTAACGAGACAGTGTCACTAACCCGTGTAAGCATGGCTTTCATTAAAATCTGGACCCGTCAGTGTAAACTCATTAATTCCTCTCGTCTGTCCCAAAGATAAACTTACAGACTTGTACATAAACGTCATTTTGTCGACCTGTTATCTCAAACTGTTCATGTTTTACATATTTCTAACACCGTAAAAAAGCAGAGAGCAACAAGAGGTCTATTGGACCCACACTTACATCATGTTTCTATAAGGCAGTTCACATCTTATACAATATCTTATATTTGTAGCACAATAAAAAAGCAATGAGCAATGAGAGGAAGTTTGGACCGATATTTGTTTTACATATTCATATACTAACACCTAAAATCAGAGAGCAATACATATATAATATAAATCTTCCAATGGTGAATCTAAATGCATTTAAGATGGCTTTGATGAACAATCAAGGTGCTACATAGAAAAAAATCTTTACAAGCAATCATGTTATTAAGCTGAAATTTTGACATGTAAAAAATCTCCATGTAAATTGAACAGCATTACATGGTCAAGTAATTTATTTGGAAAGCAAGTCAGATTGTTCGATGATATAACTCTATCAGTCTGGGTATAGTAGATACAGCTTAAAAGACCAAATTATTACTACGTACATATACGGTAATATTTCAACGCTCAGGCCTCGAATTTAACATTCTATGACACTTGCTAAAAACAGCAAGTGCCGCTTTGAATGTCATTATTAGAGTCGTCCTCGATGAAAACCACTTGATAAAAAAGCAAGTGCACATTTTTATCATTTGCTATTCTTTTACAAGCCTGAGATTTGAGGCCTGAGGCTTTTCGCTACAGACAGTTTGTGCTAAAACATACAATTGCGCTACCAGTGTTATCAGTATGACAATTAGCAATTATAGCAAGTGTGCGAAATGTTCACTGTACTAAATTGTTCAAAATCAAGTTTGCGATAAAATTAGATTGCACCAAAATAAGTTTCCATTATACCAGGTAGTGGATTTGTGACTTATTGTTTTTATTTGTAGTTCTTTTATGAAAAATAATACTAAGAAAGAATGCATGTGCATGTAGTTCCATAGGAACCTACCATATCACTGTTTATTTTTTGTTTTTGTTTTTTTTTTGCGATTTCGCGGGATATTGCCATGGTCGCAAAATGTGATCCTCTATATATTGGGAAATACACGGCGGGCTTGAATTTTGAAATTAGGTCGGTCTCGAAAATAAGCCTGGGATTTCCGACAAAAAAAGTATATAAGCCGCAGCTTATTATCGAGATTTTAAGGTATATCTTGAAAGCCAGATCATGAATATCTAAAACTGTTAAAACATATTTTTTTCGTTTGAAGTTAAAATCGCGAATTTTTTTACATTTTGCGTAAAAAAAACTTGCTATATATTATTGCTCGGAAACAAATTCTCCGTTTTGGGTAACGACGACTTAGATATTGACATCCTGACTTGCAAATTAATTTTAAGTGTATGATTTTGTTAACTTAAAACAGAATATAAATACAAATCTTAAGTTAATACATTGGCCCAAAGAATGAATTGTTTAACTTAAAACATATTTCTATATTAGTTAACCTACTATTTGGTCTTAGAAACTGAAAATCAATGCCAAGAAAGAGCTTTTAGTAACGAAGGTGTATAAATCAAATGAGTTTGTAATGAGTAGCTAAATAAATTGAAATCATGACGAAGAATTCTTTTTTTTTTTTTGTTGCCTTAATTGCGCAGGCAACACAGAGAAACACTTCATCGATCTGGGTAACAACACTTTGGACAAATATTCACCATGGTTCAGATAGATACACGTCACTTTCCAGCTTTTGATTGGTCAAAATTTAGATATTGTATTAGTAGTCTGATTTCTGCGAAAATTGATAAATATGGGTTTTGAGGGATGTCTGACAAAATGGTACAACATATATGTACTTTCAAACGTGTCTGTTACCATGGTAACGAAATCAAGGCTTCTGAAAGATCGATTTTATATAATCTCCCACCTCGATGAAAGTTGGTATAACTTTTGAGAGATACCGAATGCAACAGTATGACTGCAGTTTGTGGACTTCTGTAATCGTTATCCATTTCACCTAATATTGTTTTTATAAGTGTTGTGCATTTTGAGTAAATAGTTACTCCATCATTAATTTCCACAAAAACATAATATTGTTGTAACTTTAAAGAAGAATCCCTTTCATAACTCGAGCTGAAGTCTTCAAGTCAGTGATGCATCTTTGTTTCATGTCAATTTTCAAATAACAAGAGTTGTTTTAGAAAAAAAATATGTTAAAAGTGCGTAATTTTTATTAACTTTCCACATTATTATTGCTGTATCTTTTAAGACAAATTACTTTAACAACTCTGGCTAAACCCGCCCCTGTAGAATTTCTGTAAACACAGTACAGTCTATGACTAATCTCCACATTGTTGAACATAGAAATCTAAACAAACTCCACACATATGTCAAACTCAATTTCTCTCAACCACAAACATTAACGTTGACCCTTCAGCTGTCTGTAGACTAAATTGGCTTATCAAAATGCTTCATTTAAATTTAAGAAGACGCAAATTGTGAAAAAATCAGCCTGTGTTAGAGTAGAGTCACGATTTGCATCACCTACGATATAAAGGTGCTTGTGAGTGTGCTAGAACAGGGATGTACTGGCAAATATAGGATGTTTGGTGGCAGATTGGTACTCTTGTCTTTCACCGCCCTCTGTCTGTGGTTGGATTCCCTGTAAGGACAGAGAAGGGTGTAAAATATGTCAAGGATTAAATGCTTGTAAACTAGTGTTTTACCAAACAAACACAATTATTGATATGTCTGTATTAATTCAGTCATCTGAAGTTATATGTGCCGTAATTTCATAATTTTCATTCTCATGAATTAAGAGCTTTAAATATTTTATTCATCACCAAACATTACCTTTTGAGGATTTGAATACTTACAATGCATAGGTTCTAATTAAACACGTGCAAATAAGAGCTGAAAAGGATTATTGGCGGTACTGCCAAAATCATCATATTTACATCTACAGTGCAGTAGAATGAGTACCTACGGTCAGACCATAAAGCCATATTGTGGCCTAAAATTTCATTGCACAATTTTACAGTGTTCAAATGTTATTGTAAAGTGATTTATTCAGGACACGAAAGGTTAAAAATTCTGTTAAAGTTCAAATGATGATAAACTGGTGTTTTACCAAACCGTCATATTTATGGGAGAAAACTGAGATTTCATGGTTCGTAGAGAAAAAAAATCAAGAACTTTTTAAAGAACTTTGCAATGCCTTTTTGTCATTTTCAAGACTCTACTAAAATCAGATTCTCTAACAATAGCTGAATTGATCATTTACCATCACTGATGATTATGAATGAAAACATAGTTATTAATCAGAACAAGACCAACATAGTTATTAATCAGAACAAGACCATACATAGTCTTGAGTCCGGATTTTAAAAATCTGGATTTCAGGTCGATTCACCCACAACACTTCCGTGGCAAGTCTGATCAAATTTCATGTTCATTTATGTTATAATACGAATTTTGAATGAAGAATAAAATGTCATTTTAGAACAAATGTATTTTTCAAGGACTTTTCAAGGCCATTTGTTAAATTCAAAGAGTTTTCAAGATACCAAACTCTTTTTAAGGACTTTCAAGGCCAATACATAAACAGGACTTTTCAAGGGCTGTACCCACCATAGCAAATAAATGAAACTTTCGAGACCCTCATGGATAATCTTTTTTTTTCAAAATGGAGACTTTAATTTTGGAACCAAGAACTTTGATAGGTATGCTGATCAAATACATGAACCAGCTTCCACTCACAGTAAAGCCTCTTGCTTTCTTTCATACTGCCTATATGAGTGATAGGTTTATATTCTTTCTTTATGTTTTCAATTTTTTAATACCTACGTTCATTTAGGAGACATAGTAAAGATTTTCAGTACATCAATAAATGCTTTAATGGACAAATGTTAATAAAATATAGGGGATAAATCATTTATGCTTTAAAATAAAATATTTTTTAAACAAGAAGAGAAAAACAAATCACCTATAACTCTGTTAAAGAATCATTTTCCAGACAATGTATCGTCAAAAACTAAATTTGCCACATATACATGTAAATTGCTTATCTCTAATTTTCTTCCTTTCTGGCACTTCCTCTCTCATACACAAGAAATTACATTGGCCGTTTTTGTTAATGAGAAGGGGAGAGAGGGGAGTAGAAAAGTAAAAATGAAGTCTGTAAAATGTAATGAAAGAATTAACAAACTTTACATGTCAATGAGGCATACATTACAATCAGTAATCCTGTTACATGTCAATGAGGCATACATTACAATCAGTAATCCTGTTGCACATTTTCTGACATGTGATATTGAGCAAAATACAAATAGGACAAAATATTCCCGATATATGAATTCATGAAGGCATCACAGTGAAAAATATTTGATTAAAAGTTCATACATTTGAGGTCAAATAATTATCATAAACATATTTCTGTGCAAACATTTTTGTCTAAGTCCTAATAGTTTGTAATTGCATGGCTGGCTTCCTATATGTCAACCCACTCAAGGTCAATGAAGTAATTCCATGACTTGTTGAGATCATGGCAGAAAACATTTGATCAGATGTCATTTCCTCTGCAAAACCAGCCGGGCAGAAAGACCAGAACAATACCTACCTGTGACAGACCCATATCCAGAAATGTGCTAGTTTTCACCCCCATTATGCACAAATAAAACCCAATGTCAAAGGTCAACATATCAGCGGATATGTCACAACATATGCAAGGTGGTATTTGAGAAATCTGTTACAGCCATTGTGACGGGTGTAAGCTATCTCACATCTACATACACCTGTATCATTCAGGTAAAAACAACACCTTTCAAAATGTGTTTTAAAAAATTAGGAAACTTTGTATCTTTTACACATAATGATCTCAAGCAGCATAATGACCATGCAAGATTTATGCATTTTTCATTTTCTGATAAACAAATGTGTGTATACGAAGAGAATCCTTTTTTTTCAAAAATTGAAAAGAATAAGAGGCCCATGGGCCTTAATGTCACCTGACTTTGGATATAGAATGAAACAAAGACATATAAACACTATATATACTGTCCCTTGAAGTTGGTCAGTGAATTGTTTAGCTTTTTAATTATGAAGAGTATTTGCTTCCATCGACCCTGTGAAGATTTTTGGAAATTATAGTCATGTTGACCCACATTGGTCCTGCCATGGATATGGTTGTTAAAATGCTATAACTCAGGCTAATAATTCTTATCATGTTTGACTCATTTCCTATGAAAATCAGGCAAAAAATGCTCATAAATGTTTCCCTAAGTTAATATTTCTAACACAGTTTGACTAATTTCCAAACTTGACCCCCTCCCCAGGAAAAAAAAGACCCCAAAAATTCTGTGAAAGGACCTTAAGACCTTTTCTATCTATGAAGATTATTTGATTCTTCCACATCTGTGAGTGGAGAAGAAGATTTTAGAAATTTTGGTCAATTTTACCCCTTTTCCCCCTCCCCGGGAAACTAGAGACCCAACAAATTTTGTAAAGGACTTCAAGACCTTTCTATCTATAAAGAGTATTTGATTCTACCACATCTGTGAGTGGAGAAGAAGATTTTAGAAATTTTAGTCAATTTTACCCCTTTTGGCCCTTCCCACAGCCCCCTGGGGGATGGGGACCATATACTTCACAATTGTGATTGGCCTCATGCCTTAGAAGATTTGTGCAAAATTTCATTGAAATTGCTTCAGCAGTTTTGGAAAATTAGTCAAACATGTAAATTGTGTACGGACATACAATGCACGAGGGACAAAAGGCCATTAGAATAGGTCACTTGAGACTTTGACTCGTGTAACCTAAAAACGTAAATATAGACTTAGTTTTAAACTTAGGTTTTTTTAATATTAAAAGGAAAATGCACTAATCAAACCATATATATAAAACTTTTCCGTCTGGTTTTTGCAGTCACCATTTATCATCCATGATAAGTCCCTATCTTACAAATGGTTAACCTTCTAATATTTGTTTAGTTTCATGGCCCAAATCATGCCAGCAATGGACATTTAGTGCTCAGTTTCTACTATCTATTTAGAGCTGAAACTTAAAGTTTCTAACTTCTATTCACAGTTTCAAGCTATGTATAATTTAATAATAATCATAAATAAAATCTTTTATTTAACCAGGGTTACATATTTAGACAAGTCTAATTTACAATATGGCCCTGCATCAATATATACAGTTATCACAGACAACAGTTTAATACAGACAATACCTTAATTAAAAAGGCATATACATTCATATCAACATGTAAATATGGTTGCTTTCTAAAATATTGGTAGAAAGTATAAAACTAAAATTGTGAAAATACATCCTTTAAATATTTTTGTTTAAAAACAGCAACACTGGGAGCATTTCTAATATCATTGTTCAATCCATTTAGTACATTGGAACAAGTGTAAACAAATGAACGCTTAAAATAACTTGTTCTAGCATTAGGAATATAAAACTTATTTGAAATTGAAGATCTTGTATTTCTCATACTAACATCCTTAATATAGGTAAACATGTTACTGAAGACACTAGGAGTATCCCCATGTAAAATTTTGTAAGCAAGAACAGCTTTCCTAAAAATAAAATAGTTTTCTATTGGCAGCCACTTCAACTGAGTAAAAAGTACTTTGGATGGTGTTAAAATATCTCTAACATTTAGTAAAACTCTTGCTGCTCTTTTTTGTAGCTTGCACAATTTATGAATATAAGATTTGTTACTGGCCTCACTCCAAACAACAGAGCAATATATAAATTGTGGAAAAACTATACTTTGGTAGACTTTTTTCAGAACATCATTTGACATAAATGGTCTTAGCCTTTTCAGAACATCAATCTTTTTTGAGACTTTCTTTGATACATAGTCAATATGGTCTTTCCATGAAAGACAACAGTCAACAAAAACTCCAAGGAGTTTTGCACAATGTACAGATGTCTGTTTGATGACTTCAATCAATTGATTTATTCAGAATGGTAGAAATTAAGTCAGTCATCCAACAGAAAATAAACTGAACAAGAGATCCCAAAGGGTTCTTGTCTCCCACCAAAGCATGATGGCAATGGAAAAAGATTGAAATCCATGCACAAAGTAAAACAAAAAGTGATGGCAATGGAAAAAGATTGAAATCCATGCACAAAGTAAAACGTTTGCTCACATTAAGTTCTTCAGCGGAAACAGTCACTTCAGCTGTTGGTAACAAAACTTAAATTATAAAAAAACCCAAGATGGCGGCCTGTCAGACATTTTGTTGACTGATCTGTTACAAAATGCGAAACTAAGATCCTGGGAAAACTTACATAGGAAAATTAAGACAAATTCTTTCAGTACTTTCTCAGAAATAGTAGTAACTTAAAACTTTCAGCTATCAAAATCTAAGATGGCGGTCTGTCGGCCATCTTTTTTTAATTGAACTTCATATGCACAACTAGGGTTCTAGGGGAACAAGTAAATTGAGAGACAGATCCCTTTCATTCTGAGAAATAGCAGTTAAAAGTATTTCAACTATAAAAATCTAAGAGGGCAGCTTATCTGCCATCTTGTAGACAGATGGGTCTAAAAATGCAATATGCACAACAATATGGTCCTGGAGCAACCTACATTTGAAATTTGAGAAAGGTCCCTTCAGTACTGTCTAAGAAAAAATGGTAACAAAAATTGTTATCTGATGGAAAGATGGACGAAGCATGTTTACTTTGATTGGGTTTAATGTCAAAATGGCAAGGTTAGGAGGTGAAACAAAACTGGAGTACCTGGAGAAAAACCATAAAACGATTAGTGGTCAGCACCTGGCAACTGTATCTGGTGGTCAGAGTGGAATTTGAACTTGCAACTCAGAGGTGGAGGGTTTGTGGTGATATGTCAGGGCATCTTAACCACTCGATCACCACAGCCATTAATGTTATTAGATATAAGATTTTAATTACAGCAGATCTTGATAATATCCCATTTTTATCAGTAATATATTTTTTTCTTTGTGCTGAAGCAAATTCAGAACAATCCTTTCTTGAAAAGATAAAGTCACTATTTCATTACAGCTGTGACAAGATATTCTAAATCCCCTTCCATTATCACCGAGAGATTATATAAGGCTAATTAACATTTCACTAATCAAATCGGTCACTAGTGTAATCAACATTAATTAAGATACCAGAATATGTATGACAGAATTCCCTGTATGTGCCCCTAAGCCATCAGACTCCTGAGGAAATAGACTGTATCGAATAAGTCCATCATGTACATGCCGTATACAACAGGTAAACAAAGCCATGTACATTGGCCATAATAAACCTACATAGGAATACCAGCTCTCAGCCATCTCAGGTAAGACGCTTCATACATATCTAGAGAGAGAGATCTAATTGGTGATTTATATCAATCACGGCAATTTTAACATTTTAAGTTTAATTACTTTGGATCTTGAACAGAATAAACCTGTATTACTATACCTGAAAATAGCAGGTAGCAGTAATTTATTAGCTGTGAAAGTACAAATGATTATTGAATATGTATTTAATTTGCGATTATTATGTCAACATCAATTCCTGAACTTACTATGAATACTGACGAAAATGAACCTTTTATTATTACACCTGAAATAGCAAGTAGCATCAAAATGTTAACTGTTCAGGCACAAATAATTTCATTACGGTAGTGATTATTAAGACAATTTTAACTCCATAAGTTTACAATGAATACTGACCAAAATAAACATTTTATTATAACACCTGAAATAACAGGTAGAAATTACTTGTTACAGGTATCAATGATTCTTGTCCCTGTATTTATTAACGATTAAGTCATCCTTGTTCATTATACCTGTTAATGAAGTTATTTATACATGTAGCTGGTCATGGGGGTCTACAATTTATACATGTAGCTGGTCATGGGGGTCTACATGATTGTGTGACTTACACATATCATTGATGGACGTTTTCTCAATCTCGCTCCCATATTAATTCATTACATTAAATGGGCCGCAGTGGTCGCAGATTGGCTAAGATGTCCTGATATTTTGCAACAATCACTCCATAACTAGGTTCTGACCGCTAGTTGGTGGTTTTTCTCCAGTTACTCTGGTTTCCTTCTACCTATAAACATATGGCACATATGACTTTAGTTGTTAATCGGACACTGTTCATTTGATCATTACCATTACGTAAAAACATATTGTTAATGCAGGTGCTGAAAGGACGTAATTATTTTTTCTTATATTATAAGAAATATAATCTTTAATTCATATTTAAACTGGTTTATAACTTGCCTTAAATTGAATAAATTAAGAGTTAGTTTTTATATAGCAATTGTAAAAGAAGTGGGTCGGTGTGGTTTGTACTTAGTGTTAAATACAATCTCTAGTTGTCGCTCAGCTGACGGAGCACTTCAAAGAATCCAAAATCAAATTTAGCAATATGTAAACCTTTGAAAAATAATATTAGCAACAATTCAAGAGTTAAGATTTAATTACAATAACACATGTGTAATGCTTTAACAAACAAATCTGCTGTATTTGATGCAATAGGTGCCCCCATACCTAGTGCCCCTCCCCCTTTTTGAGACCTCATTTTCAGGAACCTTAAATAAACAAGAGGCCCAGAGGGCCTGTATCGCTCACCTGGTTTGTAATGCTTTTTTGTTTGTTTGTTTGTTTAATTAACGTCCTATTAACAGCTATGGTTATGTAAGGACGGCCTCCCCATGTATGCGGTGTGCTGCGTGTATGTTGTGCGAGGTGCGTGTTTCGGGGGACTGCGGTATATTCATGTTGTGTCTTCTTGTATAGTGGAACTGTTGCCCTTTTTATAGTGCTATATCACTGGAGCATGCCGCCGAAGACCACCAAGCAACACACCCCACCCGGTCACATTATATGACACAACGTGTCCATCCTTTCTGAGAAAGAGCAGAAATACCATTTTAGACTTTAGGGAAGTTCCTCACAGGCGTCACTCTGGCTCTGCCCAAGGGAGGATTTGCAAATTTACCTAAATTTTCCCTTATACGTCTCAAAGGACAGTACAATTCTGCCTCCAGAGTAATTTGGTTCAAATCAATCAGATTTAGGAAAGTAGCGATTTGAATATTTACCTCTAATTCCCCTATTGGGTCCCGCCCTTCTGCCCCAGGGGGTCAAAGCCAAAATTTATACAAGTTTGTTCCTTCCCAAGGATGTTTCTGGCCAAATTTGGTTACAATCCATGCAGAACCTCTAGGAAAAGTAGCGATTTTTAGGATTTACCTCTATTTCCCCTAATGGGCCCCGCCCCTCCTGCCCTCAGGGGGGTCAGAGCCAAAATTTATACAAGTTCTGTTTCCCTTCCCCAAAGGATGTTTGTGGCCAAATTTGGTTACAATCCATGCAGAACTCTAGGACAAGTAGCGATTTATAGGATTTACCTCTATTTCCCCTATTGGGCCCGCCCCTCCTGCCCCCGGGGGGTCAGAGCCAAAATTTATACAAGTTCTGTTCCCCTTCCCCTAAGGATGTTTCTGGCCAAATTTGGTTGCAATCCATGCAGAACTCTAGGACAAGTAGCGATTTATAGGATTTACCTCTATTACCCCTATTGGGCCCCGCCCCTCCTGCCCCAGGGGGGTCAGGGTCACCATTTATGCAAAATCTGATCCCCTTCCCCTAAGGAAGTTTCTGGCCAAATTTGGTTGCAATCCATGCAGAACTCTAGGACAAGTAGCGATTTATAGGATTTACCTCTATTACCCCTATTGGGCCCCGCCCCTCCTGCCCCAGGGGGGTCAGGGTCACCATTTATGCAAAATCTGATCCCCTTCCCCTAAGGAAGTTTCTGGCCAAATTTGGTTGCAATCCATGCAGAACTCTAGGACAAGTAGCGATTTATAGGATTTACCTCTATTACCCCTATTGGGCCCCGCCCCTCCTGCACCAGGGGGGGTCAGGAACACCATTTATGCAAAATCTGATCCCCTTCCCCTAAGGAAGTTTCTGGCCAAATTTGGTTGCAATCCATGCAGAACTCTAGGACAAGTAGCGATTTATAGGATTTACCTCTATTACCCCTATTGGGCCCCGCCCCTCCTGCCCCAGGGGGGTCAGGGTCACCATTTATGCAAAATCTGATCCCCTTCCCCTAAGGAAATTTCTGACCAAATTTGGTTAAAATCCATGCAGAACTCTAGGACAAGTAGCGATTTAAAGGAAATGTTGACGGACAGATGACAAACGGACGAACGACAGACGGACGACGGACGACGGACGACGGACGCCGCACCATGGCAATAGCTCACTGGCCCTTCGGGCCAGGTGAGCTAATAAAATTGCAGACTGAAAATATAGAAACCTTTGGTTTCTTAATTTATTCCTAAAGCAAATTGATTTAGGACTTACTTTGTGCAATAGTTTTATAATTAGGGCCCTCATATTTTTTCAATTTTCCACGCAACCTAATATTTGGTCAATTATGGTATTTCTTTTTACAACTTGATTGACCAAATTTAAAACTAAACAAATCTTTTCAACAATCTTAAGCCACAGGCTAAAGTTAGAGTTACTTTTTTAACAATTTACAGTGACACATTTGTGATGCTTTAAGAAATAAATCTATTTACTTTCATATCTCAATTGGCCAGATTGAAAAATATGCAATTTAGTCTTAAATGATTTATAAATTAAACCACAAGGTGAAGTCAAATTTTTTCTAACAGTTTACAGTGTCACATTTGTATAGTCTGCTGTAAGAAACAAACTGATTTCTTTTTAAATCTTTTATTT
The DNA here is from genome assembly GCF_041381155.1 of Argopecten irradians. Taxonomy (NCBI): domain Eukaryota; kingdom Metazoa; phylum Mollusca; class Bivalvia; order Pectinida; family Pectinidae; genus Argopecten; species Argopecten irradians. The sequence continues at coordinate 8,557,716 of NC_091149.1, read as the reverse complement.
CACTTGATTTAAAAATAAACAAATTTTAGTGAGGCTTAAATGCCATATAAAGCTACAAGGTGAAGTTTGAGTCTGAGGAGAACAAGAAAATCGCTGTGTAAGGTGGGGAACCTAATCTACATAAGCTATGCATGTGTAAGTGGTTGATGTAAAGTTTATGATCCCGAGCTTTGTACAAGGTCTGTAATAGAAATCTGACCTTTCTCTGTGCTCCCCAACACTATAGAGACTTGTAAGCTTATTACAATAAATTAACTCTATTAGGATCGGATGTCATTAGAGACCTCAGATCAATACTGGTCATTGGCCGGAGCTGACCAGTGTCCACCTCTGATCTTTCATGTATATTATTATGACAATAGCATGATTATATCGCATTTATGGTAGGACATTGATGATCGAGACTCAGAGTGCAAGAGAGACATCAACAAGTGATGCTTTCCTCAATTAAAGCTTGTATTCAAAACTTCTGGAGATGTGCTGCGCAATCATGGAGAAAACAATATGTTGGTGGAGCATGGACATAATCACACAATTTTACTTTTCATTGTTATGAACATTTTTTAAGTCATTTATAGGTAAAGATAGAAAAAAATAACTCCATTTGTTCCACACATTTCACCGTTTGAAAAATACGCAGATTCTACACAAAATTTTCCACATTTCTGCAAAAACTTTAAGTTTCTGTTTTACAGACTTAATTCAAAATTTACCAACTTGTTGACCAGATCATGTGCTGGTACCGGTAATCATTGGGAAGGATCTAAATGCTTTAAAAAAATTGCCAGCTGAGGAATAGTAAATGGGCACATGATCATGGGACCTATAGCACAGGGTCATGAAAAACAGTTGTATATCACAGGGTCATGAAAAACAGTGGTATAGCACAGGATCATGAAGAAAAATTGTATAGCACAGAGTCATGAAGAACAATTGTATAGAACATGGTCATGGAGAAATACTGATATAGAACATGGTCATGGAGAAATACTGATATAGCACAGGGTCATGTAGAAATACTGATATAGCACAGGGTCATGGAGAAATGCTTAAATGGCAAAGCAGAAGAACTTCTACTGCAAAAAGTCGTGACATCACACTTGGCAAAGACAAAACAATTTGTAGTAGAACTATATGATACATTATACGGTCATGGTGTAATTCTAATCAAATGTTCTATCAAAAAACTTTGTAGTAGAACTATATGATACATTATACGGTCATGGTGTAATTCTAATCAAATGTTCTATCAAAAAACTTTCAAATGATTACGAACAACAAATTGAGAAGATAAGGGGAAGGTAACTCTACCAAAATATAGAATATCAAATATTAGCATACTTTTGGTGAGGCTTAACTATAAAGTGCACAAATCTTCTCAAATGATAAATAAAATTTAACAATTCTCTTTGTGTTCATTGTAACTGTGCATTTTCGTGAAGGAAATGATCTTGACATTTATATATGTACTGTTATGTAAGTTTAAAGGTTAAACTGGATATTTATTGTTTACAATCATCAGATGCTTGGGCCATTCTTGTCAGGGTTACCTACCATTGACACGGCCAGACCTGACATGCCAGATCACTATAGGAAAGGTACATATGTGACTAATTAGGCGTGATGGCGCACTGTTTATATGACTGACTGGATATCCAGCAGTAATGGTCAGGACCAATTAGTGGCAGGGGATCCACCCAGGCCAAAACCGACTCAAACACAATGTAGTGTTGGGCTGCAAAACAGACCTTCAATATTATTATCATAATACCGCATATTTTATGAGAAGCTAACGTCATAGTTGTGGAGGAATGCTTGAGCTGTATTATCGTAGTGTTACATTCGTTAGGAGCTTGGCATACTTGCAAAAGTTCATCATCGATACGTGTGGTACATTTATCACCAGTATCACACATGTATTAACAAAGTATCATATACTGTACAATGTATAATATATACAATGTATCATATATGCAATATATCATATAAACAATGGTATACAATGTATCCTACAATGTATCATATACAATGTATTATATATGCAACGTATCATATATGTAGCGGGATTGGACTGAGTCGATCATCGGTGACCAGGTAGCTCAGTCAGTAGAGCACTCGGCTAGTGTTTGGAGGGTCCCAGGTTCGAATCCCGGTCTGGCCGCTACATTTTCTCCTCTCCTGTCACATATACATCATATATGATCACATTCAATTTATAATATTTACAATGTATCATATACATTACATCACATACATTATGCCATATATAAATACATTATATCACATATAATGTACTGATTTTACAACACAGAATAAACCACAATGCAAAAAACATCATTTAATATGAGTTTTAATTGTGATAATCATAATCACCAGAAGGTGGGACTAATCAACGGTAAATTGTACTTTACCTGTATCAATTTGTGATCATTCAGTAAAACGTTTGTTTTATAGCACATTTTACACCTGAAGCGGATCTGAAATTGACTGTGTACCATACCATTTGATCACATGACTTCCCTTCGCTTTTGTGCCTCAATGTCATGTATTAAACCAGTTAGTTGTTGTCCAGGTGAGCAACAATATATATTTAGGACAATATCAATTTGAAATGGACATCCAGTTAAAATAATTTGATCAATGACACATAAGTCAATTACATTTCATGTTTATACAGGCTAAAATAAGTCTTATTTCTTTGCTAAAATTATCCATTTAATATACATCTGTATATTGTGAAAGATATCTGCACATATCTGCTTACATTCTTAGAACTGTTGCATGTTTCTGCAGATAAAATATCAGAAGTGAAAATCCATTCATGAAAGTTTTCAAATAGTTTTGTAGATTACAGATTAGAATAGGCAATCCAAAGTCAATCTTTTAACTAGGGGAGATAATCAACATGATTCAATTATGTTACAAGTTGTCAAGATTTCCAATAAACTTTATGATAAATATGATTCAAAATTTCACATTAGTCTTTGTTATTTCCCTACATACAGCAAATACATATCAAATCTTAACTCAATTTAATATCTTGAAGATTGATCTTTAAATGTGATAAATATGTCTATTAATAATTTTTCCACAGACTAAGTACAGCAAAATTAAGATTTAAATGAAGTGATGATTTATGATAATAAGAAACTGAATTTAGGAAACTCCTTAAAACTTATCAATACATCTTAAATCTACATGAAAATGGACCTTAAATTCAGTGTGATGAAATTTTTAAGACAGACATTCTTCCTTGGACTCATTACAGCACAACATTTTAAACGAAGTACGATTTATGGCGTTATAAGAAACAGAACTTGAAATATATCAATACATTTAAAATTTATGTGAAGATTGGCCTTCAAAAATATATTAAGACTCATTCCTTCTTGGACTTAGTTAAATAAACCGTTGATTTATGATATTATAAGAAACAGTATTAAGGAAATTCCGGTAATCTATCAAGTATAAATCTGTTTACTGTGTATGGTTCCTAAATGATAACTCACAACACTGTCGTTCTTTGATGTCCTGATTTCATCCTGACATTAAGATAATCCTGGTACTGCTAGAACATATGTCAGTGTTTTAGGAGAAGAGGTGTTGGGTTTCTGGACAGTGTTTGAGGATATAGAAGGTGTTGGGTTCCTGGACAATGTTTGAGGATAGGAGGTGTAGGGTTTCTGGACAGTGTATATTTGATACTGAAAGGGATTTAACATTAATACTATGGTATTATTTTGTTATCGTTGTTTACTATCCCAAACTCTGGTTTGCTTCAAATTTAAGACAGCTAATCTAAACATTTATTTTTATACAGAGGGGGACACGTAACAACTTAGTCTGTATTTGTATATTACAGAGTTCTCTTCCCTTGTGGGTAGGTATTGATTGTGACATCACATGTTTGCGAGCGTTACGTCATACTTTTCCGAGAAAACGGCGTGATTTGTGCTCACAAAAATAATGACGTAACAATTGATACCTGCCCGCAAGGGAGCTAACTCTGTAATATGCAAAGACAGAATATACCAATACTCTGTAGTTGTTATATTTTGCGGATGTAAAATTTTTGCAATTTTCTGTTTTGAACTTATTGGCGGGGGTTAATTTTCGCGAAGTATCTTTGCAACCTTTCAAAGCGTCATTCTTACGACAGACTACAATAGGTGAAACGGTGATTTTGATCTTTTCATGAAGTATTATATTTCGCTAATTAGAATGGATTCATGAATTTATCAATATCAAAACCCACGTGAATATTAGCAACGATATAATACTGCATTTATTTTCATAAAGGTTTGGGTTATGGAGCAAGCAGAGAATATTAATGTTTTTATACTTGTTATCATTATACAGTGGACCCCGGATAATCCAGCCGCCATAGCCCAGAAAAATTGCGATCCAGACAAAAATTTCAGGGAATGGATAAACTGTAATGTTACATTATTGACAAAGAACACAAAATTTGTCGGAAATGGAAAACTTGTAATCCGGATAACTTATGCTTGGAATTTAGGTGTTTAGACTATTGAGGGTTCACTGTATAGATTTTTTTATTTTTCATAATAGATTTCATATAAAGGGGAATATTTTTAAGTATAAAAGAAGTATTCCGTATTTGCATATTACAGAGTTATTTGCCCTTGCGGCTAGGTATTGATTGTGACGTCATGTGTTTTCGAGCGTAACGTCATACTTTTCGGAGAAAATGATGTGAATTGCGCTCACAAAATAATGACGTAACAATCGATACTTACCCGCAAGGAAGCTAACTCTGTAATATGCAAAGACGGAATAGGGATAGAATATTTGGTGTAATTTTTTTTATCTTATTTGATTTAAAAAATTCAAATCATGGAAGGTGGCTTAATGTAAAATAGATGATTTATATATATATCCATCTGCAATTATTTATGTAAGACATTGTCTGAAGAGACTGAATTTATGTAAGAACATTTTGTTTTCAATAAAAGTATTTATCCATTACAAAAATTTCAGTTATGCAAGGAATGAGCACATTTGTTTATATATATCCCACATTTCTATACAAAAACCTTTAGTTTTGAGAGGGACGGATTAAGAACATTTGGTTGAATTTAATAGTCTTTACTTCATACAATAATTTTAGGTTTTAAAAGAAAGATCTAGAAAACTCAGGAAGACATATAGATTTCAAATAAAGAAGTTGCATTCATAAAAACCTTGAGTTATGAGAAACCATATTTTTATAATTTTATGCTTAAGTTTTTAATCATAGACACGCAAGTAACTTCTAAATGCAAGAATTAATATTTCATAAAAGATTTCTGGAGTTATAAAAAGACATTTGAGTGTGTTTATATAAACATTTCGTAAAGGAAAAGGCAGATTTAGTATGGTGCACACGTAGCATTTATCTTGGTTTAATGGTTTAAGATCAAATAATAATTTAATGATAAATATTGAAGAATTTTCCTGAAAATATTTAGTTTTCAAATACATGTATATTTTTTCAGGAAAAATTGTTAAAGCCTAATAAGTTTAAGATTTGCAAAAATATTGTACTGTTAGAATATTCATTACAAATTTTAAACCAAATAGCAATTTTTTCAAGATAAAATCATTCTTTAGATTATTTAAGCATGGTTTTTAGCAAAAAATATTTTAGACTATTGATACATTAGTCATAGCAAAAATACTTCATTAAAATATATATTTATCAAAACATGTATGTTATAGAAAAACTAAATATAAACATTGATGTCAAAATCTTTTAATTTCATTGAATTATGAAATAAATACTGTTTGCAAATTTTTATTAGAATCCGCTGCAGTAAATCCTGTATGTAAGATATCGCCAAGCTAACAAAGAGATTCTGTGTGGAGTATCTATAAACCCCTGTGGTAGGTATACCGACAGTTCAGGACATGTATGACACCTGCAATAAATATATTAACGATGCACAGCACATACTCGGGCTGTTTTTCATACAAACGACTTAATGTATATCTGCCATTCTGCTCCATTAATGTTGATACGGAAAAAAAAATCATTAAGGGTCACAGTTCAAATATTCCACGAGGTCAAAGTTGAAGATTTTGACACTGACAAAAATGCTATCATGAGAAGTACTGACTTTGGTAGCACATGACCTCACACATCGCATCTTATCCAAGATGACTTATCTCACGCCACGGTGAAATATATTTATTTACTCAACTATATCTCAACATCAATTTTTTTCCAGTATTCTACAGGGTTTGGTAATGCTGTAATGTTAGGTTGGTACCAGTTCAATTTGAAAACTGTAAAACTGTTAAAGCATAAAATGATCTTGCATTCACATAAAATCAGAGAGGGGAAAACAGGGACAAAGGTGACAGGACAGGATGGGTTGGATAGGGGTGTTGTAACACAGTACTGTCAATCAGCCTTTAATTCCTCTCCCATGAATTCTCTCTCCTTTTCACATTGATCTGTAATTATTCTTTCCTTTATGAAACCCATGCACATCCTCTTCTCTTCATCTGCTTTTCTGTCTCTCTCCTAATTTTTACCCCAAGCTCTCTCTTTTTGTTAAAAAGATTGTTTCCCTCTTCCCTCTTCAGCACTATATACTTGGCACTACCCCCCTCACCTCCCACCCCCACCCCAAAAAATGACATCAACTCTGATCCCTTGCATTGCTCCACTAGTCCAGTACTCACCATTTCATCCCTCCTCTTTCTGTCTTCCACTTAAATCACTCCTACTCCTCCCCCATCCCTTCTATTTGAACTGGACACCTCTCTCCCTGCCCCCTCATATGGACTTTTAGTGTTAAACTTGTCTGATACTGTCTCCTCTACCACCTTCCTCTATATTAGACTCTGTGTTTTCCTTTCCCCTCCACATGAACTCCTACCCCATTGTTCCTTTTGTCCATCAATCCCTACCCCTACCACCTTCCCCTCCCCTCTATTTCCCCCTGAAAGCCTATCCCTTCCCCACCCCTATTGTTCCTCTTGTCCCCCAATTCCTACCCTACCCCTTCCCCCTCTATTTCCTTTTCCCCTACCCTAGAACTCCTAACCCCTCCCCACCCCCAATGTTCCTCTTGTCACCAACCCCTATCACCTTCCCCTCCCCCTCTATTTCCCCCATGCCCTATGAACTCCTATCCCCTCCCCCTCTATTACCCCCAACCCCCTGAACTCCTATCCCCTCCCCCACATGTCTGTAACCACCACAATTTCTAATGGGCCATGTCGCCTGCCATCATGCTTGAATTGGATGGAGTCAACTGCACCACATAATTCCATCAACTATAATACAATGTAGATACTGGAAATGCCTCTGTATTTCAGAACCATGAACAGATTAACTATAATACAATAAAATGTATATATACTTACAGAGTTCACATTTCTTTGTAGTTTTCAGCAAAAGTAGTTTTATCAGGGTATGTTTGTCATATTGAAAGCATGACAAAGAACTATACAGCTTCCACAGAGGCTACAATCGTGAGTATTATGTAATAATAAAAGACTTCATTTAAACTTGATAACATGTTGAGCTTAGCAGCTCGTCTCACTCATGGTCAAGATAAAAATAAAATGTACAATATATACGATATAAAAAAATATCTAAATGCATTTATGAAAAATGTAGCACATATGAAGAGGATATAATGTAAAATACATCTACAGGGCTTATTGGTGATGAATGCAGTTATATAGAATATCTTATTGAACATAAAGCTAAAATTTTAATGGAAATTGAATACATCTTTTTTTATATGATGCACTGTATTGACCCATACCTGATAATTAAGCATCCATTGCTCTATAAACACTCCTTTCCCCTTTTTGACTTTGTTGGTTGGTTGTTAAAGATGCTCCACCGCCGACAGAGCATAACTGATATTCATCATTTGAACAATAATTGGTGTTTAATTTTGTATATATATGCCTAATTAACACAAAAAATAACATAAAATAATTTAGTTTGCCTTTGGTGCACGCGTAATCATTACTTTATTCCATATAAGATATAGTGCCACGGAATTTTTTCGGGATGCAATTAATTATTTTTCATATATTTAACTTGAAGTAAAATTAGAAGCTCAAATTTTTCAATGGTGGTTATGGTGTAAAGTACGGTAAGTTACTTTTGTAACTGAAGAAAAATACAAAATCGTCTGCTCCTGTTTTTGATAGTGAAAAATTACCATTTGTCAGCGGTGGAGCATCTATAATTAACAACCAGGGTCATTTAACGATGGGCGCACATGTGTTCCCAGTGTAATGCGTGTGTGAATGTTTCATGTATTGGGAGACTGCAGTATGTTAGTGTTGTGTCTCATTGAAATAGTGAAACTCTTGTCCTTTTTATAGTGCTATCGCACTGAAACACATTCCATCTGGTCAACATATATTATACAGACAAAGAATAAGACTGAAAATATCAATGCCATTTGATTTCTTTGAATTATTTCATTTAATGAAATGTTTAGTCCGAATTGCATCTAGCTGTCCTATTGTGTTCAATACAAGATCCCTCTGCATAGTCCAGAGTTAAGACAGAATTGATGCACATTTGGCTAAAGGTTTAATGAGTTGTGTTGCAGTCCCCTTTCTGGCCTCCCCTGACAGGAGAGCTGTGTACATATCCAATGATGCGTGGTCTCCAGACCTGTAGTTTCTGGCTGATGGCCTGTAAACAATTAAGGAGAATTAAGTAATTACAGTATGACCACTGCCTGTTACAAGACTCCAAACATCTTCCTGGTAAACATGTCTCCTTTCCAACCAAATATCTGTGCTATTGATATCAGGTCCTATCTCTATGATGGTAGCTTGCTGTTACAACTGTGTTTTACTATGCCTGAAGTTATAGAATGCCTTTTGATAATGTCAAAGTAACCTACAGGAAATTGAGTATTTTTGGTACCTATCATTCACTTTATCAGATGTAGAAGATAGCAAATGAATGTTCAAATCATATCAAGAGATATAAGGAAACAATTTGTAAGACTTTGTGAAGAAAAATTAAATCTTAATTCAATTTTCATGATTAGTTGATTTTACATGGCTTTTCTATGTCCTAAAGACCACTAGGGTTTCCTCTGTAAGCAATATGTGTGTGTGTGTGTGTGTGTGTGAATGTATATATATTTTCGGAGGCTTTGTGATAATGGATTCTCTTGCCTATTTTAACTATCTAACCAACCATAGTGCCAAAGATACTGAACAAGCACATCTCATTCAGGTCACATTATACGGTCAACTCCCTTCAACGCTGAGCAGTAAGCAGGAGCATTAACTGACACTTTTATTGACAATTTTCTTGCAAAATTAGAAAAAAGCAACAAAACACAGAGACCTTACTGTCATTTTGACTGAAGACCAAAGAAATCTGAACTTCAATAGTAATTCTGCAACAAAGACTTCTAGACCTTATACAATCAGTGACCTTCAATGTGATATGACTGAATGCTCTTAGGATCAGGCGTATCATTCGACCTTCATCATCATCATTATAAAGTTGATCACTACACTAACAAACTAAATTAAAACACCAATAAGTCCAGACAATGGCCCTGACCAAAACTAATTGATAAACACTGCACAGGACAATTGATGTCAAGGAAATCGGAGAATTCAAAGATCAGGAAGCCTTTGTTTTTAATCTCTTCCACCCCTAAAAGTTCATAATGGAATCTTCCACCCTTTGAATTAGAATAGTCCATATATGTCTACAGGGGAGGATGATTTCACTGTGTCAGCTGATTAGGGTTGACATGTGACAAGTAGGGGTGACCAAGGTTCGCAGCAAATGCAGAACAATTCCGCAGCAAATGCACATCTGGCCAGCAAGTGGGCTGATGCAGTTCATAACTCAATTAAAATTGACTTCATTTCAGTGTGAATAAAATTCTCAATGGAATTCCTGAAGGTGTACTTCAAGTAATTTCATTGAGTAAGTCTCAGATGTCAAATTGATAAATTAATCTCTGTAGCTAGGTTACTATTCAACTGACATGTTGGATTTTGCAAGGCAAAGTGAAACATATGCTTGAAATAAAAACAAATTAAATTAAGAAATTAGACCTAATAACTGATTAAGTTAAAACCAATTACACACTTATGTCTTTGACACTGTTGTTAATGTACTTATATTCGCGAGATGTAAATTTTTGCAGAACTTCACGAGGGACTTGAGCACGAGTTTAAATATCTCACTATAAATGCATGGTTGTCAGAAAGAGAACTCTATTGTGGATTTATGCATTCATGCAAATGTTTAAAATCAGGAAGACAAAAAATATTGAATTCATGAACAGAATGTTTGAAAGCATATGGAAATGAGAATTTCTTATCCTTCATTATAATGACTTTATCATTGAATGCAGTTTTGCTACAATATGTAGTCAATTGATAATTAAACTTAAATGCTTTGATAACGATATGGATTACAAAGGCTATGAAAGTAAAATAATCAATAAATTGATTAAGAAAAAAAAAATAAAACTAAACAAGGTTACACAGTTGGGTTATTGAAATAAAAGTAATTTTGAAAGCTAATTTCAAAAAGAATCGATCAGTACAGGATGCAGACATTGGCTGAACAATAAAAAACAATATTAAATGCAGCCGGTCTTTGGGTCTTTGTATGATGAACTCGACTAATGCAGCATGCAGTACAAGAAGAATGGCTCAAGGTCGTTTAGTACACATTTATAGGTGATTAGGTAATATATAAAGCTAATGAGACTGAAATGATTTTAAAGACAGAACTATAAGTGTATAGCAGGTTACTGAGGACAGTTAATGGACTGAGGTTACCAGGGACAGATTTAATAAACAAAGATCACTGGGGACAGAGTTAATGCACGGTGGTCACTGGGGACAGAGTTAATGGACAGAGGTCACTGAGGACAGAGTTAATGCACAGAGGTCACTGGGGACAGAGTTAATGGACAGAGGTCACTGAGGATAGAGTTAATGGACAGAGGTCACTGAGGACAGAGTTAATGGACAGAGGTCACTGAGGACAGAGTTAATGGACAGAGGTCACTGGGGACAGAGTTGATGGACTGAGGTCACTGGGGACAGAGTTAATGGACTGAGGTCACATGGGACAGATTTAATAGACAAAGATCAATTGGGACAGAGTTTATGGACTGAGGTTACCAGGGACAGATTTAATAGACAAAGATCACTGGGGACAGAGTTAATGGACTGAGGTTACCAGGGACAGATTTAATAGACAAAGATCACTGGGGACAGAGTTAATGCACAGAGGTCACTGGGGACAGAGTTAATGGACAGAGGTCACTGGGGACAGAGTTAATGGTCTGAGGTTACCAGGGACAGATTTAATAGACAAAGATCACTGGGGACAGAGTTAATGGATTGAGGTTACTAGGGACAGATTTAATAGACAAAGATCACTGGGGACAGAGTTAATGGACTGAGGTTACCAGGGACAGATTTAATAGACAAAGATCACTGGGGACAGAGTTAATGGACTGAGGTCACATGGGACAGATTTAATAGACAAAGATCACTGGGGACAGATTTAATGGACAAAGATCACTGGGGACAGAGTTAATGGACTGAGGTTACCAGGGACAGATTTAATAGACAAAGATCATTGAGGACAGTTAATGGACTGAGGTTACCAGGGACAGATTTAATAGACAAAGATCACTGGGGACAGAGTTAATGGATTGAGGTTACCAGGGACAGATTTAATAGACAAAGATCACTGGGGACAGAGTTAATGGACTGAGGTTACCAGGGACAGATTTAATAGACAAAGATCACTGGGGACAGAGTTAATGGATTGAGGTTACCAGGGACAGATTTAATAGACAAAGATCACTGGGGACAGAGCTAATGCACAGAGGTCACTGTGGACGGAGTTAATGGACAAAGGTCACTGGGGACAGAATTAATGGACAGAGGTCACATGGGATAGAGTTAATGGACAGAGGTCACTGGGGACAGAGTTAATGGACAGAGGTCACATGGGACAGAGTTAATGGACAGAGGTCACTGGGGAAAGAGCTAATGCACAGAGGTCACTGGGGACAGAGTTAATGGACAAAGGTCACTGGGGACAGAATTAATGGACAGAGGTCACATGGGACAGAGTTAATGCACAGAGGTCACTGGGGACAGAGTTAATGGACAGAGGTCACTGGGGACAGAGTTAATGGACAGAGGTCACTGGGGACAGAGTTAATGGACAGAGGTCACTGGGGACAGAGTTAATGGACAGAGGTCACTGGGGACAGAGTTAATGGACAGAGGTCACTGAGGACAGAGTTAACGGACAGAGGTCACTGAGGACAGAGTTAATGGACAGAGGTCACTGGGGACAGAGTTAAAAGACAGAGGTCACTGGGGACAGAGGTCACTGGGGACAGAGGTCACTGGGGACAAAGTTAATGGACAGAGGTCACTGGGGACAGAATTAATGGACAGAGGTCACTCAGGACAGAGTTACTGGACAGAGGTCACTGGGGACAGAGTTAATAGACAGAGGTCACTGGGGACAGAGGTTACTGGGGTCACTTGGGATAGAGTTAATGGACAGAGGTCATTGGGGACAGAATTAATGGACAGAGGTCACTGGGGACAGAGTTACTGGGGACTGAGTTACTGGGGACAGAGATAAATTGAGATTGAAATTGAGTAAAAAAATATTTGGTGAACATTTCCTAGGGCATTTCTATGGGGTTTCAACAAAGCTTCAGTCTCACATTTGTGAGAATCATTTGCAGTTTTGTAAATGCTAGAATGTTGAGATATATATTCTTCTGCCTTATTGCAATATAAAATTGTTTCTCTTGCAAGGAAGTCAGAGTTTGGAATGCTGTTATCTCCTTGATCCTAGTATGTACCACTTCTGTGTGTGTTTCCCTGTAGAGGGATGGACTTGGCTCTGGTTCTGTAATTTACCAGTTGTTACATCATTCTTTCCAAATGAACCAGGTCACTAGCCGATTGTTCCACTGATGTATACAAACATCCGTGCATCGTATGAGCATCACACTGCAGTTTAACATGCCGCAGACTGACACTATGTAGCAGAATGGACAAATTTGCAACATCAGAGCCCGGTATAGACACATAGATGTACATACCGGTTCTATCACATCAGGATGTGCCAAGGATCATCTTGTGGCAGCATGCTGACAACCTGCATCCCCACATTCTCCCAACTGCACCAAATTTCTGCTGTCGGACGTTTCACATTGGATGGATGCTTTCCTTGGGTGGATAACATCACTGACAATCTGTATAGTCAACAGGACTTGTCTTTCATTCATACTTTTTTTCAGGAAACATCCACAACATGGCTTAGGTGTATATCTGATAACTGAGGATGGATAAAGAACTACTGTATTATCCTAATTTAAGCCAACTGCAAAAGCGGCCAAATAGGCCTGATTGCTTTCATTCTTCCCTTTATAGACTCTTAATCTGTATTTGCAGAGTAATCTACCCTAGTGGGTAGGTATTAATTCTTACTCAATGTTTTTGATGGGTACGTTAAATGTTATATCATTCAGACAAAAGGATGTAACTTTTGCTCGCAAAATGATGCTGTCACCATCAATACCAGCACACGAGGGATATAATTTTGTAATATACCAAGACAGAGGCGCTTCAAATGGATTGGTTTAAAGAAAGTTATGATTCTTGACTTTTGTAAGCAAATACTCCGAATTAATTGTTTGCATAAAATTGTTGATATCAAGGCATTTGGGACTTGTATAAATCTATGAACAAGTTTCAGACCCTCTGTTTTTCCCATCTTAGTAAGCGACTTTTTCCCATCTTAGGGACTTGCATACGTCTGTAGGCGACTTTCATACCATCTGTATTCCCAATCTTAGGGACTTGTGTAAGTCTACAGGCAACTCTCAGATCCTCTGTTTTTCCCATCTAAGATATCAAGTTTAGACCTCAGTGTGTGTTATTATAGATGTGTCCCATGGAACATTTACTGTAAAAACACCAGCATGCTCCTATAGAGTCTGACAACTTCATCAGTAGGTCCAGCATCCCACCAGCACCACCACCACCAGCAGTGAAACAGATGTGCCCCACCAATCATAATATAACAAGGTACTATTACAGTAACACCCCCTCCCCCTCCCCCACCCCCACCCCACACCCAGAAACATATGTCATTGGAAGCCCATAGGACACAAAATCACCATATTAAATTCTCAATCAGCATCACATCATCTACCGTAATTATTCTATAGTTTTTTTATTTATTTATTATTCTTTTTTTTGTTTTGTTTAATTTTACTTTTGTGTTATTTTCATTTCTGACTTTATGGTGGGAAGGGGAAGCATACATTAACCCTCATGTTGACATGTTAATGAAATTTATTATCATTACATCACCTTTCATCTAAAAATTCAAAGAAATTGAAACAAATTTGCTTAATATGATCTTCAAACTAAATTCAGAATGAATGTTGCTTCATCTAAAGTTCAGACATATTTTGATTTATCTTTCAATGAGCTTCTATGATGAAGGCTACGAAAAGCCAAATAATTGATATATTACATTGGTCATTCAATATGGTGCTTTAAACTCACACACTTGTCTATCTTAACTTGAACTTTGAGATTTTTTCTTGGACTTGCTAGGGAATGGAAAGAGTAATATAATGCATAGTTATTTCTATAAAATAGAAATATTCGGACATCAGTTGAACCATTTAGACACAGCAAATCAGACCCTAAGTTTTGATTTGCTGAATTCTATGCATTCTATGATTATCTCCATGTAGATACATTGTATCAAGACTTGTTATATGGACAAATGTCTTCAAGTAAAACTTTTTTTTTACCATTCTAGAGAATGAGGGGCAAATCTAGACTGGCCACCAGAATCTATGATATTGATAAAATTTTCTCAGTAGAATTCTAAGACTAGATTATCCCCACCTAGTTTGAAACTATGGATCAGACTGAGCCAAAAATTAGTAATGTTTTTAATAAGAGACTGATGGTCAGTGTAGAGAAAATCTTGAGTATCATTTTTGTTGAGTTAGGTATACATGTTGGCATGGACATTCATATTCACTAGCTTCGAGAGAGGACCCAGGGGATGGGCCATGCACTGTGTGTCAGGTCGAGAGGGGGAGGGGGGGGGGGGGGGTGAGGGGAGCTTAATTACTATCTAATTATCATCCCATGATGCTGATGAGACTATTGTACCCACAGACTTGAGATGGATCAAGTTTGGTTTGGAAGGGTACAACCAGTTTGACCTCTGAATTAACCTCTAACAAATTAATGCATGGTAACACTCACTATATGTGTACAGGACACAATTTTTTTGGATGAATGTTTTTCTCTGGCGGGTCCCAGACACTTTGACCTGATCAGTACTTTTGACGGTGATGATCTTGGATGGATCACTGTTGTGGTTAAGACCAGAGACAAATTGGCTACGATTTACTACCAAAACACTTAGAGTTGTGGAAATTCTACACACAGGGCCAGTCTACTTAGTATAGAATCTGTCATATAGCTGGGGTCTTTTCCCAATGACAGGGGGTGCCAGCTAGCTACAGGCCCCAAATTGCTGTAAATTAGTGCCAGCAGTTAAGGTGGTGAATAAATATGCTTCTTGTTAGGAACATTATCAGATATTTAGCAGAAAAACCCCATCCCCCCTATAGAGTGGGTACACTAACTAGAGTCTAGGGTTTCTGGCACCTCCGCATAGGAGCCTAGGGTGAGAGGCATCAAATTTTTACACCTCTGTAATTGGAACAGAGAAGTGAGGAATGAAACTATCACAGAGAACTCTAACAGAGAACTAGGGCTAGGTTAGACCTCATACTAGATAACTAAGAGTAGACTTCAACTTGGAATATACTTGATAGAATACTCGCTAGATTTTAACTAAGAGAATATACTAGCTAACTAATTATAAGAATACTCGGTAGGTCACTTCAACTAGGAATATACTCAGTAGACTTCAACTTGGAATATATTCAGTAGACTTCAACTTGAAATATACTTGATAGAATACTCGCTAGCTAGATTTTAACTAAGAGAATATACTAGCTAACTAATTATGAGAATACTCGTTAGGTCACTTCAACTAGGAATATACTCAGTAGACTTCAACTTGGAATATATTCAGTAGACTTCAACTTGGAATATAATCAGTATAGACTTCAACTTGGAATATACTTGATAGAATACTCGCTAGATTTCAACTAAGAGAATATACTAGCTATCTAAGAATACTCGGTAGACTTTAATGAAGTTGCAGTTTTACAAATGATAAATCATATGGTTAATTTGATTTGTCAATTTCATGACATTGACGTGGTCCACAGAATTTGGTCTGTGAAATGATTATTTATACTTTTTTAAGTCATATTGTAAAATTGTGATCCATGAAGTTTTGATATTATGAAGTTGATTATCATCAATGTATACTGCACCAGGCTGAGAAAAACACTTGCAGTACAATTTGATATAGGACTGTATAATTTATTTTTGACTTCTATAATTGTCTTTTACATGACATTTGGTAAAAAAATCCCCAGCTACTACAAAATCAAAGGGGAGCTTAATTATATAACAGATATATACATATCCACTAAATCAGAGTTTTCCTAGGGAAGCTATTTTAGCAATTTCGTCTGACATTGCTGTTATTTTCAAAATTTAATCTACAAATCAACATCAAATATGACAACCAAACATACTCTTCTAGCCAGATCCGCAAAAAATTTGATTTTTTTGTAAATTATACTTTTCTAATTTTAAATAAGATTTAAAAAATTCCTTTGAAAAAAAAATAACCAGGCATAACGTATATCAAGAGAAAAAACTCATCGGTAATATCAATTTAGTATGTTAGTCAGTTTAACAACAGGTTAATGTATAACTTGTAAAAATCAGTTCCGCAAAAAATCAACCTTTGTATGTTAGTTATGTGCGTCACTCCGAGGTCGGTTTTAACTCTGTCAGCGTGGCTTGATAGAAACGTTTATCACCGGGCTCCATGTTTTCTGTGTAGACACACATGTTATTGGACCTGACAGTCTGCAGGACCTTCATTTATCTTCAGCAATATGGGCCAATTTTATAGTGTCTTACTTCTCATAGTCACCTACTTGGAACGGTAAACGATTTAAAAATTAATTATTATTAATTTATAAACAGATAAGTTGATGAATGTAAACATTAATTTGTAATTTGGGATTCTAGACTGAAGATATAAACCAGGTGTGGAATGGATATCGGTTTTTACATCCGTGTTTTCAGGAATAAGTTGTAGTAATGTCAATCAAAATTCCTATATAAATGTAGGCCATAAAATACTGTAATGTAAAGAGTAATTCTCCTGGCATTCATGCCCCTTAACTACCTGAAAAAAAATACCTCAACGTCCTCAGATATATATGTCAAAAGACATTTATGCAAATTTTAAAGGAGTAAAATTCTAAATAGAAGAAAACTAGCAAACAGACTCCCATCAGAAAGGACCAGTCACCACTAATACACTATCACATAAGCTGCCATTTTTTCCAGCCACAACTAATCTAATCATTATCTGTAAACCCTATCAGCATGTGGAGTTAATCCAGATAATCTAAATCCAGCTACTGACAGATTCCTGGATTACCTAATGGGGAGATAGTATGTGTAATTAAACCAATGGACAAGATAACATTTGAAACTAAAATTGTGATTTTACTTTTGAAATACCAGGTACAATTTGGTTTTGAAGTATGGTATATCCATCTTAACATCCAATATTGCAATATTTCTAGTAAAGGAAAGATGCTCTATCAAAAGCAGGAGCAGACGATTAAATATTTGTTTACAGTTACAAAAGTTACTTACTTTACACCATTACTACCATTCAAAAGTTTGAGCTTCTAATTTCACTTCAAGATAAAAATATTAAAAAATAATTAATTGTATTCCGAAAATAATCCATTGCACTATGTCCTATATGGAATTAAGTACTGATTGTGCATGCACCAAAAGCAAAATGAATTATTTTATATTATTTTTTTGTGTTAATTAGACATATTTATACACGATTAAACACCAATTATTGTTCAATTAATAAGTATCATTTATGTTCTATCGGTGGTGGAGCATCTTTGATTGAATGTTACAAAACAAAATTTAGTAAAGATTTTTGTAAGTTTCAAGGAAATTCA
The DNA here is from genome assembly GCF_041381155.1 of Argopecten irradians. NCBI lineage: Eukaryota > Metazoa > Mollusca > Bivalvia > Pectinida > Pectinidae > Argopecten > Argopecten irradians. The sequence continues at coordinate 8,539,519 of NC_091149.1, read as the reverse complement.
TTTAGGTCATAATAAGATCAATTTTATTGCCTGAACAATCCAATAAATCAGGAAGTTAAGCTCAGCTCCATCTTATTTTATCACTGAGATAGTAAGAGCTTTTACCAGGACAATACCACCCTCCCCCCCCCCCCTACTTCTATGAGGAAGACGATGACTACCTTCTTTCTCTTCATCCCTAAAAGAAGGTTTGCCACCATTTTCCTTAGAGCAGTTCTCCGTCAGCACAGAAAGAGCAATCTTCCTTTTCTCAATGAAGTTAGCTCCCTTGTTTCATGATTCCTTTCCTCCTCTTTTCACTATTTAGATCATTCCAGAAGATTTACCCCTCAATTCTCCTCCTCACCCGTCCATTCTCCACCCCAGAAAGATGGGAGAGACTTTTTCGTCTCCTTTTGACAATGATAGAGCAGCCCATCTGTTCTCCTTGTTGATGAGGAAGATCATCGCTCTCTCATCTGCACCAACCTCAGAAAGATCTTTTCTTCCCCAAAACGACCTGTCTGCCCCTCCTTCCTCCCTCTCTGTTGAGGAAAATGGAGTCTCTCCTGATTCTACGCCTTCCTCAGGCAGATGCAGCCTCCTCTTCCTAACCCTGGATGTGCCCATTCATCCCCAGCATCAGCCTAATTACTTGAGAAAATTATAGATATAGTCTCCCTATCCTCATCCCTGCAAAATGGCCCATGAGGAAAAATGGAGTCTCTCCTTATTCTCTGACTCCAAGAAGATGTAGCCCCCTCCTCATTCTCTCCTCATATTCCAACTCCCGTAGATGAGGAAAAAGGTCCTCCCTCCCCTGCATTGTGAAATAAAGGTCCCTTCCCTCTCTGTGAATGAGGAAAATGGAGTCTTCTTCATTCCCTGGTTCTTTTAAGCTCACTCCTCCTTTAATCAACTTTAAACCAATGAGAGGTGAATCTAGCCTCCAACTGCCTATCCCTAAAAATGACCAGGCAACCCCTTCTTCGAATTCCACCCTCCCTTCCCAACCCCAGTATCAAAACACATTCGGTGGCCCCTAGTTAGTAAAGAAAATTTAGCCCCTTCCTCATTTTCTCATTCCTCAACTCCCTGAAAAATATGTAGCCCCACCTCCTAACCATGGATAAGAGATGGATCCAACCTCCATCTTCTCATCCCTAAAAAAGATGGAGAGGCCCCTTCCCCCACCCCCATCCCCACCCCTGTTGATAAAGAGATGGCCCCTCCCTCCCCAGACCATTAACAAAACACATGCGGTGGCCCCTAGTTAGTAAACATGCAGTCATTAGGCTGGTGTTTTCTCCCCTCTAATCAGATGATAGATAAGCTGATCTCATGGTCAATTTGGCCATGACAGCATGGCAGGTCTGGAGCACACCTCCAAATCATAGCCTGGTTAGCTTGATATCAAAATTAACTTTTCACTTCCTTAAAAGAAATCATTGGCAAACATCTTCTTAAGTCCATACTAATACATAATTAAGATTTTTTCAAAGGTTGTTTGCCTGAAGCTATTGTCCAAATAAAATATATTTTAAAGGAGCAATAATCATAATTTTTTTAATACACAAATTAAAAATAACAATTTTTGGAAAATTGAGATTAGGCGCCAAACCTCCTGCAGCTTGCCAACGTGCCATCAAGTCAATTTATTAGAATAAAAACTGTTTCAATTCAAATTGATCACAAAATGTAACGACATTCAAAAATTTGATAGAAATGTGAAGTTTGTTATTTCCTGAAATTCAAGTTTGGTGTTACATGAAATTCAAGTTTTGTGTTTATTGAAATTTTACTTTGGTTTTTCTTGAAATTCTATGTACAAAGTTGACTAGGAATTTGTGTCTGTTTGGTGTGACGCAGTCCTTCTGGCTCTATCAGGGTATAGGCCTAGTGTACTGTATGTTAGGGAGGATAGATAGAGAGCAGAGGGCTGAAGGAGGGGGACAAGGAGGGGGGGGGGGTGAGGAATAACCACATGGTGTGTACTGTACCAACACGCCAGTTCCTCGCAGGTCGTCTGGGTATACACCAGGTAAAAACAACTTAGATTCAAATCAGGAATTCTCTCATGTGCATCGGGTGGAACCGCATCAGATTCAAATCAAGGAGTCATTGAATCAGATTCAAATCAAGGAGTTATTGAATCAGATTCAAATCAAGAAGTCATTGAATCAGATTCAAAATTGAGGAGTCATTGAATCAAATTCAAAATTGAGGAGTCATTGAATCATTCAAATTGAGGTATCATTGAATCATTCAAATTGAGGTGTCATTGAATCAGATTCAAAATAAGGTGTCAATGAATCAGATTCAGGAGTCATCGATTCAGGTTGAATTGTCTCAGAATCAAGCCCAGAGATATGTAATCACCAATGATGTTCAAATCTGGAATACTTCTCCGTGTGTACCTCTTTCTTAAAGATTCAAAATGAGAAATGTACCAATCTGTCTTAGTGTATATTAGGTCACAAAAAAAAATCTCGTGAATAATCACCGTGGAGATTATGTTTGGCTCTCGGAATGTACTGGAGTGACACATTATATTAATGAACTAATCTACAGAGTGTGGTAGAGTCTAGAACATTGTCACCACTTTTAATCAGCGTGGAGTTTCAGTGAGGAAAACATATACCAAAACGGAATTATAAACATCTTGATTATTCCAGAAATAAGTGAGTAATTTCTACAAATATTTTTGAAAACAGTTGATGTTTTACCCTCATTGTCATCATTTTTGTCAACGACTTTGTAAGGGTTTTTGAATTTCAAAAAAGGAATTTTGAATTTAAGGCAAATTTTGGGTAAAAGTTAAAGGTTGACATTTAAAAAGTTATAATTCTGATTGAGACATATAGCATTGGTATTAAGGTCTTCTGATTATGAGTAACGTTCCCTGGCAATCTGTGACAGATAAATTACAAAAGAGTTACTGTTGATTTGCTCTAGGACTTGTTCATTTAAACACTCAACAGTGTTATGTTCATAGGATGTTTTCTACCAATATTTGAATTGTGATTTTACATCTTGGATTAAAACAGTTGGATGGAAAATGACCAGAAGTGAACTGAAGGTAAAGAATATAACGCATTTATATAGCTGTAGTACCTACAATATATTGTCAAAGTTGGCATATCAAAAATCCCACTGTTGAAGAATAGCACTATTACTCAATACCAGTTGACCAATTATCAATTCTAATTCCAAATATTTAAATTTGTTTCTACATTTCTTAATCATTTCTGTAAATATGGATTTGAGAGATATACAGCAAGTTTTTGGATTCCCCAGATTTGTCTATTTCCTGAGGCGAAAATGTAAAAGACATGTTACTAAAATGTACATTAAAACAACTTTATTTCTGTGTTTGCTTCAACTTCATTTAATTTGAAGGCAATAAGGAAATTGCAAAAATGAATTGGCGCAAAAATATTTCAAATACTGGTAAAGAAAAACCATATAAGTCTAGATTATGAAAATAAATTGTAAAAAAGTCCTCAGATGTGAAAATTTGAAATCAAGTTAATTTACAGTATTAATCCACAGCAAAATTTTAATATAAACGTAATTCAAGGTTTTCACACCATATTGGCTCACTTTTGTTTATAATAATTCAATACGGGGATTTCGAGATCCCAAAACGACATGTGTAAAGTACATTTTACCATTGATTAGTCCCACCATCCGGTGATTATTACGTCATCATCTGACGTGAGTTTCGTGACGTCATAATCACAGGAAGGTGGGACTAATCGACGGTAAATTGTACTTTATCCACGTCTTTTGGGATCTCGAAACCCCTGTATTGATTGATATCATCCATCTAGGTATGGGATAGTCACTAGCCCAGACTCTAGTCTGCTCCCTACAGTTCTGTCCTTTTACACTATATTTACAAACATTGACAGAATTTGAGATCCAATATAATTTCTTGTTATACAGCTATTTGAATTGACTATGTACTGACAATTGTGTAAATATTGACGATTGTCCAGCAGACATAATCCTTAAAATCATCTTTGACTTATTAACCTTTCTAACAATGACTATCAACATAAAATAATTTGGATGCAAAAGACACTGATTTATACCTATAAAACATTTCAAACCTTTAACATGTTTCTGTTTTTAGTTGTAAATGATCTACAGTAGAACCAAGTTATACTTAAGTCCTTGGGGAATGGGAAGTCTCTTGAAGTATCCAGATTTTAATGTATAACCAAGGAGAAGGCTATGGATATGTATGAGCAGGAATAATAATTTGATCCTTTCAAATTAAGCAGTATTTTTATATACCTAATTTCAAATTAAGTGGGTTCCATTGCATATATGTTTTATTGATTGAATAGAGTATTTTTGTAATACAATTTAAATCATTATACTTCATATTGAAATTTTCAGTACTTTTTACAACCTGGTGATATTATCCCATAACTGTCCATTCCAACATTTACATCACCATTGACACTTTGCATAAAATTATAATTTCCAATCAATGAAATAAAATCTGAAATATTTACAAATATATAACAATGTAGAACCTCATTTCTGTTTTAACGGTTTTATTCAAATCTAAAGTTGACCAATCAAATGAGACGATTATATGTTTGACTCCAGACCCCTGTATTCATGAGATGATAATTAACAATGAGGTCTGGTGTTAGTAAGGGTATAATTACACAGCACGATGATGATAACTAGCCCCTGTGTTAGTGTGGGTATAATTACACAATAGCATGATGACTAGCCCCTGTGGTGTCAGCCATGGGATCAGCCTATCAGCAATCATCAGAGATAACGATGCTGTAATTATCCCCCTTTATTGGGGGCCACCTGACCCTTGACCTCATCCCCCAAACACACACCCAAACAGGAAATGCTCGCAGGTGCTGCAAACTTTTTTCGTGACATATCAGTCAAAAATAACATTGAAAACTTCCTCTGGCTCAGTTAGGCAGAAAGGCTGGGTTGCCTCTGAGCTCGATGTTGAACTAATACGTTTCAGTAGATACTGGTATATATGAGGACTATTGATTATGTTACCTTAATTAGGATCTGAGGGGCATGTCAATGTAATTTCCTGTTGTTGTTATAAGTAAACTGACCTTTTGGCAGAGATATCAAATTTATAATTCCTTTGATGCATTACGATAGACCTAAACAAAATAGCGTCCATCGCTACAAGACTTTGATAACTCTATTCCTCAACCAAGGTTTTATTAAACTAAATCAAATACCACAGGGTTCTATGGGCCCAGAATACCCAACAAGTGTCTGCAACATTTAGCAGTTCATCAATATTGACCAAAATCATTTTTTTTTTAATTCAACAAAAATTTGATATCAACTTTCAATACACTACCATATAACTGTTTACTTGAATTTCTCTGGTCTAAATTTTCACAATTTGGACCAAAAACAAGAAAATTCAATTTAAGCAGTTTTAAAATTTCTTGATTTGATTATACAGGCCCAAATTTTAATTGATTACATTATCAATTATCCATTTCTATTTTTTTGAGGATAATTTTCATGAGCATAGCAATAATATGAAAATAATGGGGGAAAAAATCCAGTACAAGTGTTTTCTAAATATATGAAATACTTATGATGCATGAACACATGGAAATCCTCTTGCACCTCATGGCTTTTATAAATAGATTTTGTACAATAGAATGGATGTTGTTTAATTTGTGAATTAATTAAATAATAGGTATACATGATTTTAACTCATTCACCCCTGAAAATTCATAATGAACTCTTCCCGTCTTTGAATTAGAAGAGTCCAAATGTGTCTTTGAGGGGGAATGAGTTAAATATCAGGATATCTTGGTTGGAGCCTATGTCGCAATGAGCATTTCTAACTGATCTAATGTTACAGGGTCCTACAAAAACTATCTGTTATGTTTGACACGTTAAAATTACTCCCCTGGTACTGACAGTACGATGAGAAACTTGATCAGGTGTAAATCTACAGGTATGGAGTTAAAGGTATTGTTTAGAAGTCAAAACAATGTAATTATATATTAATTAATTAGTTCATGTCTACAGAGAAATAAAAATAACAAGAAAGAACAAAACGTGCCATAATTATGACACCATTATGACTGTGACTTGTCAAATGCTTTATTCAAACTGATGATAAATTAATGATGAAAAATTACCGAGATTTTTTAAAGGATTATTGATAATGTGTCGACAGTATAATGTGAAACTCAATATATAGGTTGGTATTAACCAGGTATGATTAATGTTAATAATATAGTGTCAATATCAACAATTGATACCCAACCTGCTATCAGGCCGCTTTTTAAATATCATGTCGACATTTCTGAAATATTTTGGTGTCTCTTCTTCAAAATTGAACAACAGAGAAAACAACAACTTTTCTCTTTGTATAATCTACTACTAAACTGGCCATCTACATTTTAAGATGTTGATAAGATATCCTCATCAGTTCTTATACTAGATTATCTCCCCTTACTTTGAAACTTAGGGGGGGGGGGAAGACATATAGCCAGGAAAAATATTATGAAGGCAAAAAATATTATTTAACTTGCACACTATGAATATCTCTTCTTTTACAACTTTTCGGCCTCTTGGCCATCTTCAGGTACATGGAAACAAAAAACAGCTATTATTATTATTATAGAGAACACTTGCTCCTAATAGTGAGAGTATATTCATGTAGTATAAGAAGAGATAAATCTATAATTACATATACACATATAGACTCAGGGGTTTCATTAACTTTCAGCAGAGGCGATACAATTGCAATTTCAGGGGGTACTTTTCTATACCATCTGTATGCTATCTAATGTAATTTAGCCCAAATCAGGCAGTACCACAGCCAGGTTCAACCGGCAAAAAGTACCGGGTACCTCCTGATATTGAAACCCCTGTATAGTCCTGACTTTACATAAAATTTTGAAATGACCCATATAATTTCTGAACCACAATAATTTGTAGCTCAATATTTTTTGTAATAAAGATACAAAAGGTCCCATTGACTCGGTGACTAATTTACTTGGAGTATTGTTGAAGTCAGAAAGTCTATGTTTGAATGTCCAGGTCGACCTCAGATTATCAGATAAATATCCCTGACCAGTACAACACATGTTGATGTCAGTATATTTATATGGCACACATTGAGTGATAATTAATAACACATTTACAAGCAGTAGGACCTGATTATTCTCTATAAACAATCCGTTAGGTTAACTCAGACTTAGGACTGGGAGACTCACTGCCAGTAGGAATGGGGAGGGGAGGTAACTCATCACCAGAAGGACTGGGGAGGGTAGGTAACTCACAATCAGTAGGACTGGGGAGGGGAGGAAACTTACCAACTATAGAACGGGGGAGGTGAGGTATCATCATCAGTAGTACTAGGAAAGGGAGGTTATTAACTCACCACCAGTAAAACTAGGGAGGGGAGGTAACTTACCAACTATAGAACGGGGGAGGGGAGGTATCTCATCATCAGTAGGACAAGGAAAGGGAGGTAATTAACTCACCACCAGTAGAACTAGGGAGGGGAGATAACTTACCAACTATAAGAACGGGGGAGGTGAGGTATCATCATCAGTAGTACTAGGAAAGGGAGGTAATTAACTCACCACCAGTAAAACTAGGGAGGGGAGGTAACTTACCAACTATAGAACGGGGGAGGTGAGGTATCATCATCAGTAGTACTAGGAAAGGGAGGTAATTAACTCACCACCAGTAAAACTAGGGAGGGGAGGTAACTTACCAACTATAGAACGGGGGAGGGGAGGTATCTCATCATCAGTAGGACAAGGAAAGGGAGGTAATTAACTCACCACCAGTAGAACTAGGGAGGGGAGATAACTCACCATCAGTAAGACTAAGAAGGGGAGGTAACTCACCACCAGTAAGACTGGTGAGGGGATGTAACTCACTGTCAGTAAGACTGGGAGGGGAGGTAACTCATCACCAGTAGGACTTTGAGGGGAGGTAACTCACCGCTAGTAGGACTGGGGAGGGGAGGTAACTCACCACCAATAGGAAGAACTAACCTCTTTGATACAGTTTAACAGCTCATTCCATTATCATCTCAAGTTTATATTCCACATACAACTGAGAAAATCACCCAAATGTAAAAAGTTATTATCATGATAGCTATGATAACCTTTGACCTTTCTGTTGACCTGTGACCTTTTCTTAATGAAGATTTACAGGATATGAGACTCTGACACTGTTTTAAGTATGAGATACAAATAACATGAAGATCAGTTGTGACAGTTGTTGAGATAGTGGAAATATTTTCGTAGTTTTTATCCTGCGGTATGTTGAAGACCTACTCCGTCACTGCCTATTTACAACTTTAGAGTGTTCCAAGTGAAGCCTCCCAGATTTTTATACTGATATAACACTGGTTTTGGTATTCTTTCACTATTTTTATCGTGATTAGTTTTCCTGACAATGTACTTAGCATAAAAGACAGTGTATTTCACTTAATCCTTTACTGTATATTCTCAATGGAAAATATAGTTTTAGCGTTTCGAGTAGCATAACATGAAGCATACAAGGTTTACATCCACATACTTTACCATTTTGGTCGGAATATTTTCACAAATCGTACATTGATAATAATACATGAATAATATCTTCATCTCTCATTGAAACATTGATAATCACTGAAGCCCTTTTCTGAACTTATGTTATGATGAGCTGATCTTGTGGAAACCAGAATGGATTTCCAGCATCTCAATATGTTCTAGATGACACAGTTAGAATGTTTTGAAAATGTAAGGGGGGATGCCCGGAGAGGCACTGTATATTTTGCATTTGGCAGAATGTTTACAGATGACCAAGTTGAATGGTTTGAGGGACACTGTACATATGACCAGATGGAATGTTTCCACCATGTAAGGGAGGGACAGTGTACATATGACCCAGATGAATGTTTCCACCATGTAAGGGGAGGGACAGTGTACATATGACCCAGATGGAATGCTTCAACCCTGTAAGGGGAGGGACACTGAACATATTACCCAGTTGGGATGTTTTGACCATGTAACGGGAGGGAAAGTGTACAAATAACCCAGTTGGAATGTTTCAACCCTGTAAGGGGAGGGACAGTGTACATATGACCCAGTTAGAATGTTTGAACCCTGTAAGGGGAGGGACAGTGTACATATGACCCAGATAGAATGTTTGACTGTGTAAGGGAAGGGACACTGTACATATGACCCAGATGGAATGTTTCCAACCTGTAAGGAGAGGGATACTGTACATATGACCCAGTTGGGATGTTTTGACCATGTAAGGGTAGGTACACTGTACATATGACCCAGTTGAGATGTTTTGACCATGTAAGGGGAGGGGAAGCTGTCACACACACATACCTTGTATACCAGCCTCCTACAGTACAGGTGATCTCTCACAGCTGACAGCACCTGACATCCTCCCCAGCCATATCATTTCTCTCCAATAGTCTGTAAACAGAATAGTATCACCCGTGAGGTTATACCAGTACTGTACAAAAGGCTAGGAAACTCAAAAAGTCTACAAACCTGTCTATAAAGAACACCCAATGGACCAAGAAAAGATGGTCTTTATGCAAACATTGTAACCATTTGGGACCCTGTGAAAGCAGTCATCTCATATTAAGCAGTACATGGCCTTATAATTCAACATATTTCAATTTTATCCCAATTCGGACATATTTTAGGAAACCCCCGCATCTGAGGGAATTCCCCTCGTGCATCAGGGTATTCATATCTATATAAATTGCTGAAGTATTCCATATATCCTAAATAAGCTTACTGCATAATACAGTTCCAAAAAATGCCAAATTTTATGAACATAAGAAACTTCCATTAAATCAAATCCATCTAATCTTGATTTGTTTTAGGTCTTTGTGTTATTGTCAGGCATGTGGTAATAGTAATTGTGTAATCGTAATCGATTGTAATTAATTACATTTTCTCAAGTAATTGACAGTATCAGTATAATCAAAAGCTTTTTCAATTACTTATAATCGTAATCTATTACAGTAAAAATTTACTGTGTAATCCTAATTACATTTCAATTACTTTTCAATTGCATTATACCAATTATGGAAGTTGAATTTGGCAGCCAATATACTAAGTTTAGAAAGTGAAAAATTCGACTTGTCTACTCTAGTTCAACTAAAACTGAAGATAGATGTAACAGTGTCAGTAAGTCTATAAATAATCTTTTATATCTAGTTTTCTGATAAACTGGTCTTTTTACAGTGTACATAGGTGGTTAATAAGGCAGGTTTACCTTCAATACTTTTAAATAGTGAAGATTACCAAAAGTTAAAGAATCATACATTAATTATTATTACAATGTATAAGGTGTAATATTATTTAGCGTTTAAATACATGTTAAATGAAGGGGGAGGGTGTGGTGTACATGCAGTATGTAAGTAATATTTTCACTGGGAGGGGAAGGAATGATGGTCATAGTGTAATTGAGAGTGTTCAACCCAATAAGCGGCCATGTCCCTATAAGCACCTTTCCTCCTTTTAATACCTCAATTTAAATTGCCTGGGCTTAATTAAAGACCAACATTGTATAGGTTTGCAATAATGTTGTTTTATTTATAAAGCATACTTTTTTTCTTGATTTTTTAAACGCCCTTGGCGCTTGTTGGGTCGAATACGGTATACCATCGGAGTCAGATCTTTACCACTGATCATGAGGATATATTTACAAAATAAACTGGAACACATTGTCCATAGTTAAACAGTTAAAGTCACTAGGAGGCCTACAATCTTATTATAGTTTATTAGATTAATCAACATTTGTGCTAAATCAATGAAATTCATGATGCTAAATTCATTTTGGAATTTTTTAAAGATGTACAGAGATACATGTATGAGTACAATCTCCAGTGTGAGTGTGCATGGTACTAGAAGGGGTTAGGGAATCTGAGAGGGGAGGGAGTCGAAGGAGGGAGAGGGGAGGGGGTGTAACTGAGATACATAAACATAGCCCTATTCTTATCAAAACTGACCACAACTGACCAGTTATCTAGGGAATTCAGGCCCATGACCCTGGTGTAATTTGTAGGTAATTATACCATGCATTCCAGGGGGTGAGACTATAATATGCATATACAGCAATAAAATATAGCTAGTCCATAGCTACAGGACTCTCTGTGTAGTATTTTTTAATTATTTGTAGTCGCTTTGGGTTGTCTACATTGTATCCCTGAAAAGTTTTACACTAAGGGGAGATAATTCAGATTTTGATTTTCTGCTGAGCTACATACAGGAGATATCAAACTTTTAAAGTAGACCATCTGTGTGAGACATCTAAAGGAAAGAACGTTTATGAACATTTAGGGGTATGAACATTTAGGGGCCATCAATACAGATGACCAAACATCTGTAACAGGAGAGGAGAAAATGTAGGGGCCAGACCGGAATTTGAACCCGGGACCCTCAGAACACTAGCCGAGTGCCCTATCGACTGAGCTACCTGGTCACCGATGATCGACCCAGCCCAATCCGCTATACTCCTCCCTCCTTTCTCAAAGTCTTCGCCCTCGAAGACATACGAGACCCTTCCAAACACCACCACGGTTATTTAGTTGGGCGCCAATTCTGTAACAGGAGAGGAGAAAATGTAGCGGCCAGACTGGGATTCGAACACCGGACCCTCAAAACACTAGCCAAGTACTCTACCGACTGAGCTACAAGGTCACCGATGATCAACCCAGTCCAATCTCGCTACACATCCATAGTAAACATGAACAACTTGATCACTCTCTTTATGTTTGCATAAATTACTGATTGCGAACTGAAGAATGCAATGCCTTTACTTCTAAATATGATGCATAATTCATGATATATCTTATAAGCATGTAATGATAACTAGCAGTCTTTGTTGATAACAGAGACATACAGAACTGATGTGTCCAAATTAGCTTATAACTTTAATGGAATGGAAAGTACTTCAAATGATGGAAGACGTTGGATGATATTTCATTTTAGTGTTGAACTGTAAGTCAACTTTATTTTCACATATATGTTTAAAAATAAATAATAGATATTTTCTGTCAACATTTTTGAAAATATATAAAATTTGCGTTCAATTAAAAGAGCTCTTAATCACTGACAATCATACAAACTCAAAACTGGATATATGATGGGAAAGGACGTATACAATATTGACCTGCTTCAATAACAATATCGACCTACATGGGTAACAATTCAATTAATAATGCCTTCCCTTTTCGTAGCAAGATATATACAATTTCTACTGTGCCTATAAGATAAATTCGTTCAGAATGATATTCACAATATACGAAATGACAAGGACTAGAAGTATTAAGATATGAACATGAAATACAGGCAGTTAATCACCTGGCTAAACGGATAATTAACGAGAAGGGTGACCTGGCCTCGTCTACCTGGACAGGTCCAGCCTACGATGTCTTCATCAGCCCATAAATCACAGGTAGTCAAAAAGTCACATAAGTACTTAGGCCAGACACTGGACATGAAACTGACCGCTGACCAAAGGGAAAGTGGACAACAGGAAACTGACATATGTAGCAGTTAAGATGTGTCTGATATCATTATATTAGAGGCAACAGAAGCGGTGGGTTGTATACAGGCGCCCGACAGGTAAGGTTTATAGGTATATGTAATGACTGTGATGGTTTATGGGGCTCTGTACACATATATTTGTATTATCATTAACATTCAGTCTATAGAAGTGTAATTATATTATTGTGGCATCATTTAATGTCCTGAATGTATTCATCGTCCATAAATAATAACCTTATTCGTCTTGAATAATACAAACAATACATGTATATAATGTTCAGACAGACATGCAGGTCTGTTACGAGATCATGAAATTTTCGTCCAAGACAAAAATACAAATTGTGGTTTTGTGGTTTAAGTTTATAAATAATTATGTTAGTTCTTGGTTTATATTTATAAAATGTAAATTATTATTTAAATGCATTATAACAAATAGAATATTAACTTTAAGGAACATTAATTGATATGTATGCAGAAATGTGTTTGCTCTATCTATATGCATCAGAGTGAGTCAGTCTGATACATATTCTGGATAAAGAACATAGCATGTATACGGACTACAATTACGAAATGCTGACATGTTGATTAACCTCACACAATCAAAAAACTGTATATTTTCATCCCAAAAGTGGTATAGTTGAAGTAATGCATATGCATAAATGCATACATTTTTATTGCATATTTTGTTGTGTTTAAAAAACAAATTTTTATTGAAAATACAATTAATTCAAAATAATATTTGGAATATAAAGTGTATGATTTATGCAGGTAAAATAATGACTTCTTACAACTTAATTCTTATACAGGTTGGATCGATTACTGAGAGGTATAGTTATTTGGCTTGCAGTTGATTTTTCACCAGAGATGTGTAACGAGGCAAGAATTTATCTTTTATGGTAAATTTCAAAAGCCAATTTTGGAAGATTTAGTAGAAATTGCAAGATTTTGACTTCCACATAAACGGTGAAGTTAACATGTATGAAATATATGGTAGCTAGTATCACGATGACATTAATATGGCGAGTATATATGCAGTTTACAAATTAAATAAAAACTGAATATAAAGCTGCATACCACAGGAAAATAACAACCATTAATATGAAATTAAATATAACTAATAGAAAATGTCTTAATTATAATAATCATTAGCATTAATTCTCTGGATGAAAAGCCCAGAAAATTTCTGCTGTATACTTATATATATTAGCGAATGTTCATGGTCATCGTCGTTACGATTGTATTAATGGCTGACATTAATATCTTATGACAGTAATTACGCCGGATAATGACGTTTAATGTATATGGTGTAGCCATATTGTTTTTGTGTTAGCGTTCTTATTAATGTACAATTTGTCTTTTTTTTTTTTTTTTCTTGAGAAAACTGGCGACTCTCATACGATATGTACCTTTGTTATAAAGCTTTGTCATTTACAAATTATATATTCTCAAAACAAAAGTTAAAAGTTAAAAGTTTGTAATGAAGTTACGAAGACTTAGTACAATTAATATGAAGTTGGATTTACCTGGTAACTGCTTCATAAAGAAACGGAAGTTGAAACTCAGCATTTTAGACGAGTCCATCTCACAGAAGGTTATTTTCATGTCAAAATTAAATTAAATAGGTTTCAAATGTTTGAGATCTGGCTAGGGTATATATGATTTATATCTTGACATAATTTTTCACAGATCAAAATTCTGCCATCACAGTAATATCCTGGGAAAATGCGAAAACTATCATCCCAAAGAAATAACCAAACTACATATATGTCACGTTCTACATGTGTTTTTTCTATAGGACTGCTGTGGCCGAGTGGTTAAGATGTCCTGACACATTACCACAAGCCCTTCACCTCTGGGATGCGGGTTTGAATCCCATGTGGGACAATTGCCAGGTACTGAGCGTTGGTCGGTGGTTTTTCACCAGGTACTCCGGCTTTCACTCCACCAATCAACCTGGCAAATCCTTACATGACCCTCGCTGTTAATAGGAATGGATGTTAAACTAATGAAACCAAAAATCTTTGTATTTCTGTGACGATATGTGATTGTATGTAAGATTTTTGTTTTTTTTTTGTGTCTTGATTAAGGGGCAGATCAACTTTTAAAATTCAACAATATTCTGTCCACATTGTTTGAAAGACTTCTTTAAAAGATATAAAAAGAAACTGTTACAGTACGTAACAAATAAAACATTCCTAGATATATATATCCCGACTGGTCAGATAAGACAGGTCTAGGTGTGGTAGTTCTCAATTAGTCCTGGTGTCCATTACGTGTCCATCATTTTTTGCACCTGGAGCATGCTCCAACATCCTGACATTTATACTTAGTTACAGTATCATTACTCGTTAGTACAAATAATAATAATAAAATCATTATGTATGCACTTAAGCATTTTGTATGAATTATTGTGAAATATATATTCTTGATTCCTTGACTAAAAGAGATGTGAAAAGTTAGATCAAGTAACATAAAACTACATTGTGAAAGATCATAAAATATTCTATGTACAGAGCATGAATTTCATGTAATTTTCCTATGTATCATTTAACTTTTAGTAAGATTGAATACATGATTAACCAATTAATACATAATTATCAGAACAATGAACTTGGTGGATATAATGCAGCGACCATGTTGCTCAATTAGTAGAGCACAGTGTTTGGAGTCCAAGTTTGACTGGCCGCTACATTTTCTCCTTTCTAAATATTACAAAATTGGTGAGTAAATATTACAAAATTGGTGAGCTTGCCAACTCATATTTCACATGCAAACTTGATAATTATTTGATTCTTTAAACTGAAGACTTTAATAAAGGAGGGAGAAGACTGTAGCGGAATTAGACTGGGCTGATCATATAGGTCACCAGGTAGCTCAAACGCTAGAGCAGCCGGCTAGTGTCTAGAGGTCCTTGTTAGAGTCCCAGTCTGGTTGCTACATTTCCTCCTCTTCTGTTACTATGACAGTAGATATCAAAGAGAGGGCCATAACTCTTTAATTCAAATCTAAGTCTAGCCACCACAGATGAAAAATAGGGGCCACAACTCTGTAAAATCAAATCTTAACCACAAATACCCACCACAAATATAAAGTAAGGGTGATAACTCGTAAAATTAAACCTGAACTACAAACATAACTTGATATATTTTAACAAGCCATTAAATGTGTGTTTATACGATTTATAGTTTAGTGTTGACAGAGTACGCTGCCACGCCCCCTACACTCCTCAAGGCTGGGGAGTCTCAGAGTGAGATAAGGACTAGTTTATAAACTTTCTCCCAAAAACTATCAATTGCCTACCACACATGTTTACAGAGCTTGCCACGGGTATCGCCCTCCCAAACACCTTCAAATTTCTTAATATTTTTTATCCTCCCAAAAATCACGAAATTTTACTATAAGTTTTATTCTCACAAAAATTATCAAATTTCATTAGAATTAAGTTACATATAAACAGCTCACTAGCTTGCACTAAATTCAATTACATGTATGTAATATGAAATATCCTTAAGAGACAATTACAAAATTAGTGAATTTGACCATTATTGTATTTTACAGTCACCTTGGCTTTTAATCAGTTAATTTGTATCACCAATTTTTCTTTTGGCTCCTTGACCTTAACCTTTGACTGTGTGACCTTGACATTATAATGATAATATCTTAAATCTATGCTTATTGCACATACATATGTAAATGATTTGTTATAGAAAACTCATAACAACTAAAACAGCAAAACTAAAATTAAAATTAGAAAGATACAATAACCAAGATCCAACTATGGGGAGATAATAACATTAATCTTGAGTTTTCTTTTTTCTGAACTTCAGATTCAGAAAGTTGGTTAGACAAAAATCACTTTAGACTAAACTCTCTTTATGAAATTAATAAATCTTTTATAATTTCAGATTGGTAAAACTCTCTTTTTAAAATTAATAAATCTTTTATAATTTCAGATTGGTAAAACTCTCTTTTTAAAATTAATAAATCTTTTATAATTTCAGATTGGTAAAACTCTCTTTATGAAATTAATAAATCTTTTATAATTTCAGATTGGTAGACCTATAAAGTGAAGACTTGGTGTAATCAATTAAGAGGAACCAACAAGACAGTGCATCATTCGAGTGGGAATTATAGAAAACACGGTAAATAGTGACATATATATTAATCAATGTGAACCATCCATATACCATATTTGACCCAATAAGCTCCCAAGTAGTTTAAAAAAAATTAAAAGGTACATAATAAGACAAAATAATTGCAAACCTAAGCAATTTTCATAGTTTTGGTCCTTATGTGCCCTCGCAATTGAAATGATCGAGGCCTCAAGAAGGGGGGGGGGGGGGGGGGGGGGGGGGGGGGGGGGGGGGGGGGGGTTTATAGAGACATAGGCACTTATTGGGTTGAATATGGTAAAACAGAAATAAGAAGTCATAGTATTTAAAAGTCACACTCACGGGAGATTACAATATATACCTTTTTTAAAATGCACAATTAAAACATTCCTCAAAGGTAAACGTTTAAAAGAGAAATAAAAAAAAAAAGAAGAAAATACAAAACATGTAGCCGTAGAAGTTATATAAATTCCTAGTGTATTTTTATATAAGAAAAGCCACACTACTGTTGTAATATATGAAAAACATATTGTTTTGACAATCTTTTAAAATAATTTTATCTTCAGATTTTTATCTCAATATTCAACGATATGTTGACTGGCAAGACACGTATAATAGAGTGATAAAAATCTGGGACATCTGACCATTTTGTTTTCATGATCGATGAACCACTGATGTGATAACTATACAGTTATCAGACACTATAAGATGACCGAGCACCTCGCTCAGGCCTGTGTTAGTAGAACAAAGGGTCCCCCTGGTGCTGACCATTAGGGGTTGTCCTAGACCCGACAGGTCCACTGGTGTGTTTAACCCTCCCTGTCATATCTAATCACGCATCTGAAGCCGCGTGTCAAATGCACACCCATGTGTAACAACGATCAAATCCCAGCCCACGGTTATACATCTTTTTTACAAAGTCTATCCACACCTCCATCTAAATCCCTGTGTATTTGCACATACATACCCAAATCCCCTACCGAACTAATTGAAACTAATGATGTATCAAAATTCAATTCTGAAAACTTGATTGATGTTAATAATAGCGTTTATTTGGTGAACTACACGACTGATGGATTAAGTCCTTACAAATGCAAGGGTTGTCCCCCTTTACGCTCCTCCTACTCTGGGGTAACCGTCGGTAACCAGAGCCGAGAGATTTTAACCTAAGCTGATACTATTGTGTACTTGTCAGGCCCCGTGAGTACAACACGTATTAAGTGCAGGGTCGCAATTAAAGGTCGTCCGTGTCAGGTGTCAGTTTTTTTTTCTGAATACGAATTTTCTGTCAGCTGTCAATCTTAACGGCCATTTACAGCTAATTTCAAACTGTTCACATATAAACAATGGGTAAAATTATTTCCAAAAAAGGCAACAATTAGCGTATCTTTATATCTGAGTAGCGTGCCCCAATAGCTAATGGTACAGACTGTGTCAACACATCTGTATACATTCAATTAATAGTTAGTTTGTTTTGTTAGGTTTTAAACATTTTTAAACTAAATTTAACATCTTTAACAGGAGAGGATAATTTCATTTAAGAAATAAATAAACTCTTGATTTTTTTAAATTTGAAGACATTTTTTTAAAATAAACACTCACCTCCAACAGTGGTTTTATTGGGTAATGTTCAAGATATTGAAATAATTTCAAGAATATTTGGAAATATCTCAACCCAAAATCTACATATTTGTAGTCAATATATTTAATTGCATGTAATATCAATACCAATAATTTTATTTTCGTTAAATTCTTTAAATACTAATCAATACCAAAAAGGTATCCAGTATTTATTTTCAGCTTAATGAAGTAAATAGGTCAAATAGCTCGTTTTTTTATTTATATTTTTCTATTTAATCACATAATTAAATACATGTATTGTTTACTGCATATTACATAAAGCTAACCAATATTCCCGATCGCCACAAGAGTACAGCACTACATTGGTTCCCACCCGAATGAATGAATTGTTGAACGACATACCTGTGTGACACTGACACGAAACACATGTTACCTGTTCTCTACCTGTACAGGTAAATTGAACTAACGACAGGTAAGGCCTGTTGGTCGAGGCTTATGTCGGGATTGTTAGCTCACAATCTGTCGGAATCTGGTTTCAAAATCACGTTTTGGCATCAATCACCAAGAAGTAAATAGCTTGTTGACAAATATACTGCCCAGCGTTTGGCAGGTTACTTTTAATTCGTATCCAAGTTGTGGTTTGTATTTTTTTCTCACACATTTTGTCTTAGACAGGAGAATGATAGGTTTCAGTATGAGACAGAATCACCAAATGTGTCAGAATAATGAAATATCATTGACAATAAGAATACTTATAATTAAATCAATTTAAATGATATAATTTGATATTATTTAACTTAATAAAGCTGTAACATGAAACTTTATACTTTTTTTTTTTTAAATAATTCTCAAAAATTTATCTAATGAAAATAACTTATAATGCCTTTTATCTATATCTACAGAAATCTTGAAATGTCTCAGATATCAATTTATGCCCCTAAAATTACTGCTTACATACAATCAGGAAAATTGGGTGGGTCACAAGGTGATGACATTTGACATAACAGATTAAGATTCACACAAAGATTCATTTTCCTCTGTTTTAGAATGTGAAATATAGAGAATATAGAATTTCATGATTTTCTCTGCGCTTCTGTAACTCAGTCATTGGAATACCTAACAGTCAACATGAAGTTATAAAATGGTGTAATTAGCACAATTCATTCTCCCCTAAAAATTCATAATGGACTAATCTAGGCTTTGATTTAGGAGAGTCTCAATGTGTCTTTAGGGGTGAATGGGATAAAGCGTCCTTGAAACCCACATAGAAAGTTTAAATAATTTCTAAATATCAACTGTCCTCTTAATGTTTGTGTCACCTCTCCAGACTGCCAGGTCTAGAGATGTCAGCCATCATTAAAACGTTTCCCTGTCTCACCTTCATCCCTGTCAAATCTTCAGGTCATTTGTTGGTTGGCATGACTACATCAAGGCCACTTAACCAATCAAATTGCCTAATCCAGCGAATTAGCCAATCAGATATTAAACATTATCCAATCAAATGCAACCTTCAACATTCATTAACCAATCAAATGTAGCCTTCAACATTCATTAACCAATCAAAGTGTTGCATCAACATGAAAACTGAGGAATGAGCATGTCAGTGAGCTATCTGCGTGGTGTTGATATATTTGTGGGAATGAAGCATCTAATCTATAAGTGTCACAGGTTATATCCTACTTAAACAGTTTATTTATTTTAAGGGACATAAAAATGTCAGTCCTGACAGCTCTTAATGCTTAATCTGACAGCAGGATTATAAATAAACCAAGAGGCCTAATTGGTCTGTACTGCACATCACAACAGAGTTATCTCCCTTTAAAGACAAAATTAAAAAAAATTGTCACCTATATTTCTCTAACTGTAAGCTTAAACAGTTTATTAATTTTCCTGCACATCAACTTAACTGACAGCTATTAATGCTTAATCTGTAAGCAGGATTACAAATGAAACAAGAGGCCTAATAGGTCTATACATATTATCACAACAGAGTTATCTCCCCCTAAAGACAAAATGACAAAAATTGCCACTTCCATTTAGGTCAGAAAAGGCGACATGTGAATTTAATGATTTTTGTACGGAATATTATTGAATTTTTCGCTGAATTTACATTTTTACCCTGAACACAGTTCATTAAGTGCAGAGCCATAGCTATTGTTACATCAGTATTGTAACACTCTATACAGATAATACATTCTGGAATTACGGGGACACAATGGCTGATCGCGGTATCGGTCGTGTTACTCAATGGTTGATTAAAATATCACAATACGATCATTACAAAAAAAAAATACTGAAAAAATTCATTGATTCATAAATTGCAGTTTTTCAGAAAATGTATTGATTCGATGTCGACAATATGTCGGGTTTATCATAAAATCTTCACCAGTAACATCCTCCCGACAAATTATAATACAGTTATACTCACTTGGATGCCTATCCCATTCTAGGTGTATAATACAATATCCAGAATTGATCTTTTCCTTACAATCAATTTTTCTGGCCACTCGAGTACCTGGCTAAAGAATGAAAAATAGAAAATTTCAAAATCGCTTAACATTGAATACATATTTGATTTAATTTTTTACTTGCACATAGAAAGTAGAAAAAAATATATGAATTCATCACTAAACCTGCTATAAAGCGATCCACCACAAGAATTGAGTTCTTCCAATTACTATATATATTATCATGGCCATCAAATATGAAACATCCCAAATAGATAATATAC
The DNA here is from genome assembly GCF_041381155.1 of Argopecten irradians. Taxonomy (NCBI): domain Eukaryota; kingdom Metazoa; phylum Mollusca; class Bivalvia; order Pectinida; family Pectinidae; genus Argopecten; species Argopecten irradians. The sequence continues at coordinate 8,518,559 of NC_091149.1, read as the reverse complement.
AATATGGAGTACAGAATTGAAATCATCAGTACTTTATTATTATAAAAACAATTAGCATCATTCAATACACTGGTAATACACCAATTAACATTTTAAACAGACATGGTTGACCGCATCCTTGATGTTCCAGGGTTTACTTTCAATGTTATAATATCCACCCCTGGAAAGTCTCTTAGTAAAACTTGAGGCAACAAAAGACACAGATAATTGTATAACTATACACTGTGATTGACTGTGTTCCTTTGAAGTTGGGCATTATTCCCTCTGTAATCTTTAAAGGAAGTCCCTACAGGCCATTAATTGGTCAGGTTTTTTTCTCCCGAACTAGCTGCCTCCAGTTTTAAATGAGATAGCTATAGTTCAGGGGTGGATATAACGTCAGTGATAGTAACCCATTGAGGATGGAGGATGGGTTGATCGTTTACCATTATATCTATTATTAATCGAGCCTAACTTGATTTTGCCCTCTTTTACTTATTTTCCTGACACATATCAAATCCTGACACATATCAAATGTTAACTTTAAAAGAGCAATGCTCTGTGCCTTGAGTTAACTTTTAAAGAGCAAATTGCTCTGTGCCTGGACTTTCAGTGCCAGTGGACTTTCAAGTGTTTTCTCTGTAAAGTTTAAAAGGATAGTTTAACAACTCTTCAACCACGGTGAAATACCACTCATTAGGATATTTAAAAGGTCAAAAACCTAAAAAGGTACAGGAATGATTTATATCATATTGACTTTAAAGATTTTTAGGAAACTGGGTAAGCGAAATATTACTCTAGATTTATCCTGTAAGTGAACCATTTTTAAAATCTAGCTAAATCAAATATCTGATCAGCTGTCAAATTGTTGTCTTAGACATTTATCTTTAATTAAAACATTTTCAGATTTCATTAATACTCGTTTAGCAATTAAAGACCTAAATATTTTTTAGATTAGATTAATAGTGAAACAGTTATCTTAATTTAATATATTTTTTTTAATTTACACATAGTAAATGTGAAATTACAATATGACATTCTGTATTGAAAAATGTATGTAGTTCACTAATTGAGTTGGAGGCCTTCATAAGTTGTTTTTTTTCAATAATTTTCAGGGTTATTATAAAAAAGACAGGACTATATTTAAACAACTTCCTCATCCAGGAGTGTTAATCATGACTGGGCTATTTTAAAAATTCTACCTCATTTAACTTTAAATGTACAAAGTTCAGCTGATATTCCCATGATTTTAAAATCTAAAGAAAAAAAGCAAATAAAAAAAAGAATGACATTTAAAAAGATCCGTTCAGACTGAGTAAGATTTTAATCTACAACATCTTAACATTGTACACAAGTGACACCCGACTTATACTGTATTTCCACATTTCAAAAACAAAAAGGTTTTTTTGAAATCTGACAAGCACATATGTCAGTTTCAAACAATTTACCTTGATTGCATACTAATACAGGTTTCATGGCTGAAGTAAAAAAAAAAACTGTTGTGATATTTGAAATCAGGCCCACACGTTTAAATATGTCGGCAAGAAAACATGTCAATGTTAATCTGGATCAGATGCTTGGATAAGATAGTCAATAGTACAATCAGAAGTAAATAATGTAAAACTGTGACACCGCTACAATAAATGTTTGAATTCTGTGTCACAAATGATTTAGTGACAAGTCTAATGATTTCAAGTCGTGGACATTGAATGAAACCCATTTTGAATTTGACAAGGGAGTTAACCCCTAGATAGTATTAATAGAACAGTCAGTCAAATTGTAAAAAATTTGACACATGGCTACAACAAATGTTAAAATTCTGTGCTACAATTGATTTACTACCCATTAAACAGAGTGACAAGGCGAATGATTTTAATGTTCTGTATGTTGAATGAAACTCGTTTTGAATTTGACAAGGGAGATAACCTTATTTCTATATCAAGTTCAGTAAAAAGATTCAAAAAAAAACTTTAGGCCAAAAAAACTTTAGTATTTGTTGTTGATGACATTTACTATGCTGTGAAATTTATTTGAGATGACATTAAGATCGCAGGTTACAAAGCAAAAAGACAACTATCAATTTTTTGCTACTACTAGTAAACCATTTAAAGGCAGTTACCGATAATATTGATATCAGGTACATGTATACTGACAAAAGTCTGACTAATTTGCCAGAATATGTATCAAGCCAACTATCATGTAAACATAGTTATAGGTAAATTTCTGGGCCTCTTTGTTGTTGAGAAGAAGTTGTTCAGAGATTTAAGCATCCACCTCTGACAGTTAGTGGTTGCGTTACTGGCCAGGTGGTTAAGATGTCTCGACATATATTTCCACAAGTCCTGAAACTCTGGATCGCAAGTAACGTGAAGCAGGGTACTGACTGCAGGTTGATTGTTTTACTTGGGGTACTCTGACTATCTTCCACTTGTTAAACCTGACACATCCTTACTGACCCTGACTGTTAAGGGCTGCGGTGGCCGAGTGGTTAAGATATGTCTCCACATATTACCACGAGCCCTTCACATCTGGGGCACAAATTTGAAACACAGGTAGGCAGTTGCTGGTTGATGGTTTTTCTCCAGGTACTCTGACCTTCCTCCACCAACAAACCGGAGATATCCTTAAATGACCCTGGCTGTTATCAGGACTCTTGATCCAATCTAACCAATCAAATCACTGGCCAGTGAACGACTTATACAGGGAGACAACTCTGATATTTATATCAAATTCTTATCTTTGACAATACACTCAGCGAACTAACATTGTCAATCAAAATAAATCAAAAATTTAGTACACTTGTATAAAGGTGGGATGGGTAATTTACTCGTAAACATAAATAGATTGTGAAAATGTCCCTTCACTCCTATGTTAACGATTAAATCCCCAATTTGATCCTGTTGTCACCACATTAGGCACACGTTAGATAAGGTCAACTAAATAATCTTAAATCGTCTCCAAAATCAATTAGTTAGGGACACAGGGTTCATGTTTTTGACAAAGTTAGGGTTCAAGATTTTTTTAAATTAAAGTTAAGGGTGCATGTTTTAAACAAAGATATATGAGTCAGGTTGTAGAGTCGCTGATCAGTTAAATCCGGTACCTGTCCATGCAGTTAAACCACACCTGTGTGTGGCCTTAATGAACTTTATCTCAGGTGCGCTGATCCACATCTAAATAATGATTTGACAAAAAGAAAATTATTAATAAAATAATGCTGTGAAAATTTCATTTAGTTGGTTTACACAGATTTAATCTTTCTTAATATGATTTTACAAAAATAAAATGAAATCAACTGTTGTTTAAATGTGTGAAAAATATGAGTCAAACACACTTATCTGTTATATATCGTTCTATTTAAGTTTAACATAAACATTGATTGTTTTCCTAATCTTATGAGAATTAACCTGAAACCGATAAATTGACTTTAACAGGGGAAGATATGGAGATTTATTGACTTTTCCAGTGTGATTAACAAATATAAATTCCACAAAGTCGCGGGATAAACCGACAAGAAATCAGAGGAACTCACGCAAATTACGATTATTTACAGTCCCATAACATTTAGTGTATTGTTAAAAAAACTGGAAAGTTCTGATTTAATCTGACGGTTATTATCAAACAAACATGACAAATTAAACACGCGGATTGTCGTACACTGAGAGTAAATCGTGATTGGGTGACTAGAATCTGACTCCAACATGCCATAAGATCTCTAACTCTATTCACAGTGTACCCATGTCACAGGTACCCGATTGTTTTACCTGTCAAACTTTTCTAAACCTGCCCCTATTGTGTGTTTTGTTCGCGGGTCTTTCGCCTCGTTACACCCGCCCATCAAACCATAAAACGTCTATTGATGCTATCCTCGCTTTTGATTTATTACGATAAACATTTGACCATTGTGGTTTGTGTACTTGGCAGTTTTTTAGCTTGCCTCATGTTACCGCAATAGGGAGTAGTCCTTTGACGTTTTGCGAATCGTCATTTGACAACTGTATTCACGCCCAGGGTCGGCCCTGACAAGCATTGCAATTTGGGAAGTAATTACCAATGTCTACCAAGTCGTTGATTTCGGTAGTATTTTTGTCATGCGACAACATAATTACAAGCTAGGTAAGTGTTTTGTGAAATGTTATCATCGGGCAACTATGTTGTAAATTCAGTGACAGCCGGTAGGATTTCCTCGGGCATTCGATCCTATAAGGATTTCCTAGGGTACTCGATCTGATACAATTTCTCTAATTCTTTGTCCCCCACGACTTTATAACCCTAATGTTGATAAATTTATTAATAACAAGTTCTACCTTGAGAGATACTCTCGTAACCGGACACACGTGGATCAATACTACTAATGTCAGTACACGATACAACACTTGTACAACTTTATACGTGTTTGTAGTTATAACATGTGACATTTCAAACTTGGCATTTTGAAATTTCTCAAATGAGTTATGTTGTGTATTTGTGAGACTGGGATTAATCTTGGTATAAAGTTGACATGTAGTACAGCATTAGGATAAGACAGCTGGGTAAGTTTGTTTTTGTTTTTTAAGTAAACAGGAAGGAAGTTTATAATTAGATGTACAAGGTAGTCATCATTTAAAACTGAAATGTTTGAGGTAGGAAATGAAAACTATGGATATTTCTATTCTAAATCCATCGATGTAGATTCTGATAATAAATTTACCAAATAAATGTGTTAAATATTCCGTTAGTTTAGACAATATATGATTACCCCATATAATTGCAATAGGTTGAAATTCAAAGTTTTTGTACACTGTCATAGATGTGTAAACAAAATATAAACAGGTACATATAAACACCTTGTATACAGGTAGATATACACACCTTGTATACAGGTAGATATACACACCTTATATACAGGTAGATATATACCTTGTACACCTTGATAACAATACAGTAGATATCAGAATACACACCTTATATACAGGTAGATATACACACCTTGTATACAGGTAGATATACACACCTTGTATACAGGTAGATATACACACCTTGTATACAGGTAGATATACACACCTTGTATACAGGTAGATATCCACACCTTGTATACAGGTAGATATACACACCTTGTATACAGGTAGATATACACACCTTGTATACAGGTCGGGGCCGCGGTGGCCGAGTGGTTAAGATGTCACGACATATTACCACAAGCCCTCCACCTCTGGGATGCGGGTTCGAATCCCATGTGGGGCAGTTGCCAGGTACTGACCGCTGACCGGTGGTTTTTCTCCGGGTACTCCGGCTTTCCTCCACCAACAAACCTGGCATGTCCTTACATGACCCTGGCTGTTAATAGGACGTAAAACTAAACAAACAAACAAACAAACAAACAAAAGTATACAGGTAGATATACACACCTTGTATACAGGTACATATAAACAAATTGTATACAGGTACATATACACACCTTGTATACAGGTAGATATAAACACCTTGTATACAGGTAGATATACACACCTTGTATACAGGTAGATATACACACCTTGTATACAGGTAGATATACACACTTTGTATACAGGTAGATATACACACCTTGTATACAGGTAGATATACACACCTTGTATACAGGTAGATATACACACCTTGTATACAGGTAGATATACACACCTTGTATACAGGTAGATATACACACCTTGTATACAGGTAGATATACACACCTTGTATACAGGTAGATATACACACCTTGTATACAGGTAGATATACACACCTTGTATACAGGTAGATATACACACCTTGTATACAGGTAGATATACACACCTTGTATACAGGTAGATATACACACCCTGTATACAGGTAGATATACACACCTTGTATACAGGTAGATATACACACTTTGTATATACACACCCTTGTATACAGGTAGATATACACACCTTGTATACAGGTAGATATACACACCTTGTATACAGGTAGATATACACACCTTGTATACAGGTAGATATACACACCTTGTATACAGGTAGATATACACACCTTGTATACAGGTAGATATACACACCTTGTATACAGGTAGATATACACACCTTGTATACAGGTAGATATACACACCTTGTATACAGGTACTTATACATACCTTGTATAAAGTTAGATATACACACCCTTTTATACAGGTAGATATACACACCTTGTACACAGGTAGATATACACACCTTGTATACAGGTAGATATATACACACTTTGTATACAGGTAGATATACACATCTTGTACACAGGTAGATATACACACCTTGTATACAGGTAGATATACACATCTTGTATACAGGTAGATATACACACTTTGTATACATGTAGATATACACACCTGGTATACAGGTAGATATACACATCTTGTATACAGGTAGATATACACACCTTGTATACAGGTAGATATACACACCTTGTACACAGGTAGTTATACATACCTTGTATAAAGGTAGATATACACACCTTGTATACAGGTAGATATACACACCTTGTACACAGGTAGATATACACACCTTGTATACAGGTAGATATACACACCTTGTATACAGGTAGATATACACACCTTGTACACAGGTAGATATACATACCTTGTATAAAGGTAGATATACACACCTAGTATACAGGTAGATATACACACCTTGTATACAGGTAGATATACACACCTTGTATACAGGTAGATATACACACCTTGTACACAGGTAGATATACACACCTTGTAAACAGGTAGATATACACATCTTGTATACAGGTAGGTATACACACCTTGTATACAGGTAGATATACACACCTGGTATACAGGTAGATATACACACCTTATATGCACGTAGATATACACACCTTGTATACAGTAGTAGATATACACACCTTGTATACAGGTAGATATACACACTTGTAACACTTGTATACAGGTAGATATACACACCTTGTATACAGGTAGATATACACACCTTGTATACAGGTAGATATACACACCTTGTATACACGTAGATATACACACCTTGTATACAGGTAGATATACACACCTTGTACACAGGTAGATATACACACCTTGTACACAGGTAGATATACACACCTTGTATACAGGTAGATATACACACCTTGTATACAGGTAGATATCCAAACCTTGTATACAGGTAGATATACACACCTTGTATACACGTAGATATACAAACCTTGTATACAGGTAGATATACACATCTTGTATACAGGTAGATATACACATCTTGTATACAGGTAGATATACACATCTTGTATACAGGTAGTTATACACACCTTGTATACACGTAGATATACACACCTCGTATACAGGTAGATATACACACCTTGTTATACACACCTCATATACAGGTAGATATACACACCTTGTATACAGGTAGATATACACACCTTGTATACAGGTAGATATACACACCTTGTATACAGGTAGATATACACACCTTGTATACAGGTAGATATACACACCTTGTATACAGGTAGATATACACACCTTGTATACAGGTAGATATACACACCTTGTATACAGGTAGATATACACACCTTGTATACAGGTAGATATACACACCTTGTATACAGGTAGATATACACACCTTGTATACAGGTAGATACAAGTAGATATACACACCTTGTATACAGGTAGATATACACATCTTGTACATATTTTGTAAGTATTAAGCTTTGTTCCAGGTCAAATATTAAACTTTAATTGGTTACAGTTTATTAAGAATATAGCAGTGGGATTTTACTGGGTCGATCATCAGTGACCAGGTAGCTCAGCAGTAGAGCAATTGGCTACTGTTCGGAGGTCCGGGTTCGAATCCCTGTCAGGCTGCTACATTTTCACCTCTTCTGTTTCATTATAAAATTATGGCCCTTGAGAAAATAACTCTTTTCAGGAAGACAATTCTAAATGTATCCCGACACACTGGGACATAATTATTTTATTATATCGAACAAAATTGAAAGAAAAAAAATCTCTGATAAATGAACGCGTCCACCAATTTTCTGACTTCTGAGCTCCTACCAGGTGGCTCAGATTAGGATAGCGTTTTGGCTGATAACAAAATTGAAATGTGAGGTGATAAATGAGGTGATAAGTGAGGTGTGATTACCTTATGTACACACCAGGTATAACAGTGTTTATATATATGGATTACCACCAGGTCGTCCTTGTGTCCTGTCAATGGTATGGTCAATAAACATTGCAATTAACCAACGATAATGTCAATAAATGTTTTCATTAAATTTTGGTTCTACCTTAATCAAAATAATACCTATTATTACATATGTTATAAATTACTAATAATGCTGTCAATGAACTATTTAATTAACTCGGATAAATTATATCATATGTGACTCGCATCATGAGTCGGCAAATAATTTCAACATGACATGACCATATTATTACATCACATACAAACTGTGAACAAGCCTAATTACATGATCAAATCACGAATAACAAACAAACAACCTCTGGGTTTTTTTTAAAGAAAAGCACTGAACATATTTAAAAAGGAAGACTTTACTGTTCATAGCTACAATTTGAACTATCTGGAGGCTCACCACAGTGTAGTAAGCTGCTATCAGGCCTGGTGACAAGATAGCAAGGACATGATAACTCCACTGACAAAAGTGTTTAGGGTATTGAATATCTATAATAAAGGTCAAGGTCATATTCTATATCTCCTTTCTGTACGGTTACGATTAGGTGTTTTATGACACAACTAATGACAGATCTGTTGGCTGGTAAGTGAATCCTCATTTTCTATTTACATGTTGTCACTTTTAGATTCCAAAGTCACTACAATCTTTCGAATACTTAGTTTCTTAATTTCTGATTTTATTGTGTATACTTGTCACTACCATTACATGAACTGACAGAGTTCACCATCTGACACTATGGTATATATAGTTGTAGCGGGATTGGACTGAGGCGATCATCGGTGACCAGGTAGCTCTGTGGTAGAGAATTTGGCTAGTGTTTGGAGGTTCCGGGTTCGAATCCTGGTCTGGCCGCAACAATTTCTCCTCTCCTGTTACATAACCCCATTTTGTATCAGCAATTTAATGTTTTTCACCTTTATTCTTGTACAATGTATATATACATGCATGTGACATTTGTTGTGATTTTTCATTGTACTACAATGTAGTGTTACAGAGAAGGCTTCAAGGGAGAATAGTTATGGTAACGAATCGAGCTACCTCCTTGCAATTAAGTATTAATATTGGTCATTAAAGATTGGTTCAACTTTGTATTGAGATTGGACTGCAGGTTGTTGTTTTTTCCTCACTGCTTTGGGAATGGGGCCTGTGGCTTTAAATTTGGGGAAATGGTGCACCAAAAGCAAGAATTGGGAAAATTATGAAATATGAAATAAAGCATAACAAATCAGATTTTTTGTTTTCAATGTAGTTTATGTACTTCTCTGAAGCCAATTCACAAATATTTAAAGCCTTTACCAACTAAGATCATGCAATATTTTTGGATAGTTTTCAAGAAACTTTGATTTTGGGAAATTTTAGCTTGAATTTGGAAAAATTTAAAAGTTTTGCCATTGGGCATGGGGCCGATTCGGCCCCAAATTATGCTGAAAAAAACCCTGGACTGGGTCAATCATCGATGACCAGGTAGCTCAGTGGTAGAGCGTTCGGTTAGTGTTTGGTTATCTGAATGGTTCAGGATAGTACTGACAGATAGCTAGGCTACATCAGAAGTGGGTTAAGATAAAAATTGTGTTTTATCATGCAGAATTTCACAGATTTGGTGACTTTAAATGTAGATGATTTACAAATCAATATCAGCTATCTAATAGTTAGTTTCATGTACTATTGACAGGAATGACAGCCATGGTACTTAAAAGGGCTCATCAGGTTTAGAAAGTGACAGAAAGTCTGAGTACCCATAGAAAAACCACCTACCTATAGTCAGTACCTAACATTTGTGCCATTCAGGTTTCAACCTCAGCACACTAAATGCTGAGGGCTGGTGACATTATGTAGAAACACAAATATAATATGTCAACCACTGCGGCACACAAAAGCGAATTCCTCTTAAGCTTAAAGAGGGACCAATTTTATAACTCGATCAATTTATTCACGAAATAATGACCTAATTATCAATACATCACTGCAAGGGCAGACAACTCTGTTATATACAAAGACTCTGTATACCGCTGGTATCAATTTTATATGTAATATCCAGTGATTCTGTGAACCTACTTACTTTTGTTGCTACAAAATTTAGCGATATCCGAATCGAAATATGTTCACAGAGTTTAAGTTTTGCAGATTTAAGATTGAATGGAAATACCACTGAATTTAATTGTGCAAGAATTTTGGAAGATAACAATTCGCACAGTTAAACTTTCAACATTATTTACCTTGACTGCGAAAATAAATTGCTTGCAACAGAAAGATGGGTTTACAGTACCTGAATTTCATGATAAAATCTGTTGGCCAACACCTTGCATTTTTCCCAGTATAAACTTACTACCGCTACGTCAAACATCTCATAAACTCATAAATTGTCCATATATTTAAACCTAACACCAGCATACGAAGTTATATTGGCATTTATTGTTTGTAAACAAATTAGATATTTACTTCTGATAACAAACTCTCTAGTATCATTCAGAAGCCAAATGGCCACGTCTCCAAGAGTAACATCTGCCTTTTTCTACCTACATTAAACTGTCAACTCTATAACACCAAGCATGGTTAGCTTGACGTCATTCTTGTAAACAATTTTTATTTTAATTTTATCTGCATAAAAACCAATGTTATAAGAAATAATCAAAATTACCATTCTTGTAACTAGGTAAATTACAAGTTGAAAATTGAAAACAGATATAAATGATGAGAAAATCTCAAAAAAAAATTTTCGAAAAATATGTTGTTAAGTTGTCAATGCTGTGGTTTCTTTCAACAGGAAATACTTACATGAATACTACATACTCACCTCCAATACTACTGTTGCTACTTCATCCCACTCACTAGAGGGCACTCCAGTTAAGTTTTTCATTGTTCACCTTTTGTGTTCAGTTCTACAAAATATTTACACAATTTTCTTTATTTATAAGGTTTACTTTCTAATAAAAATGGCAAAGAAAGATTTACAGTCAAGTTCAAGGGCCTCTACACATTTGTGAATAAACTTTTAGTTTCTGAATTGGGATAATACAACTCATGGACAAGCTGTTAAATTCTTGAAGCAATGACATATTTATAAGACATAAAAATGTCACCAAAAAACAATATCTTTGTCACAGTATCAGGAATAAATATGGCAAACATTTGTCATAAAACATTTATTAGTTTAATTGAATGAAAATATCATCATTGCTCCTGTCAGAACCACATCTAAAATCAAATCTGTTCAAGATTACCAAAGACACCAAGGGAATTGGTTGTTACATGTACAGCCAGGTGGTCTTTATAGACCAATCATTATTTTTTCAAAATTGACCATTTGGGACACTTTGAAAGTTGTCTAATTAAGCAAGTGGTCTTAATACAGAGGTGGTCGTTAAGGCAGGTTTTAATGTATATCATTTTCATCTGTGAAACCTCTTATTTGTTTTACAATTTAACATATATATTTTTTAGAAAAATCAAACGTGATTTTAGCCCTCTGCCAAACCAAATTATTACTAAAGTATATATCGTTTAAAGCTTGGTAACAATTTTGTTTCAAAATTCGGATGATATCGTCACGATTTTGTTTCTTTAAAATGCTAAGTGGTTTAATCAACAGCTACAAAATGTATAGGTTACACGTAGTTAGGGACGACTGATGTTTTGGGAGGCTGCGGTATTCGTGTTGTCTCATTGTCATGTTCATAGACTTATGTACAAAACTCGTCTGACAATACATGTCAAAATATAATCTATTGACATGTAATGTCAGACGAGTTTAATACCTATGGTTATGTCAGCTATAAGACATGCTTGCGACAATCAGCTTTATGATTACGAGGCTCGGCAGTTGAAATCTTTAACTTACCTTCATCACTCTTCATTTTACGTTTTTCAATCTGTCACCTATACGCAATGCAGCGCAATGCACTTTGGGAGATCACACGTGAATTCTTCTACATATGGTGTATAAAAGTTATCTCCCTTACATATTTGCGTCTCTCCAAAAGTACTATTGTAGATCTAGATGGGGTCACATACAGTGTACTTCATACATTCGTTGTTAAAAATCTTATAAAAAAAATGTGTATACAATGTATGTAGAATACATATGTGTGCGTTAATTTTTATTCAATTTATAGTAGCAAAAGCGCAAAATCACCAATAAATCAGTGATTCAATTTATGAATGTTACGAAACAAAAGTCGGTATATTCCTTGCACATAGAGACTTGAATAGATACTATTAGAATTAAAAGATGTTTTCAGATGTCACAGGTGTAAAGATGTAATTTTGTTCAATAAATCTGTTGTTATAGCGTGCATAAAATCACACTCAATAAAAATAACACCTTACGTTTTCATTTCTGAAACAAAACATCGTTTTACTTTTTGGCTGTTCAGAATAATGAAATCCCGCCCCGCGCAAACAAGGAAGATAGGAAGCTCATGATCAATGTCATGATGTCTACATAGAAACAAAATTCAAAGATTTCCAATAAATTTCTACGTGTACGCAAAATCACATTATGTGCCAGAATCTAAATTTCCGATATGAATACGACTTATTATATACATGTATCCTCGTAATATCGTATGAGGATTTCATTTTTTTACGAATGTGTCTTGTTCATTTATTTGATTTTTAACTACATGTAAGATGGATGATAATTCTTTGTTGTCTTACTGACTTTCAAATATATACAACTTGTTAAATACAGCGTGATGATTATAAAGTTATTTTATTGCTGATAAAAGACACACCGAAGGTATATAATTGTGAAACTCGCTGTGTGCTCTACAGTGTTGAAGGGGCGATAACTCCGCAGACATAGTGAGGAATTCCTGTATTATATTCGATTTTTTTGTCTGTTGCAGGATCGAAAGTGGTCTGATCTGCTTGATGTCGGGATATTTATCATCATCGGTAAGTGTTGGCTTTGATCACATTTGATGGAATGAAGATACAGTACAACAAAAAATAACATTATAACCGTGTGGATTTGAAAAAAGTACAAAGTACATTGTACATGTAATATTAAAAATCCGTTTCCAAATAAACATGTATATATATGACAGACATAAGTAGTTAGGCAGTAGTACAGTTAAAATAAATCGATGCTTATAATTACTGCTAAGTACCTGGATTTTAAAAGGAGGTTATTCATGGATTTTGAACAAATGAAGTTTATTTTCCAACCATACGGGGATAAAAAAAACGTTCATTAAGAAGACGAAATTGGTTGTGATTTGATGATTCAAGTCTGAACATAGATTGGTAACTATTACTGCTATATGATTTATCAGATGCAATATAATAAAATAATAATGAAACTCAACGAGCTGATAAGTTAAATATCTTCTTGTATCCACTTTCGCAGTTAAATTGTTACACCTCGTGAATTAAAACAATACCTTGATTTACTGTAACAATTTTTAACATTTTAATTTTCTTTCACCGGAAGGTGAAAACATTAATGTCATTATAAAGCACAAAGAATTTGACAAATATAACATTAAAAAGTTTCAAGATTGAATTTTGACTCAGATTTTAAACGTTTTTTGTGTTTATAGCGTGACCCGGGGTAAAATTCGACCCTTTCGTGTATTTTGTGACATAATTCTTATAAACATGAAAACAATGAAGCACTGTATGTTTGGAAACTTTATATGAAACAACACGCCGTATTACATGTTCAAGTTATATATAAAATAGTAGATGTTTTAATTACAAGAATGTACATGTACCTATACATGTATTGGCTATCCGAATGCCTGTGCAGTATTATGCACTAAAATATTTATAAATATTGTATATTAAAGACCCTATAGATGTCGATTTTGCAAAGAATATTTTCTCGATTTGGTGGAACATTGTCGAAGAAGCGATAATTTTATCCCTCAAATACCAGAATTACAAAAAAAGTATATTAAGTACCACATGCATACAGGCTTTATCAAAAAGTACACAATATCGTTTAATTTTATTTGTATATAGCTATACATGTAATAGACTAGTGTACACATTTGTTAAATTTTGATTGGGGATGTACAATTTTGTATTTATTGTTTGGAAATTATTCGCGGGGATTTATTTTCGGAAATTATCTTTGAAGCATTTTAAAGCGTCATTCCTATGACAGGCTATAATTTGTATAAATCATAATTTTGATGAATTTTGCGAGGTGTTAACTTTCCCGAATTTGGATGGATCAACGAATTTAGCGAAATTAAAAACCCCGCGAATATTATAAACGATATAGTATCATCATATACATAATCATTATTTAATATAAATGCCTTCACTACCTAGCACCCCGATAATTGTCTAATAAATTATGATAAACTAGCGCGCAGTTTCTGTAAAATATGTGCAGATATGTACATGTATTAGCCAGGCGCAATTTCCCAGTCGATTAATAATGATTTCCCCATCGATCAACGCTCTCAACCGGAAGCCCCAAGATAATGAAATTTATATAGTTACATCATGTGAAGAGGAAATATATTTAAAAAATAAAATGTGGGTGGTAGGATTACATTTAAATCTACATTGACGCGAACAAAAGAAACAATATCCTGGCGTGCAATATGTGAATTCACACGAAACTAAATTGTGTGTCCAAGAAAATTTATCAATAACTGGGCGTGACCTGATGTCAGAGCCAGGATATAGCACATTGTTACGTTTACTAATCTAGTAAAATTAGTTAGTTCAAGAGGAAAGTCATTAGTAAATTTCAAACTTGTCAAAAGAGATCCGGAATAAGTCATGCCGTGTCCGTTTTTGTGTTTAGATTGGATGTCGTGTTATAGAATTAATGTTCAGTATGCATGTATGTTTTGTACATTTTTTTTCAATAAAGGAAAGCCAGAGAAAGGGGAAAAACATACATATATATCGATTCTGTTATGATCGATCCAAGCAATAAAACTAAATAACCATATCTTTGTAAAAATTCTCAATTATATAAAATATATTTGTAATACCGAAAAATTACTCTAAACTCGAGGCATATCTGTGACATTTACAAGTTACACGACTAAATTCACCATGAAACAACCAAACAACAACAACAACAAAATGGTTATTTCTGAGCTTCCCCCTATATACATACCAAAATCCATCCTCGATACTCCTGGGGTCACTGATCTTAAGTGATTGTAACCCCTGGAGTATCAAGGATGAACAAAACGGAAAAGATACCAAATAATACAATAATTACTTCTGACAGTAATTATGTTAGTCTATACGCCATAAAATACATTTTTATACAGGATTACTAGACCAACAGGCTTTATCACCGCTAATAGGGTTACAGATCTCGCGACATCGTTCATTAAGGTTGACAAATTAAACTCGTTAAAATATTTCACTAAGTGACCCCACACTTACTAATTTGAAATGTCACTATGTGAGAAAGTGCCAGTCAGGAATATACCCGTTCAAAATACATTTAAAGCAGGTGCCCGTCAGTCATGTGACCGGGAAAGAAATAAAATTAATGAAGTTGTATCACGACATCTCACCTGACACTTCTTTATATGTGTAACAGGTATAACACAGTCATTGTTGTTTAATTACCCTCCGTGCAAACCGCAAATTAGGCTCCATGATCGGTTAAAAAGGCCGGCAATGTAGTAAAATAAACATTATCAGGTATTGAGACTTATTGTAAATTGCCACATATATTTAAGTTTCTTTAATACTCTCAATTTCGAAACATTAAAGTTTTTCTTTTCTTTCGCTTTTTTATAATTTAAAACAAGAAACCATTTATACTGAAATTAAAACCTGTGCATTATTATTTTAGTATGATTCAATTTTGCTTGTTACGAGCATTTTCATTGGCTTAAAAATTTACTTTATCAGCCCATAAATGAAAAAATGGCGTCGCCGTTTGTAACGTTGCTTCTGATTGGCTGAGATGACGGTTTAATGATTTCATAGACAAATGAGTCCCAAAATGAATTTTGAACGTTGAAGAGATTATCTTTAGTAAATTGAATCATAAAGATTAATTTGAATATTTTCTTTATTTTATGGAGATACATGTATAACACAAAAATCTGAGTGTACTCTCATCATAAACCGCTTCGCGGTTTATTTAGAGTACACTCAGATTTTTGTGTTATATCTCCATAACATAAAAAGATCTATTCAAGTTAATCCTTAAATAAATAGCACGTGTAAAATCATGCTTACAAATACATGTAGTCAATTGCATTATTTAGAGATTTATGTTCCAAATTACTACATTCTAAACAAAATCAATAACATAAAATAAGACCAATCCGCCCTTATATTTGTTGAAAATAATCAATGTACGAATTTCAACAGATATGAAGATCAGAGAAATCCAATCAGCCCAAAGAAGCAAAATGCGGAAAGTATATTTTTTTATAATTCAAACAGATTTTTCATATAATTTTAATGAGAAACTGTCAATATATGGGTCGGAAATACACGAAAATGACTTGAAAAGAAAATGGCGTGATTCTTCTTATTCGCGAAATTATTATTAAGGATTTCGGTATTAAACTGCCTATAAATATTGTTCAATTCCACCGTGTGACTTATGTCAGTCCGGACCACCCATGCACACACAGTAGACCGTAATCTGTGTGCCTAGGCCCACTTTGACATTGTTTAGACGTTTTTGACACATTGCGATATCCGGAGCCCGGATTCGTTACATGATATTGCACACGCCTGTCATCGGGCTTTGGTTTAGTCAATTGAATGCTTGATTTGAAAGGATCGCATACTATGTAATGTAAAATATCTTATTCCCAAATCTGCCGTTTTTATGCAGTTAACGTTGTGTATATTTTTGCATTATAAAAAGAACATTTATCAAAAGAAAATTATTTACAATAGTTCATGTTGCCGATACAAATATACTAGTGCAGTTGTACATGTAATATACACATTACATGTGCATAGGAGATAATTTGAAACGTGTCGAAAGAAAAACAAAATTGCAGACCCACACATAAGTTATTTGTTTAGCAAATACTGTGAAATAAAGAAATTCGGAAGGTTTTAAATATTTATGTTTTCGGTAAATCTGCATATCTGTATTGAAAATTGGAACCGTGACGTCTGTGGAAGCGCTCAAGGGAAACCCATGGGAGATAACTCTGTAAGATGCATAGACGGAATCAAGATTCAAATGCAATATTTAATTCAGTCTTTCAATATCACAGTGTTATCTGTTATTGTGGGCAGGTAGAAGCTGATTTTTGCTACATGCTTATTTTCAGAGAAGATGACGTATTTTTAGCTCACGAAGTTATAACGTCAAAATCAATACCTACATTATATATGTACTTGCGAGGGAGATAATATAACTAAGTAAGATGTAACGTTTCGCTTTCTATATTGTGAGCGAAAATCACGTCATTTTCTTTTAACAGGGGCATATAACATTATATTATACAATATAAATACAAGAGAACATTGCCCATCTTGGATTTTATAAATTGGTCAAAGCCTTCTTATCAATCGCTTTGTTTTAACCTTCGGAGTGGCATGTTTTTACAAGAGATTGACCCGAATTGCCCTTTTAACAAAAGATTACTATCAATCTCTTGTCAACTCGACATAAAAAGGTATTTCAACAAGCATATTATTGACACAGGCAAGGATAACGCAGTGAGCTTCCAGACTAGCCCCAAATAAACCCGGCTACTTAGCACAGCTTTTGACGTCAGGTGGGGCAACATGCTGTGGTGCATGTCGGGAGATTGACAGTGACGGCGCGCCACCTGGTGAGAAAACACGGCGTTCCGCGATAAAACATCACTTGTAATAATAATCCTTAGCTGTACGTCGCTCTCCTGTTTCACGCAGGCGTTTAGACAACTTATTTTCTTATGTTGTTTTAGCAACAACCATATGCGTTTTTAAGACTACTTCATGATGATCACCTGATATGAGCGTCCATTGATGAACATCTCCATGAAACAAGAATTAACATCGTGTACTTAACGATAATAATGTCGTTATGTTTATGCTAAGCAGACGGTTTCGAGATAAAAAAAAAGGTGATCTTGGTTGAAGGTCGAGGTGCCGAGACACCTCATGGACATAGGTTCATAACCCTTTTGCCGCGAAAGTAAGCTTTGGAAATGTTGTTATGCCATCTAATATTTTCGAAGGTCGAAACTTTGCATTTTAACTTGCATGTATTTCAAACATCTCCCATTGGTCTTTTACGAAAATGATTAGGTTTGGTCATGTGGCAATAATTTCCAGAATTTTTGCCCCAGTCTTCGAAGCTCTAAAATATAAGTTTGTAAAACCTTTCGAGTTACAAACCGGACCGTCCCTTTTACTCTTATATTTCATTCAATGAAATGTAAACACCTTACATTGTATACACTTTATAAAAAGAACTTTTAGCTCCATAAATATACCAGGCTCTACATACAAAAACACTGGAAGCCTCTAAAGCAAAACGTCTTTATCCCCGTGGACTTTACCCTTTCAAACTTCTTTATATGCAATTTCTTGATACAAAAATATAAAACCCCTATATCAAACTTGCCAAAGTTCCATAAAACCATAACCTACCCTTTGAATTTCTACACACAAAAAAATGTTGTTGGGTTTTTTCTATGTACATTGTACGTATTTGGGTGTTCCTTGACACAAAAACAAAGAAGCCCTAATATGATGTATACCAAACCTATGTCTATAATTCTATAAACCTTATGAAGCACCTTCTGCAAGATTCCTTCCCCCTTCCAGCCAAAACCTACAGTACCAGTGGGACTCAAAATTTTAAATCGCTCCAATCTTTCATGTACACTGTACCAGATGGTAAGTTTGACAATGCCTCGTTCCCTGATTACCAGACATTAGAAAGTTCACACACACACACAAAAAAAAAACGTTTTAAACCAAACACCATACTCTCCATGCTCTGTATCCCTTCAAACTTCTTTGAAGACGTTGATACCCCAAACAATTGATTATAAAAAGTTATCAACACATCCTATTATCTATTTCTATATATAAAAAAAAATATTGTGTATTTAAGTATCTCCTTGGCATGGAAATGTAAGATTCCTAATTTACAAAAAACATCAAAGTTCCAAAAGCTATTTTATAAATATACAGGGGTTGCCTAAGCACAAAACGTAACAATTTGATATATCAAGCCTTTTTTTCACTGCTCAATGAACTTTACAATGCATCTCCTTCAAGATTTCTCTACCCTTCTAACCAAGTACCTACAATTCGGACTGATGTCGTTGCAGTCGTTCTATACCAGATGGTGATGAAGACAATGGAATGCTGCCTGATTAAGAATGAGTAAACAACCAAATCTCATTACACATTTCAATGAGGAAGCATTCAATATGGCGTCGAACTCTGAAACATTAGTTTCATGTCAAGTGTCTCGAAATCCATCATGGATAATCGTATTTATTGACCTTTCATCTAGAGAGTTTCCGAGCAGATGTGTTCCAATTTTGAAAACGAGACTTCGTACATGTAGTTGCTGTGTAGGACTTTCTTTCATATCGTTTATGCTTATAAGTTTGGCAACATGGAACTTGATATAATTGAACAACATATACCATAAGAAGCGAAGTAATTCGGAAAGTTAAAACAATGCTACGAAATTTAAATTGAAATGAGACAAAGAGGTTGCCAATGTAATGCAGACGCCTTAATCAAAGTCACCAACACTTACTGTAGGGTACAGAGGTCAGTTCCCCTTAAAGCGACTTCAGAGAAGGACTCCCAAGGGATTTGTTCACGTCATAACGAATCCGACAGAACCACAAAGTCCCGCGCGCACTAATGTCGCGTCCTTGTCTCACAATAAATTACATTATTCCTGTATTTGATTTTGAATTTACGACAAATTGTGGAATTGTTCAGGATCTAATGCGGTTAAAAGTACACGCGACATCTGAACGATACTTGACAGTTTGAAGAGGTAAAGGAATTAGGAAGAAAAGAAGGGCAGGTCGGTGGAGGGAAAGGTAGGGGGTGGGGTTCAAGTCAGACTGAAGCAAATAATAAAGTACTTTGAGAAAGCTAAGAAACATTTTGTGACAGAAGCTGAGATGTTGTTATTGTGAGTGCATGAATGGCCAAACAAAAGATATTTCGAAGTTCTAATTGTGATTATTTGAAAACGATGGGATCGTAATGTATAATATTTCTGTAAGTTGCGTTTTAACAATTCTCATGTTTTGTAAGTAATTTACAAACCGAAGCAATTTACCAATTCAGTACTCCCATGTACGCCACGAAGTGTCTCATCATATTACGTATAATATTAATTTAAATAATTAGTAGATGAAGATGTCAAAAAGAAAATGGCACAGGAATTCTTTTATTAAAATATTTTTTATGATCTATTTAGATTTTTCAGGTGTCCGTAATTTTCATCGGCCATGTATGGCACTCGCAAATTAAGCCAAAATATTAATTATAAACCTATAATACACTTCTAAAAGACTTGTCTCGTTAGTTTACTTTTGTTGAGATAATCTTATTGTTCCACGTCGTCAGCGTCATATACCGATTCTGTATAAAATTAGACCTGCCAATACAAGCCATTCACAGTGACATTAGACGAACTAAATATATGCAATCGTCATGACAAAAACGGGTGGGGATGTCTGACCTTCAACAGCGCGTGATGACCTTTCCGTGCGACCTATAACGAGATGTGATTGGTCAATACAAGATGATTCTCAATTTAAGAGCCAGTGTCTATTGTTTGAGTGGAATTCCGGCGATAATTTCTGGGATTTCTGATGATGACGTTCCACCCCTGTCATTAGCAGCGCTGGCGAGTGGTAATGATTTTTGTAATTAAGTTTCACTTTCGCTTCAACACATTCTCGTTCTGACAGGAGACCATAGTAGGAACGGTGGCCCCCCGCTAAGTCACTTGACAACTGTCACCAACGACGTCTCTAATTTGGACACCAGGACGTACCGGGTACTCTCCGATGAAAGAAAATCTCGAGGCATTCCGAACGAATAGAGTAATAACGAGCTGACAAAGAGATGGGGGTAAATTTGACCTCTGACCTTGACGCGTCGTTAGGGTTGAAAGTGTGACACTTGCAGGCTATCTTGCGAGATGTTTTGTACGAGTTTGAAAACGATTTGTATGGTTTCTTCGGCTGGACGTCACAGCTTATTACGAATCGTGACATTATCTAACCCGGGACGTCAGAGATCCAGCGCGGATAGTCGCACTCATTTGTTTGTCGCGTCACCATATCTAGTGATTGAGTAATGGGGTTATTGTATTCCGGAGACGGAAACAACTGATGATATTTCGGATAAAACAGACTTAATATTTTCTATTGCAGTGTACTGGAAACAGAGCATTGAAGTAAATTCGGTCTTAATAAAAGCACAGGCTTGTCTGATCGTTACACTATACATGAATGAAGCACCAACACGTGAGAACGAAATAAAGACCCCATTGCACATTATCTGTATCTCTCAGGTGCGGTATGATTCTGAAATCGTAAAACCTTGCTACGTGAACGAAGTCTAGTTTTGTAAAAAAAATAATGGCGATGTGATTCGATGATTCTGTCAACTTTTCCGCCTCGGTTTCTAACGATAACCGATTAGCGCTATATATATGGTATGGCATCGATGTTCCACGTCTTCCGTCAGATTTAGTCTCATTTTGCGGTATGAATCGAGCAGAATATACATGTTGTATATTGGCGGCAATCGCAACACATTGGAGGAAATATCCGCGGCAATCTTTGGAAACATTGTTTCCTGCTTGATTTCCAGGGAGTGTCAGTATTTTTCCCGTATATTGCGATCGATAATGGCGGTCTCCATGAAATAGTGGATGCGAACCGATTTCTTGTGTAGTACCAACTGTTTAATACGTACGGGATTGGTGTTGAAGGTTGCGATAACTTATGGAAATTAAATGAAAATTAGGGTTTTCGTCGCCTCCGAAAATATCAGTAAAATGGAAAGTCAGTAAGAATGGAAAAAAAATCTAGGAGAAATTCTACAAACGAGGACCAAGTTTCTTCTAATTTTCCATAAACAAAGATAAGATTCAATTGGCAAATTGAGAGGGACTGGTACCAACATTTGTTGAAAACGTTCCAAGACGCACATGCACCGGATTCTTGCTGAACGTGACCGATTTTCTAATATTATATTAGCATACGGGTATTTATTTTTAGATATAAAAATGATTTTGTAGTACAATCCCGCTGCCATAAGACAAATATAGCTGTACTTTATAGAGTTTATGAAGCTACCCTACTGACCTTATACCGATAGTGGCATGACATGTTTTTATCCGAGTTCATTCTGGAACTTAGATTCCAGGTTCAAGGGTCAAGGGTCAAGGTAAGAATGGGTTACAGGTCAGATTTGTTAAAGTTAATTTACACATCTCTATAGAAATCGACTGTTCCCAGGTGTGAACCTGACATAAGATACATGTATCACGATCCGGCACCCTCTTATCCTCCCGAAAACAATGAGGCAGTTGATCACAATAGCTAGTTTCATTACCTAAACACTTGAACAACCACGATTTTAGCTCGTTATAAACCGCCATTGTTCGGTGTAAATATTGAACAATTCCACACAGCTCGCCGTAGGTTTTACAAATATTATATCATTTTCATATAAAAAACCAATAAAAAGTGAAATTAAAAATGTTGTATTGTCCATTACGGATTAGAATTGTCTATCGAAACTGTGTTTAAATAAGTTTTGCCAGACAATCGTAAATACACTGTCATTTAAAATGGATTTTTTTCAGCATGACCTCTCTCGACTATAACATGGAGATACAAGACGCATTGTTCCTCTGTGTTTGTCTGCTAACACGGGAAGGTACATGTAAACAAATTAAAAAGATATTAAATTTCTCAAAAACTTCATAGCCTGAATAGTTTATATATACACATGTCCAAACTAAGTGTATAGGGATTAATTATGGAAATAAGACAAAGTCATGGCTGTTAAAAGTTTAAGCTTGTGAAATTTCAGAAATGTCTGTCGATATTCATTTAGTTCGTTCGTTTAATCGGTCTTTCATTCATTCGTTGCATCATTCATTGACACAAAAAGTATATCGGCTTGCTCTCATTTTCCCCACGAAACTGTCATTTTTTAACATACAAGTGGATTCCGATTTGACAAAAATATATCTACTCTGAACAAAATCACCCTTTAACAAGTAGATTTATATAGATTTTTCTTTTTTTAAAAATCATCATATTTAGATCTATATACATTTGTACATCTACTGTATATCGATTGTCCTTTTGTCAACTATATGGTTGCATCATTAATTATATAAACACCGGATATAGCTACTACTTGATTTTTAATGAGTTATTGTGACAACTGAAAACTAGAATTACTAGGCCATGCACCCTATAGAAATAGTTTCGGTGGTCGATTTTTACGTCATGGGTCAGTTAATAAGACAATAATAATTAATCGGCTTTCAACGTTTTAATGTCTTCGTATTTGTTTTAAAATGGGTTGCATCAAATTGATTTCTTTTTATGAAGCATCCATGAGACCATTTTTAATTTCATATTTAAAATTCATGATAATGGAAACGGTCTGAATGCAATTATTGTATTTGATAAATTTTACAGTTCGCTTGTATTCTGTCTCGCGTGAGTGACTTTAAACTGGTTACACGGGCGGTGCACATTTACCTTTTAGTTTAACCCTTCTATAACAGAACATCCCACGAAGGAAGATTGTTAACTGTATTCATGTTGAATACTTTACAAGATCCATCCTTTTATTTAGTCCAATTGACAACATCGTCTTCAGGGCTTTTTTTAAAGCCCCGCTGCTAGCGGATGCTCACGGGGAACTCCATGCTACCATATTTGGTATGAAGTCTAATTAAAGCCAATGTCATTATTGAAATACATCCTCCTCGTGATCATACACGCCCCTCATTGACACGATTTCACAGTGAACACCCTAAGGTTATGTAGGTACAATAGAAAATTGACTCCGCAATGATTAACGCCTCTCGCTCACAACAATAGCGGAGTAAAGTTTCGCACTGAGGTAAACAGACAACGGGTCAGCTTTCACAGATATAACACCATTAGGAGATCTCGCGAGATTCGCTTTCTATAATGAGATTTCACTTTATTAGTAAGTTATCAAAACAGATAAAAAGACAACCACAGGTGTTATAAAACTGCGAAAAAGGTTATAGGTCAAATTAAATTGTCCTTTACTTATCTAGATAAAAAATAAAAGTTTTTTTCCCAAGATCGACAAATTCTGTTGAGTTTTGATTGTTGGTATCACGTCATACTTAAAAAATATTTCCAGTTCTGATATACTAGAAGCGTTCTTTAACGATAACTGCGACAGTTGTTTTCTATAAGTAAGCCCTTGTTACAATGATATGTGTTTACACATAAGTAAACCTCAGTTATAATGATTTTATGGAGACAAATGAATTTACTTCGTTATAAGCACAAACCGTAACGTACTTCATTTCAACCACAAGTTCGTTATTGGTATGTTCGATATAATCGTGTTTTCTGTAATCAATTTCTCCCGTTTTGAATCTTTACCATTTTCCTTCATGAAACTGTCTGTTAATCAAGATTCTTGAAGCCCAAATCCAAAACGATAATTTTCCAAATTTGATTATTCGTTCCAAATATCCAAATTATTGGTTAATGTACATGTAAATGTTTTGCGCACAGGCATTTTCAGATTTGTTTTTGTATATGTGTACTATGTAGATTTCCTCTGTCAGACAACCAAATACACGTCTTTGATTTAGTGTATTTGTGTTTTAAACCGTCTTATTTGACTGAATGCCTATAATGAACTTTCTGGTTTCTTTTGCAGGAAGACGGGATATTGCAAATGATTTTGAAGTCACTAGGTCATAAAAGAACAGTGATACACGAGACCATTTAATTACAAAATAAGGTACGTTGTTTTTTTTTTTGCATTTCTAGAAGAAAAATTCTATGTCAACATGTCGCCAATCGAAATCATTGCTTATAAAACTAGATTTAGAACCACAATGCCAACTACTTTTTGAAGAACAGTAGAAATTGTACCTTGTATATATATCCTTGTCAATCAGAAACAATATTGGTCGAATTTACATAATTGAACAGTTTGGGTGTCTTTGAAAAGCATCCTTACATGTGTATGTGACCTATGCATTTTTATCTGTTTTCGGCTGCTACATGTACGTTAATATTTTAAAATGAGCATAACAAGGGTGTTCATATAACAATGAACAACCCTCCACGGGTGCTTTCTGTTTTGGTGTCAAAACTCGCTGTAGCTGTGACATGCTGTAATTTGTCTGGCGGTCAGCCTAGTTGTCCACTGTTCTATACCGGACAATACATCGTCCGGACCATTGGCATATTAATCCATGACTTTGTTCCGGGTTAATATAAATTGTCAAACAATTATGTACAGAGGTCGTCATTTTGACAGGAAGTCATGTGACTGTCGCTCACGAGTCGGAGTCTGACAGTAACTCGAGTGGCTTTTCATTTGCAGAGGAAGCGGTAATTTGGCTCCAATAACGAGCGCAAGAATTTAATTATCATACTTAGCATTTATCATGTGTCTTCTGCTCTGTGTTGTTGTCGCTCTTTGTTGGATTTAGATTATCACAAATTAAAGTATCTCAGTTACACTTAGTTAAACTCTACTCTACTGTCATATCTAGCAAGCCCAGGTATATGTTGTCAATTTAATTCTTGGTTCCTGTTCTGGATTGCTCCTTGGTTTCATTGGCATTATTTAGTGTGGGAGAGGGCAATCGTAAGTTTATCACTTGTGCCCAATTCTTTTTTTACTTTGATCATATAAATATGTTTTAACTAAAACTAAACGAAATATTATTCAGTTTGAATTTGCATAAAAATATGCAAACTCCAGAATCAATAACAAACGATAACCACGTCTTTCAAAGAAAAAGTCTAATTGCAGATAGCAACTAATACTGTAGTAGGCCTTTTAGAGTGCTTGTCAGCTATATATACATAAAACACATAGGGGTGTGAACTTAAGTGACATATTTCGAAAAAGTGTATATATAACATTATTGCACCGCGAGTATTTCTAACCACGAAGTTTCAAACCACAAAAGAAATTACCCACGAATATACAGTAGACATTTATTATGCGATTGTTCACACTTTGTCGGGTACTTCAGTTTTTATCCCATGTTCTACATTCAGTACAGTGTATAACCACACCTGTCAGTAGCTGTTTTCCGGACAACTCTGACCCCTGGCTAGTTAAACCCTGCGTCAATGACTCGACATTTCCCGGAGTGGTTCATTAGCAGCTCCCACGGAGTTCCTCTGGCCAGGCGGTCAGGACTCGTCCACAAATGGACATTGTCCGTGCCCTCTACTCGTTCGGGTGTCCCCGCCAGTTGCTTTGTTGTATCGTGACAATTCTTTCCACGGTTAATTTGGCATTGTGCTTTGTGTACCACCAGGAACCACGGTAGTGTAAATATGACATGTTTTATCGTAGTGATTCCATGGTTTTATTTTACAATAGTCCCCCGGGGGGCGGGGACACGGTTCTCAAGAAATGATGGGGGTCAAAGTCATGTCTTGTTAATGTCTCCAGGCATTTGACCCATTTGGGTGATCGGGTGGTGTAGTGGTTAAGCCACTCGCCTTTCACCTAGCCGGCCGGGGTTCGATCCCCGGCACGGACGTGAAAAGGTCAGGGGTCACCTGCCCGATCACGTGGGTTTTCTCCGGGCACTCCGGTTTCCTCCCACACTAAGACCCCTCGCGCGCTTACATCCGGGTCATCGAGAGTGATTTACATAAGTTGTATAACTTGTTTCTCAATCGGTGTAAAGTTTATATTTATTTGACCCAAAAAATAAAGAAAATGATTAAAGCCATTCGGAACACCTCGGAATAAGGAAGATACACTGTTCGGATACTATTTAACCATATTTTGTATATGTAACGGTAAATGTGAAGGTTTCATCCCTAATCCCCTAGTCGAGACACACCATACTCTTTTCTGCTCCTGCTCAGAGCTCAGCATAAAACGAAGTGGGAAGACTGGTTTGCCCATGCTTCAGTGATATCGCACTTTAACAAAGAGACATAACATAGTGGGTTGATGTCAGTATAATGTGGACAAGCCGGGTGTGCTGTTTGTTGTCTTTGGCTGCAGGCTTCAATGAGATAGCACTATAAATAGAGCACGAGGTCCACTATTGAAACAAGAGTTCCTCTATCACAAGGAGCCTCAAAATAACCATACTCAAACCTTCTGGTCTTAAACAGATAGACAATCAACACATACAACCAATCTCTTTCTTTGATGGTTTTGTTATTGGAGATCGGGATGGCTCGTAGATTATTGTAAATATTGATAGATTGTTGAGATAAAAACAATTGAAGGTTGGAATCAAACCTGTTCTGCGATGAAAGGCTTCGCACTATTCTTCGTGGGCATACATGTTCAATGGGCATATATTTAAATAGAACAAACGATGTCCAGAATGATTTTATGATTGAATTCGAAATTGAAATAATAGCCAATACGTAATCGGTCGACACCTGAGTAGAATTAACACACGAACCAGATGTCACATGTCGCGGCTGTATTGCTACATTATACATTCCTATTACAATCGGGTCCAGTTACTGATTATTTCGTTAAAAAACTAGACTTTTTATTCGAGTCTCGCAGGTGGAGGTGTTAGTCGTATGACGTGGCGTAAGTGTCTATTAACAGGTGAGAATTCCACACCTGACATTCCGTAATAACCCTTTAACACCTGGATACACCTGTCGCGCGCGCCAAAGAGGTTCCAACCTCGCTCCTTCATAAACCAAAACGTTCTTCAACCTGCAGCGGCGGAAGTAGGGCTTCCTGCTGATTCGTGAGTGACAGTTGTCAATCTTAAACAAACGCATTGTCAATGATTGCCAACTTTTCTGAAACTGTCGATAAAATTTTACACTTTGTATTTCTATTATTTATTAACATCCTTCGGAATTATATATAACTATTGCTATTTTTTGCGATTGGTTTTTAAACAGCTAAGATGTCTGAATCAATAGCATTCTAGTTTATATTTACTATTTTTTCATTCTTGTTTCTAAACATCTCAAGCCATTGCCAACCTTTTGCTTTTTTAACGTGCGTCATGCTTTTCGTGCATGTAATCGTAATTGGTTCATTAGTTCATCAGTCAGAATTGTGCATGTTTTCCATACTTGGTTATGGTTCAAATTGAGTATAATGTCCCTTCCTAAATAAATATTTTCCTTAACAGGTGTATGGCCGTTAAAATGGTTAATCTGTTTTTCATTTCGTTCATCATTCAATGACTTAACAATAATGTTTTGTCGTAGATATAAATTGATTTCCTCGTCACAAATATTGCACCTACATAGCCTCCAAGCCTCACAATGGCTTCGAGAAGACATAGAAATAACTAAACACATATTCCTGTTACATGTTTAGCTAAATCTACACAATCCCGCCCCTCTATCTAAATACACATGTCACCAAAGACATAAATTTGTCAGTGTCGAAGGTTCCATGTTCAGTTCCGCTTGTCAGAACGCCCCCGTGCTAATCACCGATCGAGTGCGCCTTTGTCGAGCACACAATCGTCTCGGCGGGAGGCGGAGCGCCTATTCAACGAACAGCACTGGAGAGCCGGCCACATATTTAAAACTTAATAGAACTTAAAATTTAAGGGGATGATTTGGACGATATTCACTTCATCGCGGATTTGTGTCTAGCTCGCTCCGCTGAACAAACACAGCGTCTAAAACGATCTCCTTCCGTTTAACAAAAGGTGCGCACGGTGGGACACGGGAATAATTAGGCGGTGATTTGACCGTCTTCTTCCGCACATATGCTGCTAAGAATCTGTCATCATCTTTCTTGAGATCCGATGTTGTAGGTCCTCCTGAATATTTGTGAATTGTTTCGTGCAATTTTGTTCAGATCCCAAAGAATCCGCTTCATGCGAAAATCATGTCCTCAGGCATTGAAACTCGTAGATTTTTTTTTAAAGTGCATTTTTTGCATAAAATGCTCAAGCCCGCTGGCCAAGTTGATTATTTCTTGTATTTCTCATAATGACTGATTTTATCGCAGACATTATAATAATTATTTAAGAGAAGGTTCAGTCAACTTTGTATGCGAATGTTATGCTATGCAATTGCCATGTACCTCAACATTGGTGAATAGGCACTGAATAAATCGGAGTTTTAATTACAACTGAAATTACAAGATGTCTTTAAAATGAGAAAACTTGTTTTGAAACTTCATTTTGATGATGTGAATATGTCATTGTAAAAAGAGACGGAAGTCAATAATGGCAAAACTTCTTGACATTGACAACATTCATTTGCCCGTAAACGTCAAAAACTTGAATTTCTTTAATAACATTTAAGAGTTCCTGCTTCGAAATTACAACATATGTTAAAAAAATACGAAAACTTGTTTTGAAACAACATTTTGACAATGTCAACATGTCAATGTAAAAAATGATTAAAGTCAGTAATGGAAAAAGTTATTGACAACATTCATTTATCAAAATTTCTTAACTATAATAATAAAGAGCTTTAGAATTTAAACATTTTATTACCATAATCATCGACAATATGATATGGCAAAAGTTATTACAACATTATCAACGCTCTCTCCCAAAACATGTACAATATGTGGCCAAGAAAAGTAAAAGTCAATATATATTATCATAACTGTGGCAGCATTGTTATCCGTGTCAAAATACCGATATTTACAATCATCACAGTACGGATATTAACATATATTGCTGGTCGTAATTAGATAATGCAAATATCTGAAAATTAAAATATTCAAATCTATTTGCAGATTTTCATCTCCAAAAGGAAGTAAATTATTATCAATGTATAAATCTATATCACTGAGCCTATCAAAATTAAACGCCTCTCAAGGTGAAAACAAGGTCAAAGAAATAGTGGAATGAATATCCTCAAGGGATGCCACTTAAACATTCAGGGGTTTCTACAAGATTAACTCGAAATAAATCATTTCTCAGAAAAATATTTTGATGGCGCAGCTTTGTATGTATACTATTAATTTTTCTACCAACAAATCCAAAATATTTCGGAGGCTGCAACTTTTTTAAATCCGGTGAAATAGATGATTTGAAAGAGCTTTAATTGTAATTCAAATTACGACATATCTTCAAAATACGAAAACTTGTTTAGACGATGTCAATATGTCATTGTTAAAAAAAATGGCGAAAGTCAATAATGACTAAAGTTCTTGACAACATTCATTTGTCAGAAAACGTCAAAAACTTGAATTTCTTTCATATAATAATAAAGGTCTTTAATTGCAATTCAAATCAGGACATATCTTTAAAATATGAAAACTTGTTTTGAATTCAAAATAAATTTTGACAATGCCAATATGTCATGGTATAACATAATTGACAAAACTGAGTCAATATTGGTAAACGTTTTTGACAACATTCATTTGTCAGAAAACGTCAAAACTTGAATTTCTTCAAAAACAGGATTGTTTAGCTCCCGGAGTTATCTGTAAACAATCTTGCATATCCATACTATACAACTTTAACACCTCGGCAGATGTCGTGTGGCCCTTGTCGTCGCGTACTTTCGTCCGCTTCCGGCGATTTGCCTTGGGATATTTTCTTGCGCTGCAAAATATTATTACGCTAATTCTATACATTCATGACGCGGATTTGACAAGATAATAATTACTTTTATTCAATTTACTAATCGATTTTTTATGACATTTTACCTATGACGGTATCGTTTTATCAGAGTTAAAGGGCCAGTGCTCCATAATATTCCTGTCAATCAATCGCCGGCCTGTGACAGGACATGGACGGTTTCTGCCCCCGAGAACTACATCGGACAAATTAAACCCTTTTCCACATGTTCGCATGTTGTTCTTCCCTCAATAAAACGATGGACGGCCAGGTCGTAATAATACAAATCGATCACTTGGTCAGACACGTCTTCTGTATTGAAGTACAATCAAACGGACATGAAAGAAAATGATTATAAGTAAAAAAACATTTGTATCACCTAAAGAATATTCAAGGAGTTCATGAGCTAGCCAATTTCATGGAACTCCTAATAAACAAGACTTTTGCAAATCATATTGTCTTTAATTGTCTGGATGTTTACACATACATTTTTATTAAAACCATTGTTCATTTTTTGGCGTTTATAGACAACCCGATACACGCATGTAAAGTTAAAACGCATTACTCTGAATAGGTCAAACTTGGGAGTTTCATTGTGTTTTGAATTGGTTAGGCCAATATATATTGAAACGACTGACATGTTAGAGGGGTCCAGAAGGAGGGGTTCCGCAGGGAGGGGGATTTTCTAGCCCTTATTCATGGAAGGAATGATAAAATTTGCGTGGGAAAATCATAAAACGGACGATACCATTCAAAAAAGGATAAAGTGGAAGATGTAGTGTTATGACTGTTTTTTCGCTGTCACGATTTTTCTAACAATTTTAGGAAAATGTTTATCGGGAATTCGTCCTTTTTAAATATATTTAGTTGATTGAGTACGATTTTTTTCTGACATTATCTACGGATCATGTAGACAAATATGTGTGAAGGGGTTTCAGGGTCAATCCAGATCGACATCTAAAACCCTACCCAAAGCTAGCACGGCTATCACTCCATCTGTACGTGTTGAAATTTAGCGATACTTATATATCAGGAAAAATTAATTACTTGTGTCATTAGATCCGTTTTCGTGCTGGAAGGATTCAGTCCAAAATAAAGGGAGGTCACTCTTGAATTTGGGCTCCGTAACAAACGCCTTCTGTTTTGGTTTCTCTCGGCTCGACTTGGCACCAAAATCCGCAATGTTTTGGCATGTACAGAACCTTATCTCAGCCGACGCAGATGCGTAAACACCAAGCTAGAAACAAGCGATAAATTGTCAAAATTCCCTACAAAACCTGCTAATCAGAGTAAAATATTTGTTTATGTGTGTCTAACTTGAGTTTTCTGTGAGTAAGAACCCGGTGGAGGGTTAGTAAACCCCGCAGATAAAGATATACTGACGCGCTGTTCAAACTAGAATAAACCCCGCAAATGAAAACTTCCTTAATCTCCGCCTGCTTGGTTCCTCCCGTGGGTTTGGACGTAAAATCAAAACAATTTTACTCTGTAGGATTCCGAACTTGACTTTCCCTGTAGATAGTGACATACATGTACAGGCATGGCTTAATATAGGATCAGGGAAATACAGATGTAATAATGCTAATATATATTGAGTTCTGACGTTTCTAAGGTTTCTCCGTCCGATCGAGTTCTTACGTAACTTAATACAGATACATCTGAAACATGAAAATAAAAATGGTGTCTTTTTATAGCAGTAATTTTAAATTTGTTGTCTAAGTTAGTTTAGATAAAATGGATCTGATAATTAGTTACAGTTATTATAATTTTGAATCCACCAGAGTGTCCATTGACCATTTTTTGATGTTTTAGGAGTAATGCGTGTATAGTACATTACAGAGTATGATTTTTACCGTTCTTTTTATCTAGACCACTAACTCATCTAAAACTGGTCTTATATAAACTAACTCATCTAAAACTGGTCTTATATAAACTGTAACTAATTCTCAGACCCATGGGTTTCACAGAAGGCTAAATTAACTCATATGCATATACAATTTTATTGTTTTAAATATCGCCAATTTATTCTCAAATCATTGCGTGTGGTGTTCAAAATACTGAAGCATTTTTGAAAATCTTCAATACTGTACAATCCGAGAAATAATTTGTCTTCATCACACGTGTTTGTTAGTACCATTAACACGTGTTCAATACGACTTATTCTAGTACTATAGTCACATCTAAACACATAATTACCATGGCAACCTTTGTCAGTACAAATTCTAAATTATTGACAATAAATCGACCTACACATTCATTAGTATTCCACCGGCATTAGGAGTGAATAATAGAGAGATCCAAAGACGGAAAATCTGGAGTCCGCTTTTGTGCATTTACCGGTGGTTTGGTTCCGGCAATTAGACGAACTATGTCAATTAAACGCTTGATTTGGACTGTATTGGTCATATTGAGTAACAACCCATCAGTAACTCTCCTCTTCCATTCCCGTTAATTGTAAGAGTACCAGTGACTCTAGCATTAATTATCAGTGTTCTGAAATCCGGAATATTGACGAAATGTCATCAGTAAGATTAAATTAGAGCGCATTTACTGATGATATGGATTTGACTTACAGGGACTTTCTAACATATCCGCCAAATGCTGATAACGACGAAAGTTCCGGAAATTTCTATATGTCCATCTACTGTGGTATAAAATCATCATCTCTTTTCCGGATTTGCTGTACCTTGATTGGCTTCGTAAATTAGACACTATTACAGTATGAACATGATACTCCAATTCCTCGGAAAGTTGATGTCATTATTGAACATCGCTGAAACGCTTAGCAGTACTAATCAGCGATTAAAATGTTTCCGGAACTTGACAATGAACAATTCACGTATATATGTATCTATATAATGGCCAATCAATATTGTATTATCTGTAACATATCGGGAAATGGAATTATAGTAGTTTTGGTGCTATGTTTTTGGCGCGAAATGCGCTAAAATATATGTACATGTGCGCCAGTTGTAATATGTACTAACATGTACTTTTTACATGCAGTTTTCGTCAGGGTGACGCAACAGACGCCAGATTTGGTCACGGGCACCAAACTCGTTTTGTGCAAATAAAATTTCATTTTTTCGTCCATTTCCATCCTGTTCGCTGAATACTGGAAATGAGCAGCCTCAACAATTTAAATTACAATTAATGTTTGGTAAAATGAGCCGTCAACAGACAACTATATCTCGTCGAAGATGATTCAAAGATGATGAACATCGGACTGTCACAGTGACATCAATTTGTCATCTTGACCACAAGGAAATATACATGTCAATAAATCGTCTATAGACAGTATAAAAGGTTTTTAGCGATTGATAAATTTGTGTCAGTTATTCTGTAAGAGAATGCGAGATTGTTTGACCGTTGCAATGTCATTCTGATAGACTACAATGTTGATGATGGCCATGATGCGTGGTTTGCTACGTGTAATATAAAGCTAACAATACATCCCATTATATAAATGACTAATCTCTTGTCTCGTAGACCTCGTGATTCACCTCTGGATGCACGTACATTGCCCGACATGACCAGACAAACGTAATTAATCGATCCGGGGCATGTCGATATCCACAGGAATATGAGTTTACAATGGAACTACTAAGACCACGTGATTTGTGATGCGAGGCTAACGGAACACAGGACGTGCATTCCCACGTCAGAAAGTCGTAACATGGACTCATTAAGGCATTTGTTTATAGTTACACATGTACAAATATACGTGGGTTTGTATCCAATACAAGTCCAATTACCTCTTTGAATAGTATTTGTTTTTATAAAATATTGGCGTCGAAAGCTTCATTGCGTCAGTGACAAATTCTTTTAAGCTGAAAGATACAACGTTGAACAATATTTTCAGATCTAATTTGTTGAATTTGCTAATAATTTGAATCAAGAGGTTAAAGTGAACAGTCGGGCAAGAATGGCTAAAGTCGGTAAAAATGGTGTGAATGTATCCAGTATAATTTCTTATGAAATGGAAAAATAAAATCTCTCGTCAAAATCTGTCTGCGTACGAAGAAATTAATTTAAAGTGTGGGAATTCTAAAACGTCCTCCCGGCTCACTATGTCCGTGGTTACATTTCCACACAGCCTCGCTTTCGATGCTTTCAACTTTTCTTTACTTTAATGGTCAGAAGTGGGAAACTAAGCAGAACTTGACCGTCGTATTAATATGTGAGAACTTTTGGAAGGCCAATGAACGCATTTAGACTGGTTTTCTTCGCTCGACTATTCACTTTAAGCCAGTTTATTATCATTCGCCCTTCGCTTCTTATAAAACCATCCGTAGAGCCATGGAATGGCTTTTACTAAATATAACACAATAACTCAAGAAACCTTGAAGTTGTTCTCAATGATAAATTCGTTCCGCTTTGTTCATTATCATCATTTAGAAATTTTTAATCAGCCATTTTCATGGTCACATGGGACGTTGAACCACAAACATTAAAATCATTTCTATCGAATTATTTCCTGACTTCCGGTTTGGTGAGAAGTGATTTGATGCCGAACACAGCTTTGATGACTCACATCAATGTACTGTATCTGGTGTGATTTCATGAAGATATTTTTTTCGACAAGACTCTAATTAATTCTTTCGGTGAACAGAAGAGAGAGCGCCACGCAGCTGAAGAAAGCCCCGAGGCTAAAAATTTCTTGCTCTCAAAGGACAAGATGTCTTGTGTACAGAATGCAATTTTCTTCCTAAATGAGAATGTCTCGATGACAGTAAGATATTGTACTCACATCTCTGAGTCGACAGTTTTAGATTCATTTTATAATTCGTCAAATGTTTAGAGTTCCCATTTACAAAACAATACATTTCGTAAGGTCAAAATACCGTGTGTTGTGAATACATATATAATTCTCATATATTCAAGGGTAGCATGAACATTTACAATATCTGGAAATGGCGATAAAAAAGTCGACGTAATCTATAATTGAGTAAGGAGCGTCAAAGCGTTACCATGTAAACCGTAAGTTTAAAGTTTTGTGTTTGTGTTTTGACGTCGCGATTTTTTGTTGTTGTTGACGTCATCTCGTCGAAAATAGTATCCGTCCAGTGATACAACGGTATCATAATGGTCTCATAGTGCAAAACGTATACGTATCTCGTGGCGTTAAATCAAACACATCGGCGTCAAAAGACGTCTCACAGCGTCAATACATAATACCATAAGAATTTGACGGAACAGTCGCTTATGTCTAATGGCGTCATAAATAAGACACAACGGCGTCAAAAAACGTCAACAAACAATACATCATCAATATTTCAGTGGTTACTATCACTATACTATCACTGTCACTACGACAGTGATATATAGTAACCACCGGAGTATCGAGGATACAAACAATACAATTCTAACTATATGTATACAATGAAGTTACTTACAGGTCAGCAGCTCGCATAATAAAAATGAACTCTGCCATAATAAAGCTTATTTGTATCGATTTGAAATCTTTACTACTATGTAACTTGTACGTTGTACAAGCAACTTATTATGATGCACTGTACAACTCAGTAAAAATAACGATATGAAAAAATCCGTTTCAGGAGAATATAAATTTAGCGCAATAAGGGGTCAAATTAGTCTCACACACAGAGTCTAAGCATGTGCTCCTGCTGCTATTCGGAACCTGTTTCCTTTATTGTATAGATATACACCATAATATGGCCGTGGTAACGGTTACGTGCGCACGTGTACCGGCTTAATGTGTCTGTATGTTGTGACGTAATGGTTTACCGGTAAATATTAACACTTATGACGTCATTGTTTATCTTGGATTAAAGTTTTACTTTCTTCCGGTTACAAACAGATGTAGAGGCTTAGTCGGGTTCAGTGAGGTGGAAACATCGTGAAAAAATTAAGGTCTCGGAAAATAGCTACATGGAAATAGTTATTTTGGTTCACAAAAGTTTGAACTTGAGATCATGCATATACGACTTTGATTATTTTAAAGGCAAAAAGTTGTAAGATTCGCCCCCGATATTGTTAGTATTTGTAGATGTAGTTGAAATTGAGTTATATCAAAGAATATTTAAAATGATTTCTTAAAAAATTTGGTACAGCAGTTGTTGAAAGTCGATACTTGTAAACATGTCTTCATTTTAAACTGGTCGCCATAGAAGTTACGATTATTTCCGAATGGAAGTCGGAAAGTTCATGACCCCTTCTCGGAAAATTTCGGACAGACGTTACGTAGTTACGGTAGTCACATGACGTTCTCGGCAACGACGTTATACTGTCGGATAACTCCGTTTGTTTGACTAAATGGGACTCACCTAGCGATGTTTAATATTTATTTGAATTTTTTCAAAAGTTTCCGAATCATTATCGCTCACCTTGACTTCGATTTAGTCCTGTCTCTATCTGATTTACAACAATATTTATTTTCTAAATCATGAAAAAAAAAAGATATATACGGATTTTGGCACTTTAAAGATGCTCAAGAATGAGGGAGGGACCTCTGACTTTGATTGTTTTAAGCCGGAAAAAGTGATTTATAGATTAAAGATCGATGCACAAGAATTATGAAGGGAAAGTGTGATGCATCCTATTGATTTATAAAAATTTGGAAACAAATAAGAAACATTTTTTGAACTAATTATATATTTGTGTAACATACACGTGTTATAAAATGTGAATGTTCTATTCCAAATTGGCTTTTATTCGGTAGAATACAAAACAAAAATAGATTTTCTGGGTATAAATGCGCACTTTATAATGTGACGCATCTTTTCAACTTTGCACTAAAATTTTGGTAACATATTAAGCCCTTTACATTGCTGCCATAATAAGATTACTTTCATATTTTATGAAAGGAATTAATATAAAGTATACGCATGTTTTCAATCGTAGCTTCGAATGTATGTGTATGTATGAGAGTTTACTAAAATTAAATATCTTTAAACCAATTAAATTACTTTAGATATACTGAAATGTCATTCCATTCACAAAATAATATTCATAAATGCCAACACAATGGTCCTTACTTTTTTTATCTTATCTCTTCCATTTATGCATTCAATTATATAGACATACATTGATAGATCTAGATCTATAAAAATTTTCGTTTACACATAAATATTTACTTACAAAAAAATAAGTGGTATGCTAATTAGGCTCTCTCTCCAAAATAATTACTGTGTTGAGTTTTCCAAAGAATAAGATTATAAGCCATTAATTTTGACGTTATGATAACATTGAGTACAATGTTCGGTAAATTATCATAAAAGCAAAACAACTCGCCTACAAACGCCTCTTATTGTCACTTAGTCTTTATAGCACTGAGTGGCTTTGAAAGCCTTATCAGTATAAAAACAAGAACCTGCGGTTACAGGTGAGCGAGACCCTAATCTGGTGTTACAAGGTTTAGGCCATGTGGTAACAGTCCCGAGGGGTCGGTATTGTCCGTATAGGGAGCTGGTTTAGCGACCAAAACAACGGACTCGATTATCTATGTCTAATGAGCGGTATTTGTTGGGGTATTGTGACAGGGTAATTGTAAGTACCAACACGCCGTATAATGTGTTTTATAGAGATTTTGTAAGTCAATATTTACACGTGGTCAGGCGCCTCCCCCTGTTTTTGTTGACCAGTTTACATATACCACTTGGCTATCTTAGACTGACCAACATTTTCGTCCAGACCACAGACAATAACGGTCAGTTTGCTTGACCCATCATAGACAGAGAACATTTCGTAAGGTAGGATACATTTTTGTCAGTTTTATTAATGACTACAATATATACGTAATTTTATTAATGACTACAATATATACGTAATTAGTTAAAATTAATTATGCTGTCAATTATTAGATGCAACACAAATTAACAATTTATAACAGGGGTATGGGTATTGGATATACATTATAAATGACAAGAATATATTTGGGCGGATTAATGTTGACAAATAACCCTATAAAATATTTTCAGAAGTTTCCTTAAAAATAATCAAAGTAATTTTACAGCCCATACATTTTATGTTATTACCTATGAAATCGAGTTATATGTCGCAACCCTTTTTGAAACTGAAAAATAGAAATAGAAATGATTTTGATTTTACTTTGAATTTATTTTGGCCTTTTATTTCGGATTATTAATATACTAGCTTTATACCGTTTTTCCTCATTATGAAACTGAAAAATGATCACAGTATAATTATAACCTTATGGTCGATTTGAAGAAAATGTTTTATTTTAAGAAGTTGGATTGTAGAGATATGACAACTCACATTTTTTTGCTTTAGTTCATAATGTATAAGTAATCCAGTGCAATACAATTCAGTAAAGAAAATATATTTGCTTTACCGTATATACTCATTGTACGTATACGTGGATATGTTCTTTGATTTGTAGTCGTCCAATAACGCTATGTATACTCCCTCCGAAATGTCATGTCATATAATTTAACTTTCATCACCATGTCATGCTTTAATTTGTAGTCCCCTGTCCCAGTGCTCATGTCAAACATTATAGTCCCTGATCCCAGTCTCATGTCATACTTTGTACCCTGTCCAGCTCGTGTCCATTATAGTCCCTGTCCCAGCTCATGTCATACTTTGTAGTCCCTGTCGCCTCATGTCAACTTAGTCCTTATCCCTGATCCCAGTCTCATGTCATACTTTGTAGTCCCCTGTCCACCTCATGTCAACAGTAGTCCCTGTCCAGCTCATGTACTTTGTAGTCCCGTCCTAACCTCATGTCATACTATGTAGTCCCGGTCCCAGCCTCATGTCAGACTTTGTAGTCCCCGGTCCCATCCTCATGTCATAGTTTCTAGTCCCCTGTCCCAGCCTCATCTCATGCTTTGCAGTCCCTGGTCCTAACCTTCTGTCATAGTTTCTCAGTCCCCTGTCCCAGCCTCATGTCAGACTTTATAGTCACCGGTCCTAGCCTCATGTCAGACTTTGTAGTCCCCGGTCCTAGCCTCATGGCATACTATGTAGTCCCCTGTCCCAGCCTCATGTCATACTTTGTAGTCCGCGGCCCAGCCTCATGTCCAACTTTATGGTCCCCGGTCCAAGTCTCATGGCATACTTTGTAGCCCCGGTCCCAGAATCATACTACAGTATACATTGTAAACTCACTCCATAATTTGTAGTCCCCCGTCTTCATTTCTTCCATACCAGCCTCTGGCCTCGTCTTTGGTCAACACCTGTCCCCATATGTCTCCCTTCTCGGCCAGCCCCTCTCATTCAATCCGCCCCTTCCACATCTGTATTCCCGTCACAGTCCCAGGTTACTAACCCCTGACCCCGGCACGAAGCTTGACAAATATTTATTTAGCTTTTCTCTATTATTGAAGATTTCGGCGATAAATATGTTGACCTCTGATGTTTGTAAAAGATAGATTTCACCTTATGGTGCTCTGTGGTGTATATTAACTATTTCAGTGACACGAACCCCCGTTATAACATTTTTTTTAAGTTATTTTTTTTTTCTGTAATTCTACCACTGGCTTTTTATATGCAAATTTCTATACATAATGTATGTACTTGTTATGGTTCTCTGATTTCTAAAACTAAGATAACCTATTTCTATCACCCGAAATAGTGTGGTTTGACGAACACATATCCTATAAAAACCAAGGCATCGATTAAACAAAGAACGCTTACGCCTTTGGAGCGTGTGGTAACAAATTCTGCATGTACATTTTTAAGTGAGACTGCGTAAATATCTATAATTTTGTTGTTATTTTGATGTCGTTTGATTTGTGATCATGTATACGTAGGAAATAGTTTCATTGCCATTGAGATAAATATCTGATATTTAATTAGTCATCCCTTTACACATCCTCGATACTCCAGGGGTTCCGATCACTTACGACACCCCTAGGCTATCATAATAAATCTGGTGACAACATAACGGGTAATTTGATCCTTTGATGCACATCAAAAGAGCTATATAATGGTACAATGTGGTTGACTGAGTGACTGAAGTTGGGTGTCGCTCTCTCTGTAGTCTTCAAATGAAATATTTCAAGGCTTCAATTGGTTCAGATTTTCTTATGAACTGCCTCCAGTTTTACTATGAGATAGTCCAGAGATCGTAGGTGATCGGAACCCCTGGAGTATCGAGGATGCCTTGTACCATGTTAACGTCTATCTTCAACCTGTCAACACACTTTATCATTAAAATGTACAAGGTCACACAATTCGCACGCAAATAAAAATATTTACCGAGTTTTACATTGAAAGGTACACTAATGAGATTCACCTGCTTTTTACCTGTTATAAGTAGCTATTTTACCTGTAATTATTGTCCTTTGATGTGCCCATCATCACACCTGAGGAATGTTATCGCGGTTACGAGTATTGTTATTGAGTCCGGCACTCGGCCAGTTTCGGACCCAATTAGAGATAAACGGCATCAAAGGATTTAGATCTCTGTAGGGACAAACAATGTGTTAAGCATCCTTAGTCTCTGTCCACCATGGCCAGTGACCACTGTCCAGCTCAGGCCAAACACTTCCCTCTCCGTCTCCACTCCTTTCTCGTTGATTTCATTCATTTTACTATCATGTACACATGTATACCTTGAACAAAACATTAGAGGACACATCGACATGATTAGAAATAATAGCAACCGTTTTAAAAATAAAAATATGAATTCAAAAATATAAGCCATGATTTTTTAACATATGATATTGTTTATAAATATTATAAATGGAAAAATTCAACAGTGACTACAAAATGTCACCATCGTACGATACGGCGACCTCTGTGTAAGAGGCACTCACTTTAAAATTCATGTCTATCTACAATGGTGGTTCTCATCTATGGGGATATATACTTTGGCGCACTGTCGCTCGTTACACGGCGCTTTGTCGCACTGTCGCAGAGCGCATAGGCGCCCTTCACTTTGCGCAAAGTCGCACTAGTATTGTCACTAATCGCATGACAGATCGACAAAATGACAGTGCGCCATGTCGAAATCAACCATCATTGTAAATCGCAAGTAACAAAGTATGTACATTTAACAAACGGCTACAGAAAAGTAAATCCTCGTAAAATTGTCAAAAACTGAAATTTTAATACCGTCCCTTTGCTATTTTATATAGAGAGCTATTTTGCATAGATACTGTTCTCAATATACTTTACAAAGAGCTTATAATTTGATGGCCATAGTTTTGATTTTCTGAACGGCAATCGAATGACTCTAACTTAGATTCTAAATTCTAAATTCTGTGAGAAATACCCGTGCGAGGGACACAAACAAATGTCTCGTGTTTATCGACCCTAAAACTTCTCCTGCTTTATGCAGTTAATAATTAACTAATTTATCTCAATATTTTGACCACGTTATCAGTCTTGACCACGCTAAGTCGTTTATTTGGCCATCTGTGGGTAAACGGACATCTTTGCCCCATTTACAGGATTAGTTCTGGCCTATCTGGGGATTACATTGGCCGTAATCTGGCACGGGGATAGTTGATAAACCTATCGGGTGTATCAATGTCTAAATATAGCCAGGTTTGGACAAGTATGGACGGACACAGGTTATGTAATAAACCACAGGAGTAACTCAACAAACATTTAAGATAAAAA
The DNA here is from genome assembly GCF_041381155.1 of Argopecten irradians. Lineage (NCBI taxonomy): Eukaryota > Metazoa > Mollusca > Bivalvia > Pectinida > Pectinidae > Argopecten > Argopecten irradians. The sequence goes on along the minus strand of NC_091149.1, from coordinate 8,476,177 downwards.
TAAGACATGTTTAATACCAAAAATTGTTTAATAAATCTGCATTTGTGTCTTCTTGCGCTAGAGGGTCGATAGCAAGTACATTACCTAATAGTATAATCATTGGCTAAACGTTGATGTCTTTTTGTGGCTTTATCTCAATACTTTATTCTATATTAACTAATTTGCTTTATTGTAAATAAAATTCACCATAAAATTTGTTAATAAATGATATGTAATCATTTCTACTCATATTTGATGTGAATTTACTTATACACTTGTAAACATTGCCGTGAAATTCCTATACATCATCAACATATAAATTATAAGTAGTATCACCTGTACGGTATGTAAATCAGTGTCCGTACGTTTATTTTATAACATGGATTTTCTTTTCAACATCACCATATCATACATGTCAGTCCACGAGCTTCTTATAAACAGACGCGGATTATACATGAGTGTGTTTATAACTAATAAACCCGCGCACCTGTTTTAATCAAAACTTATCAATGTTCTCCAGGTATACAGATATACAGTATACAGACAGGTAATCAGATTTATAATTAACAGAATGTTTCTAGGAAGCTAAATACTCTTTATCAGTTTACACTAGATCAAATCCGGAGATAGCGTCTCCGGTCGCCGAGTCCTATATTAGTGATACTCTAATTAATTTTCGAATATTTCCTCGCCAAGGTCTCGTTTTGACAGGATACATTTGCTCAGAAGTTGTGTACTTTTCGGATCTCCAGATTTGAAGCTATCTTAATCTTTAAGTGTATCCACTTCCGGTAAGATAGAGAAATTATGACATATCCTGATCATTTTGACGGCTGTGCCATACTGTGGTCAGTTTTAATAAGAAGTTCAAAATACGCATAGAACGTCATGGAATTCAGTGCAAAAATGATTTTTACACAATACGACATTTTTATTGTCTTATCCCATCATTTTACCTAAAATTACCAAATTACCATTGTATTCTATCATTTTAACATTAGCTAAAACAAACATGCTCGAGACCTTATCATTTCTTAACAAAATTTTATTCCGCTCGGATGTCTTGTGCAATCCATTGTGTATATATATCTATGACTTTGGTTTTCTCCTCTCAAGTAATAAACTGAAATGTTGCTATTTTTGATTAGTCTTAATTAGCGAGTTATATCATGTATTATTTTGCATACATGTGTATTGATAACATAATGTAACTAAAAATTACTATTATGATAATCAAAGAATATTTTAGAGTCTTGTTTAGATAGGAGGAACAAATCCTGATGTTTTTGACTCCGACATTTTCATTTGGAACTTGTATGTGTAAAGTACAAACGCTTCCATCCATGATTTACTGTGGAAAACGATATTCTATAGCCATTATAGGATTCCTAAGACATACAAAATTTGACAGTATAAACGAACGTACTTTTCGGTAAAATATTTTCGAGCCAAACATTATGTACGTGATTTACCGCGAAAAAGTATCGTTTATCAGAATGTCAAAGTCATTGATAAGATGGCACGTGCTAATATCCAAAGTTTGCCGGGAAAACAAACTCTCGCGAGATTTGGTCGAGAGGCTCTTTCCAGGTGGTCGTGTCACTAGATAAGATTCCCGAAATATTTTCGGACATAGGTGTTCGAGATCATCTGCTGACCAACGGTCACTCTGTCAACTGGACTTACGTAATTGTTAGCTCTTAATCCCAAGTTATCTCAAACACTGACCAAAATTTCGGCCCAAAACAATGACAGAGCTCTAGACAACGAGTGTACAAATAGCTATTAGGAAACCCCCAGCTGTCACCACTTAAAGCTTAGAGTATGAGACGAGGGACTCCAAATACATTATTAGGGTTCTGATACACAGGGATGGGGATGGACACACAGATTAGGGCCAAGGTCATAGACCCCTATAGGTTCGAACAGACTGATTGGTCAACAATTTATACTGTATAGGTAAACAAAATTAGTATTACATAATGTATGTCAAATATCCACCGTATTTCGGACTGGTCCGGTATATCAGTAAAATACCTTAAAATGTATTTTTTGTATAGATTACATGTACCTTCCATGGAGGTATACAAGTATTTCTTTTCGCCTATACATGTAGTTTCTAATTTCAAAACCCGCACTTTGCAACTATCAATTTGCAGCACACAATTATAGCCTTAAGTTATCACGCTTAAATGTACGTGTAATGTTAACGCGGTAATGACTGCCTCGTTAAGCACGTGCACTCGAGTAAAATGCGCACCAAAGACATGAACACTACTAGCTCAGTGACTCCGATACGTCCAAAGTCACGTGTCCTCTTTTTAACTCTAAATTGCATTGCTCTATTTGACATGCTAATAAATCAAAAATTTAATGTTTTCACATTTCGTAACTTTTAACATGAACTTAAACGGTTGTACAAATTATTATTGGTGTACAGTGTATATCATATATATATTGAAGTAAAAGAAAAGATAATTGATATCTGGCAGAATTTTGAAGGTCATTAATCATCACACTAATGAGAAAAATATTTAAACGAATAAGCGGTAGTTCTACATCTAAAAGTACGTCTTTGGTTATTAAATGTGTTTTTCGCTCATTTTTTTTTTTTTTTTTTTTTGAAAAAAATTATCTGTATTTAACTCTTGAGATCAATGAGAACATGTTTTTGTTTACTGTGGATTTTAAATAGTAAAAAAATCTACCTTTAATACCTTGGCCTAATTTTACACATTGTAAATAAATGTAAAGCAATTTAACAAAAACTCCGTTTAACGAGATATCTGGTGAGATTGTACCTGGGCTCTGATGTAAATTCTACCCCTGTCCGTGTACTATTAGGACGACCGGAGCCTAAAAACCTATAATCTGTTTTAAGACTCTAACGAGATTGGATGTGTCAGCTATTGGAGGCATTTACATGATTCGGCTAAATGTGTACACATCACGACTAATGTATTGTGTTGTTACCCGAGACATCAGGAGCAAAATCACAATTCAACAAGTTTTTTTTAAAAAACCTCTTTTTTTTTCATTTGTGCTTGAAACGTTTCGCGTACTGTTTTCCATGTGAAATAGTGGTGGATCAAATACAACTCCCTATCGCCCACCCTTTGTCAATCCAAACCCGTGTACGGTCAAAATCAAGAAACACTGAGGTGTTGTATCCATATTTCAATGGTGACAGTTTGAAATTTAATGATATAATTGCGGATCGAATTGCAATTTATATACAGCAAATATTATATACGTAAACATATTAGCTTGATTTGAATCAAATTTCATAACATGTCGCCGTCGGAGATATTTTATCAATCTGTTTTTCAGCAAAAAAAAATAAATAAAAATGGTCAAAATAATCGTAGCTTTATTCAGTGGGGATCAGGTATATATCATTTTCAAAACTGATAGTATTTTTGCAGAGTAACTTGAGGGAGTATCTACCCTTTGAATTGAAAGTACTCCAAAGAGAAACTTAAAACCATTTTAAAACTTTACTTATTAAAATTCTATTTGATAAATGCAGATACTATAGTCTTTTATTCAAAGTGTAAGAAGTGTTGCTGTAATTTTCCTCGAAATAGAATGAAAAAAAACCTCACAATCTCAAAATATAACGGAAACTAGTTACACTAAATAATAGAACCGAATCTATTGTATCAAACGAGCATTGCACATCGTTACGTTTTAGGGACTTGCTGGCGACTCGACTCTGAACTGTTTTGACGTGAATTGTGTAAGTTTGGGTAACATAGATTATACTGGATAAGGCACTTGTGTTTGAATGTTAAATCTTTACAATATTGTTTTGACGTCGACTGAGAAGAAATAACATGTCCCTAGTATAAAGAGATTATCTTATAGTGAACTACGTGTAGGGAAAAAATACATAAAATCCCGATAAAGATGATACTTCACAATTAGTGTCATCCTCGATACTCCAGGGGTTATTATCACTGCTGTTAAACTATTGAAATTGCTCTATCCATAATTTATTAAAATGCTCCCTCGCTCAATCATTTCAAATTCCTGCTCATTCGCAACTCCCGTGTTTGCTAAATATGTATTAAAGATGCTCCACCATTGACATATGGAATGTTTTCTTTATCAAAACCAGGCGAAGACGATTTAGTATTTTTTAAAAAAGTTACTCACTTGACACCATTACCATTATTGAAAAGTTTGAGCTTCTAATTTTACTTCAAAATAAATATATCAAAAATAATTAATTGCATCCCGAAAAAAATCCCTTGCACTATGTCCTATATGGAATGAAGTACTGATTGCGCATGACCCAAAAGCAAATTGAATAATTTTATATAACTTTTGTATTAATTAGACATATATATACACGATTAAACACTAATTATTGTAAAAATGATGAGTATCGTTTATGCTCTGTCGTCGATGGAGCATCTTTAATATTACTGTCGTCATATGATGGCAGTGATAGTAACCCATCGGGTCTAGAGGATGAAATTCTCCTAGAACGTTACCAAGACTGAAAGACTGATAGAAATTTCTCCAATATGTTGCGATTGGGTCTGGGTCAAGCAACCATTGCATATTTGTTTTCTGAATCATCCAAGGGCGGACAACTCGAAACTTTCTTTGATTTGTGTCAATTGTTTAAAGTATGGCGATACGAAATCCGTTAATCGGTCACCAATGGTGTTGATTTTATACTTGTCTTTTCCAGACGTTTTGTCGTACAAATGGTACCTCCTGTTTATATGCAAAACGTCATCGTTTGATCAGCAAACTAAGTAATATTTTGACGAACATCAAAGGACCAATCTATAATGTTTGATCAATACGGAATGTGACTTAGTGCAAAAGGCCTTTCATGATGCCGATCCTTTGAACTTTTTTTCTCAAATGGAAAATGATGCTAAAATCACATCTTTTTAAATACATGTATCAGAATCTCTTTATCGGGTGCATCATCTGCCTTGAGTTTTTCTATGCCCCTGTTATCAGGATATAGGTTCGAATACTGTCGGCAATTGTTCTAATCCAAGTCTGCCTTATCATATATTACATAACTTCTTTGGTAATACGGTCGTCAGATACCTGTACATATATATCTTAACAAGATCTCGCGATATTGATATATAATCTACTTTTTCTTTTGTTTGGACTTTGGATGATTACATGTATCTAAATTATTATTGCCAGTACTGGAAGAATCTGCTTTCAGACTCCGTTTATGAAAATATTAGTTATCAGCCGAGTGAAATCATATTCCCTTGTTATTCTACGTACATAGAATATATTAGGAAACTTACAACACGCTCTGTACCAAACTACCAAATTAATTAGCACCTAGAGCGCCCCCTGCCGGGATGTACCTAGTACACACGCTAGCATATACCTGTTGTGACAGGGGCGGTAATTAGTCTACACTTGTCCGTGACGCAAAGGACACTAATTAAGTAAAGCTAATCAAGTGGACGTTAAGGGTCAGTTTTCACGACAATGATTAATTAGGGGTCACTGATTGGTCAGTCTGGACTGTAGTTTCACACCCCGGTGCTGACGTAGCACGCTCGTGTAAGGTCGATCGTTAATTGAGTCGTTTATGTAAGGCTCATTGCCATGTAAGTAACAATACGCGATAATGAACAATTATAATGAAGACGTTGATCTAATTCTATCGGTGAACACATTTCACGTCTAGAGATTGTCGTGGCAAACGAGCCTCGAAACATTTTAGTTTGATATGAGTTTACACTTTCAAATTTAATTAAAATGTTTTTTTTATTTAGGTATTTTTGTCTTAATTAACGCTGACAGATTATGTTTAATTATCGATGAGTAACTCGAAGATGAAATTGGAGAAATCGACGTCTCATTCACGAGAAAACTTTTAATTTTAGGAATCATGCGAGATAATTTCGAAATAGCTGAAAAGTAAGAAAAAAATGCACATTGACTTAAAAATCATGTGATTATAAAAAACCCAATAAATAATGAATGTCGAATTTAATTCAGATTGTATCAATTATATGTTTAAGTGCTTATTTGAAGTTGGTTATAGATATTCATATGTGATATTTAAACAGTTTGGGATACGAAAAACTTCCTTATTGCAAACATTCATACATATATATCTCAGCTCCTATATATATACATCTCCTTGGAGTATTTTATCCATTGACCTTTTATCATTCACACCAAAATATAGTGTATTTTGAAGTCAATTCATCTTCGTTTTTTAGCAATTATTAAAAAAGATATAAGAATTATTTCAACGACAGTATCAGAAAGCAATACCATTTGAACATGCATATAACTACTGTAAATGTACTTTTTGACATCTTGTCAGAAGTTGAATAAAACGATGTGACAAGTCAACTTACTTCTGCCTTTCTGTAATGAATATGATCAGAATAAATATAACTTTTCCTGCAAAATGATTCAACATTGTTCAGAGAATTTTTTAAATACTATATATTACTCAATTCTTATGCCAGATCTTTTATACATTTTGTCAAATTTTCTAAAATGTAGCGTAACTTTAAAATGAATTTATAGATTTTGAATTTCTGTTAGTACAACAACAAAGTAGGCGAAGATAAATTTTTCCAGTAGTGAATAGTAGTCAACCTCTGGTTTTCTAAAATGAAGGGAATGACAGATTTGTTTTGAAAATAAGAACTGTTATAGCTTGTCTGTGGTGATCAGGTTCATGTCAAGTGACATTTTTGAACTTTTCTCACCAATATTCTTAAAATGAAACTGATAACATTTTTCATAATTCTGAATGTCAAGATTTGATTTTCAAAAAAGAAATATGGCTCTGTTAACTATTTGAGACAGATTCTTTGTAACTATGTATATGTACAGAGACCTAGATATTATATCTAGGTCTCTGTTATGTATATTGAAATATTAAACAATGGAGCTAAAGGTTTTTATTATCCTATATTAAAGAAATTAAATGAAGATACCCCTGAATTTTTAATATTTGTTCTAATTGCGTTCCTGAAAAGGTTTATAAGTGAGATATCAGAGAGAATGTATAAATTGTTTAAACAATTGTTTCAAGGCATTTTCACTTTAACAAACAATAACACTAAACCATTGTCACTTCATAAAGTCAGATCTCGTGTAATATTAGGTGTTTGTGTGTGGCTGTTTATGAAATAAATACCATACCGTCTCGAAATTCTGACAGTGATATTTTCCAACCCATTAAACCACTAAAAAGTCCTCGAGATAAACATCTCTTTATTTAGACAAGCTTGACATATCGAGAGTAAATTTACAGGAAACTAAAATGGATTTAAAGCTTGACGGTGGCATGTTTAAATATTTATCTATCATATTTATTTTCTTTATAATTTTTTTTTCCGAGTCCCGAGATTTGTCGCTTATCAGAGAGCGAGGTTCTCAAATCGCTCGGGGCTCGATGATATCTCAGCTTACACGCAGCTAATTATGGGGGCGGGGCCTAATCTTTGACATGAGGGCTTGTGATTGGCGATAAGGTTACTTGATTGACAGCTCTCGTGTCGGGTATGAATTGACGTCTTGTTTCATGACAGACTGAGCACACAGAGGTGGAAATACTGGAAGGGCAGCAGTTCGTTTTCATAGTCAGTCAAATTTAAACATTTCATGTGGAACTTTTTTGCGTGTTGGTCATACCAAGAAAACAGCGAGCATTTGTTCTGTGACTGTACGTTCGTTTAGATATATATACACACACGCATAGCTTTGGATTACAGTTAGTATTTAATGTTGCTCAAAGCCTCAAGGAAAACGACAGAAAGAAGTTCTCTAAGGGATTTTGTTAATCCTCTACGACACCATTACATATGTAAGACGATTTAGTATACGCTGGCCGGGCTAAAACACGTAAGACCGTTTTTCGTTTGTGTACATTTTACTCAACCTTTTACTAGACTGTGTTTGCGAAATACGAGAAGTTTGTTTTCTTCTCTTTACACAACTTTGTAAAATACTTTCACAGAGCAAAATGTAACCAGGAATTTTTTGTTTGTTTTAGGTTACTTGTACGGAAGTCTTGACTGATGGTGACACACTTATGGATTCCTGATTACCGGTAAAACTTTCATCGAGCTACAATGGCGGTCAATCTTTCGTTTAGGAATTTAGTATTTGTGTTTTGTGTGACATGCATAATTGTAATGACAGCCGGAGAACAGAAGCTTCAGTGCCAGGAGGTCACAATTCCAATGTGTCGCGGTATTGGATATAACTTCACTTACATGCCGAACCAGTTCAACCACGAGACGCAGGAGGAAGCTGGCCTGGAGGTCCATCAGTTCTATCCCTTAGTGGAAATCAAATGCTCGCCGGACCTTCGGCTGTTTTTGTGTAGTATGTATGCTCCTATCTGTATGGAAGGTTATCACCATCACCTTCCCGCGTGTCGCCCCGTCTGCGAGAGAGCACGTGCAGGATGTGCCCCTCTAATGGCCCAGTACGGGTTTCAGTGGCCGGAGCGTATGAACTGTGACAACCTCCCTGTGTCCGGACTCTGTGTGGATGCTAATGCTACAGATAGTTCTACAGCTTCCCCTCACCCACAGCCTACACCTTCCAAGGATGAACGCTTCCCTCCGAAGGAACCGCGATACCCTCCAAAGGATCCTCGCTATCCCAAGGGCCCCAAACCACCGAAAGACCCGCGGGACCAACTGAAACCCTTGATACGCACCACCAAAAACAAGAACAAGGACTTGTACCCCGAGTGCTGTCAGTGTAAAATGGTTCGTTTGGAGAAAACCAGTGGATTTTACAACGAGGTTACAACAGGCGGACTTGACAACTGTGCCATGAACTGTACAAGTCCGTATTTCTCCGAGGATGAGATGACTTTCGCCTCCTTCTGGATAGGTCTGTGGTCCATTCTCTGTTGTATCTCCACCGCCATGACAGTTCTGACATTTTTCGTGGACATGCAAAGGTTTAAGTATCCCGAGCGTCCTATCGTGTTCCTCAGCGCGTGCTACTTCATGGTCAGTTGTGGGTACATCATACGTCTCATCGTGGGTCACGCAGCGGTCGCGTGCGACGGGAAGATGATTCGGTACGAGACGACAGGTCCAGCTTTATGTACAGTTGTGTTCCTTCTCCTCTATTTCTTCGGAATGGCTTCCTCCATCTGGTGGGTGATCCTATCCTTCACGTGGTTCTTGTCGGCGGGTCTGAAGTGGGGACAGGAAGCTATTGCTAGTTACTCTCAGTATTTCCACGTGGCCGCGTGGCTCATCCCCTCCATCATGAGCATTGCGGTTCTGTTCAAATCCTCGGTGGACGGTGACCCTATCGCCGGAGTGTGTTACGTCGGAAACCAGAATATAGACAACCTCAGAGGATTCGTGCTCGCGCCTCTGTTTATATTTCTCATCCTAGGAACGTCATTCCTAATGGCCGGATTCGTATCGTTATTCCGGATCCGGAGTGTGATTAAAGCTCAGGGACGCGGGAAAACAGACAAACTGGAGCGTCTTATGATCCGTATCGGAGTTTTTTCTGTGCTATATACAGTTCCCGCTACCATTGTGATCGCGTGCTATTTCTATGAACAACATCTTAAGGAACGCTGGGAGAAGGCTCTAGTGTGTCCGTGTTACCAAGGTGCTATCAAACCAGAGTATTCTGTATTTATGTTGAAATACTTTATGTGTTTAGTTGTGGGAATTACTTCCGGTTTCTGGATTTGGACCGGAAAGACAGTTGATTCCTGGAAAAGGTTTTTCCACCGGACAGCATGTTGTTGTGACTGTGATAGAGACACTTCCGGATATAGTTCTCGTATGTCAAAATCCACGAACTCCAGCTACCCAGGTGTGAAAGCTCTGCCCCTCAGTCAGGTGTGACCCGCATACCATACAGTGACTACAGCCAAATTATAGATAAATTATATTTATATCATCGCTATTTATAGTATGAATCATTTCTCATTTCTAAGAGATTATCACATATCAACCGAGAATAAGATGGCAGATGCTAGAAAGTTAATCACAAAATATGGAAATACTCTCTGAAACCTTAACTTGGATCTATCTGTTGGAAGAAATCTGAATTAATTTTTCCAGAAAATTTGCAAAACTTCGGTTGATAATTCATGATCTCTAAGAAATGACTGTGTCTGTAACAAAGAGTCTTTGTTCGCAAGTTTGAGGTTTATTTTACACAAAATAATTTGATTTAACCGTTGTCTTGAAATAGACAAATTACCCTAAGAGGCAGAGTGATTTTAAAACGACAACATTCTATCAAGATATGATTCTAGATAAAACGTTTTAAAGGTAAAATTTGGTACAATTAATTAAATATGTGTATTTACAATTTTAATTTATTTCCGGTCTTTAATTTAAAAAAAAACATTCAAAGAGGCTAAGAAAAATGCATATATTTAAAGAGGATATATTTCCATGGAAGATATCTTTAAAGTTAAATTTGATAAAACTTTGTCAGAAATCTTAAGTGGAATATTTTTAGTCATTTTCACTAAAAAAGAATCCACCTCCTTAGCGTGCAGACTATAATTGTTACAAGGTGTTATACATACGTAAAACAAGTATACATCGATCATTACATACAAGGTGAGAGTGAGTTATATAGTAGTGCAATATTTCAATGAGAGTACGGTACAAGTCCTAAATCAATATCGGCATGCACAAATCTTGTGTCCCGATATTCCTCAATCAATTTTTTTTATTTACCGTGAAGAGTATTGAATTTTTTTCCCATTCTCGCCTTTAAAATGTATCTCAAAAAACTTCTTGCTGTGAGCCGATCAAGCCATTCGGTCCCGTGGTGTGTAATTAGGGGTTGAGTGGTATTTGTACAATAAGAGTTCAGACCTTGTCAACATGGTGGCACTGTCGACATCTCGAGTGTTTAATGCATGCAAGCAAAGACTTCAATAAAAATTCGGCAAATAATGGAAAGAACACAAGTACACATTAGAACTCGCGTCCCGAGAGTTGGTTACAATATTTACATTTTCGTTTCTTGAATTGAGAAAGATATTCGACTCTCATATTGATGTTAATGTCGAATTCTGAAATTGAAAACAAGAACTTTTTGTTGAAATTTAAACCAGATAGCAATCATGAGATTGAAAACTTTTTTTTCTTTGTGCATTTGTCAAGTTGACAATATTCAGTGAATGTTTGATACATCTTTGTTATATTGATAATTGCTTTGTTGCCATTTTTGACCTAAATAAGGTCACTGAAAGTAAAATACCAGTCTTTTTTTTTTCTTGTGCGAGCAAGATTTTGTATCCTCGGGTTCATTTTATATGTGATGAATCCGGATTTTTTGATCAAATGATATTATTTATGGTACATTTTTGTTGATATATATATTTTGTATTATCTCCGAACCTAGGGTAAAATAACTGATTTCTTGACCTAAATGAGAATTAATTAATTCTCTCCATTAATGAGAAATACAGACTTCTCCCGTCCTCGTTTACATTGCTGCCTTCGGGCCGGAAGTGTGCGCCAGCAGATTGAGGGATCATTAATTATTTCGAAATTCTGTCATGTAACTGACATATATTCGCCTGTAGGTGTTTTTGCTTTGTTCCTTATATGACAGAAACAATATGAAGTGACACATTCTACCAATCAGTATTATGACCCGCCCAAGTAGGGCTATTGTCTATTTATCCTTTGACAATGCTAACCATGTTCTTGCATCTTTCTAATTTGTCTCAGTGTCGGAACAAAAAATTCTCGTATTCTTCTGACATAGATGAGTTTCAACCTTCTGAATCACAGAAATGATTAATGATCCTTTTTTGCGCATGCGCAGTTTTTTTGTTTGTATATTTCATGTTTATTTATAAGACACAAAATATGTATATATTCGTTGATTGACATCCAAATACCGCCTTTATAGGGCCAATATTTTCCATTATAATTGCATATATGTTCGTTTGTTAAAAAGTACTTTCAATGTATCTGCCCTGATGTCCATGCATTCATAATCAGAGAATAAGAATGGTAAGATTTATTAATCCCTTTAAACAAACAAAATCTAAAAAATGGATTTACTAAATCCCCTTTTTCTTCAAATGATGATATTCTAGAGAAAACATTCACAGTAGATTTGGTAAAAACGTAAAATGTTGCAAAATTACCATATCCCAATTGCCATTGATTATCAAAATTTATTATGTTAAGAAGATGAAAAAGCTATGCTATCAGTTTTGATACTTTCCATTATCAACAAATACATTTTTGAAATTTCGACTTTTGAAGTTTAGAAAAAAAATGTGAAAAGGATGGACATTTTAGATAAATTGTGCATTTTAATTTTAAAATGAGAAATGAACCAGACAGAAGAAATAAGGCATCACATACCTGTGTGTTATGTATATAGAAAATGTAAGACAAGTTTAAAGCCACTGACAATCGGTATATTTGTACAGTATCATTGTGTATTGAATAACCAACAGGAAAAAGGAAATATAAAAGAAATAGATTTTTTTTAAAAATAACAAAACAAGAAATTGATTTTGTAAAACAAAAATAACAAAACAATTGGGTGAATATCTATTCATTAAATGTATTTTGCTATTAATTTAGTCAAGCTATCCTATAGTTTCAAAATTATTTAAAATATTTATTTATATGATGAAACATAAACTATGGTGACACATGGAAACAAAAAAAAAAACAACATTTTTAATGTAAAATTATGATTAATAAGTTTTCTTTTGGAAAATGTATAATTTGTTCACCCTGTATCATACCCTTCATTAATATCATTTCTTTGATTTTAATCCGGTGCTATTAATAGTGTTTGATACTGATAGGTAACAGTGCCATATATATATTAATTTCCAATATTGACAATGGAAACCTAAATAGGAAATAGCTTAAAGGAATGTTAAACTTTCAAAACCGCCATCTTGGGCTGTCAAAAGTAGTAAAATTGATTTATATTTTAAAAACAATTTAAACAGGACAAGGTCAAACATATTGTTATTAAAAAAAGATTTAAAAGGAAATTTAACGTAAAGTGAAATGTAATTTTAGAATCTACTTTCGTATGTTTGAGTGATACCAGAAACTATTCCCATGATTTGAGTAAGAGAGATTATTGTGTTAAGAAAGCATTGTTGTTTGAATATTGGTTTTAGATTGTTGTACAGTATTTGAGACCCCAATTTGAGTTCCATCAATCGGCTATTGTCGGTCTGTCTTTGTGAAATACCAGGCCTGAATGTATGTAATATAATCGTCCCATTGACAAGAAACTTTTTCTTTTTGGACCCTGTATTCAGAGCCTTTATACCAAACTATTACAAACATTTAAGAATTTGTATTTTGATAAACGGTAGGCGAATGTTTAAAGTAAAATTAGATAAATTTTACTCACCATATAAATACAAAGAAAAATAGCTTTGTAGCAATTTGGGCTTTACATTATTTTCATTTTAATTGTTTCAAAATGGAAAGAAAACCAGAAATTTTAGTTTTTTAATTTTGGTGTTGAAATAAATAATCAATATACTTATGACAATCATTTAATTTAATTTTCAAGTTTTTTCATGAAGATTCAATTTTTTTCTCTGGTCTGTCAGGAAACCCTGTTTGGAAAACAGAGGATAATGTACACTTTTTCTCAGATAGAACATGATACATTATTGTTTTAAAATTTATCCTAAACAAAGTTAAGTTCTTTATTCCTTTTGTTGATATTAAAAATGAGGCCATTGTTTATTTAATTGTCATGTTGCCCCAGAGAAGATGTTTGGTTTCTATTGTGACATTTGTTTGTTAGAATATGATTTTTCCTGATTTAGAATTCACACAATGTCGGGCGGTACATTGATACAGTATATATATGTTATTCACACAAAAAACGAAAATACACAAAGTTGAAGACAATCAATCCTAGTTTGAGTTTTTCATTATTTATATTCTTTGTCGTCATAATATGAAAACATGGAGGTTTTTTAGGGTATACAAGTGTCTGGCTCGTTTTAGAAAATAAAATACAAGTAATAGGACATCTTTATAACATGTACTATTAAAATTATTTTCTAAAATTCGATGGACTACAATTAGTTATGAATTTTCTTCAATTTTGATGCAGACACAATCATTTAAATTTTATATAGATTTTTTAGCTAAAAAAAGGCATGAGGTGTATCCACATTAGAAACAATAAGCTAGGAAAAACAGTACCGAAATATCTATTTACGTAAGTTGGCAGAAAGAATGAAAAAAAATATGGCTGATTACAAATGTCAAAGACTATTTTACAAAAGAACCTCCATGTTCCATAATATGCTCAGGTTTTGTGAGCACAGGAGTTTGTAACCATTTACTTTAATTCTAACAGCATGAAAGACGGAATTTTTAATATCATGGGTTCATGATGGCTTTCCAACCGAAAAAATGACCAGGGCCCTATATTGTTCAAGAGGTGATCGCTTAATAATTAGATTAGTGATATTTTCATTTCGATTTTATTTATAATATACAAGAAAATTATTTATCATGAATTGAAAAATTTGTAGTTACACTGATCTTAGTGTAATCACCTTTTGAACAACTGGAACCAGAACTCCTTGATATGTCCACAGGCATTAGACTCTGTAGACATATTTCTATCTATAGTATATATAAATATATATGTGTGTTATACTAAATATAACACATTTAGAGAGAATAATATATATCTATAAATCTCTGTTTGTAGACTCTTAATTAGCATTTAACTGAATTATTGCTAGTTCCATTTCATCTTCTAACAATAACATGGATAGACAATAAAAAATCTAATTATCATTGCTTTGAAATCCATAAAATAATAAATGTACATTCTTATTCTAATTATGAAACCGTAACATTCTAATCCGGACAGGTTGATGCTAACTTCCTGTTCCGGAACTTCGTTCTACCAAAAATGAATTCTTAAACCTAAATTCACTCCTGAATACTATGCGTAATTACAAAAAGTACATATAAACAATAAGGATATCCGCTTTAGACGACACGAGAAAGCTTGATTTCAATTTAATTCTTGTTATTGCCGTAATGTACCGACTAACCTAACCACAGATCCATAATATCTTCCTAATACAATGTACATAGTGCACTGATACGCCGACTCCATTGTTAGTCTGTACTTCGAGTTATTTGTGGTTACTGGAAAAAACAAATGTATATATCGAATGACACATTTTTTAAACTTTTACCGCTAAATACCCGTTTTTTTCATATTGTACGCCAGTTCAAGATTACGTTTAGACAATTGAGAATAATAATGTTATATACAACGACTGGAACTCGGGGATATGAGAATTAGTTACAGTTTTTATAAATTATAAATTTGGACCCACCAGAGTGCCTATAGTATTAGTAATATTATTTTTTACCGATTTTCTTTTTTATCTAGACCCATACTTAAAACGACTAAAATGGTCAATAGACACTCAGGTGGGTCCAAATTGATAAAAACTGTAACTAATTATCATATGGCCGTGACCTTGAACATTTCCGGTTTACTAGAAATTAATTTCGAAGAATATCAATACGCCATTCCCTTTAAATAGTTTCCAGTAATTGTGTTTTAGTTTCGACAAACCATTTAGGAGAAGTTACTTTATAATTTATTACGGGGGTTTTGAGATACTAAAATGACGTGGGTCGAGTACGATTTGCCCTAGGAGAAGTTACTTTATAATTTATTACGGGGGTTTTGAGATACTAAAATGACGTGGGTCGAGTACGATTTGCCCTACGTTCAGGTGATTGTGACGTCAAAATATGGCGCCAAATCATGACGTCACTATCGCTAGAAGGTGGGGGTAATCGTATTTTACCAACGTCGTATCGGTATCACAAACACGACGTATGAACGTTTGAGCTGCTTCATTTATATATTTTACCTTCTTTGGAAATTTTAAATCTTAGTTTTGCAAATGAATTATGTCACTACTTTGAGTCACATTAATTGGAAACAGATAAGACAGTAATTTCAATATTGAGCACAGAATAATCTCGTCATTGATGTTCATATCTATCTAAAAACAGCTCTCTCTATTTATATATTGACCAAATGATATATTGTATGAAAACAGTCAATTATTTGTGGTTAAAAAATCAACTTGTGAAATTTCGTGGCTTTAATTTTTCGGGAGTTGAAATGACAAGCTGCTTCTACGGCAAGTTCTTTTTAGATTCGCATATTAATTCCTGCGATTTTCAAAACATACAAATACACAGATTCCGTGTTTAATAATACACCATAAACGTACGATATCGTAAAATAAAATTTAAAAGTCTATTTAAAATGCCCAGCTCGATTAAATATTGAAACGACGAAAAGAGAATAAAAGGGAAGTATAATACGCAGTATAAACAAGGAGTCGGAGACGTGTGCTATTTTCCGGCCTGCGGGTTCGTAGAGACACGTATATGGTCAATTTTAAATACATGGATAGTATACTAAGTCCTCAAGCTATCCAAATAGACCCGATTCCTGAATGACCACTAAGATTGACCACTACAGGGGCTTAAAGAAACATTCACATACGTGTGTAAGTCGTGTTAGAATGCCAAGTACAACATGTTAGGAGGTTTTACGAAGCCCTGACGATAAACATTGTTGGCCTATTCGAATCATTTGTTATGAACAGAAAATAACATAATGAAGACGCGGCGTTTACACGTCTTGATTTCTCTAAAATTTCAAGAAAAGTCGTGTTGAATTGTGTTTTTTTCATTTTAAGGAATCCTTTGGATCTCTCTTTTTTTAATTTCGACCAACCCATATTTAATAATGACTTCTAGCTTGGCGCCGACAGAATACCGACTTTTTAGTCAACCAGAGCCTATAGTACCTGTGTATGTAATACATTTGTATATGCAAATGATAAACTGATCTAATTAATTAACTTGAAATAGGCATAATCATTATGTTGTTATCAAAACGTAGCATAAAATTCAATTTAACTATTCAAGAAATATCATAGTTGAACAGAACATATTTTTCTTAGCCTTAGTTTCATTTTTAGGAATGCTTGGATGTCTTTTCACCCGACCCATATTCAATAATGACTCCTAACTTGAAATATATACACTGTATTACAATATTATTATTAAAGTAGCATTACCAATGAGAAAGTGGGGGTCTTTTACCTGATCGGTAAACAATAAAGTCTTCTAATTGTTTATAAGATATTCATTCAATTCCTTAAAATATAATGACAATGATTCTGATAGCTGTCAAAATGCCATACTATATAGTAATGCACTTCGAGAGCGCCCATTTGTAAGCAATCCAGTAAATGTCTTAAGTCCAAGTATAAGTGAACCAGCCATTGAAAAGAGGGATTTTATTTGACACTTGGGTACAAAGACCATAGTACAGGCCGATCACCATCCATTGTTTAAATAAGGCTGGTTTTAAAATACTATTCCTCTTGTTATCCAGTACTCCTTCAAACACTTGTACTAATCCCTATACACTGTGAATTGGTTCGCCTTGATGTAGTTTGTAAATAGACTCACTAACAGTATACTATATTGCAGTAAGGTAAGACTTAAATTATGAATTCAGACTAGAAATCATGACGGATGGCATCCATGATACTCCAGGAGTTTCAATCACTGCCGGTATATCTACCTCCGATACTCTATGAGTTACAATCACTGTCGTTATATCTACCCCTGGAATATTCTAAAGATGTAAATTAGATGTAAAATTGAAGGATCTGTGTGCGATTACAGATGAGAAGGTAATTCAATAACGGCGCACTGTGAATGTCTTTTTAATTTTGCTATAAACTATTCCAGGGATAGTATGTTGTACATGAGGTACCTTAAGTGGCCGATTTCCCACCACCGTGGTTGTCATGCATATGGCTTATTACGACCAACTCGTGTTGGTGATTTGTATTTGTCATTTATCTTGTTTTCAAACCGAGCAATAATGCCAAAAATACAATTAAGCTAAACGCTAAAACAACATTTTGGGCAATAATTATAGATTTAGCAAGATTCGGAAGAACCAACATGTCAAAACTCCAGCGAGGCAAAAGCAATAATAACAAACCACCAACATGCCAAAACGGCAATATAAAAAAAAGTCACAGCAAAGCAACATACCCACGTGTCAATGCTCTATGAAGCCGTAGCGCTATTAACAAGCAACAATGCAAATATGCAACACACCGAAACATCGACACACAAAACCCCAACATATACTGTGACCGACAAAGCGCCAGTTCGGCTTCATCATGTGCAATAACAACAAACTTAATTTCCAATGTGCCAACAAGGCAACAACCAAAACGTCAAAGTGTTAATACTGCTTCAGCATGAGGTTAAGGCGCCAACTGAACAACGTGCAAAAACAACAAACTTAATTTCCAATATGCCAACAACCAAAACGTCAAACAAAGAGCCAACACGATATCAGCATCAGGTCAAGGCGCCAATACGTCAAAGTGGCGACATCTATATTTCCTGCCGCTAAAAGTACTAAACATGCACTTCAGACAGTGTTTTGTAGACTTTTAAATCATAACGTTGAAGACATTATCATTCCTTGTAAAATTTCATTTTCTACTCAATTAAGTCTGTTAATAATCTGCGAATCCTAATATTAATTTCAAACTGCTTCTAGATAATTATATATGTAATATACATGTATATAGAACACTGTCCAGAATTCTGACTTATTTTGGCTATACGTGTACTTGTCAATATTGTATTATAACTATGTGACGTATTCATGAAGAGAAAGCACCTGTTAACTGTGGGAACTTGGGCACGAGGAGCGTCACTAGGGTACCAGGCATGTCAACAAAGTACCCCCTCTCATGCGTGTATAGTTGTCGACACAAGTGGCTGTGACGGCCCCGTCCGGAATAAGGACAGTTAAAGGAAACCTCTTCAACTCTTTCAACCTTTTGTGTTTGTAGACTCAAGCGCTTATACTCTTTAAAATTCTGAGGTCTCGGAAAAGGTTTCATCACGTGATAAAATTTCAATTCGAGTTAATTTGCTTGTTTTGAGAGAGTGTAAATTTTACTTTTGTGTATATTTGGAGATTTACAAGAGTCGCCAATGGTCAGGATGTTTAAATTAGTCTTGAGTACACAAATTGAGCGACAGTGTTGTGTTGTCGACTGAGTGGACGTGTCTGTCCAAGCAGACACCCAATGACATAGTGACACCACATGCGCATCTTCGAAGGGACAGGTGATGATACTTCATTTGGTGATCGATCATTTTCGGCAATTCCCGTCAATTTAATGAAAAAGGCGGTTTTTGACGTAGGCCTGACTTTTAATTTTAATACATTAAATAAACGTATGTGCAACTTGACCATCAAAACAATTCACAACGCCTGAACCGAAAGTGTTCATCTTTTTCTAACACCTGTCATATCAACACTGACAATATGATACTTGTAGTGGAAGTCTTGTACTGACAAAAGCCTACAATAAGACAAAGATTTAGGCGATAAAAACGATGTAAATGGAAGAAAAGAAAAAACTAAGGTATAATTCAATTCTTTCTTGATCGAAAGGTTTATAACTGATCACGCTTTATAATTTTGTATCACTCGAATCCTATGACGCTGAGTTTGCAAACTCATGACAACAAAATCAATATAAACATATTAGTATTTCAGCATTTAATGTTTTTCAGTTGGCTAACGCCTCACGTTGAATTTGTCCCTGTCCAGTTGGCATGCATATTGGCTATTAACGCCAACTGAAAAACGTTCAATGATTATACATTTGTGATTGCAATTGATAGCAATTTTATAATGAAATCCCAAGAGAATGAATAAGAATTCATTGTCGTCATAGACAGATTCAGCCATTTGAACAGACACTTTCCGTGACTGCTCGTGCGATAATTTTGACGTCACAATGATAATGACGTCATAATAAGCGGATTTTCATAGACTCATGAATGCCAACTGTACTTGGTATGGTTATATAGTGGGACTGCAATGACAATGTGAATATTTAAGCATTGAATGTCTTTCAGTTGACATTCACATTGTCTATGAATGCCAACTGAAAGACGATAAATGCTTATATTTACATTTGGTTACAATTTTATGATGAAATTCCAAGGGATTCTGCATCTATAATGAATTAATCATTCATTTTCGTCATGGATGGAACAGCCATTTGAACAGCCATTTTCTGTAATCGTTGGCACGACAATTTTGACGTCACAATAATAATGACGTCATAACTAATAGATGACAGTCCATATGCTGACGAATGCCATCTGCGCTTGGTTATCATTCTTTGTCCCTAACGTCAACAGCAGCAAGATGGCGGCCATGAAACGCTTCGCACAGACGACAGTTAGAGAGAATAGACTCGTGAATGCTCTGAAAGCAATAAGAAATCAGAAAGAACTATTTATGACTATATTTACAATTGCCACTGTTTCTGCATCGATAAACTATGTTGGGGCAGATCTGTTTATTTCCTAATAACTTTAGTGCAGAACGTGACCCGATTCGTTGCGTATGAATACCTGTACAGTCGGTAAATTGTATGTAAACGCGAAGCGTTTACGCAATTTACCTCGTGCTCCATTGGGTTTATCATCTCATAAAATAAACAAAGTAAGAGGTTAATCCTTAAATAAATGGATTATGGCAACGTATCTTGATTCATTCGATGAGGCAAGACTTGCTGAAGTTCTGAGTCATTTAAAGTATTTATATATAAATGTATATATGGATTTAAAAAAAAAATTTATTCCAAAAGTCCTTCGATGGGTTGAATTCGTTACACGCGAACGCTTTTATTATGATCTAATTCATATAACGGAGAGTAGGATTACCGTAACGGCTTAAAACATGATTTTCATCAGATTCTTCAAATTTTAATAGTGACCTAATACGGAAAAATATTGGGTCTAAAAGAAACACCGGCTCGCGATCGGTATCGCCTGATGTGAGTTCCGTTTTATACTCATCATTTGTTCGTATTTGATCAATAACAAACCGTTTATATGTTTTCCAGACGACCATTAACAATTAATGTTTGCGAACGCTATTTCACGGACATGTACTCATAATTCGTTTGTATATTTCGTATTTTTTTTTTCAAATTGAAATAAGTCAGAATATCAATGGAAACCACCTACGTCATAAACAAGCAAACCTTACTTTTTTGTTAGTTAATTTTGGTGCGAGTCTAGAATTTTCGAACCCAGTTCTTATTTATTTGTTTTAAGGCTAATACTGTTTTATTTCGGTTTAATAGCTAATCATATGGAAATTGGCCACCTAACTGCCTACATAGTTATCGCCAGACGGACGCAGCTGGCAAAATGGACGAAGCTTTTGCAGATATTTGAAAAAGTCGAGAGAAATATGCCCGAGGTCGGCTTTCACATCGTCTCTTGGTTTATATTTAGGGGATTATTAGGACTTAGAAGCGCTCTAGGGGTGACTAGACCTCTACCGAGCCGATGACCTCCGCACGTCGGGGTCAAACTCAAGTAGCCATCTTGGACAAAGCATCATGGGTGACAAAGCTTTTTCTGTGTTGGTAATGAGGCGAACTATTGTCCTCAAAACAGTTGGTGACGACGGGAAAAGACAAAGAAAACTGACAGGAACAAAGCATTGTTATCAACTCAATTCGACACCATAGGGGGCGCTCTTTCAATATTACCAGAATATACAAATGCAAGGTTCCAAAGTTACTCTCTAATCAAATTTGACTGAATTCAGTGCAGAGTGAATTGAACATTCCTGAATTTGTCAAATAATGGATAAAATAAACTATTATTGAGAAGAGATAAAATATATCTTATAACGAACTGTATTTGATGAACAGCCACTATTTTCATTTGGAGGCTGTCATGGCCGAGTGGTTAAGATGTGTCGACATATTACCACAAGCCCTCCACTTCTGGGTCGCAATTTCGAATCGCATGTGCCAGGGACAGTTGCCAGGTTTTTCTCGGGATACTCCGGTTTTCCTCCACCAACAAACCTGACACGTCCTAACATGACCCTGACTATTAATGGAACGTTAAACTAATAAAATCCAAAACTACTTTCACTTGAAAAAATGTAGAGACATGTACCTAAAGAATAAAGAGTATTTCTTTGACAGAAAGCACGTTAATAATTAGAAATTCAGTTTCGAGATATGTAAAATAGACTATTTGTGGTAAAGCGTCGATTTGCTGTTATTATTGTCATTAAAACTGGACTAAGCTTTCTTATGATTATTGTACTATATTTTTCATCGTTCTAGCCATTGTTATCGAATCGAATGTATCGAATCCTTTAATCCCTGTGGAATATTTCAAAACCATTCATTCTCATAATTTTGTTCTTAGATTCTATCAAGCACATCAAACGTCATCCTTGATACTCCAGGGGTTACTATCGCTGACGGTATATCCAGCTTGTGAAAAATCACTTTAGCTTCAACATCAACGACCCTCAATGCCATATTTCAAAGAAATACTCAATAACAGTTGTGATTTAAAGAACATCGAATTCTGAGAAGGCAGAAAGTGGCCAATTCTATCGAGAGTACATGTTGCGTGTCTACTGCCCGAGATCGAAATTTGCCTTTGGAACTGTTGCCGATGAAGTCTTAATGTCAGGCTTGTTTACGGGCAAAATAAATTTTATAGTCTTCGGTATAGGAATATAAATGTTTTAGAATGCAATTGTCGGACGTTCTAGTCCCGTTTAAATCCTCGATCAAGGAATATGAATGTTTCAGATTGCAATACGACTCTCTTGTTCAGGTTAAAACCAATGAAGTCTCGATCAACCAAACTCTTAAGTTTTAGAGATCTGTTATTTGTAAACAAGCGTCTTGTTGAGCGAGATTACGTTTAGAGGTATTTTGTTTACAAACCAAACATATTTACGTCAATTTACCACTGTAAATATAAATTAGGGATCATGTGGTCATTTTGACCGTTTGATGGACTCTGGCCGAATAATAATGACACCATAATTTGGCCATTCCATCACTATGCATACATGTACTTAATGATAATGGTGTAGAAACTAACGGGGGAAAACAACTAAGGTTTAGATACAAAATTTAAAAATATCTGTCTTAGTGAAAAATTCCTTATAGTAAGAAAACCAATTACGTGAATTTTCAGACAGATACATATGACTAACCGGTCAATGCTTGGCTAACAAGGCTTTTTGTGACACTTTCCTTTGGGATCTGAGTGTTCAGCCAGAGTGGCGATAATGGTCAGTTTACAGACTGGTGTTAGGAGTTTTTCTATGACATTGTTGACCAATGTATATTGTAGAAGTGAAGCATGTACATAATACGAAACATTAAAACTTAACCGCAACTTTCTAAGGAAAACGAGGTACTATGCTGCATCTATCACAGGGATCTGAGAATTAGTTACAGTTACAGACCCACTAGAGTCACAGGGATCTGAGAATTTGATACAGTAACAGACCCACCAGAGTGCCCATAGACCATTTTCAGTCGCATTAGGCGTTAAGATATAACAAAAATCGGTAAAATCTTATTCTACTTGGTTCTATTGGTGTATATTATCATTTAAAATACCGATTTTATTTAGCTAAACCCCTAAAACGTCTAAAATAGTCTATGGGCAATCTGGTGGGTTCATATTAAAAACTGTAACTAATTCTCAGATCCCTGTGGTATCTATATCTGAAGCTTTACTATTATATAGATTTATACATCATACACATGTATTATGCAACAGTATCCTATTTAATTTGTATACTTGCTATAATAAGTTGTAATATTGAGATTGTCGTGAGGTGAGCTTTCAGTTGTAATTCGAAGGTTAGTGACTATAACAATTTACAATGTCGTAGAAAAAATACTAACGCTAGACTGGAAATAAAATACAGAACCGTAAAAGAAAATTCCAACGAATGCATGAATTCATACAACTATTAATTATAATTACTTATATATGTGTACATATATTTTATAACCCCCCCCCCCACCTCAAAAAAAATGAAAGAAATGCTCAGAGCAATCAGGATGTACAAAAAGGTGAGATATTTTACCCCATTACCGAGGGCAAATAAAAATTGCGGAGACAAACACACGTAACATGCACATTCGACGAATAATGTGACTATAGTTTGTCAGAACAGGTTCAGAGGTTGAACGATTGGATATCGAAGACTGGCAGGAGACAGGTGTACAGGTATGGATAATCAGATCCAAAAGTTGTAGCATACTATAAAGTAAATATTTGGCCAAATATAAACCACCATTTTGCAGGTATCAAATATATTTGTCGTTTCTATATTACTTGTGCAAGTGAAAACATATCTGATTGTTCTTAAAACAACATGAACAAGAGAAAACAGTTTTAGATAGATTGTATTGCTATATCGAATCTCACCATGTATTAAGATATAATGAACCATTTTTGTTTTCCAGGTGAAAATCTCAGCAGGTATCGAAATATTAATTCGTCATTTTTGTTTTACAGGTGAAAACATTTGATTTGCTGCAAAATAAAAAAAAAAATGCCGGAAAAATCCGACATGGATGTAACCCGAATACGTTTCTATATCAATACTTGGGGATACATATGTACAAAATGTATATATATCGCCTGGAGGGGCTCTATGACACAATACTAAAACCGTGATACAGGGATTTTAGAAGCTGTTTATCGGATAAACGTGTAAATTAAGCCTTTCCTCGTATACTTTATTTACGGATTAACACCAAAAAACTTAAATCTTTCTCCTACAGCTACCAACGACAATGCCTCTCTGTTACGCTAGGCTAACAAGCCCTCCTCAAATCGGAATTCGTTTACGTTTCAAACTTAATCTTCCTAGTTAGGGATTTCGTTTCACACGTTTTGTACTTACTAGAACTGGTCATAGGTGTTATGTATGGTAATACCACGTTTAGTGAATATGTTCGCCGTATACACAACAACAAACACCTTTGTTTTGTATAAATTATCCATAGCTAGCGGTTATATACATGTACATATAAAATGTCAGATATGAAATTATCACTGGTTATGTAAAGATGTCTTAGCATAAATAATACTTTCCACCCGACGGACAGAAAAACACATCCTGTAAAAAATGATATATTTGTGTATCGCTTCCTTCACAGGGATGCGACATCATACTGTGCTAAGATGGTTTTTGGACGTTTAATATAATATAAACTTTATGTATTTTACATAGATTGCGAAACAAGTTATACAACTTATACAAATCACTTTCGATGGCCCAGATGAAAGCGCGCGAAGGGTCTTAGAGTGGGAGAAAACCGGAGTGACCGGAGAAAACCCATGTGATCGGGCAGGTGACCCACTGACCTTTTCCCGTCAGTACCCCGGCCAGCAAAGTGAAAGGAGAGTGGCTTAACCACCACACCACCCGACCACCATATCTTGGAGGTCTAAGGGGTATATATTGAAAAAAATGACAATATCATACTTTTCAATGTGGTGTGTACATGTAATGTTATATAACATAGCACACTGATGTTTTATTTTATCAATAATAATAAACGTAAAATGTTTCTATTTCATGTCCCTATATTGATGTATAGCAGTGTCACGTGTTTACAGGTAAAATACTACAACACAGTAATGAATTTGAAAAAGAAAGAAATGTCCGTTATAAGGGAAATAACTCCTATTTCAGATCCATCATTACTAGCACAGACTCGTTGTAAGGGAGGTAACTCGATTGTTCATATTGCATTATAGCAATGACTTAATCAGTAAATGTATACTAACTGACTTAGTAATTATGTATAATAGCGATGTATTAATCAGTAAAATTACTTCTTAAAGATGTTCCACCGCCGACAGAGCATAAATGATATTCATCATTTGAACAATAATTGGTGTTTAATCGTGTATATATGCCTAATTAACACAAAAAATAATATTAAAATAATTTATTTCGCCTTTGGTGGATGCGCAATCATTACTTCATTCCATGTAAGATATAGGCCTAGTACCACGGACTTTTTTCGGGATGCAATTAATTATTTTTCTTATTTTTAACTTGAAGTAAATTAGAAGCTCAAACTTTTGAATGGTGGTAATGGTGTAAATTAAGTAACTTTTGTAACTGTAGAAAAATACTAAATCGTCTGCTCCTGTTTTTGATAGTGAAAAATTACCATTTGTCAGCAGTGGAGCATCTTTAACTGACTGTGTCAATAGCAAAGTTCAATAAATCTAGGAAAAGTACAAAGATGTACAAGAGTATTAATCCTCTGCTCCCTGAATACCTATGTAATGCTTTCAATCTGCAGTCTCATGTTTATACCAGATGTATTTGATCTAGGCAAAATTAAATTTTACAAAGTCCCAAACATGGTACTAAATTTTAGGCAAATATGTTTTCGGATGAAGTTAAATTTTGGATTAATTTATCAAACTCGCATAGGGAGTCTTTAAAACATCAGCACTTTTAAACACCCTTTTTGTAGACATGTGACTCCTCTCCTGCCAGTTTGATCTTCTTAAAGTGATTTTAGCTACATTCAACTTTTATTTACTGGAGTATTATACAATATCATATCGACTTTCACGTAGAGATTTTACATGTATTTTTGTCTATGTGTCTTAATCATCTTATATTTAAACTCAAACAATTAATTATGTATAGGTAAGCATATAACTATGTCATTTTTTTTATTTTTTGCTATATTTGTCATAGGCGAATGTCATTTAATTGATCAACATTTATGCATGAAATTTATGCATATCGTGATAATTTTAACGTAGCTACTGTGAATTAACTTTGTCTTCATATTTATTTCTTATATTCCATATGTATATACAGTTTGACTAGTCTAAACTGAACCCTGTATTTACCGGAAACTTGTCCATACCTGATTAAATTGTGTGGTTCCGGCATATTTATCAATAAATTATAGTAACTAAAACTTGTATAATCCGGAACCTGTCTACTTTGAAAACCGGACTTAGCTTGTAATTAAATAACCTATTAATATATGTTACTAACAAGAGAACCATGTGATTAGCCGTTGGTTAAGCATGCTCATCTTCAATAAATAAAGTTTATTATTATCATTATTGTCAGAAAATTATTATTGTTATTGTCAGATTTTATATAAAATGGAGTGGCAATAAGAAAAAAAATATATATATATCAACTTCACCTCATATATGCAGCGTTCGAAATTAACGCCTGTCCGTCTGCCCGTGTACGGCAATTTTATAGTCGGGCAGACAATTTTTACCATGTAGCTGGTCCATTGACCGGCAACTTTTGGTTCAGATAAATTAGCCGTTGGTTAAGCATGTTCATCTTCAATAAATAAAGTTTATTATTATTGTCAGAACATTATTATTGTTATTTTCGTAATATTCTGGTTTTCAGTCAACTTTGTTGAGAACCTACGATATTAAGATGGATATGCAGATATTTTTTGTTAGTAAAACTGTTATTTTGCTAGAAATTATATAAACTACAAGGATGAATTGTAACTTTGTAAGGACCAGTAACTTTCAGTCAGGACCAGTATCTTTTATGGTCAGCCGGTCCTTAGGACGAACAGGAAAAAATCACTAATATCAAGTGCCAATTTCAGTACATGTACGATACTTTAGTCTCCATATAGTATATCTTACTGAATACTGAATGGCTAGCAAAGTTGTATAAGTGCATGCGAACCTTTTTTAATTTTTACTTCGGCGATCACTTTTTACGTAACTAGTTTACAGTGCTATTAGACAGATCACTGTTACGCTTTATAATGTAATAATTGTAAAATTATAGTAGTTCGCCCTATCTAATTTTTTCACAATTAGTAATTTAGTTTTGTTCTGTAAATTAGGCTTAAAATTCATCAATAATTACGCATATGCAAAAACAAAATATATAATATGTATAGCTTTGAATCAACTTAATTTACGATATTCACGATGCAAATAATAGTAAAAATAATAAAATGTAAATAAATTGTAAACGACCACGACGAGACTCGAACTCGCAATCTTCCGATTCGAAGTCGGACGCCTTATCCATTAGGCCACGCGGTCATACCAAGTAACCGGTTATATTTGCTTATATAAATATCATCTACTTTCTAGCGTGTACTATATTTACACATTTGAAGTTTCAGCTCTGTGAATATGTTGCATTGATATTACTAAGTTATATTCTTCTGTGTATTGCCATGAACTTATTTTATTCCTCATTGCCACTTTAACCTGTAACTGAAATAACAAAAATTTACACAATTTGTTGCGAGTTATTTCCCTTCTGCCATTGAGTGATCATGGAAAGCTTAACAAACGAGTTACTTCCCTTTGACTACGATAACTTTGCTGATGTTTCAACGACACATTTTTGTTTTGTCTTTGTTAAAAGAAATGGGTGTTGTAAATTGTTGATAGAGAAATATGTTAATCCAGGCAATGACTGCATTTTCCTTAAATTACGAGGTAAATTTTAGTTTGTGTTAATATAAGATGAATTTTATAGAATTAAATGCGAAATATCTTTATGTCCATTATTGCACATTTCTTGATAACTTTTGTGAATATAATTGACAGATGTATATATATCAAACGTTTATTAGAAAGAATTGTAAATTTTACTTTACACTGTCAGCGGGATTTAATACTTGTTTTACTATTATTAATATCTTTATTTCCTCCAAAATTGAAGATTACATAAAGAATGACACATTAGCATGAAAATTAACAAAATATGAACAAGTTCAAGACAAATAATTAGCTGAGATTTAATCGTAGCTATAAAGATCACATGCTTTCGGGAGTCTATACAAAAAAAATCACATTCCCTAATCTAAATCGATGGTAAATATTTTACCCAACAAGGTGTTACATAAATCAAAATCTGATAAGTTAAGAAGCGATGACATGAATTCTCATCCAAAATCATTCACCAAAAAACACCAGTACTCGTCACGAATTTCGCTATTATTTCACAATGCAAAATATTATGGGTAACAAGATCATTAAAAAGCATTCCACAATATTGACAAAATTTAATGCAACTTGATATTCGTGAGTTTACACAAGCATTCAAAATACAATGTACATTTGGGGAAAAATAATCAAATACAGATTCGATAAATATCAGCATCTGAATATATTTTAACTCGTTTCCGAAAATCGCATCTTTTGAACGAAATATGAAATTTCCTTTATTATTAAAAAATAAAATAAAATGAAATGATAATAATAATAAAAATGTGCAAACAAAACTTATTTAAAAAAAGCTACATCAATGCTTATAATAATCATTTTTAAGACTACAAGATAACATAAAAAACGTTTAAATGTACTATTTTATTGATTTTCCGATGGATTATTTTTTTCTGAATTTTCATAGTCAGAAAATCGGATTTAGGCTAGTATGAAAACAAATAAAAATTAAACATTTTGTAATAAATTCCAACAAATCTACAATATACAATGTATATTTTTATGATGTACCATAGCTACTCTGAAGGATGAATACGTTGTACCACATGCAAGGCAGTCATAAAATGTATACTTCAGATGTTCAAGGTGAGAGTACAATAGATAAAAAAAACTATCTTAATCACCAATCCATGTGAACATGTTACATAGATTCGCGTCGTTTGTGTACGGTTTTCATGACATGTTTTCAGGTGATTGAAAAATAGATAAAATGTTTTAATCGTAAATCTACATGTATATGTGAATATGAATATAAATGTCGCGGGCTTGTAAATGCGTCCGTTTCCATGACGCCGATATCGGGAATAAAGCAGTGCTATTTATATCTATTTATGAACAGGTAATGTGACTTGTACCTGATTCACGTGCCGTTCATTACACATGCTCGGTATACTGCCATGGCCAGTAAGCATATCTATAGGCCTATTGCAACATCGCGCTCGATATTTGTAAAACCTGAGGGTAATAAGGGTTGTTTTTTTAAAATGAAAATGTCCGCAGTATTTAATTTGTGATATTTCATTGTAAATGTAGAAAAATAATACTGTAACCTGAAGTTTGATCCCATTGAAATTCCATTCATAGTGAAAATTAATAAACATATAAAGTGGTTTGAATATAAAATGCGAAAAAAAAACAGAAAGACAAATAGTATTATTCTACAATGTATAATAATTGCGTTAAAATATTTTTGGTATTTCCAGATTCTTGCTTGAAAATACATATTTCGTGGAAACGGAAAACTTGAAATGTCAGTGACATAATTCTCATTTAACACAGTCATTTTTCATGCTGATTCCAGGAAAACACAATTATACTTAGACTACATTTACAATTCAACTTGCAGTATATTGAACGACATCATTTTTTATTATTGCATTTTTTTCTGTGAACACTGTTTATATATGAACACAGATAAGAAATCGGAGAATGCTAACGTAGTATTATAAAGTCATTGATTAACTTTTAATTAAATAGGATCGAGTTAAAAGCAAATAGTAACAATCAGTTCCCCTTTTGTGGCCTCCCTCGTGACGTAAATTCCAATAATAATAGTCTCGTGACATTTACTCAGTACTCCGATAATTCCGCAATAAATATAGTCCCTACTACAGAAGAAAGTTAGACACGAGCAGAGTTTAGTCCATTAAGTTTACAGGACTAACACCGAGTTTTGTACGATATTGTTTGTGAATTAGTAATTCCCATAGCTTGTCATCAGGGAATATTTTTATTTGAACAAGCAGATTTTGCGGAGCTGTTCGCCGAGTTTACTTTTCTCATTAGAGGCGGCAGGTTGTACGTGTGTGTTGGAATCTCGTGACATTTGTGATAATTTGTTTTCGTTCATCAATCTACAACAGACTTCAAAATGGTGGAAGGTGGCATGAAATGCGTGAAACTGCTTCTTTTTGCGTTTAATTTTATATTTGTGGTAAGTTGTTGTAGATAAGTCGATGGCCATAGGATTCTGTAAACATACGGTCTAATTCCTCCGCCTGGCCATTTCACTGCAGTGTAACTTACGCCGAATGACAGCTAAAAACGTTCTCGATATTCTAGCCCAAAACATACTTTTTATGGAACCACATCATTCGTACAATATCATTGATCACTATTTGTCTTTCATTTTATATGTTGCATGATTTTATTTTTATCGACGGTCTTTCTACGTGGCAAATTTTCTTTTGGGATAAATGAGGTGCGGGAAAGGAGTGTCTCAAAATTGTAATGTTGGATTTAAAATTTTAAAAATCGAAACCTTCCAGTTGCTCAACTACAAAACACACCCAACTGTAAAATTCGATGACTGATAAAAATCTGTTAGTGGTTTAGTTATAGAAAATACTATATCGTGCTTCAGGAAGTATGATACTATAGACTTGAGACATAAAACGTAAAATGATGTTATACTTTCTATTTCTAACTGTCTAGTACTTGAGTAGGTATAGGCCTAGATAGTTAGGGTAACTGTTGGTTTATCATAGTCAAGTTTTAATTAGGAAATTAATTCAGGCAGGTGTGTATGGATTAATTTAGACTTCAAACTTGTAGAAGTGCTTCTGGTTAAAAGAAAAACACTATTAGCTCTACAGGTAAATCTCAATTTTATTTTGATAATACATGTATAAAAATCAAGTGTCTAATATTGTTATTGTTAAAAACGCTGATTAATAATAATGATTTTAAGTGAATAATATTCAGAGGTGGTGAGTTGGTAAGCCCATGAGAATTACATTTCAATGCAGATTTTTTGACAAAAAATACATATTAGGAAATACAGGTGAAAATTAATTCAGCACCCTGTTACATTTTATGTCCCATGGTCTTAATTATTATTATTATAGTGCTATTGCACAGTGTCTGTATATTCAGGTATATAGTGTAATCATGTGTAATAATGATTGTTAACATGATCGAAATATAGGATTTGAATGACTCGATCAATAATATGTACATTGTAGAAGTACCTGCATTAAAAAAAATTATATACACAGCATAGTATTGTATTCCGAGTGCATTGTACAAATAGACTTTATTGATTTACTGTAAATTTCCAATTCCACTCAAACTAGAAATAATTCATAATGTTTTAATGATTTGAAAATCGCTAGATGTCTCTACATTTACTATATAAAAAGTTTTTTGACATTATGGGCTAATTACTTTGTAAATCATTTAGCAGTGCCGGTAGTCATGTATGATATGGGTTTTTTGTTGATAATTATAAAAAAAATTAATAATATGACATATTTTATTGTTCATTCTTTCATTTAAAAGAAATAAAAAAAACCACAACAGGACCGCGTGTACAGTGTAGTGTACACTGAAGAATAGTCAAAAGTAGCCTATGGTTCTGTGTACATGTTTATACAGACTTGTCACGAACCTTTAAACCGCTAAAGAAATTCAATGAAAAGGGGCTCCGATTCAGATTTAAATTTAGGTGTAGTGACAAGAGGAGAAACTCTTTAAACAAAAACACATTTAAACTTCTGTGAAAACAATCATACCCACTGAGAAATTTAAATCTGGCTTGACAATGTAAATATGCGAGGCTACGTGCAGGGAAATCTCATATCCCTGTCAGTGCTCCAGATAATTTTTGGAGGGGTGGGTATTTGTACTTGCACTTTTGAAAATGTAATGATTATATCTTTATTGAAGGGGTATTAATTAACACTGGTTCAGATAAATTTAAGTGAATTTATTTAATAAGTTAGGAGTACCTCATATTTTTTATCCCCTCAAATTAAACTCTCATATGCCATGTAAATACCCCTATTCATTAACAACTCACAAGCAGGATCCGAAATATTAATGATTGTGGAGTGGTCATGATCAAATCCCTTGTAACAGGAACTTGCATGGTTCTACATATCACCGCAACAGATTCTTGATGGGATACCATAATATAGTTAGTCATCAGAGATAGTGTAATTGTACATAGACTGTTCATAATTTCTGACGTATCATGTATGTGGTATCTCTCCTATTTGAGTTACACAATACTTACGCTTCCCATGGTTTTAGTGAGGACCACTTAGCACGATATGGTACTACTTTGATGACAAATTGAGTTTTGCATCGTCATACTTCAAATTCATTTACGAAAGGACCAATTTGTTTACTGTGACCACAGACTTCTCCATTTGATTTGTAATACTTTCATTGCATTATTTTATTGCAAGGTCATTTTTTGGGTCAGTATACATATTATGAAGTTCATTTGGATCACGTGTACTTTGTAGGAATGGTCAGTCAACGACAGTAATAGTGGACATGTTGGACAGTACATATATATATATATAATTAGCCTCGGGATATGTACAGAGCAGATAACAATGAAACTTGTGTGTGCTATAATACTAGCTATTGCATTAGAGACATTTGAGATGACATTCCCCTGAGTCATCAGTTTGTTTATAAATCATGTATACATATGTACACTACAATGTTGGCAGAGTTATAGCTACATACTTTATACGTGGTCAACCTATGTGGTCTCTACATGTATTCATCTACAACAATGTTGAAATGAAATGTTGATAGAGCTTAAACTTTAGTAATTGGTTAATTTGTATATTTTTAGCATAAAATAGTTTCTTTTTCTTTTGCCACATGTACA
The DNA here is from genome assembly GCF_041381155.1 of Argopecten irradians. Taxonomy (NCBI): domain Eukaryota; kingdom Metazoa; phylum Mollusca; class Bivalvia; order Pectinida; family Pectinidae; genus Argopecten; species Argopecten irradians. The sequence goes on along the minus strand of NC_091149.1, from coordinate 8,442,610 downwards.
ATTTCTTAGAAAATTTTGAAGTCTTTAAAGTAATCTGTTTTACACGTGCATGTAACTGAAAATTGCTTCATTGCTAAGATTATTTTATTGCTAAGATTATTATATAAAATGAGATTAATAGACTTTCATAACTGACCATTTGTTTTGCTTTTAATAAACAGATATTACTGTACTTGAAGTAACATGCAATAGATCCTTTTAAGGCAAACATCTTGAACCGTCCAAATTTTTGAACAGACCTAGCCCTGAATCCCTAAATGGTGTTGCACTAATATAGTTATATAATAAATTCTATACTTTCTGCTCACTGCTTTTGGAATTGTAGTAAAAGATGTACTGTATAGTCTGACCACCAGACCTTAAAGATGCTCCACCGCTGACAAATGGTATTTTTTCACTATCAAAAAACGGCAGCAGACGATTTAGTATTTTTCTTCAGTAACAAAAGTTACTTACTTTACACCATTACCGCCGTTGAAAAGTTTGAGCTTCTAATTTCACTTCAAGTTAAAAATATAGAAAAAATAATTAATTGCATCCCGAAAAAATTCCATATCACTATATCCTATGTGGAATGAAGTACTGATTGTGCTTGACCCAAAGGCAAAATGAATTATTTTATATTATTTTTTGTGTTAATTAGACTTATACATACACGATTAAACACTAATTATTGTTCAAACGATGAATATCATTTATACTCTGTCGGCGGTGGAGCATCTTTAAGTTGTTGATAGACTTTCTCAGCAGATTTCTATGATTTATTATCTCCCCCATCAATAAGTTTGAAAAATCAGACATGTGGTGTACATGTAGAGACAAAAAGAACCAAGTCATCTTTTATTTATTTCAGTTTCTAGAGACTGAGGACCAGTTTCAAGTTATAAGAAAGAAAGTTATGTAGTACAGGTCTGTGCAGCTGCATGCAGCATGGCCCATTATCAGACTTTGTGAAAAATGAAAGCCCTGTACTGTATCCAAAATTATAGCTCCATTAGCTATTAAGTATTATATTGATCGCAGTATATATGTCGTCCCAAGGAGTCTGACATACAGGCCTGTAACATCGATCATCTTATGTGACAGCTGTTAGGCTGTTTTAAGTGAAATATATATAAGTGATGGTGCAGATCTTTGTGTGTCCACATATATTGTAAATAACTTGTAAAACATGCACAGAGATTTGTACTGAATACCCCTATCCTACATACAGTAGGGAACAGTACCAATATTTGAGTCAATGATTGTACAATGTGTGAAAGTGCTTAATGAATTTGCATGTGTACTAAATGCTTGAAAAAATGCTCTAGTTATATAACATAAAAATATGATATGATATAGTTTGTAAATATGAGAAATTGCAACAAAATATGAATGCAAATATGAGAAATTGCAACAAAATATGAATGCTACATATACCGTATTTGAGCGTAATTAATAAGGCGCCCCATATTTTTTGCATAAAAAATCAGTTTCACGTATTTCATTTCAAGAATTGGACTACAATCACAATAAGTTACTGCATGACTAAATTAGACACTAGCTAAACTGTAATATAATTAAGTTCATTTTCTATGTAAATAAAACCTTGATTTGACCACAATTTTGTTTTTGTTTACAGATAGTAGGATGTGTACTGATCGGAGTGGGAGCCTATATCCAAGTACAGTTCAAAGATTACTTAAATTTTGTAGAAGGACAATTTAGTTCTGCTGCGGCGCTTCTAATCGCTGTCGGCGTGATCATCTTCTTCATTGCAGCGTTTGGATGCTGTGGAGCATGGAAGGAAAACTACGTCTGTGTTATGATCGTGAGTATATTATATAATCGGCTTTTAAATTCTGAAGAACGAGAAATCAAATTGGGATGGCCTTATGACCTTGAAATAATTGAGGAATATTGAAATGCAATTTTCTGTTTCTTATATAGTTTTTTGTATAACTACAAGCTTTCGAACACAGTTAACTTGGAAATAATTTTACCCTTATGACCTTGAAATAAATGTATTTCATATTTTCTTGTTGTGTAGTTTTCTGTATAACTACAAGCTTTCAAAACAAACACATAACTTGGAAACAATTTTACCCTTATGACCTTGAAATAAATCCATGGAGTGTACTGAAATGTATTTTACATTTTCTTGTTGTATAGTTTTTCATATAACTACAAGCTTTCAAAACATAACAGACAACTTGGAAATAATTTTACCTTTATGACCTTGAAATAAATGGAGTATACTGAAATGTATTTCATATTTTCTTGCTGTATAGTTTTCGGTATTGCTCGGAATCGTGTTCATCCTGGAAATAGCTGGAGGTATAGCTGGTTACGTTCTACATGACAAAGTTGAGGACGGCGTGAAGACTTTGATGGGGGACTCCATGAAGCGCTACAAAGCGGACCCCACAATCTGGGATCTCGTCCAGAAAGATTTCAAATGCTGTGGAACAAACAGCTCTTCTGAATGGATCAATGCCAACAATGGAACCATCCCAAAGTCGTGTTGTAGGTCCGAGAACTGTGATACTACAACTAAAGCAAATATTTATTCTGATGTAAGTAAAAAAAGAATTAGTAATATTACAGTTATCTGCCCTTGTGAGTAATTAGCAACTGTGGCATCATTAGTTTGTATAAATGTATTAGTTTTGAATCCCATGTGTAGTAGTTGCCAGGTTCTGACCACTAGTTGATGGTCTTTTTCAGGCAGTCAGGCTTTTCATCGTCAGCTCAAACTGGCATATATATCCTTAAATGATCATGACTGTTCAAAGGACATTTAACTAATCTGAAATCAAAGTTCTCTGAAAAATATAAGATTCTAAATCCTAAGTGACTTATAGAAGGTAAAGGAGGCCATCATTGATGTCATAATGACAAGGAGGACTTGATATTATTGTTGCCATAGTAACAAGGAAATTTAAATGTTATTGTTGCCATAGTAACAAGGAAATTTAAATGTTATTGTTGCCGTAGTAACAAGGAAATTTAAATGTTATTGTTGCCGTAGTAATATGGAAATTTAGATGTTATTGTTGCCGTAGTGGCAAGGTGGTCTTGATATTGTTGATGCTACAGTAACAAGAAAATTTAGATGTTATTTTTGCCATATAGTTACAAGGATGTTTTCATGTTATTGTTGCCATAGTGACAAGTAGAACGAATATACATTCTCAGCCTTCTATACCTTTTGGCCTTGTACAGATGGCACCATTATCTGTCTAAAAGTCTTTTGAGCTACAATGTTGCAGCTAAGTGACAAGGAGGTCATTGTGTAATTGTTGCCATAGTGACAAGGCGGTCTTTATGTTATTGTTGCTATAGTGACGAAGAACTCTTGTTGTTATTATTATTATCATATTGACAAGGATGTGTTTGTTATTGTTGCCAAAGTTACAAGGAAGTCATAGTGTTATTTTTGCCAAAGTAACAAGGATGTATTAATGTTATTTAGTGAAGAAGATGTCTTGATGTTAATATTGCAATAGGAACAAGGTAGTATAATGTTACTATGGCGATTAGGAAGACACGATACTGTTACCACAGTAACAAAAAGTAATACCCTTTCTCTCTTTATCCCCTCAGGGATGTCTGGATGCCTTTGTTACCTGGGTGAAGGACAAGATCTTCATTGTTGGTGGTGTTGGAATCGGATTGGCCTTTGTCCAGGTAAGTGTAGAACCTACCAATAAAACAGGATGTGTGGTTTAAAGTTAATTTACAGTACCAGCTGAATTATATTTTCACTAAATAGACATTATGGATATGTTTGCAAGCTCCAAAAAAGAATATAATTGAATAAACAAAAAAACAACAACAACAAAAAAACAAAAAAAAAACCGAATAAATCATACTAGTTGTGGTAAATTTTGAGTTTGTTTCCCCTAGTTGTAGTATAATTAATCAGTATGCAGACATCGCGAAATTTGCCTGTCTGGCGGACATGTCCGACAAAATTTGACTCGGACCGCCTATTTTAAAATCTGGTCTGGACCGACTGTCCGGCAATTATTGAGTACTGGAAGTTGGTAGAAATGGTGTCTCTGAAGTATTATGTAGGTGCCGAACCTGGCAAATATGTAAACTGCATAAGATAAATTAGATAATCATGAAAACAGCTGCCCTGATACTTATAGCAGGAAGTTATGTTTACTTCAAAACTTCACATTAATGTTCGGTCCGGCAAAATCTTGTTCGGTCTGGCTTACTCACAGTCCTTGCTGGTCCGAATGTCCGGCCATTTTTTTCAACTTATGCGATGTCTGAGTGTGGTAGTGAAATTTGCATATAGTAGACCAAGATTGAATAAATTATAACACAGTTGACAGTAATTTTATTTTCCTTGCACAGATTGTTGGAATTCTGTTCGCCTGCTGCTTTGGCCGAGCCCTGAAGAAGGAGTATGAGGTTGTGTAAAGGATCTATCAAAAACGGGACAAGCGAGGGATTTGGTAAACATCTGCTGACTGCAAGTGAAACTCCTGTAAAATCATTGTCGGCAAAGGTTGTCCATCTAGTGCTGATAGTTAAAAACAAGTTATATTCTGTGATGGACTAAAAAAAATCTGAATTTCTGTCGTGTATTCCAAGAAGTACATGTCAAATTCTTTATTCTACATGTTTTCATCAATCATTAAAAAATCATTTCAGAGGAAACATTTTGATATCAAACTATATTGGTGCATGACATTTGAAGGAATTTATTTTTTTCCAAATATATTTTGAATTTGTAATAGAATTTGACTTTGGAGAGTATATATGTTTAACAAACAAGCTTTGTCATAGCTTTTTATCAACAATAGTTGGCATTGTATCATCATAAAGAAAATCAAGATCATGAGTTAATTTTTAAGCAAAAAAGTTATAATGTAGCTTTGGATGAAGCTATTATTTCTTCAGTTATACATTTATTCAACTTACATTATATTGTTTTGTTTTAAATGTATCTGAAGTTATGAGATTTGACCTTAGTGAAGGTCATTGTTGTTATATGGAGGTTAAGGGATACAAGTTTATCACATATTTACTAACATCTTTACGCTGTGTATGTAGTGTCTGTAGATTTTAAACTGTTGGGAATGGACAAAGTAGAAAATGTTGAAATCAGGGTAGTTATCTTCAAAGATTTCAAAAAATTTCAAAACTTCGGTCGAAGTTCACAAAACCATAGGGTCAAAACAGACTGATCAAGGTTGAACAATCAAAATTGTCATTCATATTTACTAGGTTGAAACATTCAAATTGACAAATGTTGATGATGTGTAACCTATTCACCCCTGAAAATTCACAATGGCCTATTCCATCATTTGAATTGGAAGAGGTGAAATGCATCTTTTGGGGTGAATCAGTTAAGAGTGAATGCATTGACAGGTTGAATGTCTTTAGACATTTAAGCATTGATGTAGGTCAAAGTGGCTTTTCAAAGTTGAAAGGTCAACAGTTGTTGACTGATGAAACAAGTCGTCTTTGATATGCTAAGAGGGCCCAATATTCTGTTGTCTTTTGTAATTTGCTATATTTTCTGTTAGTAAAAGCAATTAAAATGCTTAAAATTTCAGTGTGTGTTTGTTTTTTTAGTTGCCTATTTTATTCTTTTGCTACATGCAGTACTTCTTGAATTGTTTTCTTCATTTGCTTCCTTTGCTTAAAAATGCTTATTTTGACCGATTTGAAAGTTAAAATTATAGATTAGCCATGGAGTACTAGGGTCAATGAATTTAGATAATACCACTTGATTGGGCTAAATAAAATTCTAGAGTATTAGTTTGTGATAATTTATGATGTTCTTGTCAAGTGCACAGTAAGATCCCACTACCAATTACTTATTCAGATTAATGACAATTCCTACACGAGATATCTGTAAATCTGCTGTGTGCATGGAGAGTTTCCTTATAAGGTGTATATTTTCATCAAAACAGTTTTAAATATTTGTTCGGTTTTTGTCCTAGATGTGCGTGTATGTGAAAGTCGATAATTGTGACTATTGCTTGTTTTATTGTCAATTGAGCTATTTGTATTGATCGCTTAACATTTCCATACAATATAATCGTAGCTGTTGTGTCATAACGAATGCGTGAGCATTTTCTAAAGTTCTTGATATGGTTGTGTCTCAAAATCAAAATACCTAAACATATGTTTCAATCTACAATTTATGTATTTTGTTCTGATACCAAGATCGCTCTTCATTCAAATAGTCTTACCATACTTTTGTGGGGTCCTGTCCGCGCGTTTCTGTTAGTGTATATAATTGATCAAAACTATATAATTTCTACATATTGCACCTTAATCGTTATCTATTTCGTCTCTAATCAAAATGCCTTCTATTATTTTTTCTTTTCAAACAATCGTCCGATTTAAGTTTTCGTCCACGTATAAGTCGCACTGGTGTTTAGGCCGCACTCCCGATTTTCAGGAGAGAAATTAAAGTAGCGACTTATACTCCGGTAAGTACGACACGAAAATATTACCCACACTCTATAATAATAATTATGGCCCATCATAGATAATTTTCAATGTTTCACTCTGTTAATAATTCCTAAACTTTAAAACAGTGCCTTGGTGCTTCAGAACATAGACACAATCATTCAGGTTCCGTTGTACGTGTAGTGTAACGTGCCAGGCGGGGTGTGTATCAAGATATACTTGGCTCCCTGTTTTGAATCCCTAACTAAGCTACAACATATGTACAGCAGCCAATATATACAGATAAGCCATAGGAAGCTAGTTTACCACCACTTAACATTACGCAATGCTCTTTATGACAGAATACCCCTATACAACACCGTACCGTACGTGAAGGGAGACAAAACCACTATATATGCAATTCCTATAAACACAGCGCAACGCGACCAGTGCTGATCACTGCCCTACTACAACACGCAAACGAAACAAACGAGACTGATGCTATGACCCTAGAATACCGGACAGCAGTGACATTTACACACGACACGAAAATGTCGCCACCGGTCACCCGTGACGAAGTACCCAGTCACCACCACACCTAAAGCCTGTTGGTTTGCGAGCATATCTCCACCATTGGTAAATCTAACATAACGAACAAACACTTGTTAACTTACATCTAGTCTTTTGCCAAATGTTTCTTTTTTTTTGTCCCGCGAGACTTAGGATTGCACAAAGCACCATGGTCTTTGCGATTCACAACCTTAACCATTTTCTCGTCGTTCCTTTACTTAGTTAAAGTGTTTTTGCTCCTCTTACATGAGATAAGATCGGTCTGTACATGAATGTTTTTAAAACTTCGACAGTTCCATGAGTCGGTAGTTTGGTTTCCAACAGACCTCTCGAAAGCTTTCTTTTTATTGGTTTTGTTGACGGGAAGTGGAATTAAGTTTCTGAGATCTATCAACCATTTCTTGGCTGACATTGCAGCAACCGGCTCAGTTCTTGGTCGCCTCTTAGAGAGAGGGAAGCTAGGTCTGGCTGCTTGAGGACCCTCCTCCCTTCCTCCATTTTTCAAATGCTGGTTTGTTCAAGTGCTGAGTTAGGGAGGTGAGCCGAATCCTCTTTTGTTTGTGATTCATCGTTCTCGGACAATTCTCCCGACTCATCTCGTCACTACTCTTCTCGGAACTGCTGGACACGATCAGGTCCCCTGTATTCTGATCTTGCCGTTTCAGATCTGAAGAGTAGAAATGCCGCAATCTGTAATATATTTCCCCATCTGGTCCATATCGGGCAGGTCTTCAGTAGTGTACTCTTCGTCTTTGCCATGACTCCTACAGAATACAAATGTTAAAATTTCTTTAATGTGGTGTATATGTACAAAAGGTATCATGATTATATATATCTGACCTCATTTCATAATGCTGGTAGACGCATAATGTGTACTCTGCCTTGTATTCGCAGGGTTGGGGACAACAGAGTCTTTGGAAACGTGGGCTCGAATCCCACCGCTACCACCAAATTTCTGTAACATGCCGGCAGAGGGTTCGTACCAAGATATACTTGGGCCCTTGTTATGAATCACTTACTATACTAAATCAGTAAGGTTACCACCAGTAACACTACACAGAGCTCTATAACACTTGTTATATATACGTTTGATGGTAGAATACTTCTCTGAGCTACAACTAAGGACATACGTGTAACTGAGAATAGCGTGTTGTAATGAACACAAACTACTGAAATGGCCATACAACTATTCAGTGCCAACGTAACACGAAAATCTTTTTTCACTGGTTGTGATTTTCAAATAACTGTTGCATACATCATTTGACTCGAAGAAAGATTTATTTTATTACATGTCATTGATTAATAGTCAATTATTTTCTTTTAAATACATTCTAGTATTATAATCATCCTTAAAATTAAAATTCCTTAGAAGGAATTCTGATGTCTTCCTAAATCTTCGCGCGATATTTATGAAGAAACATAAAGGCACCATTCTTATGAAAGAATATATCTCAATTGTGTCGTATTTTTTGCATACGTAATGTATTACACCAATTATATTATCTATTGATATCAACGACAATTTCCACAAGGAAATCTTTGTGTTCTTCCTCTTAGGAATATTATCAGATATACGTAGAATCAAACATTCTTTAGAAAACAAAGATCCATACCTTGAACGCACGGAGAACGATAATGAATAAGTGAGAATAAATGATGATAATATATTTCGTTATACTGTAAACGAACTTCTTGTCGCGTGCGATTAAATTCCACGTGTTGCGCGTGCGTTTAGATTTCCACGTGTTGCGCGTGCGATTAATTTCCACGTGTTGCGCGTGCGTTTAGATTTCCACGTGTTGCGCGTGCGATTAATTTCCACGTGTTGCGCGTGCGATAAAATGTAACTTGTGATTAGAGATAGCGATGCTATTTGTCGCGAAGATGTTTCAAGCAAAGATAGAGTAAAGTTGTACGAGTCTGAAATCGCGAAAAAGAAACTCGCCACGAAGAATCGCGACATTAAATCCCCACGAAAAGTTTATTTACAGTAACTACTAGATTTCATATAGCTGTAAAATTGAGTTATAAGTATATTCTGTAATCAATCCCATTGAACCAATCTTTCTATTGAGTACAAATTGATAGTTACCTTTAAATTTCTTGTTGTTATGTTTCCCTGTTGTCATTGTCTTTATCTTGTTTTTCAATGTTACATATATAAATATATATAATTAAATAGTTAATCCTCTAAACTATTTTAATAATTATAATAAATTTGCTGTTCTCTTTATATCGTCTTATAGTTTTGTGTGAAGGACGGAATGATATTTTATAGTCAAGACAGAAATAAGAACAACGGCTCCTCCACGCTGCCATCCTCAAAACTCCAGGGGTTACTATTACTATCGTAATATCCACCCCGAACTTTGTCATAGCAAAACTGAAGACCCTGTCTGCGACAAAGGATGAGCAGTTAAACTAGTCCTTTGATGCCCATCAAAAGAATCGAAAAATAGTGCACTCTGGTAAACTCTGTAGCTCTAAAGTTGGGCGTCGCTCTCTAATATTCAATGGAAGTTTCTGCTGGCCTGTTATTTGTCAGTTTTTCTCCTTAACTGCCTTCAATTGTACTATGAGATGGTCCAAGAATTGATGTAACGACATTTATAGCACCCCTGGAGTATGGCGGTTGGTCCAGGGGGAGATATAACGATAATGAAAATAACCTGGAGTATCAACGATGTTTGGCTGAACGACGCTTTTGAAATAAATTTCGTACGATGGAAATGGAACTACGAACTGTACGGATCCACTTCAGGATCATTAGAAGTGTGTCTAAAACTGGAATTTTCGTAAGGGTCTCCCGACGCGTTCTCAGATTTGGTCTTTTAGGTTCATTTCGGAAAGAAATGCCTCATTTTGTTTCCCGACATGGACCATTCCTTAACAGTACGGAATTCCCCCGAACTTATATTCTTCATAGAAAAGCATTGCAGTGGTTAAAGAAGTCTCATTAATAAATAACATAAGAAGTTTTCCTTAACTTCTGTAATACTTTACTATGACAAATTTCAAGTTCAGGAATATTTCTGAAACTGGGCCCACGATATCAACACCAGTCTAAAAATCGATTACTTCACCTGCTTAGTTGATGGGTTATACTTATATGTAGTTATAGTGCCAAAACTTACACAGTGGTATCGAGGTACAGTGTCTATATATAGAAAGACGTTGGTGTTGATGGATGTGAAAACGAAAGCAAATACTTAAATCTTCCACGTTTTTACCGAGTTAGTCACCCCTAATCTTATATCTTCTGTGAACACACCTAAATTGAGGGAAACATTTGATATCAATACCCTAGATTTGATATACAAGATAATGTCTGATCATGTTAGGGTATTCGGACAAGTTAATCATATATTTATTACATTGTAGTTCCTAATAATAAAAACGAAACCAGAATTTTTTATAAGCCAGACTGTCTTTACACCTACACAATTATGTAATCTGGTTTTCAATGTTTGAATAACGATATCTAAGTATGCTTGTGTACACCTTGTAGGCACAGAAGGCTTGTTTACACTGTTTATTTAATTCAGTGTATTGATTTACCCAAATCTTACAAGTACGTAGGTGCATTGGGCAGCAGGTCAAACCGGATGTCCTGAACATGACATCACTATGACTATATAGGAGGCTCCCCACAGGGCGCAGCAATGAAAGTTTAAAAATTACAAAACATTTGTTGTTTACGCAGATATTAAATCATTATGATTTCCCGAAAATTTTTGAATTAATGTTTCTTGTTCATATCAACCAGGGCACACCATTTGACCTATTTTCACCGAGAATTGCTTGACTCATTGGCCGATGACCATGCAGTGTTCTTTGACAATAGGATCATTGCATTGTCCCTAAATCGACTAATCAACAACCGATTGTTGACGTATAGATCAAGAAATACTGTATATCTAGATACACGGACGAGTGAATGGACAAAACAAAGTGTTTTCCAGTTAGATCACAACGTCGACCTTAAAACTTCCACATAGTCTCCAATAACCTGTATTTCTCAAACGTCTTTATGTCGACCACATGGAAGACGAGTCTCTGACTCAAAGTGTTATCGACTCTAAATAAAGTCTATTATTATTATCATTATTATTATAACCTAATATCTTTCATGTTTCTTTAAATCCGACTTTCCTAAAGGGGGAGTGTCAATTTAGGCCCTCTGGTGGCTATGACGATAAGCATTATTTTTGTTCACAGATACCCGGGGGTTAGGACATCATGATATGACCAATGATTAAGGTCAGGTAGGATTCCCTTGTCAGTTATGTGGGGTTAAACAGGGAGGTCAATTTTCTGTTTTGTCCAATTTTGCTGGAACCAAATGATATTTTTGAATGATTTTATCATGAATTATAATGCATTGATATGTTGATAATAAAACATATCGGAAAATATAACTGAGTGTTAAAAATAGGTCACAGTGACCTAATTTCGTAAAATGACAATTTTGCAAGAATAAATAATTCGCTGTTTTGTCTCTATGATTTTGGTGATTTGTATTTACATGTCTTGGTGGTAACGTGAAGGGATGACTAGATTCCTACATTGGTGACTGTACTACATTCGATTGTCGATCAGTTGTCTGTGAAGTTTCTGTACAGCAAGTATTAGTATGGAATTTTAAATGCTAAAACAACAGTATTTACATACACTTAAAACATGTTTACATTTGTATAATGCTAGGTCTAAAAATAGAAACCAATTACACTGGTAACATATTGTTTAGGTTTCCACTTGGCCAGAAGCGACCTTCACAATAATTTATAAATGCAAATTACTTTCACTTGCGCCCTTCAACTATTGACAAGTGACAGCACAATTGCTGTATACCTTCAACAAACGTTTGGCGTACATGGATAGTACAAAGTATAAGTAGACAATTGTAAGTAATGCTAACCTAGCAAATGCTGAGTCACATGTATTGATTTCCACTGTATAGCCTGGCAGCTATGACTGCATTTCATATTTATTTACCGGTATTAACTACAATTGCTCCGAAATGTCGACGCACAAATCTAAAAACAAAGCGATAGAAAACCAAATGTCAAACGTTGGGGATTCGTCAAGGTTAATTAGTTTACAATAAGTGGCCAATACGAGTGTGTAGAACTCCGAGAATGTCTGTCGGTCTGCTACAGACACATGCTGGTATAATAATGTTAAAAGGGTCAAGGACAACGATTTGATGACTTATCAATAGAATTTTATGCAGCATTTGGTGGTTGTGTTGGTTATGCTTGGCGTTTTATTGACTGACAACTATTGTCATTTAAAGCTGCCTTCCAATGTGTAACGCATATGAGTACTTGTGTATGCTTTAGGAGGCTGCAGTATATTCATGTTGTGTCACCTTGTATAAGCAGGACTTTCCTCATTTTATAGTGTCTACAGCACTGCAACATGCCGCCAGAAATACCGAATAACACACCAATCCGGTCACATTATAAAACGATCGAACCAGTCGTTCCACTCCTTTTGTGATGAGCGTTTTTATAGACTATGGTGTGTCTCGTCAAAGGGACAGAAACCAAAGCTTCATCTCGAAGTCAAAAGTGAGGCTGTGCTAAGGGAGACATAAGAATGACTTAATCCAGGTAGAACGAATAGAAGAGATCCCAGATTTAGTCGCCTTTACGGTTTAATTAATGCCTAACATAAAAAAACGAATAAAAATGCTTGTCACTTGACTAAATATGTTGAATAAATCACGAAAAAATATAACAACAATCATAATTATTGATCCGTAGTAATCATTAAGAAAATAATTAAAGGGATTTTGATTGGATGAGTGATATTTGCATGAAATAGAACAATTCAATACATTTTGTTAGGTTAGGTTTGATTGGTTGAAACTGAACTAGTGAAGTGAAATTTCAAAGGGTGCGTCCTATATAAAAACACTTAACATCATATTTTATTTATTTTCATTACGCTTGTGTCATATGGCTGTGGCATAAAAAGTTATATCAAAGCCTTGGTCATTTCATTTTTATTATCTGTATGATAAAAATCATATAAGATAAATATACAAGGTTATACATATATTCATAACCTGTTTCAAGCATACACAATATTAATATTTTGTTGCATATTTCAGTTGTTTATCACTTTAGACGTTATCATTAATTCACAAAACAGTCTGGATCGTCATCACATCATCTCTATTATCTTAATGATAAAATTCTTTGAAATGAATATATAAATCCACATCCTGTTTCAACAATACATAATATCAGTATTTTGCACTCTCGCATATTTCAGTTGTTTGTCACCATAAGACCTTATATTAAAATAAGCTAAGTAACCATTACATATCACATTACACATAATGTCATCAACAGGACAAGACTGACATTATCACTGCAGTCCAGTAATTACCAACTTTAAAGTAAGTGGACTTTTCTAGGCGTGAATTTACTTCCGAGATAAAAATCTCACCCATGTCACTCCTATAATGAGGGTGTGATTTTGCTTCAGGAGAAAAAAGTACATCTCATGCATATCACACTATCATATTAATAATTATGCTTTGTTTGATGTTAAGGATGATTAACATGTATTGTATAAAGCAAATAAAACGAATTATAATAACTTATAAAAGCCATCGCCTCAACTATTTCTAAGTATATAACAAAATATGTGAAAGAGACGTATAAAAGTTGCACAACAAATATTATATTATAATCAAAACGTAGATATATAGAAAAAAACAAAAGACAGTGAAAGTGAAATTAAAGTTTGATATAATAGAATGAACATTGAAGTCCTTTTGACATTTAGATGTACATATTTACTTTTTGTCCTTTACAGATTTTTCTAAGCAGCTCAACTAATCACGTAAAATCGGTAAAGCATACTAATGATTGATCAAAGTTCTGTTCTTCAAACGCACCAAGAAATCAATCCATTAGCATTCAAAATATTACAAGATTTACACTTCATATGCACCTTAAAAGATATTCATATACAGTATGTAAAGTGAATATTCTGTAAACCAACTTATTTTTCGCGTGGATTTAATTTCACGTTTACAATAATCAACTTTTTTCACAACAACTTAATTTCGCGATCTAGATTTCTTTGGAAACCTGCTTTAAAATCTTTTCGCGGATAACTGTTTTCGCGATTTTGCTACTGCCCGCGGAATACGTGAAAAAACCGTACACGATATGTTATACATATACAATAGATAACCGAGTCCGAGTGATTGCATAAAAGTGTTATGTGAGTGGAAATACCAGGGATAGTGGTATAAAGCCAGTTATGATTTGACAAACGAGTACCAGTGTAAAATGAGTACCAGATCTAGAGGTGGTAGTATATTTAGGCAGATTTGCCGTTTGTAAAGCCCTCCGGATAGATAACCGAGTTCAATCGATGAAATGAAAATGTTAAATGAATGGCAATACCAGGGATGTTGGTATAGAAACCCCTCTGAATAGATTACTGAGTCCAATTGATGAAATGAAAAAGTTAAATGAATGGCAATATCAAGGATGTTGGTATAGAAACCCCTCTGAATAGATAACCGAGTCCAATTGATGAAATGAAAATGTTAAATTAATGGCAATATCAGGTATGGTAGTATATATAGGCAGATATACCGTTAGTGAAACATTTCTTAATAAAAGTGTTAAATTTGTGCACCAGAGATGGTAGTATATAGGCAGATTTAGTGAAACCCCTCTGGAATGTCGCTATACATGTATATTGATTGTATGGCAATCTCACAAAAGGTCAGACTATAATCTGGGATAGTCATGTTCGGGTCTTTATAGTAGAAATATAATCCCGATTGGCCACCAGCCCTTGAAATATTCTACATAATTGGCCAGCTGAAAAATTCTATAATAGCACGCTACACCAAACAGACCAGCCGTGACGTGTCACTTTATTGTAATCTTACATGGTGGGTTGTGCGTTTATTGGAAATTTATTATGACGTCATGTCTTGACGTCAGTAAACAATGACGTAACGTTTGGATTTAGGACGTCGTGACAAAATGGCGACCTCCGCTTGATTTTTGCAACGTATTTTGACGTCGAATTTCATCGAAATGCAGGTTGTTGTAGATATGTGATAAAAAGTATCTGAAATTTGTGTTCTTTTTATATAAGCTTTTATGAAACTCGTGTCGAAGTTCCTAAAATTAGGCCTAATCGTGACACGTGGATTCACAGTTCGGAAAAATATTTTTCATATCCCGATGAAATTAACAAATAGTGACATTAATACTTAACTCGATATTTCACGGATCTTTTCGCGATCATAGCAGTTTCCGAATATAATCGGTTATTCGGCGAGCTTAACACTACTACTGATTAACTTATCATAACCAGTTGACATTTGACTTTTTGACTCCACTTTGTATTGACATTTTCATCTGACTGTAGTTAATATGTAATGGTGAAATTGTCCCGACGCCATGTAGATGAACAAGAATAATTCAATACATGTATCAGAATTTAGAAAGTAAGCAGAACACTCTACTGTTTACTAGTCATAAAGAACAGAATGTAGTTTAACGAAGCAAACAACGACCATTGTTAAGGCATTTTCAACAGCTGAATAATTCCAGAGATAGGGAATTGTCAGCATGAGTCTGAATAGACTGAATTATTTACGAGATAGTGAATTGTGAATATTAGACATAGGTATTTGTTCTAGATGATTTTATATGTAGCCTTGTTATAACCCACAAACTATACAAAGCAATAATTTACCAAAGGGATTTGGTTCTATTCATCGTACTAAAGACATGGTGCAAACAAATATGTACAATGTATATCGTTTAAGTCAAATAGTCCTTTTCCAAATACATTTCAATGCTGTTTTTTTTTTGAAGTTTTCCAAGCGAATCGTTCTGTTACACCTCAACGTTCCATTACGCTTCTTGTCTTTACGTCACGGATCACTGAACAAACCAAGGTAAGGCACTTTTATGGACACAAATGTACATTTACCCTATTTATTGAATATGGTCAGCGTATACTGATCTAAAGATCTAACATTCAACTATGACACCATCTTATTTTTATAGATATACGTAAATATTTTCATTTGCTCGGAACTGACATTATATAACCTTTTCAAACTAAAGTCATTTCCTTAATACATTTCAATGTTAATATTCCAGGCGAATCCTTCTGTTAATTCAACGTTCCATAACTATACTTGTCTTTAAGTCACGGATCACTGAACAAACTAAGGTAAGTCACCTTTATCTACACACACTAACCCTATATATGACACTCGTTTCAGTTTTGCTCAATATACATACACGTATAAATTATAAGCTATAATTTATTAGCAATTATAAGCTATATACCACTACAAAACTCCCAGGTAAAAATTAACTATTCTAATAGTTTTTGACAATTTTGTTAATTACAACATACTTGCTGGTTTCGGAAATATATTGATTGATATCATACAGCTGTATCATGGAAATGTTCGGTAAAATAAATCCTGTGCTGTTTGTTGCCACTAAATAAATATACAAAATCAAAAGGTTTGTCCCCAACATTACTTGAGAAGTAATTTGTTTGAAGGTTCCTTGTTGTTGAATGAAACGTGTGGTCACTGTAAATGTGATGCGGGGTTCATAGCTTATACAATCAACACCTGAATGGAAGTTCACATTTCTCACATCCGTCATATAACGAAACATTTCTCGTAGTTGGTCAGCAAATTTTAGTTTATATACGATGTTGAATTTGCTGATATCGAAGGTCACCTGTAACCTGAAAAAATTCCTAGTATATTGGCGTTTTTGATGTTTTTTGAAGGTCAATGAAATCTGTTCAGAGGTATAAGATCTCAGTAATTTTTTTGTGTAACAGACCCTTTTACCTACAAATGCATGTTTGGTTTAAGAAACGCATGTCATGCATATTCATGAATATAAAATACATAGAAAGGGTACAAGTGATATTACGTGATAGACCATGACGTGATGTGAACGTATCTTCTTTTTGCAAATTTTCGGCCTCTTGACCATCTTCTGGCACATGGAAAAGTCAACATAACAAAAATTTTATATCGTAAAAATAGTCTTTATTTCGTTCGGTGTCAATACATTCGCAGATAAAAATTCTTTTAATATAAAACATGAACCAATAGACTAAACAGGTGTTGTTTTCAAGTCTATTAGTAAAACATATAGTTTATAATTTGATTTCTGAACTATATTCTGAGGTTTGAACTTCTCATGGAATATGTAATCGATCTTTCCTACTATTGTTTTAAATATGCCACGGAATATTGTTGACTACGTCACAATAATTTTATAAATAATTTTCAAAATAGAATAGCTTTAGATATCGACTTATTTCATCTGATATATGAAAGTACAAGATGTAAACATTGTATTTAAAATAATCTAGAGTAGTGACGTTTTATGTCTAAATTCTCTCCTTTTAATTGTTTTTACGTAATTGGAATATTTTTTGACTTATAACTTATTGATTTGACTCGTATTAACGGTACAACTTTCGATACCTCTCGTGTGTTTACCATTGATTTTACTCGTATAACGGTACAACTTTCGATACCTCTCGTGTGTTTACCATTGTATCTGTTATTACTGATTATTCAAGTATTGTACCGATGATGTCATAATGCAGTATCTAGATATTGCTCGTGACCAATTTATACCTTATATATATAACATGTTCTTAATTGCATGGTCACTCGTATTTTGAAAGTAAGTTCTCTTCGAAAAAAAATAAATAAAAGAAATAAAAATAAACTTCTCAATATTTAAAATAAGTACATAGATTAACAATTGATACATCAGAAATGTTCGCAACAAATACTCCTACACATAAATATAAATATCCCCCTCCCCAACCACAATTATTATCAATCTAATGAATAGGATTTGACTTCTGACTTGTATTCTGAGAATTCTTTATAACTTAGATTAAAGAACTGGTGTTAAGAGCTACATTTGTATACATGTATGTATATTGCGGTTTTCGGTCTAAAATTAATAAGCGTTTCTTCACAAGTAAACAAGCAATTACAATACACAATTAGGACGGAAAGATGACCACAGATGAAAGTCTTTTTGCAATGACAAGTAAAACGAAAACAACAGTTATCACAGGTATTGGAAGTTCACTTTTGTCACTTTACCGAAAAGGATTTCGAAAATCGCTTTGAAGCTGTTTGCTTCTGTCGTGTTTTGGCTTCTACTTTATAAATGTATCAAACTTCATGTTGCTGCCCGAGTTTTGTTTCACACTTTGGTCCATTGTTTATATTATTATTGTCTATGAACATCTAGCTTTTTCGTTGGCCAGCGCTAATCGTCTGATGTTACCGATACAACCGGCAGCCGACTCCTGAAGATCCTCATCGCTCGATCCAACCATTACCATCAGAGGCTGCAAAGTACAAACATTTTGGCTATGAGACAATGCAATTAAAAAGGTATAACATAAAAAAAACTTCATTTCAGAACAGGTAAGCATACATTGTATTGGTGATTTCAAAACGAAGGCAAAAATAACTGTAGGTTTATCAGTACCAAGATACGGGTTGTTTGAACACCTTAGCAAATAACTACATGTAGAGTCATGAACACAAAATCACGAGTTGCAACGTATGCAAATAACTGGTTTTATGAATACAAAGTCACGACTTTTTTGAAAACGAACGAAAATACAATTGTAACTACATTAATCACCGTAAAATCGTGGGTTGTTTGAAAATGTAGGCAGATAATCAGGCGCTAAGTATTCTATTAGGATTAAAATCTATACACACAATGCATTACATTGCATGATGATATTGGTCATGGGTTGGGAACAAAACATTGTTTATTAAACATCAAATGAAAGCCGCACTAGATTTTCATCTTTCACCACTATCGTTTTAGTATAATGATGACCAGATATGACGTCACAGTTACCAGTACTAGTTTTTTTCATCTTTCACCACTATCGTTTTAGTATAATGATGACCAGATATGACGTCACAGTTACCAGTACTAGTTTTTTTCATCTTTCACCACTAGCGTTTTAGAATGATGATGACCATATATGACGTCATAGTTACCTGTACAACTCCCGCCTCGTGCATTGTGATACAGTTCTCTGGAGTTTTGGAGAGCTGGAACAACGCCCTGGCCGTGGATCTGTGTACATTTTCATCCTGTGACTTTAGGTATCTCACTAAAGGTGCTACCGCCTTCTCCCTACCAAATGCTATCCTGTTGTTCCCCCAGTTACAGCACCTGGCGATCGCCTCCGCTAACGTTCTCCTCAGCTTATCATCTGTCTGTAATCACAAAATCAAATAAAACACGTTCAAATTCGTTATCAAGGAAACGTGTACTACATTTCAATGTTTAAAATTAAAAAAATACCAGGTACATGACATTCCGATCACAAATTTTAAATAAGAAAAAATCAAATAAAAGAGGTTTAAATTCGTTATCAAGGAAACGTGTACTACATTTCAATGATTAAAATTCAACAACATCAGGTAAATGACATTCAGATCACAAATTTGAAATTACCAAATTCAGCTCTTCAAACGAATTCTTTATTTCATTTTTTTTTCGTTTTCAAAGTTGCTGCACGACCAATCAAAAGGTAGGCAAGGTATAACATAGAACAGTAAGGCATGGAAAGGCAAATTATACATATATGATTGATACAGGTGTCTAGAATTCAAATACATATAGAATGAGGTCGTATCAATTGCAAGTATCTCAATTTTCAATTAATGGGTTGAAAGTCCATTGATCTTTTTCATCACTGATACAGTTTGTTTTATGCCATGCACGTTACTGTCGACAGTTACTGATGAATAAGGTCAATAATATCCCTTACTAACACACAGTAGAGATATGTGAAACACACAAACACAAGTGTTCAAACTCGCTCTAGTGAGAAGAACATCTCTTGTTACAACACACGTGACAAAGACACATGATATACATTTTTTTCGGTTCCAGAAGACTGAACAAAAAAGTAGTGCAAACCATTGTTGAGCCTTTGGTTCCATTACATCACAAAACATTCTATATACTGAGACTGGAGGCATGTTGAATAAAACATTACCGATTGTCCTAGATAATGTGACATAGGGTCTCGTGCTTATATTGAGCCAGTTACTGCAGGTAAAATAACGTTATTCTATCAAACAAAAGAGAATGGCAAACTGATGACAGTTTTAACGACTCGATTTTACCTGACTATCTAGCGCAATATTTGGATCGATACTAACTGAACCTTTTTCTCTTCTGAAACATACATTTCCTATATTTTATGGAAATTAGCATGCAGTTCAATAAAGAAAGAGCACACAGTACGGCCTATGGTTAGCAATGATGCACATCAACAATTGTTCAATTTAGTTATGTTTCACTGTACAACAGATGTGTCCTATAGGCATGCACTATAATAAATGAATCACGAACTCAATATAACGTCGGGGTAATACATTTTATGAAGGGATTGATAATGGTTCTGAAAAGATCCATGGTTTAAAATAAGTTATGTTTATATGTTAAGTTTTACACGGCCAATAAATGTTGTATGTCACTTTCATTGATTATATAGAGGAATCTTTACTAAAACAGGTGGTATCAATGTTTATGAGATATTGATCACATACATACACATGTACATGTATCCAGTCATGCGTAAACTGGCTATAATTTTAAATATATGTAATGGCTGTCATATTACGTAATCAGCAAATCCAGTCATAAATTAACGATTATAGTACACGGGTTGTCGTTTAGAAATACTGCTGATGTAGCTTTTCCTTTCCATCATATTTTAATGTGTTCTAGATAACGCAACTCTTAACGCCTGATAGACACAGTCACGAGACATTTATCACAAACGTTTACCGTCACCATGCTGTTCCTAACCACAACGTCCGGACACCCTTACACTTTTATTTATACGTATTGATAAGAAGTGTCCCTTCCCTGCAGACCATTACACTATCTAGTACCAGTATTGTCCAACACCACACCCTGTATCTAGTACCAGTATTGTCCAACACCACACCCTGTCTGAAAGTCGCAAAGCTTACACTATTTAGTACCGGTACTGCCCAATACCACACCCTGTCTATAAGTCGCATAGCTTACAATACAAAACGTACCGATAAGAGGTGGTCCTCCCCCGTACACTATTCTTCAGTTCCTAATACCTTAATGTCTAATACTATAGCCTGTTTTGAATCATTGTAGATTACATCATACTATCGCGATTTAATTAAAGCTGCTTACTCATGATGTTTTATAAAGTATCAGGATAAGTTAATTGATGAAAATGATAAAGTGTTTAACACAATCAGATTAAGTTTATAAACTATACTTTCACGTTGTATTAGCGAGGTCGCAGACTGGAAATTCTCAAATGTAGGGACCAAAACGTTGATTAAACATGAAAAAGATAACCATAAACAATTGGTATCAAAATGGTAAATCGGGATGGGCGATATCGTTAGATATGAGCCATACAGCCAATATATGAGCAAAAACGCTGGAATCTAATAAGTATGGGAGATAATAAAAACAAGAAGTATGGGGGGATACTTGTCAAAAATATTCAGGTATGAAAAACTAGAGGTTTTTAATGTTAGGCTAGTAAGTTATGTAGGTCAGGTGAATAGATAATAAAGTCTGCAAAAAGACCACTCAAGAGACAGACAGCGGGAAATAGGCTTGGATATTATTCACTGCCAGGGAACCGTTTAAGAGGTGGTCGCTAATGAAGGTTTTACAATATGTTGTGGAAACCAGAGGTTTGAGTGGTCGTTAACGCAGATTTTACTATATGTTGTGGAAACTAGAGGTATAATATGTTGTGGAAATCAGAGGTATAATATGATGTGGAAATCAGAGGTTGTGTGGTCGCTAAGACAGGTTTTACTATATGTGGTGGAAATCAGAGGTTGCAGGGCGTCGACAAACAATATGTACCAACACATCCTACACAGGTTTTATGCGGATCTATAAATACTGTCACTGAGCCTAACGTTAGTCATACTCGTATATACTGTTGTTTATGCCAGTCCCGCGGTATTCTATTGATTTTTTAACATTTGATTTCCACTTTGATATGTATTCAACTGTGTTTGATCAGTCACAGCATCCTCACATAGTCAAACAAACAGGGCTAAGTACTACAATGTTTATGTTTTTGTATTTCACAATGCCATAAAAAACTTTATTAAAGGAGTTTTTGTCAAACAGTGGTTACATTTGAATGATATGCCAGGTATCGAAAACATTTGCATCACCATTTATGTTAGCGGGTTCTTTGATGCAGTATCTTTAATATAGTACCTATGAGTTCTGTATTTTTTGGAACTAAAATAAATGCAGATAATTTTTTTTTCATTAGAAAAAAGTTTCTGATTCGGCAAAGCCAGACAAATTATGTTAATATTATCAGCGTGGTCATCTGTACACCTGTAGGGAAAAGTGGCAGTGACTTGATATTAAACACATTGTAGGGTTGCATGGGAATACATGTCACGTGAGTTATTTATTGTACTGCACTCTTAACGAGAATATATCTCATGATGACTGCTTGTAGTACCTGACTTAAAACAAGCTCATTGAACAGGAAAGAAAGTATTAATCTGCACAGCAGTCCTTAACAGCTGCATGACATTTAAGATTTATAAATGGTTTTGCTGATAAAAGTAAAGTCTGCATGGGCTTTTAAAAGGAAAATTAACAAGACGGATTGTCAATCCGAAGCTAATCCGTAAAATCAATCTATGTTACAAGCTAACAGGTAGTTAAAAAGACACTATTGGATGATTGCTATCCATTGAAATCACTAATGATTCAGTTTTACCTTCTTCTGAAATCAGACATTCTTACACGATGTACACACTTTCAGTCTAGGAATCACAGTCATTTTTTCATTTCTACTTTAGTGAATTTTATCTTACGATCTTACGAACGTATTTTTTTGGGAAATCAAGCGGATGAAATTAACAGCAGAATAAAGGTATGGGATACCCATGAAGAAAACAAAGAAAATAAGAAAACTTTTAGATAAATGAGGAAGAATGTAGATCTCTGACATCGTTTACAGGAAGTTTTGTTTCAAGTAGTTGTAAGGGTGTGTGTCTAAACACCAGGAAATCGTACAGCCCAGCAACGCAGATAGCTGAACAGTTCGAGGTGTACTGCGTCTGCTATTGTCTATGCTTTCTTAGGTTTAATACCTATCTATTGTATATTTAAATAGTGAATTTTCATGTTAGATATAATTTTTTTTCCATTCCTTCTTTAAATAATTCGCTTCCCTATTTGTTTCTCATGTATCATTTATACTTTTACTCAATTTTGCAGGATAAAGACAGAAATTCTAGTAGCTACATGCAATTTCCTTTCCACAAGGAATGCATTAGTAAGTATCAAAATGCATATGATAGCTTATGTGATACAAGTAAAAGTCACATAGAATGTTAATATAACAATAGGCAAAACTATAATCTACTTAGAAAAAATATCTAAACAGAAATTTTAATTCCATGATGCATGATTGTATATATTGTATATTTCATATTTTTCTTGGCTATGTGTGTAAGATGAGCTGCTAAATTCAACATGTAATCAAGTTTAAATAAAGTCTATTATTATTATTACAATGATGATAATATAAATAAGTTGTATTACGTTGTTTTACAATTTTTCATACAAATGCAACCACGCGTATTGATTATAGAGAACTCTATATAGGCCAAGTGTATTATATAACATTATATACTTATGTATACATATCATTATTGTAATGATATTCGTTACAGGCATGATTACCAACCATGTGAACTTCAGCAACTGGTGCAATCAAAATGCCTTAATTAATTACCATAATCATGAATATTCATGAGCAAGGAAAATAACATGCATACAGAAATTAACATTTAATGGTATAATCAATGAAAATTGACAAATTATTTATTGTTATAGCTTTAATATTATGTTAATGAATAACTTTATAGCTATATGGTAATTTGAAATATAGAATATTGAATTTAATATCTTTCATAACGATCAAGAATGTTACATCAATACACACTGCATTTTGTTCAATCATTGTTGGATCTGGATTCGAGGAGTTTGGGTTTAAAGGTATTATGCAACAGTGTAGACATTAGACTTCACCACATAACTCGTGTAAGGTGTTTCTCAACATATTCTGTGAATGTTATGAACAACACAAACAACATGATCAACAGTCATTGTTTACCGGTTGTGCCTTTTTCCCTCTCATGGAGTACTGCAATATGTATAGCAAAAGGGGTAAATAAGGAAAATCATTTGCTAGAAAAAGCGAGTTACCAAATTCTGTATTTGCATATTACAGAGTTATCTGCCCTTGCGGGTAGGTATCGATTGTTACGTCATGTGTTTGTGAGCGTAACGTCATACTTTTCGGAGAAAACGACGTGAATTGCGCTCACAAAATAATGACGTAACAATCAATACCTACCCGCAAGGGAGCTAACTGTGTAATGTGCAAAGACGGAATAGATATAGCAAGAAATACTACCAGTACTTAATGTAGTGAAGTGTTCATGGAGTACTGGAATATAAATAGCAAATGTGGGTAAATAAGGAAAATCATCTGCCAGAAAAAGCGATTTACCAAATTACAACAGGTAGAATGACTAGCAGTAGTGAAGTGACATTTCCATCATAGCGTAAGTAATTCAGAAAAAAAACACCTTTACATATCTTTATCTTCTAGAAAAAGTTGTTTGCCAAACGGCAGCATAAACATAAAGAATGACACCAGTTGTTAATGTGATGTGATTCTTTTCTCTCACAGTTTAAAATATCTTTATCAGGAAACTATGTTTGTTTATTAAGGAGAGGGCTAGCGGAACTAGATTTGCTAGTGTGTAAGAAAACGAAACTTCACGTACAAATTGATATTCACAAGTAAAATGAATAGCGTATACATAGGTATCTGTGGCCTATGGCTGTAAAATGAAATGATATTACTAGGTATCAATCACATGTACAGCTGCACGGATTTCACTGTCCATCACATGCACAACATTTATGTAAACGTGACTTTGTAATATATATAATCTTACTGTAAATATACAACACAAACATTCAACACTATATACAGATCTACAGCAAATAGACATATGTCTAAACCAATGTCACTATAATAATATCACACAAATACTGAGCTCAGCAAACAAAATAAAAGTTTGAATAAGGAAATTCAGAAAGTACGATTTATATAGTTTTACATGATTACTGAGCTCAGCAAACATTAAATAAATCGGTTTGAATAAGTAAATTAAGAAAGTCCAACTTAAAGCTCCATATCACTTGCAATAAAGCTAAATCTGATTTTTTTTCTCTCTTTTTTTTAAGGCCTGATGGTGTTTTATTAATTGGGCAACAGTCAAGGGTAAGAATAAAGATAAACAGAAACTTTTCAGAACAAGTCAATCGAGATTTTTATAAGTTCATCATGATTAAAGACGAACACTAGATCATGTGTCGTTCACCTCGTAAACATGGAAGTTCAGAGGTAGGTCATAATGAGGTGATTAGTAGACAATCAGTGTACATGGGTCAAGTTACGGAACTCGCCCTCTGACGGCCTCACGAGACTTCCGTACACGTGTAGGGATATCACACATAGTCTGTCCAGTACAATGACGTTGATGGATACCATATTTGACCAAATTAATAATAGTTTAACCCGTTGACCCCTGAAGACGCATTAATAGTCCATTGATGTAAATAATGGTGAATTGATATACCCACTTATCTTCCTCATTCAATGTCTAAAAGGGCTAAATCTTATCACATTTGATAAGATAGAAGTTTTTTTGTTGTTTATTATACATGTAGTATCTATCAATATCATAAACACACATTTGTAGGGGATACATTGTCATCATACATGCATGGCAGCATACACCAATAAATCATAAAGAAAGTACAAAGTACGCCAAATTTATTCTAAACCGATTTTCTCTGACTTCAGGAATCTAAGAAAATATATACATGCAGACCCTTAGAATACTACCATCTGAAGGATGTCACAATAGAAAGGCAAAGTGCTATAACTCATTCATTGCTTTAAATAAAATTAATACCAGTGAAAATGGAAAATCCCACTGCGAGTATTAAGATATATCTTTTTTCTTCTTCTTCTCATAAACAGTACATTTAACCATTGAAAACGTATGAAACATCTTTGCACACAATAACAACCTACAGTTGTTGTCCGAGGTTATGTACCGTATATGATGAACTGTTACCTGTATATATACTGCTACAGATCTAGACGTATATATAGGGGACCATGAGAAAAGCAGACAGAACCTTTTTCCTATCAATCCTGTGTATAATCAGTCTATCTGGACAACAGGTGGACGATAATAAAACTAATGGAAAAGTTGAACTGATAACGTCATTTGCATATATTATAATTAGTGTTCTGATAAATTCATTTATATATGATAATTAGTGATCTGATAACTTTAGTTACATATCATTAATGATATGATAACTTAAGTTACATACTGTATTACATTTATATATATATAGTGATCTGATAACTTTATTTACATATTATAATTGGTGATCTGATAACTTCATTTGCATATTATAATGAGTTATCTGATAACTTCATTTGCATATTATAATGAGTTATCTGATAACTTCTTTTGCATATTATTATAATTGTATATATACATGTATATAGTGATCTGATAACTTCATTTACATATTATAATTGGTGATCTGATAACTTCATTTGCATATATAATGAGTTATCTGATAACTTCTTCTTTTGCATATTATTATAATTAGTAACTTCATTTGCATATTATACTTAGTGATGATAACTTCATTTGCATATTATAATTAGCGATCTGAATACATATAATAGGTTCATAATGAAATCATGCTTAATAACATTCATAATAAATGTTAGAAGTTAAAACGAGAATGTAGTACTAATTGAATTACAGTACTGTAAATTCCTTTGCCTTAAATAGTATTTGTAATGTATATCAAAATATGGTTGAAACTTTAACACTTGAGCAACTGATACCAGCACTACAAGTAAGTAACAGCTGATATTGTAATTGTTATATTATATAGCATTAATTCTAAAAATAACCACTGGTAATAAAAATTTAAAGTAAATAGATTATATCATAGGTAACATACATTGTAGATATAGATATCTGTGTTTGTGTAAGGTAACATACCTCCTTAAGTCATCTGATACATAAACTCACCTGTATGTTACCTGTTGTCAAACTACATCTATAAGGACCACCAAAGGGAGCAAGAAAACAAGGTCTATAATAAAGTGACATTTATACCAAGGACAAATTGACCATTTGGAACCCTGAGGAAATGGTATGTCTTATTACACAGGTGGTCTTTATACAGAAGTGGTCCTTAAGTTAGGTTTGACTTCATGTATCATAAAGTCAATAAAGTTTATAGTTCATATAGCCTTAAACCCTAAAACAAACCATAGGTATTGTTTATATGTAGGTACAACACATTGGTACCATGTATACAGGTGTGATTGGAATATACATGAATATATCACACACAACATATGTCTATCTTTAACATCAGTACCAATCCTTACCTATATATATATATGAAATCTACATCTCATGATCATATCAGGTTTACAGCACAATAAAATCAGGTGATGAATATTGAAATATCAGCTTATTTTCAGTTTGTTTCCACAAGTAAGAGGGCCTATTTTCTGACCTCTTTGGAGTTATTCTCAAAAACCAATCTGATGAGTCTTGCTTATTATAAGCTTATTTTGTTTGGTAGTCATTTGATTGTTAAAAGCTTATTGAGGTAGTAAGAGCAAGTCTTAATTTTGATCAGTAAGGACAGAACTCTGGCCTTTAAGCTTATTAGAATATTATTTATATTATCTATTTTGGTAGTTATTTGATAATTTTGGCTTATTGATGTGGTAACAATAAGGACTTATATTCACCAACATTGTCTGTCTACAGGCCGAGTGACCAAGTCATATACAGGAAGGACTGTGATCTAGGGACAGCAGTTTATTACCATCAGATAGGAAGGATGTATATGTACATCAACATTATAACTTTATTTTGTATTCAGTTAGATTTAAATTTTACTTTCTGTTCAGTTGGAGGATTATTTTCTATTTTAATTATAATAAGCTTATTTTCCAATCAGTTATAGATATAGACATACCTAGCTCCTATAAAGGACACTTTATAATAATCTTATTTTCCAATCAGTTATAGATTTAGACATACCTAGCTCCTATAAAGGACACTTTATAATAAGCTTATTTTCCAATCAGTTATAGATTTAGACATACCTAGCTCCTATAAAGGACACTTTATAATAAGCTTATTTTCCAATCAGTTATAGATTTAGACATACCTAGCTCATATAAAGGACACTTTATAATAAGCTTATTTTCCAATCAGTTATAGATTTAGACATACCTAGCTCCTATAAAGGACACTTTATAATAAGCTTATTTTCCAATCAGTTATAGATTTAGACATACCTAGCTCCTATAAAGGACACTTTATAATAAGCTTATTTTCCAATCAGTTATAGATTTAGACATACCTAGCTCCTATAAAGGACACTTTATAATAAGCTTATTTTCCAATCAGTTATAGATTTAGACATACCTAGCTCCTATAAAGGACACTTTATAATAAGCTTATTTTCCAATCAGTTATAGATTTAGACATACCTAGCTCCTATAAAGGACACTTTATAATAAGCTTATTTTCCAATCAGTTATAGATTTAGACATACCTAGCTCTATAAAGGACACTTTATAATACTTATTTTCCAATCAGTTATAGATTTAGACATACCTAGCTCTATAAAGGACACTTTATAATAAGCTTATTTTCCAATCAGTTATAGATTTAGACATACCTAGCTCCTATAAAGGACACTTTATAATAAGCTTATTTTCCAATCAGTTATAGATTTAGACATACCTAGCTCCTATAAAGGACACTTTATAATAAGCTTATTTTCCAATCAGTTATAGATTTTGACATACCTAGCTCCTATAAAGGACACTTTATAATAAGCTTATTTTCCAATCAGTTATAGATTTAGACATACCTAGCTCCTATAAAGGACACTTTATAATAAGCTTATTTTCCAATCAGTTATAGATTTAGACATACCTAGCTCCTATAAAGGACACTTTATAATAAGCTTATTTTCCAATCAGTTATAGATTTAGACATACCTAGCTCCTATAAAGGACACTTTATAATAAGCTTATTTTCCAATCAGTTATAGATTTAGACATACCTAGCTCCTATAAAGGACACTTTATAATAAGCTTATTTTCCAATCAGTTATAGATTTAGACATACCTAGCTCCTATAAAGGACACTTTATAATAAGCTTATTTTCCAATCAGTTATAGATTTAGACATACCTAGCTCCTATAAAGGACACTTTATAATAAGCTTATTTTCCAATCAGTTATAGATTTAGACATACCTAGCTCCTATAAAGGACACTTTATAATAAGCTTATTTTCCAATCAGTTATAGATTTTAGACATACCTAGCTCCTATAAAGGACACTTTATAATAAGCTTATTTTCCAATCAGTTATAGATATAGACATACCTAGCTCCTATAAAGGACACTTTATAATAAGCTTATTTTCCAATCAGTTATAGATTTAGACATACCTAGCTCCTATAAAGGACACTTTATAATAAGCTTATTTTCCAATCAGTTATAGATTTAGACATACCTAGCTCCTATAAAGGACACTTTTATAATAAGCTTATTTTCCAATCAGTTATAGATTTAGACATACCTAGCTCCTATAAAGGACACTTTATAATAATCTTATTTTCCAATCAGTTATAGATTTAGACATACCTAGCTCCTATAAAGGACACCTTATTATATAAGCTTATTTTCCAATCAGTTATAGATTTAGACATACCTAGCTCCTATAAAGGACACTTTATAATAACTTATTTTCCAATCAGTTATAGATTTAGACATACCTAGCTCCTATAAAGGACACTTTATAATAAGCTTATTTTCCAATCAGTTATAGATTTAGACATACCTACTCCTATAAAGGACACTTTATAATAAGCTTATTTTCCAATCAGTTATAGATTTAGACATACCTAGCTCCTATAAAGGACACTTTATAATAAGCTTATTTTAATCATTATAGATTTAGACATACCTAGCTCTATAAAGGACACTTTATAATAAGCTTATTTTCCAATCAGTTATAGATTTAGACATACCTAGCTCATATAAAGGACACTTTATAATAAGCTTATTTTCCAATCATTATAGATTAGACATACCTAGCTCTATAAAGACATTTTAATACTTTTTCCAATCAGTTATAGATTTAGACATACCTAGCTCCTATAAAGGACACTTTATAATAATCTTATTTTCCAATCAGTTATAGATTTAGACATACCTAGCTCCTATAAAGGACACTTTATAATAAGCTTATTTTCCAATCAGTTATAGATTTAGACATACCTAGCACCTATAAAGGACACTTTATAATAAGCTTATTTTCCAATCAGTTATAGATTTAGACATACCTAGCTACTATAAAGGACACTTTATAATAATCTTATTTTCCAATCAGTTATAGATTTAGACATACCTAGCACCTATAAAGGACACTTTATAATAAGCTTATTTTCCAATCAGTTATAGATATAGACATACCTAGCTCCTATAAAGGACACTTTATAATAAGCTTATTTTCCAATCAGTTATAGATTTAGACATACCTAGCTCCTATAAAGGACACTTTATTATAAGCTTATTTTCCAATCAGTTATAGATTTAGACATACCTAGCTCCTATAAAGGACACTTTATAATAAGCTTATTTTCCAATCAGTTATAGATTTAGACATACCTAGCTCCTATAAAGGACACTTTATAATAATCTTATTTTCCAATCAGTTATAGATTTAGACATACCTAGCTCCTATAAAGGACACTTTATAATAAAGGACATGTGTCTGTAAAAGGACAGACTCATCATCCCAATTTGGTGCCATTTGCTTTATAATTAACCTCTGTATAGAGACCCTTCTCTATAAGGGACTTTTTTCTATGGTCCTTTGGCATCTTTTATGGAACGGCTAACCACATTTTCCAGGCCGTTATTAGCTTATTTAAGTCAGTTACAAACTTATTTGGAGACCAGTAAGACGACTTTACATAAAATTAAAGACTTACTTTCTTTTCCCACAGCTATATTTAGTCGTTAAGTACAAAGGGCTTAGGACCACTGGGCACCCATTCTGATCTACCAGAATTACTTATCTTTATTTCATTCTGTCAGTACTGAAGAAATGCAAAAAGGGAAGTAACTCTGAGAGATCAGAATGCTGGCCTCCTGAAAACTGCAGGTCGAATGGAAACTTACCGTATTTGTTAGTTTGGCCAGCATCGGTACCACTCCATGATCTGTGATGACAGCTAAATTTTCTTCGTCCTTGGCGATATTAGCTATGGCAGCACATACACTAGCTAGCACTTCCTTATCATGTGACTTTAGCAGGCTCACTATCAACTCCAGACCACCGACAAACGATCTCACCATCTCACCCGCGTCCTGTCACAAATAGATGGCTCAATTAATTATAATCAAAGAAACTTCTATTCCATTTGAGTTCTGTTTGGATTGTTAGTGTTCACTGGAAAAAAATTAATTTAATTGAACAAAACAACCATAACCTGTTATTTGAAATATTTTTATTTCATTTTCACGGTCAGTTAGGAGATGCATGGCAATCGTTGATTTCTACAATTTTATTTATACAGTGTGTTAAAAATGAAGAAATATATAGCATCTACCGTAATAGAATGAAGTAAGTTTGTAATCTAATAGGTATGATTTGCACTAGAGAAAGAGTATAACTAAACTTTTACTGTAAATGTACTTAATATAATGAAAATTTAAAAACTGAAATATCCTTTAATAGCGGAGATATAAATTAGGGCAATTTGTTGTTCAATACCGGAGATATCCTTTGAAAAAGTTTAACGATGTACATGAATTAGCGCTTCAAAGCTAGACGCAAAACCCGCTAAAATATAACAACCGCTTAAAATATATATTTTAAGTACATTTACAGTCGCTACCTATTCAAAAAATACATTTTTGAATGACTCATGGTAAATTTTGACCTCAATATTTATTATTATGTTATAAGATAAAAATAGCTGATTTCAGCTACATAGCTGAAAAATACCATGTCTGAATTTTAACAAAACAAAGATTAGTTTGAAATAAGATTATTGGATTGTATCTTATATTTAATGAATCTATTTAAAGGTGTGTATGTGTGGTACAATGTCTATCAATATGTACAATGTTACATGCATGCAAAGCCAACATAATGTATGGAACTGCTTGTTACGTAAGATTTACAACAAAAGTGCCCTGATATCTGTTACAGCCCTATTGTGACACATGCATTTAGGTGGGAGTGACATTATACTGAAGCTGTTGCTATTTGCATCAATATCTCATTTATTTCCTGAATGGTAAAACCTATACACCACAATTACATACAGATCTACCTCGAATCATTGTCAACAAGCTGGTCAATACAAAGTAGTCTTCCAATTACATGAAAAAGTATACACAAAATTACTGGGGAAATCTTTGATATGTTGCAGTTTGATTTTGATTCGAATCTAACAGGAGTACAACAGGAGTACTGGCAATCTTGTTTATCAATTACCCTATTCGACCCAATAAGCACCTGGGTCCAGTTTCATTCCTTAAATTTAAGGAATTCCTTAACTTAAAATTCTCTATAGGAAAGCATTACGGATTTTAAGGAAGACTCCTTCACATCTGTAATGCTTTCCTATGGAGAATTTGAAGTTAAGATATTCCTTAAAGTTAAAGGATGTTCATGAAACTGGACCCAGGGGAATTAAGAAATTGAAAAAAATGTAAAGGTGCTTAATAAGATTAAATTATTGCAAACCTATACAGTTTTGTGTAGTTTATGCCCAGAAATTTGAAATTGAGGAATGTAAATGATTGAAAAAGAATTGTAAATTGTGCAAAAAAAAATTCAAAAAAAAAAAAAAAAAATAGCAAATTTAATCTTAAGAAAGCTGATAACATTTACATTTATTTGCATATTACCTGATTAGAAAAGATAATTGAAAAATAACTGTGACCAGATGTGGTCCATCTTGTGCCAGAATGTAGGGGAGACATAAATACTTAACACAATTTCATGTACAAATAAATGACATTGCAGGTTTCCCATGAAAACCTACTGTTAAGTAGCCCTGTGTAACGACATAATTGTGTTGAACGCGTTATCGACGGATCTGCGTGAACGCGTTATCGACTGATCTGCGTGAACGCGTTATCGACTGATCTGCGTGAGAATATATCCGCTGTGACACATGCAGACAGTAGTCTACTTACCACCTCTTCCTCCTCCTCCTCATCCTCATCATCTGGGTCAGGCTAATATTTATAACCCATACATTGGTTAAAAAAAGGGAGACAACCCATACATTGTTAAACAAAGGGAGATAACGAACCAAAGAGAGGCAACCCATACATTGTTTAAACAAAGGGAGACAACCCTCAAATTGTTCAATAAAGAGAAATAACCCAAAGGAAGAGAGACTGTCCAAACCTTGGTTAAACAAAAGCGAGACAACCCATGCACTGGTTAAAAAAGGGAGACAACCCATACACTGGTTAAAAAAGGGAGACAACCCATACACTGGTTAAAAAAGGGAGACAACCCATACACTGGTTAAAAAAGGGAGACAACCCAGTGTCAAGGGAGACAACCCATACACTGGTTAAAAAAGGGAGACAACCCATACACTGGTTTAATTATTGAGCTAAACTGTACATCTACTAGCATCCAATCATTGTTAAGGATATAGATATTAATTTATCTTAGAACTTTGTTTTATAATTCAATAATAGTTACAAAATGACCCGACTTAAGTACGATTTATCATCAACTAGTCCAACCTTCCAGAGATTGTGACGTCACAAAAATCACTTCAAAATATGAAATCACAAACAGAAGGTGGGACGATATTTGATGGTAAATCTTACTTCACCCACGGTATATCTCAATACCCTGTATTGAATCTTTGACAGAGAGCCAATCATAGGGTAATATTGTACTACCAAATCAGCTCTCATGAATATGAAGCCAACGACAGAGCTTATCCAATCAGATCTTACAGTCAGGCTGAGCAAATAATTATTAACTAGCTGTTTTCGCAAGATGACACAATCTACCGCTGCCTAACTGCAGTTTATAGGAGCTTCAGATCAAGATTAGATATTTTACCCAAATAACTGTACTTTTTATTTTGTGATTTATACAACCTAGAAACAGTAAGTTTATTGAATTTGTATGGTATCAAACCAGATTTACAGGGGTATTAGTTTTAATTGTTCAATGGAATTTATTTGTACCTCGAGGTCCGACTGAGAAAATATTTTTTTGGCATACCTTAGCTTTCTCTATACAAGGACAGATGGCCCAGGCAGCACTAGCTTGGACTTCAGTATTCTGGTTCTTCAGTAGAGACCATAACAATCTCACACCATCCAACTTCTCTATGATTCTGTACAAATGAAAACAAAAGAAAGTAGACATTAATTTAATAAAATAACAAATACATAACCATAAAAGGTTTCCAAGACATACCGAGGCACTGTGGACCAACTGATTTTCACTAAATTTCATATTCTTATGTCTTAACAACTTTTTCACAGCGATTTTAATTTCGCGATTTAGAGCAATATGGCTCTATTTCACATGTGCTTTGAACATATTCGGGGTGAATAATTGTCACGATATCTTAATGCTTGCGAAATAAGTGAAATTTAATCGCACAAAAAAAAAAGTTGGTTGACAGTAAATGGCTCCGCCTTTCTGAGGGACATGATGGGACAAGATGGTACAGGGCATAGGGGATGGATGCAAGTATCATCATCCCCCGCCCCCATCCATCTTCCCTTCTCCCTCCCCACCTCCTCCTTCATCAAATTAACATCGGACCACGTAAACTCAAGACCTGCAAGGACAGAACAGACTAGGAAATGTGCCAGGTTTATTAGGTGAAGGAAAGCCGGAGTCCCTACAGAAAACCCATCGTCCAGAAGCGAGTACATGGCAACTGCCCCTCCTGGATTTAACACTTTTGTTACACAGATAAGACATTGGAATGCATTTCCCTCATTCAGCCCTGAAGACACATTTAGACTCTTCTAAATCAAAGATTAGACCAGTCCATTATAAAATTTCAGGGGTGAATGAGTTAATTGGCATTTTTTGATATACATTTCACAACCTGTGACTATACGTGAACCCATCCTAGTAGACCGATGTCATGTGCTACCTGATCACATGAGAATTTGTTCCAAATTCACCTTGACACTGACTACAGGTGTGTTATGACAACAGACTAGTAACAATCTTGGTTTGTAAACAAAATATTTCAGGCACATGACTAGAAATAAAGGATCTGAAAAATTTATGAGACAAAAATATTCTAAAAAATTCTAAATAAATGATAGATCACAGCACAGAAACCAGGTCAAATATGTCAGGTGCTCACCTGTAAAACTGAATTTAATTCAGACATAATAACGCCTAATGTTATCATGTTGTTATCATTGAGAACATATTGATTGTTTATTTGTAGCCTGACAATGAAGGTTAAATCATTAGAACTTTTATCAAGTTCATACACTGTTATCAGCACAATATCAGTATGGAGCTTGTTGATTAACTACACGGCATCAACTTATCTAAAATATCTGATATATATCAACCGAATGACAAATAGTCTCAGTGTTTTGAAGCTAAAAAATACACCCCAGAATTGCCAAATATATATATCACTATGTGAACTGTGCATGTACGTGCTTCCCCCTCTTCTACTTTTAAGCCAAATTATTTATTTTCTTAAATTTCTTCTGTAAATCAACAAATTGTAATTTATTTGAATATCAAATGATTTCATTTTCAAGATCATTCTGAAGGTCATAAAGTCATGATTTAATAAAAACTTTTGAATTTAGACTAAAACTTGAAAAAAGATAAATGTTTTCAATGAGGAAATAAGTGCTGTGACAATTAACACTAGACCCAGCGGTATCTGGAAGGTAAAATAATAAATGTAATTTATTCGGATATTAACTTATTTCATTTTCAAGGTCATTTTGAAGGTCACAATGTTGTAACTTAATAAAAAAATATATAACTTTTTGAATTAGACTTACACTTGAAACTAAGATACATGTTTCTAATGAGGAAATAAGTACTAAGACTAAACTAGACAATCTAGCCCAGTGTTATCTCGATTGAATGATATATAATTAAAACATTAAACAATTAATCCTAAATAAAACTATAATCACACCTATCAATCATCAGATTAAAACCCAAAGTAAAATCACTGATTTTAAATCGAGAATCAGGAAGTCACAAGTCGTATCGAAACGTGATAGAATAGAAACGTTAAATAGTGTTGACAAACTACCAGGCAGTGTCATGATTAGTCATTAGTCGGGGAAATGATGTCACTCTGACATCAATATCTTATCATCACGAGGGTAAAAACACGGGTGATATACTTATACATACATTGTGTATATGATCAGGTTTACAGACCTATGATCTTCATACAGGGAAGTTACTGCATAGATTCTACCATTTTTTATTAAAAACTTTCAAGGTTTGTGCAGGGTGTTCCAAAAATGAGGTCGGCCGCCTCATAATAAAATGGAATCACCTAAAGTTATTGGAATGGAGTTTCAGAAAAAAGTGAGGTCAATCATTTGATTATTTATGTTTATAAAAATGATATATGGGGACAGCGTAAACACAAACCCTAACTATGATAAAATCATACAACTGACCACTGTCCACATCATCTGACCACTCTAACGCATTCTTATAGATTTCTAATTTTCAAGCATGTTAACAAACAATAGGATACACAACTGAACACATAAAAGATCAAAAGATAAAATATATGTTTCTAATGAAGAAATGTGTACATTTTGAGTAGTAGTTGATGTCGGCCCAAGTGGAATAAAGTTGGTCTCAAGTGGGTAAAAAGTCGGCCCCAAGTGGAGATAAAGTTGATCCAAAGTAGGGATAAAGTTAATAGTCCCAAGTGGGGATAAAGTCGGCCGAAAGTATAATAAAGTCAGCCCCAAGTGGAGAAAACTCGGTCCAAAGAGGGGATAAGGTCAGCCCCAAGTGGGGATAAAGTCAGCCGTAAGTAGAATAAAGACAGCCCCAAGTGGAGAAAAACTCGGTCCCAAGAGGGGATAAGGTCAGCCCCAAGTGGGGATAAAGTCAGCCCCAATTGGGAATAAAGTTTGCTCCAAGTGGGGATAAAGTCGGCCCCAAGTGGAGATACTGTTGGGTCCAAGTGTGGATAAAGTCGGCCCCAAGCGGAGATAAACTCAAGTGGGGATGAATTCGGCCCCAAGTGGAGATAATGTTGACACCAAGTAGGGATAAAGTCAGCCTTAAGTGGGGATGAAGTCAGCCCCAAGCGGAGATACAGTTGACACCAAGTGGGGATAAAGTCAGCCTCAAGTGTGGATGAAGTCGGCCCCAAGTGGGGATACTATTGGGTCCAAGTGTGGATAAAGTCGGTCCCAAGTGAGGATACTATTGGGTCCAAGTGTGGATAAATTCGGCCCCAAGTTGTAGGGATAAAGTCAGCCTCAATTGGGAAAAAAGTTGGCTCCAAGTGGGGATAAAGTCAGCCTCAAGTGTGGATGAAGTCGGCCCCAAGTGGGGATACTATTGGGTCCAAGTGTGGATAAAGTCGGTCCCAAGCGGAGATAAAGTTGACCACAAGTAGGGATAAAATCGACCTCAAGTGAGGATAAACCAGTTTTCAAGTGTAGATAATGTCAGCCCCAAGTGGACATAAAGTCGGCTCCAAGTGGAGATAAATTCAGTGAAGATCAAATTGGCCCAAAATGGGGATAAAGTTCCATCCAAGTGGGGATAAATTTGGCCCCATGTGGGGATAAAGTCAGCCCTATGTGGTTAAAGTTGGACCCAAGAAAAGATAATGTCGGCTCCAAGAGGGGATGAAGTCAGCCCTAGGTGGGAATAAACCCCTTTCCAATGAAAACTTAGAAGAAATGTCACTATTTTCACGAAGCCTTTTATCCAGTGTTATCTTGAAGAATCTTACAAAAGACACAAAAGACACTATCTGAACTCACCCCATATTGTCCTGCTCCTCAGCACACTGACCGACAGCCTTGGTTACATTGACCAGCAGGGCCTGGTTTGTACCGGTCAGTAAATTGACCAAGGATGGAATTCCACCGGACTTTCTGATGGACAGTCGGTTTGGTGGGTCTTTCGCTAGTTCACCTAAAGCACCTACTACATTTACTAGTACCTGTGGGATAGACAAAAATTTCAATAGAAAATCATGTTATTTTTCATCAATTGGCAATTCGTTATACTTTTGATGTGACCATGGGCAGTAAATCTGATTTCAAATACATCGTTATACAATTTTTAACTTTAATATTATAAGTAAAATGATAACTTATTTTACACAAAATATTTTCTTTTTCATTTATTTCACATTTTCTTCCTATTAAAACAAACTCATTTAAATACATAAGTACTTGCTAATGCAAAAATCTGTTTTGATTAAGAATACACCCGACAGATCTTTAGGAAAGATTTATCTTCAAAATTTCAACATATATATATACACTTTCACTATAGTTATTTTCGCAAAAAGGGTCAACAATGCACTTTATATTTTTTGAAGGTCAAAATACAAAATTAGAATTGGATGAGATTTCATTTCCAAATTTTGATTCCAAATTGCAAAATTTTAAGGAAATGTACAATTTAAATTGCTTAAAAATTTCATTTTCAAAATCTTATTCCAAATTGCAAAATTTAATGAACCAAAAAAATATTCAAGTTAAGTAATATACTGTAAGAATATATTTACCTCCTCTGGTTGATCGTTGAGTAGAGCTACAAGCATCTCAATGGCTTTCAGCTCCTGGAATCTCTGTACATTTTCAGGACTAATGGCACATTTCCAGATAGCCCCTGTGGCTGCTGCAAGGAGCTCCTTATTTTCCGTCTTTTGTAGTAAAGAGACAAGCGGGTCTAACCCGCCATACTCTCTCACTAAATCTCTCGTCTCCTTCTCCTCGGCACACTGGAGGAAGGGAGATAATCCAATTAATTTTTCAAGTTTTCATTTGACAGAATTTACCGGTATTAAATTGTCTATGCCTTCTTGTAAGATTAACTTTTTTTTCTTTTGATGCTCTTTTTATCTCTTTATTTATATGACTGGACATCAAAACATTTTTTTAATTTTAAATAAAATTCATTTAAAAAAAAACCAAAATAACATACCTTAAATATTGCTGAAGCACAATGCATTTGTAGTTCATCTGTTTCACTTTTGATATTCTTCACTAAATCTTCAATCATACCTTCCGTACGAATAGCTAATCGATAGCTCGGCTGTAATATAAAAAAAAAGAAGAAGAAAACATTATAAATCATAACTTAGAATTAATGATTGCCTAATAATTAAGAAAACTAAGTTATAAGGGGAAAACTATAGCAAATCTATTGATTTAATTTAATAAAGACTCATGGTGAACTTAATTATGGAAGCATTGAGCTTCATTTATTGATGCAGTTGTCACATTTAAAAACGAGTCACGAGGTAACCCAATAAAAACACTAGACATAGATTTGTTTGCTTCTTTGTTTAATGGCCGATCAACTGCCAGGGTCATTTCAGGTCCAAACTTAAAAGTAAAAGGCAACAAAAATGAAAACATAATACTGAAAATTTGACAGGTGGAAACAATTTCTGTGGTAATGAAGTGGGAAATGGATGATATGGAAAGGGATAAAAACAGGCAGCACAATTCGCAACATCCTTCGTGTCATATCAGAGACACAAAAACAATTTCTACTTTTCGGCATATTGTGGCCGTGCTTACCTCTGATGCACATTCCTGAAGAGTTCCTACGACTGGGATGAGCATGTCTTCATGGACAGACTTGAGGAGTTTGGCGAGGAGTGGGATGGCGCCCGCCTTCCTCATGGCCTCTTTGTTTTTCTTACTCTTACTACAGCTCCACAGGGCCAGGGCACCACACCGCGCGACCTCAATATCCTTCTCAATCTCAGGGGTCATGTGACTGGTCAGTGACGCACAGTCCAACAGTCCAACCTATTACAGAGAAGGTCAAGTCAGTACTGTCTTGATTCGCTAAAATCAGGATTTCAGGATTTTTTATGTATTTGGACAATATTTGTTGACTTAAAATTTTTGATATCTATGTTCAAGGCCTTAAAACTGAACATCTATTCAAGTAATGTTGAAATAATTATAGCATGAATTTCATTTCAAAATATTTTATTAAACAATACAAGTTATACAGGAATTACAGAGAAAGATATTATATTATTGTATTGATAAATGGATTAAGACAACAGGCAAAGCCTATATAGGTTCTCTCCAGTAGGAATAGCATGAATCAACTGATAGACAAGATAATTCATAGGAGGCATTTTACAATTCTGCAGTGTTTTGTTGATTTTGGTTATGTCTTGTTGAAAGTGGGATGAGATACCCATAAATATAAAGTAGTTATAGAGGATTGGCAATTTTTTCATTACTAATCAGCAGACTATAATTTGTAATTTTTACTCAAGTTTCATCTTAAAAATTCAAGTCATTAACCATAGAAGTTACAGAATTACTCCTGATAAAATTTTGTTTCTAAACTATAATTACCAGTTTCTTTATTCCTCCATGTTGCCTGACTGTCCGTCGCGCACGGCGGAATTTGGCTACATTGGCAATGGTTTCGGCAGCCAAACATTTGAGATCCTTGTCAGGGTCACGGAGAATCTTGACCATGGTCTGTAGCCCTCCGAGATCAGCTATTGCACGACGAATTTGGGTATTACGTGAAATTTCTTTTAATATTTTAAGAGAACCAATCTGTAAAAAATAAATAAATAAAAAATATTTTAGTGATTCCTGAAAACACAGACTAAAAAAATCCTTCATCAAGATATGATGTCTACATTACTGGAGGGTTGGATAAATCAATGGTATTGTACTTTAACTGCATCATTTTTGGATTTTGAAACCCTTGTGTCACAGAGTGAATTTAAATGGAGATGTGTTTGATATTTTCCATTAGCTATCAGTAAAGACTTCAGTCTTGTCTTGGAAGCTGTGGGAATGGCCTGATGAAATTGTTGAACTAAATTTTTTGTAAAAGTTTTAAATTAGATATTAAACAAACTCTTAAACTAAAATGATCTCCCCCTAGTTTATATAAATATAGAAATGACAAAGCCCATTTTTATTGATAATATGAATCTGCTGGCCAGTATATAGCTATACAAAAAGCTTATCAATCTAATAACATAAATTAGAAATAAAAATAAAATAACCGACATTTAAAGAATGATATACGGTATACAATATGTATGTGACAGTAGCTTATATCTCACCTTGCATTTGATATCCTCAGTGTCCAAGAGATTGATGAGTACTTCAAGTCCTCCAACGTCCCTAATGGCTAACTGACAGGTTTCCTGAGCCAAGTTAAAGTCCCGCATGGCACATAGAGCGATGATGGTGGCAGTTTGGTTACCTCCCTTTAACAAATAAATAACATTATGAAGCAAAGTAAAATAACTTTCCCCTAACAAATAAATGTGAAACAAAATGAAGCATAGGCAATGTTACATCCTTTAAACAAATAAGTTGATGAAGCAAAGTAAAGTTACCTCCCTTTAACAAATAAGTAACGCAACAAAGCAAGGCAAGGTTATCTCCCTTTAACAAACAGGACCACACTTTCTTTTAATAAACAAATGGCAAATTTTATCACAAGTGATGAATTTCTTCCCTTTAATGATGAAATAAGATTTTTGTTCATACAATAACAATATATGACATTGGATAGACTGACAATAAAACAAATAAGATTAAAAAAGAACTTTAAGAGACCTTAAATCTTATCAAGCTTATATACCTTGAGATACTTGACAAGTTTCTGGATCTGCCAGTATTCTGATGGAAGGTCGGCGTTAGTCTCGCTCCGTCGCTCTACAGCCTCTTCCTCTTCTTCGCTCTCAGTAGAGCTCTCACTGAACGAGTCCTCGGCGTCAATGGGGGTCTTGGTTTTCATCCTACAAAACAAGGCCAGATATATGGAGATATGTTATCATCAAAATATTGGAAGTATATTTCATTGAGCTACAGTCAAACTTGCCTTACCGACTACCTCTGTATAAAGACCACTTGCTTAATAAGACCACTTTCTCACTGGGTCCCAAATGATTATTTTCATTACAATTTGGTTTTATAGACAGTTTTAACTATAAATAAATAACTACTACAGTATAAAATGGTTTTCGATCTAATAATTTTAAAAACATGATTCTTAATTTGGCTATCCTTTTTCGTCATATTCTATTGGTCTGAGAAAAAAGGGGAAAGTAAGGTCTAAATCCAAGATTATAAACGTGGAAGGCACACTACCCTAAATAAGGAGAAATGGGAATCTTTTTCACTCTTACCTTGGAGTTGTTTTCTTTTTCTTGAGTCTTCTGTTTGGATCACCTCTTCCCTCACTATAAATATGAACAAATCATACATGTATAAATGAAAGAACACAACTACAGCAGCACAGACTGTTCTGTTCCTCATTGTTCTGAGATATGATTCACAAAAAGCAGCACGGGTAGGGAGTGATGCAAGTGCAACATGCACATATTATATGAATATTGTTAATGTATATATGTTAAATTAATATATATATTAAATATTGAGAAATTAAATTAAATTAAATATTTGTTGGTACATTCTTTAATATTTTACTGTAATCAACAACTGAGTCTAATAATAATGAGTAATAGATACGTTATATGTAAATATATTATGAAATTGTACTTTCCTGTTATTTATAAGTCAAAATTCTGTTATTTATAAGACAAAATTGCAATTTTATAAACTCACAGAAAATAATTGACTGTAAAACACCACTAAAAACTTAATACTTTTCATTAAAAAAGCAATTTAACTACAAAAGGAACAATAATGGCCTTTTAGAACTCTTTCTATATTTTGTATTCTTTCCAGCTTCTGTACCAGAATTAGTTATAAGTCTGAATCTATATACTTACTCAATTTTGTACTCCTCCATCCCCAAGGCTTTCCATTTGAGTGATGGTTCCAGACGTTTTTTCCTCTGTGTCTTTTGTTTTGTTTGTTTCTCTTTGTCCTGCTCGTCAGCTTCTTTCTTCCTGCGCTGCATGTCTGTTCTCTGAGTAGCCTGATCCACTTCATCATCCATTGTATCTTCATGGCGATGGTCCATAAACTTTTCCTTCTCATCCTGAACTTTTAGGGAGAAATCCTGCAAAAAAAAAATCCCATTCCATAACAGAAATATAGCTGAATTTCAGTAGTTGCAAAATGACTTTTTTTTTAATTTGGATTAAATGTTAAAAATAAGAATTTAACCTGTATTTAAATGAACAGATGTACAGTGTGTTTTTTTCATAAAGATTCTCCATCGCTGACAAATGATGTTTTTTCACCATCAAAAACAGGAGCAGACAATTTAGTATTTTTGTTCAGTTACAAATGTTACTTACTTTACACCATTACCACCATTGAAAAGTTTGAGCTTCTAATTTTACTTCAAGTTAAAAATATGAAAAAATAATTAATTGCATCCAAAAAAAATGCTGTGGCACTATATCCTATATGGAATTAAGTACTGATTACACATGCACCGAAGGCAAAATAAATAATTTGATACTAATTTTTGTGTTAATTAGACATAAATATACATGATTAAATACCAATTAATTACTGTTCAAACGATAAATATCATTTATGGTGTGTCGGCGGTGGAGCATCTTTTAAATATCATATTTAAGAAAATAATCAGACATAGAACCCAAATAAGAAAATTCTTTGAAATTTTCCCTCTCCACATCAGGTCAATATATTAAACAAATAAAATTTCTCAAACATGAAAATTACTGAAGTCAATCAATATAAACCAGATATAGGAGATATCATTGGAAATTTGAGGTAAAGTACAGTTAATCCTGTCTATAAAGGCTATCCAAGGTCGAACCAAGAAAAATGATCTTTATAACATAGTAGTCTTTATACAACGAATAGAGCAAATTGTGTTCCAATGGATCATTTCAGACCCTGAGAGGGTTTTATTAAGCAGGTGGTCTTAAAACAGAGGTGGTTGATAAGGCAGGATTGCAGACTGTATATATGTATTTTGTTAAGCACCTTCATTATTTTATTTTTATTTTTATCAAAACATACCAAACTCTGTTCATATGATACTGGAAAGAAACTTGATGAAAGATCCTCTATTTATGAATATGAAACTCTTTTATTAATACCGTACCTGGTTATCAATCATTTCTGCAAACTTTGGACTTTTCTGTTTGAGAAGCAGAACAAGCTCACGGCATGGCTCTCCCTCCCTATCGTACTGCATCTCACCTAAACCGTCGGGACCCTAAACACCAAAGGGGAATAAATATAATTAACTATTCATATTGTCATAGTTCCAACTTTGCATATCATGAATTTGTAAGAAAAATGTACATTCTTA
Organism: Argopecten irradians; assembly: GCF_041381155.1. Classification (NCBI taxonomy): domain Eukaryota; kingdom Metazoa; phylum Mollusca; class Bivalvia; order Pectinida; family Pectinidae; genus Argopecten; species Argopecten irradians. The sequence goes on along the minus strand of NC_091149.1, from coordinate 8,397,848 downwards.
TCTTATTTCTAATTTTCTCATTTGATTTTTTATTTGATTTTTTTTTTTTTAACCAATGCCGCTATCATCAAACAATCATGGTTTATCTGAAATTTATCTGTTTAAATATTATAGTAGTAGTCAAAAGTCAAAACCTAAAGGTCATCAGTCAGAATATATAAAATGAACATGTACTACCATATATATTTGTATTTCGACATGTTCAGTTGACAGCCAAAATTATTTGTTAACATTAGACTTCAAATCTATCAATTGTAAATAAGAATCAGCAAGTGTTATGTAAATGTACTTATTTTAGCGTAGTCAAATTTTAATAATGCAAAAAAAACCCTGTAGATTATGACTCATTAGTGCAATTTGATAGTTCAATAACAGAAATAGCATTTACAAAATCTTGAGGTGTACATGACTTAGTGCCTCAAAGACAACGTGAAAAGTGGTAAAATAAAACTACCGCTAAAACAAATGTGTTTACAGTAAATATAATCTAATAGATTGAAATGGTTATTTTCTAACCTTGAAAACATAATATCCAGATGTGTTAGCCATGATGTAGAGAACGCCTGTATCAAATGGCTGGGCCTCAATGTAGGCGATATCACCATGGAGTTGTCTGTGTGTGGGGGCACGGCATCCGTTCTCAAACACAAATGTTGGGCCTACAAGGTCGCAAACATAAATAAACTTATACATTAACACTTCAGGATGTGAATTTTGTGAATTTCATTCTATAGAGATTTATTCAAAACCAATCACATTGGCCAGATTGTTCAAAAGGTGATTAAGCTTAATTATTTTATTAGTGAAATTTTCATTTCTTGTTTGTGGTGTGTGATTATAACTTTAATAAATTCAGCAAGTAAGTAAAGTAAGATGTTCTTAATAATCTTATAAAACTGTATAAAGTTGGTATATAACAAGAAATTATTTTACCTTGATTTGTAAATTTATCATCATTAAACTGTGATAAGCTTAATCACCTCTTGAACAACAGGGCCCAGGTTTGAAGCAGAAGCTTTGGTTTTGATTATACTAGAGAAACCAAATTAACAAAATCTGGGAATTAATTTGAAGAAATATAAAGGCATGCAGTTACATGTAAATTGTTCTAGCTGCTCTGACTCACAATGTTTACTTACCATAGAAGTCAATGCTTTTTAAGACACAAGTTTCCTCTGATGGACCGGATAGATCTCGAAGGTTTTTGACTTCTCCATCAACAGTGGATGGATTAAGACGAACTTCTCTGGAAGTGACATTAAAAATAAACATTTCAAAAGTTTGCCATAGAAATAAATTCAATATCATATAAAAAAAATGCTCATGAATGTATTCAAATGTAACTTCAGGCTGAATTCAATGTATTTTCTTTAAATGACCTAGTATTACTGTTAGTCTTCGACCAGAAACAAATTTAGTCATCAAATTCTGAATACTCATTCATGCGTTAGACTTACTTTGATATGAGAGAGATGCTCGTGTTCATCAGATCCTGATCAAGTTTAGACAACTGTAGTTTCAGTTTGAGTGTGGCTTTTTTCTCCTCGATCTCAGCCGACCTATCCTCGTTACCTTCTCCCTCACTGCTCTGCTTGCTCAGCTGTTCAATCTCCTTGGTGATTTCTTCTGTGAATCTGTAGATAGAGTTGTCTTCCCCTTCCACCGTAGCGAATCTGTCACCAAGTAAGTTTGCGACTGGATCTCTGTTGGCTGTGAGGAATAGATGGATTGTTATTGATATAACTTTCAGGCAATAATTGAAAAAGGTGAATGCTTAATGTTATATTTCGACTTAACAGAAAAAAAACATACAATAATTTAGCAGCTGACTCAACTTTTGTACATTCAGAACATTTTTTGTGACATTCTGACATGAATTCTCTATCAGTACTCGAGTGACTAGTAAGAAGCCTGAGCTTCAAATTCTTGTTGCTGTATAAAATGCACATGTTAATTTAGAAAAGAATATTAATACACAGATTTATAGCGATATTTCCTTATACATAATATTTATGTACCATGACATGAATGCTAAATTGTAACTTGATCTATCTTTACTATGTCCATATTTATCAAAACTCTCTAACTACATTGTGATCATTTCTGGCCCTTTATTATAATGTTCTTTGATATTTTCCATGTATTTCTCTTCAACATTTTTAAAGTTCATCTCAAAATTAAGAAGATTACAATATATGTCAATTGACTTAGTAATACCCACATAGATCAGTTTACAAGTACATGATGTTGTTTAAGAAAAATTCTCAGAAGCTTCTTCAAACGATTAATAAATAAGATCATTAATAGGTGCCAAATTCACTCTACACACTCACTGTTGATATATTTTGTATAATTACCTTCCAGACAGGCACGGATTTCATGTAGTTTCTTGTCACCAGCTGACTGAGATACTTTCTCCGCCCATTCCAGACTCATCACCTGACATTCATAAGATGAAGCATTCACCTTGATCAGTGAGAATAGATGGTTCTCCTTATCAGCCATCTCATCTGACACCAAGTCGTCTCCCCTAATTGAATAAAAAATAATCAAAATGACTAAGCAGTGGAAATGATGTTTAAACAAATTAAAACAAAAATTATTAATAATAAAAAAAAAACAAGAACAACAAACAAAGCATACACAAGTCTCCATATTATTTCAGATAAAGTGATAAATTATAAGTTATTTCAACAAGGTCAATTTTTCTGGTTTTTCTTTTCATTCAGAATAAAAGAATTTACGTCACTACCAAACTATATACTATATAAGCTCTCTTCCTCAAAAGTATTCACTAAAATTGAACCCAATAAAAATGAATTAATTTACAGTACATGTACTTAGTCTGGTTTATTTCTAGGAATAAGATTGATTAACAAGACAAATTTTTTACCTTTCTGAACAGCCTGCTGCTGAGAACTGACTTGGTTTTAAGGATGATTGCCATTTTAATGGTTTCTTGAACACAAGTTTTGATTCTGAAGGAAATTTGCTGCTGTATCCATCGATGAATTGTACAATGCGGTTCAGTAGTTCTTCGTTAATTTTTGTGAACTCTAATTTGCCTCCTGTTCCATCTTTAGCGGAGGTCCACTGGGCCGCTCTTGTGAATGCCTGACCCATCTTTGTGGTCAGTCAATCAATCTGCCTGGTAGACCTTTTCAACATAATTGACAAAATAAATTTCAATTTCAATTTTACACTAACATCATCATTTTACAACGTGCTGGCATCCATTTAAGTACATGAATATTATATGACAAAGTAATATGAAGTTGTTATAAAATATCAGTAAGCAAGTGCATACACTCAACAGAAAGTTTGGAAAACACTTGCACTCAACTTACTGTGACAACAATTCCAGTCATGCATAGACAAGCAAGTGAAGGAATTTTAATTGAGATACATATTGTACAACGTTGGGAAATTGTTCCTTATCTTCAATAATTATTTGCATAGCCACTCAAAATCGACTTGGCTAACAAATTGTTAGCATAATTGGTATCTGGATTACATTATCATTAGAAAAGAAAGGATCATAAGACAATATGACCTCGTAGAAAATTCGACAATAAATTTTGCACAGGCAGCCTAAACAATATTTTTTCTGTGATATTTTGCAAGAAATATGTAAAACTGTATGAACATATTGAATCCTTTGCTGTTAAAAATCTATTTAAATAAGAATGAGCTTTTGTTGTCCCTATAAAACAGTAGACATAGGTCGTTGCTTACCTTTTCTTCTTTCGTTAACTCTAATGCAGACAGCTCTAATAACAGGATGCCGCGTCGTTGCTAAGGTCATAACGCATGCGTTACCGGAAATCCAATATAGTCAGGGGAAGGAACTGTGACAATTTACTTATAGGTAGCGTGTATGTAATTCACAGGTATTTAGCCTTGTCGGATGAAAAATAAGTGTACATGTACATTGTATGTATTTTAACAGTTAGACGTATATTGGTATAAATTATAATGATATGTGTCTACTGTCAGATTATAAAACAATTATGAAAAAAAAATAAAAAAATTAACAACACCTATATCAAGGACTATATCACTTATAAATCCTTGACCTTTATTAATTCACAAAAATAATAGAAACACAGACTTATTTTTATTTCAATAAAGCACATACATTTTTACATGACATTATATTGCAATGTGGGCCTATGAGTTCAAATTAAAGTAAGTAAACAATACTTATAAGAATCTGATTCCTTAAAAATATAATGACATGTGGATGTACGTGAATTGTAACGCTACCCAAATTGAACCAGTTTTGGGGGACATCATATGCAAAGTAATTGTTTAAACATCTTTGTTGTAGTTGAATCAGGATTTTTATCCGATTTTTATCAAAAAGACGCCTTCAGTTTTCCGTTCGTGATTTGTTTAATTGTAAGAAGATTTATATAAAGAGAAATTTTAAATGCCCGGTCCATCAAATCAGTACATGTAATATGTAAATACCGAGATTTTTGGCGACATCCAAAAATATCATTACATGCCTATATATATATGGTATCAAGTGCAGGAATCAATATTACTGTCATGTGGAAAACGAGTTGAGTATTTTTTCAAATTGAAATAAGGATACATTGTAGTATCGTTTTTCGCGCACTTAAAAACTTTAAAGTCGGTCTTTGTAAAATAAAGAAATAAAAGAAATCACAAAACACATACATTAATTCAATGCTGAGGATCAAGTTAAGGTGATTTTAATACCTTCCCTTGTCCTATATACATTGTATCTGGCTGACGACTAACATGATACTTCAAACATTGATGACCGTAACATACATGTATATTATACTACGGTCACCAGTGTGTGCACATGTACTGCGGTTGCCGACGACATAATTTTTCTCGCACCTCACACATTATTTAAATATCACTTTGTTTTATTGGTATTATCTATGAAAAATAGATTACTTCTAATCAAATTAAGATAAGGAAAATGGCCGGTGATACGTGATTTTATCAGTATAAGTTTTTTTTTTTATTTTTTTTTTTTACCGTTTTCAGATATTGTTTTAGTAAAATGGCAAACAATTGTCAAAATTCAAAAATGTTGAAAGATGTGTTTTATTTTAAATGCAAGACATTCCATGATTTGGATAAAAGCAAAACAATAATGCTAAGTTGTAAAATATGAATTTTTGAATGATTTTAATAAAATTTACTGATAACAAAATATTGCCTTTAAAAACAATTTCTCGATACAATCGTCCATTTAACACTTGACCCGAGGTGTTCCTGACATTTCTGCATATTATAATGTTGCCGATAACGTCTTGCAATTATTTTTAGGACTGAATACTGATATTGGGCCTATGGCATATGAGCGAATGGGGAGCTACCTAAGTGTTCAAATGAATGACCTTGACATGCATTCAAGGTCACAGAGGTGAGATAAACTGAACTTTAAACTACGTTCTGTCAATAACTAAAATGTATAGAGACCTGATATGGGATTGTAGCATGTTGGGATGTAGGCCAACTATTGTAAAGTTTGTTCAAAAGAATAAACTTGACCTACATTCATAAATGTAGGTCACAGAGGTCAATAGGCTAAAAATAAGAAAATGACTTATTACGAACAAATAAGAGATCTAGAGATCTGATAATAATCCTGTAGTATGTTGGAATGTTTAATATATACATCATGTTTGACCTGTAATTTGCTTGTATGGGTGAATAATCTTGTCATATTGTCATTAAGTCTTTCACGTTCAGAAAGGTAAAACAGGCTAATATCTTTCAATGACTTCTAGTGAACAACTACATGTACATGTAGTAGACATAAAATGATCTGATATTTGGCCTTTAGCAGGGTGGGTAGAAGGATTAACAATTCATTGAAACTAATTACCTTAACCTTCATTCAAGAGAACAGGGACAAAAAGGACTTTAAATAACTTCTTCTTGGGAATAACTAATATAAGATCAGGTCTAGAGACTTGATATTGGGCCTGTAGAATGCTGGAATGAATGGCTACCAAATGAATGACCTTTTAAACATTCATTCAAAGTCAAAGGGATCAATTACCTAGTAACAAAAATCTTAAATGGGGAGCTAGAGAACTCCCTTGTAAAAGTTACCTACTTTTAGAATTGCTGACGTGTTAATTTCGTATGCAATGAGTCCTGTAGCATATATCATTTTTGAACAATGAAACGCAAAACAAATCTGTATAATTACTCCCCAAATACTATTGAGGATAGAAAGTGGGATTTTGTACATCTATCTGGTTGCATTGACACAGGCTTTATTTTAACGTAAATTTTCATAATCTACAAGTACTGCAGGTCTTGTGCTGCAAAAACTGTGATTATCTTTAAAAATATGTGTGTGTGTGTAGAAATATGCAAAGGTTCCTTGCGGAGATAAAAATTTAAATTAATTTTTTTATTTGTTTCCAATTGACCAATGTACATTTATGTAGCTGCCATATAGTAATGATTGTTCAAGTCCGGGGTGGATGAGTGGTTAAGATATGTCACGACATATTACAACAAGCAAAACAACCCTGGCTCTTAGCAGGACTTTAAACTAATTCAATAAGAGTTGTTCAACGTCGGAAAATATCAAAACCTTTTTTGATTGTGGACTTTTCGTCCTTTACATCTCTACTAATGTTGTCAGCTCAAAAAAGTTTCAAATGTTTTTTTCCAGAATGGCAGTTGTGAGGGCAATGGGCAATGTTGGAGACAGACTCACCAAAACCAGGATTAGTTTAGGGCAAGTTTCGGATTAATCCATCAGGTGAGCAGTACATAAAATGTGAAAACTATAAGGATGACTAATTCAAAAGTCTGATATGTTTTTTTTTGGTTTTTTTATGAATTTAAAACGAAATATGTTTTTGGAGGTGATATGTGGAGGCCATCATGTATTTTGGAGAACTAGAAAAATAATAATATTTGAAAATGACTAGCTTGTGACATTATCATTTTAGCTCCAACCAACATGTAGAACTTTATGAGAACAAATGTGAAAAATTTACAGACAAAGCATGATGGTTATAGGTCTTCCCGATCCTTTGAGTCAAATACGTATCAAACAAAACATATTTAAAGCATGGAATTATTTTACTTTCTCTTTATTTTTCTGTATGAGTTTCCCAAGATAGATCTTCACATCACGAGATGAATCATAAAATATTTCCTCTAAAGTGAAATGTTGTCTCATCATTTCGAGGAACTGTTTATCCCGATCATACCTGTAACGCCAGGACAAAAGCACCTTGGTATTTTCATGACAAACTTGTAAAAAAGTTTTCAAGAGATCATCAAACAACTCCTCGATGTAGATGATATCTGCCCCAAGCACAATATCATAGTCTGCTGAGTAATCTGGCCAGTCTTTAGTCCAGTCAAGGCTTTGAACACGTACTTCTAAACCAGGAATGCTCTTTATGTTATCATCCACAACTTCGTTTATATAATCCAAGGCTTCATCTAGATCTGTAATTGTCACTTTTCCGCCTATAAAACAAAAGAATTTATGAAATTTTATCTTCATTGTCATATAGTGATGATCATGTACAGATAATCACTATTAAGGTTCATTTGATTACAATATGCTGAGAACTGAAAAATAAAATGAGATTCAGTTTGAAGCATATTTAAAAAAAGTTCCATGTCAACAAAATTAACTAGAAGAAATAATTATCTTGACAATAGCATGATAAAACAGTATGAGATATACAAATACCTGAGCATAACAAATCTGCATTATTTTTTCTTTATAAAAATTGACTCCATATTTTGGTAGAGAACTCACAAATTTCAATTTTTTGAGTCCCAGAGCTCTTTAAGTCAAAGCTGGAGAATGTGATGGTTTTGGATTTATTAATGAAACAGAATGAAAAAAAACACCCACCTAACAACGCTGCCACTATTCCAACAATCCCAGATCCTGCTCCAAGCTCTATGATAAGTTTGCCATTGACAATATCCTTATTCTTTTCCAGATACTCACACAAAACGACCGCCTGTCAAAGAATGTCAGGGTACAAATAACAATTAAAAATTAATACACATATATATCAATATAAATGTAGATTGCATAAAGTCTATAAAACCAAGGAATGAAACACCCAGACTTATCTAACTAATAGGCTTGACAAAACTTTAATACAATAATTAAATTAGTAAATAATTAATTTAGTGTTCAGAGGTGCTGGGTTAGAATTCTGGTCTGCCCACTTCATTTTCTCCATGAGAAGCATTGAAATATATGTATTGGTTCTGAATTTTAATACAAGAAAGTGTATATATATATATATACTCTATATTACATTCGTGTTGACTCACAGTCCGGCCCAGGACTCAAACTCATCAGCTATACATAAAATGTATTCAGTCTCCGGCGTGAAAAACTATGGCTCTACGGACTGAGCCAAAGACTCAGACGACCATATTAATTTTAACATTGTTAGGTAAATAAATAAATAAATAAATAAATAAATAAATAAATAAATAAATAAATAAAATGAGTCTTTGATTATCTTTAATATACTCACAGCATCCCAAACAACAGCTGCAATGCCCAAACCTTCCCAGTCTTGTTTTATAACTAACTCCTTGCCTACAAACAAGAATTTCCTGTTTGGTTTGTGGAATGGGGATATCTTGCTTTCATCATAAATAACTACCGCCTGTGACGCCATGCCCTTCTCTTCAGATACACACCTATCTGCATCACAACTACCGTTATCGGCACAAACGAGTATAATCTGAATCAAAAACAACAAAAAACATCCTAATGTTTGCCCGTAAATATACGTGACCATGTGGTAAAATGTACAATGTACCTATCGAGCAAAAGTGAAAGTAGAACAAACCGGAAGTAATTTGTAAGAATTAGTTTCGTAACAAGTTAATGTGGCGAAACGTTTCTAAATTTTAGTGGTCATATTATTTTTGTAGTCTTTAATATTATCTTATCTTTGGCTGTTCCTAATCTTTGTGTTAAAAGTGTAATTGATCAACATATTGAGAAATACGAAACTAACATACTGCTGTGAACGTCGTTTCCATGGAAGCATGTACACGAATCTGACGATTGTCAACATTGTAAGCACACTATAGACAGTCCACGGTACCATTAAATACAATGGCTACAACAACAGCCAAGAAAATAAAGGAAGCTGGTAAGTTATTTATTTATCTCTAGATTGTGTCGCTGCATGATAAGTAAATTAAATAGTCAATGGAATAAATTACAGACAAAGTCTAATCATCTGTACAACTGTACAAATCGACTTGTCATGCCTGTCGCGAGTCCGATCTGTTGATCCATCTGTAGACACATCTATCTACCAGGTACAGCGCAGATGACATTGTTATACAATACCATAACCCTTTGCAATGCATTGTAAATGGGGCCATTCTAATAAAAAAAATGGCGTCCCTCTGCATCATGGACATTCAGAAAAAGGAAGGGAGCCCTTTTAATTTCTGTGTTTAAAAAGGATACTGACAGCACAATCTACTGTATGATACAGTAAATTAAGTCTACTGTAGGGACGGTGTAAACGCAAACCCTGTTGTAGTTTAGTTACGTCAGGAGTACCTCAAGGAACCTCTTTGGGCCCAATACTCTTCCTTATATACATAAACGACTTCCCAGAATACATCAAACACAGCACCCTCAGACTCTTTGCCGATGACAGCATATTATACAAAACCCTGCATAACACACAAGATGCACTTAAATTACAAGAACATCTAGACGCAGCAGGTAGGTGGGAGGAAGATTAATTGGTTAATGTCCTTCCACCCGGACAAGTGTAACGTCCTCAGCATCTCAAACAAACGCACATTACCACAAAGACCAATTATACATACAAACTCCACGACCATGGAAAACCTCAGCTGGACCTTACTACAAACCTGCAGAACAAGAACACGTTTAATTTTATTTTATAAAATCATACACCATCATGTGGCAATAAACTATATTCAAATTCTTCATCTGACAGACTACAGGACCAGACAATCACACCCATTCACATATAGACTTATATAGTTGCCACCAAGGACATATTCAAACATTCATTTTTTCCACACACAATTAAACAATGGAACATCCTACCGGTGGCTACTGTACACTTGATGTCTTCAAATCACATATCCTAAAAACAGAACTTGAAGACCTAAACCCCACTCCCTAAAATTCTATCATATTTTTATCTTATAAGTATACTATATAAAAATAATTTTAAATTATTATAAATTTGTTAATTTGGCATCAGGCATGAAATTAAGTTTACTAATTATTATGACTTCATCAATGTTCAAATATCTTAAAAAGATTGTTTTCTGTGAATGCTGCTCTCCAGTTTGTAAATTAAGCAAAAAAAAAAAAAAATTAAAAAAAAAAGGAAATAATATTTATAAATTATATTATTATACCTCATGTTTATAACACTGTCTTTGGAGTCCTTTTGTATCTCTGTGCTTATAAAAAGGATATGGAGAGAACGTAAGTTACGCAACCCTGAAAGTGACATAAATAAAACCTTAAAACATGTGCAGACATGGACAGCGCTTAATTAATTCAGTACATGTACAGAGCCTTCAGTAAATAATTTCTTTCTTCTTTCCCAAAATTGACATACATGTATCTATAGTCACTTGAAAAACTGGATTAACATATTGTTTATAATTACAGATATCGTAGGTATTTTGTAACTGATTATCATTGATAAATGAAATGATGACTTCATACACTATATACCTACATGTATTCAAAATAAAGGGCGATGACAAATAGAGAGAGATATGTATCTTAAGAAGCATGTATCCCTACTAGTTACATTATACTGACAGTAAACACACTGAATCTCATTAAAGATGCTCCACCGCCGACAGAGCATTAATGATATTCATCAATTTAACAACAATTGCTGTTTAATCGTGTATATATACCGGTATGCCTAACAACACAAAAAATGATTTATTTTGCTTTTGGTGCATGCCCAATCAATACATCATTTCATATTGAACATAGTGCCATGGAATTTTTTCGGGATGCAATTAATTATTTTCAATAATTTTGTCTTGAAGTAAAATAAGAAGCTCAAACTTTTTAATAGTGGTAACGGAGTAAAGTAAGTAACTTTTGTAACTAAAGAAAAATGCTAATTCCTCTGCTCCTGTTTTTGATAGCGAAAAAATGTCATTTGTCAGCGATGGAGCATCTTTAAGCAATAATGAATATATATGTATATCTTTGGTGTGACTTAACCAGAGGACAGAACCCAGAGCCTTACCAGATAATTTCTCTCAAAGGCAAATGTTCAACTCAAGGCCAAAAGTGAGGCAGTATAAAAAGTGATATTAGGATGAAGGGAAACTTTACAAAGAACCCAAAAATTAAGTCACCTTTTACAATCATGTAATTAGGCAGATGACACAACTCAAAACTTTGCCTAATATTCATTTACAACCTGTGTATTTACTGTTTACAGATATCACAATTCAAAACTTGGTCTACGTTCATTTACGATGTGTATTTACTATTAATTAAACCTTGTTTCTATAGGCTGGTTCTACCATGCCCCGGCCAGGAGGAAGAATGTTGAGCCAGTGTTGGTGCCACCGACCTCCCAGATTCCAGGGCTCAATGATCCTATAGAAGGAGAAATGGCCGGAGATCAAGTGAGACCGCTGTACAGAGACACAGACACAAAATATATACGGCTGGCTAAACAAGGCGGCAGACAGAGTAAGTTTTAAGGGTAGATGTTGGCTAGGTATTCAATTTGTTTTAATACCTGGAAGACATTTTGAAAGAAAAAACATGAATCATCTAAAAGAATGAATTATACATATGATTGTAGAATAGTGATGGAATCACTAATTCCCAGTTCTTATTTTGAAGCACTGCAAAGGACTAGGTATGGTAAGGGTCTTTTGTGGCCCCCAAATCCGCTATTTTTCAAAGTCTGTTATTTTAAGATGTTAATCTTGCATTTGAAATATTAACTACATACCTGACATATTTGATAGTGCTATTAGGTAACATAGCAGTTCTAGTTGGCATAGCAACCATTTTTATTATTCATAAATTATGCAAAATGTGAAAATTTCATCGAAATTGGCCTTTTTTATGCAGTTTTTCATCTAGTTAACATAGAGCGCATTCTAGAACAAACTTTATATTTCTCTAAATGATCTATTCTTTGTGTCTGCTAATTCCCTTAAAATATAAAGATTGTTCTAAGTTGCGCTCTATTGCTTTTAAAAGAAAAACTATCAAAAATATGCCAAAATTGACCAAATTTTCAAATTTGCATAATTTATGCAAAGTTACCATGGTTATATAGCAAAAACATACTTTCTGTCAACAAAAATATTGTGAAGTTTTTATCGGGGGCGTATTCAATATTTCAAACGCAGTAACTTCATTTCTAAATACTTAATTTGAAATTTGGTAGATTTAGGGGCCAAAAACAGCCATTACCATACCTAGTCCTTTGGTGTTTTCTTTTCTTGTAATTTCATTTCAAACTGAATAATATTTAATTCTTTCACCTGCAATTTCAGATTTGCTACAGTTTAAAGAAAATCCTAAAATGTCTGAGAAGCCATGTGTTGGATACCCACGATCAGAATGGTTCTATCTGGAGGACAATGCTATAGAGGACGCTGCCACAGAGCCAGATACAAAGTAGGTAGCCAAGCCAATTTTAAATTTATTGAAAGCAAGAGTTGTTTTCCATGAGTCTTCATTTTCATCTATAATATTAGGGACTAAACATTGTGACCTCTAAAGCTAGCAAACTATATAATGCATGTCTTCACACTTGGAAAATCAAGAAGTTTTTTTTTAGCTCAGAGGTATTTGTAGCTATTTACATCAAGGTCATAATACATTTACCCCATCCAGGAAAAATTCATCCTCAATTTTTCTAAAGTTAACAGCCTTGCCCCTGTGGCAAGGCTGAGTATCATCGTAATAGACCATATGATTTTACATGAATTTTATCACAGTGTCAGCTAGAGAATCAAACTTAGGAATTCAGCCCTGCTAGTCTTTACAATAATTGCCTGATTAGCTTTAAGTTAGTTAGCCTTGAATTGGTATGTCACTTGTATATCACCGGCTTCACAAAACATGTTAAAGTTTAATTATAAGTAAAATCATATATACACTTTATAATAAGCCGCAGTCTAATTCCTAAAACACACACAGCACTTCATACACGCAACACACCCAATACATGGGAGGCCATCCTTACATGACCTTAGTTGTTGTTACATGTAGGACGTTAATTAAGTCAAACAAAAGGACAAACAATGGATATTAGGATTCTCTTTCTACAGTTTGATCTTTGACAAACATACAGAAAACACTATGTACATGATATTTGATAAAACTTAAATGCATACTGACAATGAATGAATTTGCATTTTTTTCTCAGTAAGTATGAGTTTCGTGTCCCTGAGTATATGGCCCATGATGTCCATCAGCCATCGACAGATGATGGCTCCCTTAAAGGACGCACACCATATGCGTATGATAGACTGTCTGCATATGACAGAGAAGGCAAGAGTCTGAAGGACAAGACTCTGAAGCTACCAGAGGTCAAAAGGTCAGGGTATGGGGTGAGGATAGCCAAACCCCCCAGAGTAAAGTCCCAGCACCAGGAACGTACGAAACCTTCAGATGTAGCTAAGATATCTCAGCTGGAGAGAGAAAGACCACATCTTAAATATCTACCTCTGTAAGAATGAACTTTGTAGTTGTTTTTTTTTCTTTATTAAGCATTACAGTAAAACACGTTTCTAACGAACATGCTTATGAAGAATTTTCATTCCCCATCAAGGTTTCTGTAAGTTATTACCAATATATGTGTAACAAACTTTGTTTATAGCGAAGCAATTTTGTTGGTCCCCAGAGGCTTGTTAAACCATGTTTTACTGTTTCTAACAATACTATGTATATTAATGAAATGTATGTTTAAAGGGAGGATGAATGTCAAATGGACAATATAGCAAGTTAAAGCAAGCGTGCTAGCCATTATTTTTGTCGAGTAGATAGAAGGTTATGATTGACCGGAGAAAAAAGCTCCAAATTTTGTACATCTCTTAAAAATGATGTAGAAGAAATAAGATGTGGTCACTATAGTGGCTTAGTTGTTCAAAGGTTAGTAAAATTTTCAGTTCTCATTTGCTGCAAAATTTGTGATTATATATGTTCTAAAATCAGCACGTAAGTAAAGAATGGAGTTCTTAAGAATCTTATAAAATTTTGCAAGATTTGTATAACCAGAAATTATTTAATATTAATTTGAAAATTGTCCCTAAACTGTGATTAACCTGATCACCTTTTGAACAACTGGGCCCAGCCCTTTTAATCAGGTTGTATATATTTTGCTTTATATATGTTTCAATAGTTTTTCCTTTGACACAAATCTTTTCAGACCAGAAGAAGAGAAGGATAAAGCCAAAATGTCCAAACTCTTGTCATTTGCATATGACAAAGAATGGCAAGACAGGATTACTAAATGGCAGGCACAGCAGGACAAAGTTCGAGACAAACACCGTGCCCTCGTGGCAGCGGACACTCAGATGGACAAAGAACCAATCAACACAGAGTACAGAACAACAATTGGCAAACAGCTAGGCAGTTCTTACAGACGTTCTGAGTAAGTGGACATATCTATGCAAGATATTTAGTAAGAAAGTGTCTATAAAAACATAAAATTCCTAAATTCAGAATTTGTTTGCATTTCCTACACTCAGGTATAGCTAAGTATTAAGTGTCAATTTTAAGTTTTGGAGTTCTGTGTTCACTTTTATCACATAATCCACCTGATATCCAGTGATTTCTCCCGTGTAATATTTTTGCGTATGTCACAAGTGTGATATGACCTGGAGTAATTTTCATTGGCTAGAAATTCATTCATTGTGACGTCAGACAGAAACAATAAAATGATGTCAGGATTACGATGACGACGGATCAAAATGGCGGCCTCTGCTTGATTCACCAAATACTTTTTGACGTGAATTTCTTTGTTATGTAGATATTTGTAGTTATGTGATGAAAAGTATCTTAAATTTGTGTTCATTTCATAAGAGATTTTATGAAACTCGTCTCGAAATTTTAATTTTTCCTCGCTGAGGCTCGCAAAAATTAAAACCTCTTACGACTCATTTCATAAAACCTCATATGAAATGAACACTCATGTAAGATCCTATATGTGAAAAGACTTTTGAGGATAGGAATTCCCTCAATCATTTGTAGTCGATAGATACTGGTCCTGGTGCTTGAGATTCTTCTCCTTTCTTCACTGTTTTACCTCAGTCAGAAATTTACCTTCCATCACTCACTGAGTTGTCGCAATAGTTGTTTTGGCGACCATAGAGTTATCTCCCCTATATCAGGCAACAACCAATTGAGTTATCTCCCCTATATAAGGCAACTACCCATCGAGTAATCTCCCCTATATCAGGCAACTGCCCATTGTGATATCTCCCCTATATTAGGCCACCATCCATCGAGTTATCTCCCCTTTATGAAGCCACTTATTGAGTTATCTTCCCTTTATCTGGCCATCACCTATCAAGTTATTTCCCCTTTATCTGGTCATCATATGTTAAATTATCTCCCCTTTATCAGACAACCACCTGTTCACTTTTCTCCCCTTTATCAGACCACCACCTATTGAGTTATCTCCCCTTTATCATATCACCACCAATTGAGTTGTCTCCCCTTATCAGACCACCACCCATTGGGGTAGATCTCCCCTTAATCAGGCCAATCTCCCCTTAATCAGGTCAATCTCCCCTTAATCAGGCCACTACCTGTTGAGTTATCTCCCCTTTATCAGGCATTTATGTATTGAGTTTTCTCCCCTTAATCATGCCATCACCAATTGAATTATCTCCCCTTACCAGCCCCCCAGCCATTGAGGTATCTCCCCTATTTCAGGCCACTGCCCATTTATTTATCTCCCTTTTATCAGACCTATCAATTATTGAATTATCTCCCCTTGATCAGGCTGCCACCTGTTGAATTATCTCCCCTTTATCAGCCCACCACCCATTGAGTTATCTCCCCTTTATCAGACCACTACATGTTGGATTATCTCCCCTTTATCAGATCACTTTTCATGGGGTAGTGATCTTTCTGTTGGTCTTTACCCAACAATAATATCAATCTTTTTGCAAACTAAGGAGCAAACTATCTGATGTTTCATGTACAAGATGTGGTTTAAGATTTGTGTCAATGTCATTGGATACTTTAGTTTCTCTGCCAAGAAATAGATGGAACACAACACAAAAGTTACTTATTGTTTGTCCTATCAACCTATTTTGTGCTATCATTTTTGCCCAGGCATGTTTCACCTATATATACAGTGCTTTTAGGCATTTATATCTTAATATAACTTTTCAATTTAAATAGCTGATTCCTGCATGTGTTGTAGCCTTACCCTACTCTACCATAATTTTACTGGTTCTGCAGCTTCCAGCTATTAATTGTAATGTTCTGTTTAAGGAAAGGGAAAAAACAAGGTGAACAGTCTTATTCTACACAATCAAACCCAGAACAACAACCAAGTGATCGCAGTACAAAAGGAATGTCAAAGAAAGAAAAAGAATTGTTTAAATTGTCCAGGTCAGTTGTTATTTCAGTCTTAAATGTTCACTGATTGCATAAACGATACAGTATAAATAGTGTAATATTAATACGTTAGATCATTTACTGGGATTTGTGACAATGTATGTGGTATTTATAATAAATAAATTACATAAATAGTATACCATAAAAAGTATAATATCAATATATTATATCATTTATTGGGTTTCGTTGCACAATGTATTTGTTATTTATTACAAATTATTAGTATTAACTTAAAGTGAATAGTCGGGCAATAAAACCAGTCTAAATGCGTTCATTGGCCTTCCAAAAGTTCTCACATATGAATACAACGGCCAAGTTCTGCTTAGTTCTGACCATTAAAGTAAAAAAAAGTTGAAAGCATTGAAAGCGAGGCTGCGTGGAAATGTAACAACGGACATAGTGAACCGGGAGGACGTTTTAGAATTTCCATACTTTAAATTAATTTCTTCGTACGCAGACAGATTTTGACGAGAGATTTTATTTTTCCATTTCATAAGAAATTATACTGGATACATTCACACCATTTTTACCGACATTAGCCATCCTTGCCCGACTGTTCACTTTAACTTATCTATGTAAACCAATGTTAACATTACTTTATTACTATGATGCTATCAATTATCTGATCTACCTGCAGTACAGATAAAAAAAAATTCTCGTCAAGCTGCCCTCTCAATTCTGACCCATAATGTACCATGAACATGTTTAGAATGTCACTGATTAGAGAATTCTCCATTTTTATAATTTTTTTTTCTGAATTTGCTTTCAGATTCAAGAACGTACCTTCCAAGGTTGACTCATATAACGCTGTAAAGGACGTGCCAGTGGTCACTGCTCATTAATCTTATTAGAAACCAACATAAAAAAATAATAATAAATAAATGTCCCTTTAAAAACAAAATGTATAATAATGACAATGTCAATACACTGAAGAAGGTAAAACTTTGATGAAACTGAAGGAAAAAAACTATTTTTATTACTTTTACCCCATTCTTTTACTTCCATTTTTTTACTAGAAATATTGATTCTAAAGAATTGATGTTTACATTTAACATAAGTGCAATATAAATGAGGTAATTTTCTGTTGTCCCATTTGTAAGCCAGCTGGTATTGTAACACATAAAAAGTCTTCTAAATTCATGTTTTATGAAGAAAAACATTGCATTCTTCCTTACAATAAACCATCCTTTTATTTTATTCGTTACTTTGAAATTCATTGAAAGAGAATAATAGTAATAATATGTATTTTACGCTCCTTAAAACATATTAATTACCTTTCTGGTTATACAGATTGTGTTATTACTCATATTTTACTCAGACTTCACAAAGAAGTGAAACGTTATACTTATATCTGTTAATTAAGAACTTACATTTCTGTGTGAGAGACGACATATGTGAAAAGAATGAATGGCGAATGCGTGTGCTATATTTGTAGGAAATTTCCAACATAGTAAATTTCAGTGCTATTTTCTATATTCATAATTTTGCATAAAAATGTGAGCCTACATGTATATAATGTTTAACATTTTGTAAGTTAAACTTGATTTCAAGACTATTTTAGTATAGACACAGAAAAGTAATGTCTAATGTAGGGTATATTAATTTCATGCGTCGCAACTACCAAAATGGAAAAATACCAAAAATTAAGTCTCTGTCAAAAATTTCCTAAAAAAAATTATGTGGTAGAAAAAGAATCATCGCTATACAAAATATTGTTATTAATTGTCTTCCTTGTGGTTTATTTCATTCTTCTTTATAGTACTGATTTTGCGTTTAATTATTAAAAGCATTTTATTTGAATTTGCTTTTAATTGTTGTTAGTGACAATTGTGTATTTTTAACGCTCGTTACTCGTATCACATTAGATGAAATTATGAAAATAAATTGTGAGTAGATGTCAAAATATTTGCTTAACGATATGAGAGATGAATGGAAGGGACTAAAGATATACTGATTACTGACATACATTTAGTTAAAAAAGGAAAGATAATTATATATGAAATAGAAAAGTATAAATTATTAAGCCAAAACCGGTTTGATATACAGTACAGTATATTAATTTTATTATATTTCAAGCCAAAGTCCATGCTATTCTTTTTAGAAAACATAAGTATTACTGCTTGTTTTAGCCAAAAAACATGCTCAATTTCTGAATTGAATTTTGCCTCCCATCGAACGGAATGGACAGTAAGCGATTTAACTGTTATACTGTTTATCTTCAGCATAATGAATTAAGACTTGTAGATGTATTTCGCAATGTCCAAACTCGGTATCAATGTGAAGAACTACGATCCTATGAGATGGTCAATAAAATTGAATATATATGAAAATTTCAGACAAATTTTTGTATTTGATTTTTTTTTTCAAAGGGACATGGTTCAGACAATCCGTCATGACATCTTTGATCGTTCACATGGACATGGCTTTCCTTTTAGCCGTCAATGAACGTACACTTCTCACTGAAAAGTCGACTTTTATGAAGTAAAGTGTTTCTGGATTATATCCCATTAAATGACATAATAAACAATTCTCAACTTTCAAACAAAAATCATATCTTTAGGTCTTACGAAACAAGCATCATTTCCAATATATTTGAATGAAGCTTTATTGATTTTATCTCTAACTGTTTCAAAGCAAACACCATCTTCTACAACATTTTCTCATTTAGAAGTTAATTTCATAGCAATTGTCAAAAGCTAAAATGCTGAATATTGACTAGTATTCCTTAAATAAATCATATTATGCCTCTTAACTTTCTAAGTTATCATGACTTTTTACCTCAGGAGAATATTGATAGAATGTGTTAGTGTATTCATATTTTAGAAGAAAAATAAATCCGCGCGTTATTTGATTTTAACCTTGTAAATCCTTTGTTTTAAGATAATGATGCATCACAAAATAGTAAGGACGCTCTGGAGTAAGTAAACGTACTGCAGTATCTGCCAAATATGATAAGTTTATCTACGAAATATTTCTAAATAAAACAAGAACTACACGTAGCCTGACTTCAATGGACTTTATTTAAACGATACATTAGGAGTACACGTAGTGCATTTCAAAGACGGAAATCCGTCTTGATGGGGAAACAAAATCTTTGTATACAAGAACTGACGAAAGAATAATATCACCATCAGCGTTCTGAAGTTAAATCTGATCGAGAAACTCCGATATGTTGACGTGCGCTCCAATACCGTAGGGTTCTGACCAAAGGTTGTCGAATATTGCGAAGATTTTGGCATCTGTGACAGTTCCTTCGCAATTTTCTGGAACGGCTGGTGTCGCCATTTGTACGATGCATTGAATAGTTTCTCTCCTCCGTCTGCAAATGGAACACACGTTATAAGGATCCTAACAAATTCACATTAAATATTTTTTTGTTATATAAAGATGGTACACTGCTGACAAATGGCATTTTGTCTCTATCAAAAACCGGAATAGACGAATAAGTATTTCCCTTCGTTTACAAACGTAACTTACTTTACACCTTTACCAAAAGTGAAAAGTTTGAGCTTCCAATCTAACTTTCAAAATAAAAACATTAAAATTAATTAGTTGCGTCCGGAAAAAACCCCCATGGCAGTTTGTCCAATATGGAATGGCGTACTGATTGCGCATGCATCAAAAGCAAAATCAATGATTTTAAACATGTATTATTCTTGTGCTAAAAAGACATATATACATTCACATGATTATACACAAATTATTGTTCCAAACAATGGGTATCATTATGTTTTGTCGGCAGTGCATCATCTTTACAGGAGTTGTGCCATGAGTTTTTAAATTACTTCCAAAAGCAACAGTTCATTCATTCAAGCCTGGCGTCAATCTATCGACAGTCAAAGTTGACTCCAGATTGTTAATGGAATTTTGTCGTTGAGGGAACATAAAACTAAATGAAAAAAAGCCCAGGATAGAATTTTGACCACGGCGCTGATTGGCTGGCTAATTATGAATTTCAAAAGTAAAAAAGTTTTCTTACAGATGATTATTCCTAGATAATCATGATATGAATTTAGAAATTCAGATTTAGGTTCAAAATATCATATGATAATGAATAGGTAAAAGCATTAGAATTTCAGGATTTTTTAGTGCAAAATGCGCATGATTTCAAAATGGCTACACTGGTTGGAGTTTGAATTGAAGGACCTTAATATTTTTACTCTATCTAGTGTTATATGAGAACCTAGACTTTAATTACAGAACACAATAGCTAACTAATATTCAGCTGTTTTATGATACATTACAAAACTTGTAACAAATTTTAACACTGTGGTCTAAGTTAAATTATTTAGTTCTCTTGATAGGGATTTAACGAGTCAGCTTGAATGGTTATTATACGCACGCTGTCCACCACTCGATGCCCTCAGAGATGCCCAGTGAAGGATTCGGTCTGTCTGGGGTTTCACTGCTTCCGAGTGGATAGCAAGAATCAAAGGCGCTGTTCCAGAACTCGGCACACTCCCCACTGATGGCTCGGCGCTGGAATCTCTGTAAAACTGACAACAACACGGATACTGCTATAACGATAGTAGGTATGAAATCAAAATCAGTGCTGAGGTGTTACTGTTATATCTAAATATACAAATATGGTTGGATATTAATGACACAAGCCAATTATAGAAATATATAATAATATATGTAGGTAATAATTCAGGTTTCGAAATACAACGGAAAAGTAGTTTTCCAACTGTATTTACAAGCATGCCCGTGTTGGCGACCCCAGTACTGTAAACAGCCAACTAACAGGATGTCAAACTCCATGGATAACATGAATACTATATAATTAATGTAGACCCTGTTATTTTCGCACGGATGGTATTTTTTCGATTTCGCGGCACATTGCTATGATCTCGAAAATTTGATCCAAAATAATGAGAAATGGTTGAATCGTATGCACCCTGATAGCTATATAATTTGATTCATTCGATTTTAACCGATTTCGTTAAAATTTTAATCCGCGTAAAAAAACAGCTACACGGTATTTAATTTCGCAGGGGAACATTTCTCATTGATACTTAGTCATGGAGAGAAATGTTGGCGCATTTAATACTTCACAATGTTCAGTGATGAGCTATGCGGGTTATCTTATTTTCTACTTATGCTATTCGCGGGTATTTAAAAATGCCCCACCGCAGGCAGAGCATAAACGATACTTATCATTTGACCAATAATTGATGTTTAACCGTATGTACATATGTCTTATCAATACAAAAATAATTTAAAATGATTTATTTTCAAATGCAGTTAGAACTTCATTCCATAAAGGACATAGTGCCATGGATTTTTTTCGGGACGCAATTAATTACTTTTAAGATTTTCAATTTAAAGTAAAATCAAATGCTGCTCAAACTTTTCAGGAAGTAACCTTTGTAACCGATGAAAAATACCAATTCGTCTACTACTATTTTTTGATAGAGAAAGAATATCATTTGTCAGCAGCTTAGCATCTTTTAGTTCGAGGAAATGAACTTAACCGTTAAAAAGCGAAATTTAATACTCAGTGCATAAAACAATTATACAGTACCAAGACTATTGTTTTGATAATGAATACGTATTACATGGTGTAACTTGAGGGTCGATCTGCCCGCCCGCCGTACACAATCCTCCGTTCTGCTGATGTAGCTGTCGCAGTTCTACCTGGTTCATGCAGTGGTACGTGTTATCCGCTATGCATTGTTCGTACTGGAGCAGTGAACTAGATTCAATGTACAAAATGAGATAGATATTGATTTAAAATGCAACTACGTATACCGGTAAACCATTTTCACCAAGTTGTTTGTTTTTTTCTAGCATGGCTTATTTTCGTGAATGGCTTATTTTCGTGAATGGCTTATTTTCGTGAATGGCTTATTTTCGTGAGTTTTTAGTGAATTGCAGGATGAGATTGTTACACATGTCAAAGCGAAATCACGGACCGTTATGAACTTTAGAACACATTGGCTTTTTGAAGTAAACTAAAACATTCGAATAATATAAACGGTTCCGTTTACTTGTTTGTTTGACTAATTAACGTACTATTAACAGCTATGGTCATGTAAGGACGGCCTCCCATGTATGCGGTGTGTTGCTTGTATGTTGTGCGAGGTGCGTGTTTTGGGAGACTGCGGTAAATTCATGTTGTGTCATCTTGTATAGTGGAACTGTTGCCCCTTTTATAGTGCTATACCACTGAAACATGCCGTGATCCGTTGATGCGATGACTTCGATATAATGAGGCCTTATTGTGCCTTACCTACACCAGATATGAAGAAAAACTGCCAAACCTTCCCTGGTGAAATAGCCATTGCCGAATAATTTTTCTGCTTCGCTTGGTGTAGGTTGTCTAATCTCCAAACAATACAGTCTCTGTATGGCTCTGTACGAGTTACATACAGCGTCTTCTTGGGCAGATCCCAGTTCCACTGGTTATGAAAAACAAAGTTTAAATGTTATCTAATAAAACAAACATGATTAGTCTCGAAACAAACATTTGGAAATCCTGAATGAAACTTTATGGAAATTATCCAATCGAAGAATTTGAATTATGGGCCTGTGACGGCCGTCTCCATTAAGATGTATTGTCTTGTTTTAGACACCTGGCTCCAGGATCATGAAACAATCTTAGATTTATGTTAAGGATTAGCCAATCAGAAATGACGTAACTTTTTGTAACGTCATCTTTGATTGGCTAAGGCTAAACTTAAGACAGGTTTGGACATAAGATTGTTTCATGATCCCGAGGCCTGGCCACAAGATCATGAAAAGGTCTTAAATCTAAAACAGTCTTAAGTACAGACTTGGCCAATCACAGATGACGCTACAAAAAGTTTGTCAATATTTGATTAGCTAAGCAAACACTAAGACTGTTTCATGATCCTGGGGCTTGGAGTTACATGGTCATGGTATGACATAAAATGAAGGTAAGGCCGGAGTTCCGATCGAGTTATGAGGAGTTGAAAAAAGAGGATAATGTCCAGCTTTGTGAGACAAAATTATACTTTTATTTCCTTTTTCCTAATAAGAATAACCTACAGTCGACAGGCTACATCGATTTAATTTTTCAAAATGTCAATTATGAAATGATAGTTATATAAAATCAATAAAAAAATGATATTTCTAAACTTAAAGGCCCACTCCCTTTTGAGAAACAAAAAATTAAAAGTTTCATAAAAACAATAATGATATACGAAAATGCATATGAATGGCCTAAGAGGATGTTATAACACCGACCAAATGCTAGATTCCCTGCGTAAGGTATGTTAACAGTGAAGATCCATTTCGCTGTTTCGCCGTCTGCCACAGTGATATTCAACCGACGTGCTGTAATTAGGACGACGGCGGGAAACATAAAACGACCCGCGTTATGAAAATTCACATGAATTTATCTAAATTAAACTGTTCAGAATGTAATGGTAAGTGGAGTATGAACGGTATGTTAATAACTTTAGAACCTATAAAAATATCAATTTCGTTTTACAATCCCACTTGAAAAAATAAAAAGTGTTTCCGAAAGGAAATTCCGTGAAAATTACTGAGGTCATAAAAACACGAATATTAAGTCGCAACAAAAATAAAATCGTTTACAGAATTCGTTAAAGTCCCACTACCTTTCCAAAACGGCTTTTGATTTTTAAAATTTGAATGTAAAACGAGATAATTTTGCAGAGTCGCAAAAGTTCTTAGCTAACCATTAATACAGCACCTGTCACCACAATCTGAATAATTAAATTTAAATAAATTGAACGTTCATTTTCATAACGCGGGGGGCCGCGGTGGCCGAGTGGTTAAGATGTCCCGACATATTACCACAAGCCCTCCACCTCTGGGATGCGGGTTCGAATCCCATGTGGGGCAGTTGCCAGGTACTGACCGCTGACCGGTGGTTTTTCTCCGGGTACTCCGGCTTTCCTCCACCAACAAACCTGGCACGTCCTTACATGACCCTGGCTGTTAATAGGACGTAAAACTAAACAAACCAAACCAATCATAACGCGGGTCGAATTATGTTTCCCGTTGTCGTCCTAATTACCGAGTGTTAGTTGACTATTACTGCGCCAGACGGCAACACAGCGAAATAAATCTTCACTGTTAACATAGTGAACACAGGAAATCTTAGTTGGTATATTGTTATATCATCTTAGGCCATCGATATATATATTTTCTTATGTTATCAATGTTATTTTTTGTTTCGGAAAGGTATTGGGCCTTTAATGAATATGAGCCTATGAACAGTATACTGCAATATGTAATTACACTGGCGAGAAACGACCTCATATCATACCTATTGTGCTGATTAGACATAATTAAGGTTGTTGTGATTTTCTGCTACCAACGGAAAAGAAACGGGAAGCTGTCTTGTCCGTTAGGTCATATATCTGTTAGCACATATATTTGAAAATGAATTCAATCACGCATTGTGCTCGAAAGTATCAGAACAGGATACAAGTCGTAAAAAGGCCGTTAAACTCTAGCCGATTTTGATATGTTATTAATATTTCTAATTATTCAGCTGTAATAAACAACCAGAGCTACTATATCTACTGAAGACGATAAACAAATCCCATGCTTTATAAGAAACTGCTGCATCGGAGATTAAGCTTTGGGCTGCCGATCACATCAGAAGTCATGACGTCAAAATTTGTGAGTATCGCATCTGGCTTTCTGTTTTACTGGAAAGTGTTATATTTTTGGGCAGTACCCCCGACGGCTTGTTTAAGCATTGTAACCAACAGTGTTATGATGCACGCCATGCGAAAGGTCGGTAAATGGGACACGACGACTATTGTATTTTTTTGTTGACAGCGTCAGATTTGGTGCATGTTGTTTTAGCCTTGTTCGGGTCAGTTACTCGTGCCGTCATGTATTTCAATAGCGAGACCCTCGTCAGACTTTACCCTGTCATGATGCCGGTATTCTACTGGTATGTGTATCCTTTACCATTATACTTCTCAAAGACATTATTGACCATCATGGCGGTGGAGAGGTTTATCGCCGTCTGCTACCCTACTAAACTGAAACAGATCTGGACAAGGGGTCGCATGATCTTCATGATACTTTCCTGCTTTGGACTTATCATAGTAATAGGGATTCCTAAAACAATCTTCACGTCACAGTCAGTCAAACCTAAAGACACATCCGTAGATGCCGCTGATGTTTTCTTTTTGGACAATAGATATTCAAACATATCGCACGGAATTTTCGTGATTGTGTTTGAAATCATACCCATCGTAATGCTTGGTGTATCCAGTGTTGTTGCCATGGTAATATTGCGTAATATCATGTCATACAGTCATAACGTAAGACACACATGTAATAACATTATTGTGACGTCACATGTTATGATGAGGTCATACTTAAAATGTGACGTTGTACGATTTTCTCGGAAAACAGAAGCGTCACATCCGATCTAAGCCTTATTCCGTCTTTTAATGTTAAGAGTTAGCTCCCTTGTGGGTACGTATCGATGGTTACGTCATTATTTTGTGAGCGCAATCGACGTCGTTTTCTCTGGAAAAAGTATGACGTTACGCTCGTAATAACATGACGTCACAATCAATATCTACCTACAAGGTCAGATAACTCTGTAATATTCAGATACAGAATATCGCCTCTCATAGAAAGAAACGAAATTGAGTTTTGCCTGTATTTCCGTTAACATTAGTTAATATGTGATAGATAAATATAATCTTACACACGTTGCTACGTAATCCGGCATAGCAACACGTGACAATATATATTTATGCTTTCTAAATACTAAGAATGAATAGCTTACTAGCTTAAGTTTGTACCAATTTGGAAATGTTAGAACAAGATAATTACTTTTGTAATTATCTGCTATGTTAAAAGAATAAACACTAAACTAAATAGGGTAACTTATATGACCATAACTTTGGCTTGTAAACGTAAGTCGTAAAAATCATTCAAATTGACAGTCAAACATGTATGATGCCTTATATGGTTACAATACATAATTTATTCATTGTAATATTCTCGTTTTATGCCTTATGTATGTTTAGATGGAAGCATACTTTCAGGAATCACTTTACAATTACAAGTAACACTGTACAAATGTGAAATAAACTTATAATTTTCAACATGGCCTGACCGTGCGTACCCATTTCAATGCACTTTAGAAGTATTTATAATGATTTCTTCCAGTTCTGCAATTTTTTTTCCATCTCTTAATTGTAATGATAATTGTACTTGTAAAACAAAAACATTTACATTGTAAGTTTTTATGAAAAAGAATGTCCGTCCGTTTTTTGTCTATTACTTAATAACCTCAAAAGATATTGAGAATAATGCTTATAATTTAATTAACATAACCCACTCATGTACTAATTATGCGTCAATTTCAGTGGTTTTACTTACTTTTACAATAAAACAAATTGAGTTGTGGCGCTGTGATATCTTATCCAATAATTCAGTTTGGCCACTGACTGTGTCGCTTTTAAAGTTCCATGCGAAACCGTTTTGTATATATGACATCACTATTCTTGACGTTGTTCTGTCGGTCTATGGAAAAATAACCTCAAAGATCTAACCAATAGAAATGAATGTAACAAATGAAATTTAATGATATCGAAATATCGCATGAAACTACCCAGTCTATTTAGGCAGAATAACTGATAAGGACATACCTAAGATCATACTTACCATCTGTTATCAGTAACCATAACCCAGCGACGAGCAGGATGGCGTGCATCTTATATTGTGATGTATGTTTTATTGGTTGTCACCTCCTTCACGCTACATCACCAGTACGAACTCTACCTAATGTTCGGTGGTAATGAAATTTAAATATCTCTGGTGTGGTTGACAAATTGAACCTAATTGTATATTATTTGGTCTTTTGCTCTTTGACCTTAACGTTACATCCGGTCTGTACTTATTTTCGAAAGAATCATGTTGAGGCAAACATTATTCCGTATACACATACATCTCGTGATTTGGTTATCGTTTACAGATAATACATTGAGCGTTAGGTTCAACAACAGCATCGTATATACAGAGGAAATTACACGAGTGGCTATGTAATGTGACAAATATATAGACAAAACTTTCAATTCCTTTTCTACATAAGAGTGGCGAAACCAGGCTCGGATTTGACGTTTCCGTCTATCGAGACAATCGTGTGACGTCATATTTTGAGCATGACGTCGATATTACATTGTACATGTAACGTGTTATTACACGTGTGTCTTACGATCTTTATGACATTACTGGACGGGTCAGTTATGTGATAAAGCCTTTTACAAGTGTTCACAGGTCTCAATATTGTGTAACACTTTAAATTCGTTAGGTCCATATCTCGCGGTTTCGTAAACGGAATTTATTTGCGGGGGATTAATTTCGCGGTACACCTCTAAACTAATGGTGTTAACAATGTTATTAAAATATTCTTCGCAAAAATTGTTTAACATAATCGCTTGAGAGCGGTGCTATTTTGAAAACGATAATGTACCAATTACTTCACTGGTGTTTTGAACTTGCGGAGTTCAGTAAAATCGTGAATATCGCAATAATAAACCAACCGCGAAATTTACATTGTATACAGTATATATGAATTTGTCTGTTTGTTTGATTTAATTAACGTCCTATTAACAGCCAGGGTCATGAAAGGACAGACTCCCATGTGTGTGTTGTGTAAATTGTATGAAGTACAAGTGTGCGTTTTGGGAGACTGCGGTATATTTTTGTCATATACGAGATCGTCAACAAAGCAACTTATAGAGCCCCATATACCCTTATCTGTGTCCTCACGCCATGAAATAAAGTCTCCATGTTGGAGACATTATAATATTTATCTCCTATATGTTTAAAATCAATACAGTCCACTCAAATATGTTCCATTGTGAGAGGAGAATCATATGCATAGCATGTAGGAGGATCCTCCCCTCTCAACAAATAGGAATGTGTAAGATATAGGGGTCCAGTTCGAAGCCGAGAGAGAACAATTTCCTCTTTACGGTCTCTCCGACTGGGTAATTTAGGATTAAGTGTAGGTTGTATCTTAAATAGTTTGTTTGTTTCGGTAGACCACCTTTGTTGCCAATGGTGTTTGATGGCTAACTGAATTGGAGGTTTGAAGTCAGTGTATGGTAGTTTCAAATCTGTTTGTGCTAGACGAAGTAGTCTTAGCTGCTTTATCGGCCTTTTCATTCCCCTTTATACCCACATGACTGGGAATCCAGAGGTAAGTAACTGGTGTTTTACCAGATAATCGAAATGTTCGGATTAAAAATTTTTGGATTAGAGCGTTTCTGTGGTTTCTTGATTTCAGAGCTTAAATAACTGAAAGAGAGTCGGAACAGATGTCTGCCTTTACAGAAGGCCAAAAGTGAGACGGTGTCAAGGGAGACGTTAGGAAGAACAAAGTTGGTTAGGAAGAAGATAATAGAAAAGATCCTAAATTCAATCGCCTTTTACGATCATGCAATAGGAACAGCAGGTACAATTCTAACGCCATACCTGCAGGGTCGTAGAACTCTTTGACTAGTAGCGATTGAAAGGAAATGTTGACGGACGACGGAAGGACGACGTGCCATGACACAAGCTCACCGGCCTTTCGGGCCAGGTGAGCTAAAAATGGTTTGTGGAATGAACATTCATTTAAGATCTAATATTCATGTCGTAATTACACAATATGATATTTTGAAAAATGCTATTCAAAAGTTCTACCATTACAAAACAAGTTTTTTTGAAAGAACAAAATACACGTTCGTCTATTTAGAACATTTTTATTTTTCAAAAAATTATTATTGGATGTTGACAAAACCTTAAATCCTTTAATAGAGTTTCCATCCTGAAAACGTTGGTTGGGAGTAGGTAGGACTGCTGTAGATTTTACTGTGATATATTTGTCCCATACGAATATACAGATGATCCCCCTGATTCAGGTAAATAACAACCGTCCCAGTTACTTGGTGAAAATCATGTATTTCCTCCGAATCTGCCCAGGACATCCCTGTCGTCGCTCCGTTTACAATTAATAGAGTTTGAAATGCGTTATGAACGTAGCATACCATGGTCCATGTGATGACGTAAGTTCCAGATTCCGGTACGGTATATATTCCCTCACTTGGGTTGTATCCATCCCCCTGATCCAGTGCCTCGTGGTCAAATACTACTGTGGCATGAGACCCAAGTGTTACAGTTGATGAAAGATAGGCGTGGAAGGCGATAGGTAGTTGAGGCGCGACACCTGTGAGTCAAACATGAGTTTATGTGATAAAAATGTCCATTTGCATGATTTAAATTGTGTTACTTAATGAAATATACCTTCCATAAATCTCTTAATTATCGCGTCTTTGTCATTTAAAAAATAAATGTGAATTCATCAATTCGCAATCATGAACGGTTGACCGTATTTAATTTGTGGTCCAACCAAATGTTGACATCAAATGGAACAAATATGATAAACATACTTTATATGATAAGGATGTAATAATGTAATAATTTTATGCAATACCTTTGAATAAAACTAACTTCAAAACAGCAATTTGATTTTTATTTTGGGTCTTCCTTCGTCACTTGTAATTTTTGTGTCGCCTGCAAGGCAGGGGCGACACTAAGTTATCAATATGTCGGCGTCGGCGTCGTAGGTGTCGGCGTCGGCGTACGGTTTCCGTGCGATAACTTACTTATTTATTGTCCGATTTCAGCCAAATTTGGTATATTGCTTTATATCAATGAGATATCGGTGGATTTCGATAATGGTCAAAATCCGTCAATATTTGCAAGATTTACGGGGCTTTAAATTCATTAAAACAGATAAATCCATGATTTCCGCTCGATAACTTTAGTATTTATTGTCCAATTTCAACTAAATTTAGTATATTGCTTTATATCAGTGAGATCTTATATGGCTTTGATACTGGTCAAAATCCGTCAATATTTACAAGAGTTACGGGACTTTAAAATCCTTTAAACATGGTTTCCGCTTGATAATTTTAGTAATTATTATCCGATTTCAACCAAATTTGGTGTATTGCTTAATATCGATAAGACCTTATATGGGTTATATACCAGTCAAAATCCATCAATATTTGCAAGAGTAACGGGACATGATAACTTCACCTAATAATTCACAATATTTTTAACTGTAAATAACTATTTTTTGTTATGCTGGGCAGGCGACCCATCCAAGTGGAATTCTTGTTAGATGTTAATATCAAATAGATTTGGCCTTGAAAATGTCACATTAAAACATGGAAATTCAGACAAAAACATACGACTTAATTTTGGCGATCTCCGCACTAGATCAGACACTGCCGGCTTCTTTTTGGTTCGGACTTCTCCACGTTCGTTGCTCGGTGTTAGCACACTTAATTCATCGTCCTCAACATCATTAGTAGAGTTGGTCATAGTATGGAATTCTCCTGGGATTAGCGTTGGCAGGCTTTCGCCAAAGGCGTCATCATCAGAATTATCCGCACGTTTCTGTAAATCTGCAAATTGCCTAACTAGCTTTGCCACAACCGTATCTTTGCCCTCTATCAAACGTCGAAGCGTCAATATTTCAGAAGCTTGATTTTGTAATTTAGTTTCAAGCTGATCGATTCGTTGATCTTTCAAGCTTACAAGGCTTTCAATGTGACTAATTCGTGATGCCATGACCTCTTGCCATTGTCTATCCTGGTCTAGTTCCTGCCCATATAATCCATTTCCGGAGACCAACACCAGTAGCAAGGGGAACAGTGTATACATGATGTTCACTTCACACTGTTCTTCGGGATGATAATATTTAACTTGTACAGATAGTTTTGCTTTATACGATGTCTAATCTCCTACACAACTACTATTGGATTCGTTCGTTATCTATGAGCAGTAGGTACACATGTTGTTCAATATTCTAAATCTAAATGTGCTATCAGTTATGTCGCCACTTTGATGAAACAGAATTAGTCTGAGGTTCAAACGAGGAAAATTAATGACCAATGAACGTTTTACTTGATTACACTAAACGTTTGCGCTTTCACATTTCAATAGGGTAGATGCATGGTTCAAGGGAAACAATGACCGACTGTCAGTTGTTTTATAGAATTGATTTTATTCTGTTTTATCACGGTATAACGGCAGGGTAATTTATTTCAATTTAAACAAGAGGCCCATGGGCCTTAACGGTCATCTGACTGATGGCACAAAACAACAAGGTCACAGTATAAAGTAGTGTTACCAATTAATATCAACAATACAAGGAACTCCTTAGCTGAATATGTAAGTTTCGAGGAATAGGTAAATGTCATTTGTTGAACAAACTTGGTAGCCCTTCATCCATATATGGTTGTTACCCATTCGAGGATTAAGGAGGAGTCAGATTTTAAAGTCAAATTTCAGTAAAGCTCCCATTTTGGACCCCCGCCGTACTATCCCCATGGGTCTTACCTCGGTCCTTTATAAAATATGATTGTCCTCACCTAAAGTTCCCCCTTCTGAGCCCCGCCCCTCTGTCCCCAACGGTCGGACCTAACTCGTTTATATTAAATATGATTGTCCTTCCCCAATGATACAAATATGGATGCATTAAACCATTCAAGGGCTAAGGAGGAGTAGGCTTTTAAAGCCAAATTTCATCAAATCCCCCTTCTGAGCCCCGCTCCTCTTTTCCAAGGGGTCAAACCTAACCAGTTTGTATAATATATGATAGTCCTCCCTTTATGGTGTTTTATAACATTTTTAAGCGTTAAGGAGGAGTAGCGTTTTATAAGTAAAAGTTTTATGCACGACGAAGGACGAAGCACGCTGACTGACTTTTCAAGAAACATAATTGCAATCATGAAAATTGTGCCCGAGTGATTTACTGAGGCAGTCCTTCACTAGCACACATAGGGGCCATTTTGAAGCTGGCCGAATAGTAATAGAATTTCCGATATGGTAAATTTAATTTTCGATATCGGCAATAGAATTTCCGATATCGGGAAATAGAATCCCCCATATCGGATTCGGCATAAAAAGTAACTTGGCTTGCCATACATTTAACTATATGTACATGTATCAGTGTACAATTACGCTAGATTTTTATTAGTTTGTTTGTTTGTTTGTTTGATTTATTAACGTCCTATTAACAGCTATGGTCATGTAAGGACGGCCTCCCATGTATGCGGTGTGTTGCGTGTATGTTGTGCGAGGTGAGTGTACTGGGAGACTGCGGTATGTTCGTGTTGTGTCTTCTTGTATAGTGGAACTGTTGCCCTTTTTATAGTGCTATATCACTGAAGCATGCCGCCGAAGACACCAAGCAACACACCCCACCCGGTCACATTATACTGACAACGGGCGAACCAGTCGTCCCACTCCCTGTATGCTGAACACTAAGCAGGAGCAGAAACTACCACTTTTATAGACTTTGGTGTGTCTCGGCCAGGGGACAGAACCCAGAGCCTTCCTCACAGGGGCGAACGCTCAACTCAAGGCCAAAAGTGAGGCGGTGCCAAGGGAGGCATTAGGAAAGATAAAGTCAGTTAGGAAGAAGAGAAAAGATAAGATCCTAAATTTAGTCGCCTTTTACGATCATGCAATAGGGGCAGCAGGTACAATTCTAACGCCCTACCTGCAGGACCTAGATTTTTTTTTCATTAGATCTAAATTACTAGTATATGTTTTTTTTCAATAATATAACTGCTAATCAAAGCTACATCAATTACGAAATGTAAACTCAGTCTACTTTGGCCGTGTTCCAAGTGTCTTTAGCCAATCAAATGCCGTGTTACAATATGATATCACACGCAAATTTTACGTCTACTCCTAGGTTTACGTGCATAGTTACACACATTCGTGAAACTCATTTTACACACACGTTTACGTTTATGTCCTTTAGTAAAACTCCTAGACGCTTATTAGGTCGAATACGGTAATTAATTTGTATCAAATATCAGGTGACCGTTTGTATGGTATTAACTGAAAATTTCAGTATAAAAATGTTTGCTGATGATATATCATTATATACACTTACAGAGTAAGACAGACATGAATTCTGATCTCAGAAAAATGTCTTTGTGGGCAGATACGCTTGGGGAATTGTATTTAATCCGAAAAAGCGTATCTCTTTTATTTTCAAGGCGGTTTGGTTCCCAGAGTTTACATCCTAATCTGGTCTTCAATAATATTACAATAACTTACCACAAATATCTTGGTCCCTTCTTTAATTCTACAGCTAATTGGTCAACTCATATATTTTTTTCTGTTTATGAAAAAGTATATAAAATATAAATATACTCAAAATGAAATACAAAATTGAAAGAAAGTATTTAACAACTACATATACACAATACGTGCTAATGATGCTGCCCCTATTGCATGAAAAAAGGCGACTATTTTAAGGATCTTATCTTTTCTTTCTTCCTAACTTACTATTTTCTTCCTAACGTCTCCTTTGACACCACCTCACTTTTGGCCTTGAGTTGAGCGCTCGCCGCTGTGAGGAAGGCTCTGGGGTCTGTCCCCTGGCCGAGACACATTAAAGTCCATAAAAGTGATAGTTTCTGCTCCTGCTTAGCGTTCAGCATAACGGGAGTGGGACGACTGCTTCGCCCGTTGTCAGTATAATGTGACCGATGGGGTGTTTTGCTTGGTATCTTCGGCGGCATGCTTCAGTGATATAACACTATAAAAAGGGCAACGGTTCCACTATACAAGAGGACACAACACGAACATACCGCAGTCTCCCAAAACACGCACCTCGCACTGCATACACACTACACACCGCATTCATTGGAGGCCGTCCTTACATAACCCTGGTCGTTAATAGGGCGTTCATTAATCAAACAAACAAGCAAATTTATACGAACTATTCTTGAATATGCTAGTATCGTGTGGTCATATTGTATCCAGGCAGCATGTGATCTCTTGGAGTCAATTCAACTCATTACGTATAAATACATTATATTATATAATGAAATTGGTATTGTACCTCTCATTGAAAGAAGACATCTACATCAAAATATTGCTTTTTATAATATTTCCTACAATAACTGTCCAGACCAAATGAAAGTCCCGCTACAACCGTTTGCTACATGCATATATGTCTAAGCACATGAACTCGTTCCTTTTGATGACTTATAAGATATATCACGGCTATTTGAATATTGATTGTGCAATTGGTAATGTATGTAATTAGACGTTACCCATCCTATATATATAAATCTCTCCCCACCAGGAAAGAGTCCAGAGAAACTGTTTTAGCCTTAACTTGTTTTAAACTTATCAGACGTGTAATTCCCTTCTCTCAAGTCTTTGTATCAAATTACGCAAAATTCTATCGTTTCTTAGAAATAATTGTTGGGGCTGTATACAGTACAAGTAGGGATTTTCATAACTTCTTGCGCTTATCTCTGTTGTCATTTATTTACAATTTTCAGATTTGTTCTTTACCGTATAGCTGGTAATTTACTGGTATCAAAATTAAAGTAAAAATGTCTTTGTGGGCAGATACGCTTGGGGAATTGTATTTAATCCGAAAAAGCGTATCTCTTTTATTTTCAAGGCGGTTTGGTTCCCAGAGTTTACATCCTAATCTGGTCTTCAATAATATTACAATAACTTACCACAAATATCTTGGTCCCTTCTTTAATTCTACAGCTAATTGGTCAACTCATATATTTTTTTCTGTTTATGAAAAAGTATATAAAATATAAATATACTCAAAATGAAATACAAAATTGAAAGAAAGTATTTAACAACTACATATACACAATACGTGCTAATGATGCTGCCCCTATTGCATGAAAAAAGGCGACTATTTTAAGGATCTTATCTTTTCTTTCTTCCTAACTTACTATTTTCTTCCTAACGTCTCCTTTGACACCACCTCACTTTTGGCCTTGAGTTGAGCGCTCGCCGCTGTGAGGAAGGCTCTGGGGTCTGTCCCCTGGCCGAGACACATTAAAGTCCATAAAAGTGATAGTTTCTGCTCCTGCTTAGCGTTCAGCATAACGGGAGTGGGACGACTGCTTCGCCCGTTGTCAGTATAATGTGACCGATGGGGTGTTTTGCTTGGTATCTTCGGCGGCATGCTTCAGTGATATAACACTATAAAAAGGGCAACGGTTCCACTATACAAGAGGACACAACACACGAACATACCGCAGTCTCCCAAAACACGCACCTCGCACTGCATACACACTACACACCGCATTCATTGGAGGCCGTCCTTACATAACCCTGGTCGTTAATAGGGCGTTCATTAATCAAACAAACAAGCAAATTTATACGAACTATTCTTGAATATGCTAGTATCGTGTGGTCATATTGTATCCAGGCAGCATGTGATCTC
Source organism: Argopecten irradians (assembly GCF_041381155.1). Classification (NCBI taxonomy): domain Eukaryota; kingdom Metazoa; phylum Mollusca; class Bivalvia; order Pectinida; family Pectinidae; genus Argopecten; species Argopecten irradians. The sequence continues at coordinate 8,361,951 of NC_091149.1, read as the reverse complement.
TTGGAGTCAATTCAACTCATTACGTATAAATACATTATATTATATAATGAAATTGGTATTGTACCTCTCATTGAAAGAAGACATCTACATCAAAATATTGCTTTTTATAATATTTCCTACAATAACTGTCCAGACCAAATGAAAGTCCCGCTACAACCGTTTGCTACATGCATATATGTCTAAGCACATGAACTCGTTCCTTTTGATGACTTATAAGATATATCACGGCTATTTGAATATTGATTGTGCAATTGGTAATGTATGTAATTAGACGTTACCCATCCTATATATATATAAATCTCTCCCCACCAGGAAAGAGTCCAGAGAAACTGTTTTAGCCTTAACTTGTTTTAAACTTATCAGACGTGTAATTCCCTTCTCTCAAGTCTTTGTATCAAATTACGCAAAATTCTATCGTCGTTTCTTAGAAATAATTGTTGGGGCTGTATACAGTACAAGTAGGGATTTTCATAACTTCTTGCGCTTATCTCTGTTGTCATTTATTTACAATTTTCAGATTTGTTCTTTACCGTATAGCTGGTAATTTACTGGTATCAAAATTAAAGTGAACCTGAGAAAATTTAAGTTTAGTGGATTTTGTTTCGGATTTGGTCTTCAGGGTACAGTACAGTTATATGTGACTCAATCTCTTTCTTTAGTGCCCGTCTCTAATTTTCGTTATCAAATCAAATTTCCCGTGAAATCACGCAAATATAGGCTTTACTCACGAAAATATAGGCTCTCACGAAAATATAGGCGTTCTCAGGAAAATATGTGGCCTACTCACGAAAATAAACAGCTATATATGGTGCATCTTGTATCGATCCACAAGTATGATACCAATTGGTATAAAACTTTGACGATTTGACTGACAATATGATCCTACCCCCGGATTAACAAAGACTGTCTAGTAAATTACAGTGTTAGGACAGACTTACTGCGTTTCTGTTTAACGACTAAACTGAAAGACCATCATCAAACGCATGCATTGCCAATTTGTTAATTATCGAATATAATTAAAGAGCACATGCGAAACGAACAACCAGAATAGTTGCACCGAGAAAGTGTATGATAGTGTATGAAATGTTGTTTTCCGTTCAAATAAGCTCAAACAAATGTATGTTTAAAGGAAAAATCAACTAGCTTCTAAACATATTTATTATCACCTAAATACTAAGCCTTTGTGTTTTCTTCTGCACTGCAGGTCCCACAAAACGTTCAGGTTAATACTATGAAACCTTAAATAGGTGCAACCGATACATAGTAGTTTGCCATTCTGGGGTTCGATCCTGGACACCTCAATTTTACTGGAGGCTCTAAAGTTACGGTGTTCAGTTGGTTCAAATCCTGCTATAGATGTACAAACAACATACTACTGAATGAATACAAGCTGTTTTGAAAGCATGGAACGTTCAATAACCCAATAAAAAGTATACTAAGGAGCAAACTGGTACAGCATCATGAAATATGGCATTATCTCGGCAATCAAATAGAAATCTGCTAAAAGGTCAAATGGCTCTCAAAATATTGAATATGTCTAATAAATATAAGAATATCCATCCAAACCGAAGAATTTTCAAAAACCGTTGCTCTCCATTTCAAAGTATGGTTTTCTATTTATAGAGTGACGTCATTGAAGCGGTGCTATGAGATCGAGCTGTCCCATGGAGGAAAGTGTAGCGTAGTGTAGTGTAATCAACCGTGGGTCACCGACAATGATGATGAACATACATGATATGAAAACAATGTACATTAATAATTGTAATAATTTTAGGTAAAACCTTTGAATAAAACTAACTTCGAAACAACAATTTAATACCTACTTTTTCAGAGTCTTCTTTCGTCACGTTTTTTTGGACATATTAATATTTCCATCTGCGCAACAAACGAGTGCGATCCGACCCGTCAGATCAACGCATATGGGTGTTTTTTGCATTTATCACATACCGGGTACCGTTATTATTATGACGTTTTAATGAAATTTAGAGTTTTGTAATTTTGAGTTAAAACCGTTTTGCTTTAAGTTTACTTGTCAGTATCGTGACAAAGTTTCCCAAGAATGTAAATTCTCCTTACTATTTGCCAATCACGCGAAATATAATCTGATTATTTAAACATCAAATTTATGTGATGCTGGTCAAACTGTAATTTAAGGAATGGATACATCAAAATTCCTCAAACTAATGTTTTCTCATCTATAACATAAATTCTCGAAAAAAAGTCACAACGTCATAGCTCGTCAAAATGCGTCACAATTCATTTATAAAAAAGGAAACACAATGATGGAGGTCACTTGACAAAATCATGTGTCATATTGGATTTTACTGTGGTTCTTGTGTGCTATGAGAAGGAAGATGTGCAAGTATATAACAAGTAATACGAACGTTTGCGATATCTACATAAACATCTCCGTGGCACTCATTTTAGTCGCTAGAACAACCTCGTCATCGCGGCCGGTTCATGCTAGTTGTAGTTTTCGTAATTAAATGTTCTTGTCTAGATTAGTGCAGATTAAAAAAAATTGGATAAATTCGTTTCTTATCAGGTGAGTTGATAAATTTACAGTTTGTTTCTTAAATCATATCGGCTAGGTTTCATATCTGTACGGTACGGCGGGCTCTACTTATTCGGCGAATCCGTGTAGATCGACTTCTGTTTCCACGTTGATATATCAATATTGATATTCTTCAGTCGTCCCATCACGAAATCCCCGAGGTTTGCCACGGTGGTGGTCTCGATGATCGTGTGGATCGCCTGGGAAGAGGCACGGAACGCTCTGTTTACCTGTTCCTCCTCTATAAGAGAGACTTATGTCATCTGAATCGACTTCAGTTTGGATGACAACTGTGTCATCAGTACGACCTCTAGTAGCTGCCTCTGGAATATCTGGTATATTGGTATCATCTACTAGTCCTCCCTTCTCACTAGAAACTGGTCGTCACCAGGCGGACCAGCGGCAAGTACAGGAGAGCCATGATCGTCATCTGGTCCCTGCACTGCCTTATCGCCTTCCTCATCATCTAACTCCGAACTGCCAGCTGTACAAGGCACCAATACAACATCTTCATCCTCCATATCAGAGCTATCAGGATCTGCAAGGGTCGGTTCCGGTAATGATTCAAAAGTTTTGACCTCAGTGTGAACATCCTCACTATCCATCTATATCCTCACAAGGAATGTATCCTATAGGCAGTAGGTTTCTGTGCATCGTCCTTGTTCTTCCTTCTGTAGATTCAGGCTCTACAACAAATAATGGAATGTTAAAGTTTGGATGGTTAATGACGATGTAAGCATCTTCCTCCCAAAGTGTCTTCCAATTTATGCTTCCCATCGAATGCCAACGCCAACTTTTTAACCAAAACTCTATCTCCAAACTTTGACTGGGGATCCTCAAACCTTCAAGTCATAATATGCCTTTTGTCTTCTCTTAGACTTTAAAACGACATCTTTGATGCTAGGTCGTAGCTGTAGGTTAATCGTTCTTTGAGGTTATTGGTGTAATCAGAAAGGGTCATTAATAAGACTACCCAAACCAAACACAATATCCAAGTGTAACCGAGGCTCCCTACCAAACATCAGGTAGAACGTTTCCGGACGATACTTTGGTAGATTCATGGCGAGCTTTCGTGTAGTTATAAGCATGTACAGGTGGTGGGATATATGCTTTCCAGTTCTTCTGCTCAGGCTTCAATGTCCGCAACATGCTATAATGAGGGTACGGTTAAAACGTTCCGTAATCCCGTTCCCAATGGGGTGTTATGGCGTTTTGTAAGAGACTTCTCCATCGTCCCCAACTGATCACATAACTCAGCAATGACTTCACTTTCAAAGTTTGGCCCTTGATCTAAATAGATACGTCGTGGTATTCCGTAGTGGACAATGAAATTGTTGTATAAAGTTTCAGCCTTAGTCTTCGCGTTCTGATCACGAGTTGGAAACGCCTGTGCATATTTCGTAAAGTGGTCCGTAACCACAAGTACATTGGCAAATCCTCCTTTACATGATTCTAATGACAGAAAATCCATACAAACTAACTCGAGTGGATGAGGTGTATAAATTCCGACCAACGGTACACGTTCATGTGTAGACGACTTCGCTCTGATGCAACGAGAACAGTTATTAATTCTCCACATCCTTTGTCATGTTCGGCCAGAAAAATCTGTCTCTGAGAAGACATAACACTCTGACCCTTCCAGGATGTCCAAAGTCACCATGGAGTCCTTTTAAAGCTTTCTGTATATATAAAGAGGGAAAAACCAGCTGGTAGCTGTATTTCAACGCCTCTGTGACTTCCTTGAACAGAACTCCACGACGCATGGTTTGTTTTTTTGTTTGATTAATTAACGTCCTATTAACAGCTATGGTCATGCAAGGACGGCCTCCCATGTATACGGTGTGTTGCCTGTATGTAGTGCGAGGTGTATATTCATGTTGTGTCTTCTTGTATAGTGGAACTGTTGCCCTTTTTTTATAGTTCTATATCACTGAAGCATGCCGCCGAAGACACCAAGCAACACACCCCACCAGGTCACATTATACTGACAACGGGCGGTCAAACTGCTAGCATCTGAGAATTCTCCTTCCTCTTAGGGAAATCATGACGGCTTGGTCGCTTGTATTTCGATATCAACTGCATCCAAGGTCGAAGTAATACATCTTGACGATGAGCTTTTCTCCAGTCTTTTGATGTCATTTTCCTATTTCACCCACGCAAGGATCATCTAGTTCATCTACAACCTGGGCGGGAGAAGATAGGCTCGAGCTCTTATATGCGTATGTGGTGAAGTTATGGACTGGTTAATATATCCATGGTGATAGGTAATCTTGAGAGGGCGTCTGCATCAGAGTTTTTCCTGTGCGATAGTAAATATCGAAGTCGAAAGCAGCCAGCGCTGAGACCCATCGATGTTAACACGGGTTGTTGTCCGTGAACACTGTGAGAACCGTTGTCCATATAAGTAGTCATTGAAGTTTATGGGTAGGATAATTCCGCTCAGACTTAGATAGTCCTCTACTGCCAAAGCTTATCAACCGAAGATTCTCCTCCTGGCGTTGGTATAACACAGCTCCTGGCCCTTGTCCACACGCGTCGGTATGTAGTTCAAACGGTAAGTTGGGCTGAGCATAAACAAGTACTGGTGGAGTGGACAAACACTTCTTCAACTTCCCAAAAGCATTATTCTCAGCTTCATTCCATTTCCAAATAGAACTTGCTTTAGTCTTTGCCTTCTTTCCCTTTTTCTTGGCACATGTTGGTAATAGTTCATTCAACGGTCTAGCAATCTTAGCAAAGTCCCTGATAAACTTTCTATAATAACCAGCGAATCCCAAAAATGAACTTCTTCTGGCTGAGGCCAATTAAGGACTTTCTCGATCTTACCAGGGTCAGGTGAAAATCCATCCTCCGAAATCATATGCCCCAGGTATACTGCTCTTCTTGGAGATAACTTTAAACCACATTCTCTCAGCCTCTGAAGTACCCTTTCAAGTCGACGGAGATGTTCCTCAAAAGTGTCAGAGAAAATAATCAGATCGCCCAAATATATGAGACAAATACTTAAATGAAGATCTCTCAGGCATTCTTCCATAAGTCGCTGGTAAGTGGCCGATGGCCCTACTGTGAATGCTGTTCGCTCTTTATGATCTTCCTCCATCTCTATCTGGTGATATCCCGATTTCATATCCAACACCGTAAAGTACTTCGCCCCAGACAAGCACTCCAAAATGTCTTCTATTCTTGGGAGAGCATACCAGTCGCGTATAGTCCTCTTGTTAATCTCTCGAAAGTCCATGCACATCCGTAACTCCCCCATTCTTCTTTCTAGCTAGAACCACTGGCGAAGACCATGGACTATGTGATGGGCGAATTATTCCAATGTCCAGAAGAGTATGGAGATGATTCTTCACCTCCTCATACATGAATTATAGTATTCTCCTGTGCCTCTACTTGATAGGGGTTGAGTCATGCAGATCTACCCTGTGTTCGACTGCACTGGAAAACCCAATGTCCTTGTCGTTCTTCATCTTCATCATTCTTTTCCATCAACTTTTCTATCTCCTCCGCCTCATCAGTCTGTTCATCTTTATCCAAAATGGTGACTGGGGTGACTTCATAAAGTAAAGCTCGTGGTGACACCGATAAGTACCTGCTGGAAGTGTTAGCAAGTTCAACTTCCACACTCCTATTCCCCTTATAGTGATAAGAAATCAATCCAGGCGTGATGTCGAGGCCATCTGATGTAATACAGTCTTCAGCTGGCTGGAATCAGGCACAAGTGGAATGATAAGGTAGTTCCATGTCCAAATAAGACTTTATCTTCACCTGGCTGTTAGGCTTGACACTAATGACCTTATCCTCTGCACTGCGGAGAACTCCAAGTCGAAAACTCCTCCTATTCAGTTCCTGTTCTCGAAGAGACAAGGCACCTAAAAGCTAAAAACCAAGGAGTAAACAAATCAGCACTCTGTAGAAATCGAGCTCCACTCCGCTTACAGAACTTATCCATTAGTATGGTTAAAACATTTGTTTCTAATAAATCTGGCACTCTAGAATTGTAACCACTGTCAGGTACAACTAACAGTATACAGTCCTGTACCTTGGTACCACATAATCCTGACAATTCGCAGTAATCTCTATCACGTCAGTCTTGTCTCAGATCAAAACCCCTTTTTCCTTTCCCCGCCAAAACCGGACAAAGACAATGACAATGACCACAAAACAGAAACGAGACAATAGAAGGACAGAAACAGGTAAACTGGACACACGTACACAGGTATACACAACTGTAAATACAGGTGTTGTGTTCTTTTTATTTCATGCTTCGACTGCAGAGGATATTTCCCTAAAATGCGTGTGTTGTGTGAAAAGGAAATTCCCCGTGGATGTAGTTTCGGCTAGCTAGTAGGGTGATACAAGATCTTGCATCACACATGTATCATACAAACCAACTAAAAATATTCAACGAATTTAATTGTATCACTATTGTAACATAGCATAGGTATGAGATAATACCTATTTTATCACCTTTTCAGAATCTTCCTTCGTCACCTATTTTTGTTGTTGTTGAGATATTCATATTAAAAACATTTGTCCTTGGAAAAGAAGGAAACTCTGACAAAAACATACGAAAAAAAAAAGATTTCGCTCCGATTCAAAACATTGGTCCGAATGTTAAAGAAAAGTACAGAGCGTTGCAACACAACTAAGTTATCGGTTTGTCTAGAATTCTGTATGGATATACTTGTCACTATAAAATGCCAACACAAAGAGTATTTTCAGTGACTTACCTCCTTCTCTGCCAAAACTGCTGTTGGCCGCCATTTTGATATGTGTAACACACCAACTACAGACCACGTGATTCCCCACCGTGGTGAGGTAGAATAAAGGAATTTGGAAAAATGATATCTTAAATTTTATCGGCTTTTACACAGGCAATAGACTTATAATGTGAGTGTAACTTTCACGACGAACTTTAACAAAGTATTGTTATTGATTTTTTGATAAGGCATGAATTTGATTTTATGTAAATAATCATGAAGACACTACAAAGCAATTTACAATATGTCATGGAAATGTAGCAGCATTAGCATTCGATCATTTTTTTTTTTAATTTATAAGAAAACACCTGAGTTGAAAATGATCATTTATTTAGAAAAATCATAATTGCATATTGGCAAACTCTTAAATGATTTCCATTTTTATTCAATTGAGTTTCCATCCTGAAAACGTTGGTTGGGAGTAAGTAGAACTGCTGAAGATTTTACCGTGATAGATGTGTCCCATACGAATATACAGATGATCACCCTGATTCAGATGTATAATCACAGTTCCGGTTGCTTGGTGATAGTCGCCTATTTCGTCTGAGTCGGTAAAGGACATCCCTCTCGTCACTCCATTTACAAGTAGCATGGTTTGAAAAGCGTTGTGATGGAAGCATACCATGGTCCATGTGATGACATAAGTTCCAGATTCCGGTACGGTGTATATCCCCTCAGTTGGGTTGTATCCATTCCCTTGGTCCAGTGTCACGATTAAACACTACTGTAACCTGTGTCCCTAGCGTAATAGTTGATGAAAGGTAGGCATGGAAGGCGATAGGGGGTCGTGAAACAGGAGGAGCGACACCTGTAAACCAATCATGAATTAATATTTACATTTCCATAGTAGTCCATTTATGTAACCTTACCGAGCGTATTCTTTCATCATTATCATTGTGACGTCACAATGGCCGTGCGAGTGTTCACAGAAAATGACTGTTTCGGCTTTGACGAAAATGAATAATTTATTCATAATAGATTAAAAATATCTCGAGATTTCATCACAAAATTGTTATCAAATGTAAATGTAAGTATTGAACTGCTTTCAGTTGGCAATTATTGGAGTATGAATGACAACTAGACACTGGCAATTTTATCAGCGCGCTTTATAAAATTAAATGTCACCATGCATGACAAATTCTATATATGTCGTAGTAATTGACTGATGATTGCAAATTCGTGTACCATCTCATACTGATAATTCTGACAACATAAGACTCATTTCCTATAACAAATGGTAAAGTTCTCTCAAAAATATGTTTTTCCAATATAAATTATAGCAAAGACAGACCGTCATCCAAGGAGGAAACATGAGACCCTTGGCATATATATATAAAAATTGTAAAGAACCTTCAGACCTTTCTATCTATGAAGAGTATTTGGTTCTGTTCGAGGTTGGCCAAATTTGGTAACACTCCACTTATGACTATGAGCGATTTACCACTGCTTATCCCTAAGGGTCACAACCAAAATCTATACAAACTCTTTGCATTCCCCAATTAATTTCCTAAAGAACGTTTCTGGCCAAATTTGGTTTTAGTCCTTGCAGAATCTTATGACTAGATTTGTTTGTTTGTTTGATTAATTAACGTCATATTAACAGCTATGGTCATGTAAGGACGGCCTCTCATGTATGCGGTATGTTGTGCAAGGTGCGTGTTTTGGGAAACTTCGGTATATTCATGTTGTGTCTTCTTGTATAGTGGAACTGTTGTCCTTTTTATAGTGCTATATCACTGAAGCATGCCGCCGAAGACACCAAGCAACACACCTCACCAGGTCACATTATACTGACAACGGGCGAATCAGTCGTCCAACTCCCTGTATGCTGAGCGCTAAGCAGGAGCAGAAACTACCACTTTTATAGACTTTGGTGTGTCTTCGGCCAGGGGACAGAACCCAGAGTCTTCCTCACAGGGGCGAACGCTCAACTCAAGGCCAAAGGTAATGCGGTGCCAAGGGAGGTATTGGGAAAGATAAAGTCAGTTACGAAGAAGAGAAAAGATAGGATCATAAATTAAGTTTTACGATCATGCAATAGGGGCAGCAGGTACAATTCTAACGCCCTTCCTGCAGGGCAGCTTATGACTAGAAGCATTTTTAAAGAACGAATGGAAGGAAGAGAGATACGACCGACGCCCTTCGGCCAGGTGAGCTAACAAGAGGCCCAAGTGCCTTAAAGGGACAATTCAGTGAGGCTAATTCTGTTATATAACCACGAAGAATAATATGTCATAAATGTATTGTTCTATATTCCTTGTGACACATCTAACAAGAAATATTGACAAATTCCACAACATTGTTAAGTATTTAAATAGACACCGTTGAAATTCCAAATCGTTGATCAACACGATTAAGCAGGTACAACATGCAAGCTGTACCCATACCCGAGCCAAAATCACGTACGTTAATCAAATGCAATACACAACCATTGAGGAGTTGGTGAAATAATATTCAGACAAAGAACATGCACCTATAAAACGTAAACACAGTACTTTATGTAAGAACGCGATTTGAAGAGTTCTAGACAAAAAATTCTTTACTACACTGGCAAGGGCCAGGGTTCGGCATACAAGACGTACGACCACAATGTGTAATGGCGGACAACAAGCAAGTTTGTTCATTTTACATACATTTCACTACAGTGGGATTTTCTGGCATATCACAGTAAAACCAACTAATCTAATTTCCATTAGAATTGGTTTGTTTCCGATGAGACGCAAATTGTAATGTACTCTTAGACTCAATTGTCCCTTTAACGGTCATCCGACTTCCTTGGCAATAGTCATATAGGAAATTAATTAGAACTTGAGAAAAAGTTCAAAAAAAAGTTGTTAAGATGGCGGCCGTTGCGGCCATCTTGGATTTCGGATTGACCTGAAAAATAACAACACTTTGTCGGGACTATGTCAGGCTCATTTTAGGCAAATTTCAATTCAGTCGTATCATCGGTATAACTTACGAAGAAGCTCAAAATGTGTTTTCAAGATTGCGGCTGTGGCGGCCATCTTGGATTTCGGATCGACCCGAATAAATAAGTTTGGTAGGACCATGTCATGATCATTTCAGGAAATTGCAGCCAAATTACACTTGTAGAACTTGAGAGAAGTTCAAAAATGTGTTTTCAAGATGGCAGTCGTGGCAGCCATCTTGGAACTTCGGATCGACCCAAAAAATAACTCTTTGTCCAGGACCATGTCCAGGATCATTTTAGGCAAATTTCATTTAAATAGTATCATCGTAGAAATTGCGAAGAAGCTCAAAATTTGTTTTCAAGATGGCGGCTGTGACGGCCATCTTGGATTTCGGATCGACCCGAAAAAATAACAACAGTTTGGTAGGACCATGTCAGGATCATTTCAGGCAAGTTTTCAGCTAGATCGCACTGTTAGAACTTGAGAAGAAGTTAAAATGGTGAAAAACTTACGGCGCTCGGCAGACTGCGCACGACGAACAGATGAACATGATGACTATAGGTCATCCCTGACATCTAAGGATGTAAGTAGCATTTTCACACATCGCACACGACCCCATTTCAAAATGGCCGTAGAAGGTGTAGGGTAAAATTTTAAAATTATATCAAAACAGTTCTTCTATCTTAACATAATAAAGCACTTCAACCTTTTTTTCCAGATTACAACTGTAGCCTCAAAAGAGCATTATCTATCAAAAAACACATTAATGGTATATAATGACACTTTGATTATATTAACATCTTATCAACAACCAGTGTTTATGTGTGGACGGCCTCCTATATAAACAGTGTGTTGCGTGTATATAATGCGGTAATTAACGTGTGAAAATGTTAGGAAATTTATACAAAAACAAAACATACGACTTTAAATTTTTGCGATCGTCGCAATATATCAGACGCTTCTAGTTTCCTTTTGGTCTCGTCTTTCTTCACTTTCATCACTCAACTTTTCACATAGTATGGAATTTTCTTGGGATCCATCATTAGAAATATCCACACGTTTCTGTAAATCTGCAACTTGTCTTACTAGCTTTGCCACAACCGTATCTTTGACCTCTATCAAACGTCGAAGCGACGATATTTCAGAAGCTTGGTTTTGTAAATTGGTTTCTAGCTGATCGATTCTTTGATCTTTCAAGCTTATAAGGCTTTCAATGTGACTAATTCTGATGCCATGATATCTTGCCATCGTCTATCCTGGTCTAGTTCCTGTCCATATAATCCATTTCCGGAGACCAACACCAGTAACAAGGGGAACAGTGCATACATAATGTTCACCTCACACTTTTCCTCGGGATGATAATATTTAACTTGTACTTACAGGTCGACTTTTTTACGATGTTCTTGTTATTATCACCTCACAATGTCTGTCTGTGATTTAATGATCCCAAAACTCGCGCATGTGTATATTCATATAACTGTTCCATGTCCCTTATCTTCTAAACATTTATGGATTGCGTGTTTACTCGTTGGCACCAGGTCCACATAGACGTGGACAATTCTATGTGCTCCTCGCAATATCTATTTCGGCGAAATCAAATCGATGTTCCATGTCCCTTATCTATTACACAACTATATATTGCGTTTTTATCCGTTGGCACCAGGTGCACATTTCCATGCGCATGTTGCAATACCAGTGTATTCATTTCGGCGAAATCAAATCGAGAAGTCATTGTTGGTTTCGTACGTAACCCCCAATTGTATATACTATAATGTTCCTGTGTTTTATTTCCCTACACCACAGATTTCCAAAACATGCTAATTCAATTTGTTTTCAATACAACAAGAAACGTTCTTGTGTTTAACTCTTTATTTTTTCAACGCATGGATGTACCCTGAAAGTCTTTGTTTGTTTGTTTGTTTGAGTTTTACGGCCCATCGACAACTAAGGTCATTTAGGGCCAAACTACAAGTCATGCATTAATATCAGGATAAAAGTTCAGGGTAAGAAAAAGCAAGTAAGGACTAAAACACAGATTGTAAACGTTAATTTGATAAAACAAAAAGGAGGTTTGCATGGGATAAAATAAATTTGGCTAAAACACATGAGAAAACTCATGCACAATGTTGATGAAACGATGAAATGTTGAGTTGATACGATGTATGATGAGAAAACGTTCATATTTTGCTTAAAATACCGATCTCTTTGAGATAATTAAAAATACGATTATGTCTCACGGCATGAAACAAAGTGTACATGTCGGAGACATCGTAGTATTTATCTCGTATTTGTTTAAAATCAATACAATGCAATAAAATATGCTCCACTGTGAGAGGAGAATCACATGCATGGCATGTAGGAGGATCCTCCCCTCTCAATAGATAGGAATGTGTAAAATATGTGTGTCCAGTTCGGAGCCGAGAGAGTACAACTTCCTCTCTGCGGTCTCTCCGACTGGACAGTTTAGGATTAAGTGTAGAGTTGAATTTTTAAAGTCATTCAATGGCTGACTGAATTGAAGGTTTGATGTCGGTGTATGGTAGTTTCAAATCTGTTTGTGCTAGGCGAGTGCTGCTTCATCAGCCTGTTCATTCCCCTTTATACCCACATGACTGGGAATCCAGAGATAAGTAATTTGAGTTTTAGAAGATAATCGAAATGTTCGGATTAAAAGATTTTGGATTAGAGTATTTCCAGTGAAATATGCAGTTTACACAAACACCTACCGGAAACAAAGAATTATTCGCTAATGTTGCATATATCTCTTTTATCCCTCATAACAGTTTCCTGAAATTCAATATTACTTTATTTTATCAGTTCATCCTGTTTTCATATATTTTCTGTCGCAATCTGATTAAAATACAGATCCTTATCCTTATTATAACTACGTTTGATATTGAACGGAGTGGTTATAAGGATCTGTATTTCAATCAGATTGTTTCTATCTGCTCTCTCTTCAATTTTGATATTGAAATTTGTCATTTTAACCTATTATGTAAATGAAAAACCAATATTCGTCTGAGGTAAAGCTGTCCGTAAATTAAAATCTTTCATCATATATACTAAGTGTATTCTTTAACAGATGTGATGTGTGTAAAAAAATAAATATTTTCTTTCTCTTCATACTTTTCAATTTTAGTGATCTGTTTGTTATATGAGGTAATAAAAAACCCACAATTCTCTCAACCCCCTTAAAATCCTAACAAAAATCAACACAGATCAAACTTTTTCAAGAAAACTAATAGAAAAAATAGACTTGTTTGCTTTTATTCAGTCCATTTTCAAGAATATATTGAACCACGATTTAAGCACCATAAAAACTGTAATTTGCCTGTAATCAAACTATATAATTACTAATTATATATGTTTGTTTGTTTGATTTAATTAACGTCCTATTAACAGCCAAGGTCGTAAGGACGGCCTCCCATGTATGCAGTGGATATCGGTTTGTTCGTAAATTTAAAAGGTATTTCCTTGTTATAACTTAGATATCAATATCTTTGATCTTGTTCAGCATAATGTAATTACATGAATCATGGTCATGTAATTGCTTAAATATGTAGAGGCAGCTGTATTAAAGCGTTCGCATGGGAAAAAATGTATTTTATCCCTTTCTACATTTCGTATGAAACTAGTGTTGACCATGTTACATGTGTGTTTTTGTACGTGTAATCATAACAGAAACTAATGTTAAATCAATGCAGTGTATTTAATCAGTATATTTTCCATCCAGAAAACGTAGGATTCGCGTACGAAGAATCCGCTAGGATACCACCGTGGTATACGTGACCCATGCGGATAAAGAGATGGTCGCCCTGGTTTAAGCTAAGTACTACGATCCCCGTTGCCTGGTGACTGTCGGCGATCTCTTCAGCATCAGTCCATGTCCTACCCCTCGTCTGTCCGTTCACAACCAGGAGGGTTTGGAATGCACTGCGACCCAAGGACACCATAGTCCACGTGATGACATATGTGCCTGTTTCTGGTACTAGGTAGATCCCGTCTCTAGGATTATAGCCATTACGATTATCAAGCACTTCGTGATCAAAGATCACAGCGGCCTGTGTGGGTAAGTTTAGACGAGAGGTGAGGTATGCATGGAAGGCAACATTTGACTGTGTGCCCACACCTGTCAAACATTAACATTAAAGTTATGTAAAACAGAGTTATCTGTAATTATTTGAATTAATAATTTAATTAATAATCCGGTTTATTACTGCTTAGCGTTCAGCATTAAGGAATTGGGACGACTGGTTCGCCCGTTGCAAGTATGATGTGACAAAGTGGCGTGTGTTCGGTTGCATGCTTCAGTGATATACCACTATAAAAAGGGCAAGAGTTCTACTATACAAAAAGACGTAACAAGAATATACTGCAGTCTCTCAAAACACGCACCACACATTTCATACACGTCGCATATATGGGAGGCAGTCCTTACATGACCCTGTCGTTTGTTTGATTGAGTTCACGTGATATTAATTGAAATTAACATCTAATTTCATGGAAGGACATCCTGTCATGTATGCGGTGTGCGTTTTCGGAGAAAAAGAAGAAACAGTGTTAAATACATGTGAAACAAAAATTAAAATTATTTTTTGAGATTTGGTTGATTGAATGATATATCATATAAACATCCCATTAACAGCAAGTATGATTCGTATGTTAAAAGTCCCAAGACTTATTTCAAAAATTGTCTACAAACTAAATATCGATGTTCCCTGCGAATATATCTTATTTAGTTTTGTTGAAATATTCACAGTTTCGACAAAAATGCAAATTAAAAATATATGAAAATAGAATACGTAAATGTGTATGTCTAAAATTATTCTATTGGCCAGTACGTCCCCGGATAATCAACAATGTTACCGACATTCATTCTAACGACTTAAAACACGCGAAAGACAACAAGACAGCGAAATATGTATCGATACGTAGACAATAACCCCAAAGATGTCTGTGAATCGCGCGCGTGTGTACTTGCTTAGCTTTTACCTGTGTACTGTGACTTTTATGGTCTCATGTAGATATGTTTTTTCTGCTAAATACGGAGATATATATTCAACAATTGGCTTTTTACACAAAACTGTCTTCATACAACGAATATGAAATAATAATTTGAAATATATATATAAAGGTTTTAAGATAATGTTTAAGTATTTTCATATAGACTTACTTCAAAACAAATGATGACAATAAGATATTTATTCCTTGGCAAGAGTTGAAAACCACAATGACATTTGAGGTAAAAGATTATACAAAGCGTTATTCATGTGCGATTTTTCCCACTTGTGGACTGTTGCATCAACAATGCGAAATCAAGATTCCCCCCCCTTGTTTTTGATAAACACTGTCATCGGTATTGTGGTATTTTCACGATAAAAATATTACAAAAACATAAAGGGACTTTAAGAACGTTTATGGTTTGCGTGCGTTTTATATATTTTGTAATACTAAATAGTGAAACTCTCGCCTGTTTTATTGTGCTATTTCACTGTCGCATGCTGTCAGAGGCACAGAAAAACATATTTTGGAGAATAGTGGTAAAAGTTTCATAATTCAAATTTCAAAAGACTCATGGAAGTTTTAACTACATTGTCTGAAAATTGAGATACTAATTCAAAAGATAGTTAATTGTACCTGATATAATGAATCTGTCACCTTTCAACGATTAAGGTATGTTTTGCTCAATTTATGAAAATAAGGCGCGCTTCTTAGAAATACATAAACAAAAGATGTATAATGCAGCGGCAGAACAGTGGTAATTCTATTATCTAAATAACGATTGGTGTCTTTCATGTGGTTTGCCATGCCTGTTAGAAACCAAGGAAGCCACAGCAAAATATATAACGCTTCAAAATTTCTATATTGATTCACAAACAAACAAAAAGATGTTTTTCTTTTTATTCACCAAATATTATAGATTACTAATAATGAATTTCGAAAAAAAATATAGGAATTACATCAAATAAATTATACGAAAAATAATTGTACTTACGGTTTTGATGTCTGGATCTCGTAATACCGTGATTTCTGTTGTCCTGGGCATTGTCATCAGGTCCATCAAACTCCATAGAATGACTCGCGACGACATAGGCTAGGTTTGGTATTTCCTCATGGAACTTTGTGTTGTCTGGTGGGTTTAACTCCACGTCTCCGTTAGAACTGTTACTGTTATTTACACGTTCCTCTACACCTACAACTCGTTTCATCAAATTGCTAAAACTACCATCCCTTTCATCCATTAAACTTTCAAGAGTTGATATTTTGGATGTTTGAGCTTTCAATTTAATTTCCAATTGGGCAATGCGCTCATCTTTACTATTCATAACACTTTCTATTCGTCCAATTTTCTGATTAATTAATGTCACGAGGTCATGGCACTGTATTGGTACACTTGATGGATCTAGTATTAGTCCATTGGTACCGTATCCACTGACCAACAGTAACAGTAAGGCAGCAACAAGCATGCTGTTTCCTCGTGCAGAAGTATCACTAATGAAAGTATTTCTCTACTCTACGCTTTATCAGTGTTACGCGAATGCTTATAGCCGTAAGTATCTGATGATAGTACTTTCTACTCTAAGCATTATCAGTATTACGAGAACGCTTTCGAAGTGCTTGATAACCGTAATAGCATATAACAGCCAGGGTCATGTACGGACGACCTCCCATGTATGAAGTGCGTGGTGAGTGTTTTGGGAGACTGTGGTATATTCGTGTTGTGTCTTCTTATGTAGTGGAACTCTTGTTATACTTCCTATATATCACTGAAGAATGCCGCCGAAGCCAGCAAGCAACATCAAGCTCAGTAAATTTATACTGACAACCGGAGAACCAGTCATCCCACTCCCTCTATACTGAGCGCTCAGTAGGATTAGAAACTACCACGTTACTGAACTTTAGACTCTGTGATTCTCTGCCAGATGACAGAACCCAGAACCTACCTCACAGGGGCGAGCGCTCAACTGAAGTCTAAAAGCCAGTTGGTGTCAATGGAGACGATAGGAAAAAGAAAGTAAATTAGGAAGAAAGGGAAAATATCCTAAATTTAGTGGCCATTTATGATCATACAATAGTGGCAAAGGTAAAATTCTAAGGCCCTTACGTCAGGGCCAGAAGTAAATGTCACTGTTGAAAGTACTTTTGTACTCTACGCTTTATCTACAATGTTACGAGTATGGGTGGCCATTGCGCGTCAGTGAGATAACACATTTAAAACAAGAGTTGTTTAAGGGACCGCTGAATCAAACCAAAAATAGATTCCTGGAATCCCCGTTTGGGCACAAGATTTCATAGAGGGGTGAATATTTCGGTGGCTGCTGATTAGTTATTCAGGGTGGATCAGATTCAAATGTTTAATTTGTGGGTTGGGCAATACATTTAGATGTAAAATGTGTAAAGAAATTTTAAAATTCTGTCAAGTCTGTTTCTGACAGGGGGAGTTAATAAAGATTGGAATTTTATGAAAATTATGGTCAAGTTTTGGTGCGAAATTCAACATAAGATGGCACCCCCCACTTAAAAGTTTAGCAAGATGGTAGATCTTAATTTTTTATTCACATGTATGCGAGATGATCTTCAAAATTAGTGTAAGTGACCAGACTTGAAAACTTCATTTAACTTGTACAGTGGCAAACGTTAACATTGTCGTCTATGGGAAATCACTTGGTTCTGTGGTCTCTATAAGATTAGCAAAACTCACTTCTACCAGCCGTCAAACCTCATAATGCGAGTACATGTTTGACCACTGGAGTGCTCAAAATCCTGTATTTACCATATACATGTACATAACAACATATTATGTACCATTAATCTTCAGTCCCTATATCAAGGCAGAAACAAGTAAAAAGTTCTTATTACTCCATCCTAAAATATTAGTCTTCCAAAAGCAAGACTTATAATCCAATATTAATGTAGAAATGCATGTCAGTTGTTATATAATAGCATACCACAATATGCACCAACACCTAAACCTGACCATTTTGGTCCATTGTTCGTAATCCAGCATTTTTTTCAAAAATGGTTGTTCATAACCATCACAACACTTACATATAATTGCAATGTAGAATTCAACGTTTGTTTGATTAATTAACGTCCTATTAACAGTTATGGTCATGTAAGGACGGCCTCCCATGTCTGCGGTATGTTGCGTTGTCCGAGGTACGTGTTTTGGGAGATTCTGGTATATACATGTTGTGTTTCTTATGTAGTGGAACTGTTGCCCTTTTTATAGCGCTATATCACTGAAACATGCCACCGAAGACATCAAGCACAATAATTTTATTAGATTTGAGGAGCCTTACCGTGACATGACAACACACTTTTGCGTAAGGTGAACTAAACGTAGGTGTTACCTTCAGTGGTATAACGAATGAAATACGGGAGCGGATGCATTAATATGTTTTCTTTAATAACATAAGTTACTTAGTTTACAATAAGAATTTGAAACAATCACTGAAAAGCATGAGCTTCTATATTTTACACCACCTCAATATTTTAACTAAAAAAAATAAAATGTTAATTTTCAGTAATTTTTATGAGTCTCGAATGTCGTTATGTTCATAATGAGATACTGCCTACGCTGACAACAAAAACAAAAAACAAATTATATCATATATATTTAATTACTTATTTTACACTGCATATGCACTATTAAACATCAATTGTTGTCCACATTTCTAGAGATACGATAAATATTATCTGCTCACTATTAACGGTTGGTGTCACATGGATAATCTTTAAAGGGGTGATACGGATAACATTATGTACCACTAGACACTATATAACGACGTATAAAGCCTAAGAATCTTAAAAAATACTCAGTTATTGCATTACATTAATTTCCGTGCTAGTATGTAGTAATAAGAGTCAAAAGTTAGATATTTGGAATCATAATCAGTTTCTGCCAATTCCTCGGTTGCTATGACGACAAACCCGGCCTTACGTAAACACGATAGTATGTCGTCTTTTGTTAGACATACTGCCTTATACTTACACTCTCCAACCTGGTAAGTATCGCCGTTCAAACAAGCAAAAAGAATGAGGAACCCGTCCTTGTTTAGAAGGGTGGATATGTTTTCTATACATTTTCCATATCCTTCAACAGTGAACACGGCTGTCTCAATGCAGTAACTAGATACAATGATGTCCAGTTTCTCATCGCCGAAAGCATCTCCGATTGGTTTTGATGACGTCACATCTACAGGAAGGATTCCTTTCACTTTGCATCTTAGATCCGACATTCTCTGACTAACCGTCTTTCTTTAATAGAAACAAAACCAATGATCTGTATTTGAAATAAGTCCGTCCATTTTTTTTAATTATTTCATTGCAATACATGGTGATGTTATATTTCCTAGTTACGTTACACAGTATCGCAGATCAGTTTTATGCGTTGATGGCCCCGGCAGCAGTGTGATATGAAGGTTTTTTTTTACCCTAAGGTGTCATGATGGTGTAGTATTTTCTGTGGGAAATATTACATATTAAGGTAAATAAACGTTCATAACACACTGTCACCGGGGGCATCAATTGATTACAATACCAACAAGAGATCCCAGAGGGATCTTGGCGCCCACCAAAGAATGATCTATGACAATGGAAAGAGGGATCTTTTCTCTGCTTTTCAGACTTTTGCAAACATACTACACATAAAATTTGAGACAGATCACTTCAGTGCTTTCTGAGAAATAGCAGCAACAAACTTCAACTATCAAAATCCAAAATGGCTCCTTGGCGGCCATCTTGTTGACGATCGGTCCCAAATCGAAATATGCACAACTATGGCCCTAGGGGAACCTATAGATGAAATTTGAGACAGATTCATTCAATACTTTCTGAGAAATAGTGATAACAAACTTTAACTATCAAAATCCAAGATGGCAGCCTGGCGGCCATTTTGTTGACCGATCGATCCAAAAACGCATTATACACAACTAGAGCCCTAGGGAAACATAAATATGAAATTTGAGAAAAATTCCTTCAGTACGTTGTGAGAAATAGCGATAACAAACTTTAAGTATCAAAATCCAAGATGGCTGCCTGGCCATCTTGTTGACCGATTGATCCCAAAACGCAATATGCACAACTATGGCCCTAGGGAAACCTACCTATGAAATTTGAGGAAAATTCCCTTCAGTACTTTCTGAGAAATAGCGATAACAAACTTTAACTATCAAAATCCAAGATGGCTGCCTGGCGGCCATCTTGTTGACTGATTGGTCCCAAAACGCAATATGCACATCAAGGGCCCTAGAGAAACCTACATATGAAATTTGAGAAAAATCCCTTCAGTACTTTCTGAGAAATAGCGATAACAAACTTTAAGTATCAAAATCCAAGATGGCTGCCTGGCGGCCATCTTGTTGACCGATTGGTCCCAAAATACAATATGCACAACAAGGACCCCAGGGAAACCTATATATGAAATTTGAGAAAAATCCCTTCAGTACTTTCTGAGAAATAGCGATAACAAACTTTAACTATCAAAATCCAAGATGGCTGCCTGGCGGCCATCTTGTTGACCGATTGGTCCCAAAACGCGCAATATGCACAACTATGGCCCTAGGGGAACCTACATATGAAATTTGAGACAGATCCCTTCAGTACTTTCTGAGAAATAGCAATAACAAACTTTAAGTATCAAAATCCAAGGTGGCTGCCTGGCGGCCATCTTGTTGACCGATTGGTCCCAAAATGCAATATGCACAACTAGGGCCATAGGGGAACCTACATATGAAATTTGAGAAAAATCCCTTCAGTACTTTCTGAGAAATAGCGATAACAAACTTTAACTATCAAAATCCAAGATGGCTGCCTGGCGGCCATCTTGTTGACTGATTGGTCCCAAAACGCAATATGCACATCAAGGGCCCTAGGGAAACCTACATATGAAATTTGAGAAAAATCCCTTCAGTACTTTCTGAGAAATAGCGATAACAAACTTTAAGTATCAAAATCCAAGATTGCTGCCTGGCGGCCATCTTGTTGACCGATTGGTCCCAAAATACAATATGCACAACAAGGACCCCAGGGAAACCTATATATGAAATTTGAGAAAAATCCCTTCAGTACTTTCTGAGAAATAGCGATAACAAACTTTAACTATCAAAATCCAAGATGGCTGCCTGGCGGCCATCTTGTTGACCGATTGGTCCCAAAACGCGCAATATGCACAACTAGGGCCATAGGGGAACCTACATATGAAATTTGAGAAAAATCCCTTCAGTACTTTCTGAGAAATAGCGATAACAAGAATTGTTAACCGACGGACGGAAGGACGGACGACGGACCACAGACAAAAAGCGATTTGAATAGCCCACCATCTGATGATGGTGGGCTAAAAACCCGTGATTGCTATTTTGGGGTAAATATTACATAAATTTACCATGAGTAAAAGTTGTCATTTTGCTATATAATCGGAAGTGGAAGTGCATTTGTGTGGAAGAGTTGCGGTCACCATGTAGGATGCGCCTCTGGGAAATACTGTTTTATTCCCTTGTCTTCTGATGTATTTCGATTTATCACAAACACTAATCAACATGAAGAATCAAGGCATCGAGTTGACCGTTCACTTTTAGCAGATTCAGGAGACAAATCACAAATCTGAAGTTAACAAATATGACAAATAGACGTGTACTTCAAACTCAAAGCGTCAAATCTGATTTTTGAGAGTCAAAACATGCTCGCAGGGGTCTACTATACGTTCTGGGTATAAAAATATGATATGACCCTTAACCTTAGTCGTAATCAGGGTAGTATAATCAGTATATAGCATTTGTTTGTTTGTTTGTTTGATTAATTAACGTCCTATTAACAGCTATGGTCATGTAAGGACGGCCTCCCATGTATGCGGTGTGTTGCGTGTATGCTGTACGAGGTGCGTGTTTCGGGAGACTGCGGTATATTCATGTTGTGCAGGGTTATTTAACGACGTGAACACGTACAGAAGTTAACACATAACTAGAACTGTCGCCAGAGTGGACGACTAGTAAGCCCTACAAATCTAATAATAACTCAATTAATAGGGGACACTGCACAACTCTATATAGCTCCCTTTATTTCAGGGTTTAGTGTACCAAAATGTATAAAAACTAATCTGTCGAACAGTTTAGGAGGACGTCGCCGGACGAAGTTGTGTCTACTGACAGACTTTTGAACAACCGGATTCCAGTATATTCACCCTACTTCTGCTTCAGTGTTCGTTGCGGGGGTATAAGGATGTGAACTTATAATGATTCCAGTATATTCAACCCTCTCTGCTTCGGTGTTCGTTGCGGGGGTATAAGGATGTGAACTTATAATGACGTAAACACAATAAGCATATGCTTGTAATTGTGAGAGACGGAGAAGTTAAGATGTCTCGAGTTACTACCATGAAGGCCCTATAATGGTAAGGAGTTCGAAATCAACGTCAAACTGATTAGACTACCTTGGCAATAGTAAAATTAATTACATATGGGGTCACTTTGTCAGGACCATGTCCTGGATCATTTCATGCAAGTTTCAGCCAAATCGCACACTGGTAGAACTTGAGAAGAAGTTTGAAAATGTGTTTTCAAGATGGCGCTTTTGGCGGCCATCTTGGATTTCAGATCAACCCGAAAAAAACAACACTTTGTCAGGACCATGTCAGGATCATTTCATGCAAGTTTCAGCCAAATCGCACAGGTAGAACTTGAGAAGAAGTTCAAAATGTGTTTTTCAAAGATGGAAGCTGTGGCGGCCATCTTGGATTTTTCGGATAGACCCGAAAAATAACAAACACTTTGTCGGGACCATGTCAGGATCATTTCATGCAAGTTTCAGCCAAATCGCTCTAATAGAACTTGAGAAGAAGTTCAAAATTGTGTTTTCAAAGATGGCAGCTGTGGTGGCCATCTTGGATTTTCAGATCGACCCCGAAAAATAACAACACTTTGTCGGGGGACCATGTCAGGATCATTTCATGCAAGTTTCAGCCAAATCGCACAGGTAGAACTTGAGAAGAAGTTCAAAAATGTGTTTTCAAGATGGCGGCTGTGGCGGCCATCTTGGATTTCAGATCGACCCGAAAAATATACAACACTTTGTCGGGACCATGTCAGGATCATTTCATGCAAGTTTCAGCCAAATCGCACAGGTAGAACTTGAGAAGAAGTTCAAAATGTGTTTTCAAGATGGCGGCTGTGGCGGCCATGTTGGATTTTTGGATCGACCCGAAAAATAACAACACTTTGTCGGGGACCATGTCAGGATCATTTCATGCAAGTTTCAGCCAATTCGCACTAATAGAACTTGAGAAGAAGTTCAAAATGTGTTTTCAAGATGGCGGCTGTGGCGGCCATCTTGGATTTTGGATCGACCCGAAAAATAACGACACTTTGTCGGGACCATGTCAGGATCAATTTCATGCAAGTTTCAGCCAAATCGCACTGGTAGAAACTTGAGAAGAGTTCAAAATGTGTTTTCAAGATGGCGGCTGTGGCGGCCATCTTGGATTTCAGATCGACCCGAAAAAAAATAAAAACAACACTTTGTCGGGACCATGTCAGGATCATTCATTGCAAGTTTCAGCCAAAATTGCACCGGTAGAACTTGAGAAGAAGTTCAAAATGTGTTTTCACAGATGGCGGCTGTGGCGGCCATCTTGGATTTCAGATCGACCCGAAAAATAACAAACACTTTGTCGGGACCATGTCAGGATCATTTCATGCAAGTTTCAGCCAAATTGCACTGGTAGAAACTTGAGAAGAAGTTCAAAATGTGTTTTCAAGATGGCGGCTGTGGCGGCCCATCTTGGGGATTTCAGATCGACCCGAAAAATAACAACACTTTGTCGGGACCATGTCAGGATCATTTCATGCAAGTTTTCAGCCAAATCGCACCGGTTAGAACTTGAGAAGAAGTTCAAAATGTGTTTTCAAGATGGCGGCTGTGGCGGCCATCTTGGATTTCAGATCGACCCGAAAAATAACAACACTTTGTCGGGACCATGTCACGATCATTTCATGCAAGTTTCAGCCAAATCGCACGGTAGAACTTGAGAAGAAGTTCCAAAATTGTGAAATGTTAACGCACGGCGGACGGCGCACGGCGCACGGCGGACGGCGGACGGCGGACGACGACGGACGAAACATGACGACTATAGGTCATCCTGACCCTTCGGGTCAGATGACCTAAAAATTGCAGATCCTTATTATCACTGCGTTGGATAAGAGGATCTGAGCGATCGCAGGTCGATGGTTTTTCACCAAGTACTTACTGGCTTCAATTTATCTCCTTAATCCTAAACGTAAGAGATACACTATACAGAGAATCTGTCGTGGTTTAACTTACGTTCTACCTTCTAGTTCCATGGCATAGTCTATTAGAGAAGTACACTGGTTTTCTTCCCCATTTCGCCAATTCTCGAGATATTGAAGATTCTGTGGAAGGAATTCCGATAGATAAATCTCGTCCACGTGATTACAAGCCGTGATCAACGTGTGAACAGTCGGGCCGGTACCAACATCCAGGAGCCGTTTACCACTCAACTTGTCTGAAATTACAAGCAAGCAAACTTGGCGTATTGGAAAATATATCAAATTCATAAAGATTGTGTAATTATTTTAATCATAAAATCTGACTGATATCCGACGACGTCGACTATCTACTATTTTTGCATATGTCACTAGTGTCACTGGGAAATTTTTCATTGGCTGAAAAGTCATTTTGACGTCATAATTGGAGAAAATGACAGAATGGGGGCCTCTGCTGAATTTTAGCAATACCATTGTCATTGTAGATTGTGGCAGTATAAGTCAATCTGATTAAAATACATATCCTTAT
Organism: Argopecten irradians; assembly: GCF_041381155.1. Taxonomy (NCBI): domain Eukaryota; kingdom Metazoa; phylum Mollusca; class Bivalvia; order Pectinida; family Pectinidae; genus Argopecten; species Argopecten irradians. Next base: position 8,336,911 of record NC_091149.1, on the reverse strand, counting down.
TATCACTACGTTGGATAAGAGGGTTATAACCCTCTATTGAACGGAGTGGTTATAAGGATCTGTGTTTTAATCAGATTGCAGTATAAGTATATTTAAAAAATATCGTATGAAATAAGCTCTTGTTTAAAAACCTATTTTGTCTTTGCATATTACATATAAAGAGTTCTCTCCCTGGCGGGAAGTTCTCGATTATGACGTCATTATACTGTTTTCAAAATCGTGCCAATCGTTTAATTGGGAAAAGATGTCACTATATTCAACAAGAGGCCCAAGACGTCACATGCGTTATTGATTTAACTTGGTAATATACTACGTCAGTCAGGACAGTCTCAGATGACTTAAAACATGTGACGTCACAATCCACTACCCTCTCTCAGGGACAGATAACTAGGTAATATGCAAAAAGGGAATATTTGTTATGTTATTCACTGATCGTAATTAGTAAACGCAAATAATAAATACAGATGTGAGAACATATCATTTTTAGTTATGCTATGCGTAATGACGTTAATTTTCCCCCCAATTTACCATATTTAACCTTTTTAAATCTTTAGTACGTAAAATTCAATTAAATGATAAACTTACGACTGTTAAACAATCTATGCAGTATTTCAATTTCAGGTTTCAAATTATTTGCAGCTTCTTCTGATACAACATAATTGTGCATGTACGAATTTGGATCGAATGTTTTCAAATCCCCTTCTTTCTTCAAATTTTCCATTGTTAAAGATTCCTCTGAAAGCAAATAATGGAATAGTAAATTAAAAACAAACAAAAGTGAAAAATTCAAAACATCAAAATGATGTGCTGCAAAATTATCGCATTATCTCAAAGAGACCAGAAATGTCGATATATAAATATATTAACATGTGTTTATAATGTATCGTACAACTGAAAATAAAAGTGTCGTAGAAATCGGCGTATATGTTTTTTTCCATTGAATTATCAAATATATGTCCACGCCAACACATATCTACATATGATAAATTTAGACTAGATTTACACAGTGTGTGAACTAACAAATAGTTAGCTCATTTTATATCAATATTTGTAGTATTGTCCGAATTAAAATGAATTCCCTACAATGCATAGCAAGTGTTATTGGATGTTTTTTTCCATTATATTGTTTAAAAAATTACATCTCCTTAAGATACATCCTAGGACTAGAAATTGTCTTTATCACAAGACCATTCAGTTATCGAATTTAACATATGTCACAAAAAAATCTTGATTAGCCCTGATTTTGTGTTTAAGAGTGCCTACTGGGAGTTTTCGCCAATCAGCCGACTAGAAGGTCGGAGATTTGTATGAAAGCAAAGAACAAAAGACCCAATGGGCCTTAACGGTCACCTGACATTTTTTGTTTGTTTGAGTTTTACGGTCTATCGACAACTAAGGTCATTTAGGGCCAAACTACAGGGCAGGCATTAGTACCAGGATATAAACAAGGACTGTATCTAAAAGATCAGGATAAGAAGAAAAGGCAACTAAAATCTAAAACACAAATTGTAAATGTTGATTTAATAAACAGAGTTGCACAAGTTAAAATTTGATGGCCCATCGACAACTAAGGTCATTTAGGGCCAAACTACAAGGGAGGCAGTAATATCAGGATATAAACAAAACTGTATCTTAAAGGATTAGGATAAGAAAAAAGGCAAGTAAAAACTTAAACACAAATTGTAAATGTTGATTTGATAATTTGTTTGTTTGTTTGATTTATAAACGTCCTATTAACAGCTATGGTCATGTAAGGACGGCCTCCCATGTATGCGGTGTGTTGCGTGTATGTTGTGCGAGGTGAGTGTATTGGGTTGATTTGATAAAAAGAGTTGCATAGGATAAAACAGTTTAGGCTAAAATACATGAGAAAACTCATGCACAATTTTGATGAAACGATGAGTCTTGCGTTGATATGATTAGATGAGAAAACGTTCAATTTTGTTAAAAATGTTGATCTCTTTGAGATAGTTGAAAATACGATTATGTCGCATGACATGGAACAATGTGTACATGTCGGAGACATCGTAAAACTTATCTCGAATGTGTTTAAAAATCAATACAGTGCACTGAAATATGTTCCACTGTGTGCTTGTTTGATTATTTTTACGTCCTATAAACAGCCAGGGTCATTTAAGGACGACCTCCCATGCATGTATGCAGTGTGTAGCGTGTGCGAAGTGCGTGTTTGAAGAGACTGCGGTATATTCGTGATGCGTCTTGTATAGTGGAACTGTTGCCCTTTTTATAGTGCTATATCACTGAAGCATGCCGCTGAAGACACCAAGCAACACTTTTGTTTGTTTGTTTGATTTATTAACGTCCTATTAACAGCTAAGGTCATGTAAGGACGGCCTCCCATGTATGCGGTGTGTTGCGTGTATGTTGTGCGGGGTGAGTGTACTGGGAGACTGCGGTATGTTCGTGTTGTGTCTTCTTGTATAGGGGAACTGTTGCCCTTTTTATAGTGCTATATCACTGAAGCATGCCGCCGAAGACACCAAGCAACACACCCCACCCGGTCACATTATACTGACAACGGGCGAACCAGTCGTCCCACTCCCTGTATGCTGAACGCTAAGCAGGAGCAGAAACTACCACTTTTATAGACTTTGGTGTGTCTCGGCCAGGGCGAACGCTCAACTCAAGGCCAAAAGTGAGGCGGTGCCAAGGGAGGCATTAGGAAAGATAAAGTCAGTTAGGAAGAAGAGAAAAGATAAGATCCTAAATTTAGTCGCCTTTTACGATCATGCAATAGGGGCAGCAGGTACAATTCTAACGCCCTACCTGCAGGGCCCTAGCAACACACCCCACCCGGTCACATTATACTGACAACGGGCGAACCAGTCGTCCCACTCCCTGTTTGCTGCGCGCTAAGCAGGAGTAGAAACTGCCACTATTATAGACTTTGGTGTGTCTCTGCCAGGGGACATAACCCAGAGCCTTCCTAACAGGGGCGAACGCTCAATTCAAGACCAAAAGATAGGCAGTGCCGAGGGAGGCATTATGAAACATTAAGTCAGTTAGGAAGAAGAGAAAAGATAAGAACCTAAATTTAGTCGCTTTTTACGATCATGCAATAAGTGCAGCGGGTACAATTCTAACGCCACTCACCTGCTGGGCTTATTTGTTCCCTTCGGGTCAGATGACCTAATAAAACATAAAAACAGACTGTTTAAAACACCTACCTGAACCTGATCGTCACGTAACAGGTTTTATCTACTTTTATCTCGGCTTAATATCCTGACCTTAATACAATTTTTTTTTACATATCCTGCTTTTTCACCTCAGCAGTGAACTAGAACACTTGTTTAGTTCATAAGTATTTGATCATTGTCAATACAATGTATGATGTACCGTAAGATATTGAGAGTTTAATGGTTTTTGACGTATTTGTGGCAGCTTTGTGGAGGATATTTATCACTTCTTTCTATTTGATTTTATTAATTAATACTATTAATTATATATTAATGTGTGCGATTTGTATTAATTCTAAAAGTGATTAAATGTTATATGCTTTTAAAAATTTGCTATAAAAATATGTTGATCCTAGCCATGAATGTTAAGCGTAAAATATATACGAATTGGGTATACCTTGATGGCGTTTTGATTTGTTTATTATCTTTTTATGTCCCATAAACAGCCAGGTATTCTAAGGACGGCCTCAAGTGTATGTGGTGTCATGTGCGAGGAGCGTCCTGAAGTGACCCTGGTTGATACAAGAGATCCCAGAGGGATCTTTGGCGCCCACCAAAGAATGATCTATGTCTGACAATGGAAAGAGGGATCTTTTCCCTGCTTTTCAAACTTTTTCAAACACGACTACACATAAAATTTGAGACAGATCGCTGCAGTACTTTCTAAGAAATAGTGGTAACAAACTTCAACAATGAAATCCAAGATGGCGGCCGTGCAGCCATCTTGTTGACCAATCAGTTACAAAATGCAATATGCACAACTAAGGCCCTAAGGAAACCTACATATAAAATTTGAGAGACATCCTTTCAGTACTTTTTTTTAGAAATAGCAATAACAAACTTTAACTATCAAAATCCAAGATGGCTGCCAGACGGCCATCTTGTTGACTGATTGGTCCCAAAACGCAATATGCATAACTAGGGCCCTAGGGGAACCTATGTATGGAATTTGCTTGAGATCCCTTCAATACTTTCTGAGAAAATAGTGGTAACAAACTTCCACTACCAAAATCCAAGATGGCCGTCTGTCTTGTTGACAAATCAGTATCAAAACACAATATGCACAACTAGGTCCCTAGGGGAACCTACATATGAAATTTGAGAAAGATAACTTTTGTACTTTCTCAGAAATTGCGGTAACAAACTTTAACTATCAAAATACAAGATGGCCACCTGGCAGCCATCTTGTACACCGATCGGTCCCAAAATGCAATATGCACAACTAGGGCCCTAGGGGAACCTATATATGACATTTGAGATAGATCCCTTTAGTACTTTCTGAGAATTTTGTTTGTTTGTTTGTTTGTTTGAGTTTTACGGCCCATCGACAACTAAGGTCATTTAGGGCCAAACTACAAGTCATGCATTAATATCAGGATAAAAGTTCAGGGTAAGAAAAAGCAAGCAAGGACTAAAACACAGATTGTAAACGTTAATTTGATAAAAAAAAGAAGGTTTGCATGGGATAAAATAAATTTGGCTAAAACACATGAGAAAACTCATGCACAATGTTGATGAAACGATGAAATGTTGAGTTGATACGATGTATGATGAGAAAACGTTCATATTTTGCTTAAAATACCGATCTCTTTGAGATAATTAAAAATACGATTATGTCTCACGGCATGAAACAAAGTGTACATGTCGGAGACATCGTAGTATTTATCTCGTATGTGTTTAAAATCAATACAATGCAATAAAAATATGCTCCACTGTGAGAGGAGAATCACATGCATGGCATGTAGGAGGATCCTCCCTCTCAATAGATAGGAATGTGTAAAATATGTGTGTCCAGTTTTCGGAGCCGAGAGAGAGTACAACTTCCTCTCTGCGGTCTCTCCGACTGGACAGTTTAGGGTTAAGTGTAGGTTGAATTTTAAACAGTTTATTGTTTGTTTCGGTAGACCACCTTTGTTGCCAATGGTGTTTGATGGCTGACTGAATTGAAGGTTTGATGTCGGTGTATGGTAGTTTCAAAATCTGTTTGTGCTAGGCGAAGAGCAGTCTTAGCTGCTTTATCAGCCTGTTCATGATCCCCTTTATACCCACATGACTGGGAATCCAGAGATAAGTAATTTGAGTTTTAGAAGATAAATGAAATGTTCGAATTAAAAGATTTTGGATTAGAGTATTTCTAGGGCTTTCTTGATTTCAAAGCCTGAAGAACCGAAAGAGAGTCTGAACAGATGATTGCCTTTTCAATGCGGTGTTCTTCGATATGGTTCAAGCGCCAGACCGTTAGCACATGCTTCCGCAGAGAAAATGGAGGCAATATCCGGGAGTCGGATAGAGGAGCAGTGATTAGATGTACAGCATGCTGCCGCAACTTTATCACTATCTTTTGATCCGTCAGTGTAGATCTGAACATGTCAGGGAAAGCCCTAATGCACTCCCCGAAAGGAGGATTTGTGTTCTTCGGGTAATGCACTGGATTTTGCCCTCTCATGTAGAGATAAAATTGATATCAGGTGTTTGAATGAGCCATGGTGGTACCTCCGATACGGTGTACTCGTCATGGTGTCGAAAGTTATATTAAGTTCCCAGCAAAAATTTTGAAATTCTGATGCCAAATGTTGGTATGAGCTTTTGATTTTTGTGTAAAATATTTCCTTGGTGTTGTGGATTGAATATAAGGTTAAATGCAGGATTTTTGGGGGTTGGATTTCAGTTGAGCATGCATACTGTAAGGATAATTTTCTTTCGTCGATCGTCTAGAGCTATGGCTCATTAGCTTCCACTTGGAGACTCTTCACAGGTGTTGTTCGAAAAGCTCCAAGTGCCAGACGCAGTCCCTGATTCTGTATAGGGTCAAGCATCTGTAGATAGGAGCTGCGAGCCGATCCATAGACAATAGAGCCGTAGTCAAGTTTTGATCTAATAAGTGCCCGATAGATACGTAGAAGCATTTCACGGTCTGCACCCCAATCAGAATGGGAAAGAACTCGTAGAATGTTCAGCGCCTTCGAGCACTTTATCCTTCAGATGTTTGATATGTGGAACAAAGGACAGTTTCGAATCAAATATTAGTCCAAGAAATTTAGTTTGTTCAACTACTGGAATTTTAATTCCATTGAGTGTGAGGTCAGGATCATTGTGTGGTTTTCGTTTTTGACAGAAGTGCATACAGACCGTTTTTGATCTTGAAAATCTGAAGCCATTTTCGTCAGCCCAATTTTGTAATTTGCCTAAACATTGTTGTAGTTGTCGTTTCTATAGTGTGCATGTTTTCTTGATCTGTAACAGATCAAGAAATCATCCACAAATAGAGACCCTTCCGTAGATTGGCCAAGACATTTGGTTATGCTGTTAATTTTTAGTCCAAAAAGTGTGACAGACAAGATACCACCCTGAGGGACGCCCATCTCCTGTGTTTCTGTTTCTGAATAAGTTGAACCCGTTCGAACTTTGAAATGCCTGTCAGATATAAAATTTGATATAAACTTTGGCAAATTACCACGTATACCGATATCATGGAGATCGTTCATGATTCCATATTGCCAAGTTGTGTCGTATGCCTTTTCAAGGTCAAAGAATACGGCCACAAGATGTTCTTTCTTGGCAAATGCTTCTCGTATAAATGTTTCTAGTCTAACATAAGTGGTCTACCGTTCCCCTGCGGTTTCTAAAGCCGCTTTGCAAAGGACTTAAAATATTGTTTGATTCCAGGAACCAAACTAAATCTGGTATTTATCATACGTTCTAGAGTTTTACAAATACAACTCGTCAATGAAATAGGACGATAGTTATTGGCATCAGTAGCATCTTTCCCGGGCTTCGGAAGGGGTATAATAGTAGATTCCTTCCAAGACTCAGGAATTTTGCCAGAAGAGTAAACTTGATTAAATATAGTTAAAAGACATTTTAGTGAAGAGTCTGGTAATTGTTTTAAAAACATATATGGAATTTCGTCTGGTCCAGCTGCCGAGTCCTTTGATTTCTCAAGGGACTCGAGCAATTCTGGTATCTCGAAAGGCCTATTGTAACTTTCACTATTGGAGGATTTAAAAATTAAGACGTCTCTTTTTCCTTTTCCTTTTTAAATTTTTGAAATTTTTTGGAATGATTTTTGATGGATGAATTTTTAGCAAAAATTTTGGCAAAGGCGTCAGCTATTTTCGGATTTTTGAAGAAAATATTTTTATTGTTGTTAATGAGGTGGGAGGATGGTGTTTTGCTTTTCTTTTCCCACTGAATTTTTCCAATCATTTCCCAAACTTTCTATCGAAGATGTATTGGAATTAATTTTGAGACGTACTCTTTCCAAGTACTTTTCTTGTCGAATTTGATAGACCTTCGAGCTTTTTGCTCTCCAAAATTTTAAAATTGTTTTATAGTATGAGACGGTTTGGGCGAAGCCAAGTACCGCCATCAGAGCGGAATTTCTACCAGATCTATTGAATATATGAATCATTTGAGAGACGAAACTTGTAGGTTTTTGGCACGGATTTTTTGAGGTATGGTTTTTGTAGCGATAGAAGTGAGCGCTTCTGTGAAAATTTTAATGGGGTCATCGAGGTTTAAAAATTTATCCTCAATGAGCTCCTCTGCGCACAAATTTTTAAAGGTGATAAAAACAGATTTTAAATATGCTATTTTTGTGTTGATATTTGTTTATTGTGGTGCACTTTATGATTTCCAACAAAAAAATACAGGTTGTATTTGACGTAATTTCCATAAAATGTGCTTGAAACGAAGTCCACAACGACCCTTGTCTAGAACGATCGCCGCATCGCTTATCGCCCCTGATATCACCAGGTGCCGTAGATTCGTGACGTCATCTGAGACCAACAGCTGTGACAAGAGCCGGGAAACTCAATGGGGGCAGTGTTTGCGGTATTGGCGATTATAGATATTTAAAACAGTCGCGCTACGTGTAATGTTGCACTATATCCTGAATAGTGGAAGAAATGAATCCGTATATAATATATAATCTATAACATACAATGATATAATAAAAAACGGATAGCTTACTTCATTCTTATCGTCATATTCCGGGCTATAAAATTGTTATGTTCAGTATGTTAAAGAATGCTCCGCCCGCTGACAAATGGTAAATTTTTTTAACTATCAAAAACAGGAGCAGACGATTTTAGTATTTTTCTTCAGTTTATTTGATTACAAAAAAGTGTACTGTACTTTACAACCATTACCTGCCATGTGAACAGTTTGTGAGCTTCTTAGTTTTACTTCAAAAGTTAAAAACATGAAATTAAATTAAATTGCATCCGAAAAAAAATCCGTGTTACTATAATCCTATATGGAATGAAGTACTGATTGCGGCATCACACCAAAGGCGAAAATAAATTATTCTATATTATTGTTTTGTGTTTAAATTAGACATATATATATCACGATTAAACACCAATTATTTGATTCAAATGGTGAATATCATGTTATGCTCTGTCGGCGGTGGATGAAGCATCTTTAAAAGCCATTTGACACCGTTGTAGTAGCGTGTGGTGCCCACTGACACTCAGGAATTCAAGGGGGGTTGCGCTTGACTTTTGTCTGTAACTTAAAACTCAAAAACATAGGACTTTAAAGTTAAACCAACAAGAAGAAATATAACTTTACAAGAAAATGGACCCAATATTACAATGAGACTACAATGCTACATGTTTTAAATAAAAAAAAACCCGCTCCACCCCTCATATTACCCTATCCAAAACCCCTATCAGGGGGGGATCACCGCGATAAACGTGCCCGCTATCCGCCTTATGTACGTACTGCACACCTCTATATTTCCTATTTGAAGCTTAATCTTTCAGAACACCGCACAGAAAGGGCTAGAGTTATTTATTTTCTTAAAGTTATATAATGAGTTTTACGGATGTGTACGAAATAGAATAACAATGTACAGTAGTAACAATACACGCACGACCGATAAAAAAAGACGGGACACAAAACACAGAAACTAGATACAATGACCTAATATGGATGACATGTACTCGTGGACAAGATGCACATGTAATAGTTCAACCTAACACAGGACAATGAAACAACATTATATTTCTTATAAAACACAAATCTTCTAACCGTGCGGAGTTTTGGAAATAAGAAACATGTCGACCTTAGTAAATTTTAAAAGTATACGCACAGACCACAGCACACTAGATAGCCTATTGACCATTATGAGACGATCTAGGGGTCTAAATAAAAAAAAATCGGTAAAATTCGCACTCTACATATATATACGCAAGTGTACTATGTAGAAATATAACAGGAAATTAATGAGTACTAAAATTAGCCAAATTTGCGAGCATTGTGGTGTTTTGGGGGTTCGGGGGGAGACCATGATAAAGATATTACAATTTAGAATGACTGAGATATGAGTTTCACGATGTATTTTGATGATTTTGCGAGGGCTTAAGGCGAGATATTTTGTTTTTTGGGGGTCCTAAGGTCTCCCCCGAGAAGGAAAAATATTACTAAATGTATTTATGATTGCTGAGATGAGTTTTACGATGTATTTTGATGACTTTAGAGAGCGTTCTTAACATGGTAATTTTTCGAATTTAAATTCCTGCAATTAAATAATGATAACTGTGAATGTCGTCATATCATTATGCAACCCTGCTCGATCTGAACTAGTCCGCTAAACCTGCCTATATTATTAGGCTTTTTTCCCCCTATATATTAGGCAAAAAAAAAAATAATTAAAAAAGCCTAATGATATGAGCAGGTTTAGCGGACTAGATCTGAAAGCATACCTGTTTCACACCACCACCGGCACATTGTTTGTGTAACCCAAAATAAATATGAAAATCCCTAAAATGAAGTATGAAAAATGTGCAGAGAGGACCTCTTTTATTTTTAATGCGCATTTTGAGAACATTTTCAGTCGAGGAAAATGGGGGGTCCAAAGGACACAACTTATAAATTATTGATTTTTTTCTTTTAATCTGCATGTATTTTTCATGTCTCCGTATGTTTGTAACAGATGATTTTCTATTAAAACGTATGTCTAAAGAGGGCGGGCCCCAATAATTGTCCCATTTTCGCTACGATCTTATTTCGCTCATAAAAATTACCAGTAAATTACATACATGCACAGTCGTATTACTCCCAGGGTGGACTGAATAGGAAAGAACTACTTATTCATTCGTGGTTTAACCCCTGGCACACCATAAGCCACAATGACATATGTACCCGCGACATTAATGACATCATTATTTACATGTAGTGACGTCATTTCATAGGTTATGACGTCAAAAATGTGTCATTATGTAGGGGATAAATCACGCTACCCAATAAGTCGAAATATAACATATTTTTCTCCGTGTGTATTTCCGTAAGTACTAAGACATGTGGCTAAAATGCACATGCATGTTGACAGTTCCGCGATCGCCGCCACACCGGCTTCCGGTAGTTGAGTGTCTCAGATGACGTCACAACTCATCGGAACTCAAGGGAGGTAAGTCATAGAAAAAAAATATGTCGTCCGAAAAGATGTGAAGATTGCTTTCATTAATTTTACTATTTTAGAGACAAAATATAAGTAAATATCAAACTGGTATATGTTTAGATAGGCATTACAAATGTTTCTAGCGTATTATCTCATTTTTCCATGTCCGTTCTGTTTTTTATCACCTTTAAAAATTGAACCCAGTCCCGCCTTATGTAGATTCCAACGAGGAATAGGCTCCTTAAGTTATGGTGACCCAAAGTTTTTAAGTATAATTGGAATAGTGGATCGAGCTCCCCAGTAGATCACCGTTGAACCTTTCAATTCATAATCCTGAAGGAATGATTGATGGCACAACGATAAAATCAATGTGGGTTAAGCGAGGCAGTGGCAGGGGTGTAAAATATGTAGGGGCATAGTTGTTATAAAGACATAAATGCTGTTTTTATATTAATAAAAACTTCCGATTAGTATACTCTATTCTCTACGTGCCTGGGGAGCCCCAGGAGGCTATTAGAGATGAACCGTGAGAGAGATGACCCAAGATAATATTATTGCACTGTTAGTTTTGATTACTAATGTTTAACTCATTTCATCACAACTTAATGGAGTATTTGGAGGTAAATATATAGAACAGACCAGTTTCTGTTTTCGAGTCGTAGCAGCTGCGCTTATTAGCAACAGCTTGTAAGGTGGTATTTAGCTGAATGTGCTGTGAGGAACGTTTTTTATGCACCGCCCAACCGCCACACCACCTGATGGGACGGCCACCTGTTGTTGGAGTTTGGTGTATAGTGTAAATTGTCTGAGATTTGATGGTGTCTTTCAGCATTATTTCTTGAAGGCAGAATATGGATGGGTTTTTTTGTTTGTATATAGATGTTTTTAATTCTTCTATGTTCGCTTTAAATCCGCGTATGTTCCATTGTAATGATAGTGTTTGTCTCTATGTTGGTCCCTGAGGATAGTTTGTCGGATCGACAGGACTACTTTGAAGTAGGTTGTTTGGTGGCGATAAATGTGTTGTCACCAAAACTCGCTGTCGTCCCGATAGAACATCATAGATGTTCCGTCCAAGGATAGGGTCATATCTGATCCCTTACTGGGTTTGTTGTTTTATTGCAGGGAGCCTCGCCAGCTTTACCTTGGTGGTTTTTGTCTGGCGTGTGCTCCTGAGGTTGGTGTATTTGCTGGTCGCTTTGGCTTTCTCTCAGGGAGTTTTTTTACGTCAATAGACGGTGAAGATGTAGCACGTCTATGACGAGCGGGGGTAACTTTTTTTTCTAATGTTCGGTGTTTGGTGTTGTGTAAGTTTCTGGAGACGCCGGTGGGATTGGCGTTTTTAGCTCCAGGTGGTTTTTGTTGTGGTTTGTGTTGGGGCTTATATGGACCAGACTTGAACCTGTTCGGGTCCCCCATGATTATTTTTGCAGGTCTTAGCATCAGCCATAATCTGGGACATCATTGTCCCAGTTAGGCTTGTCAACCCAAGCTGGACCGACGCCAAGTTGACGGTGACACTGTCAACAAGTGCTGTCTTTGGCGCGGGTGATCTGAGCATAGGTTGCCACATTCAGATCTGAACGCTCAACTATCCTACCTAGCCTCGGAGTGAAAGATGGGGAAAAAACACCCTTGGGTATATTTGACCCGTAATATCATCCCTCTTCAAGAGTCCAGGCGGGACATGTGCGAGCAGACGCAGCATGGATCACCCCCGGCAAATTGACGCAGAGCCGGTTGGACAAATGTCACATGTTCTTCCTGTTTCGTCGTGGACCTTCACGGGCCACAGTACAGACATTAACCATTTGTCCGTCTACAATTGTTCTCATTATGTTCCGTACCTCTGGCATTATACGGCACCTCAATGGTTAGGGATGTAGTCAGTGACATTGTAACGTCGTTGGTATCCAACAGTTTACGCTCTGTGGTAATGTTGGTGTAGCGAATGTTAAGATAAAAGTGTGTGTTGGGACCAAGCTCCCACTTTTTCTCGTCATGATTATGCGTTTAATACCATGAGAGACCGGAATGTTCTCGCTCTTGGAAAGTATGAACAGTATGTCAGCCTCATTGTCATTGCGCAAGGCTGGGCACCTGATTACCCCCTTGCTGCAATTTAATGAAGAGTGTGGTTTTACACACACACTGAGGCCGGGCAAAAACTGTATGGTTCCAAGGAGGTTCTCTCCGCTTGTTGCTTGCGGAAAACCTCTATTAGGAGATCACCCGATCCCAAAAGGCTTAACAGATTTGACATCTCCAGCAATGCCTTTTGGGGGATGCCCTTTCGCAATATTAAGGGTGATAAAACCTGCAGTGGTCTTGCCACTCTGTGTAGAGGACATGACCAGAAACTGTGGGAATGTGTTTGTTGTACCGCTTTTTGTTTGTTGATTTGTGGTTGATTCCTTTTGGGGAGATTTTGGTTGTAGTTCATTTTGTTTGTTTTTGGAAGCCATCTTTAGAGTTAATTACAATTCGCTAGCTGTGCCCCCACCACACCTCGGAGCCCAACAGGGGACACTCATGATGACATGGATATCCAATGTCAAAGTGTCAGGGTTACACAGATAGTATACTCGGAAGAATATTTCGAAGAAACATAATTCAAATCAAGCTTGCGACAGCACGCTCGCAAGATTTGTACACCTGCAAGATCGATCAGAATCAAGACAATCCAAATTAAACTCACGATTGACCCTAAGCCACCGCCTTCTTGGAGATCTACGAACCAAGGGCTCGGCATGACCAGCCGATTGATAATACAGGGCCCATCTGAGAAATGTGAAAGCCTTCAGCTACAGCAGTAACAAACTTTAACTATCAAAATCCAAGATGGCCGCCTGTCGGCCATCTTGTTCACCGATCGGTCCCAAAATGCAATATGCACAACTAGGGCCATATGGGAACCTACATATGAAATTTGAAAAAGATCCCTTTAGTACTTTCTGAGAAATAGCGGTAACAAGAATTGTTAACGGACGGACGGACGGACGGACCACGGACCACGGACGAAAGGCGAATTTGAATAGCCCACCATCTGATGATGGTGAGCTAAAAATGACATTATTAACCCTGACACTGTCGGTTTGTTTGTTTGTTTGTGTATCTAAAAGATCAGGATAAGAACAAGATGCCCAGGGGCCTTAACGGTCATCAGACTCGTGGCACAAAACAAGGAACTCCTGAGATGAATATGTAATTTTCTGAAAAAGATAATTTGTTTGTTTGAGTTTTACGGCCCATCGACAACTAAGGTCATTTAGAGCCAAACTACAGGGCAGGTATTAGTATTAGGATATAAACAAGGACTGTATCTAAAAGATCAGGATAAGAAAATGGCAAGTAAAAACTAAAACAAAATTGTAAATGTTGATTTAATAAAAAGAGTTACATAGTTTGATTAATTAACGTCCTATTAACAGCTATGGTCATGTAAGGACGGCCTCCCATGTATGTGGTGTGTTGCGTGTATGTTGTGCGAGGTGAGTGTACTGGGAGACTGCGGTATGTTCGTGTTGTGTCTTCTTGTATAGTGGAACTGTTGCCCTTTTTATAGTGCTATATCACTGAAGCATGCCGCCGAAGACACCAAGCAACACACCCCACCCGGTCACATTATACTGACAACGGGCGAACCAGTCGTCCCACTCCCTGTATGCTGAACGCTAAGCAGGAGCAGAAACTACCACTTTTATAGACTTTGGTGTGTCTCGGCCAGGGGACACAACCCAGAGCCTTCCTCACAGGGGCGAACGCTCAACTCAAGGCCAAAAGTGTTGAGGCGGTGCCAAGGGAGGCATTAGGAAAGAAGATAAAGTCAGTTAGGAAGAAGAGAAAAGATAAGATCCTAAATTTAGTCGCCTTTTACGATCATGCAATAGGGGCAGCAGGTACAATTCTAACGCCCTACCCGCAGGGCCAGACAATGATCATGGTAATGATGATGCGAATTAAGTGATGATGTTAGTGTGCAAAGCTGTAACATGTAACTATAGTGATACTGTTTACCGAGTTTGTTTGTTTGTTTGTTTGATTTATTAACGTCCTATTAACAGCTATGGTCATGTAAGGACGGCCTCCCATGTATGCTGTGTGTTTGCGTGTATGTTGTGCGAGGTGAGTGTACTGGGAGACTGCGGTATGTTCGTGTTGTGTCTTCTTGTATAGTGGAACTTTTGCCCTTTTTATAGTGCTATATCACTGGAGCATGCCGCCGAAGACACCAAGCAACACACCCCACCCGGTCACATTATACTGACAACGGGCAAACCAGTCGTCCCACTCCCTGTATGCTGAACGCTGAAAGAGTGGGGCCCAATAGGGGAATTTGAGGTAAATATTCAAATTCCTTCAGAAAAGAAACAATGAATCTGTATTCAGAACTTTACTAGGCATTACAAACCAGGTGAGCGATACAGGCCCTCTAGGCCTCTTGATAAGAAATAGTGATAACAAGCATTGTTTACGGACGGACCACGGACGCAGGGCGATTTGAATAGATATGCTTTTAAAAGGCCATGTAGGGTGTCCGTATTTCTCCATTTTTACTTGCTTTTCGCGGAGGCGAAATATAGACACTCGCTATGTAAGTGAAGAGAAGAGTTTTACGTGCCGTCACGCTATATATATAGCTATATATATATCGTTTCGGGGCACGCGGAAAAGTGTGTAAGAAACATACACGGTTATATCAAGGACGTATATGAGAAGGATAAGTCACACTGGGTTTTGGGGAAGTCCAAGGCAGGCGCTTTTGTGTGTGTGCACTGACCGTGACGTTGGGCGACGACTGATTTTCCTTTGATATCGGCCGGCGCAGCCTTTGATGTAGCTTGCGGGTGCGAGGGTTACCGTCTTACTTTCTGAAGCGGTGCCGTCATTTCACGAGCTGTCGATTTATTTTAACGAAAATTTAAGACATATCCTCTAAATATTCCGTCTTTAAATCAATGTAATAAACGTTGTGAAATTTAATAAAACATGTTTACAATGGTGTTTCGTTTGACTCGATAAGACAAGTATTTGTTGAGAAAAACGGTTTTTAATTCCCGGTTCATAGGGGCGGTCATCGCGTGGTGTTTAGTAATGTAGAGACAGACACGAATCCTTCTCACTTATAAATCCTTGGTTATATACAGCTATAATAATTTCTGTAGTCTGCGTCTGTATAGGCCGAGTCTGCAATTGTCCTACATCTCCCGAATACCTCTTGGCCCATGAGACATTTCGCCATGAAGTTAAGGTCGAAATGGCTTATATTCCCACACGGACACGGAGCATGTAAAAACACGTGTAATGGGAACGAATTGGTCTTGGATTCAAAACAAGGTCTGGTCATTTCGGCAAGCCACTTAGGACAAAAATCAATATCACAGAATGCAGAATTTGGTGTTTTATCTAAAAATTACAATCGAAATTATCTGGTGTATCTGCGGACACCCATGCCTTTGTCTGTGACCCAACACGAAACCGACACTGCTAAAACTTTTTTTTTGGGTTCCGTCCGTAAAGTATCTCCAGTTTGATAAAAGAATCTTCAAGCTTTTTTACGGACCACAGGCGCAACGATTTGTAAATATGAACACTATCGCTATGTCCGTATTTCTCCATTTTTATTGCTTTTCGCGGGATGGCGGAATAAAGACAATCGTCTATGTTGAGAGAAGAAGGTTTTACGTGCGGTCACGCTATACTATATTAGCTATAATATATATCGTTTCGGGGCACGCGGGAAAAGTGTGTAAGAAACATACACGGTTCATATCAAGGACGTATAAGAGAAGGATAAGTCACACTGGGTTTTGGGGAAGTCCAAGGCAGGCGCTTTTTGTGTGTGTGCACTGACCGTGTACGTTGGGCGACGACTGATTTTCCTTTGATATCGGCCGGCGCAGCCTTTGATGTAGCTTGCGGTTGCGAGGGTTACCGTCTTACTTTCTGAAGCGTCGTTGCCGTCATATCACGAGCTGTCGATTTATTTTATAACGAAAATTTAAGACATATCCTCTAAATATTCCGTCTTTAAATCAAGTAATAAACGTTGTGAAATTTAATAAAGTTTACAATGGTGTTTCGTTTGACTCGATAAGACAAGTATTTGTTGAGAAAAACGGTTTTTATTCCCGGTTCATAGGCGTCTCGCGTGGTGTTTAGTAAATGTAGAGACAGACACGAATCCTTCTCACTTATAAATCCTTGGTTATATATATAATATTTCTGTAGTCTGCGTCTGTATAGGCCGAGTCTGCAAAATTGTCCTACATCTCCCGAATACCTCTTGGCCCGAGACATTTCGCCATGAAGTTAAGGTCGAAATGCCTTTATTCCCACACGGACACGGAGCATGTAAAACACGTGTATGGACGAATTGTCTTGGATTCAAAACAAGGTCTGGTCATTTCGGCAAGCCACTTAGGACATAAATCAATATCACAGAAATGCAGAGTTTGGTGTTTTATCAAAAATTTACAATCGAAATTATCTTGGTGTATCTGCGACACACCATGCCTTTGCCTGCGACCCAACACGAACCGACACTGTAAAACTTTTTATCTGGGTCCGAATCCGTCACGAACTTATTGCTCTATGCTCCGCTATGCACTTCCATTATAAACCGTAATTATTTCTTAAAGTTTGGGCGAAAACGACAGTAGGCTTCTGGATCACCTACAGTACCACTACACGTGGGGGGACAGTATGAGACGAAACAATGAAGACATTTCACGTGAAATCACTAAAGCATAAAATTAAGAAGAGCTAAAAAGAGACTTCACGTTTAAATTACATTTATGTAAAATTGATAAAGAAATATATGTGGGGAGACTGTAATTAAAGGGTTTGAGGCACAAAAAGTGATTGGCCCCCTGTAAGTTCACCGAAATAATCCACTCCATGGGGATGGCAAATACACACACTGAGATACCAGGCTAGACATGGGAAATCTGGGCAGCTGACCGATATGCTAAAATTTATTGCGATAAGGAGGCTGTCAGCCAGCACACGTCACTGGTTCACCGACTGGCTCACTGCTGCTGATGAGACTGACACGAATAAAGCTAAACACCTAAACTTACAGTTATCTTATCCTGTGTTTCACATGAAATAATTACAGGCTGTCGTTATAAATTCAGTGTGGTGCAATGTGTTGCTTATGGCTGCTGTAACAATCACAGAAATAAAATAAGTTTAAATGAAATTAGTTTTTTAAAACAAGTTCTTTCGCTTTCCAAAAAAGAAGAGTATTCAAAATACATGGTTGCATGACATAAGTGTCAAGTTTGAGCTGACAGAAAAATCATCATTTGTGTTAATTAGGTTTTATATGGAGCCATTAAATTCAGGGTCAATTTAATTCTTGTTTGAAAATATGACCTATTATCTATGACCTGATAATGGTATTTATTGTACATTTATATTATAATTACTCAGCCCTGTTTGTTAATAAACATTATACATGGAATGTGCGTGTTTCAAATGTGTGTTTGCCGGTAACAACTTAGGACAATTTATCATCACCATTGCCTGCTACTTAAATACTCGTACCAATGCTACAGTACACATTATCAAATAGGTAATTGCATAATATCAGTAACAGCATCTGGCTATATAGTCATATAAATACATAATATCGAGAGGAGGATTGATGTATTTATATAAATACATGTATTGCAACAAAAGTAGTATTTCGGTAATAATAGATCTATCAATAGGTAAAATTAATAACAATATAAACAATTTTCAGAGATGTTTTTATAGAAAACTATAGAATTGATATCATTTATCTCACGACAGCACACCGTAGATTCCGATTCCATAACCATTGGATCACAGAAACCACACGAACACCTGTTGAAAATACAAAATATAACTAAACGTATCCACAACATAAAATGGAAAAATTGACTTTTGGTAATTGAACCATGTAATTAGCTTTGTCTAACAGTAGTAACCAATGTCATTATCATATATTCCTCTGTTATAAGGCCAATCAAAATTGTGAATTATATGGTCCCCATCCCCAAGGGGGCTGTGGGAGGGGCCAAAAAGGGTAAAATTGAGTAAAATTTCAAAAATCTTATTCTCTACTCACAGATGTGGTAGAATCAAATACTCTTCATAGATAGAAAGGTCTTAAGGTCCTTTACAAAAATTGTGAATTATAAGACCCTGGGGTCTCTTAAGTTTCCCCCTGGGGAGGAGGTTAAGTTTACTATAGTTCATATTGGAAAATCACATTTTTGAGCAATATTTGGTCATTTGAAATAGGAAATGAGTCAAATGTCGTCCTATCAACAGCTATGGTCATGTAAAGACGGCCTCCCATGTATGTGGTGTGTTGCGTGTATTTGTGAGAGGTGCGTGTTTTGGGAGACAAACAAACAAACAAACAAAACAAATTTGGGAGACTGCGGTATATTTTATGTTGTGTCTTCTTGTATAGTGGAACTGTTGCCCTTTTTATAGTGCTACGTTTGATAAGTGGATCAGAGAAAATCCCATTAGGGGTCGTGTCCAGGTGACCTTTGAAAATGGCCAATCAAATTGCTACTTGCAAAATTTTGACAGTGAATTTCAGGGGACGAAATTGTTTGAAAAAACTGTCAGAATTATTTTGGTTTACGTTGTCATATCGCCCAAAGAGCACAACAAAGTTTATTGTGTATATTTACTGCGACAAAATATCATTTTCAATTGATGTAGCAAGGTGTAGAAAAAAGATTTGGTATGATTCCACGTGGTATTAAGGTCATCTGGACGTGACCCCCCATTGGATTTTCTCAGATCCTCTATTTGACGGAGTGGTTATAAGGATCTGTGTTTTAATCAGATTGAAAAATCTTCTTATGAAATTCTGGAAATGGTAGAATCAAAATACTTTTCACAGATAGAAAAGTCTTAAGGTCCTTTACAAAAATTGTGAATTATATGACCCTGGGGTCTCACGTTTCCTCTTTTGGAGGGGGTCAAGTTTACTATAGTTTCTATAGGAAAAACACATTAATGAACATTTTTTGTTCAATTTTCATTGGAAATGAGTCCAACTTGGTAAGGATTATTAGCCTGAGACAGCATTTAATTATCATATCCATATTGGTCCTTGCCGACCCCCGGGGGCCGAGGGGCGGGGCTAAAAAAGGGTCAAATAGGCTAAAACTTAAAAAATCTTCTTAAATTCTTGAAATAATAGAATCAAATTATTATAGATGGAAAGGTCTTAAGGTGTTTTATAAAATGGGAATTATATGACCTTGGGGTCTCACGTTATCCCCTGGGGAGGGTCAAGTTTACTTTAGTTTATATAGGAAAAACATATTTGTGATCATTATTTGCCCAATTCATAGGAAAGTAGTCAAACTTGATTAGAACTATTAGCCTAATATTTAGCATTTTAACATCCATATCGGTCCTCGATGACCCCCTGGGGGACCAGAGGGGCAGGACCGGACCAAACAGGGTTAAAATGATTAAGATTTCAAAAAATACTTCTTAGTTCACAGGTTTGATGGAAGCAAATACCCTTCATGGTCTAAAAAGTCAAATTTATAAATTACTGACAAACTTCAAGGCCCAGCATATAGTGTGTAAATGTCTTTAATTTGTTTCATTATTTGTTTCATTATATATTCTTACTCAGGTGACCGTTAAGGCCCATGGGCCTCTTGTTTTAATTGTTATTCACTAGACTTAATATTTAAACCCATGCATTGATATTTAGTCTAGTTAATAACGATGAAGATAGTGAAGTCATAGCATATTCTGAAACATTATTTCGGTGTTCCGATTTTGTTGAGGAAAGGGATTCAGGGAATAGCGGGGGAAATTAAACCTGTCAAACCTATGAGATCGTGTTGGTCGTGTTGCTTGATGTTCTCGACAGCATGCTTCAGTGAACACTTTCAACAGGGCAAGAGTATCACTATACGAGAAGATGCAACACGAATATACTGCAGTTTCCCAAAACCATGCTCCTCGCACTTCATACACACACGCACACACACATCCTTATTAATCAATCAACATATAACGAGGACGATTAACGACGTATCACAGTTTAATAATAATAGAAACAATAAAACTTTATTATGATGAAATGAAAAAGAAATACAATAAATATCATGGTTACTTAGTCATCACAGGTAACCAGAGAGCTCAGTTTCTGTACCGTATCAACTCAAGCCACGTCAACTGATCTTTCACCATGATTGACCATGTACAACGATATTAATTGTTAGATCATTTCTGTATGGTTCTAGAAATTTTTTCGGGCATGTGCATGTATTACCAATTATGTAACAAATATTGTTCAAATTTTCAGAAGTATGTTGGGATTTTCTTTCAAATTGCAACCAAAAACATTTAAAAAAATTTTCGGAGGGACTTCTAAATGACTATAAAGAGCTGCATAAGGGTCTTTTCTACCTTCAGCATACGCTATGTGAAATTCATAGCAATGTCTGTTTAACAGACAGAACCACTAAGATGTAGATCCTCTGACTGAAATCTGTGCTTTTGAAAACAGTTGGACCAGGTCTCAAAGATATGGGATTATCATGAGATTCTTTATTCATGGCTGTCTTTCCCATATTTATTGTAAATAAAAAAAACTACACTATCATAGTTTTAGCACTAATAATGATAAAACATTTTTAGTAACAACGATCTAATCTACGATGCAATGTTTGATTCTATTGTAAACGATGGTTTACAAATATTTACATATAAAACATCTACAATAATAGTCAATAACTAAAATGATTGACTCACCAATTTAGGGACACGTCCGTGTCGTTTGACAGCTAAGAATGAAGAGGGCGCACCACACTCATATAACCTCTCGTCTAACCGGAGTCTGAAGCCAAAGTAGTGTGTAGCAGTAAAAAAAAGGAAGAAAAAAGAGCAAAACCTATTCAACCACCAGGACCTTCTTCCCCCGGATACGAGATGCAACCCACGGCAAACAGGTTGGCTCAAATTGGAGCTGCTGTGAAAGCCTTCACCTACACCGATATCACGCGGACGCATATCACATCCCCAAAAGTGGTGTGCATCCGCAAGGGACCAGTGCACCCTGTCTCGGGACGTGGACCCAGCTTTCATGGAGACCTAACCAGCAAAAATTTTAATGATGTCATAATCACCAGTATTGTAAACGGTACGCTTACAGCATATTTATCTACAGTACATGTAAAGTATCTACAGTAATAGTCAATAACCAGAGTGATTAACTCACTAATTTGAAACACGTCTGTGCTGCTCAGAAGCCAGGTAAGACTAGCGGATGAAGTTGAACCTGTCAAACCTATGAGATCGTGTTGGGTGTGTTGCTTGATGTTCTCGACGGCATGCTTCAGTGAACACTTTAAAAAGGACAAGAGTTTCACTATACCAGAAGATGCAACACGAATATACTGCAGTCTCCCAAAATCATGCACCTCGCACTTCACACACACACATCCTTATTAATCAATCAACATATAAAGAGGACGATTAAGAACGTATCACAGTTTAATGATAATAGAAACAATAAAACTTTATTATGATGAAATGAAAAAGAAATACAATAAATATCATGGTTACTTAGTCATCACAGGTAACCAGAGAGCTCAGTTTCTGTACCGTATCAACTCAAGCCACGTCAACTGAACTTTCACCATGATTGACCATGTACAACAATATTAATTGTTAGATCATTTATGTATGGTTCTAGAAATTATTTCGGGCATGTACATGTATTAACCATATGGAACAAATATTGTTCAAATTGTCTGAAGTATGTTGGGATTTTCTTTCAAATTGAACCCAAAAACATTTAAAATGTTTTTCGGAAGGTCTTTTCTACCCACAGCGCATACGCTATGTGAAATCCATAGCGATGTCTGTTTAACAGACAGAACCACTACGATGTAGATCCTGTGACTGAAATCTGTACGTTTGAAAACAGTTGGACCAGGTTTCAAAAGACATGGGATTATCATGAGCTTCTTTATTCCTGACTGCCTGTCCCACATTTATTGTAAATAAAAAAAATCTGTACACTATCATATTTTTAGCACAAATATAGATAGAACATTTTAAGGAACAACGATCTAAACTACGACGTAATGTTTGGTTCACTGTAAGAAAGAGAACCTTTCAACAGTTCCACTATACACAAAGACACAACACGAATACACCACAGTCTCCAAAACACGCACCTCGCACACATACACACATCACATCGCATGCATGGGAGGCCGTCCTTACATGATCCTGGCTGTTAATTAATCAAACAATCTG
Organism: Argopecten irradians; assembly: GCF_041381155.1. Classification (NCBI taxonomy): domain Eukaryota; kingdom Metazoa; phylum Mollusca; class Bivalvia; order Pectinida; family Pectinidae; genus Argopecten; species Argopecten irradians. The sequence continues at coordinate 8,314,024 of NC_091149.1, read as the reverse complement.
GACGTTAATTCATCAAACAAATCAAAAGCCAATCTCTTTTTGCGTTCCACATGTTAACTGGCGTGGTGTAAACTTGCACGCATCGCATAGTTTCCTGAAATCAATATGCATGTTTGATGGCTTGATGAAACATCATTTAAAAAGAAAACTTTAGGGTCCATAAAACTTGGATGACGTCTGATATAAGTAGGTGTCATATTTTTGCAAAACCCTGAAAATGTTGTTTTCTAATTCACAACCATCCAACCGATTTCATCACCTGCAAATGAATTGGAGCTATACAAAAGGATGCATGTTTCCCCTTCATCCCATGGTAACAAGCAAGCTGTACATGTACGAGTGTGAATATGACCTAACACTGGGCCGATCTCGGAATACAGGCAGATGCGTCTTTTTAAGATAGTAATACCATCAGAAGACACAAGACGAATATACTGTTGTCTCCAAAAACGCACTTCATACACGCAACACTCTGCATACATGGTAGGCCGTCTTGATATGACCCTTGCTGCAGCTCCGATTTCAATTTCTATACAAGAACTTCCAATTATTTCTTGACTTTCTTTCATGAGTCTTTCCCGATAGTTTGGCATTAACATCTAGGGCACAAGCATCTCGTTTTGTCTGTTCTCTTCCGGCATGTGTATGTACAGCTTTGCTGGCCTAGTGTTGAAGTGAAACCACTTTCTGTTATAAATATTTTATTAAATCATGCCAAATCACATTTCAGTATAGATATTAGCATTGGTGTGTGAATAGCCATATTGGTAGATTATACAAACAAGTTCCATGTGTAGATGTCGGCCCCATCACAAACAGCAAGACGCCTTTTGTTGCTCATTGAACACTGAAAAATTTCTTTATCTCATGTGTTGTGACAAAACAGTAGATCACAGTTATTTTGCAGTGGTTTCGCAAACTTGAGACTTGTGGTAGGCTACCACATGGCATTGGCTCATGACGCTAAATGGTTTGCCTATTGACACTACTTCAGCATTCTGAAACATGAAGTTTCAAATTACGTTTTCTTTCTTTGGTCTTGAAAATAAATTTATAGAATAATTGTCAGAAAAAAATAATAAAGAAAACGGTCAAGATTTGCCAAAATATTTAGTCTCATTTTAAACAGGAATGCCTTGTCAATTTCAGTCGAATTCATTTATATTAAAAAAAATTACGTATATGAAGTATGTGCTTGGCACATGAAATACTTCTATTTTTAACTCACGCGGCGTCCGTATTGTCTCTCAGTGGAGCATGTTTTATTGCATTGTATTGATTTTAAACACATACGAGATAAGTACTATGATGTCTCTGTACACTTTGTTTCATGCCGTGAGACATAATATCGTATTTTCAATTATCTCAAAGAGATATGTATTTTAAACAAAATATGAACGTTTTCTCATATCATCGTATCAACTCAACATATTATCGTTTCATCAACATTGTGCACGAGTTTTCTCATGTGTTTTAGCCAAAACTATTTTATCCCATGCAAAAAAGCCCTGCAGGTAGGGCGTTAGAATTGTACCTGCTGCCCCTATTGCATGATCGTAAAAGGCGACTAAATTTAGGATCTTATCTTTTCTCTTCTTCCTAACTGACTTTATCTTTCCTAATGCCTCCCTTGGCACCGCCTCACTTTTGGCCTTGAGTTGAGCGTTCGCTCCTGTGAGGAAGGCTCTGGGTTCTGTCCCCTGGCCTAGACACACCAAAGTCTATAAAAGTGGTAGTTTCTGCTCCTGCTTAGAGCTCAGCATACAGGGAGTGGGACGACTGGTTCGCCCGTTGTCAGTATAATGTGACCGGGTGGGGGTGTGTTGCTTGGTGTCTTCAGCGGCATGCTTCAGTGATATAGCACTATAAAAAGGGCAACAGTTCCACTATACAAGAAATCACAACATGAATATACCGCAGTCTCCCACAACACGCAACACACCACATACACGGGAGGCCGTCCTTACATGACCATAGCTGTTAATAGGACGTTAATTAATCAAACAAACAAACAAAGACCTTAAAACTATAGAGATTTAGAACTATACTCCACATATATGTTAACGCCAAATGCAGCAAAAAAGACCAGGCAGAAATGAGAAAATAATTTTCTGTTAATATATCAACAAATAACATGACACATGAATTTTAGCTATGATATACATTTATTTTCTCTCATACCTGCACACGTAATTCCTGCTGATCTAGGGCAATATACTCATGTTGTCTTTGGCTACAGTCTGGTGACGTCACAGCGTCAACAAAATGTACAATTTAACTTGTTTTTAGGTCATCTGACCCGAAGGGTCAGGATGACCTATAGTCGTCATGTTTCGTCCGTCGTCGTCCGCCGTCCGCCGTCCGCCGTGCGCCGTCCGCCGTGCGTTAACATTTCACATTTTGAACTTCTTCTCAAGTTCTACCGGTGCGATTTGGCTGAAACTTGCATTAAATGATCCTGACATGGTCCCGACAAAGTGTTGTTATTTTTCGGGTCGATCTGAAATCCAAGATGGCCGCCACAGCCGCCATCTTGAAAACACATTTTGAACTTCTTCTCAAGTTCTACCAGTGCGATTTGGCTGAAACTTGCATGAAATGATCCTGACATGGTCCCGACAAAGTGTTGTATTTTTCGGGTCGATCCAAAATCCAACATGGCCGCCACAGCCGCCATCTTGAAAACACATTTTGAACTTCTTCTCAAGTTCTACCTGTGCGATTTGGCTGAAACTTGCATGAAATGATCCTGACATGGTCCCGACAAAGTGTTGTTATTTTTCGGGTCGATCTGAAATCCAAGATGGCCGCCACAGCCGCCATCTTGAAAACACATTTTGAACTTCTTCTCAAGTTCTACCAGTGCGATTTGGCTGAAACTTGCATGAAATGATCCTGACATGGTCCCGACAAAGTGTTGTTATTTTTCGGGTCGATCTGAAATCCAAGATGGCCACCACAGCTGCCATCTTGAAAACACATTTTGAACTTCTTCTCAAGTTCTATTAGAGCGATTTGGCTGAAACTTGCATGAAATGATCCTGACATGGTCCCGACAAAGTGTTGTTATTTTTCGGGTCTATCCAAAATCCAAGATGGCCGCCACAGCTTCCATCTTGAAAACACATTTTGAACTTCTTCTCAAGTTCTACCTGTGCGATTTGGCTGAAACTTGCATGAAATGATCCTGACATGGTCCTGACAAAGTGTTGTTTTTCTGGTTGATCTGAAATCCAAGATGGCCGCCAAAGCCGCCATCTTGAAAACACATTTTCAACTTCTTCTCAAGTTCTACCAGTGCGATTTGGCTGAAACTTGCATGAAATGATCCTGACATGGTCCTGACAAAGTGACCCCATATGTAATTAATTTTACTATTGCCAAGGTAGTCAGATGACCGTTGTGGCCCTTTGGGCCTCTTGTTTTCAGAATCTAGAGTGGATTAACTAAGATACACACACAACGGAATCAACATTGAAAATATCATGCAATTTTCATATATGGAATATTGAATTGTTTTTTTAGAAATTATTTCAAAATGGCAGAGAAAAATAGTTATAAAATTGCAATAAAATATTGAGGTATGAGAGAAAAACACTCTTTCATACATGAAAATGAAGTATACGGATATTGTTCCCTCGGGATCACAAAATGTAAAACCCTCGACAAGCCTCGAATTTCATAACATTTGTGACCCTTGGGTAGGATATCTCTATCATCATATTCACATACACAATGTATGAAAGAGGCTTATTATACTCTCATATCAACATATTAAAAATATGACAATATATGAAGAATAATAAAAGATAAAATTAAAAAAAAAACTAGAAACATCTGAATAAAAAGTTACATGCACAAAGAAAGGTAACTCGTAAATGAACAAAATTAACAAGCTTGGTAATGCTTAATATAATGTGCTATTTCAGGTCTTGTCTTTCAGAACTTCACATGAAGTCATTTGAAGATTTTAGGAGTTTTGAGCCCTGCAGGTAGGGCATTAGAATTGTACCTGCTGCCCCTATTGCATGATCGTAAAAGGCGACTAAATTTAGGAATTTATCTTTTCTCTTCTTCATAACTGACTTTATCTGTCCTAATGCATCCCTTTGGCACCGCCTCACTTTTGGCCACGAGTTGAGCGTTCGCCCCTGTGAGGAAGGCTCTTTGTTCTGTTCCCTGGCCGAGACAGACCAAAGTCTATAAAAGTGGTAGTTTCTGCTCCCGCTTACCGCTCAGCAAACAGGGAGTGGGACGACTGGTTCGCCCGGTGTCAGTATAATGTGACCGGGTGGGGTGTGTTGCTTGGTGTCTTCGGTGGCATGCTTCAGTGATATAGCACTTTAAAAAGGGCAACAGTTCCACTATACAAGAAGACACAACATGAACATACCACAGTCTCCCAAAACCCTCACCTCGCACAACATACACGCAACACACCGCATACATGGGAGGCCGTCCTTACATGACCATAGCTGTTAATAGGACGTTAATTAATCAAACAAACAAACATTGTATATACATGAGAGGCGGGCATTTAATGATTATGTTGATAGGTCATTAGTCTAAACAACTATAATCTTTATATACATGAGAGGCGGGCATTAAATAATCCTGTTGATAGGTCACTAGTCTAAACGACTATAATCTTTGTATACATGAGAGGCAGGCATTAAATGCAAGCGATACAAATCCTCTGGACAGAGAGATTGAAGTTTACTTTCAGCTAATAAAATGCCAATTTAGTCAATATAAGAAAATTTGGTTTAGAAAGTAGATGCCAAATGGTTATGATTGGCTTATTAACATTTAAAAAATTACGAAAAAATACTTTCAACTTAACCTACTTTTCTGCTGTCAAACATCAATTAGATATCCTTGGGTTTTTTTTTACAAATAAACACAATTAGATTTTTAGGTCATCTGACCCGAAGGGTCAGGATGACCTATAGTCGTCATGTTTCGTCCGTTGCCGTGCGCCGTCTGCCGTGCGTTAACTTTTCACATTTTGAACTTCTTTTCAAGTTCTACCAGTGCGATTTAGCTGAAACTTACATGAAATGATCCTGACATGGTCCTGACAAAGTGTTGTTATTTTTCGGGTCGATCCAAAATCCAAGATGGCCGCCACAGCAGCCATCTTCAAAACACATTTTGAACTTCTTCTCAAGTTCTACTGGTGCGATTTGGCTGAAACTTGTATGAAATGATCCTGAAATGGTCCCGACAAAATGTTGTTATTTTTCGGGTCGATCCGAAATCCAAGATGGCCGCCACAGCCGCCATCTTGAAAATCACACATTTTGAACTTCTTCTAAAGTTCTACCGGTGCGATTTGGCTGAAACTTGCAGGAAATGATCCTGACATGGTCCCGACAAAGTATTGTTACATCTTTGGTTGATCCCAAATCGAAGATGGCTACCATGACACTATATCTAATTAATTTCCTATATTTTAAGGCCCTTGGGCCTCTTGTTTGAAATAAAAAATTTTGAAAGAAATTGAAAATGATCCTGACATGGTCCTGACAAAGTGACGCCATATATAATTAATTTTACTATTGCCAAGGTAGTCAGATGACCGTTAAGGCCCTTTGGGCCTCTTGTTAACAAATGTACACAATTATCCAGTTTTGAATTACTCTCGCCACAACCAAACTGTTCAAAATTTCAACGTCCTGAAATTTAAAAGCGACATTCATCATTATGATGATAATCTGAACGGTCTTTAAAATTACATTAATCTGATTAAATTGTAGATCCATATGATAACTCCGCTTCGGCGGCATGCTTCAGTGATATAGCACTATAAAGAGGGCAACAGTTCCAATATACAAGAAGACACAACACGAATATACGGCAGTCTCCAAAATACGCACCTCGCACAACATCACGCAACACACCATAGTCTCCATGAAGTCCCAGAGACTGGGTGCACTGGTTTCTTGCGGATGCACACCACTTTTGGGGGTGTGTGATGTGCGTCCGCGTGATATCAGTGTAGCTGAAGGCTTTCACAGTAGCTCCAATTTGAGTCAACCTGGTGCCGTGGGTTGCATGTCGTATCCGGGAGAAGAAGGTCCTGGTGGTTGAATTGGTTTTGCTCTTTTTTCTTCCCTTTTTTACTGCTACACACTACTTTGGCTTCAGACTCCGGTTAGACGAGAGGTAATATGGGCCCTGTATTATCAATCGGCTGGTCATGCCGAGCCCTTGGTTCGTAGATCTCCAAGAAGGCGGTGGCTTAGGGTCAATCGTGAGTTTAATTTGGATTGTCTTGATTCTGATCGATCTTGCGGGTGTACAATCTTGCGAGCGTGCTGTTGCAAGCTTGATTTGAATTATGTTCGTTCGAAATATTCTTCCGAGTATACTATCTGTGTAACCCTGGCACTTTGACACTGGATATCCATGTCATCATGAGTGTCCCCCTGTTGGGCTGACGAAAATGGCTTTAGATTTTCAAGATCAAAAACTGTCTGTATGCACTTCTGTCAAAAACGAAAACCACACAATGATCCTGACCTCACACTCAATGGAATTAAAATTCCAGTAGTTGAACAAACTAAGTTTCTTGGACTAATATTTGATTCGAAACTGTCCTTTGTTCCACATATCAAACATCTGAAGGATAAGTGCTCGAAGGCGCTGAACATTCTACGTGTTCTGTCCCATTCTGATTGGGGTGCAGACCGTGAAATGCTTCTGCGTATCTACCGGGCACTTATTAGATCAAAACTTGACTACGGCTATATTGTCTATGGATCGGCTCGCAGCTCCTATCTACAGATGCTTGACCCTATCCAGAATCAGGGACTGCGTCTGGCACTTGGAGCTTTTCGAACAACACCTGTGAAGAGTCTCCATGTGGAAGCTAATGAGCCATCTCTAGACTATCGACGAAAGAAATTATCCTGACAGTATACTGCCCAACTGAAATCCAATCCCAAAAACCCCGCATTCGATCTTGTATTTAATCCACAACACCAGGACATATTCAGACAAAATCAAAAGCTCATACCAACATTTGGCATCAGAATTTCAAATTTTTTGTAGGAACTAAATATAAATTTCGACGCCATTGACGAGTACACCATATCGGATGTACCACCATGGCTCATTCAAACACCTGATATCAATTTATCTTTGCATGAGAGGGCAAAGTCCAGTGCATTACCCGAAGAACATAAATCCTCCTTTCGGGAGTGCATCAGGACTTTCCCTGATCATGTTAAGATCTACACTGACGGTTCAAAAGATGGTAATAAAGTTGCGGCAGCATGCTGTACATCTAATCACTGTTCCTCTATCCGACTTCCAGATGTTGCCTCCATTTTCTCTGCGGAATCTTGTGCTATCGGTCTGGCTCTTGACCACATCGAAGAACACCACATTGAAAAGGCAATCATCTGTTCAGACTCTCTTTCGGTTCTTCAGGCTTTGAAATCAAGATGTCCTAGAAATACTCTAATCCAAAATCTTTTAATCCGAACATTTCGATTATCTTCTAAAACTCAAATTACTTATCTCTGGATTCCCAGTCATGTGGGTATAAAGGGGAATGAACAGGTTGATAAAGCAGCTAAGACTGCTCTTCGCCTAGCACAAACAGATTTGAAACTACCATACACCGACATCAAACCTTCAATTCAGTCAGCCATCAAACACCACTGGCAACAGAGGTGGTCTACCGAAACAAACAATAAACTGTTTAAAATTCAACCTACACTTAATCCTAAACTGTCCAGTCGGAGAGACCGCAGAGAGGAAGTTGTTCTCTCTCGGCTCCGAACTGGACACACATATTTTACACATTCCTATCTATTGAGAGGGGAGGATCCTCCAACATGCCATGCATGTGATTCTCCTCTCACAGTGGAGCATATCTTAGTGCACTGTATTGATTTTAAGCACATACGAGATAAGCACTACGATGTCTCCGACATGTACACTTTGTTTCATGCCGTGAGACATAATAGTATTTTTAATTATCTCAAAGAAATTGGTATTTTAGATAAAATATGAACGTTTTTCTCATCATATCATCGTATCAACTCAACATTTCATCGTTTCATCAACATTTTGCATGAGTTTTCTCGTGTGTTTTAGCCAAAACTATTTTATCCCATGCAAACCTTTTTTTTTTATCAAATAAACGTTTACAATCTGTGTTTTAATCCTTACTTGCCTTTTCTTACCCTGATCTTTTATCCTGATATTAATGCCTGACTTGTAGTTTGGCCCTAAATGACCTTAGTTGTCGATGGGCCGTAAAACTCAAACAAACAAACAAACAAACAAATGTTGGGCTCCGAGGTGGGTGAGGGCACAGCTAGCGAATAGTATAAACTCCTAAAGATGGCTTCCCAAAACAAACAAAATAAACTACATCCAAAATCTCCCCAAAAGGAATCAACCACAAATCAACAAACAAAAAGCGGTACAACAAACACATTCCCACAGTTTCTGGTCATGTCCTTTACACAGAGCGGCAAGACCACTGCAGGTTTATCACCCTTAATATTGCGAAAGGGCATCAAAGGCATTGCCTGCGATGTCAAATCTGTTAAGCCTTTGGGATCGGGTGATCTCCTAATAGAGGTTTTCTGCAAGCAACAAGCGGAGAACCTCCTTGGAACCACCAGTTTTGCCGGCCTCACTGTGTGTTTAAAACCACACTCATCATTGAATTGCAGCAAGGGGGTAATCCGGTGCCCAGCCTTGCGCAATGACAATGAGGCCGACATACTGTCATACTTCCAAGAGGAGTGCATTCCGGTCACTTACGTGAAGAGAATCATGACCAGAAAGAGTGGGAACTTGGTCCCAACACACTTTAATATTGACGTTCGCAACACCAACGTTACCGCAGTGCATAACTGTTGGTTACCAGCGTTATGCTGTTACCGTCTACATTCCAAATCCATTGAGGTGCCATAACTGCCAGAGGTACGGCCATTATGAGAGCAATTGTAGACGGAAAACGGTATGTCAGTTCTGTGGCCGTGAAGGTCATGATGAAAAAGACGAATGTGACATTGTCAACCGTCACTGCGTCAATTGCGGGGGTGACCATGCTACGTCTGCTCGCACCTGTCCTGCCTGGACTTGGGAGAGGGAGATATTACGGGTCAAATATACCCAAGGTGTCTCTTTCCCCGAGGCTAGGAGGATAGTCGAGCGTTCAGACCTGAATGTGGCAACCTATGCTCAGATAACTCGCGCAAAGACGCCTGTTGACAGTGTCATCGTCAAACATGCGTCAGTCCAGGCCTTGGTTGACGAGCCTAACTGGGACAATGATGTCCCAGATATGGCTGATGCTAAGGCCTGCAAAGTAATCATTGGGGACCCGAACAGGTTCAAGTCGGGTCCCTCTAAGCCACAACACAAACCACAACAAAATCCACCTGCTGGGCCACCTGGAGCTAAAACGCCAATCCCACCGGCGTCTCCAGGATTTACACAACACCAAATTCTAACACCAAACATCAGGAAAAAAAGTCACCGCCGCTCATCATAGACGTGCTACATCTTCACCGTCTAATGACGTTAAAAAACTCCCCGATAAAGCCAAGCGTCCAGCAAATACACCACCGCAGGAGCAAAGCCAGACCAAAACCACCAAGGTAAAGCTGGCGAGGCTCCCTGCACTAAACAACAAACCCAGTAAGGGATCAGATGACCCTATCCTTGGACGGAACATCTGTGATGTTCTATCGGACGACAGTGAGTTTGGTGACAACACATTTATCGCCACCAAACAACCTACTTCAAGTAGTCCTGTCGGTCCGACAAACTATCCTCAAGGATCAACATAGAGACAAACACTATCATACAATGGAACATACGCGGATTTAAAGCAAACATAGAAGAATTGAAACATCTTATACAAACAAAAAACCCATCCATATTCTGCCTTTAAGAAATAATGCTGAAAGACACAATCAATCTCAGACAATTTACACTATACACAAAAACTCCAACAACAGGTGGCCGCGCATCAGGTGGTGTGGCGGTGCATAAAAACGTCCCTCACAGACACATTCAGCTAAATACCTACCACCTTACAAGCTGTTGCTATAAGCGCAACTCATCACCGAAAAATAAGTCTGTTCTATATATTTACCTCCAAATACTCCATTTACTTGTGATGGGAGGCCGTCCTTACATGACCATAGCTGTTAATAGGACGTTAATAAATCAAACAAATAAACAAACACAAATACTTGTGATGAACTGAGTTACATCCTATCACAACTACCAGTGCCATCACTTTTGGCCTTGAGTTGAGCGTTCGCCCTTGTGAGGAAGGCTCTGGGTTCTGTCCCCTGGCCGAGACACACCAAAGTCTTTAAAAGTGGTAGTTTCTGCTCCTGCTTAGCGCTCAGCATACAGGGGTGGGACGACTGGTTCGCCCGTTGTCAGTATAATGTGACCGGGTGGGGTGTGTTTTCTTGGTGTCTTCAGCGGCATGCTTCAGTGATATAGCACTATAAAAAGGGCAACAGTTCCACTATACAAGAAGACACAACATGAAAATACCGCAGTCTCCAAAAAACACGCACCTCGCACAACATACACGCAACATACCGCATATATGGGAGGCCGTCCTTACATGACCATAGCTGTTAATAGGACGTTAATTAATCAAACAAACAAACAAAATACATTTTTTAGTTTATTAATGTCTTTATAACACCAATGCCCCAACATATTTACACCCTGCCTCTGGCTCGCTTACCCACATTGATCTATCGTTGTGCCATCCATCAATTCTTCTGGATTATGATTGGAGGGTCAACGATGATCTTTGTGGGAGTGATCACTTTCCAATTATACTAAAAAAACATAGGGTCACCAAAACTTGAGGAGCCGGTTCCTCGTTGGAATTTACATAAGGCGGATTGGGCTCAGTTTAAAACCTTATGCGCCGAGGAGCTCATCGAGGATAATTTTTTAGCTCACCTGGCCCGAAGGGCCGGTGAGCTTATGTCATGGCGCGGCGTCCGTCGTCCGTCCGTCCGTCCGTCAACATTTCCTATAAATCGCTACTTGTCCTAGAGTTCTGCATGGATTGTAACCAAATTTGGCCACAAACATCCTTGGGGGAGGGGGAACAGAACTTGTATAAATTTTGGCTCTGACCCCCCGGGGGCATGAGGGGCGGGGCCCAATAGGGAAAATAGAGGTAAATCCTTTAAATCGATACTTGTCCTAGAGTTTGGCATGGATTGTAACCAAAATCAGCCACAAACATCCTTGGGTGAAGGGGAACAGAACTTGTATAAATTTTGGCTCTGATCCCCCAGGGGCAGGAGGGGCGGGGCCCAATAGGGGAAATAAAGGTAAATCCTTTAAATCGCTACTAGTCATAGAGTTCTGCATGGATTGAAACCAAATTTGGCCACAAACATCCTTGGGGGAAGGGAAACAGAACTTGTATAAATTTTGGCTCTGGCCCCCCGGGGGCAGGAGGGGCGGGGCCCAATAGGGGAAATAGAGGTAAATCCTTTAAATCGCTACTAGTCATAGAGTTCTGCATGAAATGTAACCAAATTTGGCCACAAACATCCTTGGGGGAAGGGAAACAGAACTTGTATAAATTTTGGCTCTGACCCCCCGGGGGCAGGAGGGGCGGGGCCCAATAGGGGAAATAGAGGTAAATCCTTTAAATCGCTACTTGTCACAGAGTTCTGCATGAAATGTAACCAAATTTGGCCACAAACATCCTTATGGGAAGGGAAACAGAACTTGTATAAATTTTGGCTCTGGCCCCCCGGGGGCAGGAGGGGCGGGGCCCAATAGGGGAAATAGAGGTAAATCCTTTAAATCGCTACTAGTCATAGAGTTCTGCATGGATTGGAACCAAATTTGGCCACAAACATCCTGGGGGAAGGGGAACAGAACTTGTATAAATTGTGGCTCTGACCCCCCCCCCCCCCCCCGGGGGCAGGAGGGGTGGGGCCCAATAGGGGAAATAGAGGTTAATCCTTTAAATCGCTACTTGTCACAGAGTTCCGCATGGAATGTAACCAAATTTGGCCAGAAATATCCTTGGGAGAATAAGAACTGAGTTTGTATAAATTTTGGCTCTGGTCCCGGGGGGCAGGAGGGCGGGGCCCAATAGGGGAAATAGAGGTAAATCCTATAAATTGCTACTAGTCATAGAGTTCTGTATGGATTGTAACCAAATTTGGCCAGAAATATCCTTGGGAGAAGGGGAACAGAACTTGTATAAGTTTTGGCTCTGGCCCCCTAGGGGCAGGACGGGTGGGGCCCAATAGGGGAAATAGAGGTAAATCCTATAAATCTCTACTTGTCCTAGAGTTTTGCTTGGATTGTGACCAAATTTGGCCACAAACATCCATGGGGGAAGGGGAACAGAACTTGTATAAATTTTGGCTCTGACTCCCTGGGGGCAGGAGGGGTGGGGCCTAATAGGGGATTTAGAGGTTAATATTAAAATTCCTTCAGAAAAGAAACAATGAACCTGTATTCAGAACATTACTTGGCATTACAAACCAGGTGAGCGATACAGGCCCTCTGGGCCTCTTGTTGAACCTCGATGACCCCATTAAAATTTTCACAGAAGCGCTCACTTCTATCGCTACAAAAACCATACCAAAATCCGTGCCAAAACCTGCAAAGTTCCTTCTGTCAGGGATTCATTTATCAATAGATCTGGTAGAAATGCAGTTCTTAGGCGGTACTTGGCTTCACCAACCGTCTCAAACTACAACAATTTTAAAATATGGAGAGCTAAAGCTCGAAGGTCTATTAAGTCCGACAAGAAAAGTACTTGGAAAGAGTACGTCTCAAAAATTAACTCCAATACATCTTCTAAGAAAGTTTGGGAAATGATTAGCAAAATTAGTGGGAAAAGAAAAACAACACCATCCTCCCACCTCATTAACCAAAATAAAATCTTTTCTACAAAATCCGAAATAGCCGACGCCTTTGCCAAAAATTTTGCTAACAATTCATCCGAGAAAATCATTCAAAAAAATTCCAAAATTTTAAAAAAGAGAAGGAAAAGAGACGTCTAAATTTTAAATCTTCCAATAGTGAAAGTTACAATAGGCCTTTCGAGATACCAGAATTGCTCGAGTCCCTCGAGAAATCAAAGGACTCGGCAGCTGGACCAGACGAAATTTCATATATGTTTTTAAAACAATTACCAGACGCTTCACTAAACTGTCTTTTAACTATATTTAACCAATTCTATTCTTCTGGCAAAATTCCCGAGTCTTGGAAGGAATCTACTATTATACCCCTTCCGAAGCCCGGGAAGGATGCTACTGATGCCAATAACTATCGTCCTATCTCACTGACGAGCTGCATTTGTAAAACTCTTGAACGTATGATAAATACTAGATTAGTTTGGTTCCTGGAATCAAACAATATTTTAAGTCCTTTGCAAAGCGGCTTTAGAAACCGCAGGGGAACGGTAGACCATTTAGTTAGACAAGAAACATTTATACGAGAAGCCTTTGCCAAGAAAGAACATCTTGTGGCCGTATTCTTTGATGGCCCTGCAGGTAGGGCGTTAGAATTGTACCTGCTGCCCCTATTGCATGATCGTAAAAGGCGACTAAATTTAGGATCTTATCTTTTCTCTTCTTCCTAACTGACTTTATCTTTCCTAATGCTTCCCTTGGCACCGCCTCACTTTTGGCCTTGAGTTGAGCGTTCGCCCCTGTGAGGAAGGCTCTGGGTTCTGTCCCCTGGCCGAGACACACCAAAGTCTATAAAAGTGGTAGTTTCTGCTCCTGCTTAGCGCTCAGCAAAAAAGGAGTGGGACGACTGGTTCGCCCGTTGTCAGTATAATGTGACCGGGTGGGGTGTGTTGCTTGGTGTCTTCGGCGGCATGCTCCAGTGATATAGCAACTATAAAAAGGGCAAAAGTTCCACTATACAAGAAGACACAACATGAATATACCGCAGTCTCCCGAAAACACGCACCTCGCACAACATACACGCAACACACCGCATACATGGGAGGCCGTCCTTACATGACCATAGCTGTTAATAGGACGTTAATTAATCAAACAAACAAACAAACAAAGTATTCTTTGACCTTGAAAAGGCATACGACACAACTTGGCAATATGGAATCATGAACGATCTTCATGATATCGGCATACGTGGTAATTTGCCAAAGTTTATTTCAAATTTTATATCTGACAGGCATTTCAAAGTTCGAACGGGTTTCAACTTATTCAGAAACACAAAAACAGGAGATGGGTGTCCCTCAGGGGGGTATCCTGTCCGTCACACTTTTTGGATTAAAAATTAACAGCATAACTAAATGTCTTGGCCAATCTACGGAAGGGTCTCTTTGTGGATGATTTCTTGATCTGTTACAGATCAAAAAAAAAGCACACTATAGAACGACAACTACAACAATGTTTAGGCAAATTACAAAATTGGGCTGACGAAAATGGCTTTAGATTTTCAAGATCAAAAACTGTCTGTTTTCACTTCTGTCAAAAACGAAAACCACACAATGATCCTGACCTCACACTCAATGGAATTAAAATTCCAGTAGTTGAACAAACTAAATTTCTTGGACTAATATTAGATTCGAAACTGTCCTTTGTTCCACACATAAAACATCTGAAGGATAAGTGCTCGAAGGCGCTGAACATTCTACATGTTCTGTCACATTCAGATTGGGGTGGAGACCGTGAAATGCTTCTGCGTACCTACTGTGCACTTATTAGATCAAAACTTGACTACGGCTCGATTGTCTATGGATCGGCTCGCAGCTCCTATCTACAGATGCTTGACCCTATTCAGAATCAGGGACTGCGTCTGGCACTTGGAGCTTTTCGATCAACACCTGTGAAGAGTCTCCATGTGGAAGCTAATGAGCCATCTCTAGACGATCGAAGAAATTATCCTTACAGTATGCTGCTCAACTGAAATCCAATCCCAAAAACCCCGCATTCGATCTTGTATTTAATCCACAACACCAGGACATATTCAGACAAAATCAAAAGCTCATACCAACATTTGGCATCAGAATTTCAAAAGTTTTGCAGGAACTAAATATAAATTTCGACACCATTGACGAGTACACCATATCGGATGTACCACCATGGCTCATTCAAACACCGGATATCAATTTATCTTTGCATGAGAGGGCAAAGTCCAGTGCATTACCCGAAGAACATAAATCCCCCTTTCGGGAGTGCATCAGGACTTTCCCTGATCATGTTAAGATCTACACTGACGGCTCAAAAGATGGTGATAAAGTTGCGGCAGCATGCTGTACATCTAATCACTTTTCCTCTATCCGACTTCCAGATGTTGCCTCCATTTTCTCTGCGGAAGCTTGTGCTATCGGTCTGGCTCTTGACCACATCGAAGAACACCGCTTTGAAAAGGCAATCATCTGTTCAGACTCTCTTTCGGTTCTTCAGGCTTTGAAATCAAGAAACCCTAGAAATACTCTAATCCAAAATCTTTTAATCCGAACCTTTCGATTATCTTTTAAAACTCAAATTACTTATCTCTGGATTCCCAGTCATGTGGGTATAAAGGGGAATGAACAGGCTGATAAAGCAGCTAAGACTGCTCTTCGCCTAGCACAAACAGATTTGAAACTACCATACACCGACATCAAACCTTCAATTCAGTCAGCCATCAAACACCATTGGCAACAAAGGTGGTCTACCGAAACAAACAATAAACTGTTTAAAATTAAACCTACACTAGGCCTTGGTTGACAAGCCTAACTGGGACAATGATGTCCCAGATATGGCTGATGCTAAGGCCTGTAAAGTAATCATTGGGGACCCGAACAGGTTCAAGTCGGGTCCATCTAAACCACAACAAAATCCACCTGCTGGGCCACCTGGAGCTAAAACGCCAATCCCACCGGCGTCTCCAGGACTTACACAACACCAAATTCAAACACCGAACATCAGAAAAAAAGTTACCGCCGCTCGTCATAGACGTGCTACATCTTCACCGTCTATTGACGTTAAAAAACTCCCTGATAAAGCAAAGCGTCCAGCAAATACACCACCGCAGGAGCAACGCCAGACAAAAACCACCAAGGTAAAGCTGGCGAGGCTCCCTGCACTAAACAACAAACCCAGTAAGGGATCAGATGACCCTATCCTTGGACGGAACATCTATGATGTTCTATCGGACGACAGCGAGTTTGGTGACAATACATTTATCGCCACCAAACAACCTGCTTCGAGCAGTCCTGTCGGTCCCGACAAAATATCCACAATGATCAAACCATAGAGTCACACAACAATCATAGACAAGGGCAATACTTAAGCGGATTTAAAGCGAAACATAGAAGATTAAAAAACATCTTTATACAAACAATAAAACCATACTTTATTATGCCTTCAAGAAATATGCAGAAAGACACAACCTTCAACTCTCCGACCAAATATTCAATATACACCAATAAACACCAACAACATGTGGACCGCCCATTCAGGTGGCTTACGGCGGTGGCGGTGACAAAAAAAGCGTTCCTCAACAGACACATTCTGCTAAATAACCACCTTTCAATTGAAACTGTTGCTTGTAAAAGCCGCAACTTCGTTCACCGTAATAAATAACAGTCTGTTTCTATCAAATTTTACACCTCCTAATTCTCCCATTTTGTTTTGATGAACTGAGTAACATCGTATCACAACTACCAGTGCCATATATTATCATGGGTGACTTTAACGGTCATAATAGCCTCTGGGGATCCCCAGGCACTGACGATAGAGGTAGACGTATCGAAGATTTTATTAATAAAAACAGCTTATGTCTTTATAACACCAATGCCCCAACATATTTACACCCTGCCTCTGGCTCGCTTACCCACATTGATCTATCGTTGTGCCATCCATCAATTCTTCTGGATTATGATTGGATGGTCAACGATGATCTCTGTGGGAGCGATCACTTTCCAATTATACTTAAAAACATAGGGTCACCAAAACTTGAGGAGCCTATTCCTCGTTGGAATCTACATAAGGCGGACTGGGTTCAATTTAAAAATTTGTGCGCAGAGGAGCTCATTGAGGATAAATTTTTGAACCTCGATGACCCCATTAAAATTTTCACAGAAGCGCTCACTTCTATCGCTACAAAAACCCATACCAAAATCCGTGCCAAAACCTACAAAGTTTCGTCTCTCAAATGATTCATTTATCAATAGATCTGGTAGAAATTCCGCTCTGAGGCGGTACTTGGCTTCGCCAACCGTCTCAAACTATAACAATTTTAAAATTTGGAGAGCAAAAGCCCGAAGGTCTATTAAATCCGACAAGAAAAGTACTTGGAAAGAGTACGTCTCAAAAATTAATTCCAATACATCTTCGAAGAAAGTTTGGGAAATGATTGGTAAAATCAGTGGGAAAAGAAAAGCAACACCATCCTCCCACCTCATTAACAACAATAAAATATATTTTCTTCAAAATCCGAAATAGCTGACGCCTTTGCCAAAAATTTTGCTAAAAATTCATCCATCAAAAATCATTCCAAAAGATTTCAAAAATTTAAAAAGGAAAAGGAAAAGAGACGTCTTAATTTTAAATCATCCAATAGTGAAAGTTACAATAGGCCTTTCGAGATACCAGAATTGCTCGAGTCCCTTGAGAAATCAAAGGACTCGGCAGCTGGACCAGACGAAATTCCATATATGTTTTTAAAACAATTACCAGACTCTTCACTAAAATGTCTTTTAACTATATTTAATCAAGTTTACTCTTCTGGCAAAATTCCCGAGTCTTGGAAGGAATCTACTATTATACCCCTTCCGAAGCCCGGGAAAGATGCTACCGATGCCAATAACTATCGTCCTATTTCATTGACGAGTTGTATTTGTAAAACTCTAGAACGTATGATAAATACCAGATTAGTTTGGTTCCTGGAATCAAACAATATTTTAAGTCCTTTGCAAAGCGGCTTTAGAAACCGCAGGGGAACGGTAGACCACTTAGTTAGACTAGAAACATTTATACGAGAAGCATTTGCCAAGAAAGAACATCTTGTGGCCGTATTCTTTGACCTTGAAAAGGCATACGACACAACTTGGCAATATGGAATCATGAACGATCTCCATGATATCGGTATACGTGGTAATTTGCCAAAGTTTATATCAAATTTTATATCTGACAGGCATTTCAAAGTTCGAACGGGTTCAACTTATTCAGAAACAGAAACACAGGAGATGGGCGTCCCTCAGGGTGGTATCTTGTCCGTCACACTTTTTTGGACTAAAAATTAACAGCATAACCAAATGTCTTGGCCAATCTACGGAAGGGTCTCTATTTGTGGATGATTTCTTGATCTGTTACAGATCAAAAAACATGCACACTATAGAACGGCAACTACAACAATGTCTAGGCAAATTACAAAATTGGGCTGACGAAAATGGCTTTAGATTTTCAAGATCAAAAACTGTCTGTATGCACTTCTGTCAAAAACAAAACCACACAATGATCCTGACCTCACACTCAATGGAATTAAAATTCCAGTAGTTGAACAAACTAAATTTCTTGGACTAATATTTGATTCGAAACTGTCCTTTGTTCCACATATCAAACATCTGAAGGATAAGTGCTCGAAGGCGCTGAACATTCTACGAGTTCTTTCCCATTCTGATTGGGGTGCAGACCGTGAAATGCTTCTACGTATCTATCGGGCACTTATTAGATCAAAACTTGACTACGGCTCTATTGTCTATGGATCGGCACGCAGCTCCTATCTACAGATGCTTGACCCTATACAGAATCAGGGACTGCGTCTCGCACTTGGAGCTTTTCGAACAACACCTGTGAAGAGTCTCCATGTGGAAGCTAATGAGCCATCTCTAGACGATTGCTCAACTGAAATCCAACCCCAAAAAATCCTGCATTTAACCTTGTATTCAATCCACAATATCAAGAAATATTTACACAAAATCAAAAGCTCATACCAACATTTGGCATCAGAATTTCAAAATTTTTGCAGGAACTTAATATAACTTTCGACACCATTGACGAGTACACCGTATCGGATGTACCACCATGGCTCATTCAAACACCTGATATCAATTTATCTCTACATGAGAGGGCAAAATCCAGTGCATTACCCGAAGAACACAAATCCTCCTTTCGGGAGTGCATTAGGGCTTTCCCTGACCATGTTCAGATCTACACCGACGGATCAAAAGATGGTGATAAAGTTGCGGCAGCATGCTGTACATCTAATCACTGCTCCTCTATCCGACTCCGGATACTGCCTCCATTTTCTCTGCGGAAGCATGTGCTATCGGTCTGGCGCTTGACCATATCGAAGAACACCGCATTGAAAAGGCAATCATCTGTTCAGACTCTCTTTCGGTTCTTCAGGCTTTGAAATCAAGAAGTCCTAGAAATACTCTAATCCAAAATCTTTTAATCCGAACCTTTCGATTATCTTTTAAAACTCAAATTACTTATCTCTGGATTCCCAGTCATGTGGGTATAAAGGGGAATGAACAGGCTGATAAAGCAGCTAAGACTGCTCTTCGCCTAGCACAAACAGATTTGAAACTACCATACACCGACATCAAACCTTCAATTCAGTCAGCCATCAAACACCATTGGCAACAAAGGTGGTCTACCGAAACAAACAAACTGTTTAAAATTCAACCTACACTTAATCCTAAACTGTCCAGTCGGAGAGACCGCAGAGAGGAAGTTGTTCTCTCTCGGCTCCGAACTGGACACACATATTTTACACATTCCTATCTATTGAGAGGGGAGGATCCTCCAACATGCCATGCATGTGATTCTCCTCTCACAGTGGAGCATATTTTATTGCATTGTATTGATTTTAAACACATACGAGATAAATACTACGATGTCTCCGACATGTACACTTTGTTTCATGCCGTGAGACATAATCGTATTTTTAATTATCTCAAAGAGATCGGTATTTTAAGCAAAATATGAACGTTTTCTCATCATACATCGTATCAACTCAACATTTCACCGTTTCATCAACATGGTGCATGAGTTTTCTCATGTGTTTTAGCCAAATTTATTTTATCCCATGCAAACCTTTTTTTTATCAAATTAACGTTTACAATCTGTGTTTTAGTCCTTACTTGATTTTTCTTACCCTGAACTTTTATCCTGATATTAATGCATGACTTGTAGTTTGGCCCTAAATGACCTTAGTTGTCGATGGGCCGTAAAACTCTAACAAACAAACAAACAAACAAACCTACACTTAATCCTAAACTGTCCACTCGGAGAGGCCGCAGAGAGGAAGTTGTTCTCTCTCGGCTCCGAACTGGACACACATATTTTACACATTCCTATCTATTGAGAGGGGAGGATCCTCCAACATGCCATGCATGTGATTCTCCTCTCACAGTGGAACATATTTTAGTGCACTGTATTGATTTTAAGCACATACGAGATAAGTACTACGATGTCTTCGACATGTACACTTTGTTTCATGCCGTGAGACATAATCGTATTTTTAATTATCTCAAAGAAATCGGTATTTTAAACAAAATATGAACGTTTTCTCATCATATCATCGTATCAACTGAACATTTCATCGTTTCATCAACTTTGTGCATGAGTTTTCTCATGTGTTTTAGCCAAAACTATTTTATCCAATGCAAACCTTTTTTTATCAAATAAACGTTTACAATCTGTGTTTTAGTCCTTACCTGCCTTTTCTTACCCTGATCTTTTATCCTGATATTAATGCATGACTTGTAGTTTGGCCCTAAATGACCTTAGTTGTCGATGGGCCGTAAAACTGAAACAAACAAACAAACAAACGCAACACACCGCATACATGGGAGGCCGTCTTTACATGACCATAGCTGTTAATAGGACGTTAATTAATCAAACAAACAAATCTTTATCATGTAAACTTATACAGTAAATCCTCAAAACGTTTTTCTATATACAAATAATTTTAATTATATGCAATACTACTAAATACTAGTAATTCAGTTACATACACTTACTCTGATATTATACCAATTAAGTCATTACTATGGTATAATACATTTATATAACATTCAAGTATGAATGCAAGAATGAATGGGTGTGAGTGAGTAGTTCTATAAAAAATATTGAAATGTATATTTCTTCATTTAAGGCTTGTTTGAAATGTGTTTTGCATTCACTTTATTATCAACTTCATTTGCTTTCTAAGAAATTTTTTGAGTAGAAATTATCCTTTTAATTATAACGTATAGTCATTTAATTACACGATGAACATAAATCCCTTACTCCTTAATTCGATACCAGACACGTATGGCTACCCACACAATAAAGCCTCATGACGTCACAGCGTCAACAAAATCACTATTGTCTAGGTAGAATTTTGACATTTTTTTCCGAAACAAGGCTGGATTTACTTCAAAGGATTCTAACAACGGGATTTGCGTTGAAAATATCATGCATTTCCATGTATGAAGAATTGACTTACAGTTGCGGGTTTTTTTAAAATTTATTTCAAATTGGCGGAAAAAAGTAGTAGTAAAATTGCAACAAGAGGCCCATGGGCCTTAACGGTCACCTGAGTTGGAATATATAATGAAACAAATTAAAGACATATAAACACTGTATGTTGGGCCTAGAAGTTGGTCAGTGATTTATAAATTTGACTTTTTAGACTATGAAGGGTATTTGCTTCCATCAAACCTGTGAACTTAGAGGTATTTTTTGAAATTTTAATCATTTTCACCCTGTTTGGTCATGCCCCTCTGGTCCCCTAGGGGGTCATCGAGGTAGGATATGGATGTTAAAATGCTATATCAGGCTAATAATTCTAATAAAGTTTGATTAATTTCCTATCAAAATTGGGCAAATAATGTTCACAAATAAGTTTTTCTTATTTAAACTAAAGTAAACTTGACCCCCTCCCCAGGGGGTAACGTGAGACCCCAAGGTCATATAATTCACATTTTTTATAAACACCTTAAGACCTTTCCAATTTAATTATTTGATTCTACTCTTTCCAGAATTTTAGAAGAATATTTTTGAAGTTTTAGCCTATTTGACCCATTTTTGGCCCCGCCCCTCTGCCCCCAGGGGTCGGCCAGGATCAATGTGGATATGATATTAAAATGCTATCTCGGGCTATTAATTCTAACCAAGTTTGACTCATTTCCTATTAAAATTGAGCAAAAAATGCTCATTAATGTGTTTTTCCTATATAAACTATAGTAACTTGACCCCCTCCCCAAGGGGAAACATGAGACCCCAGGGTTATATAATTTACAATTTTTATAAAACAAACTTTTAAGACCTTTTAATCTATAAAGTGTATTTGATTATACCATTTCAAGAATTTTAGAAGAATATTTTTTGAAGTTTTAGCCTATTTGACCTTTTTTGGCCCCGCCCCTCTGCCCCCAGGGGTCGGCCTGGACCAATATGGATATGATGTTAAAATGCTATCTCAGGCTTATAATTCTAACCAAGTTTGATTCGTTTCCAATGAAAATTGAGCAAAAATTGCTCATAAATGTGTTTTCCCTATATAAACTATAGTAAACTTGACCCCCTCCCCAGGGGGAAACGTGAGACCCCAGGGTCATATAATTCACAATTTTTGTAAAGGACCTTAAGACCTTTCTATTTATGAAAAGTATTTGATTCTACCATTTCCAGAATTTCATAAGAATTTTTAAAGTTTTAGCCTATTTGACCTCTTTTGACCCCGCCCCTAAGGCCCCTGGGGGTCAGTCATTGAAAATTTATAGGATTAAATGGCCAACTCATACTGATAATTCTGACAAAATTTGACGTCAATTCTCCTTATTACAAATGTACCAAATAATGCCTCCAAAATGTGTTTTCCCCAAGATAATAATAGTAAATCTTTAACCTCCCTCCCCAGGGGGAAACTAGAGACCCAAGGGTCATATAATTCACAATTTTTGTAAAGAACCTTTCTATCAATGAAGAGTATTTGATTCTACCACATCTGTGAGTAGAGAAGAAGATTTTTGAAATTTTACTCAATTTTACCCCTTTTGGCTCCTCCCACTGCCCCCTGGGGGATGGAGACCATATAATTCACAATTTTGATTGGCATTATGCCTTATAAGGTTTGCGCAAATTTCATTGAATTTGCTTCAGCAGTTTTGGAGAAGAAGTCGAAAATGTAAATTGTTTACGGACATACGACGCACGACGGACAAAAGGCGATTAGAATAGGTCACTTGAGACTTCGTTTGGTGCATGCACAATCAGTATTGCATTCCATATAGGACATAGTACCAGGGAATTTTTCGGGATGCAATTGATTATTTTCAATACTTTTATCTTGAAGTAAAACAGAGTGTCACCACAGAAACCAGAGACCAGATAGTCACCACGGAAGCCAGAAAGACCAGAATATCACAATCAGAAACCAGTCACCACAGAAATCATGGTCACCACAGACACCAACTAGGCTAGAGATATACCACATACATCAGATACTCCAGATAGTCACTACAGAAACCACATAGACCAGAGAGTAACCATAGAAACCAGATACACCAGAGTCACCACAGAAACCAGATACATTAGAATTACATTACAGAAACTAGATACATCAGCGAGTCATCGCAGAAACCAGATACACCACAGTCACTACAGAAACCAGATACACAAGAGAGTCATTACAGAAACCAGATACACAAGAGAGTCATTACAGAAACCAGATACACCAGAGAGTCACCACAGAAACCGAATAAACAAAAGAGTTTGGTTTATAAGATAAGAACAGCCTCCTTTGTATGCGGTTTCTTGCCTGTGTGCGGTGCGTTTTTGGTAGACTATGGTATATTCGTGTTGTCTCCCACGTGTTGTAGTATCTGAATGTATATGGTTTGGTAGGCTGTGGTATATACGTGTTATGTCCCTTTGTAATAGTGACATTCTTGCCCAATTTTACATCACAATTTTGTTTGTTTGATTAATTAATGTCATATTAACAGCTATGGTCATGTAAGGACGGCCTCCCATGTATGCGGTGTGTTGCGTGTATGTTTTGTAAGGTGCGTGTTTTGGGAGACTGCGGTATATTCATGTTGTGTCTTCTTGTATAGTGGAACTCTTGCCCTTTTTATAGTGCTATATAAATAAGCATGGTGCCAAAGACACCAAACAACACATCCCACTCGGTCACATTATACTGACAACGACAAACCAGTCGTTCCACTCTCTTACTGCTGAGCTTTAGCAGGAACTACCACTTTTATAGACTGGTGTGTCTCGTCCAGAGGACGGAACACAGAGTCTTCCCCACAGGGGCGGACGCTCAACTTAATAATAAAACTGCGGCGGTGACAAGGGATGATTTATTAAAAAAAAGAGTGAAAATATTCTAAATTTAGTCGCTTTTATTATCATACAATAGGGGCAGTAGATTCAATTCTAACGTCCTACCTGCAGGGCATAGAAATCAGTTCGTTCAAATACATCCGGACTTTTACTAGTATTGTTGACATCTTGTCAATTTCAAGCGAAGGCTCCGTAGAAAGACGTACACATATATATATATATACTTAAACTTTTATAAGGCGTTTTGCATCAGTAGATATTAAGAATAAAAATATCAACACGACATTCCTTTTCACTTACGTTTTCAGGCCTTTCAATTAACCAATCGCCTGAAGATGGCCTGAAAGGCCTGAAAACGCTAGCGAAAAGGAATGCCGTGTTGATATTTTTTATTCATATGGTATATACCCTATAACTAGCATTACATGTACCAGATTTTAAAGCAGTCACGAAGAACAGCATGTAAGTATTATAGCAGTATTGAAAATACGGTTTGGTAGCTTTAGATATAAAGGTTAACGAGATTATTGAAATATGGATGAATGCGTGTCCGCTCTTATTATAGCTACCGAAACTGGATACAAGTATTCACCTGCTAGTTAAACACCACTATATTTCATTAATAATGCTGGATAGGGGTTGATCAGGCTGTATATTTACAAAATGCGTCTCCACCTGTATCCGTCTGACGAACAAGGACAAATTATAAACACTACTATATATCATTAATAATGCTGGGTAGGGGTTGATCAGGTTGTATAATATAAAATGTGTCTCCACCAGTATCCGTCTGAGGAACCAGGACAAATTATTACCCTTGTGTTACACAATGTTATTTAAACATCAATATGTCATTAATAATGCCGTGTTAGATAATGTTATATATATATATATATCTACACGAGTGTCTGTCTGGTTTTCTATTTTTATCTATTACTTCATGTGAAGAACTTGTTATTTTATGACGCCTAATCTAAATGTGTCATGCTTGAGTGATGCTGTATATACATGAACTTATGGATTTAAGGTCACAGAGACGTAAAATCAACGGTGCTTAAGCGGGTAATTATGGGAACTTAAAACGTAGGATATTATAAATTGACCCTGAGATAAGGGCGTTAGAATTGTACCTGCCCCTATTGCATGATCGTAAAAGGCGACTAAATTAAAGATCTTATCTTTTCTCTTCTTCCTAACTGACTTTATCTTTCCTAATGCCTCCCTTGGCACCGCCTCACTTTTGGCCTTGAGTTGAGCGTTCGCCCCTGTGAGGAAGGCTCTGGTTCTGTCCCCTGGCCGAGACACACCAAAGTCTATAAAGTGGTAGTTTCTGCTCCTGCTTAGCGTTCAGCATACAGGGAGTGGGACGACTGGTTCGCCCGTTGTCAGTATAATGTGACCGGTGGGGTGTGTTGCTTGGTGTCTTCGGCGGCATGCTTCAGTGATATAGCACTATAAAAAGGGCAACAGTTCCACTATACAAGAAGACACAACATGAACATACCGCAGTCCCCCGAAACACGCACCTCGCACAACATACACGCAACACACCGCATACATGGGAGGCCGTCCTTACATGACCATAGCTGTTAATAGGACGTTAATTAATCAAACAAACAAACCTTAAATAGTGAATATGGGACAAAACGGTCCCTATAAAAACGTATATCTGTTGGATACGAACTACTTTTATTGATAAATACGGGCAAAGAATTAATCCTAATATAGGCCAGACAATGACATTCCCTTATTAGAGGTTGGTTGAAAAAGTCTTAACAAAGATTTATCATTTGAAAGTGATTAAGTGCTTGTACCTCT
This sequence comes from Argopecten irradians, assembly GCF_041381155.1. NCBI lineage: Eukaryota > Metazoa > Mollusca > Bivalvia > Pectinida > Pectinidae > Argopecten > Argopecten irradians. The sequence goes on along the minus strand of NC_091149.1, from coordinate 8,287,910 downwards.
TATCAGATGGAAATGTCCACCCGAAACTCTCCATGACAAAACTTCGTTTTGGAATAAAATTCAAAATGGACGACATTATTGTATATTAATTTCTGGCTGTTTTAACTTCAAAATGGAAAAGTGCGTTTTAGGTGTCCATTTTTACTAATTTGAGGATGACAAATCGATTGATTGTCGTTAGGTGTCGAACGTGAAGTAAGCTTTATTTTATTAAGGAGGAAATCTTGACAGATCTGCTGAACTTTTAATCACAATCTGATTTTGGTTTTACTCGGCGTCTTTCAAAGGTATTTGTCGTGATAATTTTCATTATTCATTTTCTATCCGGTGACACGAATATACATTTTAAAATCGATTCTGTAATTTGCTCAATTGCAGTAATGAATAAATAACAGTAACTATATCTAGGTATCCATACATTCATTTGTAACATATCCATACTGATATTACCAAATAACATATTTGACGATACGAGTGGGGTGTGTTGCTTTGTGTCTTCGGCGGCATGCTTCAGTGATGTAGCACTATAAAAAGGGCAACAGTTCCACTATACAAGAGGACACTACATGAATATACCGCAGCCTCCCAAAACGCGCACTTCTCACAACATACATGCGGCACACAGTATGTATGGGAGGCCGTCCTTGCATGACCATAGTTGTTAATGGGACGTTAATTAATCAAACAAACGAACAAATCACACTGAATGCGCATTCTGAATCAAGAAACCTTTAACAAGATTAGTATTGTTTTATTCAGCCATTTATCAGGAAAATGTATCGACTAGCAGATTAGATTATCAGTTGACTAATATACGCAACATGGTTTCTGACTGAAAATTGCACAAATGATGGGGCCAATTTTGCCTATTTCCATATAAACGACTTCTATAATTTGCTACTATTTTATATAAATTACCTCCTCTCTGAAGCTCAAAATTACTACAAAAACAGGTGAGCGATAAGGCCATCTGGGCTTCTTGTTTGTCTATAACTTCATAAACTCAAATGATATTGAGAATAATGCTTATATTTTAATTTAGATAACTCAATCAGGTACTAATTAGGCATAAATTTCCTTGATTTTGCTTACTTTTACAATAAATCAAATTGAGTTGTGGCGCAGTGATAACTTATCCAATAGCTCGGCCAATGATTGTGTCGCTTTTAAAATATCCCGCGAAAACCTTCTATATATATATGACGTCATAATACTTTACGTACAAGTCTTTCGGTCTATAACCTTAAAAGATCTAACCAATGGAAATGCGTGAAATATATGAAATTAAATTATTGTATTATACAAGTAAATTATGAGCAGATCTACTTGGTAAGCGAAGATGTGTTAACAGATCAGTGGGTAAAGAAAACCGATTCCAAAATTACTAAACTCTGTAGAAAACGATTCAAAATACTTGAAGTTAGTATTTAAAGAAGAAGTCACTAGACTTGTCATTATTCGAGAAAGATCAGATCTTTATGAAGTCAAAGTATCTAAATATAACTATTTTAACAAATTGAGTGTATTTTGTGATACTTCAAGTAAACTTTTGTTTCTGTTAGAAGCAGACCGTTCACTTTGATATGTCAGAAATTCACGAGAATTTGAGGACTACCATGGAAACATGTTGTTTTAATTCATTGAATATGTTGCATTACGACATCGGTCCTTTTTAAAACCAGGATATCAAGGTTGAGTGATCACTAAAGGAAATTAAAATAAGAACGACACGGTGACCAATTGAAAGCTTTCAGATGTACAAAAGGATGGAAATGTTTGCATGAGTATTTATACAATGTACACTGCTAATTAATGCTATATCCATCGAACTACTTACAAATGTAATAGATTGAGCTCTCTATACCGATAAGAGAAGTGTCCAATTTTGAGATGATATTAAAGATCTCCTGTGGTAAGAAGTCAAAATTTTCTGATGACTAACTTTTTTCTTATAAAACATTTGAGCTTATATGAATCAAAGATGGTTATTTGAAGTAAATTGTGATTTTACGGGAATTTCACTGTTTTGTGCTTACAGACGACAAACTAAACCAGTGGTATTTGATTAAATCGGCCCAGCGTAAAATCAGCCCAGGAATACCCCCATGCAAGTGAAATTGGACCAATGTCAAATCGGCCCTATACATAATTTATATAGTAACACCAATGTAATTATGTTGTATATTATTTCTAATGGTTTTTAATTGTTTTTTACTCTCTTTTAGCATTATCAACATAACTTTAAGTACAAGTTATTTTTGTGTGATTGAATATTTTAGAGAGTATCAAGGGAGGCAACCCAAACAAAAAATCCTGACTTGTACAACTAAGTACAATACTAAGTCACACATTGAAATTTGTATATCGAACAACACTCTTTTCTATATATGATGACTTATTAATCTATTAGAGGAAGTTAGCCTATGTATACGGGTTTTTTTAAGACAACCGTGTACATCGTTACCAGCTCTTGCCACGTGGAGGCCTCCTGTGTAAGAGCCAAACAGTTTATAAATTTAGTCTCCAAAGCCGAAAATGTCCTACACTATATATTTTAAAATCCGAAACCGAAAAATGAATGCCATGAAAATGTCCACACTGAAAAGTTCTATGAATTTTATGAAATGTCACCGATTACTCCCGTGGAGAGTAAATTCCGCCGACCTTCCTCAGTAAATCGGATGTCGATAGGCGGTCGTCTCCCTTCAGCTGGTCCCACAGGTCGGAGATGGCTCCCTGTATCCGACGGTAGGTGGTTGTCTGATGACGGGCCAGGTTGCTCTCAGAAACCAGCTGAAGTTGCATTACCACAAGGTCGGCCTCCCTCTTCAATAGCGGCACGAGCAGATAGAATGGAAGGTTGGTCCTCCCTGCTTTCCCGCTCATTCGTCGATGTCGACCTAAAACAATAAAAAAGGATCTTTAAGTTTAATGGTACATATATAGATACTTGTTTTAAGGCGAGATTTACAAAAATAGAAAATTGAAATATTGAGAGAGAAAACAACACTAAAACTTGATTATGTTTTTTGTCTCGACTTCATGATACTGAATTAAAATAATCAATTATATTGCATTATAAGGTAGTCGTTGTAACTCATTTATTTCGCTTAATTTATGCATACCTTCCACGTCGTTGTTAGTCCGGACTGACTGGTCAAAAACACACCAGTTGGCTGGAGACCAGACGCTGCTCCGGAACCAAACTCAAACCAGGTACTCTTACAGCTGCCGAAGTTCCGGAGTACTTGCCAAGGCCGAAAGTCTGTTGGATGCTGGAGCGATCTGGTGGCCTGGTAGAAAACGTAGAGCAAGCAATTTCCTGATGAAGCCATGGATACCTGAAATATATATATATAAATATATTGTACCTATATGTATTCCGTACGACGTGACTTTATGAAAGCATTTAAAAGTACTAGAATCGCTAATTACTGATAACGTCATGTGTCATGTTCAAATTGCGAATAATAATTATTGAAACTATGGAAAAGTGCTTATAATATCCGACAACTCACCTTCTCTTCGCATGTATGTAGGCTTCAGACCAATAGCACTGACCTTCCTCATGACTGCCTGACCCCAGTGCAAGGAGCCGCCGTGGATGGCTACATCAGGAAACACTTCCTTGACTGCGTTCCAGCATGCTACAAATTTGAAATATATATATATATCTTTAATATGTATTTAAATATGTAATGATTATTATTAGTATTGATTATAATAGTCATTACTCAAAGAACACAAATACATGGTAATACACATAACCGTATGGGTCGATTTAACCTACTAAAAATCGGCCCCGACCGAATTCACTCTGGGCCGATTTAAATGTAAATCCAAGCAGTACTTTGCAAATTAGTTATCTGATGAATTTCAATATTCGCAAAATCGATAAAACTAATGTTTTCTTTAAGGATATAATAGTATCACATAGTCAACCTTCATTTTTAGTTCACCTGCCCTGAAGGGCCGGTGAGCTTATGTCATGGCGCGGCGTCCGTCGTCCGTCCGTCAACATTTCCTTTAAATCGCTACTAGTCATAGAGTTCTGCATGGATTGTAACCAAATTTGACCACAAACATCCTTGGGGGATGGGGAACAGAACTTGTATAAATTTTGGCACTGACCCCCAGGGGGCAGGAGGGGCGGGGCCCAATAGGAGAAATAGAGGTAAATCCTATAAATCGTTACTTGTCCTAGAGTTCTGCATGGATTGTAACCATATTTGGCCACAAACATCCTTGGGGGAAGGGGAACAGAAATTTTATAAATTTTGGCTCTGATCCCCCGGAGACAGGAGGGGCGGGGCCCAATAGGGGAAATAAAGGTAAATCCTATAAATCGCTACTTGTCCTAGAGTTCTGCATGGATTGTAAACAAATTTGGCCATAAACATCCTTGGGGGAAGGGGAACAGAACTTGTATAAAATTTGGCCCTAACCCCCCGGGGGCAGGAGGGGCGGGGCCCAATAAGGGAAATAGAGGTAAATCCTATAAATCGCTACTTGTCCTGGAGTTCTGCATGGATTGTAACCAAATTTGGCCACAAACATCCTTCGGGGAAGGGGAACAGAACTTGTATAAATTTTGGCTCTGACCCCTCGGGGGCAGGAGGGGCGGGGCCCAATAAGGGAAATAGAGGTAAATCCTATAAATCGCTACTTGTCCTAGAGTTCTGCATGGATTGTAACCAAATTTGGCCACAAACATCCTTGAAGGAAGGGGAATAGAACTTGTATAAATTTTGGCTTTGACCTCCTGGAGCAGAAAGAGTGGGGCTCAATAGGGGAATTAGAGGTAAATATTCAAATTCCTTCAGAAAAGATACAATGAACCTATATTCAGAACATTCCTAGGCATTACAAACCAGGTGAGCGATACAGGCCCTCTGCCCCTCTTGTTTTTGTTCAGAACAGCTCTAAATGTTACTCAAACCCCCTAAATTTTGAAGATGAAGTACCTTGGTTTTTTACAAGGTCTAACGCTTCATAGAAAAAGTTTTGCTTTACTTTTTCTGAAACTTTGCAGTTCAAAAGGAAAAAAAGTTGGTGTTTCTAATGTTTCTTAAACTTTCATAAAAATAGGGGGTCATTGTTCTTTACTTTTTGTCCCGATGATTTTTTTTATAATTTTTTCCAGCAATTTTTTCTAAAAATTGAAATCACTTTATCTTCATTAAAATTTAAAAAAAACCACACACAATAAGTTATTATTCCAAACTTAAATGCTTATCATTTTATCAGTTTTATCTCAGTGAACCTAAAACAAATTACAACAAAAATTAACTTGGTATAGCTATTAATAAAGCTTTAGCACAGGCGAGTTAAGTAAAAGTATTGAAGTAAAACAGTGCGAAATTTCACCTCTCTACAAACTGTAGGAATACCACCTTTTCGGAAATTTTTATTATCCTGATCTTTAAGATACAGTCCTTGTTTATATCCTGATACTAATGCCTGCCTTGTAGTTTGGCCCTAAATGACCTTAGTTGCCGATTGGCCGTAAAACTCAAATAAACAAACAAATTGTTAGTTTGTTTGTTTGAATATTTTAACGTCCTATTAACAGCCAGGGTCATATAAGGCCTCCCATGCATGCAGTGTGTTAAGTGCGAGGTGCGTGTTTTGGAGACTGTGGTATGTTCCTGTTCTTGTATAGTTGCCCTTTTTATATTTTGGCCGTGCGTTGAGCGTTCGCCCCTGTGAGGAAGGCTCTGGGTTCTGTCCGCTGGTCTATAAAAGTGGTAGTTTCTGCTTCTGCTTAGCGCTCAGCAAACGCGGAGTGGGACGATTGGTTCGCCCGTTGTCAGTGGGACAACTGGGTACCGTATTGTCTGTTCAGTATCACATTGCTGCGCTACTCGTTATATTCTCATATGTGGTAGATACCTAGTGGTTAAACAATTATTGATGTCTTGGAATATTCCTTTTATTGTTACCTCCGCGGTTACTTTCCCACCTGCAACCTTGACAGAACTTTGTGCACTCGAAGTAACTTTGGGTTCTAGCATTCTTCGAGAAAACCATGCTACGTTACATTCACAGTTATGGTCGATATCTTGTTGCTTAAACAAATGTTGATGTCAGAGTAACTGTATATTCTTTTTATCGCTAAAGATGATCCACCGCCGAAAGGGTATAAATGATATTCATCACTTGAACAATTGGTGTTTAATCGTGTATAAAGATGTCTAGTTAACACACAAAATAATATGAAATAGTTTATTTTGCATTTGGTGGATGCGTAATCAGTACTTAATTATATAGGATATACTATAGGATCTAGTGCCACGGAATTTTGTCGGGATGCAATTAATTATTTTTCATATTTTTTACTTGAAGTAAAATAAGAAGCTCAAACTTGTCAGTGGTGGTAATAGTGTTAATTAATTAATTAATTTGTAAATGAAGAAAAATACTAAATCGTCTGCTTCTGTTTTTGATAGTAAAAATATACCATTTGTCAGCGTTGCAGCATCTTTAACTCTGGGCAGTTACCTTTTCACCTGCAACCTTGACTGAACTTTTTGCACTCGAAGTAACTTTGGGGTTTCACAGTCTTCGGTAACGCTATATTTTTCTTAAGATTTTTCATACAAAATTGTTAGATCTGACTGTTTGAGTTCACCTGTATAATATGACAAAATATAGAGGTTTGGGTTACTTTGTTTGGTTTGGCTGATTGTGTTTAACGGCCTATTAAGGATCCACACATCCGAGGTTTCAGTCCCGTTGAAGTCTCGTTTCGACATAAGAAGTTATGAGATTTAAAAAAAAATATCAATATTTGAACCAAATTGACTGTTACAAATTTTGTCGAAAAACTCCTAGTAGTTTTTATTATATAGTGATTGTAAGAAATTACCCATTAGGCGGTCATTTTGTCTTGAAAATGTGACTTCTTTTCGCTTTGAAACTTTTTTTAAAGTGATATAGTAGTATAAAAAGAGTTCTACTATACAAGACGGCACAACACACCACACACCACATACAAGGGAGGCCGTCCTTACATGACCCCCGACCACTGCTGTTAAGTAATTAAACAAACAAAATGGTATTAGGTTGATATTTCACTGTATTTAATGAGTGTACATAACTTTTTTCAGTGGATTGACAAGCATGGCGGAGCTAAGTTTCATCGACAGACCACTTGGCCACCCGATCAAGTACAAATCCATTGTTGACGTCTTCAATGAGAATGTCTGTAAGGAACCAGAAAAGGAACTATTTATTCAGCGCTTCCCTGACGGAACTCGCCGTGCCATAACTCTCAGCGATCTCAAACTGCGGGCAACCCGCACCGCCTCGTTTCTGTTGGACCAAGGTATCCAGACAGGAGATAGGGTAGGGATAACCGGACCGAACTCGATGGAATGGATCATTGGAGAACTAGCTATCCTTATGACTGGTGCGGTTAGCATCCATCTGCCAATAATACAAGGGAACTTTAAGAAAACCCTCGACGAAGTAAAGATTTCCGGATGTAAGTTGGTTCTATTTGACCCGGAGGATGATAAGTCATTCTTAAAAGACACCGAGAATTTCCTCACTAACAACCCACCTCAAGGGGCAGGTAACCCGAGTTTTGTTTTACTGCAAAAGACTGGGAACTCTACTTTGACTGACGTAGAATCACTAGCGATTGAGTATCCGAAAGATCGGGAACTCCCGCGAATCTTTCCGGAGTCTACTGCCGTTGTTTTTATGACATCTGGCTCCACAGGGAAGCCTAAAATGGTGGAATTCACTCATTTGGCTTTAGTTAACACGGAATCGGCTTTCATGATGTATCGCGGAGAAAATGATAGTGGAGGTACATGCTTTAGCGACCGCCCTTTCTCCTGGATCGGCGGTAATATTATATACTGTCTATTAGAGGCCGACACGAGAGTGTTTCGGGATGGACGGATAACTGCTAAGGGAGGCGACATCATGGAACTCTGGGATATCATAATGAAGGAAAAATGCACTAGTGGCCTTTTTTACCCGTTCTGTATATACGATATACTGCAGAACAAAGATAAAATCATTCAGACGGGATACAGAATGAAATCGATCATCACCGGCGGCCAGATTATCAAACACAAAGACACGGGGGTCATCGGAGAGGTATGTGAACGGATGTACATGACATACGGCTCCACAGAGGTGGGCTTAGTGACATACTGTGAGTTAGACAGCGACATGGAAGTCGGACATCTTGGCTCTACATTTCCTGGAGTTCAAATAAAGGTTTGTGGGGAAGATTTGAACCCGGTGGTTCATGGAGAAATGGGCACATTTTTTATAAAAGTTCCTTGGATGTTAAAAGGATACATCAATGCAACAGAAGATCAAAACAAGTCGATCGTGGACGGCTGGCTAAACATGGGGGATGTGGGAATTTTGAGGTCTGATGGGGGTCTGATTATCAAGGGAAGGATGAGCAACATCATCAAACGAGGTACACTGAAGGTGGTATCGGGTGACGTAGAGGTATGCATCACTTCTATTGCTGGTGTGAACGATGTTGTCGTCTTAGCTGTGCCTGATGAACGTGTGTATGAGGAGGTTTGCGCATGCGTGGTGCTAGATAAAACCACACCAATCACAATGCTGGATGTTCAACAACGCTGCACAGAAATCCTCGGTGACAATGTTATAGGGCAAGATCCAACATATTTCCTCGAATTTGATTCCCTTCCACGACTCGCAACGGGAAAACCTGACAGAGTGAAAATAAAACAAGAAGCGATGATCCGGTTGAACATAAAAAACTGATTTTATATTAAAGATGCTCCACCGCTGACAAATGGTATTTTTTCACTATTAAAAACAGGAGCAGACGATTTAGTATTTTTCTTCAGTTACAAAAGTTACTTAATTTACACCATTACCGAGAGCTTCTAATTTTACTTCAAGATGAAATATAAAAACTAAATAATTGCATCCCGATAAATTCCGTGGCACTATATCCTATATGAAATGAAGTACTGATTGTTCATGCACTAAAGGCAAAATAAATTATGTTGTATTATTTTTCGTGTTAATTAGACATATATGTACACGATTTAACACCAATCATTGTTCAAATGATGAATATCATTTATGCTCTGTCGGCGGTGGAGCATCTTTAATCTTAAACATTAGATGGGTAGCCGTATGTGTAATGTTTTAAGTTGATGTTGACACTGGTAACATCATTAGATACGTTCAAGAACGGCGAATGAAAACCAAACCGACGGCAGCGTGTTCACCATATTGTGGGCGAGTTCGAGTCTGATGAATAAAATCATGCTGTTCTAGTTATTGATATTACACATACGTATAATCAACAGCCAATCACTGTCATGTTTTCGAAAACTGACGCATGTGCAAAGGAAGTTTATTTACCATGAAATGGCAAAAGGAAATTGACGGTTGAGCTCTTGCCGATAAGAAGTGCGCATTATAATGTCTTGTTTCACAACAATGCGCACAACATGTAACTAAAGTAAGTACGATAACACTATGTAGTCCACTACGGTCGCTATAGCTTGCTCCCAAACTCGCCCTGTATTCCAGCAGAAGAGACTCGATAGTTCCGCCAAGGGCCGTAACTCCGTACACCTGATAAATTGTACTGATACTATTACAGTAGAATAGCGACAGACATTGAATCGGAACTGAACATACGTAAACGATTTCCATTTACATATACCTGGGTTGAAGGACAGCTTATCTAGCATAAGTGTGGTTTTCTTTGGAAGGTGATTGGCCGGGCGAGATATCACATTGTACTGTGTTAAAATGGACGACATGATTGTAATCGGAAATAAATTAAAAATAAGAACTAATAATAGGCTCTATCCCAGTAACTTTCCTCGGTTGAAAATCAAATATGGCGGCTCGCTCAACTTCGGACCGCATCACTTCCTTGACAACGATACATACCGGTAGTCGTTCCGTCTCGGTTATCTCAATTTCTATTCGAAATGGACATTATTGATATAATTATGATCAAATTGAAAAAAAAAAACCATTTTGAAAATAATTGAAAGCTGTCTTTGTTATATTCCATATCAAACTGCAGCTATAACATTCAACAATCGGAACTATATCAACGGCCATACTGACTACCCGTGGTTACTCAGCTTAGCAACCAACATCGGTTTTTTATCATGAACATGTAAAAATAGACTTATGTATGTAACTATAGAGCGCTACATTGAATATGTCTGTATCCCATTGCATTCATACCACCTTTAACGTAATTAAAACTCTGTTCAATCTCTATATATTCAGCATATTTTGCTACCCGTCGACATCCTATAACCGGGTTTCATCTTCTACTAAAAACCTATTTTCTAAACCCTACCTTACTCGATGAAACAAAAGAACAAGGCAACTTCCACAAACAACAAGACCTTATGACTGTTATATGAATTTGACTATTGAAAATGTCCGCCAATGTAGAATGTTAATTCCATGAAATGTATCACCATTCATATGACACTGCATCTACATAGGGTTGACTGGGTTCAGGTTAAAAACTTGTGCGCAGAGGAGCTCATCGAGAATACATGTTTGAACCTTGATGACCCCATTAAAATTTTCACAGAAGCGCTCACTTCTATCGGTACAAAAACCATACCAAAATCCGTGCCCAAAACCTAAGTTTCTTCTCTCAAATGATTCATTTATCAATAGATCTGTGGTAGAAACTTAGCTCTGAGGCGGTACTTGGCTTCGCCAACCGTCTCAAACTATAACTATAAAATTTGGAGAGCAATTTTAAAATTTGGAGAGTACAAAAAATTAATTCAAAGGTCTATCAAAAGAAAAAGTTTGGAAAATGATTCGTAAAATCAGTGGGAAAAGAAAAGCAACACCATCCTACCATCTCATTAACAAAAATAAAATATTTTCTTCAAAATCCGAAATAGCTAACGCCTTTGCCCAAAATTCATCCGTCAAAAATCATTCAAAAAAATCATCTAAAATTTAAAAAAGAAAAGGAAAAGAGACGTCTTAATTTTAAATCCTCCAATAGTGAAAGTTACAATAGGCTTTTTGAGATACCAGAATTCCTTGAGTCCCTTGAGGAATCAAAGGACTCGGCAGCTGGACCAGACGAAATCCCATATATGTTTTTAAAACAATTACCAGACTCTTCACTAAAATGTCTTTTAACTATATTTAACCAAGTTTACTCTTCTGGCAAAATTCACGAGTCTTGGAAGGAATCTACTATTATACCCCTTCCGAAGCCCGGGAAAGATGCTTCTAATGCCAATAACTATCGTCCTATTTCATTGACGAGTTGTATTTGTAAAATTCTAGAACGTATGATAAATACTAGATTAGTTTGGTTCCTGGAATCAAACAATATTTTAAGTCCTTTGCAAAGCGGCTTTAGAAACCGCAGGGGAACGGTAGACCACTTAGTTAGACTAGAAACATTTATACGAGAAGCATTTGCCAAGAAAGAACATCTTGTGGCCATATTCTTTGACCTTGAAAAAGCATACGACACAATTTGGCAATATGGAATCATGAACGATCTCCATGATATCGGTATACGTGGTAATTTGCCAAAGTTTATTTCAAATTTTATATCTGACAGGCTTTTCAAAGTTCGAACGGGTTCAACTTATTCAGAAACAGAAACACAGGAGCAGGAGATGGGCGTCCCCCAGGGTGGTATCCTGTCCGTCACACTTTTTGGATTAAAAATTAACAGCATAACTAAATGTCTTGGTCAACCTACGGAAGGGTCTCTATTTGTGGATGATTTCTTGATCTGTTACAGATAAAAAAACATGCACACTATAGAACGACAACTACAACAATGCTTAGGCAAATTACAAAATTGGGCTGACGAAAATGGCTTTAGATTTTCAAAATCAAAAACTGTCTGTATGCACTTCTGTCAAAAACGAAACCACACAATGATCCTGACCTCACACTCAATGGAATTAAAATTCCAGTAGTTGAACAAACTAAATTTCTTGGACTAATATTTGATTCGAAACTGTCCTTTGTTCCACATATCAAACATCTGAAGGATAAGTGCTCGAAAGCGCTGAACATTCTACGAGTTCTTTCCCATTCTGATTGGGGTGCAGACCGTGAAACGCTTCTACGTATCTATCGGGCAATTATTAGATCAAAACTTGACTACGACTCTATTGTCTATGGATCGGCTCGCAGCTCCTATCTACAGATGCTTGACCCTATACAGAATCAGGGACTGCGTCTCGCATTTGGAGCTTTTCGAACAACACCTGTGAAGAGTCTCCATGTGGAAGCTAATGAGCCATCTCTAGACGATCGACGAAAGAAATTATCCTTACAGTATGCTGCTCAACTGAAATTCAACCCCGAAAATCCCGCATTTAACCTTGTATTCAATCCAAAACATCAAGAAATATTTACACAAAATCAAAAGCTCATACCAACATTTGGCATCAGAATTTCAAAATTGTTGCTGGAACTAAATATAAATTTCGACACCATTGACGAGTACACCGTATCGGATGTACCACCATGGCTCATTCAAACACCTGATATCAATTTATCTCTACATGAGAGGGCAAAATCCAGTGCATTACCCGAAGAACACAAATCCTCCTTTCGGGAGTTCATTAGGGAATTCCCTGACCATGTTCAGATCTTCACTGACGGATCAAAAGATGTACTGCTCCTCTATCCGGCAGCATGCTGTACATCTAATCACTGCTCCTCTATCCGACTCCCGGATGTTGCCTCCATTTTCTCTGCGGAAGCATGTGCTATCAGTCTGGCGCTTGACCATATCGAAGAACACCGCATTGAAAAGGCAATCATCTGTTCCGACTCTCTTTCGGTTCTTCAGGCTTTGAAATCAAGAAACCCTAGAAACAAATTAATCCAAAATCTTTTGATCCGAACATTTCGATTGTCTTCTAAAACTCAAATTTCTTATCTCTGGATTTCCAGCCATGTGGGTATAAAGGGAAATGAAAAGGCCGATAAAGCAGCTAAGACTGCTCTTCGCCTAGCACAAACACATTTGAAACTACCTTACACCGACATCAAACCTTACATTCAGTCAGCCATTAAACACCATTGGCAACAAAGGTGGTCTACCGAAACAAACAATAAACTGTTCAAAATACAACCTACACTTAATCCTAATCTGTCCATTCGGAGAGACCGTAGGGAGAAAGTTGTTCTCTCTCGGTTCCGAATTGGACACACATATTTTACACATTCCTATCTATTGAGAGGGGAGGATTCTCCTACATGCCATGCATGTGATTTTCCTCTCACAGTGGAGCATGTTTTATTGCATTGTATTGAGTTTAAACACATACGAGATAAGTATTATATTGTCTCCAACATGTACACTTTCTTACATGCCGTGAGACATAATCGTATTTTCAACTATCTCAAAGAGATCGGCATTTTTAACAAAATTAACAAAACGTTCTCTCATCGTATCTTATATTTATTTCAACGCAACACTCATCGTTTCATCAACAATGTGCATGTGTTTGAGCCAAAACTATTTTATCCGATGCAACTTCTTTTATTAAATCAAATTTTACAATTTTGTTTTAGTTTTTACTTGTCTTTTTCTTATGTTGATCTTTTAGATACAGTCCTTGTTTATATCCTAATATTAATGTCTGCCTTGTAGTTTGGCCCTAAATGACCTTAGTTGTCGATGGGCCGTAAAACTCAAACAAACAAACTTTTCGAAATAGCCGCCAAATTGGTCGTTTTGTAATTTGTGTATAAAAATTCTACAGGCTATAGAAGTCTAATTTTGGACATATTTTCTATATAGCAACCTGCTACAAATTGAGACAATTATCACATCTATTATCATTTCCCGCGTAACACGTTTGCGGGGGATATTGAATTTGGCTCTGATTAGCATACTTTGCACAGGGCTTAAAACATTTTCCATAGTTACATTAACGTTAGTTAGCATGACATGACTGATTTAAATTCATCAATAGTCAAATTACTTCCTCTTTTCAGCACATTTTCCAAACAAAAATAAACATCAGAATCGACGAAGTGTTTTTTTTTACATTCGATAGAATTGTCTTGTCTTGTTGTACTGGAACACTGCATATAGGGCTTTAGAATTGTACCTGTTGCCCCTATTGCATCATCGTAAGAGGCGACTAAATTGGCACCGCCTCACATTTGGCTTTCTGTTGAGCGCTCGCCCCTGTGAGGAAGGCTCTGGGTTCTGTTTGTTTCTTTGATTAATTAACGTCCTATTAATAGCTATGGTCATGTAAGGACGGCCTCCCATGTATGCGGTGGTGTTGCGTGTATGTTGTGCGAGGTGCGTGTTTCGGGAGACTGCGGTATATTCATGTTTTGTCTTCTGGGTTCTGCCCCCTGGCCGAGACAAACCAAGGTCTATAATAGTGGTAGTTTCTGCTTCTGCTTACCGCTCAGCAAACGGGGAGTGGGACGACTGGTTCGCCCGTTGTCAGTATAATGCGACTGGTTGAGGTGTGTTGCTTGGTGTCTTCGGCGGCATGTATGTAACAACGTAAATTCCTCCGTTTATTTTTCGGAGCACCCGCCTATATGGCGGCGCAACAAAGTCAGATACACTCCACAAGGGATTACTGGGTTTAGTGTCTATATCATCCAACAACCAACTCTACTAACACAAAATAACTACAATTTATATACATACATGCACATGCAACCATACACATAGAACAATTAACTTAACTATTACCATATACACCCCACCCCCCACCCCCCACCCCCAAGAATGCACTGCTTCAGTGATATAGCACTATAAAAAGGGAAACGGTTCCACTATACAAGAAGTCACAACACGAACATACCGCAGTCTCCAAAGACACTCACCTCGCACTTCACACACGCTACACACTGCATACATGGGAGGCCGTCCTTACATGACCCTGGCTGTTAAAAGGACGTTAAAATAATCACACTAACAAACAAATTTTGTTGTACTAATGTGTCATTAAGCTCAATTTGAATTTAAAGTTATCGTGTTCACAGGGAACAGTTAACTCGCAACATACAAGGCCAGACAAAATACTATCCATAACAAATTAGGTCACTATGACCTATATTAGATGACAAAAAAATGGTATCAAACGGATTGTTTATCCTGAAACTGGTTAGATTTGACATCTCAATCTTATTTTCTGGTTGGTCAGTTCCAAAAGTATATCTATATTAAAATTGAACGTACAGTTATGGCGGCCAATTTGGATTTATACCGAAAATAAGGCTTGCCATGGGGGGATTCCAATGGCCTTTTTATGGGGTTTGAAGTACCTTTACTGAACCCAAAACAGTTGAGAAACCGTTGTTAACACTTGTGTCCAACCTAAGTGGCTCAGCCCATTTGAATATAATAATATTGAACAATTTATACCTATTTGTTTGTCCTTGAAAGTTTAAATATATTTAATTGAGAGGTGCCCTTGTGTGTAGACGTACTTGGTGTCTTCGACGGCATGCTTCAGTGATATAGCACTATAAAAAGGGCAACAGTTCCACTATACACGAAGACACTACATGAATATAACGCAGTCTCCCAAAACACGCACCTCTCACAACATACACGCAACACACCACATACATGGGAGGCCGTCCTTACATGACCATAGCTGTTAATAGGACGTTAATTAATCAAACAAACAAACTTTATGTTACGAAGACAATTTCACACAATGTGCAATCGGTTAACCCGTGTGCAGCCGTCAAGGGGTATAATTAGACTTACGTACGAGTGAATCTTATTCAGAAGGATACACAAATACAAAATGACAATCTGATTAAAATACAGATCCTTATTATCACTACGTTTGATAAGAGTGGTTATAAGGATCTTAATTTAATTAGATTGACAAAATGATAATTAGTAGTCAATTCTTCTTTTATCTATTGAAGTTAGCATCGTGTTCTTTGTATCAATGCCATGTACCTCACCCAGTTACCTCCACGGGAATTACTTGACGTCGGTGACACCAGTACTTCTACACAGCGGGTGAACAGCCGATAAGTAAACGGAGGCAACTACACACATACACACATCATATACATATATTTTTAAAATTGATGTGTAGACGTTCGTGTGCTATCGCACCCCAGTATGAGTAGACATACGTCTCTGACATAAATATGATAGCGTGATTTGAATACGTATATAGAACTGATTTTTTTTAATTCACGGAAGTCATACAAGGGATAGGACATACCTAACGCTTGGTAAGAATATTATTTTTTAACGAACTGTTTTATACGATGTAAGATGTTTCACACTATTCAATTATTGATTGATTTTAATTTGGTTGATTGATTGACATACTACACATACGTAGTCATGTTCCTCTGATATCACCATTTTTATTGCAGTCTGGTTAGTTTGATGAGGGATTGATTTCGAAAGCGATGAACACATTTTCTGGTTATAGATATTCTCATCCACCCATCAACTAATCTCGTGTGTTTGAACATAATAACGCAAACGTGAATATGTCTTGTATTTGTTGATGTGCAAGTACTAGATTCTTACATTGAGCATTTAAATCTGGACATATAAACGTTCAATTGTATTTCTGTTGTGATTTCTCCCAACATTCTCCCTGGGTAATTTACCCATAAAGCACTTCTGAACGACAAGAATTTGGTGAACAGGTCGTCTGCACATAGCATATTACAAGTTAAAAATATAACTTTTGTTGATGTGCAGGTCATACAGAATACACGAGTTTTTTTGTGGTAGCTGACGTAAAGCGAATTTTCTAAACACTTTTTATTTTGACGAAAAGGTGTCGTGTTTCCTATTGCGTTGTGAACATTACAGTGGATATGAAATTCTTTTAGTGGGACAACTGGGTACCGTATTGTCAGTTCAGTATCAGATTGTGCTACTCGTCATATTCTCATATGTGTTATATACCTAGTGGTTAAACCATTATTGATATCTTAGAATATTCCTTTTATTGTTAACTCCGCGGTTTCTTTCCCACCTGCAACCTTGACAGAACTTTGTGCACTCGAAGTAACTTTGGGTTTTAACATTCTCAATTATGGTTGATATCTTGTTGCTAAACAGATGTTGATGTCAGAGTAACTGTATATTCTTTTTTATCGTTAAAGACGCTCCACCGCCGACAGGGTATAAATGGTATTCATCATTTGAACAATTATTGGTGTTTAATCATGTATATATATATGTCTAGTTAACACAAGAAAATAATATAAAATGATTCATTTCGCCTTTGGTGTATGCGCAATCAGTACTTCATTCCATATAGGATATAGTGCCACGGAATTTTGTCGGGATGCAATTAATAATTTTTCATATTTTTTACTTGAAGTAAAATTAGAAGCTCAAACTTTTCAAATGTGGTAATAGTGTTAAGTAATTAACCTTTGTAAATGAAGAAAAATACTAAATCGTCTGCTTCTGTTTTTGATAGTGAAAATATACCATTTGTCAGCGGTGGAGCATCTTTAACTCTGCGCAGTTACCTTTTCACCTGCAACCTTGACTGAACTTTTTGCACTCGAACTACATACAAAATTGTTAGATCTGACTGTTTGAGTTCACCTGTATAGTATGACAAAATATAAAGATTTGAGTGACTTTGTTTGGGTTGGCTGATTGTATATAAGGATCCACACATCCGAGGTTTCAGTCCCGTTGAAGTCTCGTTTCGACATAGATCAAGTTAAGAGATTTTCCAATAAAATTGATCAATATCTGACGCAAATTGTCCATTACAAATTTGTAAAAAATAACATTTCTATTCCTAGTATATTTTTTATATAGTGATTTTAAGAATTTACCCATTCGGCGGCCATTTTGTCAATTTGAAAATGTGCATTTTTTCGCTTTGAAACTTTTTTACAGTGAGATAGCGCTCAGCAAACAGGGATTGGGACGGCTGATTCGCCTGTTGTCAGTATAATGTGACCGGGTGAGGTGTGTTGCTGGGTGTCTTCGGCGGCATGCATCAGTGATATAGCACTATAAAAAGGGCAACAGTTCCACTATACAAGGAGACACAACACAAACATACCACAGTCTCCCAAAACACGCACCTCACACAACATACACGCATCACACCGCAAACATGGTAGGCCGTCCTTACATGACCATAGCTGTTGATAGGACGTTAATGAATCAAACAAAGAAACAATACAGTGATATAGCACTATAAAAAGGGCAAGAGTTCTATACCACAGTCTTCCAAAATATGCACTTACTACATACACGCTCATACCACATACAAGGGAACCGTCCTTACTTGACCCCCGCTGTTAAGTAATTAAACAAACAAAAATGGTATTAGGTTGATATTTCACTGTATTTAATGATTGTACATTACTTTTTTCAGTGGATTGAAGAGTATGGCGGAGCTAAGCTTCATCGACAGGCCGCTTGGCCATCCGATCAAGTACAAATCCATTGTTGATGTCTTCAATGAGAATGTCTCTAAGGAACCAGAAAAGGATCTATTTATCCAGCGCTTCCCTGACGGAACTCGCCGTGCCATAACTCTCAGTGATCTCAAACTGCGGGCAACCCACACCGCCTCGTTTCTGTTGGATCAAGGTATCCAGACAGGTGATAGGGTAGGGATAACCGGTCCGAACTCGATAGAATGGATCATTGGAGAACTAGCTATCCTTATGACTGGTGCGGCTAGCATCCATCTGCCAATAATACAAGGGAACTTTAAGAAAACCCTTTTCGAAGTAAAGATTTCAGGATGTAAGTTGGTTCTATTTGACCCGGAGGATGATAAGTCATTCTTAAAAGACACCGAGAATTTCCTCACTAACAACCCACCTCAAGGGGAAGGTAACCCAAGTTTTGTTCTACTGCGAAAAACTGGGAACTCTACTTTGACTGACGTGGAATCACTAGCGATTGAGTATCCGACAGATCGGGAACTCCCACGAATCTTCCCGGAGTCTACTGCCGTTGTTTTTATGACATCTGGCTCCACAGGGAAGCCTAAAATGGTGGAATTCACTCATTTGGCTTTAGTTAACACGGAATCGGCTTTCATGATGTATCGCGGAGAAAATGAAAGTGGAGGTATATGCTTTAGCGACCGCCCTTTCTCCTGGATTGGCGGTAATATTATATACTGTCTATTAGAGGCCGACACGAGAGTGTTTCGGGATGGACGGATAACTGCTAAGGGAGGCGACATCATGGAACTCTGGGATATCATAATGAAGGAAAAATGCACAAGTGGCCTTTTTCTCCCGTTTTGTATATACGATATACTGCAGAACAAAGACAAAATCATTCAGACGGGATACAGAATGAAATCGATCATCACCGGCGGCCAGATTATCAAACACAAAGACACAGGGATCATCGGAGAGGTCTGTGAACGGATGTACATGGTGTATGGTTCCACAGAGGTGGGCTTAGTGACATACTGTCAGTTAGACAGCGACATGGAAGTCGGACAACTTGGCTCTACATTCCCTGGAGTTCAAATAAAGGTTTGTGGGGAAGATTTGAACCCGGTGGTTCGTGGAGAAATGGGCACATTTTTCATAAAAGTTCCTTGGATGTTAAAAGGATACATCAATGCAACAGAAGATCAAAACAAGTTGATCGTGGACGGCTGGCTAAACATGGGGGATGTGGGAATTCTGAGGTCTGATGGAGGACTGATTATTAAAGGAAAGACGAGCAACATCATTAAACGAGGTACACTGAAGGTGGTATCGGGTGACGTAGAGGAATGCATCACTTCTATTGCTGGTGTGAACGATGTTGTAGTCTTAGCTGTGCCTGATGAACGTGTGTATGAGGAGGTTTGCGCATGCGTGGTGCTAGATAAAACCACGCCAATCACAATGCTGGATGTTCGACAACGCTGCACTGAAATCCTCGGTGACAATGTTATAGGGCAAGATCCAACATATTTCCTCGAATTTGATTCTCTTCCACGACTCGCAACGGGAAAACCCGACAAAGTGAAAATTAAACAAGAAGCGATGATCCGGTTGAACATAAAAACTAATTTATATTAATTGTGATGGCTTTTAATCTTAAACATGAGATAAATAGCCATATGTGTAATGATTTAAGTTGATGTTGACACTGGTAACATCATTAGATACGTTCAGGAATGGCGAATGAAAATCGACTCTAGAGCTCTAGTCGATAATACGTGCGCATTATAATTTCTTGTTTCTGTGAATATGCGCACAACATGTTACCATGAAAATGGCAAAAGGGAATTGACGGAGCCATCCATCAGAAGTGCCGATAATAAGTACAACAATGCGCACAAACATGTAACTAAAGTAAGTACGAAATAACACTAAAAGTCCACTACGGACGCTATAGCTTGCTCCCAAACTCGCCCTGTATTCCAGCAGAAGTATTTTCGATAAGTTTTCCGCCAAGGGCCGAAATGCCGTACACCATGATATATTGTACTGATACTATGCACAGTAGTAACTTATATGACGATTTTGAATCCCAACTGAACATACGTAAAATCGATTTCCATATACATATACCTGGGTTAGAAGGACAGCTTATCTAGCAAAGTGTGGTTTTCTTTTGGATATTGATGGGCCGTGCGAGATATCACATTGTACTGTGTTAAAATGGACGACATGATTGTAAATCGGAAAATAAATAAAAAATAAGAACTAATAAATAGGCACAATCCCAGTAACTTTCCTCGGTTGAAAATCAAATATGGGCGGCTCGCTCAACTTCGGACCGCATCACTTCCTTGACACGATACATATCCGGTAACTACGTAAAAGCATCTCGGTGTGTTCTCAATTTCGTTTTCGAAATGGACAATTATGATATAATTATGATCAAATATGAAAAAAAAAAACCATTTTGAAAATAATTGAAAGCTTGTCTTTAATACAATATTGTGTATCAAATCTGCAGCTATAACATTTCAACAATCGGAACTAATATCAACTGGCCATACTGACTACCGTGGTTACTCTGCTTAGCGAACCAACAATCGGTTTTTTATCATGAACATGTAAAAATGTTGACTTATGAGATGTAACTACAAAGCGCTACAATCGAATATGTCTGTATCCCATTGCATTCATACCACCTTTAACGTAATTAAAACTCTGTTCAATCTCTCTATATTCAGCATATTTTGAACCCGTCGTACATCCTATAACCGGGTTTTTTATCTTTCTACTTTGAAAAACCTATTTTTCTAAACCCTACCTTACTACATGAAACAAAAGAAGTAGGCAACTTCCACCAAACAGACAAGACCTTATGACTGTTATATTGTGTATAACGTGAACTTTGAAAATTTTCCGCCAAAAAGAATGTGATATTCCATGAAAACTGTATCACCATTGTTACACATAAATATGACACTGCAATCACATAGACCAGACTGGGTTCAGGTTAAAAACTTGTGCGCTGTGCTATCGAGAATACATTGTTTTTTTGCAACCTTGATGACCCCAATAAAAAGTTCACAGAAGCGCTCACTTCTATCGTAAAAAACGTACCAAAAATCCGTGCCCAAAACCTAAGTTTCTTCTCTCAAATGATTCATTGTTCATAGATCTGGTAGAAACTGAGCTCTGAGGCGGAACACTTGGCTTCGCCAAACCTCTCATAACTTAACAATTGTTTTAAAATTTGGAGAGCAAACGCCAAAGGTCTATTCAAAAGTTTGGAAAATGACTTCGTAAAATCACTGGGAAAAGAAAAGCAACAGCGTCCCTACCATCTTCGAACAAAAAATAAGTTTCTTCAAAATCCGACATAGCTAAACCCTCCCAAAATTCATCCGTCAAAAAAAATGATCAAAAAAATCATCTAAAATTTAAAAAAGAAATAAGGGAAAAGAGACGTCTTAAGTTTTAAATAATAGCTGTTAAAGTTACAATAGGATTTTTTGAGATACCAAACCGAAAATAGATGAGTCCCATTGAGGAATCAGTAACACTATGATGTTTGATTAATGCAACGTCCGACGAAACCCGATATATGTTTGTTATATTAAAACAATTACCAGACTCTTCACTAAAATAGTCTTTTAACTATAACTTAACCAAGTTTACTCTTCTGCAAAATTCTCACGAGTCTTTGGAAGGAATCTACTATTATACCCCTTCCGAAGCCCGGGAAAGATGCTTCTAATGCCAATAACATATCGTCCCTATTTCATTTTTTGGGGGGACGAGTTGTATTTGTAAAATTCTAGAACGTAATGATAAATACATAGATTATTTTTGGTTCCTGGAATCAAACAATATTTTAAGTCCTTTGCAAAGCGGCATTTAGAAAAACGCAGGGGAACGGTAGACCCACTTAGTTAGACTAGAAACATTTATACGAGAAGCCTTTGCCAAGAAAGAAACATCTTGTGGCCATATTCTTTGACCTTGAAAAGGCATACGACACAATTTTGGCAATATGGAATCATGAACGATCAGCCATCAGATATCGGTATACGACAACTACAAATTTTATGTTTAAAGGCAAATTATTCAGAAACAAAAACACAGGAGGAGATGGGCGTCCCCCAGGGCTGACGAAAAAATTAACAAACAGTAAACTAAATGGCTTGTGTCAACCTTAGATTTCAAGATAAAAAACTGTCTGTATGCACTGGCGGTTTAGATTTTCTGTCTGTATGCAAAAACGAAAACCACACAATGATCCTGACCTCAACACTGCAATGGAATTAAAATTCCAATAGTTGAACAAACTAAATTTCTTGGACCCGAAAATCCCGCATTTAACCTTGTATTCAATCACAACACATCAAGAAATATTTACACAAAATCAAAAGCTCATACCAACATTTGGCATCAGAATTTCAAATTTTTTGCTGGAACTAAATATAAATTTCGACACCATTGACGAGTACACCGTATCGGATGTACCACCATGGCTCATTCAAACACCTGATATCAATTTATCTCTACATGAGAGGGCAAAATCCAGTGCATTACCCGAAGAACACAAATCCTCCTTTCTGGAGTGCATAAGGGTTTTCCCTTACCATGTTCATATCTTCACTGACGGCTCAAAAGATGGTGCGGCAGCATGCTGTACATCGAATCACTGCTCCTCTATCCGACTCCTGGATGTTGCCTCCATTTTCTCTGCGGAAGCATGTGCTATCAGTCTGGCGCTTGACCATATCGAAGAACACCGCATTGAAAAGGCAATCATCTGTTCCGACTCTCTTTCGGTTCTTCAGGCTTTGAAATCAAGAAACCCTAGAAACGCATTAATCCAAAATCTTTTGATCCGAACATTTCGATTGTCTTCTAAAACTCAAATTTCTTATCTCTGGATTCCCAGCCATGTGGGTATAAAGGGAAATGAAAAGGCCGATAAAGCAGCTAAGACTGCTCTTCGCCTAGCACAAACACATTTGAAACTACCTTACACCGACATCAAACCTTACATTCAGTCAGCCATTAAACACCATTGGCAACAAAGGTGGTCTACCGAAACAAACAATAAACTGTTCAAAATACAACCTACACTTAATCCTAA
Source organism: Argopecten irradians (assembly GCF_041381155.1). Taxonomy (NCBI): domain Eukaryota; kingdom Metazoa; phylum Mollusca; class Bivalvia; order Pectinida; family Pectinidae; genus Argopecten; species Argopecten irradians. The sequence continues at coordinate 8,264,392 of NC_091149.1, read as the reverse complement.
TCTGTCCATTCGGAGAGACCGCAGAGAGGAAGTTGTTCTCTCTCGGCTCCGAATTGGACACACATATTTTACACATTCCTATCTATTGAGAGGGGAGGATTCTTCTACATGCCATGCATGTGATTTTCCTCTCACAATGGAGCATGTTCTATTGCATTGTATTGATTTTAAACACATACGAGATGAGTATTATGATGTCTCCGACATGTACACTTTGTTCCATGCCGTGAGACATAATCGTATTTTCAACTATCTCAAAGAGATCGGCATTTTTAACAAAATTTCAACGTTTTCTCATCGTATCTTATATTCATTTCAACGCAACCCATCGTTTCATCAACATTGGGGATGAGTTTTCTCATGTGTTTTAGCCAAAACTATTTTATTCTATACAACTCCTTGTATTAAATCAACATTTACAATTTCGCCCGTTGTCAGTATAATGTGACCGGGTGGGGTGTGTTGCTCGGTGTCTTCGGCGGCATGCTCCAGTGATATAGCACTATAAAAAGGGCAAAAGTTCCACTATACAAGAAGACACTACATGAATATACCGCAGTCTCCCAAAACACGCACCTCGCACAACATACACGCAACACACCGCATACATGGGAGGCCGTCCTTACATGACCATAGCTGTTCATGGGACGTTAAAATGTTAAAAAAAAAATTTGTTGTATTGATGTGTCATTAAGCTCAATTTTAATTTACTTCAGTTATTGTGTTCACAGGGAACAGTTAACTCGCAATATACAAGGCCAGACAAAATACTATCCTTAACAAATATGTCACTATGACCTACATTAGAAAGACAAAAATGGTATCAAACGGATTGTTTATCCTGAAATTGGTTAGATTTGACATCTCAATATTATTTTCTGGTCGATCAGTTCCAATAGTCTACATTAGATGACAAAAATAGTATCAAACGGATTGTTTATCCTGTAATTGGTTAGATTTGACATCTCAATATTATTTTCTGGTCGATCAATTTTAATATAGTATGTCAATATTAAAATTGAACGTACAGTTATGGCGGCCAGTTTGAATTTATACCGAAAATAAGGCTTGCCATGGGGGGTTCCGAATGGACTTTTTATGGGGTTTGAAGTACCTTTACTGAACCCAAAACAGTTGAGAAACTGTTGTTAACACTTGTGTCCAACCTAAGTGGTTCAGCCCATTTGAACATAATAGTATTGAATATTTTATACCTATTTGTTTGTCAGAGGGGAGGATTCTTCTACATGCCATGCATGTGATTTTCCTCCCACAATGGAGCATGTTTTATTGCATTGTATTGATTTTAAACACATACGAGATGAGTAGTATGATGTCTCCGACATGTACACTTTGTTCCATGCCGTGAAACATAAACGTATTTTCAACTATCTCAAAGAGATCGGCAATTTTTAACAAAATTTGAACGTTTTCTCATCGTATCTTATATTCATTTCAACGCAACCCATCGTTTCATCAACATTGGGGATGAGTTTTCTCATGTGTTTTAGCCAAAACTATTTTATTCTATGCAACTCCTTGTATTAAATCAACATTTACAATTTTGTTTCAGTTTTTATTTGTCCTTTTTTATCCTGATCGTTTAGATACAGTCCTTGTTTATATCCTGGTACTGATGCCTGCCCTGTAGTTTGGCCCTAAATGACCTTAGTTGTCGATGGGCCGTAAAACTCAAACAAACAAACTTTTCGGAATAGCCGCCAAATTGGTCGTTTTTTAATTTGTGTATAAAAATTCTACAGGCAATAGAAGTCTAATTTTGGACATATTTTCTATATGGCAACCTGCTACAAATTGAGACAACTATCACATCTATTATCATTCCCCGCGCATACTTTGCACATGGTTTAAAACATTTTCCATAGTTACATTTAAACAATGGTTAGCATGACATGACTGATTTTAAATTCATCTATCGTCAAATTACTTCCTCTTTTCAGCACATTTTCCAAACAAAAATATCAGAATCGGCGAAGTCGTTTTTTCACATTCGATAGAATTGTCTTGTTGTACTGCGATAGAATTGGCTTTCTGTTGGGCGCTCGCCCCTGTGAGGACGGCTCTGGGTTCTGTCCCCTGGCCGAGACATACCAAAGTCTATAATAGTGGTAGTTTCTGCTCCTGCTTACCGCTCAGCAAACGGGGAGTGGGACGACTGTTTCGCCCGTTGTCAGTATTATGTGACCGGTTGGGATGTCTTCGGCGGCATGTATGTATGTATGTAACAACGTAAATTCCTCCGCTTATTTTTTGGAGCACCCGCCTATATGATGGTACAACGAAGTCAGATACACTCCACAATGGATTACTGGGTTAAGTGTATATAGCATCCAACAACCAACTCTACAATAACTACTATTTATATACAAACTTGCACAAGCAACCATACCCATAGAATAATTAATTTAACTATTACCATACACACACACACCCCAACCATACACACACACACCCCAAGAATGCACAGCTTCAGTGATATGGCACTATAAAAAGGGGAAACAGTTCCACTATACAAGAAGACACAACACGAACATACCGCAGTCTCCCAAGACACTCACCTCGCACTTCACACACGCTACACACTGCATACATGGGAGGCCGTCCTTACATGCCCCTGGCTGTTAATAGGACGTTAAAATAAACCAACAAACAAATTTTGTTGTACTGATGTGTCATTAAGCTCAATTTTAATTTACTTCATCGTGTTCACAGGGAACAGTTAACTCGCAATATACAAGGCCAGACAAAATACTATCCTTAACAAATATGTCACTATGACCTACATTAGAAGACAAAAATGGTATCAAACGGATTGTTTATCCTGAAATTGGTTAGATTTGACATCTCAATATTATTTTCTGGTCGATCAGTTCCAATAGTCTACATTAGATGACAAAAATGGTATCAAACGGATTGTTTATCCTGTAATTGGTTAGATTTGACATCTCAATATTATTTTCTGGTCGATCAATTTTAATATAGTATGTCTATATTAAAATTGAACGTACAGTTATGGCGGCAAGTTTGGATTTATACCGAAAATAAGGCTTGCCATGGGGGGTTCCGATGGACTTTTTATGGGGTTTGAAGTACCTTTACTGAACCCAAAACAGTTGAGAAACTGTTGTTAACACTTGTGTCCAACCTAAGTGGTTCAGCCCATTTGAACATAATAGTATTGAATATTTTATACCTATTTGTTTGTCCTTGAAAGTTTAAATATATTTAATTGAGAGGTACCCTTGTGTGAAGACTTTAGGTTACGAAAACAATTTCACACAACGTGCAATCGGTTAACCCGTGTGCAGCCGTCAGGGGGTACAATTAGATTTAATTACGAGTGAATTATATTCAGAAGGATACACAAATACAAAATGACAATCTGATGAAAATCCAGATCCTGATTATCACTACGTTTGATAAGAGTGGTTATATGGATCTTAATTTAATTAGATTGACAAAATGGTAATTGGTAGTCAATTCTTCTTTTATCTATTGAAATTAGCATCGTGTTCTTTGTTTCAATGCCATGTTTGTTTGTTTAATTAAAGTCTTATTAACAGCTATGGTCATGTAAGGACGGCCTCCCATGTATGCAGTGTGTTGCGTGTATGTTGTGCGAGGTGCGTGTTTCGGGAGACTGCGGTATATTCAATGCCATGTACCTCACCCAGTTACCTCCACGGGAATCACTTGACGTCGGTGACACTTCTACACAGCGGGTGAGCAGCCGATAAGTAAACGGAGGCAACTACACACATACACACATGGCATATATACATATTTTTTATATTGATGTGTAGACATTAGTGTGCTATCTCACCATAGTATGAGTAGACATGCGTCTCTGACATAAATATGATAACGTGATTTGAATACGTATATAGAACTGATTTTTTGTTTAGTTCACGGGAGAGTCATACAAGGGATAGGACATACCTAACGATTGGTAAGAATTTTTTTCGAACTGTTTTATACGATGTAAGATATTTCACACTATTCAATAATTGATTGATTTTAATTTGGTTTATTGATTGACATACTACATATTATACGTAGTCATGTTCCTCTGATATCACCATTTTAATTGCAGTAAGTCTGGTAAGTTTGACGAGCGATTAATTTCGAAAGCGATGAACACACTTCCCGGTTATAGATCTTCTCATCCACCCACCAACTATTCTCGTGTGTTTGAACATAATAGGAGATTTCAGAAAAGATGGCGATGACGTCACACAAAGGTACATCCGGGCGCTCAAAGGTACAACTCCGTAGATCTGTACACATCAACATGGTGGGAACACAGCCGCTTCGATGTTTGTTTACATTTTATTGTAATAAATAGTACCGCAATCCGAGAATTGTTGCTTTATCTTAATTTCAAAAGGTGTAAATAAAAATATGTAACAATAATATTTAGGTATAAACATATGGTATTCATATATTTTACGACGTTTATACTCTATTTTCGACCGACACGAAAAAAACCACATTCGCCATTATGTATAAACATTGACAGAATATTGCAAATATCAACTTGAAATTACAAATTAAATTCCAAGTTCCGCAAATATCGTACTGAAATTTTAATAAGCGATTACTGTTTTCTTAGTCTTACTTGGTAAAACACCTTACGATGTGTGATTAAGACCAAATTAAAGTTTGCTTTCGTAGATTACCCCAAGCGCACGGCAGCCATTACGTACAGTGCTAGCGAGATTTCGAATTTCGTCCTTTTTCAGAGTCACAAAATTACGTATTCTGGATAATTCTTTAGTCAGAAATTTTGAAAGTTGGTTTATGGCATACAAATGAGTAAGTTTATAGTTACTTTTTATCACATTTTTAAACAAAACTTTTAGTATTTTAGGATTTTCGAAGCCGTGCGCAATGTGTCCTGGTCGGCATTTACATATAGTGTTCACGAATCTAAATGTAGTCTATCAAACATGTATTCGAATTATTTAAAAATAATATCACTTCAATTTGAGACTTCATTTAGCAGCCCATGGAATGAAAAGACTGAAATTAAAAAGATAAACTCTACAGCATTAAAACTGACCGATTTCAACATTAGAATTTTTCGAGATATCGCGATCGGCAGCCATACAATGTACATTTACATTGCGTAGATCTGCATATAAGTGTAACACAGTGGTTGAAAGCATTCCTTTGAAACCAGATATACATGGTAAAGAAAGAAATATATATCTTTTATAAGTACTTCTTGAGATATGTGTTGGTAATTACGTATTTATATAATTAAATTCCTAACTATGGGCTGTGGCCTGAGGTGATCTACTAGCGAAGCCATGCACGAGCGGCCGTGGTCTGGCAAGGTGGTTCACATTTCGTTATATTAATAGTGTTGTGAACAGTTTTTTCATGTATAACAGAAACATTACACAATAAAATCAATTATTTATTCATAACTTTTTACAACATGGATTTCTACCTGTGAAGAAAAAACGGGTACTCTGACGGCCCGACACCGCTTCGCAAGCTGGCTTCAACACTAAATCTACACAAATATTTTTAGCAATAAACAATTGTAAATATAAAAATATAAATGTCTGTAACCTCTGAAACCATAAGAAACAATTTTAAAATCGGAATGTGCAAGTATGAATGTGTATACTTTTGTCAAAGTATCGATTTTGTAGCAGGGATGTACGTATCTGTTATTGTTTTTATTAGTCGCCATACTGTGTTTGTACCTTTGAGGACCCGGATGTAAAGTTTCTGTGACGTCACGCCATCTTTTCTGAAATCTCCTATAACGCAAACGTGAATTTTACTTGTGACACTAAGACTATAATGACGCAAACATTTATTTAGGTCGTAAATATAGATGTAGCTGCTCATAAGAAATTCATCAAGGGAAGGAGATAAAACAATTTCCGGTTACTTCCATCGAGAAGTGCAAAGTTTCAATTTCTAAATTTTAACACGGCTCGTTAAATCAGTAAATCCCAAAACCATACATTTCCGAGAACAAAATTAAAACTTCCGAGACGAGTTTTATTCATTTAAGATCTTTTATATAATCATACGCAATATAACGATTCTTTCAATCCGATATCTTGTAAACATGACAATGTTCTATTTTTTTTTTTTTTCATATGTCTTGTATTTGTTGATGTGCAAGTACTAGATTCTTACATTGAGCATTTAAATCTGGACATAGAAACATTAAATTGTATTTCTGTTGTGATTTCTCCCAACATTCTCCCTGGGTAATTTACCCAAAAGCACTTCTGAACGACACGAATTAGGTGAACAGGTCGTCTGGACATATCATATTACAAGTTAAAAATATAACTTTTGTTGATGTGCAGGTCATATAGAATACACTAGTTTTTTTGTGGTAGCTGACATAAAGCGAATTTTCTAAACACTTTTTATTTTGACGAAAAGGTGTCGTGTTTCCTTTTGCGTTGTGAACATTACAGTGGATATGAAATTCTTTTAGTGGGACAACTGGGTACCGTATTGTCAGTTCAGTATCAGATTGTGCTACTCGTTATATTCTCATATGTGTTATATACCTAGTGGTTAAACCATTATTGATATCTTAGAATATTCCTTTTATTGTTAACTCCGCGGTTTCTTTCCCACCTGCAACCTTGACAGAACTTTGTGCACTCGAAGTAACTTTGGGTTTTAACATTCTCAATTATGGTTGATATCTTGTTGCTAAACAGATGTTGATGTCAGAGTAACTGTATATTCTTTTTTATCGTTAAAGACGCTCCACCGCCGACAGGGTATAAATGGTATTCATCATTTGAACAATTATTGGTGTTTAATCATGTATATATAGATGTCTAGTTAACACAAAAAATAATATAAAATGATTCATTTCGCCTTTGGTGTATGCGCAATCAGTACTTCATTCCATATAGGATATAGTGCCACGGAATTTTGTCGGGATGCAATTAATTATTTTTCATATTTTTTACTTGAAGTAAAATTAGAAGCTCAAACTTTTCAGTGGTGGTAATGGTGTTAAGTAATTAACTTTTGTAAATGAAGAAAAATACTAAATCGTCTGCTTCTGTTTTTGATAGTGAAAATATACCATTTGTCAGCGGTGGAGCATCTTTAACTCTCCGCAGTTACCTTTTCACCTGCAACCTTGACTTTTGCACTCGAAGTAACTCTGGGGTTTTACAGTCTTCGATAACGCTATATTTTTCTTAAGATTTTTTCATACAAAATTGTTAGATCTGACTGTTTGAGTTCACCTGTATAATATGACAAAATATAAAGGTTTGGGTTACTTTGTTTGGTTTGGCTGATTGTGTTTAACGGCCTATTAAGGATCCACACATCCGAGGTTTCAGTCCCGTTGAAGTCTCGTTTCGACATAAGAAGTTATGAGATTTAAAAAAAATATCAATATTTGAAGCAAATTGACCGTTACAAATTTTGTCAAAAAAATCCTAGTAGTTTTTATTATATAGTGATTTTAAGAAATTACCCATTAGGCGGTCATTTTGTCTTGAAAATGTGACTTTTTTCGCTTTGAAACTTTCGCATACAGGGAGTGGGACGACTGGTTCGCCCGTTGTCAGTATAATGTGACCGGGTGGGGTGTGTTGCTTGGTGTCTTCGGCGGCATGCTTCAGTGATATAGCACTATAAAAAGGGCAACAGTTCCACTATACAAGAAGACATAACACGAACATACCGCAGTCTCCCAGTCCACTCACCTCGCACAACATACACGCAACACACCGCATACATGGGAGGCCGTCCTTACATGACCATAGCTGTTGATAGGACATTAATGAATCAAACAAAGAAACAATACAGTGATATAGCACTATAAAAAGGGCAAGAGTTCTATACCACAGTCTTCCAAAATATGCACTTACTACATACACGCTCATACCACATACAAGGGAACCGTCCTTACTTGACCCCCGCTGTTAGGTAATTAAACAAACAAAAATGGTATTAGGTTGATATTTCACTGTATTTAATGAGTGTACATTACTTTTTCCAGTGGATTGACAAGCATGGCGGAGCTAAGCTTCATCGACAGGCCGCTTGGCCATCCGATCAAGTACAAATCCATTGTTGACGTCTTCAATGAGAATGTCTGTAAGGAACCAGAAAAGGAACTATTTATCCAGCGCTTCCCTGACGGAACTCGCCGTGCCATAACTCTCAGTGATCTCAAACTGCGGGCAACCCGCACCGCCTCGTTTCTGTTGGACCAAGGTATCCAGACAGGAGATAGGGTAGGGATAACCGGACCGAACTCGATGGAATGGATCATTGGAGAACTAGCTATCCTTATGACTGGTGCGGTTAGCATCCATCTGCCAATAATACAAGGGAACTTTAAGAAAACCCTCGACGAAGTAAAGATTTCCGGATGTAAGTTGGTTCTATTTGACCCGGAGGATGATAAGTCATTCTTAAAAGACACCGAGAATTTCCTCACTAACAACCCACCTCAAAGGGAAGGTAACCCAAGTTTTGTTTTACTGCGAAAGACTGGGAACTCTACTTTGACTGACGTGGAATCACTAGCGATTGAGTATCCGACAGATCGGGAACTCCCGCGAATCTTCCCGGAGTCTACTGCCGTTGTTTTTATGACATCTGGCTCCACAGGGAAGCCTAAAATGGTGGAATTCACTCACTTGGCTTTAGTTAACACGGATTCGGCTTTCATGATGTATCGCGGAGAAAATGATAGTGGAGGTACATGCTTTAGCGACCGCCCTTTCTCCTGGATCGGCGGTAATATTATATACTGTCTATTAGAGGCCGACACGAGAGTGTTTCGGGATGGACGGATAACTGCTAAGGGAGGCGACATCATGGAACTCTGGGATATCATAATGAAGGAAAAATGCACTAGTGGCCTTTTTCTCCCGTTCTGTATATACGATATAATGCAGAACAAAGATAAAATCGTTCAGACGGGATACAGAATGAAATCGATCATCACCGGCGGCCAGATTATCAAACACAAAGACACGGGGATCATCGGAGAGGTATGTGAACGGATGTACATGACATATGGCTCCACAGAGGTGGGCTTAGTGACATACTGTGAGTTAGACAGCGACATGGAAGTCGGACATCTTGGCTCTACATTTCCTGGAGTTCAAATAAAGGTTTGTGGGGAAGATTTGAACCCGGTGGTTCATGGAGAAATGGGCACATTTTTTATAAAAGTTCCTTGGATGTTAAAAGGATACATCAATGCAACAGAAGATCAAAACAAGTCGATCGTGGACGGCTGGCTAAACATGGGGGATGTGGGAATTTTGAGGTCTGATGGGGGTCTGATTATCAAGGGAAGGATGAGCAACATCATTAAACGAGGGACACTGAAGGTGGTATCGGGTGACGTAGAGGAATGCATCACTTCTATTGCTGGTGTGAACGATGTTGTCGTCTTAGCTGTGCCTGATGAACGTGTGTATGAGGAGGTTTGCGCATGCGTGGTGCTAGATAAAACCACACCAATCACAATGCTGGATGTTCAACAACGCTGCACTGAAATCCTCGGTGACAATGTTATAGGGCAAGATCCAACATATTTCCTCGAATTTGATTCTCTTCCACGACTCGCAACGGGAAAACCCGACAAAGTGAAAATAAAACAAGAAGCGATGATCCGGTTGAACATAAAAAACTAATTTTATATTAAAGATGCTCCACCGCTGACAAATGGTATTTTTTCACTATAAAAAACAGGAGCAGACGATTTAGTATTTTTCGTCAGTTACAAAAGTTTAATTTACACCATTACCGACATTGAAAAGTTTGAGCTTCTAATTTTACTTCAAGTTGAAATATAAAAATATATATAATTGCATCCCGAAAAAAATACCGTGGCACTATATCCTATATGAAATGAAGTACTGATTGTTCATGCACTAAAGGCAAAATAAATTATTTTGTATTATTTTTCGTGTTAATTAGACATATATGTACACGATTTAACACCAATCATTGTTCAAATGATGAATATCATTTATGCTCTGTCGGCGGTGGAGCATCTTTAATCTTAAACATTAGATGGGTAGCCGTATGTGTAATGTTTTAAGTTGATGTTGACACTGGTAACATCATTAGATACGTTCAAGAACGGCGAATGAAAACCAAACCGACGGCAGCGTGTTCACCATATTGTGGGCGAGTTCGAGTCTGATGAATAAAATCATGCTGTTCTAGTTATTGATATTACACATACGTATAATCAACAGCCAATCACTGTCATGTTTTCGAAAACTGACGCATGTGCAAAGGAAGTTTAGTTACCATGAAATGGCAAAAGGAAATTGACGGTTGAGCTCTTGCCGATAAGAAGTACAACAATGCGCACAACATGTAACTAAAGTAAGTACGATAACACTATATAGTCCACTACGGTCGTTATAGCTTGCTCCCAAACTCGCCCTGTATTCCAGCAGAAGAGACTCGATAGCTCCGCCAAGGGCCGTAACTCCGTACACCTGATAAATTGTAGTGATACTATTACAGTAGAATAGCGACAGACATTGAATCGGAACTGAACATACGTAAACGATTTCCATTTACATATACCTGGGTTGAAGGACAGCTTATCTAGCATAAGTGTGGTTTTCTTTGGAAGGTGATTGGCCGGGCGAGATATCACATTGTACTGTGTTAAAATGGACGACATAATTGTAATCGGAAATAAATTAAAAAAAGAACTAATAATAGGCTCTATCCCAGTAACTTTCCTCGGTTGAAAATCAAATATGGCGGCTCGCTCAACTTCGGACCGCATCACTTCCTTGACAACGATACATACCGGTAGTCGTTCCGTCTCGGTTATCTCAATTTTTATTCGAAATGGACATTATTGATATAATTATGATCAAATTGAAAAAAAAAAAACATTTTGAAAATAATTGAAAGCTGTCTTTGTTATATTCCATATCAAACTGCAGCTATAACATTCAACAATCGGAACTATATCAACGGCCATACTGACTACCGTGGTTACTCAGCTTAGCAACCAACATCGGTTTTTTATCATGAACATGTAAAAATAGACTTATGTATGTAACTATAGAGCGCTACATTGAATATGTCTGTATCCCATTGCATTCATACCACCTTTAACGTAATTAAAACACTGTTCAATCTCTATATATTCAGCATATTTTGCTACCCGTCGACATCCTATAACCGGGTTTCATCTTCTACTAAAAACCTATTTTCTAAACCCTACCTTACTCGATGAAACAAAAGAACAAGGCAACATCCACAAACAACAAGACCTTATGACTGTTATATGAATTTGACTATTGAAAATGTCCGCCAATGTAGAATGTTAATTCCATGAAATGTATCACCATTCATATGACACTGCATCTACATAGGGCGGACTGGGTTCAAGTTAAAAGAGGAGCTCATCGAGAATAAATGTTTGAACCTTTATGACCCCATTAAAATTTAAAAAATAGAACGACAACTCCAACAATGTTTAGGCAAATTACAAAATTGGGCTGACGAAAATGGCTTTAGATTTTCAAGATCAAAAACTGTATGCACTTCTGTCAAAAACGAAAACCACGCAATGATCCTGACCTCACACTCAATGGAATTAAAATTCCAGTAGTTGAACAAACTAAATTTCTTGGACTAATATTTGATTCGAAACTGTCCTTTGTTCCACATATCAAACATCTGAAGGATAAGTGCTCGAAGGCGCTGAACATTCTACGAGTTCTTTCCCATTCTGATTGGGGTGCAGACCGTGAAACGCTTCTACGTATCTATCGGGCACTTATTAGATCAAAACTTGACTACGGCTCTATTGTCTATGGATCGGCTCGCAGCTCCTATCTACAGATGCTTGACCCAATACAGAATCAGGGACTGCGTCTTGCATTTGGAGCTTTTCGAACAACACCTGTGAAGAGTCTCCATGTGGAAGCTAGTGAGCCATCTCTAGACGATCGACGAAAGAAATTATCCTTACAGTATGCTGCTCAACTGAAATTCAACCCCAAAAATCCCGCATTTAACCTTGTATTCAATCACAAAATCTAAAGCTCATACCAACATTTGGCATCAGAATTTCAAAATTTTTGCTGGAACTAAATATAAATTTCGACACCATTGACGAGTACACCGTATCGGATGTACCACCATGGCTCATTCAAACACATGATATCAATTTATCTCTACATGAGAGGGCAAAATCCAGTGTATTACCCGAAGAACACAAATCCTCCTTTCGGGAGTTCATTAGGGCTTTCCCTGACCATGTTCAGATCTTCACTAACGGATCAAAAGATGGTGATAATGTTGCGGCAGCATGCTGTACATCTAATCACTGCTCCTCTATCCGACTCCCGGATGTTGCCTCCATTTTCTCTGCGGAAGCATGTGCTATCAGTCTGGCGCTTGACCATATCGAAGAACACCGCATTGAAAAGGCAATAATCTGTTCCGACTCTCTTTCGGTTCTTCAGGCTTTGAAATCAAGACACCCTAGAAACGCATTAATCCAAAATCTTTTGATCCGAACATTTCGATTGTCTTCTAAAACTCAAATTTCTTATCTCTGGATTTCCAGCCATGTTGGTATAAAGGGAAATGAAAAGACCGATAAAGCAGCTAAGACTGCTCTTCGCCTAGCACAAACACATTTGAAACTACCTTACACCGACATCAAACCTTACATTACATCAAACCTTACATTCAGTCAGCCATTAAACACCATTGGCAACAAATGTGTTCTACCGAAACAAACAATAAACTATCTTAAAATACAACCTACACTTAATCCTAATCTGTCCAGTCGGAGAGACCGCAGAGAGGAAGTTGTTCTCCCGCGGCTCCGAATTGAACACACATATTTTACACATTCCTATCTATTGAGAGGGGAGGATTCTCCTACATGCCATGCATGTGATTTTCCTCTCACAGTGGAGCATGTTTTATTGCATTGTATTGAGTTTAAGCACATACGAGATAAGTATTATATTGTCTCCAACATGTACATTTTCTTACATGCCGTGAGACATAATCGTATTTTCAACTATCTCAAAGAGATCGGCATTTTTAACAAAATTAACAAAACGTTCTCTCATCGTATCTTATATTTATTTCAACGCAACACTCATCGTTTCATCAACAATGTGCATGAGTTTTCTCATGTGTTTTAGCCAAAGCTATTTTATCAAATGCAACTCCTTTTATTAAATCTCAAAATTTACAATTTTGTTTTAGTTTTTACTTGTCTTTTTAGGTCACCTGAGACAAAGTCACTTAACCTGAGACGAAGTCTCAAGTGACCTATTCTAATCGCCTTTTGTCCGTCGTCGTGCGTCGTATGTCCGTAAACAATTTACATTTTCGACTTCTTCTCCAAAACTGCTTAAGCAATTTCAATGAAATTTTGCACAAACCTTCTAAGGCATAAGGCCAATCAAAATTGTGAATTATGTGGTCCCCACCCCCCCAGGGGGCTGCTATTGAATGGGAGGCCGTCCTTACATGGGCTGTTAAATTTCCTCCACAGTGGGGAGACGTTTTTTGCATTGTATTAAGTTTTAAGCAATTGGAGAAAACATTATATTGTTGCGCAAATGTGTCATTAACTTTCTTAATTTAAATGTTATCAGTTTCATCTCAAATGAGATCGCATTTACAAAACTTTTAACAAATTTACTATCCATAACTTTGTTTGTTTGTTCATTTTTCGGTGCATCCTAGTCAAAAGCTCATGGTCAAATAGGAAAACTCTCCATGTATAAATCTTCTTGTATTTATGCGATGGCAATAAAATTTTTCATAAATAGACGGTCTTAAGATTAGAAAATGTTATGTGAATTTCTTGTTATAGTGGGGTTGATTGCCCTTTTGATACAGTGCTATATCACTGTTTGCATGCCGTTTAGAATGTCACCAAGGAAACACACCAGACCTTGTCACATGTATAACTGACAACGGAGCCAACCAGTCTTCCCAACTCCCCGTTTGCTGAAATTAAGCAGGAGCCAGATAAACTACCACTTTTATATAGGACTTTGGTGTGTCTCGGCCAGGGGACAGGGTGCCCAAAGCCACTAACCTACAAAAAGGTTAGATGATTACATGAAAAAAAATTTTTATAAAAATTTTGGATTGTGCTTATTCTGAAACTTTGGTTAGATTTTGAAGGACACTGGGATCTTATTTTATGGTTCAGGTCAGTTCCAAAAAGTATATCTATATTAGAAATTGACAACGTACAGTTATGGCGGCTCAATTCCTGGATTTATACCGAAAAATATGGCTTTGCCATGGGGGATTCCAATGGCCTTTTTATGGGGTTTTGAAGTACCTTTACTGAACCCAAAACAGTTGAGAAAACCGTTGTTAACACTTGTGTCCAACCTAAAGTGGCTCAGCCCATTTGAATATAATAATATTGAACAATTTATACCTATTTGTTTGTCCTTGAAAGGTTTAAATATATTTAATTGAGAGGTGCCCTTGTGTGTAGACGTACTTGGTGTCTACGACGGCATGCTTCAGTGATATAGCACTATAAAAAAGGGCAAACAGTTCCACTATACACGAAGACACTACATGAATATAATGCAGTCTCCCAAAACACGCACCTCCTCACAACATACACGCAACACACAGCATCCCACATGGGAGGCCCCGTCCTTACATGACCATAGCTGTTAATAGGACGTTAATTAATCAAACAAACAAACTTTAATGTTACGAAGACAATTTCACACAATGTGCTAATCGATTAACCCGAATGTGCAGCCGTCAAGGGTTAAATTAGACTTACGATTAGCGATGTGATCTTATTCAAGAAGGGATACACAAATACAAAATGACAATCTGATTAAAATACAGATCCTTATTATCACTACGTTTGATAAGAGTGGTTATAAGGATCTTAATTTTTAATTATATTGACAAAATGATAATTAGTAGTCAATTCTTCTTTTATCTATTGAAAAGTTAGGCATCGTGTTCTTTGTAGCAATGCCATGTACCTCACCCAGTTACCTCCAAGGAAATTACTTGACGTCGGGTGACACCAGTACTTCTACACAGCGGGGCCGTGAACAGCCGATAAGTAACGGAGGCAACTACACACATACACACATCATATAACATATATTTTTAAAATTGATGTGTAAGTGTAGACGTTCGTGTGCTATCGCACCCCAGTATGAGTAGACATGCGTCTCTGACATAAATATGATAGCGTGATTTGAATACGTATATAGAACTGATTTTTTTAATTTCACGGAAGTCATACAAGGGATAGGACATACCTAACGCTTGGTAAGAATATTATTTTTAACGAACTGTTTTATACGATGTAAGATGTTTCACACTATTCAATCTAATTGATTGATTTTAATTTGGTTGATTGATTGACATACTACACATACTGTAGTCATGTTCCTCTCATGATATCACCATTTATTGCAGTCTGGTTAGTTTGATGAGGATTGATTTCGAAAGCGATGAACACATTTTCTGGTTATAGATATTCTCATCCACCATCAACTAATCTCGTGTGTTTGAACATAATAACGCAAACGTGAATATGTCTTTGTATTTGTTGGATGTGCAAGTACTAGATTTCTTACATTGAGCATTTAAAATACTGGCGTTACAATTAAACGTTCAATTGTTATTAGGCGACTGTTTGTGATTTCTCCCAACATATCTCCCTGGGTCCTAACTGACTTTATTTACCCCTAATGCACTTCTGAACGACCTCACATTTGGCTTTGTGTGAACAGGTCGTGTTTGCACATGTGATAGACTCAAGTTAAAAATATAACTTCTGGTTGAGTGCAGGTCATAAAGTCTACACATGATAGTGGTAGTTTCTAGCTCACCTGGCCCTTACCGGTGAGCTTATGTCATGCGGGGTCCGTGGGACGTCGTCCGTCCGCCCGTTGTCAGTCAACATTTCCTTTAAATGATCGTGATGGATTGAGAAACTTGTAGTGTGTGCATAGTGTCACTTCTGCATGGATTGTAACAAATACGTAAATTCCTCAGTTTTTTTTCGGAGCAACAGCCTAAATGGCGGCAACTGAACGAAGTCAGAGGACGGGGCCTCCACAAGGGATTACAGGGTTTAGTGTCTATGGCATCCAACTTTCAGTGTCCAACTCTACTAACACAAATAACTAACAATTTATATATACAAAATGCACATGCAAACCATACCCACAGCACTTAATTTAACTATTTTACCATATACCCCACCCCCCCCCCCCCCCCCCCCCCCCAAGAATGCATTGCTTCAGTGATATAGCACTATAAAAAGGGATTCAAAAACGGTAAAATTCTTTCACAACACGAACATACCGAGTTCTCCAAAGTACACATTCAACCTTAGCCACAAACTTCAGAACAAACATCGAGTACGTGTGCATAAATTTTGGAGCATACCGTTATGCCGAGTCTCCACAATCTGCTCACAAACCCAGGGGCCTGGCTGTTAAAAGGACGTTAAAAAAACACTAGTGGTTATTAGAGGTAAATACTTTTTTGTTGTACTAATTTTGCATGTTAATTAAGCTCAATTTTAAATTTTAAAGTTAAACATACATCGGTTGACAGGGAAACAGTTTACTACTTCGTATAAACATGGCCCTGACCCAGGAGCGTTAGAGTTTGTACCTGCGGGGTGCCAATATTGGGAAATAAAGGTAAACTAAATTTAGGATACTTATCCATAGAGTTCCTAAATGACTTTATCTTTGTAAACCTCCCTTGGCCACAAAAATCTCTTTTGGCCTTGAGTTGAGCGTTCGAACATGTGAGGAAGGCATTATTTTTGGTTCTGTCCCCCTGGCCGAGACACACCAAATCTAAAAAAGTGAAAATCCATTAAATCATTCCTGCATAGAGTTCTACATGAATACAGGGAGTGGGACGACTGGATTCGACATTGTCAGTATTTGTAACGGAACGGGTGGAGTGTTTTTGGTGTCTTCGATGCCGGGGGCATGCATGATATAAATAGGGGAAATAGAGGTAAATTCTTTAAATCGATTACTTGTTGTGAGTTCTACATGTGGATATAAACACAAATTTGGCCATTACACATCCTTGGGGTAGGATGAACGAACTTGTATAAATTTTCTTAGAACACTACCTCTCAGGGGCATACATACACGCATCACTGAAGCATGCCGCCGAAGTTGATGAGGTAAATCCAACAATCGCTACTTGTCACCCGGTCACATTATTTATTGACAATTAACCAAATTTCGTCCCACTCCCAATTTGCTGAGCGCTAAGCAGGAGCAGAAACATACCACTTTATAAACAACCTTGTCCCGCCAGGGGACAGACTTACCCAGAGCCTATAATCAAATAGGGAGGTACTATGACTTTTAAATTATTGTTTGTTTGATTAATTAACGTCCTATTGTAACTATGGGTCACAAAAGTTCCTTGGTCTCCCTGTATTTGAACGAGGTTACTCGTGATAATTTTGGAACTTCAATAAATTCATGGCTTGTGTTTCTAGGGTATAGGGTTATGCCCTTTTTATAGTAAATAGATGTAAATCCTGAATACATGCCACCTAATACACCAAGCAACACACCCCACCCGGTACATGAATCGTGACAACGGGCGAATCAGAACAGTCGTCCCACTTCGAACCCGTTTTGCTGAGCGCTAAGGACGCAACACACAGTGAACATACCACTTTTTTAGAATTTGGTGGTGTTAATCCCCCAGGGGACAGGGCAACCCAAAGCATAGAGGTATACATTAAATACAAAAAAATGGTATCAAATATGCATGAAGTATTCTACAAATTTGGTAATATTTTGACACCTAAGAACTGAGTTTTAATTTTGGCACTTTTTTTACAGTTGGGGCGTCAGTTCCAATAGTATAATATAGGAATATCCTAAAATCGTACAGTTATGGCGGCCATTTGGACACCGTACCGAAAATAAGGCTATATGCCATTGGGGGGATTCCAACAGAACGTTATATTAAATTTTATGGGGTTTTGAAGTACCTTTACTGAACCCAAAAACAGTTTGAATCTATGGAAACCGTTGTTAAAATTTGTGTACTAGTCAACCTAAGTGGCTCAGCCCATTTGAATATAATAATATTGAAAAATTGGTGGCAGTTTGGAAGGGAAAATTTTATACCTATTTGGGGGTCTGATGACTTTTATGGGGCAAGTTTAAATCCTATTTAATTGAGAGGTGCCATTGTTAATTGAACGTACTTTTTTGTCTTGAAAGTGGGGGCATGCTTGCCCAGTGATGATAGAGGTAAAAAGGGCAACAGTTCCAGTTATAAATGAAAGAAAAACAAAATGGCATACAGTTTTACATATACACGAAGAACTACATGAATATAACGCAGTCTCCCAAAACACGCACCTCTCACAACATACACGCAACATGGCATACATGGGAGGCCGTCCTTACATGACCATAGCTGTTAATAGGACGTTCCGTTATAATAGGACCGCTGGTTAATTAATCAAACAAACAAACTTTATGTTACGAAGACAATTTCACACAAAATTGCAATCGGTTAAACCCGTGTGCAGCACAAGGGGTATAATTTTGACTTACGTACTATATATTCAGAAGGATACACAAATACAAAATGACAATCTGATTAAAATACAGATCCTTATTATCACTACGTTTGATAAGAGTGGTTATAAGGATCTTAATTTAATTAGATTGACAAAATGATAATTGGTAGTATGAAATAGGGTGGGGATTTAAATATTCTTTTACCCCCCGGGGCCTGAGGGCGGTTGAAAGCATAGCATCGTGTTCTTAATTGTAAATCAATGCCATGTAAGCATACCTCACCCAGTTACCTCCACGGGAATTACTTGACGTCGGTGACACCAGCAGTACTTCTACACAGCGGGTGAACAGCCGATAAGTAAACGGAGGCGACTACACACATACACACATCATATACATTATAATATTTTTAAAATGTGTAGATGTGTAGACGTTCGTGTGCTATCTCACCCCAGTATGAGTAGACATACGTCTCTGACATAAATATGATAGCGTGATTTGAATACGTATATAGAACTGATTTTTTTTATTCACAGGGACGGAAGTCATACAAGGGATAGGACATACCTAACGCTTGGTAAGAAATTATTTTTTAACGAACTGTTTTTTTCACACTATTATAACGATGTAAGATGGTTTATTGATCACACACTTTTTCTGATATCAAAATTCAAATATTGATTGAAAATTTCGATTTGGTTGATTGGATATGACATCACACCCACTACACATTTTCTTCCTCTGATATCACCATTTTTATTGCCTGTGACATGTATTTGTTTGAAAGATTGTGACACAATATTGCATTTCCTCTTGTCTATCTTCCTGTTCTGATCTATCTACACAGCAAGCATTATCTCCACTGGGTAATTATATCCACAAGAAGTGAACATATACAGGTCGTCGTGGACATATCATATTACAAGTTGAAAATATAACTTTTGTTGATGTGCAGGTCATACAGAATACACGAGTTTTTTTGTGGTAGCTGACGTAAAGCGAATTTTCTAAACACTTTTTATTTTGACGAAAAGGTGTCGTGTTTCCTATTGCGTTGTGAACATTACAGTGGATATGAAATTCTTTCAGTGGGACAACTGGGTACCGTATTGTCAGTTCAGTATCACATTGTGCTACTCGTTATATTCTCATATGTGTTATATACCTAGTGGTTAAACCATTATTGATATCTTAGAATATTCCTTTTATTGTTAACTCCGCGGTTTCTTTCCCACCTGCAACCTTGACAGAACTTTGTGCACTCGAAGTAACTTTGGGTTTTAACATTCTCAATTATGGTTGATATCTTGTTGCTAAACAGATGTTGATGTCAGAATAACTGTATATTCTTTTTTATCGTTAAAGACGCTCCACCGCCGACAGGGTATAAAATTGTATTCATCATTTGAACAATTATTGGTGTTTAATCATGTATATATAGATGTCTAGTTAACACAAAAAATAATATAAAATGATTCATTTCGCCTCTTTGGTGTATGCGCAATCAGTAAATCTTCATTCCATATAGGATATAGTGCCACGGAATTTTGTCGGGATGCAATTAATTATTTTTCATATTTTTACTTGAAGTAAAATTAGAAGCTCAAACTTTTCAGTGGTGGTAATGGTGTTAAGTAATTAACTTTTGTAAATGAAGAAAAAGTACTAAATCGTCCTGCTTCTATTTTTTTGATAGTGAAAATATACCATTTGTCAGCGGTGGAGCATCTTTAACTCTCCGCAGTTACCTTTTCACCTGCAACCTTGACTTTTTTGCACTCGAAGTAACTCTGGGGTTTTACAGTCTTCGATAACGCTATATTTTTCTTAAGATTTTTTTCATACAAAATTGTTAGATCTGACTGTTTGAGTTCACCTGTATAATATGACAAAATATAAAGGTTTGGGTTACTTTGTTTGGTTTGGCTGATTGTGTTTAACGGCCTATTAAGGATCCACACATCCGAGGTTTCAGTCCCGTTGAAGTCTCGTTTCGACATAAGAAGTTATGAGATTTAAAAAAAAAAAATATCAATATTTGAAGCAAATTGACCGTTACAAATTTTGTCAAAAAAATCCTAGTAGTTTTTTATTATATAGTGATTTTAAGAAATTACCCATTAGGCGGTCATTTTGTCTTGAAAATGTGACTTTTTTCGCTTTGAAACTTTCGCATACAGGGAGTGGGACGACTGGTTCGCCCGTTGTCAGTATAATGTGACCGGGTGGGGTGTGTTGCTTGGTGTCTTCGGCGGCATGCTTCAGTGATATAGCACTATAAAAAGGGCAACAGTTCCACTATACAAGAAGACATAACACGAACATACCGCAGTCTCCCAGTCCACTCACCTCGCACAACATACACGCAACACACCGCATACATGGGAGGCCGTCCTTACATGACCATAGCTGTTGATAGGACATTAATGAATCAAACAAAGAAACAATACAGTGATATAGCACTATAAAAAGGGCAAGAGTTCTATACCACAGTCTTCCAAAATATGCACTTACTACATACACGCTCATACCACATACAAGGGAACCGTCCTTACTTGACCCCCGCTGTTAGGTAATTAAACAAACAAAAATGGTATTAGGTTGATATTTCACTGTATTTAATGAGTGTACATTACTTTTTCCAGTGGATTGACAAGCATGGCGGAGCTAAGCTTCATCGACAGGCCGCTTGGCCATCCGATCAAGTACAAATCCATTGTTGACGTCTTCAATGAGAATGTCTGTAAGGAACCAGAAAAGGAACTATTTATCCAGCGCTTCCCTGACGGAACTCGCCGTGCCATAACTCTCAGTGATCTCAAACTGCGGGCAACCCGCACCGCCTCGTTTCTGTTGGACCAAGGTATCCAGACAGGAGATAGGGTAGGGATAACCGGACCGAACTCGATGGAATGGATCATTGGAGAACTAGCTATCCTTATGACTGGTGCGGTTAGCATCCATCTGCCAATAATACAAGGGAACTTTAAGAAAACCCTCGAAGAAGTAAAGATTTCAGGATGCAAGTTGGTTCTATTTGACCCGGAGGATGATAAGTCATTCTTAAAAGACACCGAGAATTTCCTCACTAACAACCCACCTCAAAGGGAAGGTAACCCAAGTTTTGTTTTACTGCGAAAGACTGGGAACTCTACTTTGACTGACGTGGAATCACTAGCGATTGAGTATCCGACAGATCGGGAACTCCCGCGAATCTTCCCGGAGTCTACTGCCGTTGTTTTTATGACATCTGGCTCCACAGGGAAGCCTAAAATGGTGGAATTCACTCACTTGGCTTTAGTTAACACGGATTCGGCTTTCATGATGTATCGCGGAGAAAATGATAGTGGAGGTATATGCTTTAGCGACCGCCCTTTCTCCTGGATCGGCGGTAATATTATATACTGTCTATTAGAGGCCGACACGAGAGTGTTTCGGGATGGACGGATAACTGCTAAGGGAGGCGACATCATGGAACTCTGGGATATCATAATGAAGGAAAAATGCACTAGTGGCCTTTTTCTCCCGTTCTGTATATACGATATAATGCAGAACAAAGATAAAATCGTTCAGACGGGATACAGAATGAAATCGATCATCACCGGCGGCCAGATTATCAAACACAAAGACACGGGGATCATCGGAGAGGTATGTGAACGGATGTACATGATATATGGCTCCACAGAGGTGGGCTTAGTGACATACTGTGAGTTAGACAGCGACATGGAAGTCGGACATCTTGGCTCTACATTCCCTGGAGTTCAAATAAAGGTTTGTGGGGAAGATTTGAACCCGGTGGTTCATGGAGAAATGGGCACATTTTTTATAAAAGTTCCTTGGATGTTAAAAGGATACATCAATGCAACAGAAGATCAAAACAAGTCGATCGTGGACGGCTGGCTAAACATGGGGGATGTGGGAATTCGAGGTCTGATGGAGGACTGATTATCAAGGGAAGGAGGAGCAACATCATTAAACGAGGGACACTGAAGGTGGTATCGGGTGACGTAGAGGAATGCATCACTTCTATTGCTGGTGTGAACGATGTTGTAGTCTTAGCTGTGCCTGATGAACGTGTGTATGAGGAGGTTTGCGCATGCGTGGTGCTAGATAAAACCACACCAATCACAATGCTGGATGTTCAACAACGCTGCACTGAAATCCTCGGTGACAATGTTATAGGGCAAGATCCAACATATTTCCTCGAATTTGATTCTCTTCCACGACTCGCAACGGGAAAACCCGACAAAGTGAAAATAAAACAAGAAGCGATGATCCGGTTGAACATAAAAAACTAATTTTATATTAAAGATGCTCCACCGCTGACAAATGGTATTTTTTCACTATAAAAAACAGGAGCAGACGATTTAGTATTTTTCGTCAGTTACAAAAGTTTAATTTACACCATTACCGACATCGAAAAGTTTGAGCTTCTAATTTTACTTCAAGTTGAAATATAAAAATATATATAATTGCATCCCGAAAAAAATACCGTGGCACTATATCCTATATGGAATGAAGTACTGATTGTTCATGCACTAAAGGCAAAATAAATTATTTTGTATTATTTTTCGTGTTAATTAGACATATATGTACACGATTTAACACCAATTATTGTTCAAATGATGAATATCATTTATGCTCTGTCGGCGGTGGAGCATCTTTAATCTTAAACATTAGATGGATAGCAAACAAACAAACAAAGATGGATAGCCGTATGTGTAATATTTTAAGTTGATGTTGACACTGGTAACATCATTAGATACGTTCAAGAACGGCGAATGAAAACCAAACCGACGGCAGCGTGTTCACCATATTGTGGGCGAGTTCGAGTCTGATGAATAAAATCATGCTGTTCTAGTTATTGATATTACACATACGTATAATCAACAGCCAATCACTGTCATGTTTTCGAAAACTGACGCATGTGCAAAGGAAGTTTAGTTACCATGAAATGGCAAAAGGAAATTGACGGTTGAGCTCTTGCCGATAAGAAGTGCGCATTATAATGTCTTGTTTCTGTGAACATGCGCACAACATGTACCTAAAGTAAGTACGATCACACTATATAGTCCACTACGGTCGCTATAGCTTGCTCCCGAACTCGCCCTGTATTCCAGCAGACAAGACTCGATAGTTCCGCCAAGGGCCGTAACTCCGTACACCTGTGTTAAAATGGACGACATGATTGTGATCGGAAATAGATTAAAAAAGAACTAATTATAGGCTCTATCCCAGTAACTTTCCTCGGTTGAAAATCAAATATGGCGGCTCCTCAACTTCGGACCGCATCACTTCCCTGACAACGATACATACCGGTAGTCGTTCCGCCTCGGTTATCTCAATTTTTATTCGAAATGGACATTATTGATATAATTATGATCAAATTGAAAAAATTAACATTTTGAAAATAATTGAAAGCTGTCTTTGTTATATTTCATATCAAACTGCAGCTATAACATTCAACAATCGGAACTATATCAACGGCCATACTGACTACCGTGGTTACTCAGCTTAGCAACCAACATCGTTTTTTTATCATGAACATGTTAAAATAGACTTATTTTTGTAGCTATAGAGCGCTAGATTGAATATGTCTGTATCCCATTGCATTCATACCACCTTTAACGTAATTAAAACACTGTTCAATCTCTATATATTCAGCATATTTTGCTACCCGTCGACATCCTATAACCGGGTTTCATCTTCTACTAAAAACCTATTTTCTAAGCCCTAACTTACTCGATGAAACAGAAGAACAGGGCAACATCCACAAACAACAAGACCTTATGACTGTTATATGAATTTGACTATTGAAAATGTCCGCCAATGGAGTTCCGGATTCGGGATACGAATTTCCGGACTAGTGAGTATAAATAACGTTACGGAAATCCGTTCCCTGACATTTCCGTCCGGATTGTGAGTTTTCCGGACTATCGGCGTCCGGATTATCGCGGATCCACTGTACATTGTGTTGATGCTGGGATGTCACGATGCTGTATTGCATGGGTAGCCACGAAATACAGCCTGGGCGACATGGGTGTATTTCTCGAGAGTAATATACATGTAGGTGTGAGAAAAAATAGACATATTGTGTTTTTACAACCTTAATGCACCTAATAAGTACAGGTGTGTCAAGGGTAAAATGTCAATATAACCGGCCCTATTATCTGATACACAACCTTGTGAAGCAGACTGTGACAGATAAAAACCGCCATTCAGAAAAAACGTCAGCACAGAACGAGACGTAAGTATCAGAGTTTTTCTATGTTTTACACTTTCTAAATATTTTGTTTTATTATATATTACAATGTTAACTGTACCATATAAATCGGTCTGTAATCTAGATTGCATTGGTATTCGGTGCTCTTCATTTTTGAAAGTTCATTTTTCTGAGAAAATTTGGTTTAAAGATTTCAAAAGCAAGGCTATACCGCGTTCTGCCGTGGCTACTTAATTGCCCGATTTTACATTCGTGAATTAAAAAATTATATGGAAATTCAAATCAGCATATTAGTGTTGTAGATATCATTTCGCGGAGATAAACATTCGCGAAATTTGCGAAAATCAATCGCACACGAATAAAAGTTTGCATTTATTTATAACTTACGTTTATTTATGAATAACATTCATTAATTAAAAGAGGATGCTAATATACCTTATATGGGCATCACGGCTGGTTTGGCTCTATCCTGCTTTGTTTGTGTTTTTAAGTGTATCGGCCTGTCGACAGGCTCGGTCATGTAGGGTGGTCCAACTTTAAAAAACGTTTAAAACACATTAAAAAAAAAACACGTTGCATTCTCAAAATGAATTCGGTGATTATTCGGTCCATACCGCACAGCTATGCGATCGGGACGATCGGTCAAATCAAATTTTCGAAATCATTCCATAAACGGATCGTGTTGAAGACTCTAATTTGCTTGTAATGTCATTTTAATGATATCGAAATCTAATACTTAATTTCTGTTTAAACATATGTTTCTACACAAGTAATATTTTATCATAATATTTGAAATATAGTTTGATTGATATACATTTAATTTTGATTTATTCATTGTATTTTCAGTTTGAGTGACATCTCTATATATTATATATAAACATGAATTATATATTGAAATAAAGCACAAGTTATGCACATTTATTAGAAGATTATTAGCTAAAAGTGATAACATGCACATTAAAATAATGTGAAGTGTTATATCAATCATACGTGTAGATTTGTTTAATTAGTGTTTACACATACCCATGAAATGCTATATTTTATCATATTACATGTACGTAGATATATGTACATGTGGTAGATATATGTACATGTGTATTATACAAAAGTGTAATTGTTACAAAAGTCTGTTGCATACACTGATATATATAATAATAAATTATATACATGTGCTTTACGTTGTCCATGTATATACATTTGTAGCTAGCTATTGTAAGTGTATTTCGCCGCGCGCTCTGTCACTAATTCTGCCCTCAGGTCATGAATTGTTTTACCTTCAATTTAAGTTATATCCTGGTAAAGGTATACATACTTGTCTAACAGATCTGGTATAAAGAGTATATGAATACATGTACCTGAATGAACGTACGTAAAACATGATATTTAGATAATATACTATATAAATTTCTGGTAAAACCTATATAACCAATAAAGCTGTCCCGATTTAAAAGATTTATATGATTTGCTGTAAATATTTATATACAATTAAATTTCAAAACTAAAACATTGTTCATGTTAACATTACAAAAAAAAAAGAGTTTGAAGATGTTAATTTAATACGTAGTATGTCAACCTTGTAAATGTTTAATTAGCCGGTACAGTAGACTGTTTAGCAGCCTCAAGTACATAAATAATCAGATAAACAAAACAAAATAAAACAAAATACATATTTTCTAAATTATGGATATCCTTTATACATGTGTGTATATCACATTTTGATTTACCGTGTCTTCAATACAGTTGCAATAAAACCCCATCATCGTTCCGCATGTTTACTCAATAAAATTGAATTCCTATATTTATATCGACCACGATAACTATCGCCCAGACACCGTTCCTACCGTCCAGACTGTACATCGTGCGCACATCGTGCATACATCGTGCGCACATCGTGTATACATCGTGCGCACATCGTGTAACGTTGTGCGGTGTATACATCGTGCGCACATCGTGTAACGTTGTGCGGTCACACAACTGTATTAAGATACAAAGCTTTGGAAACAATCCGATTTCTTTTAGGTACAACAATATAGCATTGAGTCTAACGAAGGCACAAAACGAATGTCTCCCAAACCATAAATCACACACACCAAACACGCAACATACCGTATACGTGGGAGGCGGTTCTTACATGACCCTCGCTGTTAACAAGATGTTAATCAACACACAAACGAGTCTCCCGACATTTTAAAGATTTATTTTGCTTAAACAAAATTTTAAATAGTCTTCCTTAGAGAGGATGGCGTCCGTCTCGATACTTTGACAATTGAGGAAAATATTTAGAAACAGAATCTTCAAACCTTTGCTGTTAACAAGGCGTTAATCTAATAAACCAAATAAATTCTTATAATTTAGAATTTTCATGAATGCCACTCTATTTTAGTGAAGATAACACTTAATTATAAAAAAACGTCTTTTCATAATCTTTAAAAAAAATCATGCTTACTTTTCATTCTTTGATTTTCCAGAGTTTTTTTTACATTATGGGTGAACTAAGTTTCGTAGACAAACCCTTGGATCATCCGATTAAGTACAAATCCATTGTTGACGTCTTTAATGAGAATGTCTGCGAGTTTCCAGAAAAGGAAATTTTTATCCAGCTTTTCCCTGACGGATCTCGACGTCCGATTACATTTAGGGATCTGAAACTGCGCGCAACCCGTACCGCCTCGTTTCTGTTGGATCAAGGTATTCAGGCAGGAGATAGGGTAGGGATAACCGGACCGAACTCGATAGAATGGATCATTGGAGAACTAGCTATCCTAATGACTGGTGCTGTTAGCATCCATCTGCCAATAATACAGGGGACCTTCAAAAAGACCCTCGACGATATAAAGATTTCAGGATGTAAGTCGGTTCTTCTGGATCCCGAGAATGATAGAACATTTATAGAAGACATTGAGGATTATGTAAGTTTCAATCCACCAACTGACAAAAATAGGTCAAGTAGCCCGTTCTTTGTCCTTCTCCGAAAGATTGAAAAATCTAATCTTCCTGACGTTGAATCACTTGGAAAAGAGTATCCAGCAACTGACGATCTTCCTCGAGTGTTTCCTGAGTCCTCGGCAATCGTCTTTACGACATCCGGCTCAACAGGGAATCCTAAAATGGCTGAATTCACTCATTTAGCTCTAGTGAATACAAAATCAGCCTACATGTTAACTCGCGTTGCAGAAGAGAGAGGAGGTTCGTACTTTAGCGACTGGCCTTTTTCCTGGATTGGAGGTAATATCATATACGCTCTGATACAAGTCGACACGCGAGTGTTTCGGGACGGAAGGATATCCGCTCAGAGAGGCGACATCATGGAACTGTGGAATATCATAATGGAGGAACAATGCACCAGTGGCCTTCTTCTTCCATTCACAATATACGATATACTACAGAATAAGGAAAAAATCGTCAAGACGGGATACAGAATGAAGTCAGTCCTCACTGGCGGACAGATTATCAAACACAAAGAAACTGGGATCATTGGGGATATTTGCGAGAGTATGTACATGGTGTATGGCTCCACAGAGGTTGGCTTAGTGACCTATTGTAGATTAGACAGTAACATGGAAGTCGGACATCTTGGATCCATTTTCCCTGGAGTTCAAATAAAAGTATGTGGGGAAGACATGAACCCACTGGTCCGTGGGGAAATGGGCAGGTTTTTCATAAAAACGCCTTGGATGTTACAAGGATACCTGAACGCAACAGAAGACCACAAAAAGGCTATCGTTGACGGTTGGATGAATATGGGAGATGTAGGAATTCTCAAGTCTGACGGTAGACTTCTTTTGAAAGGAAAACTGAACAGCATAATTAAACGGGGTACGCTTATCGTTGTATCGGGTGAGGTTGAGGAATGTATTACTTCGATTGCTGGTGTGAAAGATGCCGTCGTCATAGCTATACCTGATGAACGTGTGTATGAGGAGGTATGCGCATGCGTGGTACTAGATAAGAATGCACCAATCACCATGGAAAATGTTCGTCAACGCTGCAGAGAAATTCTCGGTGACAATATTATTGGGCAAGCTCCTACATTTTATCTCGAATTTGATTCTCTCTCAATTCTCCCAACGGGAAAGCCGGACAAGAAGAAAATGACAGAAGCTGCGATGGCCAAATTGAATTCTAACAATTAAACACTCACATCTTACATTGCTGTTCTCTTCCGTTGTAGTTTACGGATTGACAAACTAAGCGATGTTCACTTCATACAACAAAGGTCGTGGTGTGGGGGATAAACAACGAAGGTTATGGTATCAGGGATAATACAACGAAGTTCATGGTATCAGGGATAATACAACGAAGTTCATGGTATCAGGGATAATACAACGAAGTTCATGGTATCAGGGATAATACAACGAAGGTCATGGTATCAGGGATAATACAACGAAGTTCATGGTATCAGGGATAATACAACGAAGGTCATGGTATCAGGGATAATACAACGAAGTTCATGGTATCAGGGATAATACAACAAAGTTCATGGCATCAGGGATAATACAACGAAAGTCATGGTATCGGTGATAAACGCGTCATACAACCAAATAAGGTCATGGTATCGGTGATAAACGCGTCATACAACCAAATAAGGTCATGGTATCGGCGATAAACGCTCTATAAAATGAAGGTCGGGGATAAACTTTGAATTTAACAAAATTTTATCCATTAATATGTTTTGATTTTCCGATATTTTCATTGGCTAATTGGCTATAATCAGAAGGACGTTATGAAACCTATAACCATTATCCTTTTCATCTCTATAAAAGCCGATATACCCTGTATCACTTTTCAGCATAATCGGTTAAAATATCTATTATATGAATCAGGAGCTTCCTTTATGTTGCCATGGTATCCAGTATCAAATTAAAACTATATAAGATCCCAAACATATGTTTCATCAGAATTGGTCCAGTTTAGAATCAATCTGATTAAAATACATATTCATATTATCACAGACAACATCCCATTAAGGGTCATGTCCAGATGACCTTTGAAAATGGCCAATTAAATTGCTGCAGAATCGTGAATGTGACTTAAGGGGACGAAATAGTTTGAAAAAGCTCTCAGAATTATTTTCCGTGCAGTAAGTCATCTCGCCCAAACAGCTCAACAAAGCTAATTGTATATGTATACTGGGACGAAATGGCGTTGTCAATTGATGTAGCTACATGTATGTGTAGAAAATGCTTTGGCTCTGAAGTGCACGTGGTACAAAGTTCATCCAAACGTGACCCCTTCTGGGATGTTGTCAGATCCTCTATTGAACGGAGGGGTTATAAGGATCTGTATTTCAATCAGATTGGTGTAGAATGAATTGTTCAGACGACACAGACAGACAGGATTATCCCAGTATTCCTCAACATCATTACCGGGGTATAATGATTATAAACTGTTCTTAAATAAACATTTACTGTTCTGAAATAAATATTTATTGTTCTCAATAAGAAGCATCATATGTTCTTACTTAAAGCTGACAAAGCAAGTTAAAAAAATTTATATGAGATTTCTTTTACATAAGTACACATGTATTTCAAGAATCGTGTGGGAATATAGATCACTCGCATTATATTTGATGGTAATTATTTTAGTGTGTGTGCCATAATTGCTGTGGTCCCTTTCATTGTTTCCATCTGTTTGATATGACACCGGTAGGGTAGGGCTATGTATATAAACATTCCACGTGCGTTTCCGGTTGAGTATTATTATAGCGGCTATGGTTTTGTCCTTGGGCTTGGTGTTTACCCTCGAGACTACAGGGTATTGGGGAGTTGCCGGAAGAGTTTCCGAGCTCACTGCGCATATGCAATAGGGTTGGACCAATCAGAATGTGTGTGCGACGTCGCATGTAGTACCATGGGGAAGGGATCATAAAAGGGGCTGCACAGCTAAATTGGACGACTTGAATGGCCGGATAACCGGCCAACACCCGAGGGGAGATACCTCCCCTACCAGACGCTGAAAACAGTTGTCACAGTGCACAGCACACGTATACGTTAGGACACTTAGGGTGTTAAACGTAGTTTAGGGAGTGGGATTGTTGTGGAGTTAGCTGGGAGGAGGGAGGGAATAGGAAGGGGTGTTGGTCATTAGCTATTGTCTCGGCAGGAACTTGTGAGGGCTAGTGTTATCGTTAGGTACTCTCTGTAAATACTTCTGTTCTCTATTATTACTTTGTTATTGTTTACCTGTATATTATCTATTACTTAGTATAATAAATCTCCATTTAACCTTATACAATGTGTTTGTTGACATGTAATTAAATTGCTCCGCCACATCCTTATGAACTTGGATTGAGCTGCCTGTAATCAGCTCAGCTTGTGTGCGTGTCTCTACTCTCGGGATTCGTCTGCTGACCGGTGTCGTGGGGATTGTAAATCAAAACTATACGATCACAACATTTGGGAACTGGCGTCCCCTCGACGCTGGTCCCGGGAGTGGGGACGCGGTATTACAATCATTTATGAGACATTCCCATGTCGATGACAGCTATTTTTTGTTTTTCTCTCTACCAGTATATCGACCCACTCACCGATCGCTATATAAAGCGCGTGAATCGACGCACGTGCGCTCAGTCTATACATGTACAGAGTTGTCCAATGTGTATCACCTACTAATACCTAAATGAAGCCCTTACCCGTGTAGGGCTTGTTTTAGCAAGAAAACATGTCACCTCCTCTCAGGTGTAATTAAGATGTTTCTCAAAATAAAATTTTCATACAAGCGAGGTGAAATCAAAATAATAATCTGTCAACATATCCGCACGTACAGCTGACGTATATCATCGTACTCGATGTACTCGATTGGTCACGTGCACTTGAACACCTGTCCTGAGTGAGCCGACCTTTCCATACATAAACTACCAAGGACACACACGTGTACATGTACGTGTATAACTAAGTGTATATTGAAGTGTTTCATTAGCTCGTACTTGACATATATTGGGACCTAGCTGACAATATTACTTCAATGAACCTTTATCAGGTGAATGCAGTGTTTGTTTTCAGTTTGGTAATGTTATCTTCATTATCGATATATGTATTCGAGACAAGATATGTTTAATCACAGGTTTACGACGCGCAAATAAAATACTAAAAATACTGAAAGGTTGTTTACTTAGCCCTGTATCCCATTTCCAGAAAAATGGGGTAATTAATTTTAAAATGCTCTGAACACCACAAAAATCATCCGATCAGAATATTTTTTAGCTTACATTGAAGACAATTCCTTACTGGTCACTATGGTATATGATATGATGGGATTATGGGCGAATTTTATTTCATATCGAAACTTGAATTACGAAGATTCGTGTAAAAATCGGTAGTCGGAAAAGTACACGCTACATCCCCAGGTCACGATTCCCTAATGAGCACAGACCGAATAAAATCGCCATCTATTCAACGAATGCATTCCTGAAGTGCAGATCCTCAATATAAACTCACTTACTTATAAAAATTACACATTGGTATCCCTTAGCGATCCCCACGCTCCATTTATTGTCATGCAGAACAGATGATCATCGATCTCGGCCATTTTTTGTCTGTCGTCTCCGATTTGTTATAAGCTGCCTGATTGGTCCACTCGCTCCTAGGAGTCAACCAGAGAGCTTGTATCAAATCGGAGACGACAGACAAAAATGTCGTAAACCTGTGGTTTAATGTGTCTAGTCCCGTGTTTTTTGTATATAGGGAATTGGCCAGTGGAAGGTTACTAAGCAGGGTAAAAGAAAATTGGTTAACTTCCTTTGATTCGATACTGTCCTAACTGCGGAGTGTCTCAGAAACGATTTTTGAAGGAAAAAAATAAATGTATTTTTTTTAAATCTAAAATGCGTGCTTTTTAACTGGCATTGTCATTGTCAAATGAAACTGACTGGAACACACAATAGTCTAAAGAGTGGTTTCTGCTCCTGCTTAGCGCTCGGCATAAAGAGAATGGGCGACTAGTTTGTCAGTATAATGTGACCGAGTGGAGTGTTTGTTCTCTGTTTCAGTCGCACCATTAAACGCCAAGAGTTTCATCATTACAAGGAGACACCAAACGAATACATTCCAGCCTCCTAAAACATACAGACAGCTTTGAATACATACAGACAGTTGTGAATACATACAGACAGTTGTGAATACATACAGACAGCTTTGAATACATACATACAGTTGTGAGTACATAGAGAAAGCTTTGAATACATACATACAGTTGTGAGTACATACAGAAAGCGTTGAATACATACAGACAGTTGTGAATACATACAGACAATTGTGAATACATACATACAGTTGTGAGTACATACAGACAGCTTTGAATACATACAGACAGTTGTGAATACATACAGACAGCTTTGAATACATACAGACAGTTGTGAATACATACATACAGTTGTGAGTACATACAGACAGCTTTGAATACATACATACACAGTTGTGAATACATACAGACAGTTGTGAATACATGCATACCATACAGTTGTGAATACATACAGACAGTTGTGAATACATACAGACAGCTTTGAATACATACAGACAGTTGTGAATACATACAGACAGCTTTGAATACATACATACAGTTGTGAATACATACAGACAGTTGTGAATACATACAGACAGTTGTGAATACATACAGACAGTTGTGAATACATACAGACAGTTGTGAATACATACAGACAGCTTTGAATACATACATACAGTTGTGAGTACATAGAGAAAGCTTTGAATACATGCATACCATACAGTTGTGAATACATACAGACAGTTGTGAATACATACAGACAATTGTGAATACATACAGACAGTTGTGAATACATACAGACAGTTGTGAATACATACAGACAGTTGTGAATACATACAGACAGTTGTGAATACATACAGACAATTGTGAATACATACAGACAGCTTTGAATACATACAGACAGTTGTGAATACATACAGACAGTTGTGAATACATACAGACAGCTTTGAATACATACAGACAGTTGTGAATACATACAGAAAGCTTTGAATACATACATACAGTTGTGAGTACATACAGACAGTTGTGAATACATACAGACAGCTTTGAATACATACAGACAGTTGTGAATACATACAGACAGCTTTGAATACATACATACAGTTGTGAATACATACAGACAGTTGTGAGTACATACATACAACAGTTGTGAGTACATACAGACAGTTGTGAATACATACAGACAGCTTTTAATACATACATACAGTTGTGAATACATACAGAACGCTTTGAATACATACATACAGTTGTGAGTACATACAGAAAGCGTTGAATACATACAGACAGTTTTGAATACATACAGACAATTGTGAATACATACAGACAGCTTTGAATACATACAGACAGTTGTGAATACATACAGACAGCTTTGAATACATACAGACAGTTGTGAATACATACAGATAGTTGTGAATACATACAGACAGCTTTGAATACATACATAGAGTTGTGAGTTCATACAGAAAGCTTTGAATACATACATACAGTTGTGAGTACATACAGAAAGCGTTGAATACATACAGACAGTTTTGAATACATACAGACAATTGTGAATACATACAGACAGCTTTGAATACATACAGACAGTTGTGAATACATACAGACAGTTGTGAATACATACAGACAGCTTTGAATACATACAGACAGTTGTGAATACATACATACAGTTGTGAGTACATACAGAACGCTTTGAATACATACATACAGTTGTGAGTACATACAGAAAGCGTTGAATACATACAGACAGTTGTGAATACATACAGACAATTGTGAATACATACAGACAGCTTTGAATACATACAGACAGTTGTGAATACATCAGACAGTTGTGAATACATACAACAGCTTTGAATACATACAGACAGTTTGAATACATACAGACAGTTGTGAATACATACATACATTTGTTAAGAAGGTTGAATACATACAGACAGTTGTGAATACATACAGACAATTTGAATACATACATCAGTTGTGAGTACATACAGAAAGCGTTGAATACATACAGACAGTTGTGAATACATACAGACAATTGTGAATACATACAGCTTTTAATACATAGACAGCTTTGAATACATACAGACAGTTGTGACATAAGACATGTGAATACATACAGACAGTTGTGAATACATACAGACAGCTTTGAATACATACAGACAGCTGTGAATACATACAGACAGTTGTGAATACATACAGACAGTTGTGAATACATACAGACAGCTTTGAATACATACATACAGTTGTGAGTACATACAGACAGCTTTGAATACATACATACAGTTGTGAATACATACAGACAGCTTTGAATACATACAGACAGTTGTGAATACATACAGACAATTGTGAATACATACAGACAGTTGTGAATACATACAGACAGTTGTGAATACATACAGACAGCTTTTAATACATACATACAGTTGTGAGTACATACAGAAAGCTGTGAATACATACAGACAACATCTTCATTGATAGTAATAAGAAAGGGCACTTTATACAGGTTTTTAGTCATTTTATACTACAATATATAATATGTGACATAATCTTTGCAAATGTGCCACCATCGATTTCCAAAACCTACTGAGGACAATATTGTTAAAACGGGGCGCTATTGTCCGTCCTTACATGACCATAGCTGTTAATATGACGTTAATAAATCAAACAAACACACAAACAAATCTTAGATATTACACTCATGGATAGTTGTGTAGGATGAGTGTAAAAGGAAAAGTATCGCTCTTTTCATCAGTAGTAATTGTTGTTATGAAGACATACTAGATGTATGACCTTCATATCAACGCAACACTCATCGTTTCATCAACATTGTGCATGAGTTTTCTCATGTGTTTTAGCCAAAACTATTTTATCCTATGCAACTCTTGTTTTTGAATCAACATTTACAATTTATATTTTATTTTTACTTTATTCTTATCCTGATCTTTTAGATACAGTCATTGTTTATATCCTGATAATAATGCCTGCCTTTTAGTTTGGCCCTAAATGACCTTAGTTGTCGATGGGCCATAAAACTCAAACAAATAAACAAACAAACTTTGTTGTTGTTAAATCTAAGAAGTGTAGTCTTTGTAGATCACCCTAAACTGTAAGTAATTCCGAGATGTGTTAATGTTCATAGTCGTGTACACACACATCTTAAACATCGACTGTTAAGACCATTTTTAGTGAAACTCTTCTTGTCAAAGCGTACGTGTTGAATTCGTAATTTTAATGTTATTTACTTTCTCTCTATCTGTGTATTGGGAGTTGTTACACACGTGTGCGTCAAGTAAAAACTTAACCTTTTGACCCCATCTAATTTACATATAGCCCCAAATGTTTTCCACTCTAATACCAGTGAATCTGATGTTTCGTTTTGTTACACAAAACATCATCAGAAAGTTATTAAAAAGTATATGTGCCATAATTTTCCTACTGAGGAATCAAGAAGCTGTTTTGATATGTTATTCACAACCGACATTTTCTAAAGTGCAATATTTCAAATTTAGTTAAAGATTATATTTTACAGAAAAATAAGAGCTCAAAATGAAATGAATTTTGACAGCACTGCCAAAATAATTTTATTTGCATCTAGAGTGCAGTGAAATGACTATGAAGCAAAGTTGTTTTCATCCAAATATGCATAGAGCATATAACATGTACTTTTACAGTACAAATATTCTGTGTTGTAACATACAGGTTTGCCTGCGCCCCTTTGAATGATTTTCACAGCTGATTCATTCTCATGCTCTATGTAACAGCAAAATGCGAAATACATGCAACGACTAGAATGAGGGTGTTACAAGGGTAAAGTACCAATGTCACCTGTTGCTTTATCTGATGAACAATCTTGTGTAGCAGGCTGTAACAGACATCGTTATTCAGGGGAACGTCAGTACAGGACGAGACGTAAGTTTCCTCTCTTTTACAATGTCTATATTTACATATTACAATGTAATACTATATATATTAATTTTTGGTTTATTCATTTTTACGTCCTATTAACAGCCAGGGTCATGTAAGGACGTGCCAGGTTTGTTGGTGGAGGAAAACCGGAGTACCCGGAGAAAAACCACCGACCAGCGGTCAGTACCTGGCAACTGCCCCACATGGGATTCGAACCCGCATCCCAGAGGTGGAGGGCTTGTGGTAATATGTCGGGACATTTTAACCACTCGGCCACCGCGGCCCCATATATATTAATTACTATATATACAATATAAATCGATCTGTAATCTAGATTGTAATGGTATTCTGTGTTCTACAATTTTACAGTTTTTTTATGCGAAATATCGGTTTGAAGGATTCACGAGCATATACAATATAAATCGATCTGTAATCTAGATTGTAATGGTATTCTGTGTTCTACAATTTGACAGAGTTTTTTATGCGAAATATCGGTTTGAAGGATCCACGAGCAAGGCTGTGTCATAACCTCTTTCGCGGCTACTAAATTTGGCAATTTAATTTTGGTGGATTTAAAAATTGAATGAAAATTCATATCACTTTTAGTATAGTAGATATCAATTCGCTGATTAAAAATAAACGTCCGCGAAATTCACGAAAATAAAAACATGCGAAAGAAAGTTTGTAGTATATCAATTAATAAAGGAATAGTGATACAGTTATACTTTAAAGTGACTTTACAGGAGTATCAGGGTTTGTTCCTTTTTCTCTTGCTTTGCTTGTTTTTGTATAACGCCCTATCGACAGCCAGTGTCAGAAACTAA
Organism: Argopecten irradians; assembly: GCF_041381155.1. Taxonomy (NCBI): domain Eukaryota; kingdom Metazoa; phylum Mollusca; class Bivalvia; order Pectinida; family Pectinidae; genus Argopecten; species Argopecten irradians. The sequence goes on along the minus strand of NC_091149.1, from coordinate 8,226,857 downwards.
CACACTTTTATTGACTTTGGTGTGTCTCATCCAGAAGGACAGAACCAAATCGTTTTATCTCGTTTAACAACCTATGTTGTAAAAGTGATGGTGTCAAAATTCAGTTCTGGTATTCGATGCTTTGTGTTATTTGTGTATTTCAGATAGAAACGCTAGAGAAAAAACATTTGTCGATACCACTTCACTGCCATAAGTGTCCATCAGCAATCTTTAAAAGCATGTTCAATTTTGACTTGTGCTTGATTTTCCAGACCTTTCTGGCATCATGGCGGAGTTAAGTTATATCGACAAACCTCTGGGTCATCCAATCACGTACAAATCCATTGTTGACGTCTTCAATGAGAATGTCTGTGAGTTTCCAGAAAAAGAAATCTTTATCCAACGCTTCCCTGACGGATCCCGAAGTCCGATTACATTTTGGGATTTGAAACTGCGCGCAACTCGTACCGCCTCGTTTCTGTTTGATCAAGGTATTCAGGCAGGAGATAGGGTAGGGATAACCGGTCCGAACTCGATAGAATGGATCATTGGAGAACTAGCTATCCTCCTGACTGGTGCAGTTAGCATTCATCAGCCAATAATACAAGGGAACTTCAAAAAGACACTCGACGATATAAAGATTTCAGGATGTAAGTCGGTTCTTCTGGATCCCGAGAATGATAGAACATTTATAAAAGACATTGAGGAATATGCAAGTTTCAATCCATCAACTGACAAAAATAGGCCAAGTAGCCCGTTATTTGTCCTCCTCCGAAACACTGAAAAATCTAATCTTCCTGACGTTGAATCACTTGGGAAATAGTATCCAGCAACTGACGATCTTCCTCGAGTGTTTCCGGAGTCCTCGGCAATCGTCTTTACGACATCCGGCTCAACAGGGAATCCTAAAATGGCTGAATTCACTCATTTAGCTCTAATGAATACGAAATCAGCCTACATGTTAACTCGCGTAGCAGAAGAGAGAGGAGGTTCGTACTTTAGCGATTGGCCTTTCTCCTGGATTGGAAGTAATATCATATACGCTTTGATACAAGCCGACACGCGAGTGTTTCGGGACGGACGGATATCCGCTAAGGGAGGCGACATCATGGAACTGTCGGATATCATAATGAACGAAAAATGCACCAGTGGCCTCCTTCTTCCATTCACAATATACGATATACTACAGAATAAGGAAAAAATCGTCAAGACGGGATACAGAATGAAGTCAGTCCTCACTGGCGGACATATTATCAAACACAAAGAAACTGGGATCATTGGGGATATTTGCGAGAGTATGTACATGGTGTATGGCTCCACAGAGGTTGGCTTAGTGACCTATTGTAGATTAGACAGTAACATGGAAGTCGGACATCTTGGATCCATTTTCCCTGGAGTTCAAATAAAAGTATGTGGGGAAGACATGTACCCACTGGTCCGTGGGGAAATGGGCAGGTTTTTCATAAAAGCGCCTTGGATGTTACAAGGATACCTGAACGCAACAGAAGACCACAAAAAGTCTATCGTTGACGGTTGGATGAATATGGGAGGTGTAGGAATTTTCAAGTCTGACGGTAGACTTCTTTTGAAAGGAAAACTGAACAGCATAATTAAACGGGGTACGCTTATCGTTGTATCGGGTGAGGTTGAGGAATGTATTACTTCGATTGCTGGTGTGAAAGATGCCGTCGTCATAGCTATACCTGATGAACGTATGTATGAGGAGGTCTGTGCATGCGTGGTACTAGATAGGAATGCACCAATCACCATGTAGGATGTTCGTCAACGGTGCGTAGAAATTCTCGGTGACAATGTTTTAGGGCAAGCTCCTACGTTTTTCCTCGAATTTGATTCTCTCTCACTTATCCCAACCGGTAAACCTGACAAGAAGAAAATGAAAGAAGCTGCGATGGTTAGATTAGGTTCCCACAATTAAACACTCGCATTACATTTACATTTTCTTCCGCTGTAGTTTACGGATGGACAAACTGATTGATAACCGCTTTATACAACGAATGTCATTACATGGTATCGGGGATAAAACTGTTTCTGATGACCTTACACATCGCTATTTTCATTAGCTAATTGGCTAAAATCTATATGAAAACTGTTGCCTTGAAAACTACAACCATGATATATATTATATATATCTCTAAAACATTCCTGTATACCATGTAGTCATTTTCAGCATAGTCTATTGTATCAACCAGAAGCTTCCGTTATGTTTCCATGGTAACCATTATCAAAAATAGGACTATACAAGATCCCACACACAAGTTTCATCAGGATTGATCCAGTAGTTTAGAATTAGTTGTTCAGACGAAAGACGACAGACACAGACAGACAGGATTATAACAGTGACTCCAGCTTCGTTGTCGGGACATAATTATTATATTACTGTTCTTAAATAAGCTTTTAAACATTCATTATTCTTAGTAAAGCATCCATTGTTCTTACCTAAGAATTAAAACTCATGAAAAGTATAACCACTCTCACATCACAAAGAGAGTGGAACGACAGATTGTCCTGTTGTCAATAAGAATCCACTGTTTTTACCTAAGAATGGAAACTTTTAAAATGTATAACCACTTTTACAGCACGGTATAGTGGGACGAAAGATTGACTTGTTGTCATAGAGAGAGGGGATAATCGGTTGTTTTAGTTGAGCGCTCGCCCCTGTGTACCATGGGTACTGAAACCGGGTCGAGACGCACCATAGAGCGGTTTCTGCTCCTGCTTTGTGCTCAGATTGGAAATTGATTCCTTATCAATCAAGAAAGAAACAGGCTGAATATACAACCAAATCCATGTAGCTATACACCACAGGGTAATTATATTGTAATCAATAAAAGAATATAGGGAGCCATATAAAATACTATTGGTCACCTGGAAAATGAAGGCGTCAAATATCACATCTTTCTTGTAAATTAGATAATTTTCGAATTTTTAGAAAAGTCATGAATTAATTGCAGCAACATGTATCTGGCATGTGTCAGAAAAAACATCAGTCTCGTTTCTAGAAATTGTAAACCATCTTATACAGGTTTTGTAAATGAGTGACCTTGATCTTCATTCAAGGTCACAGAGATAAAATAGACTGATTTTTTGATCTACAGAGGCTTAGAGACCTGATATGGAACTGTAATATGCTGGGATAAAACGCTAACACGTTTGTTAATGAAAGGTTTATTTACAGAGTTAATAGCAGTTACTTAAAACAACGAAGTGGGAATATAATCCCGTTGTCCGTATAATGTGACCGGGTGGGGTGTGTTGCTTGGTGTCTTCGGCGGCATGCTTCAGTGAAATAGCAATATAAAAAGGGCAACAGTTCCACAATACAAGAAGACACAACATGAATATATCAAATTTTCCCAAAACACGCACCTCGCACAACATACACGCAACACATCGCATACATGGGAGCCCGTCCTTAAATGACCATAGCTGTTAATAGGACGTTAATCAATCAAACAAACAAACAAACAAACAAATATAATCCAAAATATGCGATTAAAAGTTAACTAAACCAGCATGAAGCAAAGAAAAATAATAAAACAACTCCAAGAGCTGTTGCACGAAAAAATCCTGAAATGAAAAAGAAAAGACAAAGCTTTTGAAAAGTATGACAGAATGAAGAGAAGTTTTCTCAGCATGAGTCTGAAGTTGAAAGAGCTGCATTACAATACCATTGTATCCAACATATCCGTGTATTTGCTGGCTTGCGATCATCTTAATATTTACATACAATTGTTATATAATTTGCTTATAAATTTTGATGATTTAAGATGTGGTATGTCGATATACAAGTTTATCCGACAATAGTTATTAGTAGTGTAATTTAAGTATTCTCTCATACCTACACGAGTAATACTGGCTGGTCTCGGTAAATACACTCGTGTCGCCCGAGGCTGTATACGTATTACATGGCTACCCATGCAATAAAAAGCCTCGTGACGTCAACAAAATTACTATTTTCTCCGTACAATTTTAACATTTTTGTTTCAGAAACTAGACTGGGTTAACTTTAAAAGAAACAGACAATGCGATTTTCGTTGAAAATATCACGCAATTTTCATGTATGGAGAATGGGACTCATTCACGTACCACGTGATACCCGATAACGTTTGTGCGGGACTATTGTTTCTATTGGTGATGAAATGACGTCAAATGACGTTATCGCAGGATAACGTCATTTCAGCGGGAAATTACGAAGAGTTACGTTCCATCACCACTTTCAGTCACGGTTTTTTTTGTGTTTTTTTTTTATCTTGAATTTATTTTAAAATGGCGGATAATCATAGTAGTAAAATTGAAATAAAACGTCGAGGTACTACAGAAAAATACTCTTCCATATATGGATATATAGGATAGGGATATTCTCTCACCATTCACTGACTTGTCACCGGTTTTAGCCGTGGGAGATTTCTCTGTCAACCCCTGGGGTATAACAGATTGCGCGCGCTTACCTTTTGAACCTAAAGACAATTACGTGACGTCCTGACTTCATGCGGTGTGACCGTGGCGTGCATTGTCGATGACGTCATCAATATTGACGTACAGACGATGGAACCATGTTCATGTTGCGGTGAAAATGTTTTTGTATAGGCTATTATCTCCTCTTTTTCTTTTGTATGTAGGAGAAAAAGAATCATTTCCTACCTATGAGAGTGTGACAACAAAATCTTAGCCCTCGGGGAATTTCCTGCATGTCCAACCTTCGGCAGGCCTCGGGTTAGACGTTCATGAATTACCCCTCTGATTGTGATTTTGTTGTCACACCCTCTAGGTAGGAAAAGATTCTATTAATCTACCCTCGGGATCACAAAATGTTATAAAACCTCGGCAAGCCTCGAGTTTTACGACATTGTGTGACCCTCGTGTAGAATATCCCTATCCTTCATATCTTTCCTAATGCCTCCCTTGGCACCGCCTCACTTTTGGTCTTGAATTGAGCGTTCGCCCCTGTGAGGAAGGCTCTGGGTTCTGTCCCCTGGCCGAGACACACCAAATTCTATAAAAGTGGTAGTTTCTGCTCCTGCTTGGCGCTCAGCATACAGGGAGTGGGACGACTGGTTCGCCCGTTGTCAGTATAATGTGACCGGGTGGGGTGTGTTGCTTGGTGTCTTCGGCGGCATGCTTCAGTGATATAGCACTATAAAAAGGGCAACAGTTCCACTATACAAGAAGACACAACATGAGCATACCGCAGTCTCCCAGTACACTCACCTCGCACAACATACACGCAACACACCACATACATGGGAGGCCGTCCTTACATGACCATAGCTGTTAATAGGACGTTAATAAATCAAACAAACAAACAAACAAACCATATATGAAAGAGTCTTATATTATATACGATTACCATGCAGGAAAGGCCGTACAGGTGTTTTCCCGTGACTAACCGTGGTTCTAGTTCACTGGGTATTATATACGTTTACTACACTATTGACGTCTAATATCTCCACCGTCTATAATCGGTACACCGGAAATAGCAACACTCGAAGCGACAGCTCAAAAATACAACATGACAGGGAATAATTCAGTCATTGTTTTTAATTATACAGCACAATTATGCAGACTGTATCCTGGTCTCGTCGTTTCAGAACACATTCGAATTAAATCAAATGTAAAACTTGTGGAATTTTAATGTGTCTTTATTGAATAATCTGTGAAGATACATGGTGTGTACCCGCTAAAAATTTAGGTTACTCACATATTTTCGTTTATTTTGAAATGATCATATGGTTTTAACCCCGATCATCTCTCTTACATAAAGGGATATACATATATATTCATTAATACAAAATGTTGGTAACCTGGGTATTTGCTATATTAGTTGCAATGCTGTAGCTCTACAGACTGCTATACAGATAATGGTGTCATCTTTTACTATATATACCCCATTGAACCCATGTATGTCAGTCGACTCTTAGGGACTCAATACTACGTACCATTTACCATTCTGCGTTTGAGTTCTACATAATTTCACAACGACGACACGAGACAAAAAATTCAGCATTACAATCGGTATGAAAGGCAGAGTACAACGTGATGTCACTTGCTAGACCTATCAGCATAGTAACAATTATGTTTGGTTTGTTATATCCACGTCCTATTAACAGCCAGGGTCATGTAAGGACGGCCTCCCATGTATGGCCTCCCATGTCGTGCATTGCGTGCTTGAAGTGCGTGGTGCGTGTTATTGGAGACTGCGGTATATTCGTATGTCGTCTTTTATAGTGGAACTTTTGCCCTTTTTATAGTATCACTGAAGCATGCCACGGAAGACACCGAGCAACACTCGATAATTGTCCTTCAATCCAAGTTTAAGTAGAAAGATGTTCATATGACGAGATATGACTGTACGATAACAGTTTGGTTCTCAATGCATTGTTTGTGGCTATTTTATTGTAAGCAGTATTTCTACAAAAATAAAAAACATTCTAAGTTGATAACGGTTCTTTTCAAGATATATACGTTACACACATCTATCCATCAAATTTTTTCAATGCTAAAAGCCATCAACTGTTAACAAATCAGTTTTTTAAGTCCAACCTGACCATCGCTTCTTGTTTGATTTTCACTTTGTCAGGTTTTCCTGTGGCAAGTTGTGGCAGAGAATCGAACTCAAGATAAAACGAAGGAGCTTGCCCTATAACATTGTCGCCGAGGATTTCTGAACAGCGTTGACGAACATCCTGCATGGTGATTGGCGCGTTTTTATCTAGCACCACGCACGCGCAGACTTCCTCATACACACGTGCATCAGGCACAGCTAAGACGACAACATCGTTCACACCAGCAATAGAAGTGATGCATTCCTCTACGTCACCTGATACCACCTTCAGTGTACCTCGTTTGATGATGTTGCTCCTCCTTCCCTTGATAATCAGTCCTCCATCAGACCTCAGAATTCCCACATCCCCCATGTTTAGCCAGCCGTCCACGATCGACTTGTTTTGATCTTCTGTTGCATTGATGTATCCTTTTAACATCCAAGGAACTTTTATGAAAAATGTGCCCATTTCTCCATGAACCACCGGGTTCAAATCTTCCCCACAAACCTTTATTTGAACTCCAGGGAATGTAGAGCCAAGATGTCCGACTTCCATGTCGCTGTCTAACTCGCAGTATGTCACTAAGCCCACCTCTGTGGAGCCATATATCATGTACATCCGTTCACAGACCTCTCCGATGATCCCTGTGTCTTTGTGTTTGATAATCTGGCCGCCGGTGATGATCGATTTCATCCTGTATCCCGTCTGAACGATTTTATCTTTGTTCTGCATTATATCGTATATACTGAACGGGAGAAGAAGGCCACTGGTGCATTTTTCCTTCATTATGATATCCCAAAGTTCCATGATGTCGCCTCCCTTAGCAGTTATCCGTCCATCCCGAAACACTCTCGTTTCGGCCTCTAATAGACAGTATATAATATTACCGCCTATCCAGGAGAAAGGGCGGTCGCTAAAGCATATACCTCCACTTTCATTTTCTCCGCGATACAACATGTAAGCTGATTCCGTGTTAACTAAAGCCAAATGAGTGAATTCCACCATTTTAGGCTTCCCTGTGGAGCCAGATGTCATAAAAACAACGGCAGCGGACTCTGGAAAGATTTGAGGGAGTTCCCGATCTGTCGGATACTCAATCGCTAGTGATTCCACGTCAGCCAAAGTAGAGTTCATAGTCTTTCGTAGTAGAACTAAACTCGGGTTACCTTCTTCTTGAGGTGAGTTGTCACTAATATACGCCTCTGCGTCTTTTAAGAACGACGCGTCATCCTCCGGGTCAAATAGAACCAGCTTACATCCTGAAATCTTTACTTCGTCGAGGGTTTTCTTAAAGTTCCCTTGTATTATTGGCAGATGGGTGCAAACCGCACCAGTCATAAGGATAGCTAGTTCTCCAATGATCCATTCCATCGAGTTCGGTCCGGTTATCCCTACCCTCTCTCCTGTCTGGATACCTTGATCCAACAGATACGAGGCGGTGCGGGTTGCTCGCAGTTTGAGATCACTTAGAGTTATGGCACGGCGAGATCCGTCAGGGAAGCGCTGGATAAATAGATCCTTTTCTGGTTCCTTACAGACATTCTCATTGAAGACGTCAACAATGGATTTGTACTTGATCGGACGGCCAAGCGGCCTGTCGATGAAGCTTAGCTCCGCCATACTTGTCAACCCGCTGAAAAAGTAATAAGCAATCATGAAATAGTGTGAAATACCAACCGAATCTGTTTGTGCATTGACCAAATCCTCTACATGAAATTACGTGGACATATATTCTGTGTACTGTGAAATCGTTTATTTACTTGGGCTCAATTTTCATGGATTACAACATTAAACGTAGCAGAGGATTAAATTAACCGATCATCAGGCATTACGTAGCTATGCCTCGTGCTCGCAAACGCACGCGTACATATTCACTGTCGCAGCAAATGCCGTAGCATACACAACAAAAAATGCAAAGTCACGTGCGGTACCCGGACGGTTTGATTGACAGCTGGTGATCTGTCAATAAGAAACTAAGAAAGTAACTAGTACGGAAACCTCGAATTATTTTGAAAAATGTCATAACCCAAACACGATGTCTCGTGACGACAGTCTTAGGCATGTTTCGGCTACCATTAAATTGTGATTGGCATTAATTAGTCTTGCTTAAATATATTGTTTTGTATTATAAGCATATATTCTTTTATGGAAAAAAAATCGACATTTCATGAAATAGTGCGGGTTAAAGCATTTTATAGAACATTTACAGGCCTGCAAGATAGCGGATTTAACGAGTTAAAAGTGATGACACCATGAAGCCATCCTCGATACTCCAGGGGTTCCTATCACTTACTATATCTACACCCTTGGACTATCTCATAGTAAAACTGGAGGCAACACAACAGAATAGGTAATACAGTCCTTTGATGTACATCAAAAGAGTCGTTTAAATGGTCTGTGATTGGTCAAATGTTTTCCGCTGAGCTGCCTCCGATTTTACTATGAGATAGTCCAGGTGTGTAGAGATCGTATACGTTATCGGAACCCCTGCAGTATCGAGGATGCCAACAAGCCTGCTGTAGTGTGAGCCGTTGCCGAAGGTGAATGTGGGGACCGCAATAAAACATGGGAAGAGATTGGAATGCAGTCCCTCAATGTCGAAATAATTCCTTCGTTAAACTAACCAGACTTACTGCAGATCAGCTGTGAATACCTTTTTAAAATTACTTTTTTTTCACGAGCTTATCTCTTTTTAACATGGGCATGAATACATTATTTCCCAAACTTCCTCATATAAGTAAACAAAACAAAAAAACACATAGCCCTTCACGCTGATCATATGTGTAAGGTTTATGCAGATGGATAAAGTGCGGTTCGGATGATCTTAACTGTGTACAACAATCGCGACGCCACAGTATGACTGTCGTGAAATTCAATCTAAATTACATTATCGTGATCGGAGGTCATCAAATTGCATAAAATGTTGTATGTATCGAAGATTTGTGACTCCTTATAATATTGCGAGAAATCAGTCTATCAATTAATCAATCAGTTAATTATAGTGTCAAATATTTTACAGCATATAAAACATTTCGTAAAAACAATATTCTTACCAAGCGTTTGGTTTGTCCTATCCCCCGTATTAATCTCCGAGAATTAACCGCAAAAGTCAGCTCCACGCACTTAAATTACATTACCGAGGTCATTTTATGTCCATGCCAGACCACAAACATCTACGTATAGATACACGCCATGATAAATACCATTCACTTGTATCTTGAACTCTAATTTATCCCTCAGGGCTCTAACGGTTTATGGATTGAACGTTTCGTGAACTTTTCTTCATACGTTATATATGGCATGTCTAGGTAAAAGGTCACACATGACACTTGTAGTGAAATAGTAAAAAAAAATATCAATTTTCAAGGCCACAAGAATAAATATAAAACGTCCAATATTATAATCTTTCAATTGGCTCATCAATTTTTCACACGAGCGGCACATGTATACATATCATTACTCATACATTTGTATGATCCTGTGTTACCAAGTACATTTACCATTAATATTAAGTCTTTGGCCAATATTAATGATCATATTTAATCTTGATGTCATAGACTAACAAAAGCTACAAAAAGGGACCTTGGCTGGGGTATTGGACCACACCATTTACTGATCTAAGTTAGCAAACGGAAAGAGGGATCTTTTCTCTGATTTTCCTTTCTTTCTGTCTTCTATTAAGGCATTGAGACTCCATACGAAGTCAACATAGCAGAACAATACTTCAAAACTCCAGGGGTGCCAATCACTTACGATCTCTACACCCCTGGACTATCTCAAAATACATCAAAAGAGCCATATAACGGTTCACTGTAGTTGACTGTGTGGCCTTGAAGTTGGTCATCGCTCTCTCTGTAGCCTTCAAAGAAAATTTTTGCAGGCCTTTGATTGGTTCAGATTTGTTCCCCTGAACTGCCTTCATTTTTACTATAAGAGAGTCCAGGGGTGTAGAGATCGTATGTGATCGGAACCCCTGGACTATCGAGGATGATCTCCCATGGAATCATCAGTGGTTGTATCTTATATATATCAAATTTTCATTCGTTAAAAAATCATATATGTTATCGTTGAAAGATATGTCGTCGTTTCAAACGTCACACAGTCAACCATAGTGTACTGTCATGCGGCTCTTTCGTAGGAATAAATTACCTATTCTGTTACCTCCAGTTTTACTATGAGATAGCCCAGGGGTGTAAAGATCGTATGTGATCGGAACCCCTGGACTATCGAGGATGATCTCCCATGGAATCATCAGTGGTTGTATCTTATATATATCAAATTTTCATTCGTTAAAAAATCATATATGTTATCGTTGAAAGATATGTCGTCGTTTCAAACCTCACAGTCAACCATAGTGTACTGTCATGCGGCTCTTTCGTAGGAATAAATTACCTATTCTGTTACCTCAAGTTTTACTATGAGATAGTCCAGGGGTGTAAAGATCGTATGTGATCGGAACTCCTGGACTATCGAGGATGATCTCCCATGGAATCATCAGTGGTTGTATCTTATATATATCAAATTTTCATTCGTTAAAAAATCATATACGTTATCGTTGAAAGATATGTCGTCGTTTGAAACGTCACACAGTCAACCATAGTGTACTGTCATGCGGCTCTTTCGTAGGAATAAATTACCTATTCTGTTACCTCAAGTTTTACTATGAGATAGTCCAGGGGTGTAAAGATCGTATGTGATCGGAACTCCTGGACTATCGAGGATGATCTCCCACGGAATCATCAGTGGTTGTATCTTATATATATCAAATTTTCATTCGTTAAAAAATCATATATGTTATCGTTGAAAGATATGTCGTCGTTTCAAACGTCACACAGTCAACCATAGTGTACTGTCATGCGGCTCTTTCGTAGGAATAAATTACCTATTCTGTTACCTCAAGTTTTACTATGAGAGAGTCCAGGGTTGTAGAGATCGTATGTGATAGGAACCCCTGGAATATCGAGGATGGGAAAGTCCACACCGTGTCCTCTTCTAATAAGTCCCAGATATAACGGTATACATAACTATAAACAGCGAACTTTCCCTATCAATCACCTCTGTATAAAGACCGATTAACATTTTAAAATTCTAAGAAATAATGATATCAAGTTTCAGAAAACAAAATTTCAGTACCTTATGAGAATCTACAGATAAAACGTGAATTATATCCCTTCGGTACTTTCTGAGAAATAGCGACAACAAAGTTAAAATGTCAAAAATCAAGATGGTTGCCTGTCAGTTATCTTAATTTCTGAGAAATAGCGACAACAAAGTTAAAATGTCAAAAATCAAGATGGTTGCCTGTCAGTTATCTTAATTTCTGAGAAATAGCGACAACAAAAGTTAAAATGTCAAAAATCAAGATGGTTGCCTGTCAGTTATCTTAATTTCTGAGAAATAGCGACAACAAAGTTAAAATGTCAAAAATCAAGATGGTTGCCTGTCAGTTATCTTAATTTCTGAGAAATAGCGACAACAAAGTTAAAATGTCAAAAATCAAGATGGTTGCCTGTCAGTTATCTTAATTTCTGAGAAATAGCGACAACAAAGTTAAAATGTCAAAAATCAAGATGGTTGCCTGTCAGTTATCTTAATTTCTGAGAAATAGCGACAACAAAGTTAAAATGTCAAAAATCAAGATGGTTGCCTGTCAGTTATCTTAATTTCTGAGAAATAGCGACAACAAAGTTAAAATGTCAAAAATCAAGATGGTTGCCTGTCAGTTATCTTAATTTCTGAGAAATAGCGACAACAAAGTTAAAATGTCAAAAATCAAGATGGTTGCCTGTCAGTTATCTTAATTTCTGAGAAATAGCGACAACAAAGTTAAAATGTCAAAAATCAAGATGGTTGCCTGTCAGTTATCTTAATTTCTGAGAAATAGCGACAACAAAGTTAAAATGTCAAAAATCAAGATGGTTGCCTGTCAGTTATCTTAATTTCTGAGAAATAGCGACAACAAAGTTAAAATGTCAAAAATCAAGATGGCTGCCTGTCAGCTATCTTATTTTCGGATCAGTCCTAAACTGTATTATGCATTACTAGGCACTAAGAGGAACCTACATATAAAATTGAGAAGTTATCGTTTCTAAACTGCGAAATAACGAGAACAAAAATTATTTATGGACGACCACGTGGTCAAGCTGGTTTCTGTGATGACTCTGGTCTATCTGGTTTCTGTGGTGACTCTCTGATCTATCTGAATTCTGTGGTGGCTCCCTCGTCTATCTGGTTTCTGAAGTAACTCTCTGGTCTATCTGGTTTTTGTGGTGACTCTATTGTCTATCTTGTTTCTGTAGTAACTCTCTGGTCTATCTGGTTTTTGTGGTGACTCTCTGGTCTATCTGGTTTTTGTGGTGACTCTCTGGTCTATCTGGTTTTTGTGGTGACTCTCTGGTCTTATCTGGCTTTTGTGGTGACTCTCTGGTCTATCTGGTTTCTGTAGTAACTCTCTGGTCTATCTGGTTTTTGTGGTGACTCTCTAGTCTATCTGTTTTTTGTGGTGACTCTCTGGTCTATCTGGTTTTTGTGGTGACTCTCTGGTGTATTAGGTTTTTGTGGTGACTCTCTGGTGTATCTGGTTTTTGTGGTGACTCTCTGGTGTATCTGGTTTTTGTGGTGACTCTCTGGTCTATCTGGTTTTTGTGGTGACTCTCTGGTCTATCTGGTTTTTGTGGTGACTCTCTGGTGTATCTGGTTTTTGTGGTGACTCTCTGGTGTATCTGGTTTTTGTGGTGACTCTCTGGTGTATCTGGTTTTTGTGGTGACTCTCTGGTGTATCTGGTTTTTGTGGTGACTCTCTGGTGTATCTGGTTTTTGTGGTGACTCTCTGGTGTATCTGGTTTTTGTGGTGACTCTCTGGTGTATCTTGTTTTTGTGGTGACTCTCTGGTGTATCTTGTTTTTGTGGTGACTCTCTGGTGTATCTGGTATTTGTGGTGACTCTCTGGTCTATCTGGTTTTTGTGGTGACTCTCTGGTTTTTGTGGTGACTCTCTGGTGTAATTGGTTTTTGTGGTGACTCTCTGGTCTATCTGGTTTTTGTGGTGACTCTCTGGTGTATCAGGTTTTTGTGGTGACTCTCTGGTGTATCTGGTTTTTGTGGTGACTCTCTGGTCCATCTGGTTTTTGTGGTGACTCTCTGGTGATCTGGTTTTTGTGGTGACTCTCTGGTGTATCTGGTTTTTGTGGTGACTCTCTGGTGTATCTGGTTTTTGTGGTGACTCTCTGGTGTATCTGGTTTCTGTAGTAACTCTCTGGTCTATCTGGTTTTTGTGGTGACTCTCTGGTCTATCTGGCTTTTGTGGTGACTCTCTGGTCTATCTGGTTTCTGTAGTAACTCTCTGGTCTATCTGGTTTTTGTGGTGACTCTCTGGTCTATCTGGTTTTTGTGGTGACTCTCTGGTCTATCTGGTTTTTGTGGTGACTCTCTGGTGTATCTGGTTTTTGTGGTGACTCTCTGGTGTATCTGGTTTTTGTGGTGACTCTCTGGTCTATCTGCTTTTTGTGGTGACTCTCTGGTGTATCTGGTTTTTGTGGTGACTCTCTGGTGTATCTGGTTTTGGTGGTGACTCTCTGGTGTATCTGGTTTTGGTGGTGACTCTGGTCTATCTGGTTTTTGTGGTGACTCTCTGGTGTATCTGGTTTTTGTGGTGACTCTCTGGTGTATCTGGTTTTTGTGGTGACTCTCTGGTGTTTCTGGTTTTTGTGGTGACTCTCTGGTCTATCTTGTTTCTGTAGTGACTCTCTGGTCTATCTGGTTTCTGTAGTAACTCTCTGATCTATCTGGTTTTTGTGGTGACTCTCTGGTCTATCTGGTTTTTGTAGTAACTCTCTGGTCTATCTGATTCAGTGGTTACTCCCTGTTCTATCTGGTTTCTGTAGTAAGTCTCTGGTCTGTCTGGTTTCTGTGGTGACTCTCTGGTCTATCTGGTTTCTGTGGTGACTCTCTGATCTATCTGGTTTCTGTGGTGACTCTCTGGTCTATCTGGTTTCTGTGGTGACTCTGGTCTATCTGGTTTCTGCAGTGACTCTCTAGTCTATCTGGTTTCTGTAATGACTCTGGTCTATCTTGTTACTGTAGAGACTCTGATCTATCTGGTTTCTGTAGTAACTCTGTGGTCTATCTGTTTTCTGTGTGGTGAATCACTGGTCTCTCTGGTTTCTATGGTGACGACCTGGTCTATCTGGTTACTGTAGTAACTCTCTTGTCTATCTGGTTTACGATGACACATCTTCGTTTGAAACAGGAACTAAGAATCATGAGTCGATCTATGAAAACATGAATTGAATATTTTGATATATAAATGATAGATAAATGCAGGATTGGGATGTACTGTCATCCGGGATTTAGGGTCAAACTTAACTCAATATAATTACATGCATATAAACAGTGTTCGAAATTCACGCCTGTCCGTCTGCCCGTGACTGGCAACTTTATATTTGGGCAGACAATTTTTACTATGTAGCTGGTCCTTTGACCGGCAACAAAGATGGCAGTTGAATTGTAACAAGTTCGAAATTCAAATTGTACAAAACAAATTTTCATAATATTCTGGTTTTCATTCAACTTTGTTGAGAGCCTACGATACTAATCCAGATATGCAGATATATTTTGTAAATAAAACAATTACTTTGCTAGTAATAACCTACATAGTATTATAATATATAA
Organism: Argopecten irradians; assembly: GCF_041381155.1. Classification (NCBI taxonomy): domain Eukaryota; kingdom Metazoa; phylum Mollusca; class Bivalvia; order Pectinida; family Pectinidae; genus Argopecten; species Argopecten irradians. Next base: position 8,211,646 of record NC_091149.1, on the reverse strand, counting down.
ACTACAACATTTATATTTGTAAGGACCAGTAACTTTTAGGGTCAGCTGTTCCTTAGGATCAGCAAGAAAAATCCTTAAGGGAGAACACTGCATATAAATCATTTCCAACTCAACGGACAAAAGCATGCCAGGGATCTTAAGAGCGGGATGATATGAAGGTGTATTATGTAAAACTATGTATTCATGGTTCATTTAAAAAATCAGCAAAGCTTTAGATGGTATATACATCATGTACTATCTAAAATTCTGGTTTTAGTTTCAGATGTAGATGCATTTAATTCCATATCCCACTTTTTTGCCTTGACCTTGACGTGTTTTGTAAGTCATTTGATAATTTTTCTGTGGCCTGCATTGGATTATTGTCTATAAATACATCAGCGATGATCTTGTTGTTATTATCAGGTATTTCATTAATATACTGTATAAACACTAGTCAAGAAAAGGTCAAAGAATAGATCCTTATTAAGGGATTTCTGTATTTACAATAAAAAACATTACTTAACTACTTTTGTGAAATCCTTAACTTTAAAGGAATGATAAGATATTAAGGTGCCAATATTTTTAGTCATGGAATACATTTACAAATGCATATCTCGATTTTGGTAACAGTATGTTATCTTAAATGTTATCTTTTTATTAAGGAAGCTCCACCGCCGACAGAGCATAAATGATATTCATAATTTGAACAATAATTGGTGTTTAATCGAGTATATATATGTCTAATTAGAACAAAAATAATAGAAAACAATTTCTTTTGCCTTTGGTGCATGCGCAATCTGTACTTCATTCCATAGAGGATATAGTGCCACGGAATTTTTTCAGGATGCAATTAATTATTTATTATATTTTTAACTTAAAATTAGACGCTGAAACTTTCCAATGGTGGTAAAGGTGTAAAGTTAGTAACTTATGTAACTGAAGAAAAATACTAAATCGTCTGCTGCTGTTTTTGATAGTGGAAAAATACCATTTGTCAGCAGTGGAGCATCTTTAAATGTTATCATTTTATTAAGCACTGTTCATGTGTTGGATAATCACATCAGAAATGCTATACATTGTAATCAGTATTGGAAAATTTGTTCAAATTCAAACAGATTAACAAGAAATATCAAAACAGATTAACAAGAAATATCAAATTTGAAATTTCTCAATTATAGGTGTTACTGGATGATCTTCCACAAGTGTAGTATAGTAATGACCTAATTTCTATTAGAACGGATAGACATGATTTATATATTGGGAACAGGGGGCCAACTCAATGAAAATGGATGTTCTCGTATATTTTTTTGTTTTTGGTAAAAATTAAAAATACAAGATTTTAAAAATTATTTAAAAAACAGGATATTTACTATAAACCTGATTTAAAAAAAAAAATTAAAATCTTGTATTTTCTGAAAAAAAAATCACATGACTGTTATATATATTCAACAGTCCATCCATCAAATACAAAAAATGTATGACAACATCCTTTTTCATTGAGTTGGCCCCCTGTGATATTGGGCTGCATCAATGCTAATAAAGTTGTACACCATTCTTTCCCTGCCTTTCCATCTTTAGCTTGCCCCTTTCACATAAAACAGTTACCATGGTACCAGCTGTTATCGTATTTTTTCTCTTTAATCTCCTGTCTTACGTTAATCACAAACAAATCCTGACATACCCTTACTGACCATAGCTGATAATAAGAGAAAATAAAACCCCTTACAAATCTAACTGATTCTGTTGCCATGTTAACAGTATTAATTTGTTTGTTTTATGTCCTTTTAACACAAAAAGGACATGGTAGGTTTAGGAAATGGATGAGAGCCAGAGTACCTGGAGAAAAACCATCGACCTGCAATTAGTGCTTTGCAAATGCCCCATTTAGAAATAGAAATTGAAACCTAGAGGTGGAGTACAAGTTGTATTGAAACATCTTTACCACTAGCTAGGCCATCATGACCCTGAACAGCATCTTATTTATCTAATAAGATATAAAAACAAACAAACTTAAAGCTATAAAAATTATTCTTTTATAATTCTATATATACTTGAGATATATTTATCATAAACCATTCTTCAATACTGATATAGTATATTGATGCCGATATAGTATATTGATAAGTCCGCAGTCGGTTTTGACTCGCACACTTCTACGTTACTATGACAACATACTCTTCGTCCTTTGAAGAGCTAGCTGTAATTTGAGGATGTTGGCGTCCAGCGTAGCTATACCTTTACGGAATGTTTTGTCTGTGACGGTCGTAGATGAAGCTTTACCCGACCCAGAAACACTAGATATGTTATCATCATCAATAGCACTAATAGAATTATCTAACACTGGGTACTCCCCCCGCGCTGATCGAGACTTCTCCTGCGACAGGTCGTCTAGCTGTGGACGCGTGCTGTATGTATTTACATGGGAATGTTTATAGTTTGAGTCTGTATTTGGAGCGAATCTAGAATCGCTGTAGTCAGAGGGAGCTGTCCCTAACACCAGACCAGCTGGTTGACTTCGCGTTCGCTGATGCGTGGACCACGGATGACTTGACGGACCTTTGTAGCTATCATCGTTAGCTTTATACTTCCTGAAGTAATCTGTAACACTGTATCGTGATTGTTCAGCGTCAGAACGATTTGATTCAAAGTTCACTTGCTGTCCCCAGGCTTTGATTCCAGCACTGTCTCTGAGGTAACCAACTCTATTGTCATGTCCGACTGGTCTTATGTTGTCATGTAGAATATTTACCCGTTCTTGTCCAACATCTACTAACGACCTGTCAACTATCTCTGACTCAATTAGAGACATCCGTTCAATTTGACGTGGAGAAGAACTCAAAGCTCTCCTGTGGCGGCCTTCGTGCGACTCTCGGCGCCCATGAGGAGAACTACTCCGTCTGCGTTGCCGTGGTAACACTCTCCCTTGAGCTCCAATATAGTCATTCCTAGTGAACTCCCTCCTGGTATCATCAGAGTTGCGTCCCTTTTCCTCCCTTCCTAATGACCTGTTGTGACTGGCCAATGCTTGCTCTGTAAGTTTAGCAGGGGGATGATAATCATCATCTCGGTTCATTTCTCTGGGGTCAAACCTTAGGTTCTTCACAGGGCCACGTGATCCGGTCACTGGACCGCGTGATCCGGTCACTGGACCACGGGACCCGGCCACTGGACCACGGGACCCGGTCACTGGACCGTGTGATCCGGACACTGGATCACGTGACCCGGTCACTGGACCGTGTGATCCGGACACTTGACCACGCGATGTCGTTGCTGACCCTGCTGCTGCTCCAGTGAATGTCTTAGTATGGGTCGGTCGAGCTGGTGACAGGATACTTTTTGAAGGTCTGTGAAGGAATTATAAATTTTCTCATTAATTTTTTTCTTTTCATGTCAATTGTAATTTATTGAAATTTTCATACCTAGAAAAAGACACTTGAATACAAAAATAAATTTAAATCGTATTAATCTTCAATTATTCAGCATTTCTGACAGTAGCCAAGCAACCTCTGACCTTCAGTCTTGACATATTACCACCATCACAAAAATTTCAAATTTGTCCTTTTCTGGTAAAAAGTTTATTCAACTGAAAAACTTTTATTTTATAATTTAAAAAGGGCAAATGTAGCAGTTGATTGACAATGGGTCTAAGAAACAAATCTGTATCATATTAATGCAATACTTGACCTATTATGATATAAAGCTTAGAAACAAACTGATCATATAATTCACATCCTCGATACTCTAGGGGTTCCAATCACTAATATAATGATCTCTACACCCCTGGACTATCACAAAGTAAAACTGGAGGCAGCTCAGAGGAAAAAATCTAAACCAATCACTGGCAAGCAATAATTTTCTTTGAAGACTACAGAGAGAGCGATGCTCAACTTCAAAGCCACACAGTCAACCACAGTGTACCGTTATACGGCTCTTTTGATGTGCATCAAATGACTAAATTATCTGTTCTGTTGCCTCCAGTTTTACTATGAGATAGTCCAGAGGTGAAGAGATCATAAGTGATTGGAACCCCTGGAGTATCAAGATGATTATATAAGATTACATACCTTGATTTTGGTTGATTGCTGCCGATAACGTTCAGTATTTTTTTGAAGTCCGTAGCAGTTGGTACTAAGTATTGCGTTATCTCCAGCCTCATCCAGCTCTTCCATCAACTCGTTCACACAGCTCTTCATATCCCTGGTAACATTAAAATAACAGATTGAGAATTCTAGTTTCTGGTTATTTTTTAACAGATTCCATATCTCCACTTTTTTACCTTATTTTAACATATTTCATATCTCTAGTTTCATGAAAATGCTAAAAGTATATAAATGTACATATTAATATTTTTCATATAATGTGATAGTATCCATAGCAACCTTGTGATTAGTACATCTAACTTGTCCTTCACTAGGATGTCTGACGACAAGGTCAGAGAAACAGGATTAACGGCCAACTATGACATTCACATGAAACCAAATAACAAAATAACAACATGTGATTCAGATGCCAAAACGTCATCTATGTTTTTACCCAAAAATTTTCAGTCAGACTGTAAGGCACAATTTAGTCGAGTATTGCAGTGAGATTTGAATTTACTACTTAGGAAATAAACCTGAAGTTGGAGTAGTTGGTATATAGCTGTTATCCGCCCATAAATGTCCACTATGTGGTCAGTTTGTGCTACATGTAGCTAGATTCTCACATTACACATGGGTGGTCATGGGCTACTTTTTGTAGGCCGACTCCAAACCTGCACCAGTCAAGTAAAGCGACTTTTGTCTACAGTGTACATGTATTTACCTTTTTAGATGTATAGTCATGTATGAAAAGTATTTTTCTTTTATAAAAGAGGAAGTTAGCAACTCACAGGTAGCTTTTTATTGCATTTGTGAACCGCACGGTAGTCAGCTTCAGCTGATGACAACATTACAACAATGTCAATATATTTTGCTTTAGTTTTTATAAAGAATGTAGAACAATCGTTTTATGTAATAATTTGCTTCATGTTTTATATGTGTCAACATTTGTATAACCCATCCACACCTAAAAATGAGTTTGAACTGTGCTGATTCAAAGGCTGGACCAGTTCATTATCAATGTTCAGGGATAAATGAATTAAATATCTCTGTGTAATTATACTTACTGGACCATTTCCTGAAGGCGGTCGATCTCTGCATCCCTCTGTTGTAGCGAAACCTGGAGGATGTGATTCTCCTGGTCGGAAGCCTCCTGTTGGAGTTGGATAGCCTCTATCTGGCGATTCATTGTCTCCACCTCCTTTCGAAACTTCTGGGCGTCCATTAGACACTCCTGCTTGACTTTCAGCTCATCCGTTTCCTATAGGATATAATCAAAGTTCTGAAAGTACTTTAATCTAAGGAGAAAAACAAATACCATATTTGACCCAATAAGAACCCTATCCTTGTAAGAGCCCAACCATTTTTTAGGCCTCAATTTCACTTAACCTCAAAACAAAATTCAGACTGAAAATATGAAAACTCTTGGTGTCTTAAGCTCTATTTGATTTCTTTTGCAAATTGATTTATACTACTTTGTACAATAATGTATAAAAGGCTAATATAAACAAAATTTGGGTCTATAATGTGCCCCCTTATTTGTTTCAATATTTAAGTGCTCTACAGGTTTATTGGGTCGAATACGGTATAGACTTGTCTGATGGTTTATTCCTTGTTTTTCATTTTAAATAAGTTGTTTGATATCATTAAAGGTGATTCCTGTTTTGGACAAGGAAGAAAGTCAGAGTACCTGGAATAAAGTCCTATACCTATTCTCAATGCTACAATAATTTAGAATCAAACTCGTGACTCATAAGTGTTTGACAGTTGGAGCACTATTCCACATTACATAGTTGCACAAATCAAGACAACCTTAAAAAATACAGATCATTTTTCTCACTCTGTTGTCCAATAAATGGAAGATTATGATCGACTTGTATAGCCAAGATTTCTGTCATGACCTCAATTTTTTTTTAATCTGATTAAAATACAGATCCTTATAATCACTTTGTTCATAGTGGATCTGACAACATCCCATTAGGGGTCGTGTTCTGGTGACCTTTATACCACCTGTAACTGAAGTTTAAATAGCTAAATCTACTGAACATGACATATCGTCACAGTATGGATGGCATCTTGATACATTCACGGTTCAAAGATTACAAAGTTTGTTGTTTGTTAATTCTCTATAATTCTTACCTTTTCACTAAGAGCAGCCAGAAGTTTGTTTCTCTCCACTTTCATTCTCTGTATTTCATTGTGTTGATTTGCGACCTCTGCTGCAAGCTTAACTTTGTCCTCCATTTCTTCTTTTACTTGTCGTTGTAAGCCAGTGTTACTAGCCTGCAGGTGTAGCACTACAATAGAAAACTTACACCTTTATAATATGTACTGGATTAAAACAACGAAATATCTAAACCTGAGAATCACCAGAAAATCAGAGTTGTCATCAACGTCATGTGATTTACCATCAACGTCATGTGATTTACCATCAACGTCATATGATTTACCATTACATCATGTGATTTACCATTACATCATGTGATTTACCATAAACGTCATGTGATTTACCATTACATCATGTGATTTACCATTACATCATGTGATTTACCATCAGTGTCATGTGATTTACCATCAGCGTCATGTGATTTACCATCAACGTCATGTGATTTACCATCAACATCATGTGATTTACCATCAACATCATGTGATTTACCATCAACATCATGTGATTCACCATCAACATCATGTGATTCACCATCAACATCATGTGATTTACCATCAACGTCATGTGATTTACCATCAGCGTCATGTGATTTACCATCAGCGTCATGTGATTTACCATCAGTGTCATGTGATTTACCATCAGCGTCATGTGATTTACCATCAACATCATGTGATTTACCATCAACATCATGTGATTTACCATCAACATCATGTGATTCACCATCAACATCATGTGATTTACCATCAACATCATGTGATTCACCATCAACACCCTACAAATCCTAGGACCATCAAAGTTCTGTGACTCACCATCAAAATCCACACCTGTACCCTTCTCCTTTTCTTGCTCATGATCTCTCATATTTTGATTGGCTAGTCGGAGTTTCCTGAAACATATATGAAAATCTTTTATCATTATATGGTTATAACAAACTTCTGGGGATCAACATCATTAGTATTACTTAATCATTATTAGGCATAATTTGTTATAATCATGAATTTGTTTCAAGTAAAAAATGTGCTATATGGGTTGTATATATATTGACCCTCAGTGTATATTAGCTCCTTCATAAAAATTCATGGATATATACTGAAATATCTCATGCAGTGCCTATTGGAATAAAGAAAAGGTCAAGTGAACCTGTATCTTACTTTGAAACATATCTGGTTTATGAATATAAGATCTTATATGAGTGTTCATTTCATATGAGTTTCATAAAATCTCATATATATGAAATGAACACAAATAAGCTACTTTTTATCACATAACTACAACAACTTGAATTTCAAAGAATCTCAATGTCAAAATGTGTTTCAAAATTTTAGCGTTTTGTCACAACCTCCTCAAATTCTGACTACGTTTCACTGTTAACTGGCGTCAAGTCATGACATCACAAAAGATTTCCAGCCAATGAAAGGTGCTCTAGGTTAGATTACACTACTGACATATGCAAAAAATAACACGGACAAAATCACTTGATATCTGGAGGATTATATGTACATTAATGGTTGCTTTTTTAAACGTACCTGCGAAGTTGTGCATTCTCATTACGTAATGGCTGTAAAGCTAAATCTAGTTCGGCCTGAAGACTGAATGTAGCACTGAGTTGGGGAATGGAGTCCAGCGACTTCTCAACTTCTTTTGCCAGGCGACCAATCTCCACATCCTCTGTATCAAATTATCAAATAAACAGTAGTACTATAATTCTACAGAGCCCTCAATGAAAATGAAACTATACTGTCTTGTCATATAATATTTTATGAATATCTGCTTTTAACTGTAAATGTATTTGACATGTAGCCTAAATATACTACTAATTCAAAGACAAGTAATGCTATATTTTACCATTTTATATAGTGAATTTTCCTTATTTACGATAAATTTTAATAATCACCCGATTATACAAATCTTTTAATGTTATAGTTAAATCATGATTGTCAATTATGAGTATAACAATCTAGAACATACTGTTAATTTTTCCACATTCCTTCATCTCTCCTAAAAGGTACCGGACCCTCTTCATGCCAGCGTCCAACCTCACACCGCTCCAAGGGTTCGGTATTGTCTGTTCTTGGTTTGTCACGGCCAAATCTAGACTTTGATGTTTGAGGCCAGCCAACTCAGAGTCATTGGTAGCCACAGTGACTGGTCTCCCGATATTTGTCTCACCTTGACCTTGACTAATGTGACCTTGACCTTTGCCATCCTGATGTACCCCTCCTGGGATATTAACAAAACTTGGGTAGTGTACAAGGGACACTGGTACAAGCTCTTTGCCCTTGTCTGTATGTATAAGGTGGTAGAGAGTCCCAGTTGAGTGCACACTGTGTGATCCTGTTGTATTTTCAGAGCTGATTTGTGAAGTCTGAGTTTGAAAAGAAACTGTTGTTTGCACATTCTGTGACCCTGTCGTGTTTTCACCACTGACTTTTGAAGTCTGCGTTTGAAACGAAACAGTTTTGCTTTCAGTGCAATCATTTAATGTAGGGTTCTGCTTTTTTCCTTTGATAGTCTGTTTAGGCTTTGAACTTGTCACTTTTGGTTTCTTTTTGACAGATTTTGACTCACTTGCTGAATTAAACGTATTGGTGCTCTCAGTAACTGTACTACGGGGAGTCAGGGGTTCAAATGTACCCGATACAGACCCGTCAATGGTCGATATGGTGTCGGGTACCGACTCTCTCATCACATGACCATGTCTGGGGGATTTCATTGGTGCATTGTCTCTCTCTGGTATTTCCCACACAAAATTGGAATGGTCTGGTATCTGTGTGGAGTACACTGGAATGAGCTGAGCATCATGTATCTGTCTCTCCTCACCAGGAGCTCCTGCTGTCAAAGGCCCGTGTGGCCGGATCTGGTATAGACCATTTTGGTACTGGAATCCCGCCGGGATGTGACGGTCCTGTGAATCTGCTGTACCGACGGGCTGAGGTAAATATATGTACTCGGTACCACTACTATTGCCGGTATTCTGGGAACTTTGGAGAACTGAACTCTTCTCGCCGGAGCTTCCAGACTGATTTTTTGCTTGTGGAGCCCCTACTTGCTCTGTTACTTGTCTAACGGCACTGACAGGCACCGTCGTAAATCCTGTCGACTCCCTCGCTATATACGCCTGGAAGGCACCAATGTCACTATCACGTTTCTCCCAACTGTTATTCTGTCCGTCATTAGTACATACAAAACCTTGACCTGGAGAGAATCCCTCACCACCAGAGGGCAGTGCTGACCTATATCCCTCACCACCAGGGGGCACTAGTGATCTAAATCCTTCACCACCAGAGGGCACTGCTGATCTATATCCATGGTTACTAATTAAATGGCTGTTTGTAGCTGGAAAATACTGCTCCTTCTGAATGCCCATTGTGTAGCCCCTAAAGGGAATTTTGTGGGCAGAATTAGTGTCCCTCTCAGGGATAATCTGGGGTCGATCAGGGTCGGGTGTGGAGGACGCCAGTCGGTCATTAAAGGGAGTGTTTCCACCACTCAGCACAGAGAAAGCTGACACTGGACCAGGATGGCTATCGGTGTCTGGGTGGGAAAAACGACAAAATCATAACATAAGTATAACTTCATTATTATATGCATAAGTATATGAAGTATAACTGTCAATATTTCCTGAAGTCATTTCTGATAGGATATATTGAAAATGACAACCTTTACTTTATTACCAAGTACAAAAACATCTATTTTAAATTAATTAATTAAATGATATTAAATATGTGTCAGTTAGCTTGGTTATCTAGATCTCTTATATCTCAGGGGTTAGCCTGATGTCATTAGTTAATTAGTCTCTTTCTCTGAAAAATAAAACTTGAACACATGTGACCTAACAATCAATGCCTACTCACAAGGGCAGATAACTCCGAGATATGGAAATAATCATAAAAAAAATGTGGACACTAAACATAATTTTTTTATTTTGAAATATTTGCCAGCATTACCAACCTCAACAATGGATTAAAAAAGATGGTTAGTGTATCGTATAAATAGGTAGCCTTTTTTTTTTAAATTTCAGCAATTTTCCCATATCCTGCATTTACATATTACATAATTTATTTTAGTTATTTGCCCTTCTAGGTAGGTACTACTGTTATATCATGGTTTTTGAGCAAACAATAATATTTTTTTGGAGATATTTTTCGTCTCTTTGATCACAAAATAATGACATCACAATGGATACCATCACAAAAGGGAGATAACTGTGTATTTTGTAAAGACAGAATTCTTCTGACACATTGAAATTGTTAATGTTTCATGACACATACACTTTACAATATAAATATTCACAATGTAAAACAATTTTTTTTTACAAGATTTTGCTATGATTTCGGAACCAATTTGTTAACATCTTGGGCACTATCTATAGCAAATGCATTAGTATCAATAAAATGATCAAATATATGTTATGTGTTATTTTAAAAATATATGAGTAAAATAAAAAAGAAAAAAATCACACCATCGTTAGTTACACAAGGAATGACTATAGGCGGTGGTGCTGGTTGGTTTGGACCTTCAGTAGAGTCGGCTGACTTCTCTTTCACGTCGCTGGAGCATGTCACAGTTTTTCTGTTACTAGGGTTGACTAAAGTGTGTGAAGGACAGAAAAGAAAACAGAAGGTGACAAGGAAACACACAAAGGGCACAAAGTGTACATATTAGTAATCACACAGGTAACAAAAAATGAAAACATTTTAGAACTATTCTTTTGAAATTGCAAAATTGACATTTGTAATTAATTTTGTGTTTTATTAAGGAAATTACTAAATACTTAAAGTTGCATGTCCAATACCTGTAGCTTATTTTTTTTTTTGCTTTTTGACAATGGAACATTTCATTTTTTCAGTACTATTTTGGAAATACATGTAGAGAGACTACTGAAATATTAACATTTACAGTAATTAGTTTTGATATTATCAATTTAATTTAGATACAAAAACATTCAATTAAGTGAATTCTGTAAGATAATAAACATATTCTTAATATAATATATAAAAGAATCACGAAAAACTTTTTAAAAAAAAAAACTAAAAAAATTTCAAGATAGCTGAGCAGTTGAAGCGTGAACAGACCGCCAGATGGAAGGATGGACACAAGCTATTAAGCCAACAAGAAAGTGAAACTACATTATTTTAAATTAATTAATTAAATGATATTAAATATGTGTCAGTTAGCTTGGTTATCTAGATCTCTTATATCTCAGGGGTTAGCCTGATGTCATTAGTTAATTAGTCTCTTTCTCTGAAAAATAAAACTTGAACACATGTGACCTAACAATCAATGCCTACTCACAAGGGCAGATAACTCCGAGATATGGAAATAATCATAAAAAAAATGTGGACACTAAACATAATTTTTTTATTTTGAAATATTTGCCAGCATTACCAACCTCAACAATGGATTAAAAAAGATGGTTAGTGTATCGTATAAATAGGTAGCCTTTTTTTTTTTAATTTCAGCAATTTTCCCATATCCTGCATTTACATATTACATAATTTATTTTAGTTATTTGCCCTTCTAGGTAGGTACTACTGTTATATCATGGTTTTTGAGCAAACAATAATATTTTTTTGGAGATATTTTTCGTCTCTTTGATCACAAAATAATGACATCACAATGGATACCATCACAAAAGGGAGATAACTGTGTATTTTGTAAAGACAGAATTCTTCTGACACATTGAAATTGTTAATGTTTCATGACACATACACTTTACAATATAAATATTCACAATGTAAAACAATTTTTTTTACAAGATTTTGCTATGATTTCAGAACCAATTTGTTTACATCTTGGGCACTATCTATAGCAAATGCATTAGTATCAATAAAATGATCAAATATGTTATGTGTTATTTTAAAAATATATGAGTAAAATAAAAAAGAAAAAAATCACACCATCGTTAGTTACACAAGGAATGACTATAGGCGGTGGTGCTGGTTGGTTTGGACCTTCAGTAGAGTCGGCTGACTTCTCTTTCACGTCGCTGGAGCATGTCACAGTTTTTCTGTTACTAGGGTTGACTAAAGTGTGTGAAGGACAGAAAAGAAAACAGAAGGTGACAAGGAAACACACAAAGGGCACAAAGTGTACATATTAGTAATCACACAGGTAACAAAAAATGAAAACATTTTAGAACTATTCTTTTGAAATTGCAAAATTGACATTTGTAATTAATTTTGTGTTTTATTAAGGAAATTACTAAATACTTAAAGTTGCATGTCCAATACCTGTAGCTTATTTTTTTTTTGCTTTTTGACAATGGAACATTTCATTTTTTCAGTATTATTTTGGAAATACATGTAGAGAGACTACTGAAATATTAACATTTACAGTAATTAGTTTTGATATTATCAATTTAATTTAGATACAAAAACATTCAATTAAGTGAATTCTGTAAGATAATAAACATATTCTTAATATAATATATAAAAGAATCACGAAAAACTTTTTAAAAAAAAAACTAAAAAAATTTCAAGATAGCTGAGCAGTTGAAGCGTGAGCAGACCGCCAGATGGAAGGATGGACACAAGCTATTAAGCCAACAAAAAAGTAAACTACACACACTATCATTAATTTGTGAAATTTTGAGTTATATATAAAAATCAATAACAAGGGAGAGAACTACACACTACTACGGTTAATTTTCTGGTGAGATTTTGAATTAGCACAATCAATACCTTTATGCTTATTTCGCAGCATGGTGAGAACCTGAGCACATGTATTTTTTTCATTACAGAAAGAAAATGCATCTTCAGAATCAGTAGAGTACATGGCGAAACCCGGCTCCGGGATCGGAGCAGGTCGGGTCTTCCCCTGGTTTTTTAAGATAGCCACAGCTGTTTTTTGTCTGAAATAAAAATATGTATTTTTTATTTCAAATAAATATCAATACTGAAAACTTTGTTGCATAAATGAGAGATGACTCAATGATTTCACCTGAACTTACAACAGCGGTTACGGTAAATAGGTCATTAGGGAGAGACCATTACCTAATATAATTCCACAGGTGGCTGTCACAATATACGAGGACGTGTGTATCTGAATATCATAGTGTTAAGAAGGAAGTCATTGGACAGGCTAAGGTTCATTGGTGGAGTTCTGTACATGCGGTAACATAACCTTTACGATGAGTGAAAATAGAGTGATTTCTCCAAAGTTTAGTTTAACTTTTTTTAAAATAACATTGTGTATATTAACTTTGCGATGAGTGAAAATGATGTCAAAATAGCTATAGCCTTATTTCTACACAGTTTAGTTTAACTTTTGATTGAAAAAATATTGTGGACATCTTTATAGTAAATTTAACACGGTAGACCAGATTTTGGCTGAGTGTCACTGATTATTCAATTGCCAAAACGTTTTTCAATTAGGTTTCTGTCATTCCTCTTCTATCGTAAATAACAATTTGATACACACACGGGCCCCTCGTATATATATCCAAAAGTTGGAGGCCAAAGTCTAGCAAATCATGAATTCTATGGACACCATAAACATTGACCATCCTATAATTACAGTAAATACTTACTTCAATGGAGCAGCTTTGACACGAGATTTCACTCCAGTTACCTTAGGCCGGCCAACCTTTAACACACACCAGGTTTTAAAGATAAAATATGAAGATAAAATCATTCAATTGTAATTATCTTATTCTTTTCTGTACATAAGATATACTGTAGTGTACACTTTTATGAATCACTGAGAACATGGAGTATATAGTCCAGCAGAGATAATCAATTTACTACAACAGTTTAGTAAAATGGATATAACCTTTAATGTTATATATGTTATTCCTGACTTCAGTTTATTACAATTAACCCGAATTTTCTCTTGTGTTAAATTATAAATAATTATAAATCTTAATTAGTTACAATACCACAAAAATAATTGTAAGTACTTTTAACAATTTCCAGTCAAAGTATTGGGTATTTGCATATTACAGAGTTATCTGCCCTTACAGGTAGGTTATGTTTGTGACATCATATGTTTCGGAGAAAACGACATGAATTGAGCACACAAAATAATGATGTCACAATGAATACTTACCTGCAATGGAGCTAACTCTGTAATATGCAAAGATGGTAAAGTTTGTTACCATGTGTGGCATTTTTTATTGATCTATTTGTTTGATTACCTTTGGTTTCTGTGAAAGAATAGTCTTCTTCGTCACCTTTGATTGGTTTTTCTTCTCCATATTTGATTTGAGATGTTAGCAGATTTAAATGATGTTAACGACACATAACTTTGAACTCTTGTATCTGTGAAACACCAAATGATTAGGTTAAATCGTAAATTACATAAAGATAAGCATGTATCAAAAATCCCACACAAAAATTGCATATGCAATTTTGTATACATGAACTACCATATTCGACCCAATAAGCACCTCGGATGCTTAAAAATTTTAAGCAAATAAGAGGCGCTTAATAGAAACAAATTTGGATTAGCCTTTCATAAAATCTTTCTTCAAAGTAAGCCGTAAATCAAGTTCCAAACGATATCAGTAAGGAAACAAACACCAACTTAATGGCAGACTAATTTCTTATTTTGACTGTTTAAAAGGAACATATCTGGATCTCTAAGTGAACTACTACAACAGGATATCACTTGAAGGAAGCAAAAAATGTATCTAAAAAGTGATGATATCATTATTTTAATGAACTGATTAATTTAATTACTAATATAATACATGGGAAAATCCAGGATATGGTATTATATATTATTAAATTATAAAAAGAAGCTATACTCAGCTCACACATGTGATTTAAGGTATTTGTGTAAAAAAGTCAACATATTTTGCGTAGAGACAACCTTTCCGTTTTATTTTAAGCACTGAACCTAACCAGAAATTGAAACAGGTTCTACATACCGACTGGACAGAAGAACATTTTACAAATATCAGAATATAGTACATGTACAGCTTTCATAATTAAAGAATAAGATGGGATCGTATATCTATATGCACGTACTGTACTGTATATGTTTTTATTACAATATAAATTATATAAATTTTATAATTTGTAGAATATGTTAGGAAGCTTTTTTAAAACTACCTAAATCCGGATTATCGTGTTATTATGGCAGGTGGTTTGTTTACATACACGACGATCGAGTACGGACATGTCAGGAAATTAAAATGGCAAAAACGGCTTTCTATATTTTAAACAGTTTCAAAATAGTTCAACCTACCAACAGCTTAATCAAAGTCATATGTTTTTCCGGCAGGAGATATTGTGCTCATGATCGATAAGTGTCATCAAACTGCATTTTGGAACGATCTGGAGAACCATCTTTGAAATTGGTGCCATCAAAGGCCAAACAACATACATTTGCTATATTTCATCCGACTTCCGGTTAAAAATTAATCCTAAAAATCTCAGAGATTAAGGAAAAAATTTAAAGCATAATTTACTCGTCAATTGGTTTTGTTTAAAAATTTTAATTTGTTTTTTTTTTTCTGTACAAGAAATTAATGAGCTACCTACATATTAAATGCAGATATTATTGTGAGCGGATGAATCCAGAAACTAGAAATTTCCCGATTTTGACTTCCGGATGTTCTCAATCAATCAAACTCTTATTGACTACGCATATTACGCTAAGCGTCTGGTTGATCGGGACGAAAGACCACAAAAAAATTCATCATGTTACCCGCTACCGGTCCCTAGTGAGCGGAGCGCAGCCTGGCGGAGAGTAGAGAAATAAGGGAAGGGAACAGTCTAAGGACGGTAGCAGTGTACTGTAGATTTGTTAAATTTCAGAAAAAAAGGCCCATGCTTTATACACACTGCTATTTTCTATTTGAACAACTTGCAATTTTTTACACAAAGCTTAAATTAACAAGTCTGAGTTTGTGGGTTATTTTATCAAGCCAATGAAATTCATGACAGACTCTAGCAAAAGAAAAGAAACATTTTTAAAAAAATGCGAAAATACAATATAAAAACAAAAAAAATCACACTCGATAAAGGTTGTGCAATTTTTATCTATCTTACATCTTACTGCTTTCACAAGAAATTCCTCAATTTATTAACATTTCATTTTATCAAAGTACATTTTAAAATTGCTAATATGGCATCCGAAAATAAAAAATCACGCTTGGAAGACATTGTACACGTTCGAGGAATGATATAAATTCACAACATGAAAAAACGGACATTTTTTAAATTGTTTGTAGCTCTACTTACTGTTGTTATACGATGTATAAATGATTCGATATCTTATACACTTTGTGCATATTAGAGCTAGCAGCCTTCGCTGGACACTTTCAGAAAGGTCAGACTCATGGCAATTGCAATTATCGATACAGAATACAGCCATATTCCAGAATAGATCTTACCGTGGATTTATATGAAGTTTTTTTAAGGTCACTACATAGCATAATGTAGATTACAATTGTTATATTATTAATAATTTATCAGCCTTTGCTACAATATCAGATATATGCAACTGCCAGCATAAATTGCCAGATACTGAATGGATATGACACGATGTTTGTGCATGTTGACGTGGTTGATAGTGGCATTATTGGAATTAAAGCTGACAATGCAAGTTAAAAAAATGTTTGATTGAGATTAGAAAAAAAGTACACTTGTATTTCAAGAATCGTTTATGAGACATCCCCCTGTCGAGGTCAGCCATTTTTATTTTTCTCTCTATCTGTATTCCGGCGCGCTCACCGACCACTGGGCACGCACTCAGTCAATCCATGTACATATACACCTATCAGTTGCCCTCAAAATACAAATGCTTCTAAAATTGAATTGTAATAAAAAAAATTCTCTACTCTTTTTACTTGATGGATTTAAAAAAAAGAGCTGTAGTTCTTTTATATCATGATGATTCAATTTGAACTTTGTTTTTAACACCTCCAAACATAGCAAATATGGATTCAATGCTTTAAGTTTTCTACAGATTATGAGCGATGACTTTATTTATATAAATGATAAATATGTGTGAAGATTATCACATGAAAAAATAACTTTGAAATAAATGTCACACAAAGGACACTGACGATCCACGATCAGGCTATGTTAAGTTCGACGTTTTGGAGTGCCTGGCATTGACAGTTCAAACATGAATGATGCCCGGGCGGGATTTAGTATTTAAAAACCGGAAATGAAGCAGTAATAAAAGAAATGCGGTGTAGTGGTATGTTTCAAAATTCTTGTTCCATCGGCCGGGGTTCAATTTTCTCAAAATCTCAACTCGAGGAGTAAGATTCTTATAAGTTGTAAAACACAAGGCTTTGCATGCAGCTTAATAATCTTATCCCGAGGGCTGAGATCTCCTATCACACCCCATAGAGGGTGAATGATTCTTTTTCTCTTACCCTACGTGAGCACGTGCAAAGATCTCTGAATGAAGCTTGTCTTTACCCTAGGGTGAGATAGAAAAAAAATCTCACACCAGTACAGAAGAGATTAGTACATCACATGATAATTACTAGGAATGCGATTGGATAACAGCCATGGTCTATTTTGCGACAGTTACCTGTCTTTCTTGACTACGGGAGACTATACCTGACTACGGGAACTAAACCAAAGTATAGTCCCCCGGGAATGAGCACGCGATCAAATATATGACGTCATAATGAATGTCATGTGATGTACTAAATCTATTATGGCCCTTTCCCTCGAAAACAGTTCTCCTATAGTGTTGCCTGGCGAGGTATAGTCCCCTCGTCTTCGACTCGGGGACTATACCTCGCCAGACAACACTATAGCAGAACAGTTCCCGAGGAAAAGGGCCATAATAGAATATTAGTACATCACGTGACAGAATGCTGGATTCTGATTGGCTACACAGATGGGTACTATTTGCAATAGTGCCCGGGCAAGCGGGCACTATTGAAGTGGCGCGAAATTGAACGCGAATGTATTGTGACGTCACCATTACATGACGTCATTATAGGGTTGCGCTTCGACCAAGACGTCAAAATGGCGGACAGGCTGTTGTGTGCGGGGATGGAAGCAAATGCTGCTTTTCTACAGAAAACAGTTCACTTATGTTCAATATTAACCTACTTTTAATCTTCATGAAGCTGAATCATCCCGTTTTAAAGAAACACATATTTTTGCAACAATTCATATGTTGTACTTTTAATGTAACAACGTGGTGTGGAAATGGAGATAGCGTTGCGAGGCGTCGTTTGACGTGGTTTTGTTACGATGACATGAAAACGGGTCTCATGTGAGGGTGATGTACTAAACCCATTATGGCCTGTTTGAGAGGGCACTATTGCCTCATAGTATTGTCTCGTGATAAGATAGTGCCCTTGCCTTCGGCTCGGGCACATCCCTCGACAATACTATGAGGCAAAAGTGCCCTCTCAACTAGGCCTAGGCCATAATAGATAATCATAGACCTCTCTGTCTATAAACCAGTCGATCACGTGATTTTTCTGTGTAAAAGATCATGCTACACATAAAGAAGAAATAAAAGAGTCGTACATGTAGGTAAAGCACTATACGAACTCCCCTCTATCAACGAAAACGCCAAATATATAGGAAAACCAAGTCTTTAATTCTATTAGCACAAGAAAAGTTGGATTTTTGACCTGAGACTGTTAAGAGAGTCGAAGCTGGGTGTCTTGAGGATGTGTCGACTGTCTGTAGCTATCCCTTGTAGTTCCGAATCGTCCACCCCCTCCCCCACCCCCACGGCGATGGTCTCTATCTGGTACAGATGTAACATATCAGCCGCATACTGTGTGGCCTGGTGGTCATATGAATAGCCATCCGTAACGATCACCAGGACGTTCTTAGCGTTAGGGCGGTCCCCGGTCTGTCGCGTGAAGCTGTGATACAGCGCCATCTGCAGGGCCTTTTCCGTGTGTGTTCCGCCATCTTCATAAGGGATGTTGAGAACTGCATTTATAATGGAATCGCTTCTGTCATATGTGTTTAATTCAAAGTTCGCAGTGACGTCAGAAGCGAACGTCAGCACACTCATTTGTATGTTGTTTGGACCAACTATAGCGTATTGCGCAAAATCCGACACGAAATTTAGCAACTTCCGGAAATCAGTCTCTCCGACGCTGCCCGAAGAATCCAGTATAAACACGATATCCACCATAGGTGCTGTACATCCTGAAAAAATAGCACACAAGTCTCACATTATATTGACACAAAAAGAGCAATCTATAAGAGTTACTTCCCTTCAATTCATTCGGAGTGAAAAGAAGGGACGCAACTCTGATAGATCATCATAATGCATCGTGTAGACTGGTGGTTGCAGATCTACATACATCATTAATATGTTGGCTTTTTGCTTCTATCCCATCAAATGGTTAAAAGACCCATTCTTTCACTAAAAGACATTTTGTTTCGCTCATCTTGATATTTAAGCGAACTTACAAATACATACAGTATGCAGATCAACCACCGACAGTTACTAAATGAGCATGATGTGGGTTATTTTTATCGCCTTAAAATATATTAGAGTTCTACTGTTTACTTTAGTATTTCCTTCAATAGATAATGAGAAATAAAAGTTTACTTTAGTCTTTCCTTCAATAGATAATGAGAAATAAAAACTATTGACAGAAGGACCCATAAGCCATAGTTTTGTGTGTTGCAAGTACACTGTTAGCCCGAGATACTCAGGCCCTGATACCAGACTTTGACATTATGACAGATAGATGTCTGGTTTGACACCAGACTTAGATATAATGACAGATAGATGGTTAAACCGGACATCTATCTATCATAATGTCTAAGTCTGGTGTCAGGGCCAGAGTATCTCGGGCTAGTACACTGTACGATATCTTTGTAGTTCTCAGACTGACTTCCTCTCGCTGTAACGAGGACACCCAAAAGGTGCCGAAAGTGTCACATAACATCATGGGCTACCTCGCTTTTTGTTGCCCTTGCGCCAAACAATGTTTCGATTTTTCGATGTATAAAAATCATTTACGGACGGATGGCGGACGACGACGTACAAAATGTGATTAGAATAGTTCACGTGAGACTTTACATTACGTTATATGTGACGTAGCTTTTCCTCACTCTAGTCGTTTTTTTAACTTAGGACAGCAAAACAAACGTGGTTGGATTATTTTGCGTGAAGAGATATTTTAGTTATTCCAGAGGCTGAGATCGTTCTGTAATCAAGGACATCTTAGCGCAATGATGAATTCGCGACGTCAATAATAGCTATATATAGTAAAAAGATGCACAGAAAACTACAGAAACACATTGGTGTCTACAGAAAATTACGGAAACTCATTAGTGCCCGCAGAAAACTACGGAGACACATTGGTGTTTACAGAAAACTACAGAATCACATAAGTGTCTACAGAAATCTATGGAAACACATTGAGGTCTACAGAAAACTACAGAAACACATTGGTGTCTACAGAAAACTACAGAAACACATTGATGTCTAGTTTAGCACCACTGGGCTTTCGTAGGAACTACAGTGAACGCAATAATATTTTAGCGCATATTGTTGGAGCGAAAAAAGTGATCACCGCTAAAATATGTATGTTTACAGTACCTGTGGGGGATGTCGTTGGAGTTGTAGTGGATGGAGTTGGTTGGAGTTGTAGTGGATGGAGTTGTTGTAGTAGTGGATGGAGTTGGAGTTGTAGTAGTCGTTGTTGTAGTTGTTGAGGTTGGAGTTTTCACAGTACGTTGATTGTTTGCTGAGAAGATTTAGATTTTTTTCAAAACTATATTTCCAACAAAACGTAGAATTGTATTTTTATATTGCATTTGATATATTTGTTGAATTGTTGATGACTTCTATTTTCATATACTTATTCTACAGTAACGTAAGTGAATTATAAAAAAAGTAAATGCTTCAATGAAAATATCTGTGCATGTGTTCCACTTTGAAACATTTTGAAAATTATTATATGACATGTTGATAATTTTATATTACTCACATTGACACGTTTCTCTGAACAAGGTATCAGAAATTGTCCCGAGACCTTGGAAACTGGATACGACCTTGACCTTTGTCGGATCTGAAGCTATGGCGCCGATCTCATCCTTATTGACCCCGTCCCCGATACCGATGGCATATATATCCGTCCCAGTCGCGTGCAGGTGTCTGGCAGCAGTGAGCGTTAAACTCTTATTGTTAGACTGACCATCGGTCATCACAATCAAAGTGTCCGGGACGTCAAGTCTGTTACCGGAAGTGCCGGACAGCGCATGCTGTATGACGTATTCAATAGCTATTCCGGTATTAGTCGATCCACGAATGTATCGGATGGCGCCAACATTGGCTAATAGTGAGGCCTTATCCCGATTTTTCATGAGTGGTATCACATAGGTCGGCAAGGTGGAAAACGTGACAACACCAACCAACACATCAGTGACGCTAATTGTCATCTTGTTGATGAAGTTAACAATGAAATCCTTCTGTAACTGGAAATTCGACGATCCAACACTTCCGGAGGAATCCACGAGGAAGAAGATATCGGCCTTTGATAAACTACACACTAGAAATAGATTACAAAACATACCTTAATTAAAAAACCAATAACCTACCTTTTTTGCGTAAGACGCTCTCGGAAATTTATGCAAATCAAACTGAACAAGAAAAAATTCAATAAGGTCGGTCTGTATATGTCCAATAGCCAGGCAAATAGTAAAATCTTTTGAAGTTTCAAGGCATATTCACTAACTGGTAGTTGAATGGCGTAACAGTGACGGTTTGTTCTTCAAACGTTTCAAAAGTCCAATAGCCAGAAAAAAATAGTACATATTTCTGAACTTTGAAGGCAGATTCACCAACTGGTAGTTGCATGGAGTAATCAATTAATATCCGGATTTGGCAAGTCATTGTTGTCCATCAGATGCTTACAATAAGGAGATATTATCAAACAGACTAAGGAAGACGATTAGATTGGCGATTCTTTAAGAATGAAGATAGTACTTCGAAAGATTTCCATTTTTGTCAGAAATTATCTGGTTTCGCACAATAATACTGAAGGACTTTTTTAATTTTGAGTTCAGCAAAACTTGTGTAAACCGAAATCAAATACCTGTAGGTGTTGTCGTGGGTAATCGAGTAGAAGTTGTCGTCGTTGGAGTGGTAGTGGTAGTTGTTGGAGTGGTAGTTGTTGTCGTTGGAGTGGTAGTTGTTGTCGTTGGAGTGGTAGTTGTTGTCGTTGGAGTGGTGGTTGTAGTTGTTGGAGTGGTAGTTGTGGTTGTTGGAGTGGTAGTTGTAGTTGTTGGAATGGTAGTTGTGGTTTTTGGAGTGGTAGGAGTGGTTGTTGGAGTGGTAGTTGTAGTCGTTGGAGTGGTAGTTGTTACGATGCGCTGATTGTTTGCTAGGGCAAAATCAAATTAAGTTCAATTGTCGTGCAAACAGAAATTGAAACAAGACAGGTGAAATTGACTTTGCTTTATATTCTAAGGTTTGTTCATTGTTCATTGAAAAAAATCCTTTCGAACATTACTCACATTGACATGCGTCTCTGAATAATGTGTTAGTGATTCCCCTGAGGTCGTTGAAACTGGAAATGACCTTGACCTTGCTTGCATCGGATGCTATGGCGACGATTTCATCCCTATTGACCCCGCTCCCAATACCAATGGCGTAGGTGGCTGTCCCTGTCGCGTGCAGGTGCCTGGCAGCATTAAACGTCTCAGCCTTGTTGTTAGACTGACCATCGGTCATCACGATCAAAGTGTCCGGAACACCAGCTCTGTTGTCGGAAGTTCCGGTCAACGCTTGCTGTATGACCTTTTCAATAGCTGTTCCGGTGTGTGTAGACCCGCTTCTGTACGGGATGGCTTTAACACCCGCTATCAGGGACGCCTTGTTGCGGTTCTGAAGAAGTTTGATCTCACGAGTCGGCGACGTGGAAAAAGTGAAAACTCCAACCATTACATCGTTTAGGCTTATTGTCATCTTGTTGATAAAGTCAACGATGAAATCCTTCTGTAGTTGGAAATTTTGTGATCCAACGCTTCCGGAAGAATCCACCAAAAAGAAGATATCGGCCTTTGATAAATGACATTCTAAAAACAAAACATAAACAATCATTCCGGAATTATGTTGCAACGTAAGCTGCAAGGGAAATATCTTAGTTTATATTAGGCGGTGTCTAGATTTCATTTCAGAATATTTTATTGTCGGATGTTAAAGACATTAGGAATTGGGAAACAGGCAACATGTTTATACACGCCCTCTCTTTCTAGATCAAAGGATGCATTGAGAGCAGAAACTACCACTTTTATAGACTACATATGGTGTGTCTCTTCCAGGGCCCAGTTTCACGAACATTCCTTTACTTTAACAAATTCCTTAACTTATATCTCCCCCTAGAAAAGCATTACAGAAGTTAAGGGAAAATCTTAAGTTAAGGAGCCTTCCCTAAAATCTGTAATACTTTCATATGGCGATTTTTTTAAGTTAAGGGATCCCTTAAGGAACACTTAGCCTTCATCACAGGTACTAACGTTCAACTCAAGGCCAAACCTGAGACGGTGTCAAGAGAGACGACAGGAAGAAGAAATTCGGTTAGAAAGAATAGAAAGTTAAGCTTACTTAATTTAGTCGCCCATTACGATCATGCAATATGGCAGCAGGTACAATTATAAACTCTACCTACAGGGTCATCATTGAGTGACAGATTCCAGAGCCTTCCTCAACTGAAGGTCACACGCGAGGCGGTGTTAATGAAGACGTTAGAAGAATCAAATCGTTTAGAAACGAGAGGAAAGATGTAAAATTTAGTCTGCATTTACGATCATGCAATAAAGATAGTCGTTACAATTACATATTTTGAAAGGTATACTTGTTTATTTGTTTGATTAGTTTAACGTCCTATTAACAGCCAGGGTCAGTTAAGGACGTGCCAGGTTTGTTGGTGGAGGAAAGCCGGAGTACCCGAAGAAAAACCACCGATCAGCGATCAGTACCCGGCAACTGCCCCACATGGGATTCGAACTCGCGACAGCATGTGGTAATATGTCGATATACTTTTCCCCTGGTTGAGACACCATATAAAGTTTATAAAAATGGTATGATATAATCCTGCTCAGCATTCAGCTATCATATGACATGAATAACCACACTTCTTTTATATTCAAATATTGATCGTCATTCTTTTTTGAGGTTAACAGGCATTAATGTAATTAAGTTAAACTTATTCCTATTTTATTTGTTTATATTGCGGTTCGGTCATTGTTGAAATTTCTTCAGATATTGGCAGAGGCAGAAGCAAGAAAGAAATAACTCTGTATTAAACTCTATAGATGAGAATTACGTCATGTAATTTTAAAAAAGGATGTGACGTAGCAAATAAGACATGAACTGATGACGCATAATCCTGTGAAATAGTCCCACTACCGTTGTTGTGGGGCGTACAGTGCGATCAACCGTGACGATGACACAGTACTGGAGTACTTACGGCCATGCCTGGATCCTCCCCGTCCATAACGATAGTTCTGATTGGTCAGTATATCACCAAAACGTGTGGTTATTTTTGATTGGTTGTTACCGATAGAATTTTCACCAATCACGCTTTCGCCGCAGCTCCAACCTACCGATACAAGTAGCAGTATCCGGCCAGCCGTGAAGGAGAACTTCATCCTGTTTGGTAGTCTACCATTCCACAGAAATCTCAACTGACTACTGTCAATACACGCGACTGAGAAGGGTTAGATAAAAAGAAAACTGGTGTCATCTTAACTGGGACACGTTAATGGACATACGAAATACGCATTGTGTTAAAACCGTTATAAAGGTTAATCTTCATGGAGGATATTGTGAGTTATTGGGTATGTTAAATGGTTTAGTAAAAAAATTACTTGATTGAAAGGACAGATGATATTTGTTGTACTCCGTAAAGTTGAAGGTGTTTCCGAGACCTTTTGTCATTGCCAAGGTTAGGCCTGATAAGGCTAAGATAGGAAGACGCTCACATTATATTACTGAACCTTATACTCACATTTACCTGTGATAATCAAGACCCAATTTCCATGCCTCGTTTTCTGAACCTCTCGCCTTATGTCTCCATGGTAACAGCAGACGTGTTCGATTTCGTCTCTTGCATTTGAACGACAACTGTTACACTATGGTGGCTGATTACGGCCATCTCGTGTTGTTGTGTTGTCGCCTTGTCGTGTTGTCGCCTTGTCGAGTTGTCGCGGTCTCAAACTGCGACAACCCAAGATTTAACAGTTAAAATGTCTATATTTTCTATATTCAAAGATAGTGGTTATTTCATATAATTTGCGCATGTGTAACAGGAAGGCGACAAGTCGACAACACGACAAGGCGACAACACGACAACACGACAAGGCGACAACACGACAAGTCGACAACACGACAAGACGACAAGTCGACAACACGACAATTAGCGCGTACAGAATATCGTGTTGTCGCGGTAAAATGTCGACTTGTCGTGTTGTCGAGTTGTCGACTTGTCGTGTTGTCGCCTTATCGTGTTGTCGTGTTGTCGAGTTGTCGACTTGTCGCCTTCCTGTACACATGCGCAAACAATGGATATCACTCGCCATATTGGATTGCTAATGAAAATAATTGTGTGCATGTGTTTGTACCTAGATGAAGAAATTTGATAGCAATTTCTTTACCGAGAGTAGTCAAAGTATTTTTCTCTGAACTATGAATTTCAATAATTTGTTTATTACATATGATAATCGTGTAATAATGGTCTGGTCACGCCGTCTGATTAGTACGCATTAATCGTCATCTGTTAATTTTAAGTTCACTTGAACCGCTAAGGCCTAATAGTTCGAAGGCCCGTTAATCCGAAAATTAGAAAATATTGCAATTTTATGGTGGCATATGTCTGCCATCGATTTGCCGACTTACGACTTAATAATGTTGGCATCGTTAAGGCATTAAGTCGAAATCATATCGGAATATGTCGACATAAACAGAAGAATATGTCGACTTACCACATGTACACTATGTACATGCCCACATAATGAATCCAAGATATTTATGTAGACAGTCGGTAACTTGGCGATTAATGTGTTTATGCTCGGGTGTGACACCGACTTGTCAGTTATTGATGTCGACATCTAAACTAAAAGATGTCGACATCTGGTCTTGAAAGTGGAAATCAAAGGCCACCTTTTCATAGAGCACTGTGTATATGCAGCAAAAGCCATACAGCAGAGATCGACGTTGATTTTGTTATTTCAAGTTTTTATTCATTTGATTTCAAAAAAATGCACATCCCGGCCATGAAACTGTAGCCTGCGTGTACGTAGTTGTTAGCCCGAGCTAAGGAAGTGTACAACGAATTATAAATATATATAACCGTGGGTTGAAAATTCGTTTCAAAGCTGTGTGTGTGTTTTGTTGATTGGCATTCGTACCAAGTCCATGTAGTACATACCGTACTATACTATATTAAAAGAATGAATGAAAATAAAAATAAAAAAAGATAAAAAAAAAATAAAATTATATTGTATTTTCTTGTGAATCCCGAAAAAAACCAGTTTCGTAATTTAAAAGCCATAAAGGTCACAGTACAGGTACACAATACACGTTGGGAAACCAGCTTTACTTGTTAGCTTGGCCTACATAAATATTTACATCCCTCGATCAGAGATTTAAATGTAAACCTCTGCCTCGATACACTTATATAAAGGCACAACGAATTTTTGTTACGGTCTTAATGGTCAGATTCAAACTTTGGGCTAAAAATCCTCCAGGGACGCGGTTTTAAACTCCCAACTCGCGATACATCTGCATCTATTTTTCGTAGTAAAAACATGCGTTCTTTGTAGTCAAACGTAGTAAAAAAAAGTCACTTGCTTATACCTCATTCATGCCATTGGCCGGAATATACAATTGTATTATGGGTAACTAGTGATCACGTGATTTTGTGTTTACTTCCAAATATGGTGATAGTTTGCTTGCCATTTCTTCGGAGAAATTGATTTATTTGAAAATATTTAGACTCCAAAATATTATTAATATTGCATGCTTATCATTTGACTTGCACATATGCACTGTTTTACTATAAATAATGAACTGAAATGAGTTGTAAAACTGCCATTTTCACGTTTTGTAAATAAATGATATAATACGAATTGACCAATTCAATAGGTCTAACCGTCTAATCTAAAATCAGCGAAGATCGGCTACTCCCGGCTAAATTCGTAGAATTCTAAATTTATATTTATATATATTATTACCTGCTTTAGGGCTCAGAACATATACATATAACACAGAGAAAATAAGGCTAAAGTATGTATAAATACCAGGTCAGAGAAATCACTCTATTTGGAAGTAAACACACACTCATGTGATCACTAGTTACCCACTAATACAATTCCATATTTATTTCGGCCAATGGCATGAATGAGGTATAATCACGTGACTTGTTTTACTACGTTTTACTACAAAGAACGCGTGTTTTGTACAATTATGGGGAAAATCCTCCGCGGATCGTGGTTTCATTTCCACCATTTGAAATTGTTAGCAATACTATCATAACACAGTTTATTTTCCATATTATTTCCAAACAAATAGTTATAAGCTTCCGCATAGCCCACTTAGTTTTTTGGGAATCTAATACATACATGTATGTACACATATACTAAGAAACACGGGCTTATGTGCTTACATGGCAGGGCTCTAGGCCCTCTACCAATATTGTGAATTTCATGGCCCTGGGGTCTCGGAATTTTCCCCAGGGGATAGGGTCTTTACCATACAATGTAGTTTATATAGGAGACATATTTATTTGTTTGTTTAAAAGCAAAACATTATTCATAACTGTGCATATCGGAATTCAGGTGACTGTTAGACATTCTCAACTCTCATCCATTTGTAAAAAATTCAAATTTTAACAAACTTCTTCTCCACAACACGGTTTTTCTCATTTTACAGCAAGTACAAAAACAACAACAAATTACAATCATGAATATTTTGTATTGATATTTTTTTTTTTTTTTTTTTTTTTGCAAATTTTCAGCAAAACAAACATGTTTCAAATTAAATTAATACACATATTTGATTAATATATTTGATCTGCATTCATTATTGAATTTAAAAAAAAAATAAAAAAAACTTTATAACATAGCAAAGGTACATGGTTTGTCATTTTAATCAAGGGAGATAAATCCGATTTGAAGGATTTTCCACAAAGTGGAAAAGTTAAAGCCGCATAATCCGTATCTTTCAGGGTCCGTAAATCAACAAAAGAAAATTAGGGTACATATATTATAAAAAAGTTATCAACTTTCCCCTAATTACACACCCAAAAAGTCCCGAGTTCAAAAGAAATTAATGATTAAAAATTCGATATCCAGAGTGTTTGAATAATTCACTTTCCATGCATTATTCAACCAAAATTTAGACTGGTACATTTCCTGGTCAACATCAATTATAATTTCAACACAAATTTATTAGATGATATTTCAAGTAATTGTCGAGTATATATACATGAACTTTGACATCTGCCATGGCACAACATGTAATCTTCAATTTATCAATGTTTCACAATCAAAGTCTACTCTAAGCCTTCTGTTTCAAATGGTGGAAATGAAACCACGATCCGCGGGGGATTTTCCCAATAATGGCACAAAACACGCGTTCTTTGTAGTCAAACGTAGTAAAACAAGTCACGTGATTATACATCATTCATGCCATTGGCCGAAATAAATATGGAATTGTATTAGTGGGTAACTAGTGGTCACATGAGTGTGTGTTTACTTCCAAATAGAGTGATTTCTCTGACCTGGTATTTATACATAATTAGGCCTTTTGAAGAAGATCTTATTTTCTCTGTGTTATATGTACCTGTATATGTTCTGAAACCTAAAGCAGGTAATAATATATATAAATATAAATTTAGAATTCTACGAATTTAGCCGGGAGTAGCCGATCTTCGCTGATCCTAGATTAGACGGTTAGACCTATTGAATTGGTCAATTCGCATTAAATCATTTATTTACAAAACGTGAAAATGACAGTTTTATAACTCATTTCAGATCATTATTTATAGTAAAATAATACATATGTGCAAGTCAAAATGATATGCATGCAATATTAATAACATTTTGGAGTCTAAATATTTTCAAATAAATCAATTTCTCCGAAGAAATGGCAAGCAAACTATCACCATATTTGGAAGTAAACACACAATCACGTGATCACTAGTTACCCATAATACAATTTTATATTCCGGCCAATGGCATGAATGAGGTATAAACACGTGACATTTTTACTACGTTTTTACTACAAAAAAAAAATAGATGCAGATATATCCCGAGTTTGGAGCTAAAACCGCGTCCCGCGGGAGAATTTTTAGCCCAAAGGTTGAATCTGGCCATTAAGACCGTAACAAAAATTCGTTGTGCCTTTATATAAGTGTATCGAGGGATGTAAATATTTATGTATATATATGGACAGGGCAAGCTAACAAGTAAAGCTGGTTTCCAAATGGGTATTGCGTATCTGTACTGTGACCTTTTTGGCTTTTAAATTACGTAACTGATATTTTTCGTGATTCAAAAAAATGAAATCTTGAAAAAATAATTGTAATATAGTATAGTACGGTATGTACCACATGGACTTAATTAATACGAATGCTAATCCACAAAGCACACACACAGCTTTTAAACGAATTTTCAACCCACGGTTATACATGTATATATTGATAAATGATTATGGCCAAGAGGATGGAAATTCGTTGTACAAAGCAGAGCCCTTTTGCACTCTAACTTCCTCAGCTCGGATTAACAGCTACAATGTGTACGTACACGCAGGCTACAGCTGCATGGCCGGGATATGCAGGATCACAATTTTTAGTTTTGTAATCAAATATATAAAAACGTTTCTGAATTAACAAAATCAACGTCGAACTCTGCTGTATAGTATGGCGCCTTGCTGCATATACACAGTGCCCTATGAAAGGATGGCCTTTGAATTCCACTTTCATGACCAGATGTCGACATCTTTTAGTTTAGATGTCGACATCAATAACTGACAAGTCGGTGTCACACCCGAGCATAAACACGATTAATCGCCGAGTTACCGA
Organism: Argopecten irradians; assembly: GCF_041381155.1. Classification (NCBI taxonomy): domain Eukaryota; kingdom Metazoa; phylum Mollusca; class Bivalvia; order Pectinida; family Pectinidae; genus Argopecten; species Argopecten irradians. The sequence continues at coordinate 8,181,432 of NC_091149.1, read as the reverse complement.
CTTTCTACATAATTATCTTGGAATCATTATGTGGGCAGGTTCATGTGGTAAGTCGACATATTCTTCTGTTTATGTCGACATCTTCCGATATGATGTCGACTTAATGCCTTAATTATGTCGACATCATTAAGTCGTAAGTCGGTAACTCGATGGCAGAAATATGCCACCAATATGGTCTATAGTACAAGCACTGACTTCAGTTTTCTATATTCAAAGATAGTGGCTATTTCAAATGATTTGCGCATGAGTAACAGGAAGGCGACAAGTCGACAACTCGACAACACGACAAGTCGACAACACGACAACTCGACAACACGACAAGTCGACATTTTACCGCGACAACACGATATTCTGTACGCGCTAATTAGCGTGTTTGAAATGTCGACTTGTCGTGTTGTCGACTTGTCGTCTTGTCGTCTTGTCGACTTGTCGCGGTTCGAAAACGCGACAAGTCGACATTTTAACTGTTAAATCTCGGGTTGTCGCAGTTTGAGACCGCGACAACTCGACAAGGCGACAATGGTGGCTGATTACGGCCATCTCGTGTTGTTGTGTTGTCGCCTTGTCATGTTGTCGAGTTGTCGCGGTCTCAAACTGTGACAACCCGAGATTTAACAGTTAAAATGTCGACTTGTCGCGTTTTCGAACCGCGACAAGTCGACAACACGACAAGACGACAAGTCGACAACACGACAAGTCGACATTTCAAACACGCTAATTAGCGCGTACAGAATATCGTGTTGTCGCGGTAAAATGTCGACTTGTCGTGTTGTCGAGTTGTCGTGTTGTCGACTTGTCGTGTTGTCGAGTTGTCGACTTGTCGTGTTGTCGCCTTGTCGTGTTGTCGTGTTGTCGCCTTGTCGTGTTGTCGACTTGTCGCCTTCCTGTTACACATGCGCAAATTATATGAAATAACCACTATCTTTGAATATAGAAAACTGAAGTCAGTGCTTGTGAATATTTGGTGTGTTTGTAAGATATTCGATGTTCAAAATTGTTAAAAAATTATATTTTTCCCCATTGTTAACTCTTTTAAAATGTATTATACTTAACGGAAATTATAATATTAAATTAATTGAATATTAACAAAACAAAGGATATTGTCAGAACACAGAACAAAAATGTTTGTACAATGAACAGTAACAGAGAGGACAAATGTACATGTATATCAACTTAATATTGTAAAATCTCCTTTACAAAATATTGTGTTATTAATCGGTTAAAACTTATTATTCAATTTGAAGAATTGAAGAGAACACGGATGATAAGACGATATATTATCTATTATTACTAATTTCTGTAATAGGTTATGTGTGCAGTACATCAAACAATAACCTTAATTTAAGATCTAATAAAGAATTTGATTTAAAACGAAAAGAAAAAATCATTAAAACTTTCATTTTGTCCAAAGCGTTATAGAACAGATAAGGTGTTGTGCCCCATCTTTCTGGTAATTAGTTCATCTATTTTGATCATCTGCATGCATCACAACGTACATAATGTTAATATTCTTTTTATAAAATTTGTTTATTGTAATACAGCAAGATTTAACCCTCGAAAGTTTGATTGTGTATTTTGACTACAGTAATTCATACAATAGTAATCAAATGCTGTAGCATAGATACTTCCAGTGGACATTTAATATAATGGAACTCTTGCAAAAGAAAAGTACACAATTAGTATTTCTGGGTCTAGAAATTCCTAATACACAAAACATGTGTTCATTTTACGAAATGAATATCATAATTATATAATAATCTTTCTCAAAGCGATCAATTTGTGGTTAAGAGAGGCTTGGCTAATTATGATACATTCAAGTGTAATTGTGTGTTAATATGGTCCGAGTGCAAAGTCAATAAAAGCAACTCAAGTTACATTACGCAAACATTGAGTTCTTCAGGGTGGTGTCCTATGGTCAATGTTTTTTCTTGTAAGTAACATGCACATTAGAGAATGGTTTGATACTTGCCAAAGAAAATAATATCTAGTATAAAAAATAAGGACCTCAGTTTCGGTTCATATGGTGTTATACCGCCCTGGTATAATTTAAAATAATGACCTCGGGCTACGGTCTGGGTTATTATTTATTCTACCAGGGCGGGACAACAACATATATACATCCTTATGCATGTATATCTGCAGTGCTTTTATCTTTATATTCGGTAATTCCTGTGTTATATTCGATATATTTACCATTATGCTCCGTCGTTATATCGAGATATTCGATGCCTTTTCCTTTATATTATGTAGCTAAAATTAAACTTTATATTCGGTACAAATTTCTTTAAATTCTGTACACACTTCTTTATATGATGTGCAACCTTCTTTATATAATGTGCAAACATTTATATAATGAAGATCAAATCCGGCTTATAATATTTGCATAATTTTTCGGCTGATTTCGTCTTAGTGACAGCACTTTGTATAGTTGTGTAGGATTTTGAAAAGGAAATTATTGCTCTTACCAACGGTAGTAACCGTTTTTGTGAAGACTTACTATAAATATGATTTTAACCGCTAAAACTACATGTAGGTGGACTAAGTTTTGTTTGTCTCGGGATCTATCCATCCTTCTCAATATATATATCACCATGTAGATTACGATTTTACCGATTTTTGTATTTAAACTCATAAAACGTCCAAAATAGTCTATGCATGACACTCTGGTGGGTCCAAATTATTGGATCGCCATCTACATGTAGACAATTAATCCTGTGTCTATATTGGATCACCAATATAAGAAAAAAAAATTGATTTTGTTTTAATTTTAGATGTGCTACTATTTTGTTAATTCATATCATGAAAATGAAAACAATTAAGAAGCAAACGCTAATTGAATTCTTCGTTTCGGAAAGGTAGTTGGTCTTAAAAGCTGTATATATGTGCCGTAATTTTCATACTCACGAATCAAGAGCTTTTGGATATTTTATTCACCATCAACCTTTCGAAAATTACATTTACAAGTATGAATAAGAACTGAAAATGATTTTGACAGTACATATGCGGTCAGGCTATGAAGCCAAAATGTGGTCTACAATTTCTTTTAACATTTTTATAAAGTAATAAGAAATTATAAAGTGATTACTGCAGGTATGCATTTATCTTAACATACATAAGACATAAATTCTGACTTGTAAATAATGTTTACAAGGCATCGTACATGGTTTTCTGACCATTTGAATGATTATCACACCTTAAAAGAACCTGATGGTTTTTAATAGTTTCTTGAAGAAAAAAAATGCATGCCTAGTTACGACACATATAACTTAATTAATCAACACATAAAATCGGGTAATTAATAAAACAAAATGTTCCCAGCCGTCATACATCATCTATGATATAGGTACATGTATATATTATTCGAATAGCGTATATTGAACTTTGATTCCTAGGTGTGGCAACATTATAACATTTTTCAAATAATTACATATAAATGTAGATCAGCTACCCTGTTGAGATCAGCCGCTTGATTTTTACACTTCAACTTATCCTAAACATGTTCCCTAACAGGTTTAGTTGAATTCGGACCAGTTGAGAAGATGATGGAATTGTTATGTTTATGGTGATAGACGACAAATAAAAGTGATGTCGATAGGTAACCTGCCTGGGTGACCACCTTATCCTTAATAGTCCGAAGGCCTAGGCCTGTTAATCTGAACGTCCGTTAGTCCGAACGACCGTTAGTCCTAAGGCCCATTAGTCGGAAAGTCTGATAGTCCGATAACCGATATAAATGTACAGAATTTAATTACAAGACTCAGTAGTAAACTTGCTAAGATATGTGTAACTCTAGATTGACACCATCTTCAGTGACCCACGGATGATTGCACTACACTACGCTACAATTATCACAAATGTAGCGTAGGGTCACCGACAAAAAACGAAATGAAATTGTAAAAAAAAACATAATCTTGCAATACATGTACGTAAACGTATCCGATATGAAAGAGTGTATATGTACACTGCAATCCTGGTTATTAGTTTCCCAGAAATTACCATTATGCGAACCATTTTCATCATTGAAAAAAGGGGAGGATTAACAAGTAAAAGGAAGCAGGAAACACAAAAATAAGTCGGGAAATACATATTTCAAACATGCAGGCAGGTTAGAATTGGTGATATATATCATCCATTCATGCAGCCATGTTATCCCTAATGCAATCAAATTGCAGTACACATAAGCTTTACATTAGGCGTATGTTTATAAGATAATTCATAAAATGTATATTTATGTGACATCTTATAAAATGTAAGATATTTTCTATCTCTTTATGATTTTTTTTTATTTATAATTTTGATGTATTTATCATGCAATGCTCATTGAAGAAATCACAACTTGCCGTCCATAGAAGTTTGCAGTTAAATAATTTTAAAGAATTGCCGAAAAATGTATTTATCACAATTTATTGATAACATGTCAAACTATCAATTTACATGAAGTAAAACAACTACATAAATTGCAATATTTTCTAATTTTCGGATTAACGGGCCTTCGAACTATTAGGCCTTAGCGGTTCAAGTGACCTTAAAGGGACAATTCACTAAGGCTTATTCTATTACATAACCAAGAAGCAAAATGTGGCATAAATGTATTGTTCTACCTTTCTTATGAAACATATAACATAAAATATTGACAAATTCCCCGTCATTGTAAAGTATTTTAATTGATACCATTGAAATTACAAATCGTTGATCAATACGATAAAGCAGGTACATGTATACGTTGTACCCTTACCCGAGCCAAAGTCACGCACAGACGGCACGACCAGACCATTATTACACGATTATCATATAATAAACAAATTTTTGAAATTCATAGTTCAGAGAAAAAAAACTTTGACAACTCTCGGTAAAGAAATTGCTATCAAATATCTTCATCTAGCTACAACCACATGCACACAATTATTTTCATTAGCAATCCAATATGGCGAGTGTTATCCATTGTTTGCGCGTGTGTAACAGGAAGGCGACAAGTCGACAACTCGACAACACGACAAGTCGACAACACGACAAGGCGACAACACGACAAGTCGACAACTCGACAACACGACAAATTGTGAATTTGACGTCTTGTGAGCGGTACGGTAGATATTAAGAATGGTAGTTATGCTTGTTTTGGACAAAAATCATATGTAAATGCAGGTATACGCATAAAATATTTGGAAACCTACAAAAAAGTAAAGAAAATATGGTGGCATATTTCTGCCATCGAGTTGCCGACATCATATCGGAAGATGTCGACATAAACAGAAGAATATGTCGACTTACCACATGAACCTGCCCACATAATGATTCCAAGATAATTATGTAGAAAGTCGGTAACTCGGCGATTACTCGTGTTTATGCTCGGGTGTGACACCGACTTGTCATTTATCGATGTCGACATCTAAACTTAAAGATGTCGACATCTGGTCTTGAAAGTAGAATTCAAAGGCCACGCTTTCATAGGGCACTGTGTATATGCAGCAAGGCACCACACAGCAGAGTTCGACGTTGATTTTGTTAATTCAGAAAAGTTTTTATTTATTTGATTTCAAAATTAAAAATTGTGATCCTGCACATCCCGGCCATGCAGCTGTAGCCTGCGTATATGTACACATTGTAACTGTGAGTCCGAGCTGAGGAAGTTAGAGTGCAAAAGGACTCTGCTTTGTACAACGAATTTCCATCCTCTTGGCCATAATCATTTATTAATATATATAACCGTGGGTTGAAAATTCGTTTAAAAGCTGTGTGTGTGCTTTGTGGATTAGCATTCGTACCAAGTCCATGTGGTACATACCGTACTATACTATATTACAGTGATTTTTTCAAGATTTCATTTTTTTTGCAAATCACGAAAAATACCAGTTACGTAATTTAAAAGCCAAAAAGGTCACAGTACAGATACACAATACCCATTTGGAAACCAGCTTTACTTGTTAGCTTGCCCTGTCCATATATATACATAAATATTTACATCCCTCGATACACTTAAATAAAGGCACAACGAATTTTTGTTACGGTCTTAATGGCCAGATTCAATCTTTGGGCTAGAAAACCTCCCGCGGGACGCGGTTTTAGCTCCAAACTCGGGATTTATCTGCATCTATTTTTTGTAGTAAAAACGTAGTAAAAAAAGTCACGTGCTTATACCTCATTCATGTCATTGGCCGGAATATACAATTGCATTATGGGTAACTAGTGATCACATGATTGTGTGTTTACTTCCAAATATGGTGATAGTTTGCTTGCCATTTCTTCGGAGAAATTGATTTATTTGAAAATATTTAGACTCCAAAATGTTATTAATATTGCATGTATATCATTTTGACTTGCACATATGTATTATTTTACTATAAATAATGAACTGAAATGAGTTATAAAACTGTCGTTTCCACGTTTTGCAAATAAATGATATAATGCGAATTGACCAATTCAATAGGTCTAAACGTCTAATCTAAGATCAGCGAAGATCGGCTACTCCCGGCTAAATTCGTAGAATTCTAAATTTATATTTATATATATTATTACCTGCTTTAGGGTTCAGAACATATACATATAACACAGAGAAAATAAGATCTTCTTCAAAAGGCCTAATTATGTATAAATACCAGGTCAGAGAAATCACTCTATTTGGAAGTAAACACACACTCATGTGATCACTAGTTACCCACTAATACAATTCCATATTTATTTCGGCCAATGGCATGAATGAGGTAAAATCACGTGACTTGTTTTACTACGTACCATTATTGGGAAAATCCCCCACGGATCGTGTTTTCATTTCCACCATTTGAAACAGAAGGCTTAGAGTAGACTTTGATTGTGAAACATTGATAAATTGAAGATTACATGTTGTGCCATGGCAGATGTCAAAGTTCATGTATATATACTCGACAATTACTTGAAACATCATCTAATTAATTTGTGTTGAAATTATAATTGATGTTGACCAGGAAATGTACCAGGCTAAATTTGGTTGAATAATGCATGGGAAGTGAATTAATCTTAACTTTTCCACTCCACTTTGTGGAAAAGCCTTCAAAACGGATTTATCTCCCTTGATTAAAATGACAAACCATGTACCTTCGCTATGATATAATTTTTTTTTCGTTTTTTTTTAAATTCAATAATGAATGCAGATCAAATATATTAATCAAATATGTGTACTAATTTAATTTGAAACATGTTTGTTTTGCTGAAAATTTGCAAAAAAATGATATCAATACAAAATATTCATGATTGTTATTTGATTGTTGTTGTTTGTACTTGCTGTAAAATGAGAAAAATCGTGTTGTGGAGAAGAAGTTTGTTAAAATTTGAATTGTTTACAAATGGATGAGAGTTGAGAATGAGCAGAAGGCAATAAGGATATATAAGTCTAACAGTCACCTAAATTCCGATATGCACAGTTATAAATAATGTTTTGCTTTTAAACAAACAAATAAATAATAAATATGTCTCAGCCCTGTGACTTGGCACATAGGTCAAGATCATTGATTTGAACAAACTTTGTATCCCTTCATCCCAGCATGCTATGGCCCAATAACATGTCCATGTATGAGGTTCTTGGTTATTAAGAAGATTGTAAATTGTTTACAACAGACACTGGATGATGCCGGCCAAAAGACAATTGCAATAGGTCACTCAATTCAACACACAACCATAATACTTTATATACTTTTTCCTCATAAATCATTACATATAATCCTTGTACACATCCATATCAATGGCGACGCTAACAGGAAATTAATGAATATGCAAAATGGCGTGCGAGCGTCGAAGAGTCGAGATTTTGGTGTTTGGAGGTCCGGGGGTCTCTCCCGGAAAAAAAATTACGATTTAGAATGGCTGAGATAATTTTTACGATGTATTTTGATGATTTTGCGAACGCCGAATGCGCGAGATATTGGTGTTTTGAGGGTCCGGGGATCTCCCCCGGAAAAAAATTACGATTTTGATGATTTTGCGAGCGCCGAATGCGCGACTTTGGTGTTCTGGGGGTCCGGGGGTCTCCCCCGCGAAAAATATTACGATTTGGAATGGCCAAGATGAGTTTTACGGTGTATTTTGAGGATTTTAATGCGTTCTTAACGTGGTAATTTTTCGATTTACATTTACCTGCATTTAGAAATTATAATTGTGAATGTCGTCATATCATTATGCAACCCTGCTCGATCTCAACATACGACTTCACACCGTCAGCACATTGTTGTTTAACTAAAAAAAAATGAATTGATTTAGTTGTCTTGCTTAGACATATATACAATTTAATATTTTAAGAAACATTTTTGAAATAGTAGAATCCCTTGATGGACATTTTTAGTCTAGTTCATGTGTATTGAATTTTTATTATTAAAGGTTTGAACATTACGTGCTTGAACTTTTAGGAAATGCGACACAAAGCGGCAAAATTTTCTAAAATGAAGTACAAAAAATGTGCAGGAGGACTCTTTTTCTTCCTACGCCTCTGCAGTTGCACATTTAAAAAGTTTAATGAACTTGGTACCCACTACTGACTGATGTAAATCATGCCAATTAAAGATGGATCTTTTCTCTATTTCTGTAATTTTTCAACTTTTTCTTTCCTCTTGGAAATGTTTTATAACATGGGAAAACTAAAAATGAAGTCTATATAGCAGGAATAACAAAACACATAGCCACCTGTCAACCATGCATGTTTTTTTCTGATTGGTCACCAGATTTCGGATACAGAATGAAACAAATACATACACTGTATATAAACACCATATATTGGCCTATCAGGCCCATGAAATCAGCCAGTGATGATATCCATTTAACCTTTTAATATATGAAGAGTATTTGATTCCATTACATCTGTTTCCTATGAAAATTGAGCAAATAATGCTCATGAATGTGTTTCCCTATATAAACTATGGTAAAGACCCTATCCCCTGGGGAAAATTCCCGAGACCCCAGGGTCATGAAATTCACAATATTGGTAGTGGGCCTTGAGACCTTTCAATCTATGAAGAAACAAAATGATACATTTTCGTACGGAACCTACCGAAGCATAATGAGTTAGGTCCTAGGTCCCAATTTACCAGGCGGGAAGCATAAGCCCGTGTTTCATAGTATATGTGTACATACATGTATGTATTAGTTTCCCAAAAAGCTAAGTGGGCTATGCGGAAACTTATAACTATTTGTTTGGAAATAATATGGAAAATAAACTATGATATGATAGTATTGCTAACAATTTCAAATGGTGGAAATGAAACCACGATCCGCGGAGGATTTCCCCCATAATGGTACAAAGCACGCGTTCTTTGTAGTAAAACGTAGTAAAACAAGTCACGTGATTATACCTCATTCATGCCATTGGCCGAAATAAATATGGAATTGTTTTAGTGGGTAACTAGTGATCACATGAGTGTGTGTTTACTTCCAAAATAGAGTGATTTCTCTGACCTGGTATTTATACATAATTTGGCCTTATTTTCTCTGTGTTATATGTATATGTTCTGAACCCTAAACCAGGTAATAAAATATATAAATATAAATTTAGAATTCTACGAATTTAGCCGGGAGTAGCCGATCTTCGCTGATCCTAGATTAGACGGTTAGACCTATTGAATTGGTCAATTCGTATTATATCATTTATATATAAAACGTGGAAATGTCAGTTTTATAACTCATTCAGTTCATTATTTTTAGTAAAACAGTGCATATATGTGCAAGTCAAAATGATATGCATGCAATATTAAAGACATTTTGGAGTCTAAATATTTTCAAATAAATCAATTTCTCCGAAGAAATGGCAAGCAAACTATCACCATATTTGGAAGTAAACACAAAATCACGTGATCACAAGTTACCCATAATACAATTGTATATTCCGGCCAATGGCATGAATGAGGTATAAGCACGTGACTTTTTTTTTACTACGTTTGACTACAAAAAACGCATGTTTTTACTACGAAAAATAGATGCAGATGTATCGCGAGTTGGGAGTTTAAAACCGCGTCCCTGGAGGATTTTTAGCCCAAAGGTTGAATCTGACCATTAAGACCGTAACAAAAATTCGTTGTGCCTTTATTTAAGTGCATCGAGGGATGTAAATATTTATGTATATATATGGACAGGCCAAGCTAACAAGTATAGCTGGTTTCCCAATGTGTATTGTGTACCTGTACTGTGACCTTTATGGCTTTTAAATTACGTAACTGGTATTTTTCGGGATTCACAAGAAAATACAATATAAAAAAATCTTCTTTTTTTTTATTTTATTTTTTTTTTTCATTTTTTTCATTCATTCTTTTGATATAGTATATTACGGTATGTACTACATGGACTTGGTACGAATGCCAATCAACAAAACACACACACAGCTTTGAAACGAATTTTCAACCCACGGTTATATATATTAATAATTCGTTGTACACTTCCTTGGCTCGGGCTAACAGCTACGTACACGCAGACTACAGTTTCATGGCCGGGATGTGCAGGATCACAATTTTTTTTTATTTTGAAATCAAATAAATAAAAACTTGAATTAACAAAATCAACGTCGATCTCTGCTGTATGGCTTTTGCTGCATATACACAGTGGTCTATGAAAGGGTGGCCTTTGATTTCCACATTCAAGACCAGATGTCGACATCTTTTAGTTTAGATGTCGACATCAATAACTGACAAGTTACATTTTAACTGTTAAATCTCGAGTTGTCGCAGTGTGAGACCGCGACAACTCGACAAGGCGACAACACGACAAGGCGACAACACAACAACACGAGATGGCCGTAATCAGCCACCATAAATACTACAGTATTGTCTATTGTGCACAGACAATGCTACCTGTATACGTGTACCCTTCTGATTTGATGGATAGGGAAATAAAAACATGAGAATCGTTTATTACGAGATATATATTTTAATTAAACCACACTTTTATGGTGATTCTCAGTTTTACAAATCAGTCTTCATCTTTTCCTGTTTCCCTGTTTAATTTACTTTCTTTATGAGTGTAATCATGAACATTCGGCAGGCCATTGATGACGCATGCGCTCAGCGCACTTCTGTAGATGTTCATGTCCGTTGCGTCAAACCTACAATTAAGATAAAACTTTTTTTAATGATACATTTTGATTCATTACTGCGCTTTGTTCCAAAGACTAATCACGAATATTTCTATATTAAGTAAAGAATTAAATTGACAAATATCACGAAAGGTACCTGCGAACATTCACGTGGTACAGTGCGGTAATAGTGTAAATGAGAGTACTTTAACAGCCATGGAGGGTCATGTCAAGGCATGCCAGGTTTGACGGTGAAGGAAAAACGGAGTCTCCGTAGAAAAAACACCGACAACCGGTCAGTCCCTGGCAACTGCCCCACATGGGATTCGAACTCGCGGCCCAGAAGTGGAGGGGTTGTCTCGGCCACCGCGACCCTTTCGCGTATAGTTTACTGTATTTTGCGTCTTCGTTTATAGTCAACATATTTCCGAATACAGAGAGTAAATTCGTGATCACGGGCTCTTGGTGGTAATATTGCATTCATATATACATTTTAAATGAATATTCACGTAACATTTGAAATCGAGGTCGAGTTCTATCGCAAAAACTAATGTGGTTTACAGTACCGAAATAACTGATGTTATGACGTTTAATGTTTGACTATACGAAAAAAGTATCCTACCATTCTTCTGATGTCCTGTCGAAACACTCTACGTTAAATATGGTTGTGACGCCATTGAATCCGCCGATCGCAAATATCATCTCGTCAATTACCTACAAAGTATAAAACCATCTCGTCAATTACCTACAAAGTATAAAACCATCTCGTCAATTACCTACAAAGTATAAAATCATCTCATCAGTTTTCTAAAAAGTATAAAATCATCTCGTCAATTACCTACAAAGTATAAAATCATCTCGTCAATTACCTACAAAGTATAAAATCATCTCGTCAATTACCTACAAAGTATAAAATCATCTCGTCAATTACCTACAAAGTATGAAATTATCTCGTCAATTATCTACAAAGTATAAAATCATCTCGTCAATTACCTACAAAGTATAAAATCATCTCGTCAATTATCTACAAAGTATAATATCATCTCGTCAATTACCTACAAAGTATAAAATCATCTCGTCAATTATCTACAAAGTATAATATCATCTCGTCAATTACCTACAAAGTATAATATCATCTCGTCAATTATCTACAAAGTATAATATCATCTCGTCAATTACCTACAAAGTATAATATCATCTCGTCAATTACCTACAAAGTATAAAATCATCTCGTCAATTACCTACAAAGTATAATATCATCTCGTCAATTACCTACAAAGTATATCATCTCGTCAATTACCTAACAAAGTATAAAATCATCTCGTCAATTACCTACAAAGTATAATATCATCTCGTCAATTACCTACAAAGTATATCATCTCGTCAATTACCTACAAAGTATAAAATTATCTCGTCAATTATCTACAAAGTATAAAATCATCTCGTCAATTATCTACAAAAAGTATAAAATTAATTACCTACAAAGAATCAGTTATATACATTATCTACATGTATAGCATGGTATCTCGTGTCAATTATCTACATTAATGAATTTACCTCTGTACCAAAGTTACCCCTGTGAACACCTAGTCTACAATGTGTCCCCTAGTAGAACACTATTTGTCTTATAATGAATTACCTCCTGTACCAAAGTTACCCCTGTAGAACACCTAAGTCTACAATGTGTCCCCTAGTAGAACATCTAGTCTATAATGAATTACCTCTGTACCAAAGTTACCCCTGAAGAACACCTTTCTACAATGTGTCCCCTTGTAGAACATCTGGTCTTTAATGAATTAACTCTATGTACCAAAGTTACCCCTGTAGAACACCTAAGTCTACAATGTGTCTCAATGTGTAGAACATCTAGTCTATAATGAATTACCTCTGTACCAAAAGTTACCCATGTTTAGAACACCGTCTACAATGTGTCCCCTTGTAGAACATCTAGTCTATAATGAATTACCTCTGTACCAAAGTTACCCCTGTAGAACACCTAAGTCTACAATGTGTCCCCTTGTAGAACATCTAGTCTATAATGAATTACCTCTGTACCAAAGTTACCCCTGTAGAACACCCTAGTCTACAATGTGTCCCCTTGTAGAACATCTAGTCTATAATGAATTACCTCTGTACCAAAGTTACCCCTGTAGAACACTTAGTCTACAATGTGTCCCCTTGTAGAACATCTAGTCTATAATGAATTACCTCTGTACCAAAGTTACCCCTGTAGAACACCTTAGTCTACAATGTGTCCCCTTGTAGAACATCTAGTCTATAATGAATTACCTCTGTACCAAAGTTACCCCTGTAGAACACCTTCGTCTACAATGTGTCCCCTTGTAGAACATCTAGTCTATAATGAATTACCTCTGTACCAAAGTTACCCCTGTAGAACACCTTAGTCTACAATGTGTCCCCTTGTAGAACATCTAGTCTATAATGAATTACCTCTGTACCAAAGTTACCCCTGTAGAACACCTTAGTCTACAATGTGTCCCCTTGTAGAACATCTAGTCTATAATGAATTACCTCTGTACCAAAGTTACCCCTGTAGAACACCTTAGTCTACAATGTGTCCCCTTGTAGAACATCTAGTCTATAATGAATTACCTCTGTACCAAAGTTACCCCTGTAGAACACCTAAGTCTACAATGTGTCCCCTTGTAGAACATCTAGTCTATAATGAATTACCTCTGTACCAAAGTTACCCCTGTAGAACACCTTAGTCTACAATGTGTCCCCTTGTAGAACATCTAGTCTATAATGAATTACCTCTGTACCAAAGTTACCCCTGTAGAACACCTAAGTCTACAATGTGTCCCCTTGTAGAACATCTAGTCTATAATGAATTACCTCTGTACCAAAGTTACCCCTGTAGAACACCTTAGTCTACAATGTGTCCCCTTGTAGAACATCTAGTCTATAATGAATTACCTCTGTACCAAAGTTACCCCTGTAGAACACCTTAGTCTACAATGTGTCCCCTTGTAGAACATCTAGTCTATAATGAATTACCTCTGTACCAAAGTTACCCCTGTAGAACACCTTAGTCTACAATGTGTCCCCTTGTAGAACATCTAGTCTATAATGAATTACCTCTGTACCAAAGTTACCCCTGTAGAACACCTTAGTCTACAATGTGTCCCCTTGTAGAACATCTAGTCTATAATGAATTACCTCTGTACCAAAGTTACCCCTGTAGAACACCTAGTCTACAATGTGTCCCCTTGTAGAACATCTAGTCTATAATGAATTACCTCTGTACCAAAGTTACCCCTGTAGAACACCTAAGTCTACAATGTGTCCCCTTGTAGAACATCTAGTCTATAATGAATTACCTCTGTACCAAAGTTACCCCTGTAGAACACCTTCGTCTACAATGTGTCCCCTTGTAGAACATCTAGTCTATAATGAATTACCTCTGTACCAAAGTTACCCCTGTAGAACACCTTAGTCTACAATGTGTCCCCTGTAGAACATCTAGTCTATAATGAATTACCTCTGTACCAAAGTTACCCCTGTAGAACACCTTAGTCTACAATGTGTCCCCTTGTAGAACATCTAGTCTATAATGAATTACCTCTGTACCAAAGTTACCCCTGTAGAACACCTAGTCTACAATGTGTCCCCTTGTAGAACATCTAGTCTATAATGAATTACCTCTGTACCAAAGTTACCCCTGTAGAACACCTTGTCTACAATGTGTCCCCTTGTAGAACATCTAGTCTATAATGAATTACCTCTGTACCAAAGTTACCCCTGTAGAACACCTGTCTACAATGTGTCCCGTGAATCAGTCAATAATGTTACCTCTGTACCAAAGTTCCGGAACCAGTCCAATGTGTCCCTTGTAGAATCATCTAGTCTATAATGAATTACCTCTGTACCAAAGTTACCCCTGTAGAACACCAAAGTCTACAATGTGTCCCCTTGTAGAACATCTAGTCTATAATGAATTACCTCTGTACCAAAGTTACCCCTGTAGAACACCTTAGTCTACAATGTGTCCCCTTGTAGAACATCTAGTCTATAATGAATTACCTCTGTACCAAAGTTACCCCTGTAGAACACCTTAGTCTACAATGTGTCCCCTGTAGAACATCTAGTCTATAATGAATTACCTCTGTACCAAAGTTACCCTGTAGTACCCCTGTAGAACACCTAAGTCTACAATGTGTCCCCTTGTAGAACATCTAGTCTATAATGAATTACCTCTGTACCAAAGTTACCCCTGTAGAACACCATAGTCTACAATGTGTCCCCTTGTAGAATATCTAGTCTATAATGAATTACCTCTGTACCAAAGTTACCCCTGTAGAACACCTTAGTCTACAATGTGTCCCTTGTAGAACATCTAGTCTATAATGAATTACCTCTGTACCAAAGTTACCCCTGTAGAACACCTTAGTCTACAATGTGTCCCCTTGTAGAACATCTAGTCTATAATGAATTACCTCTGTACCAAAGTTACCCCTGTAGAACACCTTAGTCTACAATGTGTCCCCCTGTAGAACATCTAGTCTATAATGAATTACCTCTGTACCAAAGTTACCCCTGTAGAACACCTAGTCTACATGTGTCCCTTGTAGAATATCTAGTCTATAATGAATTACCTCTGTACCAAAGTTACCCCTGTAGAACACCTTAAGTCTACAATGTGTCCCCAGTAGAACATCTAGTCTATAATGAATTACCTCTGTACCAAAGTTACCCTGTAGAACACCAAAGTCTATAATGTGTCCCCTTTGTAGAACATCTAGTCTATAATGAATTACCTCTGTACCAAAGTTACCCCTGTGAAAACTAGTCTGTAATGTGTCCCCTGTAGAACACCTAAGTCTACAATGTGTCCCCTTGTAGAACATCTAGTCTATAATGAATTACCTCTGTACCAAAGTTACCCCTGTAGAACACCAAAGTCTACAATGTGTCCCCTTGTAGAACATCTAGTCTATAATGAATTACCTCTGTACCAAAGTTACCCCTGTAGAACACCTTAGTCTACAATGTGTCCCCTTGTAGAACATCTAGTCTATAATGAATTACCTCTGTACCAAAGTTACCCCTGTAGAACACCTAAGTCTACAATGTGTCCCCTTGTAGAACATCTAGTCTATAATGAATTACCTCTGTACCAAAGTTACCCCTGTAGAACACCTAAGTCTACAATGTGTGTCCCCTTGTAGAACATCTAGTCTATAATGAATTACCTCTGTACCAAAGTTACCCCTGTAGAACACCTAGTCTACAATGTGTCCCCTTGTAGAACATCTAGTCTATACTGAATTACCTCTGTACCAAAGTTACCCCTGTAGAACACCTAAGTCTACAATGTGTCCCCTTGTAGAACATCTAGTCTATAATGAATTACCTCTGTACCAAAGTTACCCCTGTAGAACACCTTAGTCTACAATGTGTCCCCTTGTAGAAACATCTAGTCTATAATGAATTACCTCTGTACCAAAGTTACCCCTGTAGAACACCTTAGTCTACAATGTGTCCCCTTGTAGAACATCTAGTCTATAATGAATTACCTCTGTACCAAAGTTACCCCTGTAGAACACCTTAGTCTACAATGTGTCCCCTTGTAGAATTCATCTAGTCTATAATGAATTACCTCTGTACCAAAGTTACCCCTGTAGAACACCTTAGTCTACAATGTGTCCCCTTGTAGAACATCTAGTCTA
This sequence comes from Argopecten irradians, assembly GCF_041381155.1. NCBI lineage: Eukaryota > Metazoa > Mollusca > Bivalvia > Pectinida > Pectinidae > Argopecten > Argopecten irradians. The sequence goes on along the minus strand of NC_091149.1, from coordinate 8,164,722 downwards.
TAATGAATTACCTCTGTACCAAAGTTACCCCTGTAGAACACCTTCGTCTACAATGTGTCCCCTTGTAGAACATCTAGTCTATAATGAATTACCTCTGTACCAAAGTTACCCCTGTAGAACACCAAAGTCTATAATGTGTCCCCTTGTTGAACATCTAGTCTATAATGAATTACCTCTGTACCAAAGTTACCCCTGTAGAACGCCTTAGTCTACAATGTGTCCCCTTGTAGAACATCTAGTCTATAATGAATTACCTCTGTACCAAAGTGTACCCCTGTAGAACACCTTAGTCTACAATGTGTCCCCTTGTAGAACATCTAGTCTATAATGAATTACCTCTGTACCAAAGTTACCCCTGTAGAACACCTAAGTCTACAATGTGTCCCCTAGTAGAACATCTAGTCTATAATGAATTACCTCTGTACCAAAGTTACCCCTGTAGAACACCTAAGTCTACAATGTGTCCCCTTGTAGAACATCTAGTCTATAATGAATTACCTCTGTACCAAAGTTACCCCTGTAGAACACCTAAGTCTACAATGTGTCCCCCTGTAGAACACCTAAGTCTACAATGTGTCCCCTTGTAGAACATCTAGTCTATAATGAATTACCTCTGTACCAAAGTTACCCCTGTAGAACACCTAAGTCTAAATGTGTCCCCTGTAGAACATCTAAAGTGTCTAACATAAGTCTATAATGAATTACCTCTGTACCAAAGTTACCCCTGTAGAACACCTAAGTCTACAATGTGTCCCCTTGTAGAACATCTAGTCTATAATGAATTACCTCTGTACCAAAGTTACCCCTGTAGAACACCTAAGTCTACAATGTGTCCCCTTGTAGAACATCTAGTCTATAATGAATTACCTCTGTACCAAAGTTACCCCTGTAGAACACCTTCGTCTACAATGTGTCCCCTTGTAGAACATCTAGTCTATAATGAATTACCTCTGTACCAAAGTTTACCCCTGTAGAACACCTAAGTCTACAATGTGTCCCCTTGTAGAACATCTAGTCTATAATGAATTACCTCTGTACCAAAGTTTACCCCTGTAGAAACACCTTTCTACAATGTACAATGTGTCCCCTTGTTGAACATCTAGTCTATAATGAATTACCTCTGTACCAAAGTTACCCCTGTAGAACACCAAAGTCTACAATGTGTCCCCTTGTAGAACATCTAGTCTATAATGAATTACCTCTGTACCAAAGTTACCCCTGTAGAACACCAAAGTCTACAATGTGTCCCCTTGTAGAACATCTAGTCTATAATGAATTACCTCTGTACCAAAGTTACCCCTGTAGAACACCTAAGTCTACAATGTGTCCCCTTGTAGAACATCTAGTCTATAATGAATTACCTCCCTGTAGAACACCTAAGTCTACAATGTGTCCCCTGTAGAACATCTAGTCTATAAAGAATTCCTCTGTACCAAAGTTACCCCTGTAGAACACCTAAGTCTACAATGTGTCCCCTTGTAGAACATCTAGTCTATAATGAATTACCTCTGTACCAAAGTTACCCCTGTAGAACACCAAAGTCTATAACGTGTCCCCTTGTTGAACATCTAGTCTATAATGAATTACCTCTGTACCAAAGTTACCCCTGTAGAACACCTAGTCTACAATGTGTCTCCTTGTAGAACATCTAGTCTATAATGAATTACCTCTGTACCAAACTAACCCCTGTAGAAAACCTTAGTCTACAATATGTCTCATTGTAGAACATCTAGTCTATGATGATTTACCTCTGTACCAAAGTTACCCCTGTAGAACACCTAAGTCTACAATGTGTCCCCTAGTAGAATAAAATGTTTCCCTAAACATCTAGTCTATAATGAATTACCTCTGTACCAAAGTTACCCCTGTAGAACACCTTAGTCTACAATGTGTCCCCCTGTAGAACATCAAGTCTATAATGAATTACCTCTGTACCAAAGTTACCCCTGTAGAACACCCTAGTCTACAATGTGTCCCCTTGTAGAACATCTAGTCTATAATGAATTACCTCTGTACCAAAGTTACCCCTGTAGAACACCTAAGTCTGTAATGTGTCCCCCTGTAGAACATCTAAGTCTATCATGTGTCCCCCTGTAGAACACCTAAGTCAACCATGTGTCCCCCTGTAGAACACCTAAGTCTATAATGTGTCCCCCTGTAGAACACCTAAGTCTATTATGTGCCCCCCTGTAAAACACCTAAGTCAACCATTGTCCCCCTGTAGAACACCTAAGTCTATAATGTGTCCCCCTGTAGAACATCTAAGTCTATCATGTGTCCCCCTGTAAACACATAAGTCTATTATGTGCCCCCCTGTAAACACCTAAGTCTATCATGTGTCCCCCTGTAGAACATATAAGTCTATAATGTGTCCCCCTGTAGAACACCTAAGTCTATTATGTGTCCCCCTGTAGAACACCTAAGTCTATAATGTGTCCCCCTGTAAAACACCTAAGTCTATAATGTGTCCCCCTGTAAAACACCTAAGTCTATAATGTGTCCCCCTGTAAAACACCTAAGTCTACTATGTGTCCCCCATGAAGAACATCTTAGTCTATAATGAGTCCCCCTGTAAACACCTAAGTCTATAATGTGTCCCCCTGTGGAACACCAAAGTCTATTATGTGTCCCCCTGTAGAACACCTAAGTCTATAATGTATTACCTCTATACCAAAGTTTGACCTGGGATTGTACATCATCGGTATCGTCTGCCAGGTATCCGTCAGCGGACTATACCGCTCCCCTGTGTTCATCCGAGCCGCACCATTAAATCCGCCCAGTGCGTATATCTGGTCTCCATAAGAGATCACGCCCACACCACTACGTCTATTGCGCATGGGCGCAAAGCACGTCCACTGATTGGTGTTTGGGTCGTAATACTCCGAGGAGTTCAAACATTCCTGTCCGTTAAATCCGCCGCAGATGTAGATTTTACCTAAAATTTCAAGAACGGTTTCAAGAACTAGGCGAATGAATTGTGGCGCTAGACTCCTAAGTATTGATAGATAATCCATCTTTGCAATTTACAGAATTATTTCCCTTGCGGACAGGAATTTATTTTGTCGGTTTTTTTTTTTAATATTCCGTGAGGAGTGACATTGTGTTCGTAAAAACATGACGTCATAATCAATACATACCAGCAAGGTAAGATAACTCCATAATATGCAAAAGTTTATGATAAAAGATATGGCGCATTCACAATATTTGGCATTTCAATAAATTTTTACAATTTACAGCAACTGTTGAATAATTTCTATCTTTTTTCCTTCTTCAAAATCCAGATCGATTGATCACTAACGTTAACCGATTGTTGTAACTTCTGGATATATAGTCGGTTACCATGACATTTTACCAAGGAAGCATGATCTATATTTACCATTGAGAGAGGTGGCGCTGGCATCGCTACGTTGATGATTCATTGGTGCTATCACGGTCCATTGATTCCGGCCAGGAAAGTATTGTTCCGCCGTGTTCAGTCGTACGTGACCGTCATATCCGCCCATGGCGTAGATACATCCTCTGAGAACAGCTGTACTCACATAACATCTGCAAGGAAAGATTAATAGAATCTTACATGGGTCTGTGAAGTGGACAGGGATATATCAACCCGAGTGAAAGATTTTGGCTGGTCAACCCGAGGCTTGCCGAGGGTTGACGGCCAAAATCTTTCAAAAGGGTTGAGATATCCCTGTCCACTTCACAGACCCATGTTTGATTCTTTACTTAGTAGAAAAAAATTACGAAATTCCACTTGGTATCCAGCTTTTTCATCGCGCCATTACCTCAGGAACGTCGTTATGCGTCAATATTGATGACGTCATTTACAATGCGCGCTGCAGTTACGCCGCATGTATTGATGACGTCACGTTATTGTCTAGCGCGTGTGAGCTGTCTTACACCCTCCTGTGTAAGATAGAGATATATTTCCCTATCAGCCACGGTATATCCATGTAAAGTATCATCATGCATGTGATATAACTCTAAGCTCCATATCGCGGTATGAATCGTTATTCTGATTGTTAAGGTGGAATTTCTGTAAATCATCATGCGTGTGATATGATATATATTTGGCCAGTTTAGAGAGGTTTCGGTTTGGAGAAGTGTATATAAATGCCCCGTTAATATCCGGATATTATTGGACGAATGCTGGTTTGGAGAATAGATGTAATGTTACGCTGCCATATCATTGAAATAAATGAAACGATATAAAAAAACAGTATTAACGAGTTATGATGTCGAATGCATTCCATAAGTGTATGTAAGAAACCAGAAATATAAAGTCCAACCCTAGTTTTTGAATGAACATATATGTTGTTTTTAAATCGCTTAATTGATCAATTTCTCTAGCGCGCGCCAAAAAAAAAAAAAAAAAAAAAAAGCAGGATTAACATTTAAAAGAGATACTGTATAAATCTGTTTTCGTGAAAATTACTTTCGCGATTTTTCGATGCACTATTATTGTGAAAATTTGATGAATATATTATATAAAATATTGACCCGCCAAAGTAATCGTCTATACAAAAGAAGATAGGTAATTTGGAAAAAATTCAGAGATTCATTCTTTGTGACAAGAGAGGGACAGGCTTATTTTTAGATACCTTTTGGCGTTCATGGGTGCCGCTTCGGACCATTTTTTCGTGACCGGATCAAAACATCGCACGCTGTTGAAATACTCGACGCCGTCAAAACCTCCGGCGACGTAGATTTTCTTGTCTATAGCGACAGTTCCGTGGTAAGCTCGAGGACCTGGAATAAATGTGCATATTTTGATTCTTTCGCATACACATGGTTTGTATAAGAAAATACAAGTTCTTGTCGAGTGCCCGACCTAGCAGGAATCCAACCTGGGTCTCCGGTATGAAAAACTACGGCAGCTACGTATACGGAACAAAGAACATATAATTACAAATTTTACCAGAAATAGTAATCAATGTATCATTGGAATTTTGTTATATTGATATGGATATAGAGGTTATGACAAGAGACCGGTGACCCGCCCCTTTTACAGGACCTCTCGTTTATGCGGTGTGCTGCGTGTATGTTGTGCTGGGTGCATGTTTTGGGAGACTGCGGTATATTCATGTTGTATCATCTTGTATAGTGGAACTGTTGCCCATCCCACCCGGTCATATTATACTGACAACGGGCGAACCAGTCGTCCCACTCCCTGTATGCTGAGCGCTATAAAGCAGGAGCAGTAACTACCACTTTCATAGACTTTGGTGTGTTTCGGCCAGGGGACAGAACCCAGAGCCTTCCACACAGGGGCAAACGCTCAACTCAAGGCCAAAAGTGAGGCGGTGCCAAGGGAGGCATTAGGAAAGATAAAGTCAGTTAGGAAGAAGAGAAAAGATAAGATCCTAAATTTAGAAGCCTTTTACGATCATGCAATAGGGACAGCAGGTACAATTCTAACGCCCTATCTGCAGGGCCAACACACTAATAGACTGTATTAATGATCTAATACAGAATAAAATATTGGAGTTTTTAATTACCGCTATTGATATTTTTAAAAACTTAACAAGGCACATCTAACTACATGTAGTAGGGATAGAACAACTTTCTGAAATTATAGCGCGGGAAAAAGTGCGTGAACGACTTTTAGAACAGGTTAACAACCGCTTAGGCGCTACGGTCGCGTACTATAATTATTTGTCAGCGCAATGTATGGCAAAAATCCTGTTAATTTTTTCAGGTAACTAGAAAGCGATTTCTATTTAGTACCTGTTAATTGCAAATACATTTCATACGTACACACCAATCTGATTAAAATACATATCCTTATTATCTCTACGATCTGATAACATTCCATTAGGGGTCACGTCAAGATGACCTTTGAAATGGCCAATGAAAACGGTACTGCCAAAATCTTGACTAGGGACGAAATAGTTTGAAAAACTGTCCGAATTATTTTAATGTACGTAGTCATCTCGCCCAAAAAGCACAACAAAGCTAAATGTTATACAATATGTATATACTGTGACGAAATGGAGTTATCAATTGACATAATAATGTGTAGAAAATGCATTTGATCTGAAGTACACGCGAGAAAAAGGTCATCCGAACATGACCCTTTATGGGATGTTCTCAGATCCTGTATTTAACGGAGTGGTTATAAGGATCTGTATTTTAATCAGATTGACGCACACATGGGAGTGGGCTCGTTCCAATTAATCGTATTTACCTTCATCACCAGTATCACAAACGATCCACTTATCTGCCCGCATGTCGTAGGTTTCCACGATGTTTGTCGGAGACCCGCCGCTCCAGCCACCCACTACAAACATCACCTCATGTGGTACCCGGGGACGCGCCAGAGGGTTGGTTATATCTAAATCCTTGTCCTCATCCATGTCCAGATCGTACAGGAACTTGAGGGTTTCGATAACAAGAGGCTTGCACTGTTCATTGTCCTTAATGTACGGATGGGCTTTGACTTTTTCAACGAAAAACTGAGTGGAGAGCAGACCTAACCGGACGGCTCGTAGAAGGCCCGGAATGTGGCACTTCCGGTTCTCGGAGTCGTAGTCAATCCAGCTCAGCAAAGCGGCGAACGCCATTTCTTCACTTTTCACGTTGAGGTCATCGGATGATAATATTTCAAACACATCTTCTACACAGAGGTCTGTGTATTCGTTACTAGTGGCGACAACCTCACTGAAGTTGTGCATCAGATAGCGATACGAAACTCGTTCTAAATTTGGACAAAAGTAGTGACGCGCGAAGTTGTGAATGCCGATACAGTTCTGTGCCTCCAGCTCCCCGGCGAGGAAGTCGCAACATCTCTTCACAAGGCCATGCACCAGGAACTGGTCCGCTGCCGGAAGTAGGCATTCTACGTTCTTCTCGTCGATGGTCGCGCGACGGGTGTAGGCATAATCTATAATAATTTGCATAATATCGGCAGTCACTCCCGGAATTTCCACCTCCCGTTTCTCCACGGCGTCCAGCGCGTTCGTGAATAAGGCTCTGAAGTAAGGACTGCTCGCTGACATGATGGCCCTGTGGATCGGGAACTCCTGATGGTCCACCTTGATTACAGCATCACAAAGCTGGCCAAATCTTCGAAGTTCGTCGAAGACGAGGCAGGAATGTGCGCTAAACCGTTTACCTAGTTCCCTCCCGTTTGTGTTTGTTTCGTAATTTTCAATTTCCATTTTTTGTAGACGTGAAAGATCTTAGAAAGCTGTTGACATATATATACATGGAGTTGCCACCCCTCCCCAACCTCAAAGCCCGCAATGGTCGTCAAGTACACCGGTATCACCGAGCTGCTTTGTGACGTCACAAAGCAATGTTATGTGACGTAATATACTAATTGATCTATGACGTCATAAAGGACGTGTGGAAAGCATTAGGCCTACCTATACAAACGGAGTGTAGACCTTTTAGTATTTGTAAACTGAATACGCTACTCTAGCCGTACGAATATAATATCAATATGAACTCCAATGCATGTCAGAAGGGTAGTTGACAATATTGGAACTAGCTACCAAATAATGTAGTAGAGTCACATACCCTTAATTGTTTTAATTTTCGTCTGAACAGCTATTTTCAATTTCAATCTGTTTGTTTGTTTGTTTGTTTATTTGTTCACATTTCATAACAGGTTTTTATGACGCTGCGCAACCACAAATGTTAAATGTAAATAATCAAAACGCGCCGCAATTAGCACACCGCTAACAATGGTGTCCAGATAAAGGTATCAAAGACATATCTACAATGTAACAATCGATACTTAAATATCCGTATCTTCTGCTTTGACCCATATATATTTCGATTGGACAAATCGCTAGTGTTTTCATCTGTCGGTTCTCTGAATAAGTTGGACAAAGCACAAGTACAAGTGTTCTCATATACAAAATCTATCGCTTCAATGTCAACATCTTCTGCTTTGACCAATATCTGTCGGTTCTCTGAATGAATTTGAGAAAGCACTAGTGTTTTCATATACAAAATCTACCGCTTCAATGTCGATAATTGGACAATGCACTAGTGTTTTCATATAAAAAATCTGCCGCTTCAATATCAATATTTTCTCTGAATAAAAAATCGAGAAAGCACTAGTGTTTTCATATACAAACTCCACAGCTTCCCAATGTCGATAATTGGATAATTGGACAATGCACTAGTGTTTTCATATACAAAATCTGCCGCTTCAATGTCAATGTCCTCTGCTTTGACCTACATCTGTCGGTTCTCTGAATAAATTGGACAAAGCACTAGTGTTTTCATATACAAAATCTACCGCTTCAATGTGAATATCTTCATATAGAAATACTCGTTGTAATGGTGAAGTAATACTATCATATACAAACTGAAATTGGCGTCACCTACGGCGAAACGTGGAATTAACGTGTTCCCGTCATCATAGCGCAAATTTTACATAGGAATTAATCATTGTAGATACACATGGTGCCACAGACTGTTTGTTCTGTGGTTCAGTATTAAGATATAAATCCGAGTTCAAATCAAAAATATTGTATAACACGTCGATGGCATTAGTTCATTGAAAATGGATGAACAAGAAGTTATAGAGCTCTAAAGGTGAAGATCACAATTCTGTCTAGTTATTCAGAAGGTGACAGTGTTTCAGACTGGTTTCAAAATCTTAAGGACATTTTGGGATTTTTTTGTGTGGCAAATCTATTGGAATGATTTTAAAATCTTTATGACATTTGGCAAGAGTACTGGCAAAATGGCATAATTTTTGCCTCAGTCTGAATCACTGGGTAGTTATTCTTATCATTGTTAAAGACAATTTTAATATAAAATAATTTCTAGTAAATCTATTATGACAAAGAAGTGGGTTTTTTAAAGTTTTACATTCTATACAAATTGTTAGCGAATATGTTATCACAATTTCTGTAGCAAACGTGAAAAATTCACGATCACCTGATTATCAATCACCTTTTAACAACTGCTCTGGTGTAAAATACATTTGATGTTTTGTGGGAAATAATAGACAAAATTTCAAGGATGCTTGATGTTTTGTGGAAAATAAAAGACACAAGTATTAGCTTCCCAAAAAGCTAAGTGGGCTACGCGGAAGCTTAACCCATTTCATAATTTGTTAGCTTATGTTAGTGCTAGGTAGCCAGGTCTAGCACAGGCGAACAGTTTTAATACAACTTTTGCTACCAACAAAAGAAAAGTGGTTTTATACAAAGATTGCTAAGCTCAGAGAAAAGGCTAAGAAAATATTGAACTTGATTAACTCATACGTTTCTGTGTTTTTCTATGTTTCGCTTTCATTCCTCTTTTAGTACATGTATGTACTGTAATTCCGCATTTTAGTATCTTCCATGTCCCGTTAATTAGCATCTACGCATTGTCTGATTATTATTGTTACACGATGGTGATCTAAATTAAATAAGAAATATAAAAAATATTATCTCTAACATGGTATACTACTACAGATATATTTATCCCATATGTAAATGGAACCAGATTTCATTTAAAATGCCCGATTAATTTCTAGAAAATCATTTTTCAGAATACTTTTACCATGAATGCTTGTTCTACACCGAAATCGAAACGGATGCAAGCAATGTGTGACGATGCTTTATCAGGAAGATAGCGTCCGAATCCGGACAGATTCAAGTCTGTTTCCGTAAATAGTTTTAATAGAACCCGAATACTTCCAAAAAAGTCGATGCTTGTTCAAGTGTTCTTGCTTCACGACTATCCTGCAAGATGGCGTGCATTGCTTTTGAAATTAATTGTACTTATTGTCGCAGTATATTTATTATGAGATTTCTTTGAAAACTATTAAATGACTGATAACTTGCTGGAAAATCCGCCAGACTAGAACAGTCATTCGGTTTTTCAGAATAGATACAATAATGTATACCATAAATGCTTGTTCTACACTAAAATCTCGATATTAACAGAAAGATGGCGCCCAAATCCCGGACATATTCAGGTCTGTTTCCGTCATACGTTTTGATATTACTTCAATAGGCAATGCTCAAGCATTCTTCTTCTTCTTCTTTGGTGAGTCACCAGCCGTCAATAGTGACGATTTTAGGTGAGTGATTGGCTCAGTGGCGTGGGGGAAGGGGTTATATACAGTGCTTTTTTTTTTTTTTTTTTTTTTTCTGGTGCTGGAATAGATAAAAGTAGATAGGTTAAAATCATGATAAAAAATGAGGTGTTTATTTGTGAGTGGGGGCTTCAAGGGCTACGTTGTTTATGTTTGCCTTGAAGCCCTCCAGTGTAGTGTTTTGTACTGTTGCCACAGGGAGGAGATTCCAGTATGTGATGGTGTGTGGGAAAAAGGAGTACTTAAATGTATCCTTTGTGGCGGCGATGTGTCTGTATGCATAGGGATGTGTGTGTCTAGTGCGGGTGTCTACAGGTGTTAGGTATTGTTCTGGGTTGATGGCAACGAGATGGTGTGTGATTTTATATAGGAGGATGAGTCGTGATTGTAGACGGCGTGTTTGTAGTGTTGGCCATTGGAGTGTGTATAACATGTCTGAGACTGAAGAAGTGTTATGATACCTGTTTTGTACATATCTTGCTGCTCTGCGTTGAGTTTTTTCTATTTGTTGTATTTGGCCAGTATTGTGTGGGTCCCAGATAGAGGAGCAGTACTCAAGTTTGGGTCTGACAAGTGCTTTATATGCGTGTTCTTTAATGTGTGGTGAATTGATTGTGAGGTTTCGTTTTAGGAAACCTAGTGTTCTGTTTGCATTTGCGGTGATGTTGTTTATGTGTTTGTCCCATTGGAGGTTGTTTTGCAGTGTGAGGCCTAAGTATTTACTGTGTTTGACGTGTTCAAGTGAGTGGTTATGGAGAGTGTAGTTGTGGTGGATTTTGTTGCGTTTGGTGGTAGTGGAGATGACGTTGCCACTTGTCGGGGTGAAATTGCATTAGCCAGTCGTGTTCCCATTGTCCTGCATTGTCAAGGTCGTGTTGTAGTTTCTGTGTGTCTTCTTGTTTGTGTATGGTCTTGTAAATGATACTATCGTCTGCGAAAAGTCTAAGGGTGCTGTGTTTCATGTATTCATGTAGGTCATTGATATATATTAAGAAAAGTATGGGGCCCAGACAGGTTCCTTGAGGGACTCCGGATGTTACTGGTATTTTGTGTGAGTGTTTGCCCTCAAGTATTACTGTCTGGGTGCGATGTGAAAGAAAATCTGTTATCCATGCATGTGTGTTACCTGTGATACCGTAGTATTTGAGTTTGTACTGAAGGCGTTTGTGTGGTACTTTGTCAAAGGCTTTTGCAAAGTCCATGATTATGATGTCTGTCTGCGTGTTGTTGTTGTGGTTTTGTGTGTGAGGTCGTGTATGAACGTGGCCAGTTGGGTTTCGCACGATCTGGAAGGTCTAAAGCCGTGTTGTTTGTCGTAAAGTATGTTGTTGTTTTCCAGATGTGACATGGTGGCGCTGGTGATTATATGTTCCATTAATTTGCATGTGATGCATGTGAGTGATATTGGTCTGTAGTTTGCGGGATTGTATTTGTCGCCTTTTTTGTAAATGGGATTGACATTTGCGTGTTTTCCAGTCGTGGGGAAGTGTTCCTGTGGTGAGTGAGCATGTAAATATTTTTTGTAAGGATTGGAGCTGTGATGTCTTTGAGTTCTTTCAATATTCTGCCATGGATGTTGTCGGGGGCCAGTTGCTTTATGCGGGTTTATATTGTTCAGTAGTTTGTGTATGCCCTGTTGTGTTATGTGGATGTCTGGCATAATTGGGTGTGGTGAAGGTCCTTTGTCAGGTATGGTTGTATTCTGTTCTTGTGTGAAAGCAGACTGGAATTGTTGGTTTAAGATGTTGGCTTTGTCAGTTGTGTCCGTCAATAGATGTCCGTCTTTCCGTAGGGCTGTGATGTCAGAGTTCTCTTTCTTAGTTGTTTTTATGTACGAGAAAAGTTTTTTGGGATTGTGTTTTTTGTTAGGGTGTGAGGATCGAGGTTCGTCTATTGGTATGTCTGTTATCATTTTTTCTAGGTAGTTGAGGTATGCGTTTCTGGTTTGTTTTTGTAGTTCTGATTTTGTTGCTTTATATTTATGTTTGATTTCTGGTTTGGATTTATGCTGTTTGTGTAAGCGTTTGGATTTGTTTATGAGTTGGCGAATGGGGCGGGTTATCCAAGGGAGTTTGGATTTGTGTGTGATGTGCTTGGTGGGTATGTTTTTGTCTATGGATTTGTTTAGTGTTGTTTTGAAGGAGTGCCAGATCTCCTCTATGTTGTCGTTTGATCGTTCGTCCAGTTGTGTATTTAATTGTTCAAGGTCAGTCTTTATGTTGTCCCAGTTGGCTTTATTGTAGATGAGGATGTCTCTAGGTGGTCTTCTGATCTTTTTTAGTCGGACGTCAATTTCGGTGTAAACTATGTCGTGGTCTGATTTTCCTAGTGGTGGTAATATTTCTTGTTTGTTGATGATGGATGGCCTATTGGTTAGTGTAAGGTCTAATATGTGTTCGCCACGAGTGGGGGAAGCTGTCGTTTGAGTGAGAGACTTATCATTGATGATGTTAAGTAGGTGTTGGTGTAGCTTAGGTTGTGGTGTGCTTGGGGTGGTGGTGTTGGTGTGCCAGTCTATATGGGGTAGGTTGAAGTCTCCACTGACGTATGTTATTGTGTTATTGTTTTGGCCTATTCTATTTATGGAGTCTTCGAGGTGTTCGATTGATTTTCCTTTGTCTGAGGGTGGTCTGTAGTATGCGCCTACTGTTAGGTTATGTGAATTTGTCATGTTGATGTTAATATATATAGATTCGTTGTCTGTGTCTAGTTCTTTTGCATGTTCTGAGTGGTATGCATTTGTTACTGCTATCAGAACTCCACCGTGGCTTTGTCCTTTTTTGTTTGGAGTTCTGTCTTTCCTGTATGTTGTGTAGGAGTGTGATGGGAAATATTCGTGGGATGGGATGTTATTGTTGAGCCATGTTTCTGTACCTATTACTATGTCCGGTTTGAGTGTGTGAAGCAGGTGTTCCAGTTCGGGTTTTTTATTGGAGATGGATTGGAAATTAATGGTAGCTATCCTAGTGGGTTTGATGAATCTGTTGTTTGTGTGTTGGGCGAGGTGGTTTGTTTTTTTTTTAGCTCACCTGGCCCGAAGGGCCGGTGAGCTTATGTCATGGCGCGGCGTCCGTCGTCCGTCGTCCGTCGTCGTCCGTCGTCCGTCCGTCCGTCCGTCCGTCCGTCAACATTTCCTATAAATCGCTACTTGTCCTAGAGTTCTGCATGGATTGTAACCAAATTTGGCCACAAACATCCTTGGGGGAGGGGGAATAGAACTTGTATAAATTTTGGCTCTGACCCCCCAGGGGCAGGAGGGGCGGGGCCCAATAGGGGAAATAGAGGTAAATCCTTTAAATCGCTACTTGTCCTAGAGTTTGGCATGGATTGTAACCAAAATCAGCCACAAAACATCCTTGGGGGAAGGGGAACAGAACTTGTATAAATTTTGGCTCTGATCCCCCAGGGGCAGGAGGGGCGGGGCCCAATAGGGGAAATAGAGGTAAATCCTTTAAATCGCTACTAGTCATAGAGTTCTGCATGGATTGGAACCAAATTTGGCCACAAACATCCTTGGGGGAGGGGGAACAGAACTTGTATAAATTTTGGCTCTGACCCCCCAGGGGCAGGAGGGGCGGGGCCCAATAGGGGATATAGAGGTAAATCCTTTAAATTGCTACTAGTCCTAGAGTTTGGCATGGATTGTAACCAAAATCAGCCACAAACATCCTTGGGGGAAGGGGAACAGAACTTGTATAAATTTTGGCTCTGATCCCCCAGGGGCAGGAGGGGCGGGGCCCAATAGGGGAAATAGAGGTAAATCCTTTAAATCGCTACTAGTCATAGAGTCCTGCATGGATTGTAACCAAATTTGGCCACAAACATCCTAGGGGGAAGGGGAACAGAACTTGTATAAATTTTGGCTCTGCCCCCGGGGGCAGGAGGGGGGGCGGGGCCCAATAGGGGAAATAGAGGTAAATCCTTTAAATCGCTACTTGTCGTAGAGTTCTGAATGAAATGTAACCAAATTTGGCCACAAACATCCTTGGGGGAAGGGGAACAGAACTTGTATAAATTTTGGCTCTGATCCCCCAGGGGCAGGAGGGGCGGGGCCCAATAGGGGAAATAGAGGTAAATCCTTTAAATCACTACTTGTCCTAGAGTTTGGCATGGAATGTAACCAAAATCAGCCACAAACATCCTTGGGGGAAGGGGAACAGTACTTGTATAAATTTTGGCTCTGATCCCCAGGGGCAGGAGGGGCGGGGCCCAATAGGGGAAATAGAGGTAAATCCTTTAAATCGCTACTAGTTATAGAGTTGTGAATGGAATGTACCCAAATTTGGCCACAAACATCCTTAGGGGAAGGGGAACAGAACTTGTATAAATTTTGGCTCTGACCCCCCGGGGGCAGGAGGGGCGGGGCCCAATAGGGGAAATAGAGGTAAATCCTTTAAAATCGCTACTTGTCGTAGAGTTCTGAATGAAATGTAACCAAATTTGGCCACAAACATCCTTGGGGGAGGGGGAACAGAACTTGTATAAATTTTGGCTCTGATCCCCCGGGGGCAGGAGGGGCGGGGCCCAATAGGGGAAATAGAGGTAAATCCTTTAAATCGCTACTTGTCCTAGAGTTTGGCATGGAATGTAACCAAAATCAGCCACAAACATCCTTGGGGGAAGGGGAACAGTACTTGTATAAATTTTGGCTCTGATCCCCCAGGGGCAGGAGGGGCGGGGCCCAATAGGGGAAATAGAGGTAAATCCTTTAAATCGCTACTAGTCATAGAGTTGTGAATGGAATGTACCCAAATTTGGCCACAAATATCCTTGGGGGAAGGGGAACAGAACTTGTATAAATTTTGGCTCTGGACCCCCGGGGGCAGGAGGGGCGGGGCCCAATAGGGGAAATAGAGGTAAATCCTTTAAATCGCTACTTGTCGTAGAGTTCTGAATGAAATGTAACCAAATTTGGCCACAAACATCCTTGGGGGAAGGGGGAACAGAACTTGTATAAATTTTGGCTCTGATCCCCCAGGGGCAGGAGGGGCGGGGCCCAATAGGGGAAATAGAGGTAAATCCTTTAAATCGCTACTTGTCCTAGAGTTTGGCATGGAATGTAACCAAAATCAGCCACAAACATCCTTGGGGGAAGGGGAACAGTACTTGTATAAATTTTGGCTCTGACCCCCCAGGGGCAGGAGGGGCGGGGCCCAATAGGGGAAATAGAGGTAAATCCTTTAAATCGCTACTAGTCATAGAGTTGAGAATGGAATGTACCCAAATTTGGCCACAAACATCCTTGGGGGAAGGGGAACAGAACTTGTATAAATTTTGGCTCTGGCCCCCCGGGGGCAGGAGGGGCGGGGCCCAATAGGGGAAATAGAGGTAAATCCTTTAAAAATCGCTACTTGTCCTAGAGTTTGGGCATGGAATGTAACCAAAATCAGCCACACAAACATCCTTGGGGGAAGGGGAACAGTACTTGTATAAATTTTGGCTCTGATCCCCCAGGGGCAGGAGGGGCGGGGCCCAATAGGGGAAATAAGAGGTAAATCCTTTAAAATCGCTACTAGTCATAGAGTTGTGAATGGAATGTACCCAAATATGGCCACAAACATCCTTGGGGAAGGGGAACAGAACTTGTATAAATTTTTGGCACTGACCCCCCGGGGGCAGGAGGGGCGGGGCCCAATAGGGGAAATAGAGGTAAATCCTTTAAATCGCTACTAGTCATAGAGTTCTGCAGGGATTGGAACCAAATTTGGCCACAAAATATCCTTGGGGGAAGGGGAACAGAACTTGTATAAAATTTTGGCTCTGGCCCCCCGGGGGCTGGAGGGGCGGAGCCTAATAGGGGAAATAGAGGTAAATCCTTTAAATCGCTACTAGTCACAGAGTTCCGCATGGAATGTAACCAAATTTGGCCAGAGATATCCTTGGGAGAATAAGAATTGAGTATGTAATAAATTTTGGCTCTGGTCCCGGGGGGCAGGAGGGGCGGGGCCCAATAGGGGAAATAGAGGTAAATTCTTTAAATCGCCACTTGTCATAGAGTTCTGTATGGATTGTAACCAAATTTGGCCACAAACATCCTTCGGAGAAGGGGAACAGAACTTGTATAAGTTTTGGCTCTGGCCCCCCAGGGGCAGGTGACGGGTGGGGCCCAATAGGGGAAATAGAGGTAAATATCCTATAAATTGCTACTTGTCCTAGAGTTTTGCTTGGATTGTGACCAAATTTGGCCACAAACATCCTTGGAGGAAGGGGAACAGAACTTGTATAAATTTTGGCTCTGAACCCCTGGGGGCAGGAGGGGTGGGGCCTAATAGGGGGATTTAGAGGTTAATATTAAAATTCCTTCAGAAAAGAAACAATGAACCTGTATTCAGAACATTACTTGGCATTACAAACCAGGTGAGCGATACAGGCCCTCTGGGCCTCTTGTTTGGTGAGGAGGATGCTTTGGGAGGACCGGGACTTTTAGGGTCATCACTACTGGAGAGGGTGCTTGTGTCATGTAGGTGTGAAAATTTGTTTGAGATATCAGTTGGGGATGTATCAAAGAGTGTGGAGGAGAAATTTGGGAGACCACAGTTTAGGCAATCCCAGGTTACACCACTGTGATCCAAGTGCTTGAGTTGGGATTTATTTATCCCTTGGCAGTCAACATGGTACCAAACGTTGCAGGTGTCGCAACACACTGCATTTGATTTCCATGTCACTGCCTTCGAGCATGTGCCACAGGGGTATCTGGGAGTCCTCGGACCGGGGTTTAGTTCAGTATCAGAAGCAATGGAGAGAAGAAGGATGAAAAGATAAGTACTACTGGGTTTGCTTTGCTACATGGCTATCCTGCAAGATGGCGTGATTTGCATACGATTCTAACTGCTACGCCTCAAGCGGCGTAGCATTAATCTCAAGTATGAATTTGATGTTTTATGGGAAATAATAGACAAAATCTCCCGGATATTTGATGTTTTGTGGGAAATAAAAGACAAAAAATCCAAGATGTTTGATGTTTTGCGGGAAATAAAAGACAACGTCTCAAGGGATCCTTGATGTTTTGTGGGAAATAAAAGACAAAATCTCAGGGATGCTTGATGTTTTGTGGGAAATAAAAGACAAAATCTCAAGGATGCTTGATTTTTTGTGGGAAATAAAAGACAAAATCTCAGGGATGCTTGATGTTTTGTGGGAAATAAAAGACAAAATCTCAGGGATGCTTGATGTTTTGCGGGGAAAAAAAGACAAAATCTCAGGGATGCTTGATGTTTTGTGGGAAATAAAAGACAAAATCTCAGGGATGCTTGATGTTTTGCTTTATTTGTATTACAAGTCTGAGATAAACAGATATAACATACAGATATTAAACTTCAGATGGCCAACGACACACATCAGATGGCCAACGACACCTATCAGATGGCCAACGACACACATCAGAAGGCCAACGACACACATCAGATGGCCAACGACGCACATCAGAAGGCCAACGACACACATCAGATGGCCAACGACGCACATCAGATGGCCAACGACACACATCAGATGGCCGAAGACACAAATCTGATGGCCAACGATAATCATCAGATGGCCAACGACAAACATCGGATGTATACACACTCTTTAATGGTGAAAACCAGCCTATGGAGCCAGCCAAAGCCCATGTATCATGGCATTGAAATGAGAATTATGGATGCCATGAAATTCATATGATTACCAAATAACATTGACAAGATAACCATGACATTTATATGATTACCATGGCATTTATATGATTACCATGGCATTCATATGATTATCATGGCATTCATATGGTTACCATGACATTTATATGATTACCATGGCATTAATGATAACTATGACATTCATATGATTACCATGGCATTCATATGATTACCATGACATTTATATGATTACCATGACACTTATATTACCATGGCATTTATATGATTACCATGGCATTCATATGGTTACCATGACATTTATATGATTACCATGACACTTATATTACCATGGCATTTATATGATTACCATGGCATTCATATGGTTACCATGACATTTATATGATTACCAAGGCTATGGCATTTATATGATTACCATGGCCATAGCATTTCTATGATTACCATGGCATTTATATGCAATTCCTACAAGGTTCACGAGAATATCATGGCATTTATGCCAACCTTCACACAATCAATATCACATTTCAACATCTACTGAGCTCAATGACATTGGTGTCTGTAAAGGTTTCCATCTTAATATCATCATTTTATTTCATTATCATCAAACATGAGTTTGAATGTCATGAAATTCACAAGAAGAATATCATATTGACGTCATGGTAACCTGATGTCATGACGACATGTTAAGTGTCATACAATGTACATCAATGTCATGATATCCACAGACTTGTCACGCCATCAACACAAGAATTAGGATGTTAAACTAGTGTGAAATCTCTGGACATGCATGACTGCATCCAGGACAGGAAATCCACATTATTTTAAGAGCATGTCAAAAATCTGACGTGTCATAAATTTGTCACGCTTGACCACATCCTAACTAAGACATTCACATTAAGGTATGACATTTCTTATCAAGGTAGGACGTCATATGAAGAATGGTCGTGCATGACTCAATCCATATTTGAATAATGACATAAAATGTACAATTTAAAAATTTGAGTTATCAGAAACAAAGTCAACAGGAGAAAGCACTTCTCAGAAGGGAGTTTGCTGGATCCAACAATTTTGAATATTGCATCAACTAGAATCAGCCAATCAGGCAACAGTGGAAAAAGAATTGCCAATCATACTACATTATTCCTAAGGAAAAAGTTAAATCCTTGTGTGGGCTACAATCAGATCTTTAAGCCAACATAAAAATTTGGGTTGAAGGCTGAAGTTAATTATTTATCAGTCAAAACTGTCCAAAACCAACATCTTCTGATTAGTCAATCAGGTTACAGAATTTTAAAGAAACAGCAAATAAGGCTAGAGCTGTCCAGAAAATCGACCAATCACATCACAGTATTGTTAGGAATTAGGTATCGGGCTAATGAATTCTATTTTTAGCAAATCATAAATATAACATATACATAACCTAGTGTATAAACATACCCCAGGGAATCACCACTCCATATACACCACTCCACTAGTGTATAAATATACCCCAGGGAATCACCACTCCATATACACCACTCCACCAGTGTATAAATATACCCCAGGGAACACCACTCAATATACACCACTCCACTTGTGTATAAATATACCCTAGGGAATCACCACTCCATATACATCACTCCACTAGTGTCTAAATATACCCTAGGGAATCACCACTCCATATACACCACTCCACCAGTGTATAAATATACCCCAGGGAATCACTACTCAATATACACCACTCCACTTGTGTATAAATATACCCTAGGGAATCACCACTCCATATACACCACTCCACTAGTGTATAAATATACCCTAGGGAATCACCACTCCATATACATCACTCCACTAGTGTCTAAATATACCCCAGGGAATCACCACTCCATATACACCACTCCACTTGTATATAAATATACTCCAGGAAAACACCACTCCATATAAACAAATCCTCACAAACATTCAATAAATAAACAAATTGCACATATTTATTTCGCATAGAATAAACACCAAGCATGCCTCACTGTTAGTCGATATCTACCACAGGGGCAAGGCACAAATCTCACCCTATATTATGTATAAAATATTCACTTTGATATATATATCTGGATCGCATGTTTGCATCAAGCCCCTGTGGTCTCACTCTTTATTTACAATTTCAATTGCAAAGGACAATCATTATTAAATTCATGTAACTGGTAAAATCATAAATTATGTTACCTATATCAATACCACTGTTTAGCAGAGAAACATGATTCAACCTCACCATCCATCCTTACCTCATTCACCCCTGAAGACACATTTAGACTTTTCTACATTAAAGACTAGACCAGTCCATTATGAAATTTCAGGGGTGAATGAACAGAACACACCTACAAAATGATAGCATTATGGAATTTTGATATGTTCTCTCATTCTTCCGTTAATCAGTAAAAAAAGTATTACATTTAAAAACATGATTAATATTCTATGGTTTATGCAGGTGTGAAATCCTACAGTCTTATCAGAAGAATAAAAGATTTTTTTCCTCTTGGGAAATCGTCCCTTCTTGTATATTTTTTCTCTCTAACTATTGGGGGTGGAGGCTGTATTGTTCCTACCGGTACGTGTGGTTTCTCTATAAATACTAAGTTGGGGGGGTAGGGGGTGGGGGTATTGTTTATCAATTATTATGCTATAACAATGCTATAACAATGTACTTGTACTACGTGTGTAGAAGTATAGAAATGTTTGCTCTTATGGATTGGCATATGGGTTCTCCCATACTTGACAGGATTATCCTGCAGTTGCTAGGGAAATATATATACATGTACCAGGGTATGGAAAAGGCAGATCAGATGCGATAGACAATGACACAAAATCATCAATAAATGCAGGGACCAAAGTCGACGTCATTAATTTTGACACATTGAGACGTCCCTCTGCTAATGATGGTTTGTTTCTTAACAACTTAATCTGTACAAATGTGCCCTGCTCTGCTCCCCTGTCTATTTACCCCTAAAAGTGCCCTGCCCTCCATCTAGTCATCCTAGGAAGTGCCCTGCCCTCCGTCTAGTCATCCTAGGAAGTGCCCTGCCCTCCTTCTAGTCATCCCAGGATGTGCCCCCCTCCTTCCTGCGATTTGGTCACCAACCCCTTTGGAAAACATTACATTTCATCTGTAGGATCTATGATTATTTAGAAGAAAGAAGCAACAAGTTGAAGAGCTTTAAAACATTAAGGCAAACATGTGATTTACTTACAGTATCTGTACAACACATCAACACCTTTACACAGTTAATCACTCTGCCATTTTACAGAATTATCAACGATAATAGCCCTAACATATTCATTTTATATGATATAACTTTATATAAATTTGCCCTAATTCTTCATTAATCACAGCCCTTAAGTATTCTAATTTGATTCTAAAGTAATTTTACACTTTCCATTATCATTAGCGTCACCCCTGAAATTTCACAATGAACTGTTCCGACCTTAGTATCAGTCAAGTTCAAATGTGTCTTTAGGGGTGATAAGGTTACAATTAAAGATTAAAGCATGATGATAATCATCAAGATAGAAGTTTCTATATTGAGAAAATAATCTGGAATTTACCAGCATACAATAAAAAATAAATCAAATATTGTCAAAATTTGACATTTTTAGGTTTCTTGTTTCGTAAACTTGAAATAAAATAACTTACTTTATCTATTTACAAACTCTGGCGCAACACCTGGTGCACTGTCACTGAACTTCATTAAACACAAATAGCACTTCATATCTAAGATTAAATCCAGTATAAGATACAAATAAAAATAATTATAAAATAATTCTGAGTGAGATTTTGTGGTCGTCTAAATTTCATCCTTCTTCATTTGCTACCTACAGTTATTTTTTCAGTATTTCCCCCTCTTGATAAGACAAAGGCCAAAACTCATGTCAATTATGATAAGTCTGTTGAGATTGACTAAGATTTATTGATTACCATAGCAACATAATTAGGGGATATAGAATCCAGTGTTAATTATTCCCAAAGGACAAACCTGGACGGATAGAAGTTCAGTAAATGGTTGAAACAAAATAATCCAAAGGTTATCTCCCTTTCATCCTAAAATGAAATCTCCTTATCAAAAAACATCCATACTTTTCTTCCCTTCATCTCAAAACAAAACCTTCCAATCATACACAATGATAATATCCACATTAATCTTATGCTACAACACACAAATTGCCTTTTTTTTTTTTTTTGGGGGGGGGGGGGGTTCATCTTTCAAAATTGCTAACATAGATTATATAAATTAAATAATAAACATTTGCTCTAGTGTTCTGGATGAGTCACTTTGCTGTACAGACTTCCTACAATACCAAACAACATCTGATTGCTGCATTATATGTTTGGTAGATTACATTCAATACTAGCTGTATAGAAACCTGTCATAGTGACCACCTCTCTATAAAGACCACCTGCTTAGTAAGACCACTTTCTTGTGGGAAATCTGATTTGATCTGTGCCTGACCACTTAGCCATTAGGCTCATTTCCTTTCGTTTTCTCTTTATAGACAGGATGCAGTTAAGTTCAATTATCCACTGGAACGATTTTGTTAGCATTAATTTACCAGGGTATTCTATTACAGAGTTAGCTCCCTTGCAGGTAGGTATGTGTTAGCTCCCTTGCAGGTAGGTATCGATGTGAGGGAAATCTATGTTGTTTTCTACGAAAAGTATGTTGTTACGCTCGAAAACATATGAAGTCACAATCAATACCTACCCGCAAGGGCAGATAACTCTGTAATATGCAAATACAGAATTCAACATAAAGGAAATTTTGTGGTAACCAATGGTAACCAATAACATTAAATATAACTTAAAATTTATCGGCAATAAACATAAAAATCAGATAACAATGTAGTCATAAACAGATTCTAAACAATCCTAGTTGTCAAGGAAGTTTCCACATTTGTTTCTTCAGAAGTTTGATTTTAATTCTGTGAAGAAATATTGAGTAGATAATGTACATACACTGATATACAGGTAATGTAAGCGTCCTTAAGAAATACATAATCATTTACAAAACTCATTTCTGCTACACACAAATGTGCAAGTCACATACAAGTCATTACTCCAAACAAATTCTTATTTACAGAGTATGGCAGGAGTTAACACTTAAAACTATTCTCATGTCTCCAAGTGTGCAAGTAATTCAATACTCATTAAGAACTAAAACTCATTTCCAAATATGTATTCACCTTGCTGAGAATCTATACCGGTGCTCATTTGTGTAGATTCATGTGCTAAAACTCACTGAGTATCACATTCTTTCACAGCTTTAACTCATTATGGATAAACCTCAGTCTTACAAAGTTAACTCAATGTAAAATATGCTCGAATTTTGAGCTCGCAAAATTGGAAGGCCAGCTGCTTCAGATTGGAAGGTCAGCTGCTTCAGATAACAATGTCCGCAATTGCATGATTTGGCTATTATAATAAGTTGATGTACAACCAGTTTTTTCTTTTCTTTTTAGAATTATTGATCTGGTACAACATAATGCCCATGTACACTTGTACTTCTAATTCTATATTTGCATTTTACTGAGTTATCTGCCCTTGTTGGTAGATATTGATTATGATGTCATATTTTTGTGAACGTAATGTCATACTTTCAATGTTTCGCTCACATAATAAAGACGTCACAATGGATACTCAACAGCAAGGGAGGTAACTCTGTAATGTGCAAAAACAGAATTGTTGACGATGAACATAATAGTACCCCAAACAGATCAGGATATAGAAGTTAAAGATTTGTGCTGTTTATAAATATGATACGATTTAACACTGCCTTCATCTTGGGTCAATATTTGATTTCATCAGGTTAGTACAACATCATATCAACCTTACTGAAGGTCCATAATCAAGATAATAATAATTATGTTACCTGGTAATAAAGAATTCTTCAAGATTAAGGATTAGGAATTCAAATTAAAACAAAGTCTAAATGAATGAATTAAAATATTTGTAAACCTTTAACAAAAAGAAACTCTAAAAAACATTTCTTTTCACATTAAAACAAGACCACAAAAAACTTTGTATTGACTAGAAGCAGTAGAGCTGATGAATTTAATGAAGCAGATGTAGATATTATACATGTAGACAAAATTTGCAAGGAAAAATAAATGCCTTTTAATTAATTGCTTCTTAGAATAATGAATATGTAATTCTTACATACAAGTCTTCTTCAACATTTCTTCAAAAAATAAATAAAACAAAAAATATAAACAAAACATTTACAAAACAGCATTTTTCACAACCATTGCTGCTAATGGAATTTACTGCTAATATAATTTATGAACTATGAATACAATAATCTGTATGGCTGTTTCTCAAAATATGAGAAATATGTCAGATAACTTAGGTAAAATCTTGTATAATCCAGGATAAATTTCGATATTCATTCCTAACTATTACAATTGTTTTTTGTCACATAAATTGTTTGATAAAATTGAAATATACAGGTAAAATCAAGATTTGATTTCATAACACAAAATATATATAGATATAGATATGCCTTTGGTAATACCATTTTGTCTGATTTAAAAACATCAAAGGGTTATTATTTTCAGACTTATCACTAAAACCTTTCAGTCTAATCGGGTACCTTAGACAATCAATGAATAAAGGTGTTCATGTCAAAACAATGCTTTTCACTGTTAGAAAAAACAAATTCCATTTTTATTTTGGTTCCACTAAACTATTTCAGATGTCGGGATGTCTCTTTACGACAAGATATTAAACCTAATCCTGTCAACAGGTGAAATATTTCTTTTAAAAAGTTTGTTTAGAAACTAACATAGCAAGTTCCCTTTTTGAAAGTAAACCAAAATGCCTTAAATAAATAGCATTTACTAACTAGTTTTTGTTCCCTTTTTGAAAGTAAACCAAAATGCCTTAAATAAATAGCATTTACTAACTAGTTTTCTGTTCTCGAAATAAAACTTTTTTTCCAAAATAAAACTTTTTTTCCCTTTAAAAGTCATTGCATCTAGCAAGACCACTGCTTAGGAAACGATAACAAAAAAAACCTATAACTTGAACAAATATTTTGAATAAAGAAGCATTATAGAGAAATGAAAGTAAACAACAATTTTTTTTATATACAATATAATTGCTTTTGGTGGTTGTTCTAGGGTCATTATTTTTATAACTTTAACTCGTTATATATATTATGGGCGGCTGATGCAGTATCATGTTTTTTCACCCCACAATGTTCATATATTTGACTAGTGTCTCAGTGCGAGGGGTACAGTAAAACATGTTTAAAACGAACACGCTGACAGTAAATTCATGGCAGTTTTAACGTAATAAATTTCATTTTCTGTCACTGATCCTATTAGATATGTGTAACATGTGTATAACAAACTATATTTATGATGAAGTAAATTTTTCAGTCCCAACAGGTACATTATAACCATGTTTTACTGTATATAGCTACGAGACAAACCCGAGTTATCTCCCCTACACTAGAAAGCAGACAGTCAATTAAACAATAGCTGTTGTTTACTACGAGTCCAAAGCATTCATTTGGGGTTTAAATCGAATAAAATATTGTTTAACAAACCATATAAAGAGAAAACAAAACATAGTATGATTTGTTGAAGGTCAAAAATATGATGTTCCAGTTTAAAATACTGAGGGAATAATAACTGAGTTTCAGAATATCAAATAAGTCTTCTGATAAGCTCAGCCAATCAAAATGATTAACTCAGCCAATCAAATAATATTTATGTTCAGTTTAGCCAGTCAAATAAGACTTACTCATCTGCTCAACCAATCAAATAAGACTTACTCATCTGCTCAACCAATCAAATAAGACTAACTGATCAGCTCAACCAATCAAATAAGACTAACTGATCAGCTCAGACAATCAAATAATAATTATGTTCATTTCAGCCAATCACTTCTGCCATCATATCCAAGAAATACACTCCAGGTTTGACTACACGCTCAGTCTTCACACACACATACTGCAATAACACCAGGTGTATTATTTCTGTCAAACATATCTAATCTCTAGATCTATACTTAAATATATACACACAAAACAGAAACAACAGTTGCCATGGCGATGAAAATGATAGGAACAATATAGAGTATCTAGTTGATAATTATCATTTAATGAAATGTATGGACATGTATACACACATGTGTGAACAAAAGCTATATGTAAATCATGTGTGATTTGTTTGACTGAGCAGACATATGATCACACATATGTAAGCTTAAGTCACACATGTTTACACATGAACATGGTTGTACATGTAAGTACAATCACATGTGCACATATGTGCCTACACAAGTCATGTTAGGGCCTTGTAAACATATGTCACAGGTACCGGTACACTTGTGTCTCATCATGTAGGTACTCACATGTCTGCTTACTCATATGTACACATGTGTGCATTGCACTCTTATGTTTTGACACCCATATGTTTACACATATATATTGTCACCCATATGTTCACATGTGTCATTTATACACACATATAATCACATGTCTGACCAATCAAATTAACATGTAACCTCTCTCCTGCATTATCTATAGTTGCCTTTGATTTTTCACATAAAATAACAATATTTATTAAACTCATAATAAATTATTTCATCAACAGACCATCAACCTCTCCACATACACCATATGTAGCCTATAGTACTTCAAAGGATACTGAACATGTCAGCTGAGATGTTTACCATGACAACTACCGGTAGCTCCTAACACAGAAAGAATTCAGTTAACTGAAGTATAAATGGTTACCATGGAGACTTGAAAGACTGCTTTAACATCTGCAACCTCTACAGAACATAAAAGGTTGTCATAAATATTGTTAATCAGTCCAGCTCACACAGAATATCTGAATGTCATCATGAATGACCTTCACCTTTCCAGCTAAACAAAAAATATCAGAAGGCTACCATAGATGACCTTCATATTTCCAGTTAAACTAAGAATATCTGAATGTCACCATAAATAACCTTCACCTTACCATATGAACACAGAATATCAGAAAGTTACCATGAATGACCTTCACTTTTCCAGATAAACTATGAATATCCGAAAGTCATCACAAATGACCTTCACCTTTCAAGCTAAGTAAAGAATGTCTAAAGGTCGTCATGAAAGACCTACACCTTTCCAGCTAAACAGGTAGGTTGTCATGAATATAATGATCTCCACTTATCCAACTAAACAAAGAATATCTGAAAGTCGTCAAGAATGACCTTCAACTTTCCAGCTAAAGGTCACCATGAACAACTACTAAATTTGTACAAAGGTTGCCATGTATACCACTCCCATATCTATATCTTCACTTTTTTTCTAAACATTACATGACATTTCATCATCAGTCCAGCTGTATAGAGAAGTGTTGATTTCCTAAGTGGGGCTACACATGTATCACATTTTATAAAGAGCAATAATCCAAAAGTTTCCAGCAAAACATTGCAAAGCACTTTCATAGTGCTAGCACTAGGACGAGCACATCCTACTGATTCCACGGCTAGCACTGTCTGGCGGTCATAGGCTAGCACTGTCCAGCGGTCATTACAATCAGCGACCAATCACAGATTTCCTAATGCCCTGGCTAGCACTGTCCAGCGGTCATCACAATCAGCGACCAATCACAGATCTCCTTATGCCCCAGCTAGCACTGTCTATTTCACCTAGCTCTCACCACCATCACCACAGAGAGACAGCGACCAGTCACAGATCTTTCTTTAGCATCTAAATGCATATACTTTATCCATTATTCAATCACAGCTTCTAAATCACATTTAATTCACTTATTCAAAGCAAATCCTAGCCTTTCTTCAGCTTCTAAATCACAAATTTAAAGCAGCTTTCAGGCTTGTACTTGCTTCTTTTCTGAATCACGTGTTTTCAGATTAAATCCTTTCCTTACGCACAATTCTCTCAAATCACAAGATGTCCTTCCACAGAAGTTCCTAGCATATCTGCGATACAAATATACTACTACTTTCCTCAGATGAAAAAACACAAATGAACTTGTGAAAAAGACAAATTCTGAGTCTGTGATACTAAGAACTAACTTCTTCCTTGATTTTGTGTTCCACTGCTTGCTCTAAACTGATAGAGTTACCTCCCCTAGCTACTCCGAGTGAGGCTGATGGATGTGGAGCTTGTGTAAGGTTCAGTGGTTGTCCATCTGGACTAAATCTGTGGACAAAAGGACAAAATATTGTTCAATCTATGGACAAAATATTACTATAATCTGTGGACAAAAAGACAAAATATTACTACCAGGTAAATCTGTGGACAAACATACAAAATATTATTATATCTATGGACAAATGATTACTAAATCTGTGGTCAAAAGGACAAAAGATTTCTAAATCTGTGGACAAAAGGACAAAATATTACTAAATCTGTGGTCAAAAGGACAAAACATTTCTAAATCTGTGGACAAAAGAACAAAATATTACTAAATCTGTGGACAAACATACAAAATATTTTTAAATCTATGGACAAAAAGACAAAATATTTCTAAATCTGTGGACAAAAGGACAAAATATTACTAAATCTGTGGACAAAAGGACAAAATATTACTAAATCTGTGGACCAAAATATTACTAAATCTGTGGTCAAAAGGATAAAATATTACTACCTGGTAAATCTGAACAAAAGGACAAAATATTTCTAAATCTATGGACAAAAGGACAAAATATTGTTAAATCTATGGACAAAATATTACTAAATCTGTGGTCAAGAGGACAAAATATTACTAAATCTGTAGACAAAAGGAAAACTAGAAATATGTCTGTTAGACATTAAGTGCTCGCTAACTACTTCCTAACCTTAATTTCCAGTATGAAATAATCCTCGGCAACAGGTGTCCTCGTGTACATAGCACTTTCGCTCATTATCTCTGGGACTATTGCAAGGAGATGGTTTACACCCTTGGTGTATTGTAATAGATACATTCCTTTACTTCATCAGAACTTTAAATGTGAAATACCTTTGAACTTTGTTAAGTGTGTTCTTTGTTACATAGAAGCGTGTTTATTATTATATAGATATTGATACGATAGACTCAAGACTTGATTCGCTGTTCAAAATAGTCGTCCGCTAGAACACTGTCTAGTCTCTGTGCACATGGTGACTCACCTGTGCCACGCTTGAACGCCTTTCTGGGGTACATTAGATCTAGAGCTCAGACACCCAGACTGATATTTTATATTGTCTTTTTTTTTGTTTCACTCGTATGATAATGCGCTTCACAATGCGTCTATATTTATCGACTATTTGAACCTTTTTAATACATCATCGGTGAGGTGCTTGGATTTCTTGAGCGATACAAGCGTTTGTATGTTTATAAGCTTCCAGTTCCATAATCCTTTATCGACTATTTAAACCTTAATGCACATTGGTGTACAAAATCGGCGAGGTGCTTGAATATATAGAGAGTTGCAAGCGTTTTTATGATTATACGCTTCCAGTTCCAAACGTATTTTTGTGATAAGTGTTTAATCCAGGTACGTTCTTGATTACTGGCAATTGCATATGTAAATCGTTGCAAAAGAGTTAATATTTAATTTATGTTTATGAAATCATAAGCTGTGTATGTAACCATAAGCCAAAGACCAACAGAATATAGTTATTCAATACGTAGATCTCACTTCCGGTATTTCATGCGCACTAGGCATAACGGATGTACACAGACTCTACACACGACAAGGAAAACAATAGGGCGAGCGTACTCTGCTCGCCCTAAAAATATTACTACCAGGTAAATCTGTTGACAAAAAGGACAAAATATTACTAAATCTGTGGTCAAAAGGACAAAATATTACTAAATTTGTGTTCAGAGAGACAAAGTACATTTATAGTAAGTGATGTTATCTTTTTTTCAAAA
This sequence comes from Argopecten irradians, assembly GCF_041381155.1. NCBI lineage: Eukaryota > Metazoa > Mollusca > Bivalvia > Pectinida > Pectinidae > Argopecten > Argopecten irradians. Next base: position 8,135,172 of record NC_091149.1, on the reverse strand, counting down.
AGAGGAAGGAGAAGAAGCGTTACTATTATATCGTGTATTTCTTCATCCTACATGGACACAAAATAACATAAACTCTTTTGAAGTTAGAGCTTTCAAAATATTTTGCTTAGAAATTCTCTCAAGTTGGCCTATGGGCCATGGATTCTAGAAATGAATGAAGCAAATTTCTTTTTTTATATGAATGGTTTCACAGCAACTACCAAAACAAACAAAATAGACCCTGCCCATAGAAACTATAACTAGATACCTGACTTGTGGGCCCTGCCCATAGAATCAAGCTAACAAAATACCTGTCTTGTGGGCCCTGCCTGTAGAATTGAGCTAACAAAATACCTGACTTGTGGGCCCTGCCCATAGAACCAAGCTAACAAAATACCTGTCTTGTGGGCCCTGCCTGTAGAATCAAGCTAACAAAAAACCTGACTTGTGGGCCCTGCCCATAGAACCAAGCTAACAAAATACCTGTCTTGTGGGCCCTGCCTGTAGAATTGAGCTAACAAAATACCTGTCTTGTGGGCCCTGCCCATAGAATCAAGCTAACAAAATACCCGAGTTGTCGGGCCCTGCCTGTAGAATTGAGCTAACTACGTACCCGACTTGTGGGCTCTGCCCATAGAATTTAGCATTTTATGTACCCGACTTGTGGACCCTGCCTGTAGAATTGTGCTAACTACGTACCTGACTTGTGGGCTCTGCCCATAGAATTTAGCATTTTATGTACCCGACTTGTGGACCCTGCCTGTAGAATTGTGCTAACTAAGTACCTGACTTGTGGGCCCTGTCTGTAGAATTGCGCTAACTACGTACCTGACTTGTTGGCCCAGCCCATAGAATTTAGCTAATTGTGTACCCGACTTGTGGACCCTGCCTGTAGAATTGTGCTAACTACGTACCTGACTTGTGGGCTCTGCCCATAGAATTTAGCATTTTATGTACCCGACTTGTGGACCCTGCCTGTAGAATTGTGCTAACTACGTACCTGACTTGTGGGCTCTGCCCATAGAATTTAGCATTTTATGTACCCGACTTGTGGACCCTGCCTGTAGAATTGTGCTAACTAAGTACCTGACTTGTGGGCCCTGTCTGTAGAATTGCGCTAACTACGTACCTGACTTGTTGGCCCAGCCCATAGAATTTAGCTAATTGTGTACCCGAGTTGTGGGCACCCCTGTAGAATTGAGCTAACTATGTACATGACTTGTTTGCCCTGTCTGTAGAATTGCGCTAACTACGTACCTGACTTGTGGGCCCTGCCCGTAAAATTGAGCTAACTGCTGCATGCCCGCGAGGTGTTGATTATAACCAGGCATCATGTTCATGGACGAATAGGCTGCTCCTATAAAGGCGGGGTGCATGGCATTAGGGTACATCCCAGGACCAAACATTCCCGTACCGGGGACCTGCCCCGGGGTGGAATGAACCGGCATGTGACCCTGGTAGCCACCAGCTGCTGACTTTGTTAGGGGAGATTCTGAGTTGGATGGACTTGTTTCTGTGGCGTTATTCTCCGCGGAGGACTGTCCCGGAGTATGACCTATTTTATGGAGGTTTTCCATACTATCGTACTTCCTCATTAGTTTATCCTTGAGGTGGAACATCGTGGTGGCATGTAACTGATCCTTCTGATTCCCTCGGCTGGTCATCTCCGTGTCCGGTGGACGCGACAGCGCAGCTGCCAGACCGTTATTATTAAGATATGCCCCTGACGACAAAGTTGGGATCCCCTGCGGCCCTAGCTGCAATGGCACGTTCACCAATCCTGCACGATTTGGGGACTGCAAATGGGCCAAAAGCTGCGGATGAGCTTCACCAGCGGAAAGTTTTGGCTTCATCTTGGGAGATTTCGGGAGTTCGAGTTTCGGGGTGTCCTCTATAATGATAGCCGGTGGTGGATCGTTGTTCTGGTCACTACCATCCGAGGACTGACTAGGTTGTTTTTGATCAGAGTCTCCCTCCGTGGGTTGGATCAGGTGCTTACGCAGCTTGTCAAACTTCTTATGGAACACCTGTTCAAACCATCAAAATCATCGTATTGTTTCTTCATTTTTTTGTTCATTTCTTCATTTTTTCCCCCTTCATTTCTTATTATAATTTTTTTTTACATTCATCATCAATGTTTAAAGTTTCATCAAAACCTTTACAAGAAACTTAAGGAAATAATTTTTATTCCAATAGTTAAACAAGCATTTCACGAACAGGTGAAAGTGTTAGAATTTTTTTTTTTATATCATATGAAAGTCTTGGCATATTTTTTTACATCATGTGACAGTGTTAGAATATTTTCATTACATCAATTAAAATTATTGGAATATTTTGCTTGTTAACTCCATCACCCATTGACTATATATACCTCGACAGGTGGAGTGTCCTCCTCGTTCTGGTCTGTCGACATTGGAGACATTGGTTCTGCTAAATCCTCTTTAGATTCCTCCGGCTCTTTAGGATGGGACGACGCAGCGGCCGCCGGGGTAGGCCACTGCTGGGGACGACACGGAACAGGGATACGGATCGATGATACGCTGTCAAATGCACTGTTGTCATCATTCATATGTATGGTCTAATGTAAAAAAAACAACAACAAAAAACAAGAGATTAAAACCTAATGGAAAACAGTAGGGTTACATAACTTGAGCTGCACCAGAAGTAGGCTGGCTGTATGCTTTCCCCCACTTACTGATAATGGTACTGTGTTCCACCGTTCCAACATAGATGATGGAACAACCTTCCACCCCTCCATCACTGATAATGGTACAGCCTTCTATCCCTCCAACATAGATAATGGTACAGCCTTCCATCCCTCCAACATAGATAATGGTACAGCCTTTCACCCCTCCAACATAGATAATGGTACAGCCTTCCACCCCTCTAACATTGATAATGGTGCAGCCTTCCATAACTCTAACATTGATAATGGTACAGCCTTCCACCCCTCCAACGTAGAAAATGGTACAGCCTTCTACCCCTCTATCATTGATAATGGTACAGCCTTCCACCCCTCCAACATTAATAATGGTACAACCTTCCACCCCTCCAACATAGATAATGGTACAACCTTCCATCCCTCCAACATAGATAATGGTACAACCTTCCATCCCTCCAACATAGATACTGGAACAGCCTTCCACCCCTCTAGCATTGATAATCGTTCAGCCTTCTACCCTCCCAAATTGATAAAGGCACAAGATCAAATACAAAAATGAGATGAAGTAAGGATTTTTTCTGATTATAAAATCAGCTGTAAGCCATTTTCTGTATGTCAGCTGTAAGCCATTTTCTGTATGTCAGCTGTAAGCCATTTTCTGTATGTCGTTGTAAAGTTTTACGTATTTTTATCTGCTTTATTTATACCCTTCACATCTTTGTTAAAAAGATTTTTTTTAAGTTAAAAAAATTGTCCTTATAGTTTCAACAAATGGACCAAATTTGATCAAAACATGACTTGCATACTAGTTTACCCAGAGTTACCTCCCTTACCTGTGTAGCTGAGGTCAAATCAGCCATCAGATGATGCTGTTCTGTCTTTTTCTTGATCGAGTCCGACAGACGTGACAAATAAGCAGGGTGACGGTCGACCAACAGCGACTTCTTGCGTGCGTGGAGATTGTAGGAAGCTCCGACGCTCCCCCGCCTCATGTCCGGCATCAACGTGCTGTTGAAATCTTCCGACGTGAGTCGTTCACGCTCCTGCTGATAATTGACAGCCATCTGTGACTGTTGTACATTCCCTCGTGAAGCGCGACCCTCACTGTTCATGTGGAAACTGTAACAGCGCCTTCGGCTGCCAAAATCATCCGCTCCCATCGAGCCTGACCGGGATCGAGGATTCGGGGAACTAGGTGAGGAACCGTATGGCAATAAAGTGTCACGGTTCATTATGGTGTCCCGTGTCATGAGCATGTCACGGTTCATTTGAGGGCTAATTGCCCTTGAGCTACAAGCACTTGAATCAGCTGGTGTAGAAATGGGGATGAATTCGTGATTGCGGTTTAGATAATGTTGGTATTCTTCGGGAATTGGACTGCTGGCTGCACTATTACAGATAGAAGGAGGCATACTATCACCGTGAATAGCAGCTCTCTTCTCTAATTTATCACTCAATTTGTTCACCATTTTGTTAATATAGTCCCTATCTAGCGTATTCCGCCGCCTACTTCCCTCTTCAATGGTGTGTAATCGAGGCCGTGACACGGTCTCTCGATCAAGGGTATGACAGCGACGGCGTGGCGCATCAGGAACAAGCCCGTAGAAGCTTTCCTCACGATAGAACGTTCCATACGGAGTTTTAAGTACAACCTGTTGTTGGTGGGACGGGACATCCACCGGGCCTCGGAGTGGCAAGACCGGCGCTCCACTAACCTCTATTGAGGGGTCATATCCTGTGGCGTTTAATGACGAGGGGTCAGACGGCGAGGAACCCTCAGATCTGTAACAGAGGAGATCATAGCTGTAACAATCGGATGAAATCATATAAAGGATCTGACAACATCCCATATGGGGTCATGTTCTGGTGACCTTTCAGATTGACCAATAAAATTACAACCTTCAAATTTCTTGACGGAGGAGAAAAAGTTTGCAAAAAATACATATATGTTTATGAATTAAATCAACTAGGGGAGATAAACATTTGTAATAAACTTTGATCGCGAAATTCACGACAAGTAAATGGAACACAAAAGAATTTTGGTGAACTGTAATCAACTTTATCTCTAAGATTTGATTCTGTCAGGGTTTGCACTGGGTGTACCATAAAGGGTAAAATAAATAAATGAACGAAAAAGTGGGGTCCTTTTCACTGTTTGTGCTTAAAAAGGGTACAGTGACAACTTAAATGCAAACCCTGTCTGTATATCAACAATTGTAGTAATTGTTAAAGGGCCCAATAAATTTCCGAAACAACAATCAAAAGTTTCTTAATAACATTAGAAAATATATATCGAAGGCCTAAGATAACGGTTACAAAACCAAAAAAATTACTAGTTTTCATTAGATGTTTATAGTGAAGATTCATCTCACTGTTTTGCTGTCTGGTGCAGTTATAGTCAACTAACATGCAGTAATTAGGACGACGGCGGGAATCATAAGATGACCCGTATCATGAAAAATAACATTTCTTTAATTTAAATTAAATTGTTCAGAAGGTGATGATACTTAAATTTTTAACAGTAAGCTACTTACTTGTGCAACTCCACAAAATTATCAGTAAGCTACTAACTTCTGTGACTCCACAAAATTATCAATAAACTACTAACTTCTGTGACTTCACAAAATTATCAATAAGCTCCTAACTCCACAAAATTATCAATAAACAACTAACTTTGTGACTCCACAAAATTATCAATAAGCTACTAACTTCTGTGACTTCACAAAATTATCAATAAGCTCCTAACTCCACAAAATTATCAATAAACAACTAACTTTGTGACTCCACAAAATTATCAATGAGCTACTAACTTCTGTGACTCCACAAAATTATCAATCTCGTTTTACATTCCCATTTTAAAATCAGAAGCTGTTTCGGAAAGGTAGTGGGCCTTCAAACACCTAAATTATTTTTGTCTCACCTGGAATCAATGGCCTCCTGTAAGTTAGCCTTTAGGTCCATTCCGTCACTCTCTGACCCCTCAACACCGTGGCAAGCTTGGCCTAAATTATATAAATAGTAACATTAATATAAAACTTCAATAATATTTTTTTATCCACTCCCCCCTTCAATAGCATATACATGTACTGTATTCAATCCAATATTTGTCACCACCCTTTAAGCACTCCTGCCTCTTTTTGAAACCTCATTTATATATACATCGACTTAAATACACAAACTAAAACTATGAAAACTTGAGATTTTTTTTTCTCTTGTAGAATAATTTTAAGAAAGGCAAGTCAAATTTGTTTCTATTAAGCGCCCCCTGAGTTGCTTCAATTTTTTATTTACTCTGGGGTGCACAGTGGGTCGAATACGGTAGATCAAATTGTATCTGTAGATTTAATTTCAATTTCTTGTCTGTAGTATTTAAATGAAATCTGTTTTGAATATCCAAATACTTTATCGCTTGTGAACATGAATATATAGGTCAAGTTCCATCTATTTCTAGAAACTTTGTGGAAAAGGATTTTCCTTCATACCTACCTAGTGAGTTCTCCGTGTGTAGATTATTAAGTGTACGGAGATCAAAGAGATGTTTGTAACCTACCTAGTGACTTCTCCGAGTGTAGAGTATTTAGAGTACGTAGATCGGTTGTCTTCATCAGAAGTTTGGCGAACAGTGTGCTATCATGCATGTGATTCGTATTAATGATGGATTGTAAGCTCTCGGTTAGCTTCGTTTGTACCTTCTCGATCTGGTCCAGGTTACGTAAGCCGGGACGATCTGAAAAGATGAAATATACATCTCCAAATAAATAATCTAAACAAGCATTGTTAGCCAATACCTTAATAATACACATGACGTCAATGGAGACGAACCTACCAAATGACATGGGTTTTTTTGTTTTATTTTAAATATGGCCATTTTATTTGTCCCGTGCCTTCAAAACCATTGATTTATAAAAAACTTTCCATTGATGTACATAATGGGGTGTTTCATATCGTAACCATGGCAATGCAACCAAATAACATTTTTAATATTTTGAAAAATGTAACCATTGTGCTGTAAGCCATTCTCCTTTCGTCTACAATTTACTTACTTTACTTTCGCGAATTTCTATTCTGATTGTTTTATATATTTCACAATAGGCGACAAAAATGGCCAATTATATAAATGGGTTCCTCTAAATGTATTGGAGGATAAGTTTTTGATCGTTTGACATTTTACAATATAACCCCCTCCCCTGGTAGGCCACTTACCTGGGGAAAGGAGAACTACAGCAGAGAACAGTGCAATCTCATCATCGGTCAAATTCAGCTTGTTAAATCGTTCCGCAAAGTCAAACATGGAGTCGAGCAGGAAGCCAGCACTTGTTGTCACCTAAAACCATTAACCATCAACCATTAATCAAAAACCATTTATCATAAACCATAAGTTATAATCATAAACCATTTATCATTTATCATAAACCGTTAATAATTTATCTTCAACCATTAATCATCAATCATTTATCATAAACCATTAATCATTTATCATACTCTATGAATCATTTATCATAGACTATTAATCATTTATCATAAACCATAAATCATTTATCATAAACCATAAATCATTTATCATAAACCATAAATCATTTATCATAAACCATAAATCCTTTATCGTAAACCATTAATCAAATCATTTATCATAAACCATAAATCATTTATCATAAACCATTAATCATTTATCATAAACCATAAATCATTTATCATAAACCATTAATCATTTATCATAAACCATAAATCATTTATCATAAACCATAAATCATTTATCATAAACCATAAATCATTTATCATAAACCATAAATCCTTTATCGTAAACCATTAATCATTTATCATAAACCATAAATCATTTATCATAAACCATTAATCATTTATCATAAACCATAAATCCTTTATCGTAAACCATTAATCATTTATCATAAACCATAAATCATTTATCATAAACCATTAATCATTTATCATAAACCATTAATCATAAATCATTAATAGTTTATCATAAATCAACTTTAATAGCAGTTGAGAATTTCTTTACCAGGGGTTTCAAGTTTGAACATTTCCATCGACACTAGTATTGTTTAAAAGAATGGGATGATTTTTAGTGACCACCATGGTTTTCTTTTGGTAAGAACGAAATATATATAATCTTACTGAGAAGGTAACTGGTTACATGGGGGAGCGAGACTTTTTCCATGGGACACCGTCTCAAAGTCAAAAAGGTACTGGATTGTATTGGATTGCATTGCTTACAAACATGTTATGGTTCATAAACTTTTGTTTTCTGTGGCCTTCAGTTATGGTCAAGTCAACAAATTTTTTGAGAACCCTAAGATCCACTACTTATACAAAATGTCTTCAAAAAGCAGATAAAACATAATCTGTTTTGATGTTGATGTTAAATACAATAAAGGAACCTCTGTTGATGTACTTACAGTTGACGGCTGTCGTTTGAATAGCTTCCCACATGTGAACAACATCGTGTTTGTATCTGGGTCAAACAGTGCAGCAAGCCGGACAAGAAGTACCTCAAATGTAGAGGCCTAAATAAAACGGGTCATTCTACATTAGTACGTTAAATTACACACTCAATGACAAAACGTCAACAAACAAGAGACACACACATTATAAAAAGTTCTCTCAACGACAAACATCAACAAAAGAGACTGCCCACGAGAATATTGTAGGAGAAATTCTGTTCAGTTTAATGCCTGCCCCCAATTGGCTCTAGTGTATATTTCTTGTTGAGTAAGCTCATTCACAACAGGACTTAACCAATCCACCAGCCCCGGGGGTTAATTAACCCATCCCTCCAGCCCTAGACATTAACACACCCTTCCAGCCATAGAGATTAACCCATCCCCAAGCCCAAGATGATCTGACAACATCCTATTAGGGGTCATGTCCAGGTGACCTTTGGAAATGGCCAATTAAATTGCTGCTGCCAGAATCTTGAATGTGACTTTAACGGAACAAAATTGTTTGAAAAAGCTGTCGGAATCATTTTCATGTATCAAGTCATCTTGCCCAGACAGCACATCGAAGCTAATGTCATCTAAACATGACCCCTTTTGGTATGTTGTCAGATCCTCTATTGAACGGAGTAGTTATATGGATCTGTATTTCAATCAGATTGCCTGTGAGTAAACATACCTTTAAGAGTGTTACTTGGTCATCTGCATTCAGAAGGGCAAATCCTGGAATGGCTTTGGCAAAATCAACCACCGATTTGATAGCGGGCGAAAAGAATTCCGAGAAATCTTCCCAGCAGTTTTCATTAGGTTCTGTAGCAAGGTTAGCATTGAGAGGGCAAGCCTAAAACACAGAAATAGGAACTGTAGCTCATCTTAGCACAGTACACTTCATCACTGTAGCTAATGTTAATGTAGCTCATCTTAGTACACTTCATCACTGTAGCTAATGTTAATGTAGTTCATCTTACCACACTTCATCACTATAGCTAATGTTAATGTAGCTCATCTTAGCACACTTCATCACTGTAGCTAATGTAAATGTAGCTCATCTTAGCACACTTCATCACTGTAGCTAATGTTAATGTAGCTCATCTTAGCACACTTCATCACTGTAGCTAATGTTAATGTAGCTCATCTTAGCACACTTCATCACTGTAGCTAATGTAAATGTAGCTCATCTTAGCACACTTCATCACTGTAGCTAATGTTAATGTAGCTCATCTTAGCACACTTCATCACTGTAGCTAATGTTAATGTAGCTCATCTTAGCACACTTCATCACTGTAGCTAATGTAAATGTAGCTCATCTTAGCACACTTCATCACTGTAGCTAATGTAAATGTAGCTATCTTAGCACTGTCATCACTGTAGCTAGCACACTCATATGTAGCATTTAAAGTACTCATCTTAGCACAGTACACTTCATCACTGTAGCTAATGTTAACGTAGCTAATCTTAGCACACTTCATCACTGTAGCTAATGTTAATGTAGCTCATCTTAGCACACTTCATCACTGTAGCTAATGTTAATGTAGCTCATCTTAGCACACTTCATCACTGTAGCTAATGTTAATGTAGCTCATCTTAGCACACTTCATCACTGTAGCTAATGTTTGTGTAGCTCATCTTAGCACACTTCATCACTGTAGCTAATGTTAATGTAGCTCATCTTAGCACACTTCATCACTGTAGCTAATGTTAATGTAGCTCATCTTAGCACACTTCATCACTGTAGCTAATGTTAATGTAGCTCATCTTAGCACACTTCATCACTGTAGCTAATGTTTGTATGCTTCATCAGAAACTGTAGCTAATGTTAGCATGTTTCACCAGAAACTATAGCTAAAGTTAGCATGTTTCATTAGAAACTGTAGCAAAAGTTAGCATGCTTCATCAGAAACTGTAGCTAATGTTAATGTAGCTCATCTTAGCACGCTTCATTAGAAACTGAAGCAATAAATGTTTGTACACTTCATCCGAAACTGTAGCTAATGTTCACTTCATTATGTTTATTCCAATCACAGGTTAACTGTAGACAAATTCTCAGATTCATAAGTCGTTATATTTTATTCAGTTGATAATATTCTAAATTAAAGTAACATATTCTGTACATTATGTCACAAATGAAAAGTGAAACCTGTCCACATTTTTAGTACTTTAGGTATAATGTTTATGGTATTGAAGTCCCTACCTTAACTCATGGACACCCCTTAAATTTCAAAATGGACTGGTCTAGTCATTGATTTGGAAGAGCCTAAGTATGTCTTCAGGGGTGAATGAGTTCCGAAATTTACAGGTGAACCTGTCTGATGAGTTTTTCTCTTCTGACTGATATAAAATTATTATACTTCAACAAACTCTTATTCAACAATAGAAACTCTTATTCAACAATAGAAACATGCTTTTTCAATCATATTATTGTTGGTGTCAACACCGATATCCTAGTAAAACAAACCATTTGAGCGGGACAGTTGACAAACTCGCCCGTCTGCACAGCTGCCTGGCGCATGCTCTTTACTCGGTCAAGAGTGAAGGCACATGTCTGTCGATGTGCAGCAATGACGTGCTGGACAAGGTCCATCGGATTCTGTAAAACACCGCTGAGTTGATGACTTGGGATCTGTGAATTCATTTTCTGCATCTGTTCGATGATTCTTGCCTTTTCTTTTTTCGGAACCCTGCCGAAACGCACAGCTGAAAAAAAAATGTAAATAAATAAACAGTTCTGTTAAGATTGATAAACATTGTAGACTGGAAAGTAAACATTACAGACGACAAGAGTAAACATTTCAAAGCACTGCTTGATAAAAAAAAAAATTCTCTCTGATTCCCGAATGTTTGATCTAGACCATTTTGTTGTGTAATGGGAAAGTAAAGTCTATGTAATTTCTACCTATTTTTAAATTAGTAGGGTCATAATTTAGGCCTTGACGTCTTAATTCAGTCGAGGACACTGATATAACTATGCTAAGAGACTTGAGGCCTCTTAAATCAAGATTGATGACAAACATAGGCCTTCTCTGGCCACCAAAAAATAATAGATATTACAATGGCATTATATACATACCGTCTCGGGACATTCCTACGGCAATACATTTCTTCAGTCTGAAAACAAAAATGGAAATGATGAAACTACAACAATATATAGCTATATCACCTATCATTGAAGAACACAAAATAGCTATATCACCTATCATTGAAGAACACAAAATAGCTATATCACCTATCATTGAAGAACACAAAATAGTTTACCTATTGGTATATATCATACCAATAAGATATTCTGATATCTGTATCTCTGATGTCCATATGCTATATAGTTGGAATACTTACAATAAGCGGTATACATATATGTATTTAAAGGGGAGTGACCATTATTCATAAAACATTCCATATTTTCTGTTTTACGTCTAATTTATTCATATGTTATATAACACATTGTAATTTTCTCCTCTTCTGATCTCATAATATTAATCAATCGTTGTACAATGAAACAAACGATAATGTTAACAGTATAATCCTATCCGTTACCCAGGAATCACACAGAACACACTGTGACACAGGTACAATATACACGGCAGTCACGCAATGATCGTGCGTATTCGATTGAGCGGGTAGCTTTCCAGAAATCATGATATGTTTATTGTAGAGTATTGTTCTTCTAGCATGCAAATTACGATAGTACGAGTTTATTTTAAATTCAAAATTTAAAACACGAAAATAGAAAATATGAAATACTTAAAGAATAATGATCGCTCCCCTGGTTCCAATACCTATATATCCATATACAATGTACATATACACTTATTGTAAGTTTCTCTAAGATTAACAATGAAATTTGACATTCATATTTGTATGAACGTAGTTTCTCAGAGGTTCATTATAAACACATTTTACTTATTGTATTTTGCCAAGCTTTGTCTCAGACAAAAAGCTTGTCGTTAATTCTATAATTATCAAAGTTCCACAGAAACACCTACATTAAAGTTGTATGTGCCATAATAATATTTAAAATCACTAGCGCAAAAATTTTCATGCTATTTTTCTGCAGTAATCTATTGAAAACCATATTGTTTGACGAATTAAGTTGTGGAAAACCATTCAAACTTGGCTTCATGGTCTGATCATATGAAATCATTTCACTGCATTTTATATTATACTATGATGTTTGGCAATGCTGCCAAAACTCATTTTGAGCTCTTGTGATTGTCAAAATGTTGGTAAATGACATAAAAATATCTTCTTGATTCTTTTGGATGGAAATTACAGCTCATATGACTACATTGATTTTAAAAAATCTTGTTAAACATTTATGATGTTAAATTGTATGGATTTAATGAGAAAGTTTCTCTCAAACCAGTTTTAGTATTTATATATAGGTATGAATAAGTGTGACAAAGGGTAGGCATGACGCAAGACTTGATGCACTATAACGTAAAGACATATTAGCTTTGTTTCTAGACATAAAACCCTCTAGATCTGTTAAGTTATTATAAGTTGTCATAGTTATACAGATAATTTTCACAATGATTTACCTAAGCACTTGTAATGATGATAAATTGTATAGATTTAATGACGGTGCTTCATCCAAACTAGATTTAGTACTTATAGGTATCATTAACACAGAGTAACGATGACGTAAGCCAAGGTACAAAAATCTATGATCTCAATGAAGTCAATAAATGGAAGCCCCTTTAGGTAGATATTGTATATAAATAACCTAGGAGGAATATATTGACCCAGTTTGGTGGTGAAAAGCTTGATATGGTAATGATGTTGCTCCCACGCTTTCCTGTAACTTGATAGAGCTGGCACTAACGACACAAAAATCAATGAACGCTTCGTGGGGGCGACACCGATGTCTATTTGTGGTTTCCAATTTATTGTTAACGTCATCGTTGGGATTAACTGTTGCCCAGGGGCAGGTTTTAATACACAACAAGGTGACAAGTGATGACTTCCCTACACAATCCAGTCAATCACATTATTATCCATGCATTATTATTTTTGATGTTTTAACCAAATTGGTAAACATATGTAAGGAAATCATTAATTTGTCATTAAACTGAGATTTTTGGTAAAGGTATATCTTGACTGTCATTAGAACTATAAAGGTAGAAGGCTAAGTAGAGTGTCAGACACCATTACCAATAAGCCACCGTGATCCACAGGAAGAGGACTATAATAGTTGAATGTCTGACACCTTACCATTAGGCCACTGGGAGAGGTTGATGACAGTTTTGATTACCCTATTCCACCCAATAAGGGCCTATGTCCCTATAAGCACCTCCCCCTTTTGAGGCCTCAAGGCATAAAAAAGTCCAAACTGTATAGGTTTGCAATAATTTTGTCTTTTTACACATCTTTTCATTTTTTAAACGCCCTGGGTGCTGATTAGGTCGAATCAGTAACAGTGTTGAACTCTACTTACCGACAATACTGACATCTGTTTCGATTCACTCGCATAATATTGCATTGCTGATTCTTTAAACATGGACGGTACTGTATCTTTTGTTGGATGCTGCGACGGAAAAATCCCTGAAAAAAAACCACAGCCATAACAACATCCTTGGATCATTCTAAGATTTCCAAATCTTATTTATCTCCTATGGCATTTTAGACAAGAGGCCCACTGGCCTTAACGGTCACCTGAAAATTTAAGCCATTTGGACCCCACTGGGCTCCACCCCTCAGCCTTTGGGGATGAGACAGGGTCAAAATGACATAATAGCAAAATGTCCTCTTGTGGTTATAATGTGAATCAAAAGTTTGAACAATTTCCAGCAGAAAATAAACAAAATATACCCAAGAAATATTCAATATAAACTATAGCAAACTTAGCCTCCTCCCCAGGGGCACACAAAGAGGCCAAGGGTTATAAAATTCACAATTCTGATAAAGCACCACAATATCTTTAGAACACAAGGTCCAATAATAGCATTATTACAAAGGACATGAACTCTATAATATAGTTACCGTCGAAAAATTCCCTTTTTCAAACTCATCCTAGATCTTGTTGATATAAGGCTACATACAGAGTTTCATCAAAATCAGTTCACATTTACCAAAGATATCTTGTTCACAAGCACAATGATAAAATTAGATCAAAGAGCAATAACTTGTACGTTACTGTCGAATAATTCCCATTTTTGAACTCGTACGAAATCTTGTTGATATAAGGCTACATACAAAGTTTCATCAACCTCGGTTAACATTTACTCAAGTCATCATGTTCACAATGTAAAGTTAACGCACGATGGACAATAGGCTATTGCAGTAGGTCACTATGACATATGGTCAGGTGACCTAAAAATAGTAACAGTGACCTTGACCTTGACCTGGCAATCCTGAAACTGTATCTTGTCGAAAATATTATGGTCCTTTAAATTTGTGTGAAGTTTGATCAAAATCACTCAAGGAATGAAGCCGCTAGAGCACTGAAAAGGATTTTCTAAAAATAGTAACGGTGACCTTGACCTTGACCCTGCAACCTTGAAACTCAAACTTTTTCAGTCCTTTGTATTTGTGTGCAGTTTGATCAAAATCACTCAAGGAATGAAGCCGCTAGAGTGCTGACAAAGAAATTATCTAAAAATAGTTACAGTGACCTTAGTCTGGCAATCTTCACACTCAAACTTGTCTGAGGTATTATGATCCTTTGTCTATGTGTGAAGTGTGATCAAAATCATTCAAGGAATGAAGCTGCTAGATTGCTGATAGGGATTTAATAAAAATAGTAGCAGTGACCTTGAACTTGACCCAGCAACCCTGAAACTCGAACTCGTCCGAGATCTTGTTAATATTAAGCTACATACAAAGTTTCATCAATCTCGGTTCACATTTACTCAAGTTATCGTGTTCACAACAAAAAGTTAACGCACGATGGACGACGCACGACAGACGAAGCACGACGACGGACAAAAGGCTATCGCAATAGGTCACCGTGACCTATGGTCAGGGGACCTAAAAACAAAAAGAACTTGACATTATAAGGCAGAGAGAAACCTGAAACTAAAATAAAGAGTAAAGTCTTGCTAAGAGCCGATCTGCCAAAATCTTTCACAAGAATTAAAATACCTGTATATATACTATATGGTTTATCCCTGGGGCTACAGGGACATGTTGTGATGTGTGAGTTGACAGTGTTGTGATGGTGGTATTTCTGTGTACGAGTTGAGAGTGTTGTGATGGTGGTATTTCTGTGTGTGGGTTGAGACACAGGGACTTGTAACGTAGGTTGTGAGAAAGTCTGTTGTGTTTACATGTGTACTAGGCTTATATACTATATAAAAGGACAAGGGAACCAACGGTTCGCTTGGAAGATGTACATGTACACCTGCCTCTACAAAAGTCGCCCGTATTCCGTCAAACATGGATAAATATGTACATATATAATACCAATACATTCTTAAATAAATTTTCGACATGGAAAACACAACTTCAATCACGATATAATATATTAACATACCTTTATTTCATTATGAACGTGGAAAATGCCGTCAGATTTCCTTGCTGTCGTTATGCCTGTCCACTGAAATCTAGGTTAAACACGTTCGAGTGGATATTGTGTACCCCATACCCGGACCCGAACTGGAAACCCCATATGTGGTAACGCGATAAAGTAAAACATTAGAGTCTCGACTTATGTTAGATTCTTCAATTAATGATACGTGTATTTCAAATAAAGGTACTTCTAAGAACCTTAACCATGAAACTTAATTTATACAGAGTCTGGGTACAGAATTTCAGTGCAGTATCGGGTAAGGGCGAGTACACTAAAAAGGTACCCATCATCAATTACAATATGGCGGATTATACGAACAAGAGTCGAGTGCTGGATAAAAAAAGTGTGATTCCTCGCTTAGTTGTTGGATTGGATTAATGAAAGCGTTATCGGAGATAGCCTATTTGTATTTGCAATGGGAAAATATCACCAGAAAGTGAAATGAATGCATACAAAATTTGTTACAAGGGAATATGAGTGCCTTTGACCTAGATTTCACTGGACAGGCATAACGACAGTGAGGATATCTGACTGCATTTTTCACGTTCATAATGAAATAAAGGTATGTTAATATATTATTTCGTGTCTGAAGTTGTGTTTTCCGTATCGAAAATTTATTTAAGAATATATTAGTATTAAATATATACATATTTATCCATGTTTGACGGAATACGGGCGACTTTTGTAGAGGCAGGTGTACCTCTTCCAAGCGAGCTGTTGGTTCCCTTGTCCTTTTATATAGTATATAGGCATAATACACATGTATACACAACAGACTTTCTCACAACCTACATGTACGTTACAAGTCCCTGTGGGTTGAGAGTGTTGTGATGGTGGTATTTCTGTGTGTTGGTTGAGAGTGTTGTAATGGTGGTATTTCTGTGTGTGGGTGGAGAGTGTTGTGATGGTGGTATTTCTGTGTGTGGGTTGAGAGTGTTGTGATAGTGGTATTTCTGTGTGTTGGTTGAGAGTGTTGTAATGGTGGTATTTCTGTGTGTGGGTTGAGAGTGTTGTGATGGTGGTATTTCTGTGTGTTGGTTGAGAGTGTTGTAATGGTGGTATTTCTGTGTGTAGGTGGAGAGTGTTGTGATGGTGGTATTTCTGTGTGTGGGTTGAGAGTGTTGTGATGGTGGTATTTCTGTGTGTGGGTTGAGAGTGTTGTGATGGTGGTATTTCTGTGTGTGAGTTGAGAGTGTTGTGATGGTGGTATTTCTGTGTGTGTGTTGTGAGTGTTGTGATGGTGGTATTTCCGTGTATTAATTGAGAGGACCAGTTGTGATGTCAGTATTTCTGAGTCTGGCTTGGGACATGTTTTGATGGCGGTATTGATTGAAACACTGCAGCAGTCCCTGTGATGCAGGACGCAGTGTGACCCAGTACATACCGAAAATCAATACATCCTCACTAGGTCACTGACCGAGTTTTCAACATCTAAAACCCCAAAACCAGGAAGACATTATTTGTTTAAGTGTTAAAAGATGTCGGAGATTTCATATTGAACTTAAGGCTGAAATCTACATTTGTAACTTCACAATCAATCAAAATACCATGTAAAGTTTAATTTAATACAATAAATTTTCCACAACTTCAATACCTTCAAGCATCTGTACACCAATTTTTATTGGAATCAGACAAGTTTTTTTGTTGTTTTTTTTAATTCAGGCAAGTTTTAAATTTTAATGCTTTTTAAAGACAACTGCAGCCATTTTTGACTAAAACGCTGATGATTTCTTATCTTCACACCATTAAGTATGGTTGTATGCAATTTTGAAATTATATGCCGAATGGTTTTCAAAAATACACCAATAATTTCATACAGTTCTTCCAATCAACAACTCAGCACTTCCCTATAATTCCCTGACACCTAACCTCACACTATTCACTACCAAGACAGTAGTGATACTTTCACGTTTCCATGGAAACTACATAAATCACTTTATGTCTTAAACTGATGTCCTAGTGACCGCTGCAATATCAGGAATGGCCATGAAGCTGACCGCTTAACCCAACCACCCTGTAATTCCATAATGGATTATTCGACTTTTAGAATTAGCGGAGTTCAAATGTGTGTTAAGGGGTGACAAGTTTCTAGTATGTCCCCATGATGACCCTTCCTGCGTTTGACCTCGCCACTCTGACTGTGGTATCAATGTAGAGGCAAATGGTGCCATCAGATATACAGAATTAGGGCCACACTGATTGGAGGGCCTTGTGTAATGTTCGATCAATATGGCGATCAATATGGAACCCAAGGGAGCCAGGCACAGTAGCATACCAAACAGGTCAGCCTGAGGTCAAACAATGGCTGATCATAGTATAGATACACAGTACTGAGTCAACAGCTGATCAGAGAATCGTAACATTATACACCAAAGAACCAGTAAACTCTAGGTACTGTATTCGACCCAATAAGCGCCCAGGGTGTTTAAAAAATTGAAAAGAATGAAAAGGTGCTAATAGGACGAAATTGTATTGGAAATATATACATTTTTGTGTAGTTTTGGTCTTAATTTATGCCTGGGCAATTGAAATCAAGGCCTCAAAAAGGAGGAGGGGCGCTTATAGGGACACAGGCGCTTATTGGGTCGAATACGGTATATATACCTATGTACAGTCACCCATCTTACTGGTCAAACTGGCACAATAAGTCAAAGTGCCAATACTAAAAGCTGTCGGTATCAATATTTATAACATATATTGTGAGGGAAACACATTTTTATCCTTGTTTACCTAAGTTAAAGGGACAATTCAATGAGGCTAATTCTGTTACATAACCACGAAGCAAAATATGACAGAAATGTATTGTTCTATATTCCTTATGAAACATATAAGAAGAAATATTGAAAAATTCCACGATATTGTTAAGTCTTTTGATTGATACCATTGAAATTCCAAATCGTTGATCAATGCAATTAAGAAGGTATAACATGTATGCTGTACCCATACCCGAGCCAAAGTCTCATAAGTTAATCAAATGTAATACATAACCACTGAGGAGTTGGTAAAATTATATTTAGACAAGAACATGGATTTAATAACATGAGCACACTACTGTAAGAGCGATTTGAGTAGTTCTAGACAAAAAATTCTTAACTACACTCGCGAGAGCCAGGGTTCGACATACAAGACGTAGGACTACAATGTGTAATGGCAACGTTTCACATACATTTCATTACAGTGGGCTTTTCTGGCATATCACAGTAAAATCAACTAGTAATCTAATTTCCATTAGAACTGATTTGTCTCAGATATGTATGGAAATTTTAATGTAATGAATTGTTCCTTTAACACCATGCTTAGGTGAGATACCAATAATCTACTGTAGGGTAGCACTATTTATCACATATTTTGTGTGGAAAACAGTTTTTTGTCCCATACTTCACAGGAATATCTTGTGGTTGCTAGGGTAAACTATAATTGTATATCTTACATAGAAGAGTGTCAGACAGTACCGGTATACATGTACATACACTAGATAATTACGTGACATCATCAATACATGCGGGGGCAGAATTTTTCTTCTTTTTCTACTAAGTATAGGAGAAATGAATCAGTCAAGCTGACAAGGATATATCAAACCTTGTGAAAGATTTTGGCTGTCTACCCTTGGCTTTTACTTTAGACTTTTCTCTTGTTTTTAACATATGTATACTTTATAAATTTGTGCTTGAGAGTAAGTACTAGTGAGTAGAAAATAAATGGTTTTCTGTTCAGTTCACCATTAAGACTCAGTGAGAAGTGAGATAACTATTTCAAAATGGGAAGATAACTACTCTTATAACGGGAGCTAACTATTCTAATAAGGGGAGATAACTCACCTTGCATCCTTCGCAGGCGTGTACTCCATAATGGAAGCCACTGGCTTTGTCGCCACACACACGACATAAGACGGTATCACCGTCAAATTCTGAAAAAGACAGAAAGTCATCAATGATATTGCTCAAATACACATAAAGTAAATCATTTTAAGCATGATTTTGTGAAATCATTACATTTCATGGAGGTTAGTTTTTGTGATTTTTTTTTTTTTTTTTTACAGTGTTCAATATAATATCCAGTGTTAACAGCTTTTATATAAACTCATTGTTTTGATCAGGTTAATACATCTTTGTATTAACTTAAAAATTGACCAAGGGCAGAGACTGATTAGTAGAAAAAGCAGTAACAATATTCAACTGTCAAAATCCAACACGGTTTCTCATTAGTCCTACAATACTCGTTCCCATTTTATCAGGTTAACGTCCTATTAAACAACCATGTATGGACATGTCAGATTTGTTGGTGGAGGAAAGCCAGAGTACCCAGAGAAAAACAACCAACCAGTGGTTAGTACCTGGCAACTGCCATACATGGGATTCAACCTCGCGACCCAGAGGTGGAGGGCTTGTGGCCCCTACAAAACAATACATCCAAGGGAAGTCTACATAGGAAATTTGAGACAAATCCTTCAGACTAACTGACAAATTGCCACCTTGCTGTCCAATCGGACCAAAACTCTTTATTTATTATGCAACTTTAATACCCTCAGTTTGCAACATTAGTGCTCAAGGGGAGACTATGTGCATGTATATAAAACTTGAGTCCGATTCTTTTTTGATAAGTAATGAACAAATTGTTTATTATCAGACTCCTAGATCGCAGCCTACAGGCCATCTTGTTGTCCATTCGGTCCAAAATGGAATATACACAGCTGTGAGAAGCCTTATACACAGCTGTGAGAAGCCTTATACACAGCTGTGAGAAGCCTTATACACAGCTGTGAGAAGCCTTATACACAGCTGTGAGAAGCCTTATACACAGCTGTGAGAAGCCTTATACACAGCGGTCCAAAATGGAATATACACAGCTGTGAGAAGCCTTATACACAGCTGTGAGAAGCCTTATACACAGCTGTGAGAAGCCTTATACACAGCTGTGAGAAGCCTTATACACAGCTGTGAGAAGCCTTATACACAGCTGTGAGAAGCCTTATACACAGCTGTGAGAAGCCTTATACACAGCTGTGAGAAGCCTTATACACAGCTGTGAGAAGCCTTATACACAGCTGTGAGAAGCCTTATACACAGCTGTGAGAAGCCTTATACACAGCTGTGAGAAGCCTTATACACAGCTGTGAGAAGCCTTATACATAGGATATTCTTAGAAATAGTGGTATCAACAAGAGCTGTTGGAGAACAGCAAAGCTCGCCTATTCAGAAGAAGTTGATGTTCAAGTATTTACTATTTAAACCTGGAAATATGACAAATTAACAGACTCAAAAACCCCCTAAAGGGCCCCAAATTGGTTGTATTATCATGTTCAGCATCCATACACATTAGGAAAATAAAATCATAAACATTTATGATGACTTATGCTTAAACAATTGACAAAATAGAAACTTAATTGCTCAAAAACTTTAACATGAAAATATGACAAATTAACAGACTCAAAAACCCCCTAAAGGGCCCCAAATTGGTTGTATTATCACGTTCAGCATCCATACACATTAAGAAAATAAAATCATAAACATTTATGATGACTTATGCTTAAACAATTGACAAAATAGAAACTTGCTCAAAAACCTGAACATGAAAATATGACAAATTAACAGACTCAAAAACCCCCTAAAGGCTCCCAAATTGGTTGTATTATCACGTTCAGCATCCATACACATTAGGAAAATAAAATTATAAACATTTATGATGACTTAAGCTTATACAATAGACAAAATAGAAACTTGCTCAAAAACTTTAACATGGAAATATGATAAATTAACAGACTTAAAAAAACTCTAAAGGGCGCCAAATTGGTTGTATTATCACGTTCAGCATCCATACACATTAGGAAAATAAAATCATAAACATTTATGGTGACTTAATAAGCTTAAAAAATTGACGAAACAGAAACTTGCTCAAAAACTTTAACGTGAAATAGGACGCCAACGCTGACGCCAACGCCGACGCCGGGGTGACAACATTAGCTCCCCCTATTCTTCGAATAGGCGAGCTAAAAATCGTAGATCAGACGAGGAGACAAACGATGGATAAATAGCCAATCATCACTATCGGTACCATAGTTGATTTCCAGCAGGTAACATAAATACAAAACAAACATAAGCATACCAACAAAATTTATCAAGGTGCGTTTTAACTATGAATCAGAGGTCTTGACCTTAACAGTCCCCAACCTGTAAGGACCAATGGTCATGCAGCTAACAATGATCTATTGTCCATTCGTTAGCCCCAGTATACTACAGATAGTAATCTATTGTCCATTCGTTAGCCCCAGTATACCACAGATAGTAATCTAATACATCGAGTGTTTAAGTTTATTTCTGATAACAAGCATATTCTTGTGTAGCAGAATTGGAATCGGTCAATCATCGGTGACCAGGTAGCTCATAGGGAGAGTATTCCGCTAGTGTTCAGAGGTCCCGGGTTCGAATCCCGGTCTGGCCCCTTCCATTTTCTACTCTCCTGTTACACTTGTAAATCATTGTGCACCTTACTCTAGCATTTATCATGTGGTACTGCATCCTGAAGCAATAATTAGGGTTGGAGGGTTGGAGGGGGTGGGGGCACAAATATGGTATATGGTGCCACTCTATGTGTACAATTGATCTCTGATCCTCATAATGCCTCACTTTCCCAGCATTTATCATTGTTATGCTGCTGTGGTGTGTATAGTATATAGTGTATATATTGTATGTGGTGTATGTAGTTCAGCAGGTTGATCATCACCTATTAACCTACTTCAGGCCTCACTGAACATTTTGATGTAAACAAGCCACTGCTTACATTTAGCAGGTAGCACTGGTTTAAACAGCACAGTGTACACGGTATCCCCTCTTTTTGCTGGTAAGACTAATAGAGGTTCACCAACATATGACTGTTGTTTATCATGTTTATCGTTAGTTAAACTAACGAGAGTTTATACATAAACATGATCAATAACAGTCTATCTTTAATCTATCTTTATACCGTGGTGATAACTTGTAAACTTAACCCCATACAATGTATCGTAATATCTTTCCGCCATAAAATATATTATGCCTAAATAGAGAGCCAATAATATGTTGTTTTAATACATTGAATAAACAAAATCGTGTTATACGATAAATACAATGCTATTAAAGGAAAATGTACTATAAAAAGTAGTCCAAAGTTAAAAGCCAATCGGCAACAGATGCCGGAGTCGACCAATCAGAGCTCGAAGCGCAGCATTTTATATGTAGGTGTTTCCTACACTAGAGGGGTGTGTAAAACACAAACGTTAACAAACCGCGATGGAGTTTATCACATGATTTTTCATTGCAAAACATGCTTAGTTATGGGATAAAAATAGTTTTTAAATTTGCACTAGTTTTACTTTCAAAATCTGTGAAATATACTGAAGCAAATTATATGCTTTATTGATTCTATATTTATCCATTCGTAATTATTTGAGAAATTGTTTATAGCAATATGACCAAATTGACCCCTTTTTGGCCTCAATCCTAACGTATCATTCTGCTTATTTTTCGAGTCTTTGAACTTGAAGAGCTCAATTAATGCTTTTCAGGCGCGATGGATTACATTTGCATCAAATTTAAGCATGCTTATCCAGCAACAAATCGACACGTCTCCTTAAAGGCCCACTACCTTTCCGAAACGGCTTTTAATTTTTAAAATGGGAATGTAAAACAAGATCGATAATTTTGTAGAGTCTTAAAAATAATTAACTTACCGTTAATACTACATTTATCATCACCTTCTGAACGGTTTGATTAAAATAAATAAAATGTTTATTTTCATAATGCGGGTCGTATTATGTTTCCCGCCGTCGTCCTAAATACCACGCGGTAGTTGACTATCACTGCGCCAGACTGCATAACTGCGAATTGACCCTCCACTGTTTTCATACATTACGCAGGAAATCTTGCATATGTTTGGTGTCGTAACCTTATTTTAGGTCATTGGTATGCATTTTCTGACGTTATTAATGTTTTTTAAGAAACCTTTATATTTTTGCTCCGGAAAGGTAATGGGCCTTTAAGGCAGCATTACCCCTAAAGTATCGGGTGAACATTTTTGTATTTATGATCACATTTTGTGAAAGTTTTTGACATTTATAAACCATAGGTAATTGAACAGATATGTAGAACAACTGGTCAGTCCATTCATTAGCTGTCTGTTTACAAGACAGTGACCTCGATTATGTTAATTAGTCAGACTTTTCAGGTAAACAGGTGAATCATCTAATCAGTTTTGTTTCCTAGGATTGACTGATATACAGGTTTCAATGAGTGAAGTCCACGAAACTGCAAGTTGTGACATAAAAAAGAAATAAAATTGTTTTCAATAAAACAATCCATTGTCCTGAACATAACAGATCGATATCCTGCCAGTGTAAGCCTTCTATAGCTTTATGACCCCAGTTTGACCTCTGTTTGACCTTTATACTCCAATGCATAATTACTTGTAAACATCTCAGGACAGAACCTAGATAGTCAGTTTTCAAATACAAAATGAATTGTTTTCCATGAATGGTTCATCACATTATCTAATCGCAGGTTATAGCCCAAAACCCCCCATCTAGCAGTCCCTCTCCTCCTGCGCCCCCAGGCCCACCCCCTATCCAAGTTACCTACCATCCCTCCTCTCCCACCCCTGGGCCAACCCCATCCAAGTTACCTGCCATCCCTTCCCCCAACCCCTGGACCCACCCTCATCCAAGTTACCTGCCATACTTCGCCCTAACCCCAGGCCCACCCCCTATCCAAGTTACCTGCCATCCCTCCCCTCCCACCCCTGGGCCAACCTCATCCAAGTTACCTACCATCCCTTCCCCCAACCCCTGGGCCAACCCATCCAAGTTACCTGCCATCCCTCCCCCAACCCCGGACCCACCCTCATCCAAGTTACCTGCCATACCTCGCCCCCCAACCCCGGGCCCACCCCCTATCCAAGTTACCTGCCATCCCTCCCCTCCAACCCCTAGGCCCATCCTTCCAAGTGACCTGCCATCCCACCCTTGGGCCCACCCCCATCCAAGTTACCTGCAATCCCTTCCCTCAACCCCTGGACACACCCTCATCCAAGTGACCTGCCATCCCTCCCCTCCCACCCCTAGCCCCACTCTCATCCAAATGACCTGCAATCCCTTCCCCCAACCCCTGGACCCATCCTCATCCAAGTTTGCCTGCCATAACACGCCCCAATCCCGGGCCTAACCCCCTATCCAAGTTACCTGCCATCCCTCCCCTCCCACCCCTGGGCCCCACCCCTATCCAAGTTACCTGCCATCCCTCCCCCTCAACCCCTGGACACACCCCATCCAAGTTACCTGCCATCCCTCCCCTCCCACCCCTGGCCCACTCCCATCCAAGTTACCTGCCATCCCTTCCCCCAACCCTGGGCCCACCCCCATCCAAGTTACCTGCCATCCCTCTCCTCCCAAATCCCTGGGCCCAGGCCCATCCAAGTTACCTGCCATCCCTCCCCCCCACCCTTGACACCCAACCTAGGGCCAAGTTACCTGCCATCCCCCCCCTCCCACCCTAGGCCATCCTTCCAAGTGACCCCCATCCCACCCCTGGGCCCACCCTATCCAAGTTACCTGCAATCCCTCCTTCTCATCCCCTGGGCCCACCCCCTATCCAAGTTACCTGCCATCCCCTCCCCTCACCATTCCTGGGCTCTCCCCTATCCAAGTTACCTACCATCCCTCCCCTCTCACCCCTTGGCCCAGGCCCATCCAAGTTACCTGCCATACCTTACCCCAACCCTGGGCCCACCCCCTATCAAAGTTACCTGGCATCCCTCTCCTCCCACCCCTGGGCCCAGGCCCATCAAAGTTACCTGACCTCCCTCCCCCCCCTCCTAGGGCCCACCCCCTATCCAAGTTACCTGCCATAAATCCCCTCCCACCCCTGCGCCAACCCTATCCAAGTTACCTGCAATCCCTCTCTTCCCATCCCCTGGCCCACTCCCAACCAAGTTACTTGCCATCCCACCCCTCACACCCCTGGGCCCATTCCCTATCCAAGTTACCTGCCATCCCTCCTCTCACACCCCTGGGCCCATTCCCTATCCAAGTTACCTGCCATCTCTTCTCCCATCCCATATCCAAGTTACCTGCCATCCCTTCTCCCATCCCATATCCAAGTTACCTGCCATCCTTTCTCTCCCATCCCTGGGCCAACCCCTATACAAGCTACCTGCCATCCCTCCTCCCACCCCCTAGGCCCACCCTTCCAAGTGACCTGCCATCCCACCCCTGGGCCCACCCCCTACCAAGTTACCTGCAGGGCCCACCCCCTATCCAAGTTACCTGCCATAAATCCCCTCCCACCCCTGGGCTCTCCGTATCCAAGTTACCTGCCATCCCTCCCTTCCCATCCCCTGGCCCACTCCCAACCAAGTTACTTGCCATCCCTCCCCTCACACCCTGGACCCATTCCCTATCAAGTTACCTGCCATCCCTCCTCTCCCACCCCTGGGCCCATTCCCTATCCAAGTTACCTGCCATCCCTCCTCTCACACCCCCACTGGGCCCACCCCCTATCCAAGTTACCTGCCATCCCCCTCCCACCCCTCCCATCCCATATCCAAGTTACCTGCCATCCTTTCTCCCTTCCCATCCCCTGGCCAACCCCCTATACAAGTTACCTGCCATCCCTCCTCCCACCCCTCTGGACCCATTCCCTATCCAAGTTACCTGCCATCCCTCCTCTCACACCCCTGGGCCCATTCCCTATCCAAGTTACCTGCCATCCCTCCTCTCACACCCCTGGGCCCATTCCCTATCCAAGTTACCTGCCATCCCTTCTCCCATCCCATATCCAAGTTACCTGCCATCCTTTCTCTCCCATCCCTGGGCCAACCCCCTATACAAGTTACCTGCCATCCCTCCTCCCACCCCCTGGCCCATCCCCATCCAAGTTACCTGCCATCCCTCCTCCCAACCCCAGGCCCACCCCATCCAAGTTACCTGCCATCCCTCCTCCCAACCCCAGGCCCACCCCATCAAAGTTACCTGTCATCCCTCCCCTCACACCCCTGGACCCACAACCTATATCCAAGTTATCTGCCATCCCTTCCATTGGGTTGCCGAATTTGATGAACTGATAACAGCTAGCATTAAGATCCCTGTCCATATAGCTACCTCACAGCATTCCAATCAGGTTGTTGGTAAACAGGTCTAAACTAGTATATATTTGGCTACAATAGCTTGTGACGATATATTGTACCAACAGGAAAAACCTGTCAATTATGTAAAATATACTGTAACTTGTAACTTGTCTTAACCGGCTGTCACTGGGACCAGCATGTATTATGACCAGTATAACAGATTTTCTGGATTGCACCGATTTTTTTTTGTTGACTTTTTGAAGGGGAGGGGGGGGGGGGGGGGGGGGGGGGGGGGGGGGGGGGGGGGTGGCTGAGTGGTTAAGATGTCTCGACATATTACCACAAGCCCTCCACCTCTGGATCGCGAGTTGGAATCCAACGTGGGGCAGTTGCCAAGTACTGACCACTAGTCAGTGGTTTTTCTCCGGGTACTCCGGCTTTCCTCCACCAACAAACCTGGCACATCCTTACTTGACCCTGGCTATTAATAGGACGTTAAACTAATAAACCCTGCACAGATTTTAATTACAGCTAATTAATATGGAAAATGCCATATAATGCTTGTTACACCGAGTCTGGATTAGACAAGGGTCATATAATGCTTATTACACAGGGTCTGGATTAGACAAGGGGCATATTATGCTAATTACACAGAGTCTGGATTAGACAATGGCTGTATAATGCTTATTACACAGGGTCTGGATTAGACAAGGGGTGTATAATGCTTATTACACAGGGTCTGGATTAGACAAGGGCTGTATAATGCTTATTACACAGGGTCTGGATTAGACAAGGGCTGTATAATGCTTATTACACAGGGTCTGGATTAGACAAGGGCTGTATAATGCTTATTACACAGGGTCTGGATTAGACAAGGGGCATATAATGCTTATTACACAGGGTCTGGATTAGACAAGGGGCATATAATGCTTATTACAAAGGGTCTGGATTAGACAAAGGGTGTATAATGCTTATTACACAGGGTCTGGATAAAACAAGGGGCATATAATGCTTATTACACAGAGTCTGGATTAGACAAGGGGCATATAATGCTTATTACACAGGGTCTGGATTAGACAAGGGGCATATAATGCTTATTACACAGGGTCTGGATTAGACAAGGGGCATATAATGCTTATTACACAGGGTCTGGATTAGACAAGGGGCATATAATGCTTATTACACAGGGTCTGGATTAGACAAGGGCTGTATAATGCTTATTACACAGGGTCTGGATTAGACAAGGGGCATATAATGCTTATTACACAGGGTCTGGATTAGACAAGGGGTGTATAATGCTTATTACACAGGGTCTGGATTAGACAAGCGACATATAATGCTTATTACACAGGGTCTGGATTAGACAAGGGGCATATAATGCTTATTACACAGGGTCTAGATTAGACAAGGGACATATAATGCTTATTACACAGGGTTTGGATTAGACACGGGGCGTATAATGCTTATTACACAGGGTCTGGATTAGACAAGGGGCGTATAATGCTTATTACACAGGGTCTGGATTAGACAAGGGGTGTATAATGCTTATTACACAGGGTTTGGATTAGACAAGGGGCATATAATGCTTATTACACAGGGTCTGGATTAGACAAGCGACGTATAATGCTTATTACACAGAGTCTGGATTAGACAAGGGCTGTATAATGCTTATTACACAGGGTCTGAATTAGAAAAGCGATGTATAATGCTTATTACACAGGGTTTGGATTAGACAAGGGGCGTATAATGCTTATTACACAGGGTCTGGATTAGACAAGGGGTGTATAATGCTTATTACACAGGGTCTGGATTAGACAAGGGGTGTATAATGCTTATTACACAGGGTTTGGATTAGACAAGGGGCATATAATGCTTATTACACAGGGTCTGGATTAGACAGGGGTCGGTTTTGACAAATTTTACTGTATTAAAACACTTGAAATTATTTTACACATTGGATGTTCATAGGACATAAAATAAAATGCTAAATGTTTGCTATAAATGTAATTAATACATATATGATCACTGTTATGGTAAACAAATAATTCACCCATCCAACTTACCAGACATATATCCCTTTCCCCCATCCACAAGCCCACTCCTTTCCAAGTTACTTGGTTTGAAAAGTATCAGATGCCCCATATATACAACTCCCCCACCCCAGCAAACTAGGAAAATAGCTTTTAGCGTTTTTGAACTGAATAAATAAAGGCGAATTGGACATCCTTGTCTGAAGGTCTCTTTCCTCTTTTCCATGTTTTGATTCACTATCTCACTTCCCTGTAGTCGGCAAGATTTTACCCTCTTTTTACCAACACGTTTTTACCCTCCCTTTTCCCTTCTTTGTATTGACATTTTTTTACCAACACTATTTTACCCTCCCTCTTCCCTTCTTTGTAACTACATGATTTTACTCTCTTTTTATTGACACGATTTTTTCCTCCCTCCTCCCTTCTATGTATTGACATGATTTTACCCTCTTTTTATCAACACTATTTTACCCTCCCTCTTCCCTTCTTTGTAACTACATGATTTTACTCTCTTTTTACCAACATGATTTTGTCATCACTCTTCCCTTTTTTGTATCAACACGATTTTACCCTCTTTTTATTGACACAATTTTACCCTCCCTCTTCCCTTCTTTGTATCTACATGATTTTATCCTCTTTTTACTGACACAATTTTATCCTCCCTTTCCCCTTCTTTTTAAGACAAAACTTTGTTTTCTGATCAGATATCTCACTCATCCCTAAACTTTTATAATGAACTGTTCCAGCCTTTGTCAAAGCAGGGTTCAAATTTGTTATGAGGGGTACGACTTACCTAATCCATCCAGACTAGCCTCCTTGCCCATTGTGGTCATACTAATTTGCTCAGAGTATTGTTCCTCTGTGGTTTCCTCCTTCAAATCATCCCCGTACGACCTCCGCCACACCTAAAACATAAAATACAATGTAATACAATACCACAAAACAACCACAATGTAATGTTGAACAACCTGACCGCTGCAAAATATGTAATTCTGTATGACCTTCGTCACAAAATATTTACAATGTCATTCTATACGAACTCCGCCGCAAAATATCTTCAATGTAATTCTGTATGACCTTCGACACAAAATATTTACAATGCCATTCTGTATGACCTTCGTCACAAAATATTTACGATGTAATTTTGTACGACCTCCGCCACAAAATATTAACAATGTTATTCTATACAACCTCTGTCACAAAATATTCATAATGTAATTCTATACGACCTCTGCTACAAAATAATTACAATGTAAATCTGTACGATCTGTCCAATGTTTTTCTGTACGACCTCTGTCAAGAAATTATTACAATGTAATTGTGTACAGTCTGTCCCACAAAATAATTACAATGTAATTCCGTACAACCTATGCCACAAAATATTTATTCTGTACGACCTCTGTCACAAAATTATTACAACGTAACATGTACAGTCTGTCCACAAAATAATTACAATGTAATTCTGTATGATCTGTCCCACAAAATAATTACAATGTAATTCTGTACGACCTCAACCTGCCACACAAACAAAATATTTACAATTGTAATTATGTACAACCTACAGCACAAAATGATTACAAAGCAATTCTTACAATGTAATTCTGTACGACTTCCGCCACAAAATAATTACAATATTATAATATACGATCTCCGCCACAATTACAAAATTAGGAACTAAAAAATCATAATAATTCGTAATACCATGAACAACAGAATCTCCAACAAATCCATGAATACGCTATGTTTCATCCCCAAAATCAAAACATTAATACCAAAAACAATGGTGTCACCTGCAATTCCATAGATATGGTATGTTTTACACAGCAAAACCAAACATAAATACCATGAATGATGGTGTATTCAGCAAATCCATAGTTATGCTATATTTTCCTTTCTTCCACCGATTATTCGACAATGCCATTATGGAAAATATTCATGCAAGATACAAATTGTATTTGCGATTCTTCTGCTGGATGCCGGAGGATGTTTTTCCTATATGAGCTGTAGCCTCACCTCTCTAACTGATATTTAAGTGTGATCAACTGTGATTTATTTGTTACAGGTTTTGTCATTGGGCGACTGACAGCTTGATCTTCAAAAGTAAGAAATTTGTCTAGGTTAATTACAGTTCGCCATGTTTGGTTTTTCTGAGAAACTTCAAAACAGCCTTTTGTTTTTTATTGGTGAAATATATAGGATTGGCTGCCTGAGCAGTGAAATACAAACATTCATGCTTGTTTGTCTCATCTTCTTGGCTACAAATAATATTGTCGATAATGTCAAAGTTCATAAAAATTAACATCAAGGTCACAAGGTCATCAGTATACCAGCAGATAACTATGGTTGGAATACAGGATAAATTAATTCCGCATATTAGCAAGTTATCTGCCATAACGAGTATCCTTATGAATTCTCAGTAAGGGCACTAAGGCTACAGTATAAATGCAGTATGAATATACAGCATGGATGCAGTATGAACATAGCATGGATTTGGGGATTTTTTTTACACCACTAAACCATGGTTACCAAATGTTCTTCCCAGTTTGTTTCCATGGTAACCGTTATTATAGAATGTGATGTGTCAAATACTGGACATTCATATCTTATAACAATCGACCAAGTTTGGAAAAAATTGATTCAAAAGCTACATAACAAATAATTGGCTATTTTCACAAAAACTGTGCATATAGTTATCTGCTTACCATGGCAACCACCAAAGAATGATCTATGTCTGACAAATGACAGAGGGATCGTTTCTCTACTTTTCAGCCATCTTGTTGACCGATCAGTCCCAAAATGCAATATGCACAACTAGGGCACTACAGGAACCTACAAATGAAATTTGAGACAGATCCCTTCATTACTTTTAGAGAAATAGCGGTAACAAATTTTAACTACCAAAATACAGGATGGTGACTGCTTGGCCATTTTGATGACAGATCAGTTGAAAAATATAATATGCACAACTAGAGCCCTTGAGGAAACTACAGATGAAATTTAAGAAAAATACCTTCAGTACTTTTTGATAAATAGATGTAACAACTTTCAACTACCAAATTCCAAAATGGTGGCTGGTCGGATATCTTGTTGACTGATCGGTCCCAAAACACAATATGCAAAACTAGAGCTCTAGGGGAACCTATGAAATTTGGGAAAGTTCCCTTCAGTACTTTCTGAGAAATAGCGGTAACAAACTTTAACTATCAAAATCCTAGATGGCCATCTTGTTAACCAATCGATTCCAAAATGCAACATGCACAACTATGTCCCTTGGGACACCGATCTCTTTAGTACTTTCTGAGAAAAGTGGTAAGAAGAATTGTTAACAGACAGACAGACAGACAGGAGACGGACCACGGATGAAAGACAATTTGAATAGCCCACCATCTGATGATAGTGAGTTAAAAAACCTGCATACACATCTAGAATTGATCCCCATCATTGCTGTGAAGTTTCATTTGAAATCGACCCAGCTGTTTATGTGGAGTTGGAAAACTGTTAATCTGGTTACCATCCAAAGTTTCATCAAACAAAAACCTATACGCACATCTAAACATGGTCCTCAACATTGCTGCCAACGAAATTGTTTATGAACAGGCCATTTCAGTATAAACCTCTATGTTCATCTTGGCTAGCCAATGGTTACTATCTGCCTTATTGCGTCTTTGCATATTACAGAGTTAGTTCCCTTGCGGGCAGGTATCCATTGTGAAGTAATAATTTTGTGAGTGCAATTCACATAGTTTTCTCCAAAAACTATGACGTTATGCTTGTAGACACATGACTTCACAATCAATACCTACCCGCAGGTGCAGATAACTCTGTAATATGCAAATACAGAATAACCCCTCCCCTCTGTCCACCTTGGCTAGCAAAAGGTTACAATCTACCTTATAACCCCCTCCTCTCTGTCGATCTTGGCTAGCCAAAGGTAACAATCTGTCTTATAACCCCCTCCCCTTTGTCCATCTTGGCTAGCAAAGGTTACTGTCTGCCTTACAACCCCCTCTCCTTCGTCCATCTTGGCTAGCCAAGGGTAACAATCTGCCTTATAACCCCTTCCCCTTCGTCCATCTTGGCTAGCCAAGGTTATTGTCTGCCTTATAACCCCCTCCCCTCCGTCCATCTTGGCTAGCCAAGGTTATTGTCTGCCTTATAACCCCCTCCCCTCCATCCATCTTGGCTAGCCAAGGTTACTATCTGCCTTATAACCCCCTCCCCTCCGTCCATCTTGGCTAGCCAAGGGTAACAATCTGCCTTATAACCCCCTCCCCTCCATCCATCTTGGCTAGCCAAGGTTATTATCTGCCTTATAACCCCCTCCCCTCCGTCCATCTTGGCTAGCCAAGGTTATTATCTGCCTTATAACCCCCTCCCCTCCGTCCATCTTGGCTAGCCAAGGGTAACAATCTGCCTTATAACCTCCTCCCCTCCATACATCTTGGCTAGCCAAGGTTATTATCTGCCTTATAACCCCCTCCCCTTCGTCCATCTTGGCTAGCCAAGGTTACTATCTGCCTTACAACCCCTCCCCTCCATACATCTTGGCTAGCCAAGGGTAACAATCTGCCTTATAACCCCCTCCCCTCCGTCCATCTTGGCTAGCCAAGGTTACTATCTGCCTTATAACCCCTCCCCTCCGTCCATCTTGGCTAGCCAAGGTTACTATCTGCCTTATAACCCCCTCCCCTCCATACATCTTGGCTAGCCAAGGTTATTATCTGCCTTATAACCCCCTCCCCTCCATCCATCTTGGCTAGCCAAGGTTACTATCTGCCTTATAACCCCCTCCCCTCCGTCCATCTTGGCTAGCCAAGGGTAACAATCTGCCTTATAACCCCCTCCCCTCCATCCATCTTGGCTAGCCAAGGTTACTATCTGCCTTATAACCCCTCCACTCCATCCATCTTGGCTAGCCAAGGGTAACAATCTGCATTATAACCCCTTCCCCTCCGTCCATCTTGGCTAGCCAAGGTTACTATTGGCTTTTACTTCTTTTCTCCTTGATGGAGTGGATATATAGTCCACACTTCGTAAATCCCATTGGGCTGCCTTTCTGATTTCATTGGATGCAGCTTTTATTGGCTGCATCCAATCAGAATATGCCATACATTTGATCATGTGTCAATGCATAACTCAGCAGAAGCCTCAAAGAAATGTAAACAATACAAAGCATAGTGCAGTCCAAGCTATGCCAAGAAGCAAAGAAAAACATTGTCTGCATAATAAACACATGAATTGAGGACATAATCTTAAAGGAAGGATTTTAACAGTGTTGTATCCAGCAGCTTTAAACAGTCGAGGGATATGGCATGAAGTGTGCCAATTTTGTAACAGGAGAGAAAATGTAGTGGCCATGCAGATGGAGGTTGGATTCAAGGACCTCCAAAACTTGTCAAATTTTTACTCTACCTATTCAGCAACCTGGCCAATTCTGCCACGGATATGGTTGCATTAATATGCAGCGGGATTGGACTGGGGCGATCATCAGTGACCAGGTAGCTCAGTCGGTAGAGCACTCGGCTAGTGTTTGGAGGGTCCCGGGTTCGAATCCTGGTCTGGCCGCTATATTTTCTCCTCTTCTAGCTGTTAAAGAATTGGCGCCTAACTAAATAACCCACGGTGGTGGTGTTTGGAAGGGTCTGGTATGTCTTTTTTTGATGGCGAAGACTTCGAGAAAGGAGGGAGGAGTGTAGCGGAATTGGACTGGGGCGATCATCGGTGACCAGGTGTTCTCCTCTCCTGTTACAAATACATCTATAAAAGCTATGTCCCTTTGTGATCGCAATGATAATGCAGAAGTTTTAAATCGTTGTCATGGCATCCAAGTCTATCTAGTCCTGAAACTAAAAGTTTTCTGGACATCGTCACAGGCGACATATCCCAATCCAGGGAATCATTCACCTGGTGCATGATATTTTCATTGTACCTGCTGTTAATATCACTTTATAATCCTGGGTATTTTAAAGTCAATAGCCTCATAGCTATATGTAGAACTAATCTCTGGTACACGTGCACTCTAAAGTTTTCATGTTAAGGCATGATGTTTGCTCTCAAATCATAACAGACAATACCACAACAACAGCCCTTTGACAATGGACAGACGTGTTACATGATTTCGGCTGACAACGACTGTCAGCCCAGAACCCTGAAGGTTATGACGTCCGACAGTGGTAAAAAAACGGCATATCGGACACTATGTGTTATAAACAACCCAAAAACAATATGAGTAACAATAGCATACAACATATTGTCTGGGTTTGATATGTGTTCCATAGCATCCCATGTTTATCGTTAGGGTCAAACAACACGCTAAATATGGTACCGGAATAACGACATCGTAAAGTATACATAAACAAGGGTATCTGGTACATTCACAATCGCCGGCATTCCGAACCGGCAAGGCCGTCAAACAGACCACTTAGACAAAGAACCTACAACAAAATAACAAGCCGAAAACTGTCGATAGGAGTATACATACGGGGGGCCCAGGCTTGGAGACACTGTAACCCTCGTGGTTCGGGCATTCGTCGATACAGGAGCCGAGAAAATGGTCTCGGGACTGGCCTTCCTCGATGTGTTGATTGAACTTTCAGTGACAGAGTGACACACATTTCAGACCTCAGGCTGACCCATTTCCTCGCCCACCGGATCGTCGGTTTTGATTGGTCGATCGAAGGACACTGACATTTACTACTTCGGAACAAAAATGACAGATTTTACCCCTAAAACCGGCATAGATTCCGAATTTTATCGCTAGGTCGGTATCATTAATGTATATTGTTATGATAAAATACAATCTAATAGTTGATGAGTCTAATAATAAGGAAATACTGGGTTGTTTTTGGTCTTGGGCAATATGTAGGTCAAAATGTCTAGCCAATCAGAAACGGTTTTACATAAAAGGGTTTCAGGTGCATCGAACTATGTGTTATGCGAGAAAAGAAGTAAACAACTATATATAGAACCGTGTCATGCCGAAAACAAGCAATAACCAGCTGATTGGTCTAATATTAGGATATAATAGTTAAAGGCCACAGCTGGACGCCGGTGGTATTAGTCCGGTTTTGAGACGGGGATATAGACTTACCTTGAAATGAAATGAGTGTAAAAACGTACGTTAAGTCTAACTGACCACGGTCCGGCTTAGAAATTTTACTGAGCGGTAAACGTCATTTATCCACGTCATTGGGCAACGAGTGACCATGGCAATATCCAGTAATATGACCTTCACAACCCAATAATCTGTAATGTTTTCATAACACACGTAGCCTCGCTCGACACTTGAATTGCATTAATTGACCAGTGTAAACTAAATTGTGTTTCATACACTTAGCACGTGTACATGTATATTAAAGGTCGATTATAGATTTACAAAAATGTATAGGCATATATTCTACATGTACAACTGTACGTGCACTAGAGATTTCGATAAGTCCCTGTGTACATGTTCAACGCACAAGGTCAATATTTCATTTGAAAATATAACTTTGATACTAATGCATTGCTCAAACAACAAAGATACAATGTTGTACGATTAATATATGTACATCATACCTACATGTTAAGTTATAATGTTGCATATTGTATACTTACATGTAACGTTACAGTGTTGTACGCGTAAAATTACAATGTTGTACTTGGCACATGCATGTAGGGTTTTTATAATAAATACAACGTTGTACATTATATTATGACGTCACAATATGAACAATGACGTTACGTCAGCTATATATATATATGATATAGGCCTATCTAGACGATTCTGAAGCAAAATAGTTGAATCTTATTTTCTAATTAAAGCAAAATCGTTGAATCTTATTCACCGGGGCTAATTGTTCAAACCGGGCTACGCTATTTACGCTCGTGGAAACGCTTCTTTTACATAAAAAAAGGTCGTCTAGGGGTGCATACGTGATAAATATTTGCTCGGTGTTCAACTCACGGCCAAAAATCCAAATATAGAAGTTACCCACGGAACAGTAAACTGTTTCACCGATGCGTAGAAGCAAAATTGATGATTTATTGCATTATACTTTGTCCTGTATTTCGCGCACAATATAACGGGTGTATCATATCATGGTTGAAAAGTGTGATTTTTGTCATATATTCAAAGAAATGTATATATCTAAACGAGAGACAGAGATAAAACCGGATTCAGCTCATACAATTATCACAGATTTCAATGATGAAGTGACTTTTTCTTGTTGAATGTTACTGTTATAACAATATTTTCTAAATTACGCATGCGAAAACGCTGCAGACTCATATAGCTGTACACATATTGAACACATAAAAAATATACAGTTCTTAAAATATTATTTCTTCAGTCGAAAGTCATTTCCATGACAACAGTACGAACCTGACGTCAAATTGAATACAACGTTCCGTTGGAACGTAACCGATTCATGTAATAGGTCTCGTTTGAGGGTTTCAATTTCGAACGCGCTTATCCGTCATGTTAAATAATTCATGCTTAGAATGTGATTGGTTCACAGATTATAATCCAGAATGTTCCAGTTTAAGCGTTGAACTGTTTTCAGTTGGCTATATAATCAGAATAGGGTAAATTACAAAGCGAGAACGTGAATTGAATTCATTCTTTATACACTGTATTTCAATTCAAAACTACTAATATTTGCTCAGATTCTACTAAAAATGAGAAATTATTAAGGAACTATGACGTTTCTTTGTTTGATACTTACGTATCTTGTTTTTTGAATTATGCGTCCGAAGTCTGTGGCTATAATACTGCACCACAAAATGAAAAGCTACATTTGATTTTTAAGTCAATATTGGGTGTTTATATTTTAAATTGGGACGTTTTTCTTTTCACGTTACGAGAAAGATCAATATTGCGAAATATTGGCTTCATTTATTGAAGACCGATAACTGCATATTGAGGGCTTGTTATGATGAATTAGTTGAACTCAAAATTAAAAAGCATAATTGCAAATATCATTTGAAAAAAGATTTATGTTCATTTGGTTTTGGTGAGATATGGTATGCACAGAGCGTTAAAAGTGAAAAAAAAATATTTTTTTGTTATTGTATAAACAACGTTTGCAAGACATTTTTATTCAAGAAATGAGAACTAGTTTAGAAAGTTCTTCAAAGTGCATTATATGCAAACATATCGTTAATAAGCTTATGATACAGGATTATCTCAGTAAACCATTGGCTTTCAAAATAAAGCGAATAATATCCAAATACAGATTAAGTGCCCATTCTTTAAACGTTGAAACTGGTAGATACACCGGTATCCCTAGACCACAAAGGTTGCGTATTTGTTGTGATAGCCATGAGGTTGAAGATGAAGCCCATTTTTATTTTATTTTGTCCAAGATTTTTTAGATTTAAGGATAAAATATTTAAAACCATACTTTTATCGTCGACCATCAGTTTTCAAGATGATTGAATTGTTTTGTAGTACCCATCTAAAAACTTTAAGAAATGTTGGTAAATATTTAATTCATGCAACGACTAGAAGAAAGGTACTATTAAATAGTTAAGCAGTTTATTCATATAATACATGTATTGAACACAAATTTATCTTAGCAAATTGCACACAAGATCTGTCATTACCAGTACCTATTGTCTTTTCCATAATTCATGTAGTTTGAGAACTGCAATTGTAAATTAACTGTAACTGTATGATACACATATATTTAGTTTCTTGGTTTTTTTTAAGGCAAACTTATTAATATTCACACGTGCTTTTTGTAATGTATATCATATTTTGTGTTGTATTACGTTGGCTGTGTTCTCCGCCATCTTGCACATATTCAATATATTGTCATATGTATGTTTATTGTAATCCAATATGCTGTTTGCATTCGGAATAAAATGAATTGAAAAAATTGAATTGACGTACAATGTACCCACTGCCTTACGGAATATCGGTTAGCGTTTTTGCATGCGTAATTTGAAAAATTTAGTTATAACAGTGATATTCAGCATGAAAAGGTCACCTGACCATTGAAATCTGTGATAATTTTATGAACTTAATTTAGTGTTAGCTCTGTTTCTCGTTTATATATATATCTGTTTGTGTAAATAACAAAATTCACACTTTTCAACCATGATATGACATACCTGTCTACAGTGTGCGCGAAATACAGGACAAAGTATAATACAATAAAACATCAATTTTGCTTCTATGCATCGATGAAACACTCTACTGTTCCGTGGACAACTTGTATATTTGGCATTTTGGCCTTGATTTGAACACCGAGCAAATATTTATCACGTACGCACCCCTAGACGACATTTTTTTATGAATAGCGTAGCCCGGTTTGTACGATTAGCCCCGGCGCTATTGACTTAATTACTAGAGTCCCCAAATAGACTCAAGATTTAAAGAATTATTTACGAAACGAAATATGTTCTATGTATTTTCATCATCATAATTCCATCTTGACAGTTTTAGCAAAAATAATTAAATAAACGATAAAACAATTTGAAACTGATTTTATTGAATACATTGAATCTTTCTTAAGAACTCGCAGACATTTTTCATATAAAACAATTGTTTTGATGTCTGGATAGAATGACATTAATAGTTTCAATAACTGCTATAGTGCGGACCGATAAAGATTATTCATTGCCTTCATTTGAAAATCACAATGAGGTAAGCTATATATTTGGTCTTGGCAGATTTTTTTTTTTTTTTTAACATTTTATAATCTATTCATTTTGAATATTTATTTCATTACGGCTATCAATTTATACAAAGTCGGCTTCAGCGGAGAATAATTCAGAATATCGCCAAGTAGCTAGAGATGTAACATCAAATATCGACATATTGCCGAACTTGTTGGTAAATATTGTTTTTATTAAGTTTGTTAGCAATGTTGGCGTCAGTTTTGTAGATGTCTTGAAGAGTTATTTCCCTTTACTGTCGTTAAAAACCTTAATTCAGGCTCAATTCTTTTTGTTTTTTTGAACCGTACGGTTCATCAGAAAACTAATACATGATTAAATACAGTACAACAAAACTAATTTTACAATAACATTAATATATTTAACACAGATACACACAACACGTACTCGACCGCTACGGTAGTGTATAGGGTATTTTCTACGTTTGTTTCAAACCGTTTACTTTTTTTTCATGGCCATTACGATAAATTTTCCTAAATTAGATAATTCTTTGTTATTTTTTGTTTCCAAAAGTTGAATAAATTTGGCTATGCTAGGTTAATTATGATTATATTTTTTGGTGAAACGGTTTCCTTACAAAAGCCATTTGGGCTCATTTTGGTAGAAGAAAAAAATAATCGAAAGTTTCGCGTAATAACGCCAAAGTTTTTCTTCCAAAATGAGCCCAATCGGCTTTCGTAGTTTCTAATATCTGAATAATTATTGCATTTAATGATAAAATGGTACTCGTCTTCAATATCATCATTATCACAACATATATATTTTCGATTGTGTCTGTCTATATTTTTATGTC
Source organism: Argopecten irradians (assembly GCF_041381155.1). NCBI lineage: Eukaryota > Metazoa > Mollusca > Bivalvia > Pectinida > Pectinidae > Argopecten > Argopecten irradians. The sequence continues at coordinate 8,094,998 of NC_091149.1, read as the reverse complement.
TACCGGTTTCTAAATTTAATATCTGAGAAGATAATTGTAATTATCCCCGGCGAAACGCGTTTGCGGGGGATATTAAATTGGGCTCCGTCCGTCCGAGATTCTTTTCCGGGCTATAACTCAAAAACCGTTCAATGCAGCTCCTTGAAACTTTATATATATAATGTATAATGGTGATCTGTATTTTAATCAGATTGCCACAAATATATTTTTAAAGAGAACACTTAGGTGACGAATTGATTTATTCTAAACAATATTGTTGAAAATTATCAATCATTTGAATTTTTATTATATTCAGTACTCTACTTTCATTAAATGAGTCAATATATATATGAACAACATTCTATAAATACCCTAAAACACAGTAATACACCTTCTTCATTACCGGTATCTAAATCCCCGATCAGTGAATAACAAATTTAGAGTAGGTCTGGTTGAGATATGTCACAGATTACAACAGACAAGTCACAAGAATTTCAAACTGGATATGTATTTAAATAGTTTACATATGTAAATGACATGTTTTCAAAATTAATCTGCACGTCCAAGTTTTGTTTTATATATATAACTCTTGATCTCAGATCGAATAATTTTTAAAAATTATTTGCACCATACATGCACTCATGAATAGTACTAAAATAGTTATGTGTATATATATGTACATGTATATGGAAAAAAACCAACAACATTTGAACAAATCTGCTTTAACATGTAAAGGCCTAAGTAAATCAAGGATTTATTCCTTGCACTTTTTATGGCATGTTCACTATAAGCATGCTATGCTATTTATGTAATCGTCAAAATTACGGAAATACAGAGAATAATAATACGTTATTTACCATAAATACGTACATTTACCTCGCATAGATAAGCTTACTCGTTATCATATGTAATATAATTAATAAAAGAGTTCAATAAAAGCAAATGCATGGAAATATTAGGTCTAGGTCTACTGTTAAAGGGAGATAACTTTCATAGTACACAAAAGTTGTCGTTCGCTGATCAAATCAAGGGAAATAACCAGTATTTGTTTATGTAAGGTTACTCATGATCTGAAGCGATGGCATTGAGTCCACACACAATTATAGCCCTCGGATGGTGAGTGTATTATGAACATGATATGTGCCATAGCGAAAGAGATATCGAAGAATGGATAATCTGTCCTACATTGTAAAATAGTATGCAGTTCGCACGTGCTCAAGGTCTCACGATTTTCACACAGTCACTGCACGTCGTCATAAAAACTTGCCTTAATCATTCGATGACATTAGTCAATACTTATTTTGAATGTTTATGAAATATGATAAATGAATGTATTTTAAAATATATATTGGTAAAATAGAGTAGCAGGGAAATTCGAGTAAATACGGACAGTTTGTTCCTCTTTCGTAACCTGGAGGTCGCCGGTAGCACAAGTAGACTCTTTTAGGCCTATCTAGCTCTGTTTATATGCAACTGTAGTAGTCTTGGCCTAGATCTAGTATGATATATTTTTTTAATGCCCAGGATTTCACCTTACAATGTGTCGTTCTTAAACATTTATATAATTCAATCTTGTACACATCAATAGATGCACAGAATTTTTTTCCGTGATGAAACTTTTAAGTCAGTGTTACTCGTTATCCAAGAGAAGTAACTCGTATTATATTGCTTTATAGTACTGTTCACACGTGTGCGACAAGAGTTATGCCCCTTCCGTTGTGATTTTTTGCCAAAGAAATTCTTCTGAAAAAAAAAACTAGGAAAAAAAACCAGAAAAAAACCCAAAAAACTGTTGAAGTATGTTATTTAACCAGTCTATGTATTGGATAAGAACTGTTTTTGGCAAAATGCATTTTATTTGATTTACCTTATTATATATAACATAGCTTTAATTTGTCTTTATAACAGTTTATTGGATATATATGACAAAAACAAACCATCTCTGTATAGATATATCAATATTGATACATAATATCTAACTGATTTGTTACCAGGTCTGGTATAAATATTAATACATAATATCTAACCGATTTGTTTCCAGGTCTGGTATAAATATTCATACATAATATCTAACTGATTTGTTTCCAGGTTGGTATAAATATTCATACATATTATCTAACTGATTTGTTTCCAGGTCTGGTATAAATATTCATACTAATATATATTACATTCGTATGTAACCGATTTGTTTCCAGGTCTGGTATAAATATTCATACATAATATCTAAATGATTTGTTTCCAGGTCTGGTATAAATATTCATACATAATATGTAACCGATTTGTTTCCAGGTCTGGTATAAATATTAATACATAATATCTAACTGATTCGTTTCCAGGTCTGGTATAAATATACATACATAATATCTAACCGATTTGTTACCAGGTCTGGTATAAATATTCATACATAATATGTAACTGATTTGTTTCCAGGTCTGGTATAAATATTCATACATAATATGTAACTGATTTGTTTCCAGGTCTGGTATAAATATACATACATAATATGTAACCGATTTGTTTCCAGGTCTGGTATAAATATTCATACATAATATCTAAATGATTTGTTTCCAGGTCTGGTATAAATATTCATACATAATATGTAACTGATTTGTTTCCGGGTCTGGTATAAATATAAATACATAATATCTAACTGATTTGTTTCCAGGTCTGGTATAAATATTCATACATAATATCTAACTGATTTGTTTCCAGGTCTGGTATAAATATTCATACATAATATGTAACCGATTTGTTTCCAGGTCTGGTATAAATATTCATACATAATATCTAACTGATTTGTTTCCAGGTCTGGTATAAATATTCATACATAATATGTAACCGATTTGTTTCCAGGTCTGGTATAAATATTAATACATAATATCTAACTGATTCGTTTCCAGGTCTGGTATAAATATACATACATAATATCTAACCGATTTGTTTCCAGGTCTGGTATAAATATTCATACATAATATGTAACCGATTTGTTTCCAGGTCTGGTATAAATATAATATGTAACCGATTTGTTTCCAGGTCTGGTATAAATATTCATACATAATATCTGATTTGTTTCCAGGTCTGGTATAAATATTCATACATAATATCTAACTGATTTGTTTCCAGGTCTGGTATAAATATTCATACATAATATGTAACCGATTTGTTTCCAGGTCTGGTATAAATATTAATACATAATATCTAACTGATTCGTTTCCAGGTCTGGTATAAATATACATACATAATATCTAACCGATTTGTTACCAGGTCTGGTATAAATATTCATACATAATATGTAACTGATTTGTTTCCAGGTCTGGTATAAATATTCATACATAATATGTAACTGATTTGTTTCCAGGTCTGGTATAAATATTAATACATAATATCTAACTGATTCGTTTCCAGGTCTGGTATAAATATACATACATAATATCTAACTGATTTGTTTCCAGGTCTGGTATAAATATAAAATACATAATATCTAACCGATTTATTTCCAGGTCTGGTATAAATATTAATACATAATATCTAACCGATTTGTTACCAGGTCTGGTATAAATATTCATACATAATATGTAACTGATTTGTTACCAGGTCTGGTATAAATATACATAATATCTGACCGATTTGTTTCCAGGTCTGGTATAAATATTCATACATAATATCTAACTGATTTGTTTCCAGGTCTGGTATAAATATTAATACATAATATCTAACTGATTTGTTTCCAGGTCTGGTATAAATATACATACATAATATCTAACTGATTTGTTTCAACATCTGGTATAAATATTGCTACATAATATGTAACCGATTTGTTTCCAGGTCTGGTATAAATATTGCTACATAATATGTAACTGATTTGTTTCCAGGTCTGGTATAAATATACATAATATCTGACCGATTTGTTTCAACATCTGGTATAAATATTCATACATAATATGTAACTGATTTGTTTCCAGGTCTGGTATAAATATTAATACATAATATCTAACTGATTCGTTTCCAGGTCTGGTATAAATATACATACATAATATCTAACTGATTTGATTCCAGATCTGGTATAAATATTGCTACATAATATGTAACTGATTTGTTTCCAGGTCTGGTATAAATATTAATACATAATATCTAACTGATTTGTTACCAGGTCTGGTATAAATATTAATACATAATATGTAACTGATTTGTTTCCAGGTCTGGTATAAATATTAATACATATAACCGATTTGTTTCCAGGTCTGGTATAAATATTAATACATAATATGTAACCGATTTGATTCCAGGTCTGGTATATTTGTAGCCAGCTTCGTGATGTACTCCAATGTTCACCAACACATGTCGGTCAAAAGGAAAGCCATTCTGCGGCAAAGACGTGAAAAGGCCAGAGAAGAGGGTATCAAACAGAAAGAACCAGAACCACAAGCTTCATAACGACGGACATGGGTTATAGTGTCGCATGGGAGGATCGGAGAATGTCTGTGATAGCATAAGATGGCTGATTAGTGTGTATATAGGAATAACAGAAACGAACATGGTCTGTGAAAATGGTGAGAGTTCCCAAGAAACTGAGCCAGGAGTACTAGTGTAATGGACGTGTGTTGAATCATTTCACTGTGTGTGGATTTGAATTCATTACTTGTATACTTTATGGATGTATGAAGCAGATTTTTAAATGAGAATATTGAGCATGATTGCAGTGAGGACATTTTTCTGCAGCCAAATTTAGAAAATATTTTCAATAGTATTTGTTGAGAGTATCATATTAAATATGTTTCCTTAAATTTTTTGTTTTTATTCTCTGGTTTTGAAAGACTTCATGAGAAGATGTGCGGTACTTTTATTATCTATTTCTAAATACATGTAGGTATTTTGTATGAACTCCGTAAGTCAGTTGCAATCGTAATTGGAATTTATTGATATACAAACCTGGTCTAATGTTGTGGTGCATTAGATCAGGTTAAAAGGACAATTCAGTCTAATTATATATAATTATATAAGAGTATATTAAAATTTGCACATATTTTGGAATCAAACCAGTATTAATAAAAAATATTGATTAGTTGGTTTTACTGTGATATGCCAGAAAAGCTCAATGTAATGATCATGAAATGTATGTGAAATGTTCAAATTCGCTTACTGTCCGCCATTACACATAGCGGTCGGATGTCTTGTATGCTGAACCCAGGCCCTTACCTGTGTAGTGAAGAAATTTTGTCTAGAACTACTCATATTGCTCTTACAGCAGTGTGTTCACCTTAATTATTAGATGCATGTTCTTGTCTAAAAATAATTTCACCAACTCCTCAGTGGTTAAATATTGCATTTGTTTAATGTGCGTGACTTGGCTCGGGTATGGGTACAGCATTCATGTTGTACCTGCTTAATCGTATTGATCAACGATTTGGAATTACAACGGTCTCAATCAAAATACTTAACAACGTAGTGGAATTTGTCAATATTTCTTGTGATATGTTTCATAAGGAATGTAGAACAATATATTTATGCCATATTTTGCTTCGTGGTTATGTAACAGAATAATCCTCACTGAATTGTCCCTTTAATGTAGTCGTATGGTAAAAGTGAGTTACGTGGATTCTGTATCAACGAAACTGACGTACCTGATTCCATACCTCAGCTGTTTAGAAATACTAATTATCAATACACATTACACAGACTTGTTTCAGAACTATTTTGGCAGTTTTCCAGAATTTCTAATACAGAAAATAAGCCACTGTCTATGCTGCAGATACAATATCACACGTTTTGTCCCCAAAAATGTTTTTGGGAAAAAATGATAGGATATGATTAATTTCTTAAATGAAAATTGAAAAGAGTTGAGGAAACAAAATTCCCCCTTGCATTAAAGAACAGAACATGTCCCATTAACAATACACATGAGTTTACAAATGAAAACAGAGACTTAAATTAAGAGTTTCCCTCTGATGCCTAGTTTGGTCCACAGGGACCTGGCACAAATTTCTAACCTATAATAGTTATATATATACTATAATATATTATAAGATATATATATATAGCTACGATTGGTTAGAAATTTGTGCCAGGTCCCTGTGGTTTGATCAAATTACACCATAACTTACTCTATCAACAAAAGTTGAATTCTCCTGAGAAGCTTGACTGGCAACCAGTCTCTAGAATATTACAAAATCACTAAAATTTGGTTTGATTATTTTTGTCTCTACTGCATGCTTTATTCTAAGTTTTAAACTAAGGGGAGATAATCTAGGAAAGAACTCTTATCAGCAACTTAGGGTCTGGTGGCCAGTCTACCGAGAAGCAACCAATATGATTAAACATACATAACAGCATAATCACTCCGTTAACTCCCAGTAAGCTATAGGTTGTCATGCTGCTTTGGTGAGATGACTACTTACATGAAAATATTTCGGACAGCTCTTTCAAACTAATTCACTTCCAAGATTCTAGAAGCTTCAATTTGATAGCATATTTGAAAGGTCACAAGAACGCGACCTCTAATGAGATGTGACAAGATTCAACAAAACAGCAAAATAACTTGTGGAAAAAACGGAATCATGTAAAACAGAAAGAATTTCCTGTAGAATAGGCGTAACAAGGTAAAAAAAATTCTGATGAATAGATGGAATCCTGTAAAATGATTTCCTGTTGGATAGACAAAATTATGTAAAATGATTTCCTGTTGGATAGACGGAATCCTGTAAAACAGTTATCTTTTGAATAAACGGAATCATCTAAAAAAATTTCCAGTAGAATAGGCGTAATAAGGTAAAAAAAATCCTGATGAATAGATGGAATCCTGTAAAATGATTTCTTGTTGAAAAACTGCCTGTTGAATGTATGAAATCCTTTAAGAAATCTTCTTGTTATTTAAGTATAAATGCTAGCATTACTAATAAGTCAAAGACGCACTAGACTAGTTATATTCCACTTTTAACCTAATCACCCCTGGAAATTCATAGTGGACTGTTTCAGCATTTGAATAGGAAAAAAATCAAACATGTCTTTAGTGGTGAATGACTTAAATGCTACAATTATCTCCCTTGTAAGTAGATATCAATTGTGACTTCAATACTTTGTGAGTAAAATAACGGTGTTTGCCCTAAAATATGACGTTTCATTCATAAAACAAGAGATCCCCGAGGGATCTTGGCGCCCACCAAAGAATGATTTATGTCTGACAATGGAAAGAGGGATCTTTTTCCCCGCTTTTCAAACTTTTCAAACACACTACATATAAAATTTGAGAAAGATCGCTATAGTACTTTCTAAGAAATAGTGGTAACAAACTTCAACAATGAAATTCAAGATGGCGGCCGTTCAGCCATCTTGTTGAGCTATCAGTTACAAAATTCAATATGCACAACTAGCGCCCTAGGGGAACCTACATATGAAATTTGCGTGAGATCCCTTCAATATTTTCTGAGAAATAGTGGTAACAAACTTCAACTAACAAAATCCAAGATGGCCGTCTGCCGGCCATCTTGTTGACAGATCGGTAACAAAACACAATATGACCAACTAGGTCCCTAGAGGAACCTACATATGAAATTTGAGAAAGATCCTTTCTGTACTTTCTCAGAAAGCGATAACAAACTTTAACTATCAAAATCCAAGATGGTCGCCTGGCAGCCATCTTGTTGACCGATCAGTCCCAAAATGCAATATGCACAACTAGGGCCCTAGGGGAACCTATGTATGAAATTTGAGAAAGATCCCTTCAGTACTTTTTGAGAAATAGCGGTAACAAACTTTTAACTACCAAAATCCAAGATGGCCATCTTCTTGACCGATCAGTCCCAAAATGCAATATGCACAACCAAGGAACTAGGGGAACCTACATATGAAATTTGAGAAAGATCCCTTTGGTATTTTCTGAGAAATAGCGGAAACAATATTTAACTATCAAAATCCAAGATGGCCGCCTGGTAGCCATCTTGTTGACCGATCGGTCCCAAAATGCAATTTGCACAACTAGGGCCCTAGGGGAACCTATGTATGAAATTTGAAAAAGATCACTTCAGTACTTTTTGAGAAATAGCGGTAACAAACTTTTAACTACCAAAATCCAAGATGGCCATCTTCTTGACCGATCAGTCCCAAAATGCAATATGCACAACTAGGGCCATAGGGGAACCTACATATGAAATTTGAGAAAGATCCCTTTAGTACTTTCTGAGAAATAGCGGTAACAAGAATTGTTAACGGACGGACGGACGGAAGGACGACGGACGAAAGGCGATTTGAATAGCCCACCTGATGATGGTGGGGTAAAAACACTGCCACAAAGGGGGGAGTGGGGGAGGGTTAGAGGGATTAATGCTGAATGCTCACAAAATGCAACAAGTGCAGATAACTTTGTGATATGACATACAGAATACAGTGGGTCTTCGAGACGACTTATTAGAGTGCTAAGTACTTATGTTTGAATAAGGAATACATATTGTTACACAGAAATCAAAAAGTCTTCCATGTATGATGGGGACATTTTTTGCACTATAGTATAGGGCGTATGTGAATACTATGATATGTGAAACGATCTAAATGAAGCCATTACATGTTATTACTTTCCATGATTGTCGAACCTCAAGTTCTGAAGTTTGCCATGACCGAAAGAAAGTAGGGAATTATGTCTAGATCTCTAGGCAACACATTGCATCGGGTTCGGGTTCGGCGTACACGAAAAGTCAAATACCGTGTCAAGATCGAGAACTCTGTCAACCTTGTTTTACTAATCTATAAAAGACGTTCCACCTTCGACAGAGCATTAATACATGTCATTTGGACAATCCATGTTTTAATCGTGTAAAGATATGTCTAATTAACTCCATAGATATATAAAATAATTTGTTTTGCTTAAATTTTCTGCCTCTTTCCATATAAGACAGAGTGACATGGGTTTTTCAAGTTGCAGTTAAGAAACTCAAACTTTTCAATGTTCAAGCAATAGATTACTTATAAATTATAGATAAATATAACCATTAGTCGGCGGTGAAGCATCTTACAAAAATGTTAAAGATGCTCCATCGCCGACAATTTTTTTTTTCGCCATCAAAAACAGGAGCAGACTAGTATTTTCTTTAGTTACAAAAGTTACTTACTATGCACCAATACAACCATTAAAAAGTTTGAGCTTCTTATTTTACTTCAAGATAAAAATATTAAAAATTATTAATTGCATCCCGAAAAAAATCCGTGGTACTATGTCCAAATGACGAGTATCATTTATGCTCTGTCAGCGGTGAGGCATCTTTAAAGTCAATAGTATTTTGGTAAATCGAAGCCAAACTACACTATATTATGCGTAGTATATTATGTGGTGCAAAACATTCGGGATATAACATATTTCCTGGAAATGCGTATTAGTTTCGCAAAATTACTTGCTGTTTACGTAATTATTCCCCCTTTATTAATCTACCACAGAAATGTCAGTGCTCTTAAAATTTTGTGAAAATGTTCCCCTTTGGGTTCATTAAGAGGGCAAGATTATGTTTCGTTGAACGTGACTTTTATACAAATTTAAGAATGGAAGTTTTGAGAACACTCACAATCTTGTGTAGATATTTGTCATTATCTCATACACGTGTGCATTTATTAAGTTGTTTTAATAAAGTTGTTAAAATACTTCAGATATTTTGTACATTGATTACTACGGGAAAACTTTGAGGTGCATAATTCTCCATAAGAAGTTTGGTGACTGACTGATTTCGGTCACATTGACGGTCCCGCAATGCTAAGAACGACAGCAGCGACAGTGGTGTCATGCGAAGAGCAGAAATATACCACGCTAAGAGTCACAATGCGCCATGCAACTGTTATCTTAGAGAAAATGTGCATCGCGATATCGTCAAAATTTGACGATATCGTCATGATAATATCGCGCTTTTTGCCAAGTAAAATATAAAAGGAATTTATGGAGATATAAGTCATGTTTGGGGGACCAATCATGAAAGTACAATATAGAGTGTAATTTGTAAATAAATAAAGTGAAACATTCATCAAAACAAACATTTATTTGTTATACTTTTAATTAGATGTTTGTTTACAAGTCAATCAGATATCTGTCCGTGTCCGACAGTGCAATGTTTTTGTTTCCTTTCCAACTAACACATGATGGGTTACGGCTGACGACGATATCGTAGATACATGTATAAGTTTTTTTTAACGATATCGTCGTCTCTTCTCTACAATCGTGATATATTGCGATGCCGATATATGATAATAGCTCTAGTCACAATGCGCCATGCAACAATTCATCAAGCGAAGAGCCACAGTGTGCCACTCAAAGAGCGACAATAACGCCAAGCGAAAAGCAACAGTACGCCATGCGACAAACACACTGTCGCTCTTCGCTTGCGCCGCGCATTGTTGCATGGCGTATTGTCCAATCTGATTAAAATGTTGATCCTAATTATCACTACTTGATAGGAGGATCTGACAACATCCAATTTGGGGTCACGTCCATGACCTTTTGAAATGACCAATCAAATTTGCACTGCCAAAATCTTGACTTGGGACGAAAGAGTTTGAAAACTGAACTGCCCGGATTATTTTTGTCTACGTAGTCATCTCGCCCAAAGAGAACAACAAAGCTAAATTTATATGCATACTGTGACGAAATGGCGTTATCAATCGACGTAGCAATGTGTAGAAAATGTATGTGAACTGAAGTACACGTGGTAGAAAGGTCATCCGAACATGACCCTTTATGGGATGTTGTCAGATCGTCTATTTAACGGAGTGGTTATAAGGATCTGTATTTTAATGAGTCGAGGTTTGATTGGCGCACTGTCGCATTTCGTATGGAGCACTGTCGCTGTTCGCATGGCGTATTGTCGCATTTCGCATTGTCGCTGTTCGCATGGATCACTGTCGCTGTTTACATGGCGTACTGGCGCATTTCACTTCGCGCATTGTCGCTCTTCGCATGGCACGGGCAGGGTCGCCATGGTGTAACACTCCGACATGGGCCGAAATAAGTTACCATTAATGAGCACACTAGCGCCTAAAATGATTTCAATTGTGATAACAAAAGTGGAGACAAAATTACATGTACCAAACATCTTTTCCATTTAAATCGCAAAGATTATAAAAATTAGATACTACAGCTAGTGTTGTCATTTTCCTTTTCAAACGTTCATTTCACCCTAGAAGCTGTCCATTTTCAACTGCACAATCCATTTTCAATGGCATTTAAAGCTTCATTGTCAAGCTGAACAAAACTGATTTCGAGCCAATTTTGAACAGAGGTCCACATTAAAATTTACATCGTTTTTTTTTTTTTTTTTTTTTTTTTTTTTTTTAAGTTTGCTTCTGTATGTTAACTATGTAACAGGGTATGAGTTCGATAACAGTTAGTGCTGGGTTCGAAAAAACACCCGTGAGGATAGACTGTCAACAGGATGGAGTATTTTTGTGTTTCATGCAAAACATTCAAAAGAAGAAAACACATCCCTCCCGACATTCCCTTTTAGATAAATACCAGACCAAGCCTCTTACAGCCAGACGTTATATATACCTGTCGTCGGACTGTGTGAATGCCATCCTCGATACTCCAGGGGTTCCGATCACTTACCCCTGGACTATCTCATAGTGAAATTGAAGGCAGCTCAGCGCAAAACATTTGACCAATCACAGACCAGCAAAGATTTCCTTTGAAGACTACAGAGAGAGCGACGCCAACTTCAACACAGTCAACCACAGTGTACCGTTATACGGCTCTTTTGATGTACATCAAATGACTAAATTACTTTTTCTGTTCTGTTGAGTACAGTTTTACTATGAGATAGTCCAGGGGTGTAGAGATCGTAAGTGATCGGAACCCCTGGTATCGAGGATGTGTGAATGCCGGAACTGATAATTAGTTATATATATATACACATATCTCTAAAATTTGATCTAAAAAAATAAATTTATCTTTTATATACGGTACTTATATGATATTTATCACGTAAATAGACACCGACAAAATTTTATACCTGGAAACCGTGAAAGTGATCCAACAAAACTTCTATTTATTCATCGATGGATTTGTTGTTTATATTTGGCAATTCAACAAAACAACAGATCTCACAGATACAAGATACATACTGCAAATTATTTCATTTACGCAAGATACAAATTTTCGCGGAATTTTGCGAGCAAGCTCGAACACAGGGGCCTGGCACGAATTTCTTACCAATAGTATTTATATATATTATTACACCCCATGTTTATAACACTGTCTGTGATTAGTTAAAACACATCACATGACAAAGAAATAAAACGTTGCATTTCCTTCGAGGAAAATAAAACATCGAATTTACCTGGGGCGCGTGCCCTTTGATCTCCCTTTCCGATTGTACAGCAATGATAGACAAAACGTCAATTTTAAGTAATATTTAACCCATTGTGCGTTCCATTTGCGGATTCAAACCAGTTACGGCATGGTCTAATGGAACGCATTTGGATTTTTTTCACGATGGTGACACCCATATGAAAGGTACGCTTCGAATACAAAAGCCAAGTGTTTTCTGTGTTAACAATAACATGGATATAAAAGTAATGTCTAAATAGTTTCGGCATACACTGAAACAAATAATCCAGGCAATTTCATCGGATATAAAATACTCTCTTTCTCTTTTTAAAAACGATAACAACGAAAACATTTCGATGGCAAATGAAAAATCTCGAGTCCACCATCTTGGATCCAAGTGATACGCTTCTGAAAACGAAGGTACAGGGCGTTCCATTTGAGATACAGCACATTCGTTTCGATACAACTGGTACGAATCTGCAAATGGAACGCACGGCCAGAGTAGTGAATCGCGAATATTCGATATAATAAACAATTTATGGCCTCGATGGCAGTGTGATATATAGAAGTTTCACAACGAGTTGTTGTTGAATATGGAATTTATTTCACACGAGTGAGTTATTTGTTTTTTTTTAATTACAAAAGACACTCGCTTCTTACTCGTGTGATATAAAGTCCATATCCAATAACCCTGGGTTATGTAACCTATTTCTATCTCAATGAAATTATCTACAGGAAGACGAAAATATGATATCGTTATTTGCCGATATATGCAAATAAGGTGTAGTGATATCGCCATAAGCAAATAGGCGCTCATTATTATTATTAACGAATGATCGCGAATTTATGTACAGTCTGTACATGTATTCGCAAATACTAAAATGTGAAGATATCGAAACATTATAAATATCGTATATGTGAAGATATAGTGGTTTATAGTACATGCCACGAATTTACCCAACATCTGGTTGTCGCTTACAAATTAGAAAGCTAAACGTATTAAATTCAGAACAAAAACAAAAAAAAAAACTAAAAAAAACCATCAAGAAAGAAACACCAACGCTGACAAATCACAAAGCGTTTGTTTTAATTGATTTAATTCGGAACAAAAAAATAAATTTAAAAAAAAAATCAAGAAAAAGTACCAAAGCTGACAAATCGCAAAGCTTTAAAGTGAACAGTCGGGCAAGGATGGCTAAAGTCGGTAAAAATGGTGTGAATGTATCCAGTATAATTTCTTATGAAATAGAAAAATAAAATCTCTCGTCAGAATCTATCTGCGTACGAAGAAATTAATTTAAAGTATAGGAATCCTAAAACGTCCTCCCGGCTGACTATGTCCGTGGTTACATTTCCACGCAGCCTCGCTTTCAATGCTTTCAACTTTTCTTTCTTTTAATGGTCAGAACTGGGAAACGTAAGCAGAACTTGACCGTCGTATTAATATATGAGAACTTTTGGAAGGCCAATGAACGCATTGAGATTGGTATTCTTTGCCCGACTATTCACTTAAATTGCTTAATTAATATGCAAGTTTTATCGAATTTGTCAATCAATTGATTCATTCTTCTAGGACTGTCCACCAGCAATACCTACAAATGTCACTCAGCATCAATTCATTTCCATTAAAACCTGTAAGTCAAAAAACAGCGTTTTCCTTTTTAAACATATTTTGGATTTTGGACAAGGAACCAAAACAACCGAAGTCAAGCATAACAAAAATTGTTTTGTGTTAAAATCTGAACTTTTCTTCTTCACCCTGTAAGTTTACATCCCCGACAAAATGTCAGGGAATGCGTCACCCCTCCTACAAATTAGAAGTACATTCGATAATTTACTTCTCACTTTCGTACGTCGTTAACATATAGGAGACAAACAAACAGCCTTAATGACCCGCCGCCACAGTGTCACACGAACGACAAATAACTTTAGAACTTTAAGAGATGACGTGCAATTTTTTGTTGGGTTCATGGACGCGTTGGCGCTGTCGTCATAGAGAGGGGGAACTTCCGCTTAATGAATGGCACCATGACGTCATAGGCAGGACCCAGATGGCGAGGAGAAATAGCAACAGAAGTGGTGAGTGATTGTATGAGCCGAGAGGGTATCGATCTGTTACCGAGAAAGTAGGTGAGATCTAGGCGCTTGGTTAACTACACGAGATACAGAGTACATAGAGAACTCAAGGAACAGGAAACGATACTAGTTGTACTACAGTTGATACGTGTGTAACTATAACATGGTCAGGGGTGGAAACGGGTGTATCTATATAGTGGTCAGAGGTGGAAACGGGTGTAATTATACAGTGGTCAGGGATGGAAACGGGTGTATCTATACAGTGGTCAGAGGTGGAAACGGGTGTATCTATATAGTGGTCAGAGGTGGAAACGGGTGTAATTATACAGTGGTCAGGGATGGAAACGGGTGTATCTATACAGTGGTCAGAGGTGGAAACGGGTGTATCTATATAGTGGTCAGAGGTGGAAACGGGTGTAATTATACAGTGGTCAGGGATGGAAACGGGTGTATCTATACAGTGGTCAGAGGTGGAAACGGGTGTATCTATACAGTGGTCAGAGGTGGAAACGGGGGGTGTATCTATATTATACAGTGGTCAGGGGTGGAAACGGGTGTATTATACAGTGGTCAGGGATGGAAACGGGTGTATCTATATAGGTCAGAGGTGGATCTACTCATTTATAATGAAGCAGAGTTGTTCAGAATTAAACAAGAAGTCAACTCACCAAAGGTTTGACTGACCAAAGGTAAGATCATGGGGTCACTGCATCAAAGGTTGACATTTTCCATTTTTGGACTTATTAACAATTTGTTATGACATAATAAATAAAATTATTCATTGCTTAATATATTAATTAAAGTCAATATGATTTGAATCAAAATGGCTACATGATATGATTAGATATACCATTCCACAGAGTTTATTTGCAGATACAACTCTTATGGAAAAAAAACTTTTACATGATTAAAATATTTGAGCAAGACCTTTATTCCCTTCCTTTCACATTTGTTATGTGTTTCTTCAGCAAACTATGAGGTTTACCATTGTTTAAAAGGGGTATTTGAGTTAATTGTATGCTCTTAATGTAATGTTAGCTTGGAATCAGGATTCAAGTTAAATACTTGGAAGACTTTTTCCAAAGAATTATAATAATGTACCATCATCGGTTTCCCAATTAATGTCTACATTAATTATTTATTAGCAACATATAGCTAACACGGAAGAATTCGTTGTCAAAATATTACTTTTTCACTTAAGCACGTCAGACACATAGCGGGGCCCTTTCTGACGTGTCAGTGTTCTAGTTACTTATTGTGCCAATTTAAGTAAATATATTGTACTTTTTTCAAATATTCATGATTACTATTCATGTGTAATATCTCAAAACATTGACATGTGCACGAAGTACGGCGGACCAGACCGCCGATGTTTTGGACATATGCTAGATATTTCAGTTTCGGGTTACTGTGGCCAATAAAAGAAAACAAACACAATGCGGTTTTCATATGTTATTTCTTCTAAATACAACACTTTTTGTGCAAGTTGTCAAGCATTTATGGGGAATATTTTGCATTGAAATTGTCGCCTTCATACATCGGTTTTTGGGACTCCCTGGACATTGTTTTTTCCCCATTTTTTTGATGCGCAAAATATACTGATAGTAGATTTTTTAAGCATTTTCAGCCCTAAAAAGTACCTGCACATATTATACCAGTTTTTACGGTATATAATATTGGAATGTATCCCAAACTTTTTATCATATTATTTGCCAATAACACTGTTATGATATCAGAAATATCTGATGGTCTACGACAAATGTTACATGAATTTTAACAATATTGCATAACATGGAAAATAGAACTTAAAGGCCCACTACCTTTCCGGGGCAAAATTAAAAGGTCTCTCAAAAAACATTAATAACATCAGAAAACCCATGCCGATGCCTTAAGATGAGGTTACAACACCAAACATATGCAAGATTTCCTGTGTAATATCTGAAAACCGTGGAGAGTTGTTTCGCTGTCTTGCCGTCTGGCGCTGTAATAGTCAACTACCGCGCGGTATTTAGGACGACGGCGGGAAACATAAGACGACCCGCGTTATAAAAATTTACATTGTATCTATTTTGATTAAATTGTTCAGAATGTGATGATAAACGTAGTATTAACGGTAAGTTAATAACTTTTGCGACTCTACAAAATTATCGATCTCGTTTTACATTCCCATTTTAAAAATTAAAAGTCGTGCCGGAAAGGTATTGGGCCTTTAATATCAGAAAGATAAAAATTGTGATATTCTCAGGACGTAAATCGGTACAACAACACCAGTTGATGTTATGGAATACAGAATTAGATTTATAAGAATTGTTTACATATCTAGGTACAGAAAATAATGTTAATGGTAGCGTTTTTAAAGAAAGGGAAAAAACCTGCTGAACAAACAATTAAATCGGTGTTTGCTATTTATAAGAAATAAAGGAATGAATCTCTTCCTGTTCATCTTGAACTGAAAATATTTGATTCACTTGTAATAACAGTTTTATTATACTCATCAGAGGTATGGGGATTTGAAAATAAAAAATGTAGAAAAATTCATTTGTAATTTTGTAAAACAATCCTGAAGTTAAGAAAGTGTACAAACAATTTCATGGTCTATGGTGAGCTAACAAGTTATCCGGTTTGAATTAAAGTTCGGATACAATGTATATCAATCAACTTGCTGTTTTACAAAAGAATAATTACAAAACTTGTTAAAAGTAGACCAATTGACCAATTTATTCAAAAATCACATGATGATATTGATAAGTCTTCTAGAGGACAGACATATTCTATATTTAAGAAGACATTTTGGCATAGAAAAGTATGCCTCTTGTCTTTCTCTGCTGCAAAACAATACTTGTTAACTGATACTGTGGTCCCAGGAACTTGATGACAATAGCTATATATATAGTCATTAAGAATGAATATTTTCATTAACATCAAATTAACAAGGAAAATGATTAAAGGTGTTATAAAATCATTTGACATATAACATCATAGGAAATATTAGAATGGGCTTCCAAGATTTTAGTATGTGCCTCTTATTTTACACCTTGGTGTCCAAGGAATCCTCAAAAGTCCAAACTGGAAGGAACACCAGCCAAATTTATTTCTTATTGTACACAACTACAGTAGTATTGACCTTAGAAATATATTCTCCTATCATCGAGACCGAGCCATTTAGTACTTTCAGTACTTTGATTCATTGATTAATGACTTTAACTTCCACAGAGATATAATTTAACAAGTATTTCTCACATCATATATGCTTTGTTGAGTTCAAAACATGTACATAAAGAGATGAAACTCCAGTAGAAATGGCTTACTCAGAAATCCATGATCTGTCAACGTGTTTAGTCAGCTTACAATGCACTGGCTATGCATGTTACGATTAACGATTAATAAAATCTTTAATCGATTATCAGCGATTAGCTTCATTAATCTAATCGCCTCCGATTATTCGACTAATCGTTTCAGCCCTAATATTACCTATACCCTAGACATAACACACTCGCCCCCTTCCCCTCCCCCAATCCCCCAGCAATCACCACCTCCACCCCATTCCATTGAGATGATTGACAGTCTCGAGCTCCTTTGGTTATTGGCAGGTAACTGTACTAATGAGCATTTGTATATGTACCTGTAATTATACCTGTCTCTTTCACCACAGGTAAGAGATTTACTGATTTATAAACCCTGTGTACTATAAGCATACCTGTGATATATACCTGTTTGATGGTCCAGCACTTAATTACACCCCATGGCCCCACCTACCCGGCCCTCCCCCAAAGCTGATTGACAGCTATAAGCTTGGTTAATTGTCATATTCTGCAGGTTCATAGATAATTCTGTAGGATTGATCCCTTACTAGTTACCTGTGATACCTGTCTGAGTTACCTATGTTACCTGTCTGAGTTACTTGGTGATACCTATCTGAGTTACCTGTGATACCTGTCTGAGTTACCTGTGTAACCTGTCTGAGTTACCTGTATTACCTGTCTGAGTTACCTGTGATACCTGTCTGAGTTACCTGTGATACCTGTCTGAGTTACCTGTGATACCAGCTGTCTGAGTTACCTGTCTGAGTTACCTGTGATACCTGTCTGAGTTACCTGTCTGAGTTACCTGTGATACCTGTCCGAGTTACCTGTGATACCTACCTGAGTTACCTATGATACCTGTCTGAGTTACCTGTGATACCTGTCTGAGTTACCTGTGATACCTGTCTGAGTTACCTGTGATACCTGTCTGATTTACCTGTGATACCTGATTGAGTTACCTGTGATACCTGTCTGAGTTACCTGTGATACCTGTCTGAGTTACCTGTGATACCTGTCTGAGTTACCTGTGATACCTGTCTGAGTTACCTGTGATACCTGTCTGAGTTACCTGTGATACCTGTCTGAGTTACCTGCGATACCTGTCTGAGTTACCTGTGATACCTGTCTGATTTACCTGTGATACCTGATTGAGTTACCTGTGATACCTGTCTGAGTTACCTGTGATACCTGATTGAGTTACCTGTGATACCTGTATGAATTACCTGTGATACCTTATTGAGTTACCTGTGATACCTGTCTGATTTACCTGTGATACCTGATTGAGTTACCTGTGATACCTATCTCATTTACCTGTGATACCTATCTGAGTTACCTGTGATACCTGTCTGAGTTACCTGTGATACCTATCTGAGTTACCTGTGATACCTGTCTAAGTTACCTGTGATACCTGTCTGAGTTACCTGTGATACCTGTCTGAGTTACCTGTGATACCTGTCTGAGTTACCTGTGATACCTGTCTGAGTTACCTGTGATACCTGTCTGAGTTACCTGTGATACCTATCTGAGTTACCTGTGATACCTTTCTGAGTTACCTGTGATACCTGTCTTAGTTACCTGTGATACCTGATTTAGTTACCTGTGATACCTGATTTAGTTACCTGTGATACCTATCTAAGTTACCTGTGATACCTTTCTGATTTACCTGTGATACCTGTCTGAGTTACCTGTGATACCTGATTTAGTTACCTGTGATACCTATCTCATTTACCTGTGATACCTATCTGAGTTTCCTGTGATACCTGTCTGTGTTACCTGTGATACCTGGCAGAGTTACCTGTGATACCTTTCTGAGTTACCTGTGATACCTGTCTTAGTTACCTATTGCATACCATAGGTAGATAATTCTGTAGGATTGAGCCATGAGTAGTTATAATTACTAGAGCTGTACTGTGAACCAAAGAATTCCCAGAACACAACGATCCTAGTCTGTAATAAAATATTTTTTGTGTCATTGTGTGGTTAAGAATAAACATTGCAGTTTGTGAGACATAAAACTTTACTATTTGGGGAGTTACTAGTGTCAGTACAACTGGGATTACGTTATTGAAGACCAATTCTATGTATATTCTGTATATAGGTTATCCTTAGTAGTTGTACTTAGATCTGTAAACTTAATCTTGATGCTATTCCTCCATTGTTATAATTGTATGAATATTTAATTCACTATGATTTAATCTTCTTTCATTTGCATCCTGTTGAATCTTATGTTAAAAAGCTGCAGCAACACAACATAGGAGAGTGAGACAGGATCCTGTGTAGGACTGACACTAAGAATGAGGGAGACAGGATCCTATTTAGGACTGGGAATGAGGGAACAGGATTCTGTGTAGGACTGGGAATGAGGGAGACAGGATCTTATTTAGGACTGGGAATGAGGGAGACAGGATCTTATTTAGGACTGGGAATGAGGGAGACATGATCCTGTTTAGGACTGGGAATGAGGGAGACATGATCCTGTTTAGGACTGGGAATGAGGGAGATAGGATCCTGTTTAGGACTGGGAATGAGGGAGACATGATCCTGTTTAGGACTTGGAATGAGGGAGACAGGATCCTGTTTAGGACTTGGAATGAGGGAGACAGGATCCTGTTTAGGACTGGGAATGAGGGAGACAGGATCCTGTTTAGGACTGGGAATGAGGGAGACAGGATCCTGTTTAGGACTTGGAATGAGGGAGACAGGATCCTGTTTAGGACTGGGAATGAGGGAAACAGGATCCTATGTAGGACTGGGAATAAGAGAGACAGGATCTTATTTAGGACTGAGAATGAGGGAGACAGGATCCTGTTTAGGACTGCAAATGAAAGAGACAGGACCCTGTTTAGGACTGGGAATGAAGGAGACAGGGTCCTGTTTGGACTTGGAATGAGGGAGACAGGATCCTGTAAAGGACTTGGAATGAGGGAGACAGGATCCTGTTTAGGACTGGGAATGAGGGAGACAGGATCCTGTGTAGGACTGGGAATAAGAGAGACAGGATCTTATTTAGGACTGAGAATGAGGGAGACAGGATCCTGTTTAGGACTGCAAATGAAAGAGACAGGACCCTGTTTAGGACTGGGAATGAAGGAGACAGGGTCCTGTTTGGACTTGGAATGAGGGAGACAGGATCCTGTTTAGGACTGGAAATGAGGGTAACAGGGTCCTGTTTAGGACTGGGAATGAAGGAGACAGGGTCCTGTTTAGGACTGGAAATGAGGGTAACAGGGTCCTGTTTAGGACTGGAGAGTGTGTTGTTTGTGTTGATAAGAGTAGAAATGTTGCTGTAGATATTGATTATCGTAGATACATGCACACAAACTATAGTACTACACCAAGCTTCTGTGTAGAAACATCGATCCAAGGCTTACCACCATTTCTATCTTCCTGGAAATTTGTTTCTTAATATAGCATCATGTGACGTATGATATTTGAAGTTGAGCTATATATAGAACTATAATTATCTTTTACAAGAATGGATGTGGTGTAGATTTATGATGTTTTGGGGGTGGACGTTGGACCCAGGGTTTACCTATAAGGAAACGAGGCGGAGGCTTTATATATATAGATTTAACTTTCTATATTAAGGATTATGATGTATGGATCTGTTAAGTTATAGAGGCTCTCGTCTAAAACTGGATTATACAAAGTTAAAAAAAGAAAACAATCATATTCATCTCAGCGTTTCGTATATATGGAAACATATCAGATGTTGAAATCACGGATTGACTATGTGCTTTGGAACATTGAAACAGGAAACTATGGAATGTAAAACTTTACCTTTATCATTTCTTTATATATATAGAAACAAATAAAATGTTTTTGGATGTTGTACATATATAGAAACAAATAAAATGTTTTTGTATGTTGAATGTAGCTGTTGTAAGTCAGAAGGGACAAAGATATTAGACTTTGAGGGGATGACTGTCTGAGAGTGTTTATTTAGATAAAGTATTAGATTTCAAGGACTATTGAGTTTGTGATCATGAATTATTGTTGTTTAATATCACGTAAGTAAAACCATGTATACAAAGATAGAGAAAGGAAAATTTCCCAATATTCTAGTACTAAATCAGTCTATATATTCTAGTTGTACTGATAGTCATTTTAGGCACCAAGATGATTTGGGTAAGGGTATCAACTCTAAATCACAACCTATAGGGCCTATATGCTCTAGTAATACTGATATCAAAAGTATTCTGTCTTTGCATATATTACAGAGTTAGCTCCCTTGCATGTAGGTATCTATTGTTAGGTAATTATTTTGTGAGTGTAATTCATATCGTTTTCTCAGAAAAGTATGATGTATTATGCTCACAAACAGTCATGACATCGCTATTAATACTTACCACAAGGGCAGATAACTCTGTAAAATGAAGAGACTGTATCGTCTAGATCCATGTAAGATATATAGTGTTACGGGTCTCCTTGTAAACCTAACTTTAAATCACAGTCTTAACTCATGATCAGTACTCCAATACTACAATCAAACTTGTCTATATATAATGACCACTGAAGGGGAGACAGAAAAACTATAGACAAGTTGTCCCTTTATAGATAGGTTGCCTTTATAGATAGGTTGCCTTTATAGATAGGTTGCCTTTATATATAGGTTGCCTTTATAGAAAGGTTGTGCCTTTATAGAAAGTTGAGCCTTTATAGAAAGTTGAGCCTTTATAGATAGGTTGCCTTTATAAAAAGTTGAGCCTTTATAGACAGGTTGCCTTTATAGATGTAGGTTGCCTTTATAGATAGGTTGGTTGAGCCTTTATAGATAGGTTGAACCTTTATAGAAAGGTTGAGCCTTTATAGACAGGTTGCCTTTATAGATAGGTTGCCTTTATAGATAGGTTGTCCTTATAGATATTTGGAGCCCTTATAGACAGATTGCCTTTATAGATATAGGTTGCCTTTATAGATAGGTTGAGCCTTTATTGACAGGTTGCCTTTATAGGTAGGTTGAGCCTTTATAGATCTATAGGTTAAGCCTATAGAGATAGGTTGAACCATTATAGATAAATAGGTTGCCTTTATAGATAGGTCGAGCCTTAATGCCAGCAATATTTCCTACCATCATGCAGGTATATGTAGAAGTTTTATTGCTTTCGTGTAGAGACCCATCATATCTATCATACTGATGTGGTGTTGTAGCTGATGATGATCGTGAAAAAAAATTAAAAGTAATCAAAAAAGAGATCAAAACCAATAATTGATAAGGATTTTGAGAAAGCTATACTAAATCGGAAATGTCAGAAATATTCATCGAAGCTATACTAAATCGGAAATGTCAGAAATATTCATCGAATGATATCTGCTTTGCATCATGCCCTTTCCTATTTCGTAATTCAATTGAAGACAGTTCAAGAGTTGGTTGGTATTTTATCTTTCTAACTTATCATTTGATAAGTTACATGTTATTTTAGATGTTTCAATTTATTTAGTTTTGATTGTAGTAAAAAAAAAAAGTACAGAACTATGGCGCCTTGTAAGAAACAACACAAACACAAAATGGCAAACCTCATGTCAAATAGCAGCAACTATATGTACTTGAGATGCATACTTATTTCTCATTAAAGGATATTTAATTGCAAAATTTGAAAAACAATTATAATCAACAGGTTTTAGCATATTCCTGTTATCAATTTTGAAATTGAAACCATGCAATTCCGATACTAATGTGGTAAAACACCTTATGGGTTAGGAGTAATCTCCCTTGTTTGTGTTACATTGGTGGGCGTTTGGAGTTATCTCCCTCGTTTGATGTGACATTGGTGCACCTTGAGGTCACCTTATTGACCTGAAGCTGAGGTCATTATAACCCTATAATGGCCGTGATACTGGTGTTCTGTGTTATCATTGCATACATAAATGCTTATTATTGACAAAATCATTATATCGTGGAGATTAACGACCTGACGCTGTCAGTTGGTATCACTACACCTTGTGTGTGAGCAGACGGCACCAGGGGTGGAAATTCTTCTTGTTTCCAGATTATTGGAGAAATTGTTTTTTGCTTGTGCCTAATCATTAGGTTTTTCCTCCTGACCTAGCTTTATATTTAGAGCTGGAAGTCAGCAGCCTGGCAGACAAAGCATTTAACGGGGCAAGCTTATAGTGAGCCGAGCTTATGGAAATTAACCTTTCCTTATATTGTTTTGATACATTCGGCTGTAAACAACAAAGCTGCAAGCTCATTTGGGTCAGTCGGATACATCGGCTTTAAAATCAATGTTCATTTAGGCCAACAGCCTAGTTGTCACAACAAACAGTAAATTGTCTGTAGAAACAAAATCTGATAGTAATGAAGGGTGAGGGGTGTGGAAAATCTCGTGGGAGGACTTTCGATGTGGCGTATTAGACAGGGTGACTTAATATACAGGGTGACGAGTAGGCACGTTTGACTGTGTTACCTGCCTCTTATAGGCCTCATAGAACTTCACAAGGATTTATTTGAAAGTTTTAGGATTTTTCGCTCATGTGAACTTGAATGAAGGTCAAGGTCGTTCAAAAAACTCTCGCAAATATTACAGGATTTTCTTGAAACTTGGTTCATTGGTTAAATATCTCAGGGCCTCAGCCAAGTGCAATCAGGATATTGTTTGTACCCTATTTGACTGAGTTATGGCCCTTTTATTAACGAAAAACACCATTTTCCTCTGTTTCCGTTCAAGAATTAAACTGGATTTTCTCAAAACTTGGGAACATAGTGTAATGTCTCAGGGCCTTGGCCAAGTTTGATTGGAACTATGATTGGACCATATTTTGCTGAGTTATGGCCCTTAGAATCACAAAAAACGTCATTTTGGCTGTTTTTGTTCTATAACTCTCACAAATATCACTGGATTTTCTCGAAAATTAGTACTATGGTCAAGTGTCTCAGGATCTTGGCCAAGTTCGATTGGGATTTTGATTGGACCCTATTTAGCTGAGTTATGGCCCTTTAACAAAAAATGCTATTTTGTCTGTTTTTGTTCAATAACTTTCGCAAATGGTACTGGATTTTCTCGAAACTTGGTAACAAGGTTAAATGTCTCTTAGGCCTTTGTCAAGCTTGATTGCCACTTTCATTGGACCCTATTTGGTGGAGTTATGGGCCTTTGATTAGCGACAGCATGGGGATATAAATTCGATGAAATTGCTTGTTGTGTTTGTTACATTAGTGGGTGGTAACCATTTCACCGTGTTTATAATTACCGTATTTATGATAGCATGTACACCTCCTCAAATCTAAGTGTCGCCTTCTTCATGAGTGTCTAGTCATCATGACACAGCTCAATTGGACTATACAGTACTGTATATATGTTACAAACATTTCCCATTTTCATTTGGATGACTTGCAATTTATTATTGAAAACAAATTAAATGTCACCCTTAAGTATGACTACTTCAGATGAGGTTCATGACTTGATAATCTGTTTTTTAGCCAAAAATAATAAAACTGAAGTGGGATCAAGTCTTTGAAAGTCATATCCGGATAATCCTAAGCTATAAATCAAATGAACATTTTTATATAATTTTATTGTATTTATGCTATATTTGGAATGCTTATGGTAGAATTTGAGGTGACATTTGACTGTTTGGAAAGGTATATTTAGATTGATTGTGGTACGTAGATGTTGACTGTGATGTTTGACTGTAAGGGAGGTAAATTTAGGATGATTACGGTAAATGTTGAGCGTGATGATTGACTGTCAGGGAGGTTTATTTAGAATAATTACGGTAAATGTTGATTGTGATGTTTGATTGTAAGGGAGGTATATTTAGGATAATTATGGTAAATGTTGACTGTGATGTTCGACTGTCAGGGAGGTAAATTTAGGGTGATTATGGTAGATGTTGACGATTACCTTTGATTGTAAGGGAGGTAATTTAGGATGATTACGGTAGATGTTGACGGTGATGTTTGATTTTAAGGGAGATCTATTTTAAGGGAGATCTATTAAGGATAATTAGGGTAAATGTTGAAGGTGATGATTGACTGTAAGAGAGGTAATTTAGGATGATTACAGTAGATGATGACGGTGATGTTTGACTGTTAGGGAGGTAATTTCGGATGATTACGGTAAATATTGACGATTATGTTTGATTGTAAAGAAGGTATATTTAGGATAATTATGGTAGATGTTGACGAATTAAGTTTGATTGTAAGGGAGATCTATTTAGGAAGTTTACGGTAGATGTTGACGGTGATGTTTGATTGTAATTGAGATCTATTTAGGACAATTAGGGTAAATGTTGACTGTAATGTTTGACTATCAGGGAGGTAAATTTGGGATAATTATGGTAAATGTTGACGGTGATGTTTGGCTGTAAGGGAGGTAATTTAGGATGTTTACGCTAGATGTTGACGATGACATTTGATTGTAAGGGAGGTATAATATATTTAGGATGTTTACAGTAGATGTTGACGGTGATGTTTGACTGTTTATCAGGGAGGTAATTTCGGATGATTACGGTAGATGTTGGCGGAGATGTTTGACTGTTAGGGAGGTATATTTAGAATATTTACAGTAGATGTTGACGGTGATGTTTGACTGTTTATCAGGGAGGTATATTTAGAATGTTTACAGTAGATGTTGGCTGTGATGTTTGACTGTTTATCAGGGAGGTAATTTCGGATGATTACGGTAGATGTTGGCTGTGATGTTTGACTGTTTATCAGGGAGGTAATTTCGGATGATTACGGTAGATGTTGGCTGTGATGTTTGACTGTTAGGGAGGTATATTTAGGATGTTTACAGTAGATGTTGACGGAGATGTTTGACTGTTTATCAGGGAGGTATATTTAGAATGTTTACAGTAGATGTTGACGGTGATGTTTGACTGTTTATCAGGGAGGTAATTTCGGATGATTACGGTAGATGTTGACGGAGATGTTTGACTCTTTATCAGGGAGGTAATTTCGGATGATTACGGTAGATGTTGGCGGTGATTTTGACTGTTTATCAGGGAGGTAATTTCGGATGATTACGGTAGATGTTGGCGGTGATGTTTGACTGTTTATCAGGGAGGTAATTTCGGATGATTACGGTAGATGTTGGCGGAGATGTTTGACTGTTAGGGAGGTAATTTCGGATGATAACGGTAGATGTTGACGGTGATGTTTGACTGTTTATCAGGGAGGTAATTTCGGATTATTACGGTAGATGTTGGCGGTGATGTTTGACTGTTTATCAGGGAGGTAATTTCGGATGATTACGGTCGATGTTGGCGGTGATGTTTGACTGTTAGGGAGGTAATTTCAGATGATTACGGTAGATGTTGGCGGTGATGTTTGACTGTTAGGGAGGTATATTTAGGATGTTTACAGTAGATGTTGGTGGTGATGTTTGACTGTTAGGGAGGTATATTTCGGATGTTTACAGTAGATGTTGGCGGTGATGTTTGACTGTTAGGGAGGTAATTTCGGATGATTACGGTAGATGTTGGCGGTGATGTTTGACTGTTAGGGAGGTATATTTAGGATGATTACGGTAGATGTTGGCGGTGATGTTTGACTGTTAGGGAGGTATATTTAGGATGATTACGGTAGATGTTGACGGTGATGTTTGACTGTTTATCAGGGAGGTGATTTCGGATGATTACGGTAGATGTTGGCGGAGATGTTTGACTGTTAGGGAGGTAATTTCGGATGATTACGGTAGATGTTGGCTGTGTCTAAGAGCTTAGTGTTAATGCCCATGATCAGTAGTGGGTGGTGCTGTATTATAAGCTCTTTATACCAGGCTGTGTCTGACGATAGTGTGATAGGCAATATTGGGGCTAACTATCAAATTATTTACAGTTACACAAGCATTATCTGAGCAAACTTTAAAATCATTTACAGTAACACTGGCTATATCAGAGCTAACTATCAAAATATATACTGTTACGATTGGACTAGGAGTATTTATAATTAGTATGACAAGTATAATTTATCTACATATTAGGTCATCATTGAAAATTGACTCTAAATGAATATCATTAAGCTTCATATTAGGTCATCAGTGAAAATCGACTCTAAATAAATATCATCAAGCTTCATATTAGGTCATCAGTGAAAATCGACTCTGAATAAGTATCATCAAGCTTCATATTAGGTCATCAGTGAAAATCAACTCGGTATATATAATTATCATCATATTAGGTCAACAGTGAAAATAAAATCAGGATAAATATCATCAAGTTCAGGGTTATTTTATCAGTGAAAATCAACATGGTATAGGTATATGTAGATTTATAACTATAAAATAAATACCTTCATATTAGGTCATTAGTGAAAATTAACTCAGCAAATACCATATAATTATCATCATATTAGGTCAGCAGTGAAAATCAATATGGTATAGGTATATGTAGATTGATAACTATAAAATAAATACCTTCATATTAGGTCATTACTGAACATATTAGATCAGCAATGAAAATCAACATGGTATAGCTATAGGTATGTGTAGTTTTCTAACTAAAAAATACCTTCATTTGAAGTCTACAATTATCATCATCATAGGTCATCAGTGAATATTAGCTTGGTGTATGTATGTGTAGATTACTAACTATATATACTGGTGTACCGTCATATTAGGTCATTATTGAAAATTAAGTCAGTATTTATATAATTATCATCATATTAGTTCAGCAGTAAAAATCAACTCGGTATAGGTATATGTAGATTACTTACTATAAGATATACCTATATACCGTCATATTAGGTCATTATTGAAAATTGAGTCAGTATTTATATAATTATCATCATATTAGTTCAGCAGTGATACTCAACTCGGTGTAGGTATGTTTTGATTACTAACTACAAAATAAATACCTTTATATTAGGTCATTAGTGAAAATCAACTCAGTATATGTAATTATCATCATATTAGGTCAGCAGTGAAAATTAAATCAGTATAGGTATGTGTAGATTAGTAACTATAAAATATATAAACCTTCATATTAGGTCAGCAGTAAAAATTACCTCGGTATAGGTATGTGTAGATTTCTAACTACAAAATATCTGCCTTCATATTAGGTCTTTAATGAAAATTAACTCAGTATATGTAATTATCATCATATTAGGTCAGCAGTAAGAATTACCTCGGTATAGGTATGTGTAGATTTCTAACTACAAAATATATACCTTCATATTAGGTCATTAGTGAAAATTAACTCAGTATAATTGTCAGCCTATTAGGTAATTAGTGAAAATCAACTCAGTATAGGTATATACATATATGTGTGTCGAATACTTTTTAAAACTATAAAATGATTATAAGCTATAGGTAGAGGTCAATATTGTTAGGGTTAACATTAGAATACTGATACTTATTGACGTTAGAAAACCAAGAGTAACCCATCCCATAGTTAATAAGTGCGTAATCGGTGAGAATTGACCGATGTAGGTGAGATTAGCCCGACATAAATGGGAACAGTTTGTATATCTCCATTGTGTTTTAATCAACATGTTAAACTACTAAGTCAGATCAATGGAAAGCTGTGTGTGCAGGCAGTGTTTGTTTTTCTATACTGAGTGGGCCGATTGAGTACATTCGTTGGTGAACCAAGCAGGTTACATGTAATCAATAGTACACTGACCTTCTTGAATATTCAGTAGGTACAACCATATATAGGTGTAATATACCTATAAGCCGACGGGATCCTGGACTGAATTAGGGTTTAGGTTGACCGTCCCGGACTAATTTAGAATGTGGTAGGTGGATAATGACCCAGATTTATCATTAAAGAGGTCGACCTGATTGATTCAGTTCAGTGGCGTGGGATGGTCAATCTGCACCTGAGCTGTATTTTATTATTAGGTCACTTTAGCTAAAAAATCTTATAGAACCATGACTACAATTAAGAATAACGAAGTTAAGTGGGGTTATAATAGAATCGGATTGTCCTTCTGTCTGTATGTCTGTCTGTAGACACAACTTTGTCCAGCAAACTCCTCCTAAACTACTTTACAGATTTTAATAAAATTTTGGTACACAGAACTCTGACATAAAGGGGAGTTGAGTAAACTATATAGGGTTCTGTAATGTCCCCTATTATTGAAGTTATTACTAGATTCAGGATAAAATATTTGACATGACTATGTCCAGGTTTACCGAAGAAAGTTTTATCAAATTGTTTATACAGAGTTGGACGGTAAAGACTGCATGGTTGCATTGGTCGGTAAAAACTAATTATGTCCACTTTTAGGTCATCGGACCGAAGGTCGATATGACCTATTGCCATATATTTTGCTGTTGTCATGCACTGTCTACCATATGTGTAAGACTAACTCATTCAAAAGGCTACTCCTCCTTACATCCAAAGCAAATCACAACCAAATTTGGTATGAATTTATCATTTGGAGAGGACAATGGTATTCTATATAAATGAGGCTGGACTGACCCCAGGGGACAGTGGAACGGAGTCCAAGAAGGTTAATTCTACTGATTTTTTGCATGGGGACAGAAGGGTGAGGTTCAAAAGGGGAATTCTACTGATAATTTGCATGGGTACGTAGAGAAGGGTGGGGTCCAAAAAGAGGATTCTACTGATTATTTGCATGGGTACAGAAGGGTGGGGTCCAAAAGGAGAATTCTTCTGATTTTTTGCTTGGAGACAGAAGGGTCGAGTTCAAAAAGGGAATTCCACAGATTTTTTGCATGGGGACAAAAGAGTGGGGTCAAAATTAAAAAAAGGGGAATTCTTCTAATTTGTTTTTTTTTGCTATAAAGTCTTGTAAGTATTCTTTTATAAAATAAAATTTGTCAGATGACTGCCAAGGCCCCTGAATCTCTTGTTATTGATAAATTCAATAGTTACTGCAGGTTATAGATCTATACTTAGAGAGTCGTAATAAACAGAGAGTTTGTGTAACAGGGAAGTTGAACATGTATAATGAGCACGGTAGTTATTGTATAGCTACCTTTGAAGTGTTATGTGTAAGGAGAGGGGTGTGTACATCTGTGGTAGGCCAGAGCTAATAAAATAGTAAATTATATACTAATTATCTGGTGCAGAACTGAGTGCAACTCAGCAAGGCTGACCTACATTGGGGATAACAGGGCGTGGTCTGGCTTATAGAATTCAGGTTTGGTCGAGGTGGATTATAATATGCAATATATAATATCGTATATTTATATGTGATAGTCAACTTCTATGTGGTGGAAGACTATTTAGTATGTGTTGTGAGAATAAACATTTAAACAGGTGGTCTATGTAGACAGGTGGTCATTTTAGACAGTGCAGGTTGAACTGTAATTAAATACACTTGACAGTCGTTATAGACAGGTGATTGTTATAGTCAGGTGGTCTTTGTAGACAGTTAGAGCAGATGGAACACCACAGTCGTAATAGACAGGCTGTCGTTATAGACAGGCTGTCGTTATAGACAAGTGACAGACGATTCTTATATTCTGATAGTCGTTGAAGAGCAGGTTGAACTGTAATTTGATACATACACCAGTTGTTATAGACAGGTGGTCTTTATAGACAGGTGGTCAGTATAGACTGGTGTTCATAATAGACAGGTGGTTTTTATAGACACATGATATTTACTGTCATTGCACACTATTATACTGGTATACAAACTTTTCTCAGTTATTTTAATCTTTTATGATATTTGCATGATCAGTCTCAGGTTTTTCTGAATTTTCCATATAAAATGGTGATTTAAAAGTTCCACTGTTTATGAAATTAGTTATCTTCCATTTGTTAACTGATCTGTCATTATTGTCACAGTGGAGGGATTGAGTCTGACTCCCTGAGGATACTGACAGGATCGGATTGGGATTAGGAGAGGTGGCTAGGTGTACACCCTGACTAAGATAGACCAGGTTTGGGACCTGTATACAGATTAGGCACACACCACTGTTTTTTGGAGTCTATAAATAGCCTGAGTTGTAGGAGTGTGTGTGGGCAGGTGTCCTGAGGTCAGCTGATAACTGTGTACTATAGCTGTGTACTGCCTACCAGGTAGTCTATTGTACAATATTTGGGGCACTAGGACAATTGCACCGAGGAGCGCACTGGAAAATATGGACTGGATTAAAAAAAAAATCAAGGTTTTCTCTATCAAAAGACAAGCACAGATGAAGTAGTATTTTTCTTCAGTAACCTTCAGTAACAAAAGTTATTTATTTTACACCATTACCAACATTAAAAAGTTTGAGCTTATTTTACTGAAAGATAAAAATATTAGAAATAATTAATTGCATCCCCAAAAAATTCTGTGGTACTATGTGCTGTATGGTATTAAGTAGTGATCGCATATGCACCAAAAGCAAAATAAATCATGTATATAATTTATTGTGTTGATAAGACATATATATATCAAAGAAACACAGTTTAACAAAGGATAACAATTTAAGGACTTGTGCCCTATCCAAGCCTCGAACTCACGATCTACAGCACCCGGCCAATCCCTTAGCCAAATATATATATATATATATATATATATATACACACACGATTAAACATCAGTTGTTTTTAAATGATGAGTATTGTTTATGCTCTGTAGGCAGTGGAGCATCTTCAAAGAATGAAGTCTGTTTTTTGTATGGAATGTGGAAGATTGTAACATAACTTATACGATATGTTGTGTTTGACAGATTTGAAGTTTATTCTATGTACCAATTACTTCAAGTAATTTGTCTGTGTGAAACTATATTTAAAAGATGTTAGTTTTTGTTGTCATGACTGTAGAAATCCATGCAGGGCAAATTGCAGGTCAATGTTTTTTCTCTGGGTACTTTGGGTTTTCCTCCACCTCCTTAACTTGACATGTCCTTGAATTATCTTAGCCGTTGTTAAACTGTTACGCCAAATAAAACAAACCACGTTTAAATGACAGCTGTCCATTGCACATTATAGCTATTACATGTAGTTATTGATCTTGTGTCATTAAAAAGAAAAAATATAAAGGAATAACTACCGCAAAAATTCAAGGTCTTTTGAATGCTCACACCTTTTAAATGTACAGATTTGAAGAAAAACCTGTAATATTTTAAGTGTTGTTCCGGTACAAAGAATATTATACTTGACAGTAAATAGCCAATGGTGGATTGCATTTCTGGTTTGAGAATCAGAAAAAAAGCCTGCTATTTTTTTAACAAAGCCTATAAAATCTGCAGTCAATTTTCTCTCATGATCAAGGAAGCTAAATACTTAGTACTTCATACAGAGGAGTGCGTACTTCATACAGAGGAGTGCGTACTTCATAGAGAGGAGTGCGTATTGGTATTTGTTGTATGACTAAACCACACACAATGGTTTACAGTCTGAACAATCCAATTATGTGGACTTTATTTGAACAATATTTCACTTTGTATATAACACATACCTATATATTGGATCACATAGTATTGTGGAGCTAATGTACATGTTGTCTGGTTCATTAAGATCTATACATGGCATGCCATATCATTTCTTTATCATTTTATTGAAATTGAATTGTTTCTATTGTAAATGATACATAAAACAAATTTGCATCATGCTAAAAATAAGAACTATAAGGATAAAATGAAATAATCAGGTATTGTTGGTATGACACTTGATTTGAACTCTTGATGTCATTTGCAGTTGTTTGACCTCAGATAACCTTGTTGACCTCTCAGATAACCTTGTTAACCTCTGATAACCTTGTTGACCCCAGATAATCTTGATTACCCTAAATAACCTTGTTGACCCCAAATAACCTTGTTGACCCCAGATAATCTTGATTACCCTAAATAACCTTGTTGACCCCAAATAACCTTGTTGACCTTAGATAATTTTGTTGACCTCTGGTAATCTTGTTGACCTCAGATGACCTTGTTGACCTCAGATAACCTTGTTGAACTCTGACAACCTTGTTAACCTCCATGATAACCTTGTTAACCTCAGATGACCTTGTTGACCTCTCTGATAACCTTGTTAACCTCTGATAACCTTGTTGACCTTTGACTCTGATATGTCATTATATTGTTGTGACCTATGATGATCCTGTTGACCTTCAATTACCTTGTCATTAGCCTTATTCTACATAATGACCTCAGATGACCCTGGAAAATGACCTTCAATGACCTTGTTGACCTCTGATGAACTGTGATTATACCCATGTTAACCTATAATCTTGTTATGGCTCAGCATTGAAGGGGAATCAGAAACAAGTAATGACCACGATCATCTGTCCATCTATCTGTCCATCCAGAGATTTCCTCAAAAATCAGTAGGCTGCTTGTATTAAAATTGTACATAGTGATATTGCTGATCATATCAAGATGTACAATAATGATAGGGTTTAAATTATTTCCAAGAAATCTAAGATGGCAACTATGACCTTCAAAAAGTGTCAAAATTGTCTGATTTCAATGAAGATTGTTATAGTCAGGTTTTTTTTTGGAAACACAGCTGGATACTATTGTCTTATTTTTATGAGACTTTGATGACAGGTCATCTTACAGTATGCACCTAAAGGGTTCAAAATTTAAAAAATAATCTGATTACAATGAAAAGTGGTATTTAGGGGTATGTGGAAATTCAAAGGGTCAACTTTTCGAGGGTAGGACCCATTCTGATGGTTGTTATTTGATAACCTATGTTGATCATTCTTGACCTCTGATTATCTTGACCTCTCATGACCTTGATTTCTGATGACTTGACCTATGGTTATTTTCTATTTCCAGACGCGAAGGATCAATGGATGCAGATTGTGATTATGTAGCTTTACCCAGATAATATGTGCCTTTTTGTCATCACATGCAATATCCTTAAATATCACCGGCTGCCTTCTCCTCATATCTGTAAGTATAGCTTCAATGATTACAGTATTTATTACATTTTTCGCAGTTGATTATAAGGTTTTATTGTGAAAAAATTTGATATTTACACTCACTTTTGACCAATAAGATTGCAGCATTAATTTACAGCGAATTAAAATATATTTTTGGTTGTTCTGTCATTAGGTTGTGTGCGAATGATTTTATGCTCACAAAAACACAACAAAAAATTCGCAAGGGCAATTAACTCTTTTAAATACAATGGCAGAATCACCTTTGGCAGAACTAGTAGTGATGGTCTTCTGTAATAAGAAAGTGAGAAAAAAATGTAATAAATAGAATATTCCTTGTTTCTTGATGCATATCAGTAATATTTAATTTTGTATTTAGTTTTGAATTTAGTTTTATATTTAGTTGGAAATTTTAATGTTTTTCATTTTTGCTTCACACTCATGAATGATCAAAGTTTCCACCTCACTCGATGTAATCTAATTGGTATTCATCAAGAAACAAGAAATATCCTCTATATATATGTGAAAGTTGCCAAAACATGTAGTATTCCTTTGAACCTTCAACTCTCTTCTTTAAATTACCAAAATTGTGATTCTGATCATTTTTTCCTAGTAATCATTTCTTATGTTGAAAACATTAAGTAACTCTCTGGTTTTTTGATGATTATTAATTGTAAAAAATGTTGGGCTGAAACCCTCTCCCCCTTTTGGTATGCTGGAGCTGGATGGCTTAAGGACGCTGTTTTTAATATACAGAGGACTCCACATAATCGAATAACGGTTATTTGAATATTTCGGTTATTTGCATAAAATTTTGCGGTCCCGATTTTTTCCTTCTTTATTTTTGTTTTTCAACTCTGTGTTTGAGAAACCATGCTTCCTTACAACAATTGCCATTCATGATTAGTCTCGGTCAACCAGAGTCTTGTTAACTACGACAGACATGTGCGTAACAAGCGTCTCGTTGAACGAGACATAAAAGCATGCAGATTAGAAAAAAAGTTCAGTTTTCAAAAGATTTCTTGCCATGTGACTTAATTGTGGTTTTTTTAAATCAAGATTTTGAATTGGTGAGAGAACAGAATTTCATAAAATTTTGTCATGCTGATTTTGCTTGTGAATATTTCATTCAGATTTGAAAATTGTTTATAACATGGGATTTCACCTGTGTAGTATTATAAACAAGTTAAATGTCATGTTAATGTCTGTGAGCATGACTTAGTGATTTCTAGATTGATATTTATAGTATGATTTGATAGACAAACTTTGATATATAACAAACGGGTGTTTATTATAAACTAAACTGAGGAATTTTTTCAAAACAACACGCTATTTGTCAGCTGATAAAGCTCATTGACATTTTAATTATCACCAAAGGATGCGGCTAGTACAGAGGATTGCCCAGCAAATTACACTAGTTACAGCTGGATTGCACCGGTATTACCGACCCATATACTGGTTAAAAAATATATATATTGATGTAGAGTTCATATGTTTCGGCGAATGTTGTAAAGTGGTTTTATTAATTTAACGTCCTATGAACAGCTAGGGTCATGTAATAATTAATACAAGAACGTGCCAGGTTTGTTTGTGGAAGAAAGCTGGAGTACCCAGAGAAAAACCACCAACCAGCAGTCTCATGGGATTCGAACTCTCGACCCAGAGGTGGAGGGCTTGTGGTAATATGTCAAGACAACTTAACCACTCGGCCACCGAGGCCCTTATGTTGTAACGCAACTGACATTGATATCCACATTAACATGGGATTTAAAGTGTTTTATTATATATTGACAATCATTTTAAGGAATTCGAGAAAAGCGAGAATTTCAAGAGCATTCCATTACAACTGACATAAATTTCTGCCTTTACATAGGATTGCATGTGTTATACCAATATTCGCCATAGTCAAATAATTTTAACAAGGGGGGCACTTATTAATGAACGAAAATGTATATCATTGACAAGAACATTCAGCCATATTATAAATTTTTTAGTACTCGTGGTACATTAATCTTTTACAGTAAACATGCATGCTTTATCCTTTGAGATGCATTATTATCATTGTATGAGATACATTGCTGATATTAGGTATCACATGTTATTAGACATCATTAGATCCATGGGATAGGGGCCTTTATACAACTTCAACTCTTTTCAAGAAAGGGGGAGGAAGCTTATAAGGAGAGGGGCGCTATAATTACAGCGATTACGGTAATTGTTATGGCTATGGGCATTATTTTAGGGGAAATGATTGGAGTCTGTAGAATGTCAGGAAGCTGAATTGACAGAAATGTACTCACATGATATTCTGTAAAGCTTTTAGGTCTTTATAAACGCTGCCAGAGTTCTCAAATAGTCCTAGCTGTTATGATACACTGCATTGGCGAGTTATTAAACATATTTAAACTATTCGAAATATTTAATTTCGGGATTCTTGACTTTAAAATAAAAGGAATCCTGATTGTATTAATGCATCATTTGTAAAAAAATGTTGTAAAGTGGTTTTATTAATTTAACGTCCTATGAG
Source organism: Argopecten irradians (assembly GCF_041381155.1). Lineage (NCBI taxonomy): Eukaryota > Metazoa > Mollusca > Bivalvia > Pectinida > Pectinidae > Argopecten > Argopecten irradians. Next base: position 8,058,087 of record NC_091149.1, on the reverse strand, counting down.
AAGCTAGGGTCATGTAATAATTGTATTCTATGAGTTTCTTGAGAAGACTATTTTTAAACAATATCCTAATAATACCCTACAGCAAAATGTTCCTGTATTTTTGATAACACTATTTAATACAGACTTTGGAGATATTGAGTAAAATACCATGCAAGAGTTATCTCCCTTTGTAATTTTAATATTACTTAATCCTGCACCTTATTTACAGGTTATCAAGATTCTTTCTATAAAATTATTCTGTATTTACACATTACAGCTATCTGTCCATGCAGGTAGGTGTTGAATGATTGTGACATCATGTTTTTACGAGTGTAACATCTATTTGAGAAAATGCCATCTACCGTATTTTCCCTATTAAGAGCGCCTCCTCTAATAAGGGCGCCCCCACGTTTTTTGCTGAAAAAAATCAGCTAATTTCATACAATTTTTGTGCCAGATTGTGACGATTTGTCTTTGCAGACGCTAATAAAATACTGTTTCACATCAATCTGATGCTTAACAGATATCCAATCAGCTATAAATGTATTGCACTGGGTAACTTAGGACATCTTTGCCAAGTGTTTACACATAGAAACAGCGAGAATTCCATGTTCAAAACAAAACGTGTCACTTGAATGCCCCACACACGTGTATGGATGAAGACTAACTGGCAACAACATTTTAGCGATGTCTATACAGGTTTTATGAATACTTACTGTATATCTATTATAAAGATTCCTAAATAACAGGCATGTTATCATTTTTAAGCATTTAATTGTGTGCTCTTGTGGGTATTTCCCATCTGCCACAAAACGAAAGTAGCGATCGAAAGCACCGTCCGCCATTTTGTGTACGCATGGTAAACAAACAGGCTAGCATAAAATGCCAAAATTCCGTGAAACATACATATTTAACCAATGTTTAATACTTCTGGTGCAAACATTTCTTCATAATTATGTAATTTCAATACTTACTTGACTTCAAAACGTAATTTGGCTATTGTAAGTTTCAGAAAAATACGAAACTAAAAGCAAGATGACTATAGTCTGTTTCAGAAAAAAACATCTAAAAATGGTCTCAAATAACGGCGCCCTCCTAGGCCATTTACCCGCGCCCGGCGCCCTCATTAGGGAAAATACGGTATATTTTGCTTTCAAATATTGATACCTATATCTAATACAGATTAAGATCAACAAATTTATAGTCTGGTCATGAAATCAAATGATGTAAGTTAAAATGATTCTTAAAGACAAGTTCATTGAAGAGTTAATTCCAGAAACTACATTGATATAAGTATCTTGTCCGTGTCATTATTTTGCTATAAAATCATTCCTTTATTTGTCTCATTATACAAATTTTAATGAAATTACTGGAAAAATGACTTGAATTATTTCAGTAGATAGGGATGTCATAGATATTTGTCTCATTATACAAATTTTAATGAAATTACTGGAAAAATGACTTGAATTATTTCAGTAGATAGGGATGTCATAGAAATATCAAAAATAGAAAAAAATTTAAAAAGTTTTTGTTTAAAAAGTTTTTGTTTATATTTCCATAAATACAAGTTATGCAATAAATAGAAACTTACATTTGTGGCTACCTAATATACCTATAGACTGGTGGCATATCAAATTATGAAACTTGATTAATGAGTTTCATATTACATAGCCACTCATAAAGATCCTCTATTGAAATGTTTTGTTGGTAGGGAACAAATCTTATAAATAATAAGCAAAAATAAGAAATACCTAGAATTACCCTGAGACACAATTTAATAGTATTGTGACGTCATTGATTTATTGTCATGACGTTGTAGATTTAGAATGTTCGATCAGTCATCCCCTTAGGGCTGAGGTTAATAGCGATATCGCCTCCTATAGCGGAGAATTTTGACCAAATGAAATATGGGATAGGAAACTGTGAAGATTGAGAGAGAATTGTGATGATAACGTTGTTTAAATGATGGGTGCTCTCTAATTAACTGACTGGCGTTAACGACTTTATGATATTCGTTAATGTTACCTTGTGGGGCGGGGAGACCTTTGTATGGACTCCTCAATAGTCAGAACATGTTTAACCACAAAGTCAAGCCTTTGATTGACACGCTGTCATAGTATTTATTGTCTATCGTAAATTTATCTTTTATGTCACTCTCTGTGAATGTATTCCGCCATCTGACGAACTATGCATATATTTAACTAATTATTTTAAGTGATTGGCCTATCCCATTGATCAAAACAGGCACTGGCTATAATTAGCTTAGACTTGTAGCATCGGAAGTCGTCTATATCGGCATTTGCCCTAAACAGATTTATGTTGGAATCTGATCATGAACACCCCAGGGATAATATTATGTAGGTGAGGTGGGGGTGGAGGGTGCCAAAGGGATTCAGACTATGCTTCATTTGGACTTTACAAGCATTTGTTTCAAGTCTACTTGAGTTATGGTGAGAAGTCTGGAGCAGTAAATTTCTTCGATCAAATTAGTCGGAGTTACTGCACAAAGTTCTATGCTAGTAAAATAATATCACATTACGACTACCAAATAGAACATCTGCATTTCTAAATGAGGCTGGGATCAAATTTTCGTTCATAAACCAAAGATATCATAAGGTATTATATTCAAAATCATTTCACTGTACTCTTTTGGTTTGATTAGTTTAACGTCCTGTTAACAGCCAGGGTCATTTAAGGATGTGCCAGGTTTGTTGGTGGAGGAAAGCCGGAGTACCCGGAGAAAAACCACCGACCAGCAGCCAGTACCTGGCAACTGCCCCACAGGGGATTTGATCTCGCAACCCCGTGGTGGAGGGCATGTGGTAATATGTCGGTATGTCTTAACCACTCGGCCACCGCGGCCCCTATTCTCCGTACTCATTCAGACTAATCTTAAGACGTTGTTAGATATGATGTCACCATTTTACCTGTATACTTTAAATCCCAAACATGATCCAGGGTTTTTGCCAGCTATTTTGGGAAATGGACCCTAAGCATAAATTGATGAAATATTACTGGCCTTTTTCAAAAATTTGGAAAATATCATCAACATCATTTTTATGAAATTTTCTTCACAATTTTGTTAAAATAATATGAAAGTGGGGAAATAATTGAAAAAAATCCGAAGAAGGCGCCAATGATATTTTAATATTCATCGGCTTCTACAAGATATTAATCTCACTGCTGTCGTTGATATAAGATATCATTTGCAGTTTAAAGTTAATTTCACAGTGATTGGGAAAATACTGACTGAATTTGGGAAAATATGGTGCTATTTTTCAATTAGGGAATGGGTCCTTCTACCAGACCCTATAAAGGCTTGGCAAAAACTTGGTGATTATGGATGGATAATTTCATTGGAAAAAATTCAGGGGGGGGGAATTTGTTCCTGAACCTCATTGAAAACCCCTGGAAATTAGCCACAGTCTTATAAATAACTGTGTTTGATGTGCGGACCGGATCAACTTGTCTAGCTGATTTCAGCAATTTTCATGTGGAACTTGGAATCTGTTCCACTTTTCATCAATTTAATTTTTTCACAATTCGACAGAATGCCACAATAGCTTGTATGGTTTTCTACGTTGTGTTCCAAATTAGTTTTATGTACAGTACTGAATTAAATGAATAACTGTAAAATGATAATTTAGTTGTAGATAAAATCGATAGATAATGAGATAACAAGTTTTTAACGATGGTTGATGAAATAACAAGTTTTTATCAAGGGTTAATTAGATAACGAGCATTTAGACAGGTGAGAGAAAGGTGTGCCCTTCTTGGTAAAAGCCGAGTGGGTGTGCTATATACCTGTGTATTCCAGGTGTAATAAAATGGTTATACACATTACTCGCATGCCTGGTCAGTCATTCAAGGGCACATCGCTTGACCTCTGGTCATCGACATCGCCTCGGGGCTATTGTTTCCTGGCCAAACAAGCTGGACAGTTGTTTCGTGAGATTGCCCGGGGCTAGCCGGGACCAACATAAGGATGCGTGTTGGTGAGTCCCGGAGAGAGGTGGCCGAGGCACAGTAGACAGGTTTATGGTCGAGGCACATGAATGACAAATCGAGCTTTCCTCGTTAAACGAGATGCTCTACCTATGGCTTGTGTCTTGGTATTACTAGCTGTTAATAAAACAAAAGTCATGTGATGATTGGAGGAGGCCAGGGTCTTTACCGTAGGTGTTAATTGTATCTAAATAGCTTCACATAGGTAAAAAAACCTGAGATTGGGATTTAATAGGCAGGTAATGTAAGGGATGACCGGACGTCTGTCATCACAGGTAAATGTTTAATGGAAACTCAGGAATCTTGGGACAAAGGCAGGTTTGGGAATTATCAAATATTGTTTATCAATGTGTGAAATATTGGCAGCTGGAATGTTAAAAAATTGTTTTGATTACAGCTGGCTTGTAAGTGGAGACAACGTGGATTTTAAGTATTCAGAGAATAGACGTGAATGATAAAAGGGATATTTACTTAGTTTGATGAATGTTAATTTCTACCAATCTTAATTAGATAAGAGAAATGATGTGAAAAATGGAGGAAAACTATATGTAACATGACTTCTTAAGGATTATAATTTGTAATATTCTTGAAATGAGTGTAGTATTGAAATGACATGTTAGATTCTAATTAGTCTTATAGCATACTATTATGTGCTTTGACTGGCATTACTAGTGACTGACTGTTTCTATGAGGTAAGCATAATTAGCTAGCATAAGATCATGAATAACTAAATATCCCGACAACAAAGTTAGGGGAGGGGTATACTAGATTCAGTTGTCTGTAGACGTAATGACCGACCGACTACTCCTCCTAAACTACTGAAGGAATTTTAATGAAATTTGGTAGAAATAGTCTTTATACCATGTAAATATGCGTAATCTTTATCGGACAAAAATACCTCCACCTGTTTTTACGCTTAAGGCTATATAGCCTTACAGCGTATTGAGTTTACCTTCCGAACCGGAAATGCGCTTTCGACTACGACACCACCTAGCGTGAAATAGTACTATACTTCCTGTCTAAATATTTATTCCAAATTGTACAATATAAGCTAAACCTAGTTTACATAAATTTTTGTAGCATTTAAAATTACATAGCGAAACTTTGGTACTATTTATATTTAGAGTTATGCCCCTTTTTTACAAAACAATTAAATGGCTACTCCTAAATTGAAATGGAGGGATTTCAATGAAAATTGATTGCGATAATACTTTTACAGTACATAAAGATGTGTGTAATTTGTGTGTTTTATGAGAGTTACCACCCCTTTTAGAGTTATGTCCCTTTGTTTCAAAATGCTTGTTGTGGTGGGGAAGGATATATATAAGTTGACTTCCTGGATGCTGGATCTAGTTACATCAGTCTTCCCTACTGGAACTTCATGTAAATCAGTATATTGGTGAAATTTATGCAAATATATATTAATTACAATAATTTTATTTGAGACATAAGAATTGTAATTAATTATCTGACCTTTGTCCTGTGTCAATAGTCCTACGGTATGATATAGTTATTATTATAATGTAACGTCAGTAAAAGTGATGGGATCGTGACCCTGCGACCACAAGGTCAACCCAACAAACAAAGCGTGCGATAATCTTAACACTAATTTGATTGACGTTGACATGGAATGTTTTGATGGTCGGCATTTTAAAAAGTGCGGAACATCAGCTAGCCAAAAGTAATAATAATGGTCGTGGAGTTCAGTCTTAATGATTGAGACGATAATCACATGTCTTAATTAAAAGGTAAATCCGAAGCGGCACCATAAGGGGCAACACTCAATCACGTCTTGATTATGACAAAACTTCAGTTTAAAATGGCTTGTTGCTATATATTGTATATGACACAGTGTACAGTGTGGCCTGAAGTTTCAGTGTTTATCACATTTAGGCAGTTGAGCCAGGTTCTTTTGACAAATTATATAACTGCTAAGTTCTTCAACTGTAAAGAAACATAATTGATACGAATCTGCTGTATCTCAAAGGGAAAGCAAAGAACCAGTTGAACCGAACTGGTACAAACACACACACAAGTGGTTCCTTTCCGAAAGCATTCCACTTGTGTCCATTATGACAGACCCAAAGTTTTTCATTTGTTATCAAATTGTTTGATTTGTTACAGGAGTATTTATATCGATGCATAGATTATTTATTTCAATGTATAACTATTTAGGTATTACTTTTATATGCATTTTATTGTTAACACAGAAAATACTTGGCTTCAGCAAGTTATATTCGAAGTGTATATTTTATATGGATGGTGTTATCATGGATAAATTCTAATATGTTCTATTTGGTGATGCTGTATCTAATTTGTACAACTGGTACAAATCTGCAAAAGGAAGGTATGGGGGGGTTCTCAAATGTTTTTTTGTTGGGACGGCAAAGAATTGGGTGTAAATAAAGTGTAATCCACATATTCATGTTGTGATAGATATTACTGAAATGAAAAACATTGTCTGAGACTGAACTGTAGCCTACTCAGATTTCATCATAATTTACTAATAATCGTGTGGAATGGTCCCAAAGAAAGCTTCACATTGTCAACATCGTTTGGGATATGCGGCTTGTTCTTGTGTTCCATGTGTGCTGAGATGCGTTTCAACATGCTGGCTTGATTACCCTTCAGTGCACTGGCTGCATACTTTCAGTGTTTAAAACATGCTGGCTTGATTACCCTTCAGTGTACTGGCAGCATACTTTCAGTGTATAAAACATGCTGGCTTGATTACCCTTCAGTGTACTGGCAGCATACTTTCAGTGTATAAAACATGCTGGCTTGATTACCCTTCAGTGTACTGGCAGCATACTTTCAGTGTTTAAAACATGCTGGCTTGATTACCCTTCAGTGTACTGGCAGCATACTTTCAGTGTTTAAAACATGCTGGCTTGATTACCCTTCAGTGTACTGGCAGCATACTTTCAGTGTATAAAACATGCTGCTTCCATGCTGTTTTCCAATGTGTATAGAAGCCCATATTTTTAACTTGCAGGGTTCTCGTTAAAAGAGCGTGTGTACCGGACAAAAACAGCTGATCTATGATTCTCCTGATATATACAACGAGCGCAGAATTTTTTGAGTCAGGAAATACAATATTGCTGGCCACCGAGGGTATAGAGTTTAGTGGAAAAAAACCCCAACCACCTATTAATTTATATTTCAAAAATCTATTAAAAGAAAACTTAATGAAAACCACAGTAACTACAACCAAGGCCATGTGCATTCCAGAATGCTGAGAATTTGTAAGATAAGAAAACCCCAGGTTCACATAGTTAGCAGTTTTCTTTGTAAGAAGAAGGTGGAAAAAACAATGAAAATCCAGCTAAATATGACATTCCTCATAAAAACAGTCTCCGTATTATAATAAATAGAACTGTAGTAATTGTGAAATGAGACCTGATCTAAGCTGGGTCTACAGGTGTGGCTTCACCCTCGTTATGCTCAGTGAACAGTTTATTCCTCGTTCATGGATGTGGCCTCAAAATAATACTAAAAGCACACACATATTTTTGTTTAATTACAATAACATATTATTATTTGGGATGACCTGCCGTTCATAATCTGGTAGCTGATATAGATAAATTTCATAAATTAATTTTAATTTCATATGTTACAACACCACAATTCTATTGGCTAGAACATTGTGGGGTTATTCTTTCCATTGGCAGAAAATCATTAGTAAGTCACAGATCTACAGTAAGAAACGTCATAAATAGGCGACAATGTTTCCGCCGGTGGAATTTTTAAAAGCGGTACAGTCATTGGACCACGACTCAGTTATTGGATCTACAACATAATCATTTGCCAGCCACAACTCAATTTGTTTTATTGTAAAAGTAAGTAAATTTACGGAAATTTATGCCTAATTAGTACCTGATTGAGTGATCGGAATTAAATTATAAGCATTATTCTCAATATATTTTTAGGTTATGAAGTCATAGACAAAAAACGGGCATTCTTCACTAGTTTCTCTTTCACACTCCTTCACTCTGAGTTTTCTTCCCTCCCTTCCTCATTCACTCTCCCTCCATCCATCCTTCACTCGTTCTCTTTCACACTCCTTCACTCTGATTTTTCCTCTCCCTTCACACATCCACCTCACTCAGAGTTTTTCCTCCTCCCTCCTCATTCACTTCTCACTCATTCACTCTCCCTCCATCCCATCCTTCACTCGTTCTCTTTCACACTCCTTCACTCTAGAGTTTTCTTCCCTCCTTTCTCATTCACTCTCCCCTCCATCCCATCCTTCACTCGTTCTCTTTCACACTCCTTCACTCTAGAGTTTTCTTCCCTCCCTTCCTCATTCACTCTCCCTCCATCCCATCCTTCACTAGTTCTCTTTCACACTCCTTCACTCTAGAGTTTTCTTCCCTCCCTTCCTCATTCACTCTCCCTCCATCCCATCCTTCACTCTTTCTCTTTCACACTCCTTCACTCTAGAGTTTTCTTCCCTCCCTTCCTCATTCACTCTCCCTCCATCCCATCCTTCACTAGTTCTCTTTCACACTCCTTCACTCTAGAGTTTTCTTCCCTCCCTTCCTCATTCACTCTCCCTCCATCCCATCCTTCACTAGTTCTCTTTCACACTCCTTCACTCTAGAGTTTTCTTCCCTCCCTTCCTCATTCACTCTCCCTCCATCCCATCCTTCACTAGTTCTCTTTCACACTCCTTCACTCTAGAGTTTTCTTCCCTTCCCTTCCTCATTCACACTCCTGCCATCCCATCCTTCACTCGTTCGTCTTTCACACTCCTTCCTCTAGAGTTTTCTTCCCTCCCTACCTCATTCACTCTCCCTCCATCCCATCCTTCACTCGATCATCTTTCACACTCTTCCACTCTGAGTTTTCTTCCCTCCCTTCCTCATTGTCACTCTCCCTCCGATCCCATCCTTCACCCTCGTTACTCACTTCCCTTTCACACTATAGCCTTCACTCTAGAGTTTTCTTCCCTCCCTTCCTCATTCACTCTCCCTCCATCCCATCCTTCACTAGTTCTCTTTCACACTCCTTCACTCTAGAGTTTTCTTCCCTCCCTTCCTCATTCACTCTCCCTCCATCCCATCCTTCACTAGTTCTCTTTCACACTCCTTCACTCTAGAGTTTTCTTCCCTCCCTTCCTCATTCACTCTCCCTCCGATCCCATCCTTCACTTTCCTCACACTCCATCACTCACACTTTTTCTCCCTTCACCCTCTCCCTCCAGTTTTCTTCGTTCCTTTCACACTCCTCCCTCATTCACCCTCCCTTCCTCATTCAGCTCACCATCCATCCATCCTTCACTCGTTCTCTTTCACACTCCTTTCAACTCTAGAGATTTCTCCCTCTTTCTCCACACTCTCCCTCCATCCCATCTTCACTAGTTCTCTTATCACACTCCTTCACTCTCTGAGTATTCTTCCCCTCCCATCCTCATTCACTCTCCCTCCATCCCATCCTTCACTAGTTGCTCTTTCACACTCCTTCACTCTAGAGTTTTCTTCCCTCCCTTCCTCATTCACTCTCCCTCCATCCCATCCTTCACTCGTTCTCTTTCACACTCCTTCACTCTAGAGTTTTCTTCCCTCCCTTCCTCATTCACTCTCCCTCCATCCCATCCTTCACTAGTTCTCTTTCACACTCCTTCACTCTAGAGTTTTCTTCCCTCCCTTCCTCATTCACTCTCCCTCCATCCCATCCTTCATTCTCCATCTCCTTCATTTCTTTAAGGTATGATTCTTATTTATTATGCAGATACATCTATAGTTATATACACGATATCTTGATTAGCCAATATTGGTTATAATTAATCTATGGTGTGGTGTGGCTGATGTGGTTAAGATGTCTCCTTCCATAATTAATTCAGCAAAAAGTCCCTCCACCTCGCGGGCCGTGTGTGGGAATGTTTTGATTTCCCATATGAGGCCGATTACCACGGGTACTGATGTCACGCTGGTTTTGGTCACTGATATTTTCCTCAAGGTACTCAGGCTTCTTGCCTCATCCAACTAAACCATCGGGCAACATCTATGATAATGACATGACCCCTTCAAGGCTGGTAATATAGAATAAGGATAATGCTGATTTAATGGTGTTAAAGTTAGGCAATAGTCGGGCAAAGAAAATGAAAACCAGTCTACATGGAAATGCATTCACATTGGCCCCCCCCCCTTCCAAAACAGTTTGGCTTACATTATTTTGATACAACAGTCAAGGTGTCCTGCTTAACGTTATCCCAGTTCTGACCATGTTGAAAGGAAAGAAAGAATTGTGAAAGAAAGAGCGATGCTTTGGCTGATAGTGAGTGGAAATGTTAACCACGGACACGATAGTCAGCCTGAGGACAAGTTCGGAACGTTTTTAGGATTCCTATACTTTAAATTAATTTCTACGTACACAGACATGATTTTGATGAGAAAGTTTTATTTTATATTCCATAAGAAATTATACTTGATACATTTACACCATTTTTACCGACTTTAGCCATCCTTGCTGGACTGTTCACTTTAAACTAATTGAAAAGCCTGTCGCCAAATATGTAAGAACACAAATTCTGTGTATTCTTCCTTTCCATGGTGTGGTTGACCATATACACCTGTCTTTGTTACCTCTAAGTCAACACGATGTACATGTACACTAAAACCCTGGTGTTTGATATCCCTGTTACATATATTGACACCTCCTAGTGTGTTCACTTTGGCGTGTCGCTTTCATCCTGACATGTGTGTTTTAGACTCCGATATACAATAGTGTAATTCACCGACATCTGATACATGATTCTATGGTGTGTTGACTGATTCTGGTTTTACTGGCAAGTACTTGAGGACTCTTTCACTGATTCACCGACATCTGATACATGATTCTATGGTGTGACTGATTCTGGTTTTACTGGCAGTACTTGAGACTCTTTCACTGATTCACCGACATCTGATACATGATTCTATGGTGTGACTGATTCTGGTTTTACTGGCAGTACTTGAGACTTTTCACTGACTTCACCGACATCTGATATTCTACTGTTAATGGCAGGTACTAAGACTCTTTTATGATTTTGACATTTTGAATATCAGGGGACTGCCTGGTTTTGCTGTGTAGAATTATTTTTACTGTATTCGCTGTAATTAGTGCCCCTCTCCCTATAAGCACCTCTCCTCTATTTTCTAGAGAAGAATTGAAGTTGTATATAAACGCCCCATCCCATGGATTTAACAATGTTTTACAATGCAACATGTGATGCCTCTAACATCAGCATTGTATCTCATATTACATGAACTTTCGAGTCTTTTTACATGTGAATCACAACATTATAATGTGTCTCAAAGGATAAAAGACATATGCATGTTTACTGTAACAGATAAATGTACCATGAGTTCAGAAAGATTTGAAATATGACTGACATTTTTTCACCCACAGCTTACATTTTGGTTCATTAATAAATAAGCACCCTCCTTTGCTATTTCAAGGCCCTGGGTGCTAATTTCAGCGGAATGGTAACTCTCTTTTTAAACGGCCAGAAGTTTATGTATCAGAAATGACACTGCTTCAGTAACTGACGCTTGCCAACAGATTTTGTTTTATTTCATTAAGGTAAAAAATATTTTATTTCTTTATTTACATGTTTTATAATCAACAGATGATTTATAATAATAATTGTATGATCCAGCTCTATTATTGCTCTCAAGAATGTACCTTGTAGTATTTTTGGAAAAACACTTATCTGGTCTGAAGTTCTTTGGGGAGAAAATTTATTCAGTAACAAACTTGAACCAATATGTTTGACACTCTTAGCAACTAAAGGAAGAACCTCTTAGCCATGCAGTGGTTCAAAGAGGAATTACAAGGTTTTTATAATGTTAGAATTTCAGACATCTTAACTGTATATATGGCCTACCACAGCATGTTGAGGTAATCGTGCTCCTAAAGCTTTCAGAACTTTTCAGATTGATGATGAATTGAACTTTTTCTGTGTAAAGCATTGTTTCATAACACATCAATCAAACTTGTTTGTGGTAATCATTTATTTACTGTCGTCAGACTTTTAATTAATTGCGACGTCTGAATCAGTCATCACGTAATGTTCACATCTAGAACACTTCAAATTCACTTTTGAATAATATTGGGATAATTTGAATTTTTTTTTCAATGAATCTTTTACACAATGATTATCTTGACATTTCTTCAAACTCCTGTCTGGCTGCTCACCTTCCTACATTTCTGTTCTTAATAACTTTAGTATACTTTCTGTTAAGTGGATATTAATGGCACTTTGTAATCACAAGAGTGGTTACAATTTAACCATCCTAACTGACATCTTCCTGCCTACTTGTACCTCATTACCATCCTAAATGACCATTTCCTGGCTACCTGTATCTGACCATCCTACTGACCATTTCCTGGCTACCTGTATCTGACCATCCTACTGACCATTTCCTGGCTACCTGTATCTGACCATCCTACTGACCATTTCCTGGCTACCTGTATCTGACCATCCTACTGACCATTTCCTAGCTAACTGTTTTTGACCATCCTACTGACCATTTCCTAGCTCTCTGTATTTGACCGTCCTACTGACCATTTCCTGGCTACCTGTATCTGACCATCCTACTGACCATTTCCTAGCTAACTGTATTTGACCATCCTACTGACCATTTCCTGGCTACGTGTATCTGTCCATCCTACTGACCATTTCCTGGCTACCTGTATCTGACCATCCTACTGACCATTTCTTGGCTACGTGTATCTAACCATCCTACTGACCATTTCCTAGCTAACTGTATTTGACCATCCTACTGACCATTTCCTAGCTAACTGTATTTGACCATCCTACTGACCATTTCCTGGCTACGTGTATCTGTCCATCCTACTGACCATTTCCTGGCTACCTGTATCTGATCATCCTACTGACCATTTCCTGGCTACCTGTATTTGACCATTCTACTGACCATTTCCTAGCTCTCTGTATTTGACCATCCTACTGACCATTTCCTAGCTCTCTGTATCTGACCATCCTACTGACCATTTCCTGGCTACGTGTATCTGACCATCCTACTGACCATTTCCTAGTTACCTGTATCTGACCATCCTACTGACCATTTCCTGGCTACCTGTATCTGATCATCCTACTGACCATTTCCTAGCTACCTGTATCTGACCATCCTACTGACCATTTCCTAGTTACCTGTGTCTGACCATTCTAACTGACCGGTAGTTTTATATCTGTCCTGTATCTTTGACCTGTAATAGTCTATATATTGCCAGGGGGGTGTGAAGTGTGGGTTTGGCTGTTCAATTAAATTTGTCTGAATCGATTGTGAAAAAAAACCCTCGCCAGAGTAATCAATTTATATGCATGACATAGCTTGTCGTTCATTGATTCGCAGGGAAATTGATAATTTGTTTTCATCCAATGTGTTGTAGTTGTACTATGGTGGGGGGGAGGGAGGATATGAAGTCTCGTCATTCATCTTGTGTTCGGGAGTCGTGGGGTAATGGTGGGTGGTAAAGTTGATGTATATGGACATAATCGTGTGGTGTAGCCATTTATCACTGTCTCGGAAATCACTCCCGAAATATCCTTATAATCAGACTGTGTATTGGATTTCCTGGAAAGTTAACAGTGGATAAATATACGTATAGAGATTTGTCTTTAGGAAGAGATATCTGTGTTAAACAATGGATCTACATTTAGATAGTTGTATTTAGGAAGAGAGATATATCTGTGTTAAACAATGGGTTATACATGCAGAGATTTGTATTTAGGAAGAGAGATATCCTTGTTAAACAATGGGTCTACATATAGAGATTTGTATAAAGGAAGAGAGATATCCTTGTTAAACAATGGGTCTACATATAGAGATTTGTATTAAGGAGAGAGATATCCTTGTTTGAAACAATGGATCTACATATAGAGATTTGTATTAAGGAGATTTCTTCTAAACAATGGATATACATTAGAGATTTGATATAGGAGAGAGATATCCTTGTTGACAATGGGTCTACATATAGAGATTTGTATTAAGGAGAGAGATATCCTTCTTAAACAATGGGAGCTATACATTATAGAGATTTGTATATAGGAAGAGAGATATCCTTGTTTGACAATGAGTATACATATAGAGATTTGTATTTAGGAAGAGATATCCTTCTTAAACAATGGGTATACATATAGAGATTTGTATATAGGAAAAGATATATCCTTGTTAAACAATTGGTATACATATAGAGATTTGTATTTTAGGAAGAGAGATATCCTTGTTAAACAATGGCTCTACATATAGTGATTTGTATTAGGAAGAGAGTATATCCTTCTTAAACAATGGGTATACATATAGAGATTTGTATTAGGAAGAGAGATCTCCTTGTTTGACAGGCGTTACATACCGAGAAGATATTTAGGAAGAGATATCCTTCTTAAACAATGGAGTATACATAATAGAGATTTGTATATAGGAAGAGAGAAGTCCTTGGTTTGGCAATAATGAGCATACATATAGAGATTTGTAGATTTTAGGAAGAGAGATTTCCTTCTTAAACAATGGTGTTATACATATAGAGATTTTGTTATATAGGAAAAGATATTATCCTTGTTAAACAATTGGTATACATAAGAGATTTGTATTTAGAGAAGGGATATCTTGTTAAACAGATGAGTCTACATATAGAGATTGTATATAGGAAGAGAGATATCCTTCTTAAAAACAATGGGTATACATATAGAGATTTGTATATTGAGGAAGAGAGATATCCTTGTTTGACAATGAGTATACATACAGAGATTTGTTATTTAGGAAGAGATATCCTTCTTAAACAATGGGTATACATATAGAAATTTGTATATTTAGGAAGAGAGATATCCTTGTTAAACAATGGGTCTACATATAGAGATTTGTATAAAGGAAGAGAGATATCCTTGTAAACAATGGGTCTACAAATAGAGATTTGTATTTAGAGAAGAGAGATATCCGTTGTTAAACAATGGATCTACATATAGAGATTTGTATTTAGGAAGAGAGATATCCGTGTTAAACAATGGGTCTACATATAGAGATTTGTATATAGGAAGAGAGATATCCGTGTTAAACAATGAATCTACATATAGAGATTTGTATATAGGAAGAGAGATATCCGTGTTAAACAATGGATCTACATATAGAGATTTGTATTTAGGAAGAGAGATATCCGTGTTAAACAATGGATCTACATATAGAGATTTGTATTTAGGAAGGGTTCCTTTATGCCCTTGATGTTTTTAGCTCACCATCATCAGAAGGCATTATTCTCAAATTCATATGTAGGTTAACGTTCCCCTTAGGCCCTTGTTGTGCATATTACATTTTGGGACTGATTGGTCAACAAGATGGCCACCAGGCAGCCATCTTGGATTTTGGTAGTTAAAGTTTGTTATCACTATTTCTCAGAATGTATTGAAGGGATCATTCTCAAATTTCTTATGTAGGTTCCCCTAGGGCCCTAGTTGTGCATATTGCATTTTGGGGCAACAAGATGGCCACCAGGCAGACATCTTGGATTTTTATAGTTGAAGCTTGAAAAGTAGAGGAAAAAGAACTATCTGACATTTATCAGATATAGATCAATGTTTGCTGGGCACCAAGATCACTCTGGGATCTTTTGTTTCAATAAAGGCTGCTTCCAGTAGAGAAATTTCGCTGTATTGTCCCAATTTTATGTAAATATTTTTTCAAATAAAGAAAAACTCTCTAAAATATACATATTTCAAGAAAAATACAATGTAATGTTTTCCCAATTGAAATCTAGGTACAGGCCCCCCGAAATTATTAAGTAAGAAAATCAGTGACTGCTTAAGACATAATATTAGGCCACCTTTGGTTCCACTTATGTCTAATTTTGAACTAATTTTTTTTTCGAACGCTTTTTGACTTTATAAAAGTTTGGATATCACTTACCTTCAACGTACAGGAAGTAGTCATGTGAAAGCAAGTTTCTTCAATACATTTGATACTAATGGAATGTATTTGACGCCATATATTGTAAAAGGCCAGGGCATTTAAAAAATAAAAATACAAAAGTGCTTAAATAAGACGAAATATTGTAAACCTATACATTTTTGTGTAGTTTTTGTCTTTATTTATGCTCATGCAATTAAAATTCAGGCCCTCAAAAGGAGGAGGGGCGCTTTATTGAATCGAATACGTGTAGATTGACATAAAACATCGAGTCAAATTACCTCAAATGGTGACTTCTGAAAATATTAGCCAGGAAATATAATAACAGTTTTATCCTTAAGGCATGAGTTAGTGTAACGACTTGTTTTCGCTACGACCCGAGTCCTTAGCGAAGAGTAAGATGTAACAATTAATTTGTCACTGCGCTAAGCTTGCAGATTCTATTGTCTCGCTACAATATTCAAGGTACTAGTTGAGTATGGACAATGGACACATCAAATTCATTTAACAAGTTTATTAAAATTTAACATGTTGTAAATGTTACAACAATGAAAATAACCCGCTGCTCATGGGAAGTACTGGAAAATGTTTGCTGCTACTAATCTCACGTTTTCGCTTACAGAATTAACACTACTCCAACAATGAAAGACCGAGCACGTGGCCATACACACCGGTCGATTATCGATAGCATAACCTCCATAACACAACACCGTCTCCAAGCGAAGATTCCAAAATAACTCCTTAACGGTTACCCCGAATTCAACACAGGAGTCTCCCACACTTTACCAGCCTACCAACGTGGCTCCTCAACACAAGAGTGAAGACTTTTACCTTACTACGAAACCCGTCTAAAAGCGAGACAATGCCAAGTTGCACATTTATCACAGATTCACCACAACAATAAAATAGAAAAATATCTAACAGACGCGAAAAATAAACACACACAGAACAGTTGATGCATTTCCATACATACGATAACAGCAAATTAGGGAAAGGATGGGCGACAAAAATATAAACAATTACATAGTTTCAAAAACACAACCCTCACCTCTCAAGTGAAATTCCTCGCGCAGTCCCCGCGATCTCTGTGCACATACAAATACCGCCAAAGTCTCGGATTAAAATATTTCCGGAAATATACATCAACGAAGTCTCACCGCAGCTTCGTTCCATACCCCCCAACCACTAGACAGGCTGCTACCCGTAGCCGTTAAAACTGATCCAAGGGAGAATAATTTGGAAAAAATAACCCAAAAAGTTCCTAACAAAATTGAAACATTAATTGCCAAAAGCAGATGCACTAATATCGAAATTGAAGTATCCAGTTCACGAACACGAACAAAATAAAATATGAATGGAAAAAACCAAACCTTATATTCTATCCTTTTACGAACTCGCAAGAATAAAAATAGTAAATGAAAAAACCAACAAAATTTTAAGAAGCTATCAATCCTGTTCACGACTCGAACTAGAAATCAAAATAGAATTGGAAAAAACTAAACTAACTTTTAAGAATCTATCTATCGACGAACTCGAACTAGAATAAAAATAGTAATGGAAAAAACCCAAACTAAATAGTTAAAGAACCTATCAATGGGAGTAATTTAAGGAAAAGAATAAACCTTAGAGTTCACAAAATCACACATCTCATAAAAAAGGGAGGTAATCCAAGAAAAAAAAAAAAACTTTCAAAATTTTGGCACAAAGAAAATACAATAATGCCTTAATAAGGAAACGTCACTATGGAAAAGAAAAAGAAAAAAAAAAAACCTACCTATATTTTCCCCCAACCACCTAGACAGGATGCGACCCGCAGCCACTAACAATTTACTACACGAAAAAAAAGTAAAGTGAGAACTGTTGTCATCAACATACCCGCGGCAATCTAAACATGAGGAATAGAACATGTCATATAATGTGATTATCCTTACATTGTTGTCTCACTGCCAAAATCTCATCATAACATATACAACAACAAAAAAACAAAACAAAACAATTGTACAACAAGGTACCAAAAAAAAACAAGGAGGTGGACACTCATATATAACAATTATCCTGAATGGAATTGGATTAGCATGTAAGATGTATCACCGATTAAATATCCCTAAGATGTAATTAAATAAACCACAATGGCGCATGCAAGTGTACAAATCACTATTTTCATTTTCAACCATTACACAAGTTTAAAAAAAACATAATTTTTTTTTTCCTTATCCTTATATTATCTTTAAGGTTTTTTTTTCCCCCCAGATATTCAATTATTATATATTTATTCTTTATTTTGTAACACCACAGGTATGACTACTCTTGTACATTAATGTAGTAATGTCAGAGACAAGCCTGAAACCCCCAGACAGCTCAGAGAGTCCCATAGTTATGTGCCCTTGGTATAAGGTAGTGTAGGCAGGCGATGCTAGCAACTTCAATACTCAGCTCACCTGTAATATCTCTTATTTTCCTCTACGGTAGTAATCCACATCTGCTTATTAGCGATTAATATATATATAGCTTAGGGCCTGTGAATTGCATTCCTTTCTTTTGTATTTCATTCACTTTGTATACCTTGTTTACAGCCCTAGCAATCAACAGCAGATGCCTCGTATATATATATTGATACAAACTTATGTACAATGCAAGTGGACCCTCGGAGCAGACGGATAATTTCAGCGCAGAAATGGGTGCTTAATAGACTTGTAACAGGCCACCCTTGCTTACATTTTGCAAATAAATGTATAATAGAAGATGTTGTCTGAGTATAACAATGTGAGTACCAGTAATAGTTATTGTGAATGGACATCAATCAAGCAATTGATTTTACTCCCAACAATAAATTTGCACGCGATTACACCTTCCACTGTGCATTAACTTAAGAGATTTGAATAATTTTCCAAGTGCATAAAAAGTTTAAGTCTCCATGTCCCAGAACTCCGTGTACACGAAAACTATTAAGTTTTATAGATAAACAAAAAATCAGTCATTAATGTTGTGGGTTTCACAAGATTCCAGCATTTATAAAAAAAAAAACAGAACAATGTCCTAGAGTCTTTTAACACAAGGTTAAATTTCCTTATACTATTTTAGACAATTCCAAAATCAGAAAATGTACCCATAGATAATTTTTTTCTTTCTGAGCCTTAGAACCACCTCCTTTTTACATACAAAAAATATTCGTGTTTCCGGTTACCCGACTGACTCTATAAAATCAGTGTCTACTAAAAAACTTTTTATCAGTTTTGTCCTCAAGCAAACAAATAACCTAAATTTTGTTTGGTTTTACACAAAATCAGAAATTTTTGTACAAATTCTATAAATTTTAGACACTGATAATCCCCTGGGAATCAAATCCATGGTTTATATAAGGTTGAATAAAGTCTATTTCAGTTTTTCACTGTAAGGAACTGGGATGAAGAGAAAAAAATATTTAAAGAAAAATAAAATCCCTACCTACAGACCCTTCATTTTTAAAGGGTTTTTATACAAATTACCAGAAACAAAAATATATTTTTATTTGGCCTAATATTCTCACTTAGGTTCACAGCTAAGTCATGTTTTGATGCTACTCCATGATCAGAGCATAAACAATATTTATTATTTGGACAATAATTGATTGTGTATCTTTGTTTTCATACTTAATCCGACTTTCTGATTGGCCGATATTTTTTTTGCATACCTCTATGAAAAAAAAGATAAGCGCCACCTACAAAATCTACGGAACTACTACTTTCGTCGGACATCCAATGTCGGTAAACATCAAAGGGACACTGGTTTAAAATTGTTTCAATTGAAGCAAAAATGTATTTTTTAAAACTAAGGCAATAAAATAGTATTTGCCAAAAAAAACAAACTTTGGATAAAGAAATAAAAGTTTGGTATACCAGTAGCGTCGTCTGCTAGGGCTTCTGTTTAGCTACTACGCGGATTCACACAGTTTGCAAACAATTTTTTTTTCATACCCCGATGAAATTAAAAAATAATGATATCAATGCTTAATTAACACAAAACATATATATGAAATTATAAGTTTTGTTTTTGTTAATTGTCTGTGCAATTATTACCTCATTCCAAATTGCCATGGGTTGTTTTCAAGACTTATATGATAATTGTAATATTTTTGTTCTGAAGTGAAATAAAGAAGTCAAACTTTTCAATCTTTTGTTAGAGAATAAAAATACTAATTTGTCTGCTACTGTTAGGTTTAGCTGTGTAACACTTTTAACAAATGTGTTATGTTACCTTGTATTACACTAGCTACAGTAGTGTGTAGTTTACCTGGTGACATCATACAGGTAAATCTTTACATTGATCGTTAGTGTTGTAGGTGTTTCACTAACGTACACTCTAAAACACTACATCCTACTTGTTGCTATAAATAGCTCCGGTGATTCGTCATTGCCTGGGATTTTCAGTACGTGGGTGGGGAATATATCTGTTTGACGCTACGATTGAGTGAACACAGGTGAAAATGTAAACGAGGAATATGTACAGGTAAGCATGTGTAGAGGTTTAAAGATAGAACTGGTGTTACAGTGGACATTGGTCAGTTTGTAGAAGCTGAATCTTTACTAGAATTAAAGGTGTGGTCTATCTGAGTCTGTAAGTGATTTTGACATGAGATTAAACCGGATTTAGATGAACCCTCGGGAAAACCATTGTTTACTCTACCTGATTCTTCCTTGTGATACAGGCAGATTCAGAATTGTCATCTACATATATTCGGAATTGTCTTGTACTTATATTCCTCTCACCTGGTCTGAGAGAGATTCAGAGTTGTCACTTATATATTCTTCTCACCTGGTCTGAAGGAGGTTCAGAATTCTCACTTATATATTCTTCTCACCTGCTCTGAGGGCGATTCAGAATAATTGTCACCTACGTATGTATTCAGAATTGTTACCTATGTATACAGAATTGTTACCTATGTATACAGATTTGTTACCTATGTATACAGATTTGTTACTTGTGTATTCAGAATTGTTACCTATGTATACAGAATTGTTACCTATGTATACAGATTTGTTACTTGTGTATTCAGAATTTTCACCTATGTATACAGAATTGTTACCTATGTATTCAGAATTGTTACCTATGTATACAGAATTGTTACCTATGTATTCAGAATTGTTACCTATGTATTCAGAATTGTCACCTATGTATACAGAATTGTTACCTATGTATTCAGAATTGTTACCTATGTATTCAGAATTGTTACCTATGTATACAGAATTGTTACCTATGTATACAGAATTGTTACCTATGTATACAGAATTGTTACATGTATACAGAATTGTTACCTATGTATACAGAATTGTCACATATGTATACAGAATTGTTACCTATGTATTCAGAATTGTTACCTATGTATTCAGAATTGTTACCTATGTATACAGAATTGTCACCTATGTATACAGAATTGTTACCTATGTATACAGAATTGTTACCTATGTATACAGAATTGTATTACCTATGTATACAGAATTGTTACCTATGTATACAGAATTGTTACCTATGTATACAGAATTGTTTACCTATGTATACAGAATTGTTACCTATGTATTCAGAATTGTCACCATATGTTATTACAGAATTGTTACCTATGTATTCAGAATTGTGTTACCTATGTATACAGAATTTGTTACCTATGTATACAGAATTGTTACTTATGTATACTATACAGAATTGTTGTTATTGTTACACCTTATGTATTCAGAATTAGTCACCTATGTATTCAGAAATTGTGTTACTATGTATTCATGAATTGTTACCTATGTATTCAGAATTGTTACCTATGTATTCAGAATTGTTACCTATGTATACAGAATTGTTACCTATGTATACAGAATTGTTACCTATGTATACAGAATTGTTACCTATGTATACAGAATTGTTACCTATGTATTCAGAATTGTTACCTATGTATTCAGAATTGTCACCTATGTATACAGAATTGTTACCTATGTATTCAGAATTGTTACCTATGTATTCAGAATTGTTACCTATGTATACATTCAAAGTTTTACAGAATAGTTACCTATGTATACAGAATTGTTACCTATGTATTCAGAATTGTTACCTATGTATACAGAATTGTTACCTTATGTATTCAGACCTGTATATGTATACAGAATTGTTACCTATGTATACAGAATTGTCACCTATGTATACAGAATTGTTACCTATTGTATTCAGAATAGTTACCTATGTATACAGAATTGTTACCTATGTATTTTGTTACATGTATACAGAATTGTTACCTATGTATAACAGAATTTGTTACACCTATGTATACAGAATTGTTACCTATGTATTCAGAATTGTTACCTATGTATACAGAATTGTTACCTATGTATACAGAATTGTTACCTATGTATACAGAATTGTTACATATGTATACAGAATTGTTACCTATGTATACAGAATTGTTACCTATGTATACAGAATTGTACCTATGTATACAGAATTGTTACCTATGTATACAGAATTGTTACCTGTGTATACAGAATTGTTACCTATGTATACAGAATTGTCACCTATGTATACAGAATTGTTACCTATGTATTCAGAATTGTTATCTATGTATTCAGAATTGTCACCTATGTATACAGAATTGTTACCTTTGTATACAGAATTGTTACCTATGTATACAGAATTGTTACCTATGTATTCAGAATTGTTACCTATGTATTCAGAATTGTTACCTATGTATACAGAATTGTTATCTATGTAATCAGAATTGTAATCTTTAATTCATCTCACTAAAGGTTGAGTAAATAATTGCCAAAGCTTACAGTATTCCTTTGAACCTCAACTATCTTCTTTAAGTTACCAATATTATGATAATATTGGTAATTTAAAGAAGATCGTTAAAGGTTATGATTATAAAGATAATTTTTCCTAGGAATCTTTTCTTATGTTTAAAACATTTAATAACACGCTGGTTATATTGATGATCATTACTTGTTAAAAAATGGTTCAATTTCAACAAATTTTATTTTTAAAAAGTATTTGAAAAAGGATTGAACAACAGGCGTAGCCTATATGAGTTCTCTCCCTGATGGAGATGTAAAATGGAGGGGCTGAAACCCTGTCCCCATTTTGGGTGGCTTAAGGATGGCGTATGTAATATATCAATCATGGAAATAAATACTTAGGCTCAGTTGTTATTATAAAGGTGATACATGATAGTTTGAATAGAATAAGTTCAGTTTTCAGAAGGTTTGTTTCCGTGTGACTTAATCGTTTTCTTTGAATCAAGGTTCTAAATTGATGAGAGAACAGATCTAGAGAATAAAATTTTGTCAGGCTGAATATTTCATTAAAATTCTGAAAATTGTTTATTACCTGGTCTTTCACCTGTGTTGTAAATTGTAATCTAAACAAGTGAAATGTCATGTTTTTGAGGCTTTCTATTATCATGACTTAGTGATTTCTAGATTGATATTTATAGTATGATTTGATAGACAAACTTTAATTTATAACAAACGGGTGATAATTATAAACTAAACTGAGGAATTTTTACAAAACAACACGCTATTTGTCAGTCGATAAAGCTCATTGACACTTCAACATTAATAGATATGACTTATACAGAGGATTGTTCAGCAAATTAAACTAGTTACGACTGGATCGCACCGGTATATGGAAGGGCTGGACCAGTATACCGACAAACCAGTTTCTACCGGTATTAAATTTAAAACAACATATTGGTTCCCGATACAGCAACATGCTGTTGTATCGCTGTATCTTTCAGATATTAAAAACTACCATTTTTCACTCCTTTTGACAGAAAATATTTGTTAAAGCTCATATGATATACTGTACTGGGAAAGGATTTCTGTAGAATATTCTATTGATAGAAAGGGTCAAGCTTCCGAGTCACTTAGATGCACCGGAAATGCGTTTGTGAAACCATGAATGAGCACATGACGGCTTGCAGTTGGCATGATGTGCAAACAACTATTTTGTCCAAATATGTCTTTAGTTTTCACAATATCAGTGCCAATTTTAAAGCCCCGCTCTCCGTATCTGTCTTATTTTTTCCATGATTTAGAAAAATGGTGAAAAAAAATTCCTGTTTTAAATCATCAGAGATATGACTAAATTGAAGTCAAGATGAGCGATAATGATTTTGGAAACTTTTGATAAAAATCAAATAAATATTGAACATCGATATGTGGGTCCCACTTAGTCAAACAAGCCGAAGTTAGCCGACATTGTAACGTTGTTGTCAAGAACGTTCCGTTCGTCAATAATCGTAACTTCTATGGCGACCAGTTTAAAATATGGGCATTTTTACAAGTATCGACTTTCAACAACTGCTGTACCAAAGTTATTAAGAAATCATTTTAGATATTCTTTGATATAACCTAATTTCAACTACATCTACAAATACTAACAATATATGGGTAGAATCTAACTTGACTTTTTATTGATAAAGTTACGTATAGTGTGGCTTTATCATGAAAAATATTTCCATCATATCGTCAATGCGTATCGTGTATCGTTTTAGTGTATTGTCAATACGTATCGTATTGGTTTGTCTGTTCCATACCTAGCACTAGTATATAGACTACTGGTACAAACAGGTTTCAGCAACGTGCAGATTCTCAGCATGTATATAAAATGCATTTTATCACTGTATAACTGTCATAGGAATTGTTTTTATTGCTAAAAAGAGTCCAAATTTATTCTAAAACATCATTAAAATGTGAAAAAGAAATTAAATTACTATTTTGTTGATATCTCCGGGGGCCGCAGTGGCTAAGTGTACATGTCCTGGCATATATATTATCCCACCGCCACCCTCCACCCCATCTGAACCCTCCCCCCTTCCCTCCAAACACTTCACCTCTAGGTTGTATTTAGTTCAAACCTTATATAGGTTACTGACGTGGTGAAAAGCTGGAGTACTACATGAAAAAACCACTGACCTATAGTCATCATTTAGCGAAATCTTTATAAATACAACCCCTCCCCCCACCTCTGGGTTGATTTTAAAACTGATAATGGTACAAACATGTAGGTTGGTAGTTTCTCTCTGGATACTCCGGTTTTCTTCACCTTATTGGCCTCACGAAACAAAGCAAATCTTATCGTATGCTCATGGTATTTACATGAACTCTTTACTAAATATATTTTTTATATATTCTAGGTCAGGGTGTTTTCCGTCACTGTGTGGTATCTCTGGCTGCGCCAGGAAGCAGGTAGTTATTATTATTTATACTGTATTCGCAGTATTAAGCAGCCCTCACCGGTATAAGCGCCTTTTTTTTCTGGAGAAGAGTTGAAGTTGAATAAAGGACGATTAGGCTAGTAGTAGAATCACGTATGTTTACTGGGGGGAGGGGGTAGAGGACGATTAGGCTGTTGTAGAACACTGTATATGTTAACAGGTGTATGGGGGGAGGGGGGGTAGAGGACGATTAGGCTAGTAGTAGAACACTGTATATGTTAACAGGTGTATGGGGGGAGGGGGTATAGAGGACGATTTAGGCTAGTAGTAGAACACTGTATATGTTAACAGGTGTATGTGGGGGAGGTGGGGTGTAGAGGACGATTAGGCTAGTGGTTAGAACACTGTATATGTTAACAGGTGTATGTGGGGAGGTGGAGGTGGACGATTAGGCTAGTGGTAGAACACTGTATATGTTAACAGGTGTATGGGGGGAGGGGGATAGAGGACGATTAGGCTAGTGGTTAGAACACTGTATATGTTAACAGGTGTATGGGGGGAGGGGGGTAGAGGACGATTAGGCTAGTAGGAAGAACACTGTATTATGTTAACAGGTGTAATGGTGGGAGGGGGAGGTAGAGGGACGATTAGGCTAGTAGTAGAACACTGTATATGTTAACACATGTGTATGGGGGGAGGGTGGTAGAGGACGATTAGGCTAGTGGTAGAAACACTGTATATATGTTAACAGGTGTATGGGGGAGGGGTAAGAGGACGATTAGGCTAGTGTAGAACACTGTATATGTTAACAGGTGTATGGGGGGAGGGTAGAGGACGATTAGGCTAGTGGTAGAACACTGTATATGTTAACAGGTGTATGGGGGGAGGGGGTAGAGGACGATTAGGCTAGTAGTAGAACACTGTATATGTTAACAGGTGTATGTGGGGAGGGGGTAGAGGACGATTAGGCTAGTAGTAGAACACTGTATATGTTAACAGGTGTATGGGGGGAGGGGGTAGAGGACGATTAGGCTAGTAGTAGAACACTGTATATGTTAACAGGTGTATGGGGGGAGGGGGTAGAGGACGATTAGGCTAGTAGTAGAACACTGTATATGTTAACAGGTGTATGGGGGGAGGGGGTAGAGGACGATTAGGCTAGTAGTAGAACACTGTATATGTTAACAGGTGTATGGGGGGAGGGGGTAGAGGACGATTAGGCTAGTAGTAGAACACTGTATATGTTAACAGGTGTATGTGGGGAGGGGGTAGAGGACGATTAGGCTAGTGGTAGAACACTGTATATGTTAACAGGTGTATGGGGGGAGGGGGTAGAGGACGATTAGGCTAGTAGTAGAACACTGTATATGTTAACAGGTGTATGGGGGGAGGGGGTAGAGGACGATTAGGCTAGTAGTAGAACACTGTATATGTTAACAGGTGTATGGGGGGAGGGGGTAGAGGACGATTAGGCTAGTAGTAGAACACTGTATATGTTAACAGGTGTATGGGGGGGAGGGGGTAGAGGACGATTAGGCTAGTGGTAGAACACTGTATATGTTAACAGGTGTATGTGGGGGAGGGGGTAGAGGACGATTAGGCTAGTAGTAGAACACTGTATATGTTAACAGGTGTATGGGGGAGGGGGTAGAGGACGATTAGGCTAGTAGTAGAACACTGTATATGTTAACAGGTGTATGGGGGGAGGGGGTAGAGGACGATTAGGCTAGTAGTAGAACACTGTATATGTTAACAGGTGTATGGGGGGAGGGGGTAGAGGACGATTAGGCTAGTAGTAGAACACTGTATATGTTAACAGGTGTATGGGGGGAGGGGGTAGAGGACGATTAGGCTAGGTGGTAGAACACTGTATATGTTAACAGTTGTATGGGGGGAGGGGGTAGAGGACGATTAGGCTAGTGGTAGAACACTGTATATGTTAACAGGTGTATGTGGGGGAGGGGGTAGAGGACGATTAGGCTAGTGGTAGAACACTGTATATGTTAACAGGTGTATGTGGGGAGGGGGTAGAGGACGATTAGGCTAGTAGTAGAACACTGTATATGTTAACAGGTGTATGGGGGGGAGGGGGTAGAGGACGATTAGGCTAGTAGTAGAACACTGTATATGTTAACAGGTGTATGGGGGGGGAGGGGGTAGAGGACGATTAGGCTAGTAGGTAGAACACTGTATATGTTAACAGGTGTATGTGGGGAGGGGGTAGAGGACGATTAGGCTAGTAGTAGAACACTGTATATGTTAACAGGTGTATGGGGGGGGGTAGAGGACGATTAGGCTAGTAGTAGAACACTGTATATGTTAACAGGTGTATGGGGGAGGGAGTAGAGGACGATTAGGCTAGTGGTAGAACACTGTATATGTTAACAGGTGTATGTGGGGGAGGGGGTAGAGGACGATTAGGCTAGTAGTAGAACACTGTATATGTTAACAGGTGTATGTGGGGAGGGGGTAGAGGACGATTAGGCTAGTAGTAGAACACTGTATATGTTAACAGGTGTATGTGGGGAGGGGGTAGAGGACGATTAGGCTAGTAGTAGAACACTGTATATGTTAACAGGTGTATGTGGGGAGGGGGTAGAGGACGATTAGGCTAGTAGTAGAACACTGTATATGTTAACAGGTGTATGGGGGGGAGGGGGTAGAGGACGATTAGGCTAGTGGTAGAACACTGTATATGTTAACAGGTGTATGGGGGGAGGGGGTAGAGGAAGATTAGGCTAGTGGTAGAACACTGTATATGTTAACAGGTGTATGGGGGGGAGGGGGTAGAGGACGATTAGGCTAGTAGTAGAACACTGTATATGTTAACAGGTGTATGTGGGGAGGGGGGTAGAGGACGATTAGGCTAGTAGTAGAAACACTGTATATGTTAACAGGTGTATGGGGGAGGGGTAGAGGACGATTAGGCTAGTAGTAGAACACTGTATATGTTAACAGGTGTATGGGGGGAGGGGGTAGAGGACGATTAGGCTAGTAGTAGAACACTGTATATGTTAACAGGTGTATGTGGGGAGGGGGTAGAGGACGATTAGGCTAGTAGTAGAACACTGTATATGTTAACAGGTGTATGTGGGGAGGGAGTAGAGGACGATTAGGCTAGTAGTAGAACACTGTATATGTTAACAGGTGTATGGGGGGAGGGGGTAGAGGACGATTAGGCTAGTAGTAGAACACTGTATATGTTAACAGGTGTAATGGAGATTAGGCTAGTGTAGAACACTGTATATGTTAAAGGTGTAGGGGAGGGGGTAGAGGACGATTAGGCTAGTGGTAGTTAAGGCTAGTGAAACACTGTATATGTTAACAGGTGTAGGTGGTAGAACACTGTATATGTACAGGTGTAGGGGGGAGGGGGTAGAGGACGATTAGGCTAGTAGTAGAACACTGTATATGTTAACAGGTGTATGGGGGGAGGGGGTAGAGGACGATTAGGCTAGTGGTAGAACACTGTATATGTTAACAGGTGTATGGAGGGAGGGGGTAGAGGGACGATTAGGCTAGTAGTAGAACACTGTATATGTTTAACAGGTGTATGTGGGGAGGGGGTAGAGGACGATTAGGCTAGTAGTAGAACACTGTATATGTTAACAGGTGTATGGGGGGAGGGGGTAGAGGACGATTAGGCTAGTAGTAGAACACTGTATATGTTAACAGGTGTATGGGGGAGGGGGTAGAGGACGATTAGGCTAGTAGTAGAACACTGTATATGTTAACAGGTGTATGGGGGGAGGGGGTAGAGGACGATTAGGCTAGTAGTAGAACACTGTATATTTGTTAACAGGTGTATGGGGGGAGGGGGTAGAGGACGATTAGGCTAGTAGTAGAACACTGTATATGTTAACAGGTGTATGGGGGAGGGGGTAGAGGACGATTAGGCTTGATCACTGTATATGTTAACCATATATTTTATATATCTGTGTTTGGAATATGGGGGCCGCGGTGGCCGAGTGGTTAAAGATGTCCCGACATATATACCACAAGCCCTCCACCTCTGGGATGCGGGTTCGAATCCTATGCAGGGCAGTTGCTAGGTACTGACCCGCTGGTCGGTGGTTTTTTCTCCGGGTACTCCGGCTTTCCTCCACCAACAAACACCTGGCACGTCCTTACATGACCTGGCTGTTAATAGGATGTAAAAATAAACAAACCAAAGTGTTTGGAATAGAGATGTCCAATATTGACTTCGACAAGTAGCAGAGGTCACGTTGGTGATCATTGAGAATTTTTATAATGTAAATGTATAGTCAGCAACTACTGTTCCCAACAAATCATACCATTATACCACTGAATGGCCTGGTTGTCCAAAAGATGATTGGTAACTTAGAATCACTTGATTGGTGAATTTTTTATTTTGCCTTTGCCGCAAAACCTCTGATTATATCTATTAAAATCATCAAGAAGTTTAGCTGAAGGAAGTTCTAATAACCATTTAAATGTTGTTAAGTACCAGAAATTGCATGTAAACGTATAATTGATAAGTGTGTACTGTATGCATTTGTTAAAAGTGTATATTGTGTAGGTGTGTGTGTTGAAGTAGAATAGAAAAAAAATCAGTTTAAAAAAAGAAAATTTGCTGTTAGGTGGCGGTTAAGTGATTCTCTGCTGCTCTGAGTGAAGAAAAAAGAAAAAGAAAAAAAGTACCAGAAATTATTTTCTTTATTTGAAATTTATCTTTAAATTGTGATTATAGCCTTTCTTCTTTGAAACATCTGGGCTCAGGTCTAGGTTTCAAAACTCACGTTGGGTTGGATCCAGGTAGAGGTTTCAATGTTTTTCTCCCAGTACTCTGGTTTTCCTCTAACACACATAGCATCCTTGAATAATCCCGTTTGTTATTAATTTTCTCGTTGTTACTTGTAGGTAATCCATGGCTTCCCCATTTAACACACTAGAGATGGGATCAGCATGAGAAGCCTTAACGACCATGACGAGATGACCGTAGGAAATCCGGTGCCTCCTTCTTCAGTAACCACACAGGACACCACGATGATTGGTAGTAACCAAGGCGATGAGCCTCGCCGTCCACTCATCAAACAGGAAGCGGTGGACGTCGAGGACAATTCCTCGCGCTCCAGCCAATATCTCGGGATCCACACAATCAGTGGGGAGCTGCCCAAACAACACAGCGATCCGGGACTGCGTACCGCACGGGAAGGCAGTTTTGAAGCCGAGACGTCACACTGGAGTTATTTCCAGCGGAAAGAATATGATAAATTTCGGGAACAAAAATCAGTGATAGAACGTTACAATGTAGAAACGTATTCGTCACAGTGGGAGGCAAACATAGAGCACAAGTCAGTGCTTAGGATGCCTCACAATGTTAGTGCTCCAAGCTTACTGCTTCAGACGCAGGAGGAACGCAGGTATGAGTATCGTAAAAAAATGTTCGAAAAAGAAACGTCACATGGTGGTGTCTTCTCCCAGGTTCAGACATTTCATGGGGATGACAGTTTCCGTGGCCATTACTCGGATATCAGCGGGTCTGAGGACAGTCCGAGTAGTCGGGAGGCTTCACCTTATACCAAGGACCATACTCACTCTGTTCATGGTGACGGCGGGTCATACGAGGAGAAGCGAATGATCCACCAACCAACTAGCATTGTTATAACGAGTGACGACGATTGTGTAACAACTGTCAAAAGTGATACAGACTTATCTCCCTTGGCAGACGAGGGTAGAGCACGAAGTAGACACTTGTATCCTGGTAACTTTAAAAAGTTTCTACATGCAAGGTACTTAAAAAGTCAGAAACATAGCGGGTCGTCGTCGTCAACAGATACATCCTTAGACCACTCTCAGGACAAATCGGACGCGTCTTTAGGCACAGCCTCACCAGACCTTCAATCTTGTGAGACAAGCATTGAAGTTCCGGAATCCGCAGTGTCTCCTTCGCTCTCTTTTGAGGCCAAATCACCAGAAGTGACCTCGGAAACCAGTGATGACGGAGACGTATTTATGGGGCCGTCAGGGAAGCAGCCTTCAACTCAAAAACGCACAAAACCCTCATCACTGCCCCATAGTGGCAGTGGTGAACCCCTTGATCTCACAAACACTCCGTCTTTCCGAGGACCGATTCCCACGCCTCGAATATTTCCCCCCGACTCAGGTTTGTCTACAAGCGACCCTGATCTCATGAACCCATCAGCCGCCAAGCAGCAATTCTCGTCGTATGTGCACCGCTCGCCTGGGGTACTGACGCCCCACTACATATCCTCAGCTCAATCCTCTCCTCTGTGCTCCGTGCCGGAGGGAGGTCATGTGTTTAACTTCAACTTGCCCAGTCCTTATGAAGGGTTCTACTCTGACCCTGAACTTCTCTCGCCTAGTCCCATGTCACCTGGACTTCACTTTGCATTCCCGCCTCGTGCTACAATGGTTACATCCATGTCTGAACTTAATCGCCTTGCAGTATCGCCACGTGCCTATTATCCTAACCAACCATTGAAAGTACCAAGCCAAAAACTATCTACTAGTCCGGTCGGTAAAATGGAAGTGAACGAATCTCAGAATGTAGAAGGAAGCAGACGGACACTATCAGATTCTGATGCCTATCTTTGTCCTGTCTGTACACAAGTGTTTCCATCGTATGATAACCTAGCTAAGCACATGGCCAAACATCTGCCAACAGAAACGGTCGTCCGACCGGGCGAAAACAACAAAGTGCATTACTGTAAGGTGTGTAATCGCTGTTTCTCGCGCAGCGACATGCTCACGCGACACATGCGGCTTCATACGGGACTTAAGCCGTACGAATGTACTGACTGCGGCCAGGTGTTCAGTCGTAGCGACCATCTTAATACACATAAACGTACACATACTGGAGAAAAACCTTACAGGTGCCCGCAGTGTCCATACGCAGCATGTCGCCGTGACATGATTACTAGGCACATGCGTACACATGCTAAACGATCTGCCAAGCGTGGTAAATATCTGTCCGTACCAGACCGGGAAGGCGAGGTACGGAAGAGTTCTGTTTCCAGTACAGATACAACAGATTCTCCAGAACAGTCAATGAGGACATATTCAGCCTCTAGTGCCGATAGTCTAGATTTGGATAGTACTGGTTCTAAGTTGTCCGTCAGCCGTGGTGACAGCGGGGAGCGATTCTCAGTTAGTAGAGGAGATAGTGGTGAATGGTCTCCGTATCCTGTAAGTCGTGGTGACAGTGGAGAACGCTTTCCCATCAGTCGCGGTGATAGTGGAGACCCACAACTTCCTGTTAGTCGTGGAGACAGCAGTGAACGTGTGTTTTCGGGTTACGGTGATAAGTCGTTCCCGGTGAGTCGCGGTGACAGTGGAGACCTTCAGTTTCCGATCAGTCGGGGAGACAGTGGAGATTTTGATTCCAAGGGTCGTCCATGGACAAATACGAGTACAGATAGTACAGTGTTTGAGGACATCAGTCAAGGGCTTGAGAAAAGTCACAAGCTGAAACTACTCCAGCTTCACCGGGAGCCCGCCACATCCATAGATTCCAATTATGGCTATCGAAAGATGCGCAACTGGTCAACGACAAGTTTTGAAAGTATAGATTCTGAAGATGGCAAATCTAGGCCAGAATCCTTTGCGGAGGATACCATATTTGAGTATGAGCACACAGGTGAGATGGGTCGGTATGGGGATAGTCCATCAGCGGCCATGGAGAGACTACAGCAGTGTAGAATTAGTACGGACACAGGTGTTGACCAGCAGACAGACGGCGGGGGAAGCAAAGAACAAGGCACGTAACTCCTGTAGGAATTTTACCATCTTTTTAATGCCTTTTTTATATGTACCCAGGTATTGTCAATTTTTGTTATTTGTGATGTACCGGTACATTGATGTTTATGGACGATGTTTGTTGTTTACTGACTGTGTTTTACATCACAAATATTTTAAAACATGCACAATGAAAAATTAATATATATATATGGATAGGACATTCCTTATGTATATGTGTACTGTGTGCCTAAATCGTGATTATAACACACAGAGCCATTGAGTGTTTATTATATATATAGCATTTCCTCATATCCTCATACATACCAATATTTTTTAGCGATAGTTATCTCCCCTTGACTCAAGTTATCCACCCTTGTATGCAGGCTATGACAATTACTTCACTAGTTTGTTTAAGATAATTTTGTCATTTTCTCATATTTACGAAGTCAATTTCACAAAAGATTGATGTAATAATCAGTAATTGGAATACAAGAGTAAATAACTTTGTAACATCATATTCAATTCTAAGTTGTTTCTCGTAATTTAAAACAAATTTGTCACATAAAACTAAAGCAGTACACAATTTCCACATGATTTGACACCCTTAATAGAAATTCCTACAAAAAATATTTTTCCTTTTTTCAAAATTGTTTGTAAAGTCAGGATAACAATAACATTATATTACTAGAAAAAGAAATAAAGAAAATACAAAAATATTTGTGAATTATGCTGTCCCAAAAATTATTACATATTTTCTAACAATGAAATGTGTCTTGGAATATCTTTCCTTTAATGCCTAGACTATTTTTAGGTAGAGACAATTATATTATATATATCTAAAAAAAATACATTATCTTTATAAGCCTAAAACATTTCAAAGGATCCAACTATTTTCATTGAAACTGTGATTTGATCTTTTCTAGCTAAAATCTTGTTCATGTAGCGTTCTCCATTTTGAAAATAGATTTAAGTGATATATATTATTAAAACACAACATTGATTGATTAACATACAGATGAATAATTCTTACATAATTTCAACATCAGAAATGAATATGAATTGAAAAAATTGAGAGCAATAACGTTTGGAAACTTTTCTTAATTTTAAATATAAATAATGGTCTAGATTGATTTTGAATGGATTTTGTGCAAGTTTTACAAATTCACATAAAATTTTTGCATATAATAATTTAAGATTTTTTTTGAAAATTTATACTTTAAAATGAATGGTTTTGAAACTGGTGTTACTGGTTTGTATATTTTGTAAGACCTTACATGATTTTTCTCATTTTTAGACGATTATAGATTTTTTTTTATGGTTGGCAATAGAAAGGTATTAGATCATCTCATCTTTATGACACCCCTGTAGATTTACAGTGGACTGTTCCAGTATTAGAAGAGTCCAAATCTAGCTACGGGGTGAAGGACTTATTTAATCATATCTTAATTACAGAAGAAAATTAAAACAGGCTAAATATCTTAACAATTTCAATCTTGATAAAAACTGATTTTAAGACAGATCTTTGTAAACCAAAAAATTGGTGATCAATTTCATCTTCTGATATTGCAGAATACTCCCTTGCAGTTAGGAATCCATTGTAACATTATTTTTTTGTGAGCGAAACTGTCATCTTTTTCATTAAAAATTATGACATGACGCTTGCATTCACATGACGTCACAATCCAAACCTACCCACAAGGGCAGATAACTCTGCTATATGCTCTTCTATATCAAGAGAGTTTAATCATTTCACTTCAGGATGAAAATGTGAGAATTAATCAACCTTTTTTGGGATGAATGACTTAAAGAAGTCTGTTAAAAAGTAAAGAAGGGAGGTAGTCTATATGAAAATCAATCTTGATTTTAATTTAAGTGAGTATTTTAGACATGCAACATAATGATAAACTTAAAAATGGAACTTTGTTGTTCTGACAGTCTAATGGATTGATATAACAATATGTTTTACATAATAGCATTGATTATATAATTAGGTCTGGCCAAAATATCGAGCTTTCATTTCATAATGCTTAGTCATTTCAGATTAATATACTGACAATCAAAAATATTCAGTTTTGATGTTTGATTCAAAGGTATTTGGCTGGCAATTACAATTGTGTATTGTCGTAAACTTGTTGTTTGTGTGTTATCAGATACACCATTGTTTTTAAATTTGATACTTAACTCATCCACCCTTAAGACACATTTGGACTAATCTTGTTCAACAACTGGAAGAGTCTATTTTAAAATTTCAGGGGTGAATGAGTTATTTAAATGTGGTTATAGTTGGTGCAGAGTAAATTTTGAAGTATAGAAACATATATTTAATCTTTAGTTGATCAAATAGTCCTAGAATTTTTAGATTGACTCTCTTAGAGAGATAAGCTATGTTGGAAATAGCCCTTACAATTATTTAGATTTTTTTTCTCCTAGAAATTTTCACTGATGTAAGGGGAATAACTCTTATAGAAACATGTAACCCGGTGAATGTTCATGCAATGTAAATCGGATGCATTTCATTGACTTTATTTTTATATGTAGAAAAATATCCAAGATTTTTACTGACAATTTCCATCTTTATTGACATTACATCTGAGTGTAACAGCTGTATGTTACTATTAATAGCTTTGTGTAATAATTGGTAATAATTATATGCTTGACCATTCAGTATTTGATGTTGAGATGTTCGGCCTTGTATGAAACAATATGGACATAAGTATTTAACATGTAAATATTGTACATAGCTGGAGCGAAGAATCAAACAACGATCCATATATACACTTTAATTTATTTATTTTTTTCTTCAATTTTCGGTTTTGATGCTATATAAGATACATTGCATCATCTTCAGTTATTTTAATGCCATGTTAGATTTATCAATGCCTAGAAACTAAGATAATGAAATTAGGTAATATCAATGTGAACAAACAATATAGCCGGATAGTTTTTTTGCGTAAAAAAGTTTGTGAATTGGACTGAATATAAGAAAATCAAATTTAGATGAATTAATATTGCGCGATCCGCTATAGGGTACATACAGGTATGATTTACTCTGATTTGTTCACAGTATGATTTGTCGCACTCAAGCCAATGTCCTTCAAAAATATCATACACATGAAAATTATCAATGTGACGGTATCATACATATTAAGTCTGATCTGTTCTGCCATTAGTGAAAGAGTTTAATTGAAACATAGAGCCAAATATTTACATAAACATTGAATATGTGCAACACTTTGACACGTATGTCACACCACTGAAAGTGCTATTTTACTCATTTTAAAGTGCTTTTCTTTATCCAGCAGAATACAGAATTCTGTAGCATCCCTAAACTGTACAGCGTTCTAGATAAGGAATCAAAATCTGAGTCACTCTCACGTTTAGACTTGACCCGCATTTCTAAATACAGCACTCTAGAAATAAGTCTTGAGTCGAGGACAGTCTTAAGTTTAGACTTCAGGTTAATAAGGCTATACTATATTTAATTGGTTAAACTTGAAATGTGTCTCAGAAATTTTTATCTGGAAACATTTATTTAACTAATAAGTATGATTTGCCTTATTCCAAGTTATTTATACTGCTTTAAGGGAGTACTGTTTGTCTACAGTTTCTTTAATATAATCAGATTAAAATTGATTTATACACTTAACTTGTGTCCTCTAACGCATACATCCTGATGAAGGCTGAAATCCAGTTTGGCTGCTTGTTCCGATGGAATTACTACACAGCTTGCAGTATCAATCTTATCCTGACTATAAATTTTCAATTATAAAAAAAACTGAAGGCATATTTGGCTTCTATAAGATTTCTGTCTTGGCTTTTGTTGCTGCTGGCATTGTCTCTCTTTCCCTATTTGTCTCTCTCTCTCTATCTCCTTTCTGTCACTCCTCCTTCTTCCTCCCCCCTCTCTCTCTCTCCCCTCTCTCTCCCCCCCTCACTGTTCTTCTCTCTCTCTCCTTCCCCTCTCTCTCTCCTTCCCCCTCTCTCTCCTTCCTCTTCTTCCTTCCCCTCTCTCTCATCCTCTCTTTTTCTCTCTCTCTTTCTCTTGTAATGGTCATTTCTCTCTATGTCTTTCCTACACAATCTGATCTCATTTTGGAAAGTGACAATGCTGGCTTCAGCTTAAGTTAGTACGTTTGATTATGCATTCTGATTTACTACAGTTTGAATTACCTCCCTTTGTTTCACTTGTGACAGAGTGAAACAAAGGGAAGTAATTATGATAGATCAAAATGGTGATTACCTGACTTTGTATTCTACCTGGAAAAACTTATGAAATGTAATAACTTATAATTACATGTACAGCTGTAATTCTTATATATCCCTTACTGACAGGTTCCTTAAATAACTATGATATAATTCAGATTGAAGGTACTCTGTACATCCCTTTTGCATGCTTATTAACCTACATAAAGGAGTAAACAATGGCAGTGTTGGTTATGTTATGAAGGTTAGGAAATGTTCTGAACATTTAAGACTTTAAAATTATTAAGAAACTTTACCATCATTGACCTAAACAACAGTATATTTGTCTACTTTCATAAGTTAATGCTATTCTGCATTTTTATATGAAAGAGTTATCTGCCCTTGCAAGTATAGGTATTGATTTTGGCATCATGCTTAACATCAAATTTTTCGCTGATAATGATATGAATTTTGATTCCAAAATAATGACGTCACCAATTATGCCTTCCCGTAAGGGAGATAACTCTGTTATATACAAAGAGAGAACAGTAAGGTATCTACTTCACTAGTTGCTTTAAGCTCATTAACATATTTTTTGACATCATTTAATAATATGTCGTTAGCTGAAAAGAGTTCCTAGTTATATAAAGTATGTACTTGTGTACTGGTTACTGACATCGGATTACCC
The DNA here is from genome assembly GCF_041381155.1 of Argopecten irradians. Lineage (NCBI taxonomy): Eukaryota > Metazoa > Mollusca > Bivalvia > Pectinida > Pectinidae > Argopecten > Argopecten irradians. The sequence goes on along the minus strand of NC_091149.1, from coordinate 8,020,439 downwards.
CCGGGAAGTCTGGTTAATTTTCACTCAATTTGTTTAAATGCAATTTCAGATGAAATCATCTTTGTTTGACGAAACTACATTTTTGATAAATCTTGTTGATCGCTCTAACTTGTGATGTTGTTAAGAATGTATGTATAAGGCAGAAGTGGGATGTGTTATTAGAAAATTGTTGTCAAATTTTATTGATATGTATAGATATATATTGATATACATTTTAATATATTGATGAATATTGTAAGTATAGAGTTTTAAGTTCTTTATTTTAAAGAATTGTGCGTTTTGACCGATGTTATATCAGGGTAGATTTTCATGTTGGCCGATAGACAAGCTATAATTACTGTCACATCCTGGTCTATCTAATGGCAGCGTCGTTAAAGATACTCCACCGCCGACAGAGCATAAATGATATTTATCATTTGAACAATAATTGGTGTTTAATTATGCATACTGATGTTAGGCATGACTAATTAACACAAAAAATAATATAAAATAATTTATTTTGCCTTTGGTGCATGTGCAATCAGTACTTCATTCCATATTGGATATAGTGCCACGGAATTTTTTCGGGATGCAATTAATTATTTTTTCATACTTTTAATTTGAATCAAAATTAGAAGCTCAAACATTTCAATGGTGGTAATGGTATAAAATAAGTAACTTTTGTTACTGAAGAAAAATATAAAATCGTCTGCTCCTGTTTTAGATAGTGGAAAAATACCATTTGTCAGCGGTGGAGTATCTGTAATTACTCTCCATTTTCACTCTTCTGTTTTGTGTTTTTCTTGGTTTGTATATGTGATGAGCTTTCCCAGAAGAAAAAACTTGAAGTACAAGTAATTAAAGGGACAATTTAGTTTAAGACTACATCAAAATTTACACATATTTCGGAAACAAACCAGTTGTATAAGAAATTAGATAAGTTGGTTTTAATGTGATATGCCAAAAAACCCACTGTAGTGAACGGTATATGAAATGTTCAAACTTGCTTACTGTCCGCCATTACACATAGTGGTTGGATGTCTTATATGCCGAACCGTGGCACTTAAGATTTGAAACAATTCTCAGCCAAGTCTTTTTTAATCTACATTAGTAACTTAATCAATTTGGTACGAAGCTCATATTTTGAATGCAGCTCATGTAAAATACACAAAGAGGCATATACATGCAAAGAATAAAAGTTCGAAAAAACTAAAAACCATTCTTTAATGCATAAATATATAATCCTCGCTTCTGTCTTTGGACAAATGCTTTAAAATGAAAATAAGGTCTTCTGAAGCCAAAACACGAGATTAATAATAAGCCATTGTAGAAGTTGGTCTATCGATGAGCTCTATGAAAAAAATATGAACTTTAATTTGGGAAAAGCTGTATTTAAAGTTGCGAATTGCAAAATTATAAAATGGAATTTGCATAACTGTATATATCATGAAATGAATAGCTACATTGAAGTTGTAAGACATAAAAACACTAAATTAATGAAGTGGCTGTAAGTGTAAGCTTTATTCGTACTGTGTTAATTACGGAGAATATGTGACAGTTATTACATGCTTCAGATCTATCTATAAGGGCTATGTGCTAAGCACAAAAAGAAAAAAAAAAACCTCATATTTAGTTTATCATAGATCCTAATTTCATGTTTACACATAGGTCATGTTTACAAACCTGTGTGAAAGATCCATGTTAAACACTTGCAATTGATTTCAAACATTTATTTTTATTGAAAAGTTGCAAGTGTTCATGTTACCATTAATCATTATGAAGATTGTCGTCTACTGACTGTTACTGTAAACTATGGCTTATGATGTTTGTGCACTTGTATAGGTATTTTTTTTTATTCCAGACATTTGAAAATCGTGTCTTTTACAATTTTTATTTTGTTTCGTTATTTCCATGCCAAATTAGCTTATTTTGGGTTTTTTTTCTGTTAGGTCCCTCTGTAGAAACTTGTACATGCTTTGTATAAACTGTCTTAACAGAACTGTTTGTTTTACTTACTGGCAGATAATTAATTAAGTCTTTAAAAATGTGGTTAATAAGCTTATGAAATATAAAGCCAAAACTAGGCAGTCAGCTTTAAGAATGTTCTGTGATTAAGTTGATGTTAATTCAAATTATTCTTCTGTTCTATTCGCTTTTGATATCAAGGCCTATATATATATATATATATATATATATATTACAGAGTTACTTCCCTTGCAGGTAGATATCCATTTTGATGTCATTATTTTGTGAGAGAAATTAACGTCGTTTTCTATGAAAAGTATTATGTTATGCTCTCAAACACACGATGTCACGATACCTACCTGCAAGGGCAGATAACTCTGTAATATGCAGATACAAAATTAAGGCCTATATATGAACAGACGATAGAATGAGTGAATAATCAAGATTATTTCAGCAAGACCGCCAAGGTATATATATCCAGCCAAGAAATACTTACGTTAAATTTTCATTTGCCAAATTCAAGAAACTAAGACTACAATTAAGACTTGATGAAAAATAGTCAAGAAAAACTTTGCCAAATTAAAAAAACTTAGACCACAATTAAGATTTGATGAAAGAGATCTGATCATTTTCATTCAGATTTCTGACACTGACAAAATGACACAATGTAGGGGAGATAATTCTGTGTGTATTAAGGTAATTATCTGCAATAAATCATCATTCAGTGGTAACACATTAGGACTAGGCTATTTTTCTTTGAAATAGTAATTTCAGTTGTCCTTAAAGTGGGTATTTAAAGCTGACGCCAAAAATTGCAATAGAATCAAAAGGATATTTAAACATAGTATACAGATAACCAATCCTCGGTTACAACAGAAAGTCGAGAAAAAAAATCAAAATGTTTCTGTCTACGATGATCACCCAGTAAGATATAATTATATAAAAATAGATACTGCTCAACTTGAACTATAATGTGCCAAGTATATATAAAACAAGTGGATTTTTCTCCTAGATTTCCAGATGTAACCAACTGCAAACTGTATAATTATTAGTGAAAAAATTTAGTATTTTATTATTAATATGAATTTAAGTCCGTCTTTGCATATTACAGAGTTTCCTCCCTTGCAGGTAGGTATCCATTGTGACAAAATTATTTTATGGGCAAAACTCACATCGTTTGCGCTGAAAAGCGTGTCGTTATGCTCGCAAACACATGACGTCACAATCAATACATACCTGCAAGGGCAGATAACTCTGTAATATGCAAATACGGAACTACAAGATATGTGTAACAGTTACTTACACTTTTGTGAAATTGATAAGGAACATTTAACGGTAAAGAAATATTCAAAAGCAATGACAAGAGTAATAAAATTATCCCATATCTAGTTAGGAATCCTCATATTCAGTCAGGAATCCATCATACTCTGTCAGTCATCATATGCGAAATTTCACCCAACACGAAATTACATTTGAAAACACTTGTCAGGTTGCTTTAAAATTTACATAGTACTTATTTTCCACCATATTTACAAACTTTCTCGAATAAGTTTACCAATAAACCTCATTGATTGTAGAATCACCTCTACCTCATAGCCCCTTACGCACACAATTCTTTTGTAAATGTATATATTCCAATGGTGTTGCATAATAATAGTGATATTCAGTCATTTAACATTTCATTACAAAATGTTGTATTAGCACGGAAAATTGTTCAACACATGTTCATGAGTAGGCCTTTCTTGTTTTCTCACGATTTGTTACGATGTCAAAGTATCGACAGTACTCGGGCATTACAATGTTGACTTCTGGGAAAAGCATGTGTGACCGTCGCACCGGAGATATCCATTTGTTTCAATACGTAAGATGCTGTGAACTCAGTACTTTAGCAGTTAAGATTTAAATCATGCAGATATTTTTTCAAAACTTTTGAAGTTTGATAGTTTTGTTTCAAAAATTAACAGAATAGGAAACAACATTGTTTGTAAAACGTTAATAATACTACAGAACCAGTTACCATGTAATTATACCACGTCCCAAAATATATGAAATAAAATACATTTCAGCTAATGACAAATACAGGGATGAACTCTCCAAAGTGCTTGTATCCATTAGTGAATAAGTTTTCTATTTAGTTCATATGTGTGCTATCTATACAGTTAATGTAATGAGATCGTTATTTTGTGGTAACTCATTTGTTGTTTTTTGCTACCAAACTCAATGCTTTTGAAGTGTAGACGGTACTTTTAAGCGCAATACTATGTACTACATATAGAAAAATGAAGTTGATTTATTCGTCAGGTACTAGATTCGTTGCCTTTCGTCCAAAGTTCCATTTTTTCACAAAATTGTTTTGGCAATATTTCTATCAATAATAGTTCTATTTCTAACTGGTTATGTTTTCGCGTTTTGACTTGCTACTTTGTTTATATCTTATCATGTAACAGTTTATTTGGGAGATACCATGTACATTTTTTTGTAACATTGAAAGCACAAACACTTTGGCAATACATTATTTATAAACGTATTATAAGAAAAGAAGATTACCCTCCACAACTGGAGATATTTTTGTGTTGAAAATCGGAACAAGGACGTTAAGGCTTGTATTCCTTGTTTTTGTTATACCTGTTACTGACTGTACTCTTGTTATCGATAGATGCCATGCCACTCGTGTTGTCGTGCACGCGGGCGGGCCTCTTTGTTGTTGTATTTTGACTGTACCAAGTTGATACAGGCCGTAGCTTCAGATAAAGTGCTGCATCTGTCATTATAGTCCATATAAGACCTTCATTATATCATTGAACCACTCAATCATGCTGTCGTCAATGACGACGGCATGGTGTAAGGAATGTAACCATGGAGATTGTTTGATTTTTAACATATTTTTATATTGTCGTAAATTATTAACAACAGGGATTGGACACAAGTTTTCCCAACTTAGTGACGTCCGCTCCTGAAATTGTGTAATTCTAAATGCTCATGACTACGATTACAATACCAGATATTTAAACAGAAACTTCCATAATAATGTTAATAGAATTTTCCTAAAGTGCTACATATTCATTTGTTTATGAAAAATGCAAAAATATTTCACACATAACACTTAAATTTAAGTTATTTTTAATCAGAAGAATATTTTCTAAAATGACAGAATACCTTAGTAATACATTTTATGAAGTATCACCATGGCTAATCCGATGTGATTGGTTGCCATGGTATTATCACTATGGCTACACCAATGTGATTGGTTGCCATGGTAATATCTCCTTGGTTACATTCCCGCCCATCGTTGTTTTTTATCATGTTTCCCACTGGTGCTATTGAACCCGGTGGTTATTACCTCAGCGGATCATGTTGTCTATTGAGTCATTATTACGTGGATTAAAGAAGCTTTAATACTGAACGTTTGTTTGTTTGTTATTTGTATGTAATTATTAATTATTTCCTCAAATGAGTTGTGATTTAAATTTGGTAGATAGCGATTGGAAGAAATAGTACAGGATAAAAAATAGAAAGCTATTGGACGAAAAAGTGCAGGATAAAAAAATTACAGATAGCGATTGGACGAAATAGTGCAGGATAAAAAATGGTAGAAAGCAATTGGACGAAAAAATGCAGGATCAAAAAATGGAAGATAGTGATTGAACAAAACAAAAAAAACAAAGAGCAGGACGAATAATTGAAGATAGCAATTGAACGAAAAAATACAGGACAAAAAAATGACAGATAACGATTGAAACAAAAAGTGCATAACGAAAAATGGTAGATAGCGATTGGACGAAATAGTGCAGGATAAAAAATGGTAGATAGTGATTGGACGAAATAGTGCAGGATAAAAAATGGTAGATAGTGATTGGAAAAAAAGCGCAGGATAAAAATGGTAGATAGCGATTGAAAAAAAAAAACCCAAAAAAAAGCAGGACGAAAAATGGTAGATAGCGATTGGAGCAAAAAAGAAAGTGCAGATCGAAAAATGATAGCGATTGGACGAAAAAGTGCAGAACGTAAAATGGTAGAAAGCGATTGGATGAAAAAGTGCAGAACGTAAAATGGTAGATAGTGATTGGGCGAAGAAGTACAGAACGAAAAATTATAGATAACGATTGGACGAAAAAATAGGTCAAAAATTGCAAATAGAGATTGGACGAAAGGAAAATTGTAGATAGTGATTGGACGAATTAGCGCAGGGCAAGGGGAGCTGTTTTTATACGAAATGTTTAGTATGATTGGATGAACATAGATGGGTGCATCAATAAAATGGTAAGATTTGATAAAGTATATTTAAACATTTTTGTTCTGTACCATCATTATTCTGCATAGGATAAACTGCTTTGGTTGATCGAAAGTCAAAGTAGATTCAGTGAAGAATATACTAGCTATTGGCGATATACAAACTGCAATTACTATATTCTTTTGTTTTACAGCGTCGGAATATTCTTATGTTTACATTATGTCAAGAGCAACGCAAAAAGAACTGGATATACAATGTAGTTTGAAAGGAACTCAGGATGAGCTTGGCCAATCAGTAATGTTTTCTATTCAAAATTGTTAACATACGATATGTGGTACATCAAATAGCAAATACAGGCAAGAATATATGGATACATAGCAATGCAAAGGAGTTCTCTATACACATGTCTACATGTTTCTATTCCGTCTTTGCATATTACAGAGTTAGCTCCCTTGCGGGTAGGTATCGATTGTTACGTCATTATTTGGTGAGCGCAATTCTCGTCGTTTTATCTGTATGACGTTACGCTCGCAAACACATGACGTCACAATCAATACCTACCCGCAAGGGCAGACAACTCTGTAATATGCAAATACAGAATACACGCATATTTGGAAAAAAGGCGATATTGCCAATAAAAAAATAGCTTTCGAATATTCGTATTTTTCAATTCCGGGCCAAGAACTTTAAGAAATTCATAAATCATTAGAGTTTAAAATCAATAGGATACCGTGACTGGATAATGTCATGTTGTTGTTTCGCCTTTTGGAAAATGAACAACCCCTCCATTCTCATTTTTCTTCATCGTGCATGATACACGTGTATGCTGTTTTATTCCAAAAGAACAAATATAAGAAATTGCATCATACTACATTAATCTCTTTTGTTGAAGTTTCTTATGAAATAGAAAATATATATGGTGGCCTATATCTGCCATGTCGCATTGTCGTTCACAAAATCGCTCCGCGCGTTCCTGTTGTAATGCACATTTGATGTAATGTATGGTGCATTGTAATTTATATTGTAGAATTACATACATATAATATGAGATAATGTTCTAGCATTACAGCTTGGAATTTAATTACACATCACAAGACAATACGCGAAGCAATAGTGAGATAATGCGCGGAGTGACACTGCAACGTTACAAAAATACACTGTCGGTGCGACAAATCTTATTTTCTCGCTAATGCGACAGAGCGACATGATTGTTTTATCGCACAGTCGCGTGATATCGACACCTGGCATTTTTGTCGCTCCAAACACTGTCGCTCCATGCATTGTTGCAATGGGCCACACGCCAATCATTATTTGTTCTTACTAAAATTCAACAGATCGCTGAAGCACCGATTAGTAAAGCATGAGTTATCTTAAAAACTGGGTTTAAATTGATACCTTGGTGTGGCATTGTTGTAACTTTACTATTTTATTTTATTTTCATTTCTTACTACATGTCACCAGTAGAATTTTTTTTCTCGTGACTTGACATAGGAATTAACAATGCCCGTACAATCATATTCTCAATTTGAACATTCTTTCTGAATTATGTATTTACAATGTACATGTAGGTATAATACTGTACATATATATCTATTTTCTTATGTTACACTCTGAATTACATGTGTTTGACGAAAACGATTCATTAGAACTTTAAAATGTGTTGTTTTCGAAATTGTAAAATCTCAGAATAAACCTTAAAAATATGTTTTTAATTGTTATTGATAAACAGTCCAAGAGAAGTCATTGAAATTTTATCTACTTTGAATAAAACATTCCATTTTTATATACATTAAATTTACAAATTTTATTATAATCAGGTAAGAATGTACATACACAAGCATTTGGTTCTATAAAATCCATGATACCGTACGTATTACACTATATATAGAGAAAAAATATGTATAGAGCAAAACCTGGGTATATATATATATATCTAAGTCTATACATCACTGCACATTTCGATGCATTCGCTTCATAAATGTATATCTACATACCTGTGTGTATCAAAAGAGGTTTCAATTCCTGACCGTTAATGAATACAACAAGAAAATCATGATGTTTGGAGAATTTATGTCTGAACGGAATGAGTTTTGCTTAACGAGAGTTTCGTCAACAAATATCTAACATTTATTCCGCCATCTTGCGCCGGTATTAGCCGGTGATTCAAAACCGGCTGATCCGGCGTACGCCGGTCGCGCAACCGGCGCACTTTTTCATTGAATCGAGTGACTTAGCCGCCTCGCCGGGTCGCCGGCGGCCGCCCGCTCTTGACGAATCGAGCAGGGGTAGTAGCTTTAATAGTGAACTATTGTGTTTTTTTATTTGTATGTTATTCATGAATTAGTTCTTTAAAATGTAGCGTGAAATCACTTACATTCGTACGAAAATCTTCCCTTTTGTGTATCATATAACAAAAAATAACAATTATTAATTGCAAAACCACAGTTAAAATGGGGAAACCCTAAAACATAATTCAACATGTAATAAAGTTAGCAATTATTGATTGTATAAAGCTATGTAAGGTTTGTGGCCTCTTTGGTCCCCAAATATGTCAATTAACCGGACTTGTTATTATTAAGCGATTAAATTGTTGAATTGAAACTATTGAGTATATTCGTGATACAATACGTATGATGGTTGTGTATAATTGAAGCTTTAGTTATGGTAACCATCCTAAACATGTGTAAGCATTGAAGTCACTATTTTTTAATTTCATCGGGGTATGAAAGAAATTTTGTTTGCAAACTGTGTGAATCCACGTATTCATTTCATAACCCGATGAAAAAAAAGTGACTTCAATGCTTATAATTAATTTTTCAAGGCTTCTTTATAAAATGAAATACGTTTACACGTACTCATTCCATTGATTTTTTCCAATGGATTATTTTTTCCAAATCGATACGCAACGTCAATGTTTCTATTGTGACGTCACGATAACGTCGGGTTTCCGCGCCGTTCTCGGATTTTTTTTCATCGTGGAATGAAAAAATGAATAGGCCAATCAGAAAGCCAGAAACAAAGAGAAATTATGAAAATGAGGATTCAAAGCTGTTTAACAAAACTTATCATCTACAAGAGTTAGTAAAATGTTGTTTGTCATTATCATATAATATAATATTTCACATAAAATAGATTATAAAATAAATGGAGTCATTAAAGTATGAAATTCAATAATAATTCTTTATTTCTTTTTTTTTCTAAACAAAATATAATATGTACATAATATTGATAAGTCTATCACAGAAAATGTTACACATAATTCAGACGAGATTTGTCACAAGAGCAACGAGATGATAAACACGCATTCATTAAAGATGCTCCACCGCCGACAGAGCATAAACGATTCTCATCATTAAAAAAACTCATCATTTGATGTATGTTAATGTTACTATGTTAACATGATAATCATGTCTATATGTTCCTAATTAACACAAAATATGCATATAAAATAATTAATTTTGCTATTAGTGCATGCGCAATAAGTACCTTAATTCATATAGGGCATAGTGCCATGAAATGTTTTCGAGATGTAATAAATTAAATTATTTCGTACTTTCGTACAAGCAAAAAGTTCGATACAGCGAGAAATTCGATTCATCGAAGTTCAAATCATCGATGTTTGACTGTTAATTGGAGACATTACTAATCCGCCTGCTCCTGTTTTTGATAAAAGATCAAAGAATACCATCATCGGTAAAATTTCTTGAAAAGTCATCATCATCATCATTTATCATCAGTTATCATCAGCGTCATATCATCATGACCATCATCATCATCATCATCATCATTTATCATCATGTATCATCATCGTCATACAATCGTCATATCAACATCATTTAGTATCAACACCATCATCATCATTATATTTTCAAATATCTGCAAAAATATTACCATCATCTTCATCTGGACTACGACACCATATCAAAAAATTTAGGATAGACACTGCTAAGTTTATGTATCCGTGTACCTGAGGATGGTCAAGAGGCCAAAAATTTGTAACAGAAGAAATTGTTCTACCTTAAATATACTACCAAAAGAGGAAATTCAACTGCAATCTTAATGGCTCCAATCATGCCTTGTTTAAAAGTTCTGTAGAGTAATTTGAAAGTCTACAGATAAACTATTTAATTATTCAACCTGTACATCTCAGATCAATACCATACATCTGTTTGTGTGAATTGGTTTCCAATGTCCATGGAAGACAGCAAATCCTAGAAAACTCATAATACTGGGTCACAAGACTTTTGTCAAACTAAGAAATGATAACAATGACAAACGTCATAAACGCCATGATTGACTATTCATGTGAGCACAGAGGTGATAGAGCTGGCATTGTTAATCTATTTAAGATCAATGACGGAACTGTAGGCGGTACTATTCCAAATAAACCACTTCTTGTGAAAAGACAGAATGATCAAAATATAAGAGGACATGGAAGCAAATAATACGAAAAAGTTTTAGAACCAATTGCGTGGAAATTCCTTTTTGAACCTGAAATAATCAACACACCAACTGTGGCCAACGCTTAACTCTGTTTTAGTCTCGACTGAGGTCAGTATGGGAAAAACCAGCCTTCCAAATTGGTAACCATATCGGTACAACCAGTCACACATAAGAAATGTCAATGATAGTCTCAGAAAAATTGTATATGGCGTCATCATTTGTGAGTTAGAATTAGTTTATAACGTTGTTAACCCCCACAAATTGCTTTGTTCCGCTTTATAACCTAAACATTCTACTTGATCAGTTAAATAATATTAGTGTTCCACTTAAGAACATGCGTGTTCTGCTTATCAACATCAATGTTCTGCGCTACAATATTCCTTCTTTACATATTACAGAGTTAGCTCCCTTGCTGGTAGGTATTGATTGTTACGTCATTATTTTGTGAGCGCAATTCACGTCGTTTTCGCAGAAACGTATGACGTTACGCTTGCAAACATATGACGTCACAATCAATACCTACCCGCAAGTGCAGATAACTCTTGTAATATGCAAATTCGGAATAAGTGTTCTGCATTCTGCATATCATCAATGTTCCGCTTTTTAACGTCCATGCTCCGTTTTATAACCTAATTTTTCCGCTTTATGTCAACATTGATCCACTTTATAACATCCTCCTTTTCCCGCTTTGTAACTTATATGTTCTACTTTATATCAACATTGCTCAGTTAAATAACATCATTGTTCCGCTTTATAACATCAATGTTCCGCTTTATAACATATATGTTCCACTTCATATCAACACTGTCATGCTTTATAACATCAATGTTCTGCTTTATAACATATATGTTCAACTTAATATCAACACTTTACCGCTTTATAACAACAGTATTCCGCTTTAGGATATATGTGTTCCGCTTATAAGCATAAGTGTTCGGCATTATAACGTAATCAATGTTCCGCTTGATGACATAAAATGTATGTTCCACTCTATGACATCAGTTTCCATTTTATAACATTAATGGTCCTTTTTATAACATATATGTTCCACTTCATATCAACAATGTTCCACTGTATAAAATCAGCGATTTGCTTTAAAACATTAATGATTCCGCTTTATAACATTTACGTTCCGCTTTATATCAATGCTGATCCACTCTATAACATCTGTTTCCGCTTTAAAACTTTAATGCTCCGCTTTATAACATTTATGTTCCGCTTCATATCTTTAATGCTCCGCTTTATAACATATATGTTCCACTTCATATGAATAGTGTTCCGCTTTATAACATCAGTGATCTGCTTTAAAATACCAGTGTTCCTAAATGGGTCGAGGTGATAGGTGGGTTGTTACTGTTGGTGACATGGTCCATCTGATACTGATACAGTTCCCCACTCTGTGTGATCATCACGAAATCATCACTGTCACTGGTGATCGAGAACACAGCCACCAGTGGCTCAGCGGGTAGATTCGTCCAGGGATTCAGGTTGTAACCGTTCATGTACTTGTCTGTTGCAGATGGTGTGAATGTGTCCTGGGTGGGGTTCTGTGTGCTGAAGTAATAGAGTAATCCGCCGTTGTAGAAAAATCTGTCTTGACGGCCGTTCCTATCTCTGTTCACGCACCAGTCCGAGTTACTGGGCGGAAGGTCGCCAGTAGAAACGCCCAAAAGATTTTCCATAGGTTTAGGAAAGGACTGTGCACTTTGACTCCATAAATTACCACTCTGAACCTGCCAGCGCCAGACCTGGAAATCTGAGGAGAAACAAAAATAAATATATCATTACAGTCAAAGACGTTTATAACGAACACGAACAACAAATCACGATTTTCATTCCCAATCAGGGTTCATGTAACATGTCTGCATTTTGTGTATAACACACTATGCTTATAAACGAAACGATTCCGCTGGTCCAAGAGGGTTGTCATAACAGTGCTTTACAGTACTTGAATGAGGTATGCTTGTAGAGATATGAAATAATCAGGGATCACCACAGGTGAAAATTTTATGATGGAAAAGTGCGTAATGATTTTTTTTTCACTCAAAGAATTCACGCGCGAGCTTTTTCCAAAAGTTTTTTTAAAATTACACAATTAGATTATGTTAAAGTGATTTTTTGTTTGTAAACAAAACTTACTTAATAAAGGTTTAATTTATTTCTTATATCATTAGTTATTATGACAAAAATCCGGTCCAGCTTTACTATGACGTGATCACATTGAAGTGTCACGATTGACATAAAATGAAAAGTCTTAAGTCACTAAACAATTTTAAATCATGTCCATTTGTATAATGTTATTTTTTATAAGTATATTTCTTCAATATTTACAATGAAAATGTTAGCATTTCAAAATTATTATTTTAAGTGTGTAATATATAATTCACCAGCGTAAATAATCGGCTTTAATTTGTTTGAATAAACTTTTTTTTATTTAATTTTCGGTCCACGTTTAATAAATAATTTCTGGATGCCTATTTGACACATTTGAATTTTTGTTAAAGGATTACTAATAATTTCTACATACATGTATTATTATCGATTTGCGAGAGAGATATTGGTTCTATAAACAAAGGTGGGTCATTGAATAAATGTGAACATAGACGTGAGATACCATATTGAATTATATATAATGACGTATGAATATTAATTATAATTTCCCTTCTGTTTTCTTTCATAAACGAGTTGTCTCCCTTGATATCTTATTTTTCTTATCAAAAATGCAAAATTTTAACTACATTTATGAACTGTATATTATTCATATCAGTTACTTTTATTGAACTGATGTGGATGAATGAGTTGTAATAAAGAGAGCGCTTGTCTGAAAATAAAATAATGAAATATGGAAATAGTGTGAGAGTCCTGCGAAAGGAAAACATATTGTTATTTTACATGTTATATTGAATACAATGGGTAAGCAAATGAAAAAGGGAAGGGAAATAAACCCTTGGGTTTCCAACATAAGGAAAAATATACCCTTAGCCAATAGCGGGTTTATAAAAATCAACCCTTAGTTTTCCAACGAAAGGCAAACATCCTTGCCCAATATTGGGCTTAAAAAAATCACCTCTTGGGTTTCCAACATGAGAAAACCATATGCACTTAGCTAATATTGGGTTCACAAAAATCAACCCATGTTTTTCCAACGAAAGGGAAACATCCTTGTCCAATATTGGGTTTACAAAACAACTACTTGGTTTTACAACATGAGAAAAACACGTGCACTAGCAGTAATGGGTTTACCGAGGTTTTATACATCATGTTTTTGGTAGACATTTTCATTCTTTATAGCAACTAATACAATAGGGTTACCGTGAACTGTTTTGATACTATTTATAGATACTAACACTGTCGTACATGTACATATCGTTATTTTGTTACTATTTATAGATACTTACTGAAATACATATCTATATCGTTATTTATTTACTATTTATAGATACTTACTTCTGTACATGTCTATATCGTTATCTTGTTATATTATATAGATACTTACTGTCATAATGTCTATATCGTTATTTTGTTACTATTTATAGATACTTACTGCCATACATGTCTATATTGTTATTTTGTTACTATTTATAGATACTTACTGTCGTATATTCTATATCGTTATTTTGTTACTATTTATAGATACTTACTTCTGTACATGTCTATATCGTTATCTTGTTATTATTGATAGATACTTACTGCCATATATATCTATATCGTTATTTTGTTACTATTTATAGATATTTACTGCCATACATGTCTATATCATTATTTTGTTACTATTTATAGATACTTACTTCCGTTCATGTCTATATCGATATTTTGTTACTATTTATAGATATTACGTCGTACATGTCTATATCGTTATTTTGTTACTGTTTATAGATACTTACTGTCGTACATGTCTATATCGTAATTTTGTTATTATTTATAGATATTTACTGTCGTAGATATCTATATCGTTATTTTGTTACTATTTATAGATACTTACTTCCGTTCATGTCTATATCGATATTTTGTTACTATTTATAGATACTTACGTCGTACATATCTATATCGTTATTTTGTTACTATTTATAGATACTTACTGTCGTACATGTCTATATCATTATTCTGTTACTATTTATAGATACTTACTGTCGTACATATCTATATCGTTATTTTGTTACTATTTATAGATACTTACTGTCGTACATGTCTATATCGTTATTTTGTTACTATTTATAGATACTTACTGCCGTACATGTCTATATCGTTATTTTGTTACTATTTATAGATACTTTACTGTCGTACATATCTATATCGTATATTTTGTTACTATTTATAGATACTTACTGTCGTACATGTCTATATCGTTATTTTGTTACTATTTATAGATACTTACTGCCGTACATGTCTATATCGTTATTTTGTTACTATTTATAGATACTTACTGTCGTACATGTCTATATCGTTATTTTGTTACTATTTATAGATACTTACTGCCGTACATGTCTATATCGTTATTTTGTTACTATTTATAGATACTTACTGTCGTACATGTCTATATCGTTATTTTGTTACTATTTATAGATACTTACTGTCGTACATGTCTATATCGTTATTTTGTTACTATTTATAGATACTTACGTCGTACATATCTATATCGTTATTTTGTTACTATTTATAGATACTTACTGTCGTACATGTCTATATCGTTATTTTGTTACTATTTATAGATACTTACGTCGTACATGTCTATATCGTTATTTTGTTACTATTTATAGATACTTACTGTCGTACATGTCTATATCGTTATTTTGTTACTATTTATAGATACTTACTGTCGTACATATCTATATCGTTATTTTGTTACTATTTATAGATACTTACTGCCGTACATGTCTATATCGTTATTTTGTTACTATTTATAGATACTTACTGCCATACATGTCTATATCGTTATTTTGTTACTATTTATAGATACTTACTGCCGTACATGTCTATATCGTTATTTTGTTACTATTTATAGATACTTACTGTCGTACATGTCTATATCGTTATTTTGTTACTATTTAGATTACCTAATTCTTATGTTATTTTGTTACTATTTATAGATACTTACTGTCGTACATGTCTATATCGTTATTTTGTTACTATTTATAGATACTTACTGTCGTACATATCTATATCGTTATTTTGTTACTATTTATAGATACTTACTGCCGTACATGTCTATATCGTTATTTTGTTACTATTTATAGATACTTACTGTCGTACATGTCTATATCGTTATTTTGTTACTATTTATAGATACTTACTGTCGTACATGTCTATATCGTTATTTTGTTACTATTTATAGATACTTACTGTCGTACATGTCTATATCGTTATTTTGTTACTATTTATAGATACTTACTGCCGTACATGTCTATATCGTTATTTTGTTACTGTCTATATCGTTACTTTACTTACGCATATCTATATCGTTATTTTTGTTACTATTTATAGATACTTACTGCCGTACATGTCTATATCGTTATTTTGTTACTATTTATAGATACTTACTGTCGTACATGTCTATATCGTTATTTTGTTACTATTTATAGATACTTACTGCCGTACATGTCTATATCGTTATTTTGTTACTTATTTATAGATATTTACTGCGTACATTCTATATCGTTATTTTGTTACTATTTATAGTATTATGTCGTAATCTATCGTTATTTTGTTACTATTTATAGATACTTACTCGTACATGTCTATATCGTTATTTTGTTACTATTTATAGATACTTACGTCCGTACATGTCTATATCGTTATTTTGTTACTATTTATAGATACTTACTGCGTACATGTCTATATCGTTATTTTGTTACTATTTATAGATATTTACTGCCATACATATCTATATCGTTATTTTGTTACTATTTATAGATACTTACTTCCGTTCATGTCTATATCGTTATTTTTGTTACTATTTATAGATACTTACGTCCGTACATGTCTATATCGTTATTTTGTTACTATTTATAGATACTTACTGTCGTACATGTCTATATCGTTATTTTGTTACTATTTATAGATACTTACTGTCGTACATGTCTATATCGTTATTTTGTTACTATTTATAGATATTACTGTCGTACATGTCTATATCGTTATTTTGTTACTATTTATAGATACTTACTGTCGTACATGTCTATATCGTTATTTTGTTACTATTTATAGATACTTACGTCGTACATACTATATCGTTATTTGTTACTATTTATAGATACTTACTGTCGTACATTCTATATCGTTATTTTGTTACTATTTATAGATACTTACTGTCGTACATGTCTATATCGTTATTTTGTTACTATTTATAGATACTTACTGTCGTACATATCTATATCGTTATTTTGTTACTATTTATAGATCTTACTGTCGTACATGTCTTATCGTTATTTTGTTACTATTTATAGATACTTACTGTCGTACATGTCTATATCGTTATTTTGTTACTATTTATAGATACTTACGTCGTACATTCTATATCGTTATTTTGTTACTATTTATAGATACTTACTGTCGTACATGTCTATATCGTTATTTTGTTTTACTATTTATAGATACTTACTGTCGTACATGTCTATATCGTTATTTTGTTACTATTTATAGATACTTACTGTCGTACATATCTTTTATATATCGTTATTTTGTTACTATTTATAGATACTCACGTCGTACATGTCTATATCATTATTTTGTTACTATTTATAGATACTTACTGTCGTACATGTCTATATCGTTATTTTGTTACTATTTATAGATACTTACTGTCGTACATATCTTTATCGTTATTTTGTTACTATTTATAGATACTTACTGCCGTACATGTCTATATCGTTATTTTGTTACTATTTATAGATACTTACTGCCATACATATCTATATCGTTATTTTGTTACTATTTATAGATACTTACTGCCGTACATGTCTATATCGTTATTTTGTTACTATTTATAGATACTTACTGTCGTACATGTCTATATCATTATTTTGTTACTATTTATAGATACTTACTGCCGTACATATCTATATCGTTATTTTGTTACTATTTATAGATACTTACTGTCGTACATGTCTATATCGTTATTTTGTTACTATTTATAGATACTTACTGTCGTACATGTCTATATCGTTATTTTGTTACTATTTATAGATACTTACTGTCGTACATGTCTATATCGTTATTTTGTTACTATTTATAGATACTTACTGCCATACATATCTATATCGTTATTTTGTTACTATTTATAGATACTTACTGTCGTACATGTCTATATCGTTATTTTGTTACTATTTATAGATACTTACTGCCGTACATGTCTATATCATTATTTTGTTACTATTTATAGATACTTACTGACGTACATATCTATATCGTTATTTTGTTACTATTTATAGATACTTACTGCCGTACATGTCTGTATTGTTATTTTGTTACTATTTATAGATACTCACGTCGTACATGTCTATATCATTATTTTGTTACTATTTATAAATACTTACGTCGTACATATCTATATCGTTATTTTGTTACTATTTATAGATACTTACTGCCATACATATCTATATCGTTATTTTGTTACTGTTTATAGATACTTACTGAAATACATATCTATATCGTTATTTATTTACTATCTATAGATACTTACTGTCGTACATGTCTGTATCGTTATTTTGTTACTATTTATAGATACTCACGTCGTACATGTCTATATCGTTATTTTGTTACTATTTATAGATACTTACTGCCGTACATATCTATATCGTTATTTTGTTACTATTTATAGATATTTATTGGCGTTCATGTCTATATCGTTATTTTGTTACTATCTATAGATACTTACTGTCGTACATGTCTGTATCGTTATTTTGTTACTATTTATAGCTACTCACGTCGTACATGTCTATATCGTTATTTTGTTACTATTTATAGATACTTACGCCGTACATGTCTATATCGTTATTTTGTTACTATTTATAGATATTTACTGGCGTTCATGTCTATATCGTTATTTTGTTACTATTTATAGATATTTACTGGCGTTCATGTCTATATCGTTATTTTGTTACTATTTATAGATACTTACTGTCGTACATGTCTGTATCGTTACTTTGTTACTATTTATAGATACTCACGTCGTACATGTCTATATCATTATTTTGTTACTATTTATAGATACTCACGTCGTACATGTCTATATCATTATTTTGTTACTATTTATAGATGCTTACTGTCGTACATAATTTTACCGTTATTTTGTTACTATTTATAGATAATTACTGCCATACATATCTATATCGTTATTTTGTTACTATTTATAGATACTTACTGCCATACATATCTATATCGTTATTTTGTTACTATTTATAGATACTTACTGCCATACATATCTATATCGTTATTTTGTTACTATTTATAGATACTTACTGCCGCACATGTCTATATCGTTAATTTGTTACTATTTATAGATACTTACTGCCATACATATCTATATCGTTATTTTGTTACTATTTATAGATACTTACTGCCGCACATGTCTATATCGTTATTTTGTTACTATTTATAGATATTTACTGGCGTTCATGTCTATATCGTTATTTTGTTACTATCTATAGATACTTACTGTCGTACATGTCTGTATCGTTATTTTGTTACTATTTATAAATACTCACGTCGTACATGTCTATATCGTTATTTTGTTACTATTTATAGATACTTACTGCCATACATATCTATATCGTTATTTTGTTACTATTTATAAATACTTACGTCCGTTCATGTCTATATCGTTATTTTGTTACTATTTATAGATACTTACTGTCGTACATATCTGTATCGTTATTTTGTTACTATTTATAGATACTTACTGCCGTACATATCTATATCGTTATTTTGTTACTATTTATAAATACTTACGTCGTACATATCTATATCGTTATTTTGTTACTATTTATAGATACTTACTGTTGTACATGTCTATATCATTATTCTGATAGACCATCAGGCCTATTATATCTGATATCGACGGTAGTGCGCCACTTCCACTGTAGCCATTGAAAATTGACGTGAGCGTAAGCGGCCCCAAGCATGCGCCTGTCAAGAGGGCGTCCTTGTTGTCATAAATGTAAACACCATCATCCGTGATAATCGCTATATCTGTTGATGATGAGGATGAACACATGTTTAGAAGGTTTCCTATACCACCTCTGATGGATCCCTGCAAGACATTCATTAGAAATTAATAATTCGTTCAACAAATGCAGTTGATTTGCATACACACATGTAGATGATTCATTGGTAGATAGGTTTAAAACCTCTAAGGTGTTTATGGTCTGTTTCCCCCACAAATATTCATATGATGAATTACTATAACCAATACATATTGTCTCATCTTCGTGAAATGTAGGCCGAAGAACATTCCTGAAACGGTGACCAGATCATATATTTTAAACAAAACTAACACTCATTACTATTAATAGAAAGTGTTCGTGGATATGTTGATATCACTAGAAAATTATTGTATGGCACGTCCTTGGTAAATAGTAAGGATAAGCATGTTTCATTTAAAGAATGAATCGGGGAATCCCCAACAGCGACTGTTATAGTGTCCTTCGTATTTGTTTGCTCCAACAGTTTTACGCGGTTTTTCAATATTTACATTCACTTGTCTCTTCTATATAGAATAACCAAGCCTAACACTCAATATGTGACTATTATGACGTCACTTCTGTAGACATGGTAACGGCAACTGATTACCGTCAAAGGGGGAATCGCGTTGGGGATTCTGTATTTGTATATTACAGAGTTATCTTTCCTTGCGGGTAGGTATTGATTGTGACGTCATGTGTTTGCGAGCCTAACGTCATACTTTCGGAGAAAACGACGTGATTTGCGCTCACAAAATAATGACGTAACAATCGATACCTACCCGCAAGGGAGCTAACTCTGTAATATGCAAAGACGGAATATCGTCATTAATAAGCGGTTTTCCTTGTCTAACTTTAATGCATATACCCAAAACAAGGAGTTAATACTTAGTAATGGAAATATCGACATTAAACTATCTTCCTATGAAAAAGCGCTAGCACGCATTACGAAGACTATCTGCAAAGTTCTGGCATCTATATAGATCATATATTCAATTTGTTGTTCAATGCTTAATCATTGCTGATACGCCATTGCGATTGTGTATATTCGGGATGCTTTCACATTGCATGGTCAGTGGTGGTAACAAAGAGTTTCGCTATTTTTGTTATAAACATCAAAACTTTCTAGGAATAATTAAATTTCGTGATCTAGTAATAACAGTGTATCTATTAGTATCATTTTACGAGATATCTGATTGCCAGCGAAATCTGATAAATGAAATGGCGCACGAAATGTTTCGGTTTATAGTATGTTGTACCTGAGATGACGCGGTGCCTGCCGGGAAGGATGCAATGGTCGTGAGGTCAGGGAAGGGTGCAATGGTCGTGAGGTCATTTACGGTGACGCCATTGACGAACTCGTTCCGGGTTTGTACCACGGAATAACACATGTCCGAGTTGTGCACTATGGTGTAGCTAGAGTAATTGAGCTCACAATCAAAGGACCCGGCTGTTTGAGACGAACTACAGTAGACCGCTACCGCTTGACACCCTTCATCTGTCATACAATGTAGGGCACACTCCATCTGTGAAAATGAATTTGAATTCACCAAAATTGAAGAGCAATCTCTATAATCCAAAACAAATGCATGTTCATTATGTATATCAGGATCCATATCAATTTACAAGTTGTACGATATCTTAAAACAATTCACGTTCGGATAGATAATATTTTTTATATCGTAATACATCAACATCATAGAATACATGGTGCAAGAATCGTCAGTAACTACATATACAACAACCCTCGAAATACTGATTTACAACAACTCAAGGGAGTTCGAAACATTTTCATCTAGTCTTTAATTGTTGTATCCAAAAGCTTTATCCCGACATATTTTGGATTTCGTTGCGAAATATCAAAGTAGAAAAGGCAAGTGTTAGAATTTGAAGGAATTTTACAAAAACATATAACAATTTAAATGCTTAAACGTTTTGTAATGTGCATTGTGACCTTGATTTCACCTATTAAAATGTTTTGTTTGTCTGTACTGGAACTACATATATATGTATTTATATATAAACACCTATTATGCTGTTTGCAGGAATTGATTTCACCCATTATGATACAGTATTAAGTCTGTATTTAATATAGTCCAATATAGTTTTTTTGTTTGTTTGTTTGATTGATTAACGTCCTATTAACAGCTATGGTCATGTAAGGACGGCCTCCCATGTATGCGGTGTGTTGCATGTATGTTGTGCGAGGTGCGTGTTTTGGGAGACTGCGGTATATTCATGTAGTGTCTTCTTGTATAGTGAAACTTTTGCCCTTTTTATAGTGCTATATCACTGAAGCATGCCGCCGAAGACACCAAGCAACACACCCCACCCGGTCACATTATACTGACAACGGGCGAACCAGTCGTCACACTCCCTGTATGCTGAGCGCTAAGCAGGAGCAGAAACTACCACTTTTATAGACTTTGGTGTGTCTCGGCCAGGGGACAGAACCTAGAGCCTTCCTCACAGGGGCGAACGCTCAACTCAAGGCCAAAAGTGAAAAACTTATTATACTGTTTTCAGGAAGGAAGTGATTTCACCCATTATGACACAGTATTCAATTTGTCTATACTAGTACTATATAGAAAAAAACCTATTATACTGTTTGGAGGATAGAATTGATTTCATCCATTATAATGCAGTATAAAGTATGTTTACACTAGTGCTATATAGAAAAAAAATAGTACGTTCTTTGCAGGTGATTGATTTCCCGCATAGTTTGTATATACAGGAACTTAATCGAAAAAAAACCCCAATAAGCTGTTTGTAGATTCTTGACATCCATAGCAGAAATAAACATTACCATAATATTGTCTCTGTGTTAACCACCTCTCCCAAGGTCTCGCTTAATGCAAAATCTATACCTGTGTAAATAGATCATCATGCTGACGCTTTTATGTATATGATTGAATCGTGCTTGTAACGAGCGTTTTTATTGGCTTAAAGTTATGTTGGTTGTAACGACCAATTTCATTCGCTTAACCGCTAATGTCGACATGTATAACATGGTTTCTAATTGGCGGTTTAAAATTGTTATGGTTTCTAAGAAAGCAACAGTAACTCATGAATTGAGGGATATCAAAATATTTGAAATGGTAGTTTTACCCCGCGATGACCCGTCAGGTAGGGGTTAAAGTTGTACCTACTGCTCCTATTGCATGATCGTAAAGGACGACTTATTTTAGGTTGTCATGTTTTTCTCCCAACGCCTACCTTGCCATCGTCTCATTTTTGGCTTTCCTTTGTGAGATAGGCTCTGTCACCCCTCCCTCTCTGACCTTGAGAAGCAGTTTTTGCTTCTCAGTTTTTGCAGCATAAAGGGAATGTGACGATTGGCCACTTTTTTGTTCCAGTCTAATTTTTTTTGCTCATTGTGTACGATTTAAGTTTAATTACTTATGTAATTCAAATATCGAATCTGAAAAAAATAGACCATTGTTTCATATTTGAAAATAATAATTAGAAATAACTTTTATTTCTTTTTATTTAGATACAATCTTAAATGTTATAATCTCTGGTGTTTTAATATATTTTTTTTTCTGTTAGCTGCCATTCGAATAGGTCTATTATTTGCGTATATCAGCGGCACAATGTGTTAATAAACAACCACACTAGTACATATCGGGTAGCCTGCTGGGATGGCCTAATGGGATCCAGCATTACTATTTTGCTCTTATTCCGTTTGGTCCAACTAACAAAGAAAACACATAAAACGCTTTTGAAGTATAATTAACGTAGAATTATCAATATATATGATGTTTATGGTAACTTCGGTACGAACTCTGATTTTGACATTTCTGGGCAATATTGGCATAAGGCAATTAGTGCGTCCGGATGTAAATCTAAAAATCAAAATGAATGTTATTATGCGTCGTAATTTTGAGTACCACTGAACGATAACTCGAAGTTTCAAATGTCGCTTTTCATAATGGTATTAATATCCGTTTTTTTTAATGGGAATGTCGGATTTTCCGTTTGGGGTGGTGATAAATTGAACTCGACCTTCCAATCAAGGAGGATAAAAAAATAGTCGATAACCACCGGAAATATTGGCG
Organism: Argopecten irradians; assembly: GCF_041381155.1. Taxonomy (NCBI): domain Eukaryota; kingdom Metazoa; phylum Mollusca; class Bivalvia; order Pectinida; family Pectinidae; genus Argopecten; species Argopecten irradians. Next base: position 7,996,587 of record NC_091149.1, on the reverse strand, counting down.
ACAAACTGTTTGAGATACCTAACTCATGGAGCATTCGAGAAGGTACAACAGATATGCAAAGCGCTAATGTCCAGAATCAAGTTTGTACGTATTGATAAGTATGAGGTAAATACCTTCTTAGAAAATAGAAATCACGATTGTTATTGTTAGCAGTGGTGTCATGAGGTTAATGATAATGCCACATTTGTGTTTTATATAAAATATTTTGTGATCACATTTGTAATCTACTCGGATATAAATAAGATCTTAATTATAAGTTTTGACATTAACGATACTCCACCGCCGACAGAGTACACATGATGTACATCATTTGAACAATAACTGGTGTTTAATCGTGTAAATATATGTCCAATTAACAACAAAAAAAAAATAATATAGATAATTTATTTTGCCTTTGGTGCTCGCGCAATCAATACTTCATTCCATATAGGATATAGTGCCACGGATTTTTTTCGGGACGCATTTACTTATTTTTATATTTTTAACTTGAAGTAAAATTAGAAGTTCAAACTTTTCAATGGCGGTAATGGTGTGAAGTAAGTAACTTTTGTAACTGAAGAGATATAATAAATTGTCTGCTCCTGTTTTTAATAGTGAAAAAATACTATTTGTCAGCGGTGGAGCATATTAAATTCTAAAGCTTTCCGGCAGTATTATTTGTTGTAACCTAGTGAGGTTTTACGTTTTTACTTGAATTTATGTAACTACTCCTTCTTAGCACTTGCGCCAAATATTTTCTATTATCACGTTTCGACTAGTTTCTGTTCACATGTTTGTTCCTGTCATTTTATATGTTATTATTTGTGTTATTTGTTCATTATAAGACCTTGATCTGAAGATTTTGGGCTGGATGTTTCTATGCTCTGTATTCGACTGTAATAAATCAGTACATAGAACATTGGTGCTACCTTTTTCATAGACTACAATAGTTATTTCCCTTACACATTAGCTGTAGCGTTGAGAATGTACCTTCTACTAAGATGACATTAAGAGTGATGGATTTTATTCTGGCCCTGTATTGATGTCTGATGTAGTAACGTTTCAAGAGCATTAAAACCTCTGACCTATCTACCAAATGTATGTTTACTCACACTTGTATATGAAAGGCAAACATAAAATATGTTATGTAATTAAAGAGTTCGTGATATTTACGTTAATTGGTAAATATTGATTTTTATATGAAATTGGTGCTATTTAATCTTGATGGCGAAATAACGTTTATGTTATGCTTCACGTTTCATTTAAATAATTTTGCATATTTATTTATTCATTTATCTATTTATATCTTGATTTCATTATTTTTATTTATTTTTATTTATTCTTAAAATCAATTCATTCGTTAATTATTAGTTTTTATTTATATATTGATTTTTTTTATTTATCGTTTTTTCTTTATTGATTTTTTTAAAATATTATTTTCAGCTATTTTCATTATTTTTTATTTAACCTAATTTGATTTGTTTATTTAGTTTCGCTTTATAATACTAAATTAATGTACCCAAACATATATTTATTATTTTGTGCACATAATTTTGAGCATAGGATATAGCAAATTATTTTACTGGATCATATGTCAATACCATTTAATATCCGGCATCAATGACCTTAGTATGGCAAGTACTAACGACTTATTGAAATTATTAGATTCAGACAGCAATTGGACCATAACTGATGTACTAATCTAATCAGTCGTAGTGAGCCTAGTCATGAAATGTTGACAGGCATTTGTGATATTGTTATTGTGGTCTATAATCAAATGATATGTGCTAATGCATTTTCTCGGTCCTATTTGATCTTTTATGCAAATAAATAATGACAAATAGTTCGACCGCGATCAATTTATTTTTCATTAAGGCCAACGCGAGTTTTAAATTAAATTAATATGAATTTATTTATAATAGCGTCTTCAATGACACGGCTAAACACAGAGGCAGCATCTTTTGTTTCGGCACTCCATCAAATGTCATCGGAAGTTATACGTCAAGAGAAGCCAAAAGGCAGGAAGTCTGGGCCATGACAAACTGTTCTATAATACCATGGTGATTTAGGTATACATTGGAAAAAACTTAATGGACGCATTTAATTTTATGTTGTCTGTAACATGATTTCATTTGTTCATCTTATCGATTCAATTTTGTTTATACAAGAATTTTCATTCTTCAACTTTTTTTTTGTCTCGAAAAATAAGCTATTGATTGTAATGACGTTATTTAACTTTCAATATTTAAAAGCTTGAAAGAAGCTTAGTCGACCCCAAGGTTAAGGCGCCTTAGAAATTATGCTTCCTTCTGATATATATATAGATTACAAGGACTGAATTAAATAATCGTGTCAACTTATGTATAGACCTTGCCATAGAAACATTTATATATATAAAATTTATTATTCATTTTAAATCGATTGCAATTACAAAACAAGTTATAAAACTTATGCAAACCACTTTCGATGGCCCGGATGTAAGCGTGCTAGGAGTTGCTTTTTTACCAAAAGTGGTAAACATACAGTAATGCCTGCAATTACACATTGCAATGATATCATCTATAATTCAGTCTCAATTTCAAATAGAGTCTCATAAAAAGATCAAGTATACGGAGAACATGTGCTTATAAAGAGATGACGTCCACTATTTTATTGATTAACCAAGCTAAAAGATAACATCTTTTGAGATTCAAGAAATACATTTTACATAGTGTAGTGGTATATTATGATGCAGGTCGGAGAGGTATATATATATATATATATATATATATTTGTTTTGCATTTTTCTTAAAGTTATATGTGCCGTGATTTTCATACTCACGAATCAAAGAAAATGTATTAAATGTTATTCACCAACAAAAGTTACCAACATTTTGTGAATTTCAATAACTCTTGTATTAGTTTAACGTCCTATTAACAGCCAGGGTCATTTAAGGACGTGCCAGGTTTGTTGATGGAAGAAAGCCTGAGTACCCGGAGAAAAACCACCGACAGCGGTCAGTACCTGGCAACTTCCCCACATAGGATTCGAACTCGCTACCCAGAGGTGGAGGGCTTGTGGTAATATGTCGAGACATCTTAACCACTCGGTCACCGCGGCCCCCCAAAAAATCAATACATCTTTTAATGCAAGTACAAGTACATGTAAGAGCTGAAAATGAATTTTGGCAGGTCTGCCAAAAACCGTTATTTTTACATCTACGGTGCAGGGAAATGAGTACATACAGTCAAATTAAGAAGCCAATATCTAGTGTTCAATTTCATGTCACATTTTTGCAGTGTTGTTAGTAATTTTAAAGTGATTCTATATGGATGTTTGATTCTAAACATACATAATTTAAACATGCATAAGGCATGAAAGCATGATTTTAACAGTGCATAAATTATGTATTATAAATAATGTTTATAAGGCATCATACATGCTTTCTATCCATCGCAATTATTTTCACAGCTTAATTCATCAAACCCTATGACTTTCTTTAGATAACCGAAGAAAAAATAACATGTCAAAAGGTGGCCCAGTTACCGTACTAATAACTTTAATTTTATCACCGACTTAGTGTTCATCGTCTTACTTACACTTTTTGCACTCATCAATTGATTTATTTTCAGTTTGATACAGGGTCAATATTTTTCCAGGATGAAAACAATTGATTTGCTAATCTGATAAGTCGCAGTGGATTGTTTATATAAGGATGACTTCTCATGATGCTTTTTTATCTGTGGTCAATAATTAAATGACACATACCGATGCCTTTTTCCGATCATACTTCATCTTTTATGCGCAAAGAGCAAACACAAATAATACGATCGTTCAGTTATGGCTGGTTTTAATTCAATATACGAAGAGATTTGCACAAGGATAAACTACGTTTCGGATGGATAAAGTGTTCATCGGATGGTAATATATCAAAAAGTTATCAATATCTGTAGATATGTTTGTTAGGTTTTTTTTTGTTTTTTTTTTTTTTTTTGGGGGGGGGGGTGTTTTAGTTAATCGCCGTGGGAACCCATTTTGTTTGAAAACGCGAAATCAAATCGCCGCAAAACGAAAATGAGTTTGTTTCCACTACATATATACACTTTTATTAAAAGCTTTGTATTAAATCTTATTCTGAGTTTTCATTTAGATAGGTTTTATAATCAACAATACACTTTTTATATAATCATATCTTTAGCTAATTTGATCTTCTATTGTTTCTTCTATTTACAAGCTAATTTGATCTTCCATGAATTGCTATTGTGTAAGATTCCTATACATTTGTATTTACTGACCTTTGTCCGCACTTGAACTGTCCTGATACTGGATCAAGTTATGGTTTGTCCGCTTGACCACTTGGACATGGTCCCTAGTGTGGTGTATTGATGCGTGACGTTGAACATAATAACTAACACAGCGAGGAGTAACCACCACCGCTCCATCCCCCTACAGGCGCCCACTCCAAAGTCTATAAATGTGAAAATATTTATAATTCTCTGTATATAACAACACAGTGACATACGACAAGGTCCGCTATTTAATGGCTGATAAGGGATGTGAAAAAATGGAGGGAAAAAACCGAATAAAATGAATCAAATGAAATCGCCGCCGATGGAGGTTGACAAGGTGTTGTTATTTCCCATTCTTTATTGTCACATTATTTAAGTCATCTTCAACATTGGCATCGTTCAACAGTCAACGTAATCGGACGTCTGATAACGTTACAACGTGGTTCTGTGGAAAGACAAAAACAGAGCAAAACTAGCAAGAACAGTAAAATCCGAAAATTGAGAGGGGTTCTGGTATCACCCGGGTGATATCAACATGTGGAGTGTGGGATTTTATTGCAAAAGCTGTAATATCTGTAGCCAATAAATGATCACGTGTGAAATCCATTATGATAAACGATAAGCTGCCGTAATAGTTCGTGGATGACATTTTGAAAATGGTCGCCTTCCGATGGAACATTCTCAAAAGTTTAACTTATGGGTCCTGTGACAAAAATTTTCTTGTTCTACTGTTAGAAATATTATAAATCTATATTTGAGAATATAAACTATTATGTGGCTAGTATACAATTTTGAATACGAGCTACGGTTGGAAGCTGTTAATTAACTTCGATAACTAGAATGATATATTTACTCAATTAAAAATTGATCTCGTAATGTATTCGTTATACATCATTTGTCACACAATCGGCCTGATATCTAATATGTAATATTTTTGCGTATGTCACTATAGTGTAATATGACCTGGGGCGATTTTCATTGGCTAGAAATTCATTGTGACATCAGACAGAAACAATAAAATAACCTCAAGAAAATTCTCGTGAAGTTAGGGTTACGAGGACGGCGGGGCAAAATGGCGTCCTCTGCTGGATTTTCGGAATACATTTTGACTTTAAATATTTTTGTTATGTAGATTTCTGTAGTTATGGGATAAAAAGTAACCTACATTTGGCCTGCAAAAATAAAAACTTCTTAGACTCGTTTCATAAAATCTCATTTGAAATGAACATCCTGTATATCTTCAATGTGAGTTCATTCCATGCGAGTTTTGGTGAGCACAAATTAATAAACATTCTACTAAACTAGTTGGCTTTCCTCCAACTCATAAATCTGGCATGTCCTGAAATGATCTCGATTTTCCCAGGATAGTTTAACAATGAATCAAAACCTAGGCTGCTTGAACAAGTTTTCTTCTCGGATCACGAGTTGAAGGGCTGATTTAAGAATGTTAAATAGCTGAACCAATCGACTTTAGTATTGGTAACAGTGGCATTGTTATCAGCTACATAACCTTGTCATTGTGTCAATGTTACGAAAGTTTCACGTGGCGACGTTGCTTCCATTTTCACGATGCCATCCCAACCGTGACATTTAATGGCTTGTATTTACAATAGTTACAAGGTTAATGACCAGGATATCGTTAGCTGATGCATCGAGTCTAGGCCTATAGACAAGACAGATATGTAAACATCAATAGCTATGACACACATTTGTAAATGATACATCGATAACTTGACACACATCTAAACATCAAAAGCTGTGGCACAAATCTGTAATGCTGTGTTTTGTGTGATGGTTATATATACTAAACAAATATGTTAACAGAGGCTGGTTTGTTTACTTCATTTAGTGTATTGGCTATTGATATCCGATTTTAGTTTACTTACGACATTATCCACGATCAGCGGGACATTGTCAGTCTACAGGGTATAGTTTTGAACTATCCGGTATATGATGTTAATTCAAAAAGTCGTCATATTGCCATTAGCGAACGAAATGAAGCAAAGAAAGTTTCCATTGAAACAAATTAGGACAAAGTGCATATTAATGAATGAATTACATGGGGATTTATATTGTTTTGAAACATTTAGAGAATATTATTGGGCATTGTAGACAATTGTTTAATGTGTAGTATAGAATCTCAATGCAAGTTTGTTTGCATACATAGTGCACATGAAAATTTTCCTTATCATTATTCTAATTTTCTCTCGATTTTTGAATCATTAAAAAATAATATTTTTTGATATTTGTAATTTTTTTTTTTGAGAAATGTCGCCTCTTAAATATAAAAATGTGCCAAAATTCATAATTACCATACATTTGAATGTCATTTCAATAGATCTGTTTTTGCAGTGTTGTCTGATCAGAGAGCATTAGACTTATTTATTTCGTCTTTGCATATAACAGAGTTAGCTCCCTTGCGGTTAGGTTTCGATTGTTTCGTCATTATTTTGTGAACGTAATTCACGTCGTTTTCTCCGAAACGTATGACGAAACGTTCGCAAACATATGACGTCACAATCAATACCTACCCGCAAGTGCAGATAACTCTGTAATGTGCAAATTCGGAATAATCTGTCAATATGAATAGATAATATATGTTTAAAAATTTCTCAATATTTGAATGAGCGCTTCCTGATAACTTAGGTAGTGAAATAAATCCGGTGAGTATATTGGGTTTACGGTGTGGTGATGTTATACTACCGGCAAAATAGAAATTAATAAAATTCTCACGGATGTTTACCCATCGATCATAAAAGAACTAAAACCTTGACTTGTTATTGAGCTTTTTCGTCATAATTAAGTGAATATTTATTGAGGTCATCGTATAAATCTTACACGCCATCGGAGAGTTTTAGGACTGAAACGACATAAGCCGTAAGGTGCAATAAGTTACCAATGTCATCGCCGAAGAAAATCGATATCCAGAATCGATATCCAGAATCGATATCCAAGTCACAAGACGTTCATTTATATTGTATTCATGGGAGCAGTCTTAAAGGATAGTATCATCTTGAGACATGCACTGCGCTGCGACAAACAAATCCATCGCTATTTCAATATCAAAAATAAACATAGTTCGGCTTCGGAGGCCGCACGCTCTACCATTAATGGCAATATTTCATTCAATGTTCATATCTGCGATTAATCTTCCCAAACATGTTTTGGAAAGGACGTCGCGAAAAAATATTTACGAAAAAAACCAGGTCACATAAACGCGATCTTCGCAAAGCTGAAACCATGTGTGAAATGTATGTGCCAAAAATGTATAAATGTATTACATAATAAATTAAAATACTTGCGGCTCTAGCTCGGTTATATGAACGCGGTCTTCGAAAAACCTTAAACCACGCGTGAAATGTTCGTGTAAAAATGTATTTATATAATATTTACGGCTCATGATAGGTTATATAAACGCGATCTACGAAAAATCGAAAACCACGTATGAAAAGAACGCTTATATGTATCATATTATATTTTCGGCTTTTGAATTTTGGAAACGTCTTCGCGGAGGTTTCTTTTTACAAGACATAGTTGATATGTAAATATATGATTGCCGAAGGAAGTAAAAACTCAAGAGGTGAAAATTTCGCAAAAGGTTTTTGATTTGCAAATTCAGCAAAATCAAAATTCTTGCAAATATTAGCAGCTCTACAGCACACATTGCCAAAAATACTTCGGTAAGAAAGTACACAAACCAGTTGTACGTTTCAGTAGTTTGTAAATGACCTTAGTTACCAGCAACAAAATAAGCTACAACTGTTAAATACAAATATCTATAATGACAACCTTCAATCAAATTAGAAAATTTTAGCAAATCTCTCCAAGATTTCATTGCGGTCCCACAATCACGTCTCTGCTTAAGAGCCTGTGTCAGTAACCATTGAAATTTAGATTTTAAATAAAAAACAAATCTGTTCAAAAACGTGTTGAAACATTAATATAACTTCATGAAAGACATTTTAGTTAAAGACAAGCAAATTTGTTATAATATTTTGGCTTCCAATGTTAACGACAATATTTTTTTAGCATTCTATTAATGAATTGTTGCAAAATAACTTAGAAAAAGGCATATATTAACAGGAATATATGCAAAGAGATGTTTCAAAATTCTTTTTAAAATTGTTAATTGAGGCGCATTTAAACACGCGAATCATTGTTTTTTTTATTATATATGTTGGTTGCTGCAATTATGAATGACACCATTTTCACAATGGGGATATACTTTGTCACAGTGACTGGTATTAAAACGGCGGACGTCGTATGCAAATCGTGACTACTTACTTACACGTAAACGTAGTGTATCCACAAATAATCCATTATTGTTTACTTTAATATTGGATAATGAATGATGGTAATTATATTCTGTTAAAACTGCCAGTCGTTTACAGCAAAATGATACAAAAGGAAACTAATATGTACTAAAGAATTGTTTTGAGCGTCCTGAGTACGTTTTTCAAGAATTTTGAAATTTCTATGGAAGGTTAACAGAGGTGATATGTGGGGACCGCAATTATATTTTAGCCTTAAACGTATTATAGTATGTATGTATGAGTTTAAAACGTTAGTTAAAATGTTTAAACAATATACTTACGTTTCTGGAAGCTTTGTAACATCGTGTATGGCTTCATCCTATGTATGAAAAGACTAAGAAATCCTCAGAACAAAACATATATAATGGGACAAAATATATCGACAACCTGCAAATGCTGTATTCAGACTGGCGGTAATCACAAAATAAACGCAAAATCACTTTAAATGTACGTTACAATTGTCAATTAATGCCGCCCGTCGCTTGGAGGGCCTATATCGGAGTCGGATTGTTAGTGTGAGATAGACAAGTCTGAATGATTGCTGTGATTCGCTCCATCGATCTGACGATTACTATACATAGCTAATGAAAGCAGGTCGATTTTCATTGACTTCTGGTGTGGGCACGATATGTTGAGATCGTTGATTAACTATTCATTTAACTCGAGATTCCTTTGTCTCCAACACCTGATTTACACTTTGTTTATACTTAAATACACTTTGTTAAGACTTTGAAGTACTTAACATCGATCTTATGTTCTGTTTTTTTACCTGATGTCGAGGCGACTTTCCAAAGACATAAAGGTGAAAAAGGATATTTGATTTTATGTCATACAAATATGAGAACATAATCATAAGAAGTGAATAAGAGATATACATTTTTTATAAAACAAATATTCCAAGCTATTTTGAAAATTCTAAAATACATATGTACGTTCCGATAAAACTGGTAAAGTGTGCGATATTTACGTACAATCCTAATGCTTGTGTCCTTTACTGTTCGTTGCATATTCCAAATTTGCATATCACAGAGTTATCTGCACTTGCGGGTAGGTATTGATTGTGACGTCATATGTTTGCGAGCGTTACGTCATACGTTTCTGCAAAAACGACGTGAATTGCGCTCACAAAATAATGACGTAACAATCGATACCTACCAGCAAGGGAGCTAACTCTGTAAGATGCAAAGAAGGAATATTGAGTTTCTCATATTTTACCAAGAAGACAGGTATTTGTTGATGTTGTGACGTTCCTAGGTTGTGTTGTATAGGTAGCCATGTAACACAGCTTCGGAAGACGTGGGTATATATTTGTATATTGTAGAGTTATCTGTCCTTGTGTTTGACGTCATGTGTTTGTGAGCGTAAAGTTATACTTTTCGGAAAAAATGACCTGAATTGCGCCCACAAAAATACGTTGTATGACGTCAAATGAATATCTACAAGCAAAGAAGGTATACTCATTATATATGAGAGGAATAAAAATGAACTGTGCAGTAACTATAAGTTTTGGGAAGCATGCTCTACTATCTTATCTGTAAATATATTTTATTTGTGTATAAATAATTTTCATCTGTGAAGAAATACCTTTCATTTTGAAATAACCACAGTTCATTTATGCCAAAAAAAAAACGTTTTGAAAAAAATACATTGTCATTGATAATAAATATATTTATGAATAAATCATTATTTTTTTTACAAATGTATAAATAAATATAAATTTTATCGGTAAATAGAAATAATTTATATATTGATATTCACGGAAGCAATGTGCATCTGTCATTGACATTTATTAATGATAAAAAATTTCTTGTAGCGAAAATTACATTAATTTTTTCATAAAACAAGAAAGCATGTATTTATACAAGAGTTAATTTTTTTATTGATATTTCTTTTGTTTTTGTTTTAAATCAACATTTATTGTCAAAGGAACTGTTAAGGCTACCACTTTGAAAATTGACTATTGATGGCAGATATCAGACCCATACTATAGCTTATACAAAAAACATTTATTTTATCTTGGGAATACATTCCTATAGACCATGGCCTGCATTCTACTTGGGTGTTTTAATACACTGAAAAGCGTAGCGCAGACAAGATAGACAGCATGCTTTTGTAATCGGTCTCTTGCGTCAATGTGACACAGTTATTAGGTTTGCGCCGTTCTTACATCACATGGACATGCCTTTGGTTACTTTTGCGCCGTTCTGACCTTACCTTGATATGCCTTTGAAGCATTTTGAAATTGCATCGTGATTGTATTCTGTTACCACCTCTCTTTATGGTGAGTGTGCGGGCTCAGTTTACACAAACCTTCCATTAAAGGTAAACCAGTGGTCATAAATATTGTTATAGATAATGATAATTATCGAGACAGTCTTTGATATGCATTGCGGCGTTCATGAGAGGTAATAAAGAAAAAGTCAATTACAATAGAGAACATACCGAATAACCTAAATTAAATCGGACTCTATGTATCGATTGTATGATAGACTGGTTCCCTTCCCTTAGTTCTCTATTCTCCGCCAGGTTGCGCTCCGTTCACTCAGTGAAGCGTACGCAAGGGAGGTAACTGAGGCGGGAACCAGCCTAATTGTTCGACATCTGCAATCCATCCATAAAATTTTAATCAAAGGCTGCGAAATCCTAAAACCTATAACGGGTTCAGTAAGTGGGTTACGTTTTTGGTTTTATCAATACAAGTGATATTTTAAGGATAAATCTTTGTGGGAGTTTTCGGAGAAAATCATCGATCTATAGAAAACGCTATAATAACCTTGTTTACACCATGACTACTATATATACATGTATTCGATGCAGTTTGCTAAATGCCTTAATCGCATGATACATTAGAGATTCATGTCAGAACTCGATGTCATAGACGCCTTCAAAGAGTCGTCTCCATTTCCTCTTTCTAAAGTCGACTTTGGTTTACATCCGAATTTGGAACACGTTTCACAAGTAAGCAAGAAAGGATCTATCATTCAGTCAATTTACAAGTAAAATTTGTGTTTGATGAAAGATACATGCAAATTTCTAGTTATCAACCTTAGTTATGACGGATGTTTCACTTGCGGTTCAATAAAGTAAAATAGCCTGTTGGTCTTTAGCTATAGTTGTAATAGAAAGGTAAATATATAAAAGTTCTGATTTCAATTGTTTAAATCTTGAATGATGACTTCAGAATGGTTAGACTTAGATTTACTAAGCCTGGTTTAATACTAAAATTTCAAATTACAATGAATTGAAAGTCGTAAAATATTAATTTGTCACTGTAAATAAACTAATTTTCGTTTTAATTTCACGTTATTTTGCTGGTGATTTGAATCCGCAAATTCCATCGTCGCAAAAAGGTTTCCCGTTAATAAAATGTATTTTCAACCGTAAATCGCAAAATGTTTTCGCCATGAAGTCTTTAGATTTGGAGTCCCCGAGTGTTGTCGATTTATTGGATTTTGTGGAGATAAAGTAAGATAACAAACTCAATTTATACTACTTCATGATTGTTTTGAAATTAAATGTAACATTATGTGATATATATTCTAAAATTATTAAATGTAAAAAAACTGTAAACGAATATTAAAATTTAACTCCCCCCCCCCCACTTAAAGTAACCTTTTTTATTTTTTAATGAATGTGCAAACAATGATTGTATATGTAATTAATGTGAAAGTGGTGGAAGTGCATAATTGAAACAATTAATTAAGATATGGAAATTGGTATGGAAGTCCTTCTGTGAAAGGAAAAACATTGTTATTTACACGCATATATTGAATAATTTAAAAAAAAAAAAAAAAAAAAAAAAAACTCGATTTGATGATTTAATCCCACTTTAAAGTTAATAAGGTTGGAGTAAATACAAAATACTTAAGTTGATAAACACTATTTCCCGAATCTTCGAACACATGGTTGATTTGTATCGAAATCTTCAGATTTCCTCACGTATGGTAGGACATATTATATGTTTCCTCCCAAAAGGCACCGGGTTTTTTTCAGTCACCTGAAATAAAATAACAAAAAATTATAAATATATGTAAAAATGGTCGTTGTCAGATTGTCCACAATGATACTAATACAATGACGTCACGACAAAACTTTGTTGGCCATGCAACAATACCATGATATTAGAAAGCGACACAGTAAAAAGAGGAATCATCATTCACAAATTATCACGAATAAATCTCATTCTTTGAAGGAAGATCCCATGCTGGCGAACACTCGGCAATTTATAAATCATGATATTTTTATCACTTAATTAGATTTCAAAGTGTTGACAGAAAAAACCACATAAAGTACATGCAAATTATTGACCACCTTTATGAGAAACAAAGAGAAAATAGGTATACCTACTATAGGCAACTTTCGTGTGAAGATATGTCTGAATGCTACAGTATGTTAATACGCAGAAAACAACATTGGAGGACACACTGTCAACATAAAAAATACAGAATACATTCTATTAGAGTAAAAGTCGGAATAATAATCCAACAGAATATGGAATATGGATACCTATAACGAAATTGGAGTAAAACTAATAATGCTATCGGAGTAAAACTGGAATTATGATCAAAAGAATATGGAATATGGATACCTTTAACGAAATTGGAGTAAAACTAATAATGCTATCAGAATAAAACTGGAATAATGATCAAAAGAATATGGAATATGGATACCTTTAAGGAAATTGGAGTAAAACTGATAATGCTATCAGAATAAAACTGGAATAATGATCAAAAGAATATGGAATATGAATACCTTTAAGGAAATTGGAGTAAAAATGATAATGCTTTCAGAATAAAACTTGAATAATGATCAAAAGAATATGGAATATGGATACTTTTAACAAAATTAGAGTAAAACTGATAATGCTATCAGAATAAGACTGGAATAATGATCAAAAGAATATGGAATATGGAAATCTTTAAAGAGCTATTCAGTGGGGCTAATTCTGTTACATAACCACGAAGCAAAATATGCTAAAAATGTATATTTCTACCTTCTTTAAGAAACATATAACAAGAAATATTGACAAATATCACGGCAGTGTTAAATGTTTTGACTGATACTGTTGAATTTCCAAATTGTTGATCAATACGATTAAGCAGGTATAACATGTACGCTGTACCCATACCCGATGCAAAAGTTTCGCACGTTAAACAAATGCTATACAAAACCACTGAGGAGTTGATGGAATTATTTTTAGACAAGAACATAAACCTAATAATTATTAAGATCTTTTTAACTATCTATCGGTGAACGGTATAATTTCCAAAAATCAATCTGGCTTTCTCCCTAAAGACTCTACTGTAAACCAACTTATTTCAATATATGATACAATTATGAAACAGCTTGATAGAAGAAAAAAAGCAAGAATAGTGTTTTGTGATATCAGTAAAGCATTTGACAGGGTTTGGCATGACGGACTTATATATAAATTTAATAATATGATATAAATGATAATATTTTTAAATGGCTTTCTAATTATTTAATTGATAGGCAGCAAAGAGTAATTATTGATGGATTTAAATCAATATGGAAAGCAGTAACAGCCGGAGTACCTCCAGGCTCAGTACTTGGACCATATTTATTTCTCATATATATAAATGATTTCAAAAAATGAAATTTATTCAAATGTCAAATTTTTCGCAGATGATACATCCCTTTTTGTGCTTATAGATAACTATCAGGTAGCTGCAGCTGAAATACTAAATAATGATGTGAATAGAATATCTATGTGGGCGAATAAATGGGAAATTCTTTTTAACCCAAATAAAACAGAAGCACTTTTAATTTCAAATAAACATAATGCTGATATACTTCATCCTGACCTTATTTTCATGAATAATACTGTAACCAATGTAAATAAACATAAACACCTCGGAGTTATTTTGAATAGTCATGGGACATGGTCTAATCATATCAATTTTATATTTGAAAATAACTACAAAAAATAAATGTGTTAAGATCACTTAAGTTAATCTCGATAGGAAAACATTAGAAATTCTATACAAATCATATATACGCCCTAACCTTGAATATGCAAGTGTTGTATGGAATAATTGCAATCAAACGGAATCCGAACTTTTAGAATCTATCCAACTTGATGCTGCTAGAGTCATCTCTGGTTTACGCAAAGGTACTAGTCATGCTGTTGTCTACAATGAACTTGGTTTGGACACTCTCAAAAAACGTAGAATTGATCAGCAACATATGTTATTTTTTAAAAAAAATCATTAATCATTAAACTCCTGACTATCTACTTGAACACATACCTATTATTATTGATCATAGTCAAGTGTCTCATGATGTAAGACATCAACGTATATTTCAAACCCCCATTTGTAGATCTTGCATGTATTTTAAAAGTTTTTTATCCCTATATGATGTCTTGGTGGAATAAACCTGACTGTGTCTTCTATGATATGGGTTCAATAAGCGAACTCAAAAGGAGCCTTACCCGTCATGCCATCCCCGTCAATGTTGATGATAAATGTACTGATGCTTTTAAGCATGGTGGAACTAGGTATTTTAATATCATTATGTGTCAACTTCGTAATAGAGCAAGTCAGCTAAATTCTGATCTCTATAAAGACCATCTTTCTAATAGTCCATCCTGTATTTGTGGATACTCTACTGAAGATGTTGATCACTTCTTTCTCTTTTGCCCTAGATATGCAGTCCAACGCCAGAGCTTGTTAACTTCTCTGTCTCATTTACAACTTGACATCCAATTAAACCTTCACCTGAATCTAGACCTGAATCTTTCTCAACATTTACATATTAATGTTGACATTTTAACAGAGAGAAGTAATCACCTTAGCCATGAGATAAATTCAAACCTGTGTGCCTGTGTCCAAACCTTTATTGAATCATCTGGCAGACTTTGAGTACACCATAACTATTATATAACATAATGCCTCTCTTATTTGTAAAACATCAAGTACATATATAGAAAACATAAATATTCACACAATTTATATACACTGGTTTATTGATGTGTGTACATGTAGATGATATGAAGACTCCTTCAGTGCTTTTCATACTATACAAGTGTAAAAGGAGCGGGTCGGTGTGACTTGTACATAGTGTTAAATACGGTCTCTGTCACTGAGCTGACGGCGCATGCTTCTTTGGCTCAGTCGGTAGAGCCGTAGATCTCCACGCCGGAGACCCGGGTTCGATTCCTGGTCGGGGCACTCGACAGGAATGTGTATTTTCCCTCTTCTTCTACACAAGTAGTGAACAGTCATTACACAAGTTCAAGTCACCTTAATAATTTTTTATGTGTAAACTGTGATCTATTCATATACAAGTATATATCAAAATTCAGCAAAATAATCCATATTGTACTATCCAATATTATATGAATATCAGCATGTTTATAACTTCTTATACAAACATAATCTACTAACTGTTTCATGAAATATGAAGAATGAATAAAATTGGAGGATTTGGTTAATCACAAGCGTTATTGTTTTCTTTCATTATCTGGCATATATATATAAACTCAACTAATTTGTCATGCAGCTATACATTGGTTACTATTCTCAAATATATCCATACCATAACTCAACCATTTAATTCTCAAATTTGTATTGAACTATTGATTTTACATTTTATTATAATGAATTACCTAGATATAATATTACAAGTTTTATCCTTTGTCTGTAACCAGTTCTTTGACAGGAGTAGATCATAGGTAAACCCTTATAACACTCATATTTTTATATCATAAACCCATTTTCTCCAATGTTATAATTAAACATGTTCATATGCTTTGATATACAATGTACTCCCTCAGCATGGTTCCTTCTCTGGACATTCCTGACTAGGACCAGTACTCAGTGGTAACACTATGGACTTTATAGTACTGCCCGGTATTATAGTATGTATGACAGACTGGCCAGTATTACACCAGTAGGTATGATAAAAATGATTAATATATAATACACAGCGAGCATAATAATCACCTTATTGTTACTTTGAACAATGTATCTTATTACTAGATGTGTCATTGCAGGGGGGGGGAAAGCTGTTTAATCATTAATTGTGAAAATATCATCTGATCCGGATTGGTATTTTCCTGTATAGGTGTGAAAAGCAGGGTGCGACTTACAGATAGATTTATACATGTAAATATATGTACTTATCTTTCTGTACTTGATCATTTAGCCTATCTACAAGCAAATGATAGAGAAGCCCTGGATAATTCAGGTAATCTTTTTATATTTTTCTTCAAAATATCTTGATGTTGAATTGATTTAGTTGTTTTGGTTTTGAGGTGGGTTTTTTTTTCTTTAAGTTTTTGCATTGTATTTAATGTAATTAAAAATAGTGATATAAATGCTTATAATTCATAATTGTTATTTCTTAGTGGTATGAACAAAAATGACTCGACAAATAAGAAAGCCATTTATTCAGGTACATGTTTATATTTTCCTTAATTCTTTTTTGCCATGTCTGATAACTATTATTTTTTATAATGAAAAAATTAATAATTTAAATAAAGCAGAAACGTCATTTATTGTGTAGTATTGGTCTTTCCTATCAGTAAATAGATTATTAATACCGATAATGTACCTAGTAAGAACACGTAGTTTTACTATTTCGTATTTGCACATTACAGAGTTATCTGCCCTTGCGGGTAGGTATTGATTGTGACGTCATGTGTTTGCGAGCGTACCGTCATAAGTTTCGGTGAAAACGACGTGAATTGCGCTCACAACAGAATGACGTAATAATCGGATACCTACCCGCAAGGGAGTTAACTCTGTAATATGCAAAGACGGAAAATACATAGGCCGTATTTTTCATACTCAGGAATCATGAAGAGCTTTTAAAGAATTACAATTTTTATCATGCACAGGATTTAGTTTCATAAGCATAAATAAAAGCTGAAAATTATTTTGGAAGTAGACCTTTACTGCCAAAATTCATTATGATAATTGCATCTAAAGTACATGTATATTGAAGTGTACATATTGTCAGACCATAATGTCAAGATGTGGTCTACAATTTCATTTAACATTTTGACTGTCTTATAAGTAAAGTAAAATGGTTTCTGCAGGTAAAAGAGTCCCAAAATGAATTTGGAATAATACATAGATTATCTTTAGTAAATTGAATCGGTAAGGATCAATTTGAATATATTTTCATGTTATTTATATAATACAAAACATCTTAATTGAAACTCTCATCAAAAACCGCTTCGCGGTTTACTTAAGTACACTCAGATTTTTTTGTTTTATCTCCACAACTTAAAAATATATTCAAGGTAATTCTTAATTATTAATAACTGTTTCATTAAAACATGAATTGGAAATAAATGCTACAAACAAATTTCAATATTGTAACAAAAATACTGTTATTTATGAATGCACGTATTTTCTATTAAAACAGATTCACTGTTCTTGGTCATTAGAGATAGAATTTAATCACTCCCAGATTGAAGACAACACTGCTATCAAGACTTGTTTCACTTTTGTTTAGACCACTAATTAAGTGAAAGAGGTTGTACTGTATATTTTTTGACTATTATAGTAATTATGGTTTATCAAATGTAAACTCATAGGTTATTAGCTTACATTTTATTGGCTCACTATTAATTTTTCATCACTTCCAGAAATAGAAAATAAAAACTTAAATGCTAACTCCCATAAAGTTTGTAGTATTACACGCTGTAGCTAGGTATCTCCGCAAATTTTCAACGCGCGACACAACACCGAACTAGGCCTTCTTCGAATTCGTTGACACGTATTTGGTGATCTCTTCTTTCTTCGATTGACGGTTTGTGGTCATCTGCATGGGTTGGACGCAATGGCGTAATTTCTCGTGAAGTAATCTCCTATAATGTGGAAGTGGGATTATTATCCCAATGTATTTGTATTGATAATATCCAAATGCTTTATGTAATAAAATATAAAATGATTATTGCAAAAGTAACATAAGAATAAATACATTAAATTTTCGGTTACTTGTACTAGTAAAATGCTCACTTTGAATACATATGTACCAGCGTTCACTAATACGATATTTTAATTATAATATTATATCTTCACCTCGTAATTGCGTTCCAAGTTGGATTCAATTATAACATTGCATTTTTACCTCGTAAAATAATAATTTTGTGTACATGCTTTCACTAACATAATATGTTCTTATAATATTATATTCTTATATCGTGATGGCGTTCCGAGTTTGGTTTAATTATAATATTGCATTTTTACCTCGTAAAATAATAATTTTGTGTACATGCTTTCACTAACATAATATGTTATTATAATATTATATTCTTATATCGTGATGGCATTCCGAGTTTGGTTTAATTATAATATTGCATTTTTACCTCGTAAAATAATAATTTTGTGTACATGCTTTCACTAACATAATATGTTATTATAATATTATATTCTTATATCGTGATGGCGTTCCGAGTTTGGTTTTATTATAATATTGTATTTTTACCTCGTAAAAGCATAATTTTAAATTCATGTGTACATGATTACCAGCTATCACTAGCACGATATTTTATTATAATATTATATTTTTACCTCGTAATGGCGTTCTAAATTGGGTTGTGACACGTTAACGTAAAATTCTCATATTGAATACCTATGTAACAGCTTTCTCTAATCTAATGTTTTAATGACAACAAAGTACAGTAAATATGGAAATTTACGCGAAATGGAAAGGAGTAGATATGATAGGACCAGTATTTGGCCTTAATTTTTCAGGCCGAAAAAAAATTAACTCTGATCCCCATCAATTTCATATCAATAAATACTCTGATACTTGCCATTCAACAAAACATAATTTTCTACAACCATGTACACGATGTGTCCCACCTATGACGTCATCAAATTGATGATTTTCCTCTTCTCGCCAAATTTTGCTAGAAATTCATCATCTTTAGGTTAGAAAAGGCTTGAAATGGATTTGGCCGCCACCTTGGAGCAACTTTACATTTTGCATGGAAACGTGTGAACATTTTGCATGGAAACGTGTGAAAATCTCTTTCTGCTCCACGAAGGCGGCTACATTCATTTTTAGAGAAAACCACTCAAAAAGTATGATTTTTCAAGGATTTTTGTGAAAAATGGCGGGAAACTGCATGTTGATGACGTCATAGTGAACATAATTGGCACATGCGGGATATTTTCGAATTGTAATGTGTTAGCAAATGTATTCAGCTGTTATATGGCCAAATATGTTGTTCTTTACTGGAGAATTAATTTTGAGGCCATATTCGAGTCTTAAAGTACCTTCTCCTTTACGATAATTACGCGAAGATCGCGAAAATTTTCCCCGCGTGTAATATTTTGTTGCTTAATCACTAAAAATTCCCTCGCGTGTAATATTTTGTTGCTTAATCACTAAAAATTCCCTCGCGTGTAATATTTTGTTGCTTAATCACGAAAAATCCCCCGCGTGTAATATTCTGTTGCTTAATCATGAAAATTTTCCCCGCGTGTATTATTTTGTCGCTCAATCACGAAAATTTTCCCCGCGTTTAATGAATTTTCCGCGTGTGTAATATTTTGTCACTTTACCACGAAAATTTTCCGCGTGTGTAATATTTTGTCGCTTAAACACGAACAATTACCCCGATTGCCATATTTTGTTAATGTATTGATTGATGAAATTTGTTGTTGAAAGTCTGAAAATGTATCTTTCGCAAAAATAACAACAACACGAAAGTTTCATGCATGCGAATCAAGAAATTAAACACTCACGCAAATATCCACGTTCACAATACATGTATTAATTAGTTTTGTAATGTATATGGTATCACTGTTATATGTTATTAATTACCAGGTTTGTGATGGCAGTATGTGAACTCTCATCAAATTCCAGCGACCATGGCAACAACGACGCGGACGCGGCGCCGAACTGGATCATAATTGGTGTGATATCTGTGGGCGTCATTACGATATTAGTTAACATCCCAGCTGTGATTGTCGTCACGGTAACGAAAATCAGAAACCATAAAGCCCGTAATACACATCTCCTTATTTTAGGAATAACAGACATTTTTACCGCAGTGTCACTGTTCCCGATGCTGAAAACTTTTGTTGATCCTAATAGTAAGATAAATTACTGGTACTGTCTACTTCGAATGTTCTTTTTTGTGATCACTTTCTACAACTCTGTAGGCCAAATTTGCGTTATATGCATTGATCGCGTTTTCTTACTAACAAGACCTTCTTGGAGATATACAGCAAAGTATGAACGACGATATTTCATAATTTTCAGTGTAACGCTTTTTGTGACATCCTCCTGGACTTGTTTCATATTCTATATAAATGGACATCCACACACTGGTGAAGTTGCATGCAAGCTTGAAGGTATTTTCTGTAAGAACTTATATCAATTTAGCACGTTGGTTGGGGGTTTTGCTGTCTTGATACAGGCTGTAGTCATCTCATGTAACGTAGCAATGATTGTAACACTATTGCGACATCGCCGAAAACTTCGACAAATTACACCAGCAAACAGAGCAGAAATACAGAGTCATGAATCAAATACACAGGAGAACCATAACGCAAAAATGACAGCAGAAGCTAAAAGTACTTTGACCATCATTATAATTAATATGATCCTTATTGTCTGTGTAACTCCAATGAACTTTGGATTTTTACTGCAAGGTTTACGTTTAGCGAAACCGATAAACAGATCCACACGATTTTTGATAACAGCATTGTCATGTATGAATTCAGCAATTAATCCATTCATTTATTGTTTTAGAACCCCTGAGGTTAAGGCGATATTAAACGAATGGTTTTCAAAATATAAAGCGCGGTTTTAAAGTTTTGTGTGCCATATTTTTCATACTCACTTATTAAGATAAGCTTTTAAAATGTTATTCATCACCAAAAGTTACCAAAATTTGGGGAATAACAGTGCTTTCAATGCAAAGGTTTTAATTTTACATTTACAAATAAGAGCTGATCAGAAAATGATTTTGGGCATACTGCCAAAATCATCATTTGGCAGTATGCCAAATTGTGGTCTACGATTTCATAACACGCTTTTTACAGTGTTATTAGTGATTGTTAAGTGATTTCTGCAGATATATGTTTCCATCTAAACATACGGCATAAAAATAACAATTTTACAGTTCATATTTTCTGTGATGTAACTTTGAAAGTTTATAAGGCATTTGAAGCTATTGTAATGATTTAACAGCTTAATTCGCCAAATCTTATGGTTTTCAAAAGAGTAATGAAGAAAAATTAAAATGTCAAAATATTCGCCCATTTACGGCACATATAACTTTAACTTTATAACATATGCCATCGTTTGAAAACATTCTTGTAATAGAAACTATAAATTCTTCAAACTAAATCAAGACACAAATATAATTGTCTAAAGAACGATTTTTGCTATGCTAGAATTGCATATCTTTTTATACATATTATGTATATATATATATAAATTAATATGAATGAAAGTTGTGATGTAGCAGTGCATATTATCATCTATTATCATCTTTTGTATAACTGCTATAGTAAAGAGATTGTTTCATAAGTTAATTGTCATCACTTATGCCAAATCATTTTTATCCTTCTGGTTGATAAAATATGTTTTGAAGTTGAACTTATTTTAGTTTAAACATATTTTATTGAAACAAAAGGGTTGGGTACAAATAATTTCAACTTATATCAAGCCCTCTCCAACAATATTACAAATACAATGTATACATAATCAACATTTGAAGATGGCACGGATGTTTCAAGCTTTCATAGTAAAGATTGTCTTTTCATCTACATCAAATCTTTAGTGAGCCAGTATGCACTTTAAGTGGTAACACTAAATCATACAACTATGAAATGATAAATTGTGAATTGTCTTTTATGTTTGTAATGTCATGTTTTGATGAAAATCAATAAAATGTAAATGATAAAAAAAACATTTGAAGATGGCAGACTTAAAATGATATTCAGAAACGAATAACATTTTAACTTATGTTACCGTTATGAAACTGAATAGGAAATACATATATTTTTTCTAAACAGTGATAATAGGCATCTTTACACAAATACTGCATTCCTAAAATTAGATTTATCAGAGTGGTTTTAAAAATGTGTGAAATTTATGGAATGATTTATTTTCATATTTTTTGTTGAATGGTGTGTAAACTGCATTTGTTTAACAAATGCAGTTTACCCACCAGTAAACAACAAAAAATTAAAAAAAAAACATTCCTTATAATTACATTTTAACTGACTGTTCTTTTAAATTTAATGTTCCGATAGAATAAAACTTCGTTGCTTTTTTTTCAACGTTATACGATTGATGTACATTTTGTAACAGCCGGTCAATTGATCATGATGGAATACCAGAACAGCTAGCTATATATAGCTGGCTCCAATTTGGCGGGAAACGTTGTAATTTCAGAAAGTGCACAAAACATAGTTCCACAATAACACTACATTTTCATTTCATTGATGCAACATTTCTCAAATATTTTATTTTCTGAAATATAATTTAAGATATTCATTACATTAAAATTGTTTAATTGAAGGATTGAAAATAAAGAAACAATATAGGCCAAATCTGATGTGTTTTATCACTACTTGCGGAAGTCAGTGTTCCGGTGTATGTTTTCTTGTGCGACAACCGACTGCGTTTACGCAGGTGTAAACGACGATTTCCCAGTTGGTAAGGTTATATAGCAAAAAAGTACGGAAATGTAAATATTATTAAAGATGCTCCACCGCCGACAGAGCATAAATGATATTCATCATTTGAACATTAATTGGTGTTTAATCGTGTACATATGTCTAATTAACACAAAAAATAGTATAATTTCTTTTGCCTTTGGTGTATCGCTATCAGCACTTAATTCCATATAGGATATAGTGCCACGGATTTTTTTCGGGATGCAATTAATTATTTTTCATATTTTCAAACTGAAGTAAAATTAAAAGCTCAAACTTTTCAATGGTGGTAATAGTGTAAAGTAAGTTACTTTGGTAACTGAAGAAAAATACTAATTAATCAATCGTCTGCTCCTGTTTTTGATAGTAAAAAACACCATTTGTCAGCAGTGGAGCATCTTTAATTAACAGGTTGTAAGAAACGATCATTTATGGGTACCTTGAAAACACCATTTGACAGCGGTGGAGCATCTTTAAGTAATTTATATGTCGTTAGATCTACATTAGTAAAATAAAAAGAAAGTTAGATCTTTCAATCATTTGCTTTTGTCTTCAATTTATTACCCTTTTCTTTCAAATATTACACACATCCAAGGCACATGAGACATGGAATTGCTTGGTTGATTGGATTGGCTTCTTACATGTATTTGGTTTAAACATATTGCATTGCCAATACAAAAGACAAAGGATCGGGCAAAAACAAAGCCTTCTCCTACCATACAATGATGAAACAAGAAACAATAGATCTAGACAATACTAATAACATTAAATACAAAATTTACATTTTTATAAAATCAAAATCTTTTGCTGAACTTTATAAATTGATGCACGTGTCTGAAAATACTTTGCTTTATATGATCAGCATATAGCTCGCTGCCACATAGTAAAACTTTCAAATTTGCATCAGCATTCAAGTTTCTTAGGTTATTTCTTAAATATAAAATAATTCTCCCATTCACATACTAATTCCATTGGAAGAAAAAAAAATGATACGCGCTCTCACACTTATGACCACAGATACAATTTGGACTGTTGGTGAGGTAAATACGAAATAAGTCGAGATTTAACAGGCTACATTGGTGTCTTAACTTTGTATGTACAGCATTTGTATTTTGTCACCAAAATTGGGACAAGGAAGTAATTCCAACCGTGTGGACAAAACAAAATTGTCAAATTTTCGAGGCGATATGTCTAGCAAGACATACAAAACGAACACGATTACATAATAGGATACGAACAGTAATGCGGGGCAAAGTAGACAAATATTAAACTATACAGCACAATGGAGCGCAATTTACCCTTCGGCAAGTGGTAGCCGAAGGCCGGATCTACAAAAATGTATCCATGCTGTTACCAAAATTGTAATAGGCAGAATATTTTTCATCATAATATTTTTTAAAAAACTCGGTTCATCTAAGGATATCTCTCGTGTCTGTGGTTTGCTTGCTTGCGCGTTTTGGGAGACTGTAGTGTGTTCGTGTTGTGTTTCTTAGAAAAATAGATGCAATCACATATTTATGAAATTCAATCTATTTCCAAACTTTAGAAATTGAACCACGATCCATAGGGGAGATCTTATTTTCTTTGTGTTATATTTATTTAATCTGAAATAAAAAGTAGGTAGATATAAATGTAGAAATCTACGAATTTAGCCGGGAGTAGCCGATCTTCGCTGATCCTAGATTAGACGGTTAGACCGATTAAATTGTCAATTCGCATTTAGAGATAAAACGTGGAAATGGCGGTTTTATAATTGATTTCAGTCCATTATTTATAGTAAAACAATATATATGTACAAGTCAAAATGATATGCATGCATTATTAATAACATTTTGTAGTCTGCGTATTTTCAAATAAATCAAATTTTCCGAAAAACGGCAAGCAAACTATCACTATATTTGGAATTAAACATACAAACACGTGATCACTAATCACCCGTAATACTATTCTATACATGTACTTCGGCCAATGGCATGAATGAGGTATACGCACGTGACTTGTTTTACTACGTTTTTACTACAAAAAAATAGATGAAAATATTTAGTTATTAAATTCAATGTGGTTTCCGACTTTGGAGGTAAAACCACAGGGATCTGAGAATTAGTTACAGATTATATAATCATGGACCCACCAGAGTGCCTTAAGTCCATTTTCAGACGTTTTAGAGGTCTAGATTAAAAAACGATACATACTCTACATGGTACTATATACGATATATTATTGTTAATAATATATATAGTATATAGTACCATGTAGAATATACTTTTTATCGTTTTTTATCTAGACCTCTTAAACGTCTAAAAATGGTCTTAGGGCACTCTGGTTGGTCAATGATTTTATAATCTGTAACTAATTCTCAGATCCATGTGGGTAAAACCACGTCCTGGGAGAATTATCATCCCAAAGGTTGAACCAATATTATATTTTGTACATGGCCAGACTGTAATGAAAATCCGCTATGCCTTTATATAAGTGTCCTTGTAACAAGCGGGTGATATAGAGCAAGCTAACAAGTTAAGCTGGTTCCCCAATGTGTGTATGGCTCTATATAGTGTGGTAGTGTTTCCGCGTGCATCATGTGTGTCTGTACATACTGTGGTAGTGTTTCTATGCATGTAGTGTTTTCATAGGCAAATGACTGTTTTCGTCAGTTGGTTGATTCATATAGTGACGAAACACTCAGAATGTAAATATATGATAATGATCAAAGGAATGTTGTTATTATGTATTTTCATAATTACATATCAAATTAAAAAAAAAATCAGAAGAACTTACAGAATATCATTACAATTCATCTAGAACGGAATAAAATTATTTTCTTTATTTACAGATTTGCTATTTTCGTACGTACTTTATTCTCAATTCTCCTTTGAAAATATACATGTATTTGTCGATCACATATTTATGCACATATATGTACGTACGTACGCATACAAGTGTACATGTATGTATATGCACACTGTATATTGTATGCCCGTTATACTTCAATGATAAAAGTATCTGTTTCAGTTATACTATATTATGAACACGAAGTTATGATTTTTTACATGGTCTAAAGAAAATAAATACTCTGCAAATTGAATGTATGTAATATCAGAGATTTAAATATGACGAAACATTACGTAATGGCAATATCTACATGTATTTCCTTATATCATACAATGTACGTCATGTATATTGTGCAATCATTGCCCAATTGTCCTATATTTCCTAATAATTCACATCTTTGCAATGCTATTGTGCACTTTGTGATTTTTGGTCACTTTTCTGGGAAATATCAATATAAATATTAATTTTTCTTTCCATTGATGACATTTCGTTCGTAGGCGGTCCGGTGTGGTGCGTATATTGGCGCCTCGTTTTCGTTTCGACATTCACGGGGAAGCCCTCGGTTATTTTTAGCAACATTGAAAGTCCTATCGATACAGGAAAATGGCTGTCAAAACAGGGTCTCTCCTCTTCCGGATTGTGTTATTGCTGATTGTGATTTTCGTACTAGGTAAGCATTGATGGATGGTATTCCCAATGTAACATTTTTATCTCTCGCCAGTTATTTTTGTATTCTTGTTTGAAAGGCATAACGTTAACATTCATAATCAGTTTATTACCCACTGTCGTTGAGCAATATCCGCTAAAACTCGCCATAATCGCTGGCTCAGAATTCTGACTGATCGCCTATAAATATAACAATTTTACTGTGTAATAGGCTAAAAACCGACAAATGACAATTTTATGTCGAAACATGTCAAAGTTTTTGACATCAACTAGTTACACAAAACAAGAAGACCGTTTTTTACTCTATTTCTTTATTTTCCCCAAGTTTCATAAATGGGTACAAGAACACAATTAACTCTTGTACATCTTTATTTCTCATTATTATTTTATTATCAAATATAATTTTTTAATATTATCATTGTCATAATATAACTTACTGAAAACATATACAGGGTATACATACATGTATACCGACCCAAATGTACAGTACACATATCCATTTATCTTGCATAAAGGATATCACTCAAACAATCACAGTTATGTAATTTTAGAAGACCAGGATCGAATCAAACCCCGACTGCGATATGAAAAACTACAGCTCTATATACCTAGACTATAAACCAAAGAAGCATTATCCACATATATGTACAAACCATACTGACCCTGACCTTTTACATGTAGTCATTTACACAGAAAAGGAAAAAGGAGGGATGCACGAGAGTTTGAAGAGTGATCGAGGGACATCCTCGGTAACCCAGGCGATATACACACTAATTAAGTGTAGCGAAGTGTAGTGTGATCACCCGTGGGTCTCCGACGATGAGTGATGGAAGGAGGGGAGAAAACTGATTTGTTCTGACCATACTAATGATTATTGATTAAAGCAATTTTGTTTTTTGATATATCAGTATCATTTACAGGATAAGTCTTTAAAGCTTATAAACTGCCCTCTAGATCGAGGCCCTTGATCGAGACTCTTATACATTCAAACATCTGATAGACATCTTGTGTCGGAGCAATTCCATATAGAATTAGATTATGAATACTGAAATCACAGGTGCTTGGCTTGTTTAAAAATTTGATGTTGATTTAATACCTTTGTGATGGTTCCTGAGGTTAACTATGTGGTAAATTACCCAAAATGGGGTTGATGATTCTGTCCTTTATAGACAGGTGTTCTTTATAGACAGGTGTTCTTTATACAGAGGTCATAGTAAATTACCTTAAATTGGGTTGATGATTCTGTCTTTGATAGACAGATGTCCTTTATACAGAGGTCATGACAATTATGTAGTAAATCACACAAAATGGGGTTGATGAGTCTGTCCTTTATAGACAGGTGTCCTTTATAGACAGGTGTCCTTCCTTTATAGACAGGTGTCCTTTATAGACAGGTGTCCTTTAATACCTAAACCGGGCTCTGCCCCAAGCTGGCATGTCATTATGCATACCGTAAAGATACTACTATGAAAATGCACTCCAATATAATGCATTTAGCAAAATACAGACACATGCATACATCATGGCCACTGTGACAGAGATATGACTATTACTATGGCAGTGACACATTGAGTATCAATTATTGATGCATGACGGCTTGTCTCAATTTATTTTTAATTTTTGATGTTCATGGCTGCAGTTAAACACTTACCTCACGATGCGATATGTATGCAATGCATACGTTCATCATGGTTCATATTTTCAGGTGAAAAAATACAAGGACATGATACAAATGTATATGATAAATACCTATACCGGCTATATGTAATTATAGGGTCATATGTAATAAATATATATACAGTCTAACCCAGTTGGTACGAATTTCTGGGGACTCTTCAAATCCTTGTATTATGCGAGTTTCGTACTTAGTGGGTTAACATTTGTACCATAAACACAGAACTGAAACAAAGTGAGACTTTGGACAGGAATATACTATTGTTTTATTGAATATTGTCCATTGGTTGTGATCAATTATCAAAACGTACCAACGTCACGCTTTGCCAACTCTGGCTTTGGCACTTCGCATTATGTGGGTTTAAACAACGCAAAAAGTACCAAGGGGACTCAGAAATTGTTACGTATTACCTAGGTTTTTGTATTAATCATTCGTACTGAAAGTATAATAAATACAAAGATATTGAATGCAATTTTCAGGGAATTTCAATTCAATTTGTATAAAATGGGTTTTTGTACTTTCTGAGTTAAAATATATATATATTCCCTTGCCACTTCTATTATATAAACTAACTCAACCAAAGTGAAGTCTATGGGGGTATAACCCACACTCAAAACGTGACCATTATGACATCATTCATGTTCCGTCTTGTGGAGTATAATGTCATTTGATAAACAGTTTTCCTGGTTTACATTCAATAATTTTAAAATAATTTAAATAGATATAAGCATTAAACTATCTTCCTGTAGAATCGCATCCTCGATACTCCAGGATTTCCGATTACTTACGATCTCTACACCCGTGGACTATCTCATAGTGAAATTGAAGACAGCTCAGCGGAAATCATTTGACCAATCACAGGCTAGCAAAGATTTTATTTGAAGACTACAGATAGAGCAACGGCTAACATCAAAGCCACACAGTCAACCACAGTGTACCGTTATGAGGCTCTTTTGATGCACGTCAAATGACTAAATTACCTGTTCTATTCTGTTGCCTCCAGTTTTACTATGAGATAGTCCAGAGCTGAAGAGATTGTAAGTGATTGGAACCCCTGGAATATCGAGGATGGTAGAATTGATGGTCTATATAGATGCTTAAGCTTTGCAGACAATCATAAAATTTACATTATGAAGATTGTCTGCAAAGCTCTGACATTTATATAGGTAGACCAGAAATCCCAAAGGAAGATGGTTACAACTCTGTTATAAACAAATACAAAATAGAAAGGAAATATATTCAGTTTGGAACAAAGTGTTTTAAAAGAAATTATTTGAAAATATTCAGTGTATCACAATATCAGTCATTTACAACTATTTGATACTAGGTATGGTACACAGTTCAATATTGCGATACAATGAAATTTGATATAATCATTTAATAGCAGCATTATTGATATTACCGTATTATCTGAAGGAAACAGTACCCTGTCGGCACATTCACCCCTGAAGACACATTTAGACTGTTCTAAATCAAAGACTAGACAAGTCCATTATGAGATTTCAGGGATGTATGTCTGGTCATTCAGTGATTTTTTTAGGTAAATTTGGGGCCAAATGAAGGCCCCTTCCCCTAGAAAAATTTTGTTGTATTTTCCCAATTTTATGGAAATATTTTCCCAAATAAAGAAAAGCTTTCTAGACTAAAATATACATGTTTCAAGAAAGATGCAATATATTGTTTTCCCAATTCAAAAGGTTTAGGCCTCTGGAATTATTGAGTAAGAAAATCACTGTCATATGCATTCATCTGATGGAGATATGATATGTATGGTATATACCAGGGCCCCATCCCCAGCTCCCTTGGTTACAACTGTAAAGTGCCTTGGACACTATGATTATGGTAAATACGGTATGTATTTTTACACCACTTGAAATTGAAGTGTCCCCTTATGATAATTAGTCTAAAAGCCTATAAGGATATTGTTGTACAACTGTGTACATCCGGTTGGACTTTACATCTACACGAATTGTTTACATACATTGGTTAACACCTGAGACCTGGCCCATCCTTTGTGTACCGCTTTGACAGACATTTTTCTCTGAAGTCTAATGCTATTAGCTAGGTCACTAGAGACAAAGTCTTAACTTATCTATTTTAATTGTCTCTAATTGTTTGTTGTCGTCAGTCATGTGTCCGTAAACAATTTATATTGTCAAGTTCTACTCCAAAACTATGAAAGCAATCAAATTCAGTGACATTTTACACAAGTGTTCTAAGGCATAAGGCCAATCTAAAGAGTAAAATATATCATCCTTGCCCACCAGAGGGGCTGTTGGGGGGACCAAAAGGGTTAAAATCAATTTTTTTCAAAATTTTCTTCTCAGCTCACAGGGATGATGGAATCAAATGCTCTTCTTAGATTAAATGTCCAAAGCTAAAGACCCTTTACAGAAAATGCTAATTTTATGGTCATCTGGGTAAGGGAAACTAGACTGAGTATTCAGAAACATGAGGGAAACTAGACTGAGTGACATGAGGGAAACTAGACTGAGTGACATGAGGGAAACTAGACTGAGTAACATGAGGGAAACTAGACTGAGTATTCAGTAACATGAGGGAAACTAGACTGAGTATTCAGTAAACATGAGGGAAACTAGACTGAGTAACATGGAACATGAGGAGACTGAGTACATGAGGGAAACTAGACTGAGTATTCATAATGAGGGAAACTAGACTGAGTGACATGAGGGAAACTAGACTGAGTGACATAAGGGAAACTAGACTGAGTGACATGAGGGAAACTAGACTGAGTGACACGAGGGAAACTAGACTGAGTGACACGAGGGAAACTAGACTGAGTACTCAGTAACATGAGGGAAACTAGATTGAGTGACATGAGGGAAAACTAGACTGAGTGACATGAGGGAAACTAGACTGAGTGACATGAGGGAAACTAGACTGAGTACTCAGTAACATGGAGGAAAACTAGACTGAGTGACATGAGGGAAACTAGACTGAGTGACATGAGGGAAACTAGACTGAGTTTTCAGTAACATGAGGGAAACTAGACTGAGTATTCAGTAAAATGAGGGAAACTAGACTGAGTATTCAGTAAAATGAGGAAAACTAGACTGAGTAACATGAGGGAAACGTAACTAGACTGAGTGATATCAGGGAAACTAGTCTGAGTACTCAGTAACATGAGGGAAACTAGACTGATTATTCAGTAACATGAGGGAATTTAGACTGAGTGACATGAGGGAAACTATACTGAGTATACAGTAACATGAGGGAAACTAGACTGAGTGACATGAGGGAAACTAGACTGAGTGACATGAGAAACTAGACTGAGTACTCAGTAACATGAGGGAAACTAGACTGAGTGACATGAGAGGAAACTAGACTGAGTGACATGAGGGAAACTAGACTGAGTACTCAGTAACATGAGGGAAACTAGACTGAGTGACATGAGGGAAACTATGAGGGAGGGAAACTAGACTGAGTGACATGAGGGAAACTAGACTGAGTGACATGAGGGAAACTAGACTGAGTGACATGAGGGAAACTAGACTGAGTGACATGAGGGAAACTAGACTGAGTGACATGAGGGAAACTAGACTGAGTTTTCAGTAACATGAGGGAAACTAGACTGAGTATTCAGTAAAATGAGGGAAACTAGACTGAGTATTCAGTAAAATGAGGAAAACTAGACTGAGTAACATGAGGGAAACGTAACTAGACTGAGTGACATCAGGGAAACTAGACTGAGTACTCAGTAACATGAGGGAAACTAGACTGATTATTCAGTAACATGAGGGAATTTAGACTGAGTGACATAAGGGAAACTATACTGAGTATACAGTAACATGAGGGAATCTAGACTGAGTGACATGAGGGAAACTAGACTGAGTGACATGAGGGAAACTAGACTGATAGAAATAAGCTAAGTAACACTAATGGGATTTAGTAAAATGAAGTAACTAGATCAAGATACAAGAGCTCCGGAAACTTTTCAACACAGTGTTGCATGAGGCAATTAGTAATGTATGTGAGAAATAAATTGATCTGAAACTATGATGATAGTAAAGCTAGCTACCACTGCCAGAGAATTCCCTCCCATTTTAACTTTGAGAGTCCCAGGGACTCCTAGGTTTGTAGTTTGTGAGTCCTTTATAAAAACATTGAGAATTGAAACGTCAAAATTTACTAAAGATCTTATAAAACTTTCTATGCTGTATCAGAAAATATATCTTGTACCATAACAACTGTATATACTTTTGAAAAAAAAGACAATTATTGCTTCTTCTTCATCTAATTGACCTGTAATTTTCATTTAAATTCGTTCCACTTTGAGTCCCAACTACTCCTATCATTTTATTTAAAGAGTCCTTATGCATTTTTGTGCATCAGAGATGCAAAAAACCTGCGTCAGGGAAATCCCTGCACAGCTCGAGTGTGTATCAGTATAAAAAAAAAGACGGAAATAGCATTTGCTGAGGATGATTCTCTCAATTGATAATCAAAAATTGACAGGTTGGCATTGAGTGATAATATCCTATTGCCATCGGTTTCCAACACTTAAATTTTTTGAAGATCTTTTGAAAGCAACGTAACCCTGTAAGAAATATTTTGTTTTTGTCGACAGTATCTTTAGCTGAAGCTGGGAGGGGAGGTGGAGGACGAGGAGGGGGAGGGAGAGGAGGCGGGAGAGGTGGAAGGTCAAGGGGTAGCTCAAGGTCAGTTTCAAGGTCAAGGTCATCAGGCTCATCTAAAAGAAAAGGATTTCTTGGATCTAACACTGCCACCAAAGCTGCCATAGCAGCTGGTGTAATATATGGTGCAAGCTCTTGGCGCCAGCGAAGACTGTACAGGAGCAACCCAGATAGAGGTTAGTAGATAGTAAAATTATAATACAACCCTGAGAGAGGTTAGTAAAATTATAATACAACCCTGAGAGAGGTTAGTAAAATTATAATACAACCCTGAGAGAGGTTAGTAAAATTATAATACAACCCTGAGAGAGGTTAGTAAAATTATAATACAACCCAGAGAGAGGTTAGTAAAATTATAATACAGTCCTGATTAGAGGTTAGTAAAATTATAATACAACCCTGAGAGAGGTTAGTAAAATTATAATACAACCCTGAGAGAGGTTAGTAAAATTATAATACAACCCTGAGAGAGGTTAGTAAAATTATAATACAACCCTGAGAGAGGTTAGTAAAATTATAATACAACCCCGAGAGAGGTTAGTAAAATTATAATACAACCCCGAGAGAGGTTAGTAAAATTATAATACAACCCCATTAGAGGTTAGTAAAATTATAATACAACCCCATTAGAGGTTAGTAAAATTATAATACAACCCTGAGAGAGGTTAGTAAAATTATAATACAACCCTGAGAGAGGTTAGTAAAATTATAATACAACCCCATTAGAGGTTAGTAAAATTATAATACAACCCTGAGAGAGGTTAGTAAAATTATAATACAACCCCGAGAGAGGTTAGTAAAATTATAATACAACCCAGAGAGAGGTTAGTAAAATTATAATACAACCCAGAGAGAGGTTAGTAAAATTATAATACAACCCCGAGAGAGAGGTTAGTAAAATTATAATACAACCCCGAGAGAGGTTAGTAAAATTATAATACAACCCTGAGAGAGGTTAGTAAAATTATAATACAACCCCGAGAGAGGTTAGTAAAATTATAATACAACCCCATTAGAGGTTAGTAAAATTATAATACAACCCTGATAGAGGTTAGTAAAATTATAATACAACCCTGAGAGAGGTTAGTAAAATTATAATACAACCCTGATAGAGGTTAGTAAAATTATAATACAACCCAAGAGGTTAGTAAAATTATAATACAACCCAGAGAGGTTAGTAAAATTATAATACAACCCCGAGAGAGGTTAGTAAAATTATAATACAACCCTGAGAGAGGTTAGTAAAATTATAATACAACCCCGATAGAGGTTAGTAAAATTATAATACAACCCTGAGAGAGGTTAGTAAAATTATAATACAACCCTGAGAGAGGTTAGTAAAATTATAATACAACCCTGAGAGAGGTTAGTAAAATTATAATACAACCCTGATAGAGGTTAGTAAAATTATAATACAACCCGAGAGAGGTTAGTAAAATTATAATACAACCCTGAGAGAGGTTAGTAAAATTATAATACAACCCTGAGAGAGGTTAGTAAAATTATAATACAACCCTGAGAGAGGTTAGTAAAATTATAATACAACCCTGAGAGAGGTTAGTAAAATTATAATACAACCCTGAGAGAGGTTAGTAAAATTATAAACAACCCAGAGAGAGGTTAGTAAAATTATAATACAACCCTGAGAGAGGTTAGTAAAATTATAATACAACCCGAGAGAGGTTAGTAAAATTATAATACAACCCCGAGAGAGGTTAGTAAAATTATATAATACAACCCCATTAGAGGTTAGTAAAATTATAATACAACCCTGAGAGAGGTTAGTAAAATTATAATACAACCCTGAGAGAGGTTAGTAAAATTATAATACAACCCTGAGAGAGGTTAGTAAAATTATAATACAACCCCGAGAGAGGTTAGTAAAATTATAATACAACCCTGAGAGAGGTTAGTAAAAAATTTATATATAATACAACCCCATTAGAGGTTAGTAAAATTATAATACAACCCTGAGAGAGGTTAGTAAAATTATAATACAACCCTGAGAGAGGTTAGTAAAATTATAATACAACCCTGAGAGAGGTTAGTAAAATTATAATACAACCCTGAGAGAGGTTAGTAAAATTATAAACAGTCCAGAGAGAGGTTATTAAAGTTATAAACAGTCCAGATAGAGGTTAGTAAAATTAGAATAAAACCCAGAGAGAGGTTAGTATATTTATAAAAGCAGTTTTGTAAAAACTTCAAATTTCCTCTTGGACTATATTTTAATGCTTAGACAATTTTTTGTATATAAAATGTGTATTGTTATTAGTTAATCAATTTATTCATTAATTAACGGACATATCACTAATTTGCTTACTCAATCTACCCAGTGTTTGTCTTATTTTACAATTGATAAATTTAAGAGCTTCAAATCTATTGAAAATACATGTTTTAAAATTAATTCAAATAATTAGAGAATTAATTGTTCTTACTCTTTAATTGAATGCTGACATTCTAGCTTGAATGTTAAGCTTTCAGCCTGGTCAAAACAAAAACATGTTTCAAAAGCCTTAACTAAAAGTGTTAACTAAAAGTACTGACTAAAAGTGTTAACTAAAAGTATTAACTAAAAATCTTTACTAAAAGTTATTACTTAAAGACTTAACTAAAAGTATTTACTAAAAGTTTTAACTAAAATTATTAACTAAAAGTCTTAAAATTAAATCATGCCTAAAATTTTGTTTTAACTGAAAGTCTTAAAAATTCAAATTACCAGATTCTACGATATGATTAATTCTTATTTGTTGTTTAATGATTTAGTGCCTACTGCCTGTTATAACGATAGATACCAGACAAACCAATATGGTAATGTGTCGTTCCTGGGTCGCTTCGTGTGCCCGGGGGACGGGGATGAAGATGACGATGAGTACTGCTGCGGAGACGAAGGACAACAGACATGTTGTTCATTCTTCGATGAGTAAGTTGATACCTATCATTATTAGTTAAATGTTTTTTAGCCCACCGTTAACAGTTCTTGTAACCATTTTTTTTTTTTTTCAAATTTCATTTATAGGATGCCCAAGGGTTGTTATTGCGCATATTTGTATTTCAAAACCAATCGATAATCAAGATGGCTGATTTGCCACCATTTTGGATTTTGATAGTTGAAGTTTATTACCACTATTTCTCAGAAAGTACGGAAGGGATTGTTTTCAAATTTTAAATATAGGTTCTCCTAGGCTCGTTAATTGTATTTTGAAACCAATTGGTTATCAAGATGGTCAACTTGCTACCATCTTGGATTTCGATTGTTGAAGTTTGTTACCACTATTTTTCAGACAGCTCTGAAGTGATATGTTTCAAATTTCATTTGAAGTTTCCCCTAGCACCCTAGTTAAGTTATGCATATTTCATTTTGGGACCAATCAGTAAACAAGATGGCAGCTATCTTGGATTTTGATATTGTAAGTTTAAAAAGCAGAGAAAAGATCCCCTTTTCCATTGTTAGACAGATCATTTTTAGGTGTGCGCCAAGATCACTCTGGGATCTCTTTCTGGGATCTCTTGTTGGTTTGTTGTTAGTATAATTTTAATAATTGCAAATGTGCTAATTTATTAATGTACTACACTAAACGATTAATGTGCTGATATTAATTTGATTGAAAGTAGTTATTAAAAAATTGATATAAATGTATTGAACAATTAGAGATACACATGTAAAATTAAAACTATGCAAATGAGACATATTGTTAAAAGGTACGTGATAAGTCATACATTTGAATTTTAATTCTGCTGTACAGTTGTACTATGTTTCAACACCATTATAATTGTCCCATGTTTATTGATTTTATTTGAAATTCTTACATTTTTAACATTCTATATTGACAGTCCTGGCCGCACTGCTGGTCTGGTAATCGGGATCATCGTAGCGTTTGTAGTGGTAGGAGTCTGCATATTCTGTTGCTGTAAGCGTAAAGTAAAGGGAGGATTGACTCCGGCACAGAGTATCCGATCACGATTCTCAAAACATCCTGGTAATTCATTAATTAACTTAACATATATATTCACTACTGAAATTTCATAATGGACTGGTCTAGTCTTTGATCTAGAAGAGCCTAAATGTGTTTTCAGGGGTGTAAGATAGAATTTCTGAATAAAGGTTACCATCTTTGAATGATACCGAGTTACCTCCCTTACCAGTAGGTACCCATTTAGACGTCATTATTTTGTGAGCAAAAGTCACACGATTTTACCTGAAAATTTTGATGTTACACAATCACATGACGTCACAATCATTACCTACCCGCAGGGGCAGATAACTCTGTATAAAGCAAATACAGAATAACCGCTAGCTGTCAGCCTCGGGTATTGAGTCCATATCCAACATTGGTCTGTTTCGAGATACTGACT
Source organism: Argopecten irradians (assembly GCF_041381155.1). Classification (NCBI taxonomy): domain Eukaryota; kingdom Metazoa; phylum Mollusca; class Bivalvia; order Pectinida; family Pectinidae; genus Argopecten; species Argopecten irradians. Next base: position 7,959,188 of record NC_091149.1, on the reverse strand, counting down.
GTAGGTTGCTGGTTTTCATCTAAAACCTCCTAATTAAGCGGGGTATGACTGTATAGCTTGCTGGTTTCATCAGACTCTCCGGTTTTTCTAAATGAACCTGGCTGATAATCGGATGTTAAACAAAATACACAAGTATATAGTATATGTAGGCATAAAAAAATAGGCAAAAAACATGACGAAATTTTCAAATGTATATTTTGGATGGTTCCCATTGCACTTAAAGCTGCAAAATTAGTAAACTTTTGTAACAATTGAATTAGAGATAGACAGATGAAGAAATTCTATCCTGTGTACCTCCTAAAATAAACATTAAATCGGTAATCGGCACATACCAAGGGGGTATACATGTACTACTAAAAATATTTACAAACAAAAATTTTGACACATATGTTACACCCTATTGTTAACAATTTGATTTTGTTGAAATTTCTCATCATATAAGAATAAGTACGTCTGATGTGTACATGTATGCTATACTCATAACCAAACCAAAAATACCAAAAAGTATTATGGACCGCTTACCAGAATTTAGTTTCGCAGTTAATTCAATTTATTTTAAGAGAAATTCGATTTATCACCCCATGAAATCTACAAAAGCAAGATTCAATCCTTCAATAACTTCCTTTTCTAGAATTTTCACTTGAATTAGAACAGGTCATTACAATTTGGGTTTCTACCGTTTGACAAAATTTTCCCTATAATGGTGTCATGATTTTATTTTTACAGCTCACAGTCAAGAGATGGCAGCCATGCCCCTGAATCAGCCCCAGCCTCCTCCAATGCCCCTAAAGGTAGGTCCAGCCCCCTCCAATGGCCCCTAAAGGTAGTTATCTCTCATGGTCCTAAAGGTCATTGTAGGTCCAGCCCCTCCAATGGCCCAAAAGGTAGGTCCAGCCCCCTCCAATGGCCCCTAAAGGTAGGTCCAGCCCCCTCCAATGGTCCCTAAAGGTAGGTCCAGCCCCCTCCAATGGCCCCTAAAGGTAGGTTCAGCCCCCTCCAATGGCCCCTAAAGGTAGGTCCAGCCCCCTCCAATGGCCCCTAAAGGTAGGTCCAGCCCCCTCCAATGACCCCTAAAGTAAGGTCCCGCCTCCTTTAATGACCCCTAATGGTAGGTCCAGCCCTCTCCAATGGCCCCTAAAGGTAGGTCCAGCCCCCTCCAATGGCCCCTAAAGGTAGGTCCAGCCCCCTCCAATGGCCCCTAAAGGTAGGTCCAGCCCCCTCCAATGGCCCCTAAAGGTAGGTCCAGCCCCCTCCAATGGCCCCTAAAGGTAGGTTCAGCCCCTCCAATGGCCCCTAAAGGTAGGTTCAGCCCCTCCAATGGCCCCTAAAGGTAGGTTCAGCCCTCTCCAAAGGCCCCTAAAGATAGGTCCAGCCCCCTCCAATGGCCCCTAAAGGTAGGTCCAGCTCTCTCCAATGTAGGTCCAGCCCCCTCCAATGGCCCCTAAAGGTAGGTCCAGCCCTCTCCAATGTAGGTCCAGCCCCCTCCAATGGCCCCTAAAGGTAGGTCCAGTCCTTCTCCAATGTAGGTCCAGCCCCCTCCAATGGCCCCTAAAGGTAGGTCCAGCCCCCTCCAATGGCCCCTAAAGGTAGGTCCAGCCCTCTCCAATGGCCCCTAAAGGTAGGTCCAGCCCCCTCCAATGGCCCCTAATGGTAGGTCCAGCCCTCTCCAATGGCCCCTAAAGGTAGGTCCAGCCCCCTCCAATGGCCCCTAATGGTAGGTCCAGCCCTCTCCAATGGCCCGTAAAGTTAGGTCCAGCTCTCTCCAATGGCCTTTAAAGGTAGGTCCAACCCCCTCCAATGGCCCATAAAGGTAGGTTCACCCCACTCCAATGGCCCCTAAATGTAGGTGGAGCCCCTTCAATGGCCCCTAAAGGTAGGTCCAGCCCTCTCCAAAGTCCCCTCCAATGGCCCTAAAGGTAGGTCCAGCTCTCTCCAATGTAGGTCCAGCCCCCTCCAATGGCCCCTAAAGGTAGGTCCAGCCCTCTCCAATGTAGGTCCAGCCCCCTCCAATGGCCCCTAAAGGTAGGTCCAGTCCTCTCCAATGGCCCATAAAGGTACATAAACTCTGTGTCCTCCTACTTATATTACTTGAATGTATACACATACAAATGATCTTAAAGGAGTGTTTGTGTCATGTGATTAAATGAAACTAAGTGGATATCATGCAGATTGTATGATATATATATATTTGTATTACAGGACCACCCCCTGGAGGCTACCCAGCGGCCACAGTCTATCAACCATATCGTAAGTATGAAAATATCCTAGAGGTTTACTGATAAGATCTCATTTTATTTGCCATGAACCTAATTTACCATAAGTATTATAATAGCAAAAGTTTCAAAATTTTGCCTTAGATCAGAATAATTTTGATATTTACCGGAATTAGTGTCATTATTGGTATAACCATGCACATGTATGTCATTGTATCATGTGACTTTTTGTCATATTTACTGAATGAATCGGGTGAACAATACAGGCCCTGGTCTCCTTTTGATGGTTTGTCTGTAATCAAAACTCATCTGTATCATTGCTGTGTTACAGCTCCGCCAGCCACTTCTCAACCTATGGTACCGCCCCCGATGTACGACACAACAACTGGACCCACTCCTTACGATCCGAACAACCAAGGTATGGATGTCGACCTTTGACCTCAATCCAAATATATCTTAACTGAGTGTATGAAGTATGCCTTAAACGGTTTCATTTTTCTCAAGTCTTGTTGAAGAAAAATTGAACAGCCAAGAAGAGATAAATATTGATATGTAAAGACCACATCTTAATGTAACTGACACATATACAAGTTCATTCCATTCAAAAATTAAAAAGCTAAAATTATTATTTTTTCTCTATTCTCAATTTTTGGAAATACTTCAATGTCCATTTAACTTTGCACTTGATTCACCAAAGTGCCTAACCACGGAGCATATATGAAATATGCACCATCTTTAGCCATACTGGACTGGGGAATTTTGCTTCAGTAAAATTGAATTTCTGATTTTTCGTCAAATTCGTAATATATGTTTGAATCGTGAAAATCGGTTATACAATATATATACACTCTGTATCTCAAACACGAGTTTGCTTCTTGTTCTGATCAATAAAAAAAATGTCTAGATTAAATAGTTTTAATGAGATGAAATTCTTTTATTACCTTGAGCCTTTCAGCTCATCGTTTTGAAACCAGATTAGTGTTTGAACAGCATATGTAGGGTTCTGTAAGTGGTTGATTGTCAACGAGTAACTTGGATTTGTAGGCGTACCACCGGTGGGGTTTGTACCCCCACCCTCAGGATTCCAGCCTCCCCCAGGGGACCCTCCTACTGGGTACCCCGTTGGATATGACCAACAAGGTACCATGTGCTTTGGTGTGGAATTGATTTGTGCATGGTCGTCAGTGTTCTTGTTATTTTAGCTTGTTAGTTAAAGGCCCAATATACATGTACATCGCCTGAAGTTTTGCATACTGAAACAGTAAAGAATTGAAGAAGGAGTAAGATAGAGGTTCCCCAACAAGTGACTACTGTTTATCATGTTTATCACACACAAGTTAATCATAGAAGTGAAAAAAGATGTACAGTAATAAGCGTATTATGGTATACACTGTACAGTAAAACACTAAACTAACACCAACTAAATCACTTCGGTGTAAGCATAGTTTGTTAAACCCATGTTACAGACATCTTAAATGAAACTTGATGAGGAATGAAAAATTCATAATCATGTCTTTTTGTAAAAGTGTATAAACATGTTTTACGCTATAACTTTTGCATTCACATCTGTTTATACACAACAAATTTTCACTTCTATGGTATAGTACTCTACTATCATAAATGTTGTTCAGTATTGGATTCTCACTTGAATGCTTGCTGTATATTGGACCTTCAAATTTAATTTGGCTGTTGGATTGAATTGAATTGGTGTTACATGCATGAAGAGATTTTGATTTTAAATTAATGTATAAAATTTTCAGTTATTAAAGGCCCACTACCTTTCCTGATCAAAATTTAAAGGTTTCTTTAAAACATAAATAACATCAGAAAATACATATCGATGGCCTAAGAGGAGGAAACAACACCAAACATATGCCAGATTTCCTGTGTAATATATGATAACTATGGAGATTAATTTCGCTGTTTTTCCATCTGGTGCAGTAATATTCAACTACTGCACAGTATTTAGGACGACGGCGGGAAACATAAGATGACCCGCGTTATGAAAATTTACATTTTATTTATTTCAATTAAAATTTTCAGAAGATAATGATGAGTGAAGTATTAATGGTAAGTTAATAACTTTTCCGACTCTACAAAATTATCAAATTCGTTTTACATTCGCATCTTAAAAATTAAAAGCCGTTTCGGAAAGATAGTGGGCTTTTAAGATATTTTGGAATACACACCATATTCGTCATAATTAACATTCCTCCCCTTACAAGTGCCCCTCCCCACTTCTAGAGAAGAAGTTGAAGTTGTCAAATGCTCCCTATCATATTAATTTTACAACCTGTGATGCTTATAACAATCACATTTTATAATTTTGTTACTTAATCTTCATTTAAAATTATTGTGTACCTAATTTAATTAAAGCATCATGTCTTAAGCAAACATTGAAATGAAATTTCAGATTTTGTAAGTGTGATCAAGATTTGCTGGTATTTTAATGATGAGGTATAATCATTATATATATATATTATCAATATGCACTGTAAATGATGTGACATTTTAATGTATCAAATATTTCTATCTATCTTTAAATCTGGTGAATGAAAACTAACGAAGTGAATCAATCAACTGAAGTGTAATGATCTTCTCAACTTTTAACATCAAATAATAATGTTTTCTTTAATAACAGGTTCTGACATGAGTAAGCCCCCTTTGCCTGCTGGAGATATGAGTGGTCCTGCCTACCCACCACCAGGTGGAGCTTACCCTGTCCAGCCTGACGGTAAGTTTTCACTTCGAACTCTCCAGTTAACAAAGTGATAAATGAAGTTTGTATGACAATAGATCCCATTCATTTCACTTACTAATAAATGAAGTTTATTTATTCTACCACAATAGCATATCTTATCAGCTGTCACCGTTATCAATATCACTGTTTTAATAGAAAAGGTAGCTATATATAGTCACCCCAATCTAACAGAATATAGTCTCTACTGCTTAGCCTAATAATATCTGAACAAAGTAATCTCCCCTTCCTAACCCAGTAATCTCCTTACCTAACAGAGTTATCTCCCCTACTTTGCGAAGTAATATCCCCTATCTAACAGAGCAAAGTAGTCTTCTTTAACTAACAGAGTAATCTCCCCTACCTAATACAGTCATATCCTCTGTCTAACAGACTGTTTCCCCCTACCCAGCAGATAAGTCTCCCCTACTAAGTGAAGTAATTTTCTGTCTAACAGAGTATTCTCCCTTGCTTAGCAAAGTAGTCTTCTGTAACTATCAGAGTAATCTCCCCTTACCTAATACAGTCATATCCTCTGTCTAACAGACTGTTCTCCCCTACCTAACATAGTCGCATACCTTCTTTTCATAAATGCTATTTTAAGAGTTGAAGAATCCTAATATTTTGAACAAATATAGATGTAGAAATGTTTTGTTTTTCAGCTCCTCCTTACTCAGGAGCCTATCCTTCAGGCCAGTATACCGCCCCACCCTACGGGGTACAGCCCTCACCCCAGCCTTATCCTGCCCCACCCATGGGATTTGACTCCCAGGGAGCGGTGCCGTACCCAGCTCAACCACCAGCTCAACCACCAACTCAGTGATTAAGATCTAACACCAGGATCCAGTAGACCCATGTCAATCTTTATATACCGTATTTGTCTCAATAAGCGATGAATGATAAGGACCACAGAGCGCGACTTCTGCTACAAGACAACACTTTGATAAATACTGACTTATTTTACTGATAAAGATCTATCAGTAAGACAATTCTTTTACTTATTACAGGAAGTGGGATATCATATTCATTTTAACTTCAAATTTTATCTCGAGGCATACACATTTAGCGATTTGTCAAGCCTTTTATGCATGGCCTAAATAGCAGCTATGGCAACTTTCATAAAATATTGAGTTCAAAACTCCCTGAGAATTGAAAGAAGAAAGAAAAGAGGAGAATATGACCTTCACAGCAGCCTTGGCAAATTTCATGAAATATTGAGTTTCAAAACTCCCTGAGAAATGAAAGATGAAAGAAGAGAGAAGAATATGACCTTCATAGCAGTATTTGCAAACTTCATAAAATATCCATTATCGGGTTTCAAAACTCCCTGAGAAATGAAATGAGGGAAAGAAAAAGAGGGTTCTTACAGGAACATATGACCTTTTTGGGTCAAATATGGTATATTGAGTATTGTTGTAGAAGACTTAATTACATGCTATTGTAAGTGACCATAATCAAGGTGCTTAAATTTCAACACAGGGATTAGTTAAATAGTGAGTTGCATCTAGTAGTTTATAGACTTTCTAAAACCAATTTAGGAAACAATTGTTATCATGATTTAACGAAGGCTTTCCATGTTAAGAAATCTAAAATAAGCCCATTTATTATTAATGTTATAAGGAAGAAATTCTTAAAATAAGTCAATTAATTATCATTTTGAGAAAACCTGGAATAAGCCCATTAATTATTAAAGATGCTCCACCGCTGACAAATGGTATTTTTTCACTATCAAAAACAGGAGCAGACGATTGAGTATTTTTCTTCAGTTACAAAAGTTACATACTTTATACCATCACCACCTTTGAAAAGTTTGAGCTTCTAATTTTACTTCAAAGTAAAGATATGAAAAATAATTAATTTCATCCCGAAAAAATTTTAAGGCACTATATCCTATATGGAATGAAGTACTGATTGCGCATGCACCAAAGGCAAAATAAATTATTTTATATTACTTTTTGTGTTAATTAGATAGATATATACATGATTAAACACCAATTGTTGTTCAAATGAAGAATACCATTTATGCTCTGTCGGCGGTGGAACATCTTTAAGCAATGTTCATGAAACTGGGCTCTGATCAATTCTTTCCCGCCAGAAATCATGCTGCCAACAAAACCTGGGTAGTTCTATAACCTTCTCACCTCTAAGGTCACATCTGAGCTCTGCCATTTCTAATACAGGAACTTTTCATTATGATAATTCAGGGGAGAAAGTATTAATGATCTTATACTGGTGTGTAATTGAATGTTAGATAGAAATGAAACAATCGATGGTACAGTGTCTTATCCATGATTCATACTTCATGTATATACTTCCGATATATTCATGTTTTTTCATGTTTTTTTTCCATATAAATAAACATGTAGTCACCATGCCATCTAATGTTTTCACACCTTATATACTAAGGGTAAAGTCTTTTTACATCAACTGATATTTGACCTACTTTAACAGTTTATTATAAAGTTATATTGTTTCGTGGATATATTTTTTTCAGAATACAATGTTGATTTTCAACGTAGTTGTACAGATTATATTGTTTTATATACTTTAGATATAATATGGTTATTTAGACTTGCTTGCTGGTTTAGACTATTTATGTCCAGGTGAAGAAAAGTTAATGATTTTGGCATTAGTCTTTGATGTTGTTGAGGTATTTAATCTTGTTAACACTCATTGTTGATTTTTTTAAACTATTTTATATAACTTGATAACCCTAACTTATTATGTAACTGGTTGCCTTGGATTGGAGGACTATATATTGTTGTTACCCTCACCGCTGGTTCTACCACTGGGAATTTCTTATTTGGGTTGTTAATGGAATATCTTTGACAATACTGATCAAACCAAGGATGTACAAATGTAGATTCTCACTTAAAAATGTTGATCAACCTTACAGTATTCTTAAATAGAAATTTGCACTGTATGGACTTGACGTCAAGGACAACATCAAATAAGTATTTTAAAAAAATCAAGAAATTTTTAGAATTTATTAAGGTATACTACAAGGGGATTCCATTCGTCGTTGGTCTTTCTTTTTCCATTAAGATACACACTGCCGATAGCGACTATTATGTGGGTCAGGTTATGTTGGAAATTAGCAAAGATATACAATTATGTTTACAAACTTATTTTCACAACTTGCATACAATCACGGATATTTTTTCTGATATTTTCTTTGATAATGATTTAAGATACTTTTGTTTACATTTAGCTTAGTCATTTTTTCTGTTTGTCGTTATGAATTTGTCTTTCATTTTTAACTGATGTAAATATTTTAATAAAATTCAATAATTATTTTCCCTTGTTTTGTAAATTTGGTTGTTGTATGAAAATTAGGAATCAAATTTTATAATTATAACTTTATTATGGTATATGCATAGAATATATTCTTCATAAATGTTATAGTTAGTCTTGTTTCATTATTTAGCAAATTTTAATATAACATTATTATATCTATCTTTTAAATATTAATAATATCGAGGCATATCTTGTATTTTGATATCATTTTTTCATTGTAGAATCGTTGTCCATTGTTTTTGTTTTTAACTTTATCTGCAGCTTGTTAGTGGCATTAAACCAGTAATACATTAATATGATGAACTTTTAACTAATTCACCCCTGAAAATTCATAATGAACTGTTCAACCGTTTGAATTAGACGAGTTCAAATGTGTTGCCAGGGATGAATGAATTAAAATATTATGACTGTATTGAAAAAAATCATGCTCAATACAATATTTACAGCCTGATTCTAACCTTAAGCTTCGTATTAAGATATTTTTTTTGCCAATTTTATGCCATTATCTATCCAAATCCAAAACACACCTTTAGGAGAACATTTTAGAACTATATATTTTTACGTTGACCAATTGATAATATTTTATTTAGTATTTTTTTTTATAAAAAAATAAATCTTTCCCGTTCAATTTTATATAAAGTTTTACGATTTTTCAAAAGAAACAGACATGTTATGACCCTTTTTAGCGATTTTTTTGTTGGAACCATTGTAATCTATCATTTTAATATGTTGGTGTACTTGCTAGCGTGTATTGTATATAACTTTACTTATTTTTGGTCAATATGGTGTTTAACTAACCTATCTGATAACCTAAATTCGCGATCAGGGGCTCTTACTGACGAACCTTTTCCGTTTTCTACACTTGTTCACAAAGTATTTGAATTTCCTTTTCAGTGATCTCAGTAAATTACGTAAAGTAGTCTCTCTCACGAAAACAATGTGGTTACTATGGAAACCTATGCATGTCGTATAGTGTTTACATCTATATCATTATAACAGTTATATTACGGATGTATAACTTTACTAGACTGGGGAGTAAATCTTACTGTTGTCACGTGTAAATCACGACGTAATAATGCAAAAATATCGTCCGATTTTGGTTTTCGTCCATGTATAAGTCGCATTAGTGTAAAGGTCGTACTCCCGATTTTCAGGGGGGAAAGTCGCGACTTATACTCCGGATAATACGTATAAAGTATATGATATAGTTTGCTATATTCGTGTGTGTTATATATGTAGTTTTTTGCAAGTTTCTATACTTAAAGACTGGCCGCTTTACTTAAGGATTATAAAATTTGAATTTCAATTCTCGTTACGTGAAAAATATTGATGAAAATCCCGTTATCTAGTGTATGTATATGAAGATTTTTCTGATGTACTTCCAATAATTTAAGAAAAAATATTTTTTGTTTACCTTTGTGTTGAAAGTTCCAAAATTACGTCATTCTTGTCCTGTTTTCAAAGTCGATGTCAAACTTATACTTCCCTTATGACATTTGTAATTTAAAAATGGATATCCTCAGTTCATGATATATCCTCGATCGATAGTCCAGGGGTTACTACCACTGTTGTTACATGTACTCATTGATTGTCATAGCAAAACTTCATAATTTCACAACTGGCAAATACCTGGCCTACAGAGACTTCCTTGAGAATTTTAGAGCGACACCCAACTTGTATTCAATTATTCTATTTTTAATATGTTCATCAAAGGACCAAATTACATGAACCATTATCAGTCGTCGTACACAGAGGCTTTTAGTTTTACTATGACAGTTGGCCAGGGGTTGATATAGCGACGATAATAACCCTGGTTATTTTGAGAATGGATTTTGAAAATAAACTCAATGAGACGTTTACGTACTGGTATTATCTTTATACAGTAACAATTAACTCGTTTTATTCTATATTTACACACCATTGTATATTGTATCTACCTCTTTTATCGTTCCGTTACATAATTTCCTATTGTGTTCTATTAATTAACATAAACAAGTTTTTGTCCATTTTCCTTTCTGAACGAGTGCCCTTTATATATGCATGTCGTATGTTTATACTGTACGTCATTTTCTGATGTATTTAGTAAGGAACATTCGTATCTGTTTAAAGATGTCTTAACTTTATTCAGAGTTCCGTGACTAGTTTTCTTTGCAATGCTTTTTGTAAATTTGATGAACTACTTGGTCGAGTTTCATCAATATTCCTGGACTGTAAGGAATGCCTTATTAACTATTATTACAAAATATAGGACTGTAAGGAATGCCTTATTAACTATTATTACAAAATATAGGAAAGTTCCTGAACATAGATCGTTTCCTGTTGTAGTGCTTTTTTGTGGAGAATTTTAAGTTAAGGAATTCCTTAAAGTTGCGGAATGTTGATGAAACTGGGCTCTGATATTCAGTCAAATAAGCATTACTTTTTCATAACTGAGACTAATTCACGTACCACGTGATACTCGATAACGTTTATGCAGGACTATTGTTTCTATTGGTGATAGAATGACGTCAAAAGATATCACGCGCTAACGTCATTTCAGCGGAAAGATTACAAGAAGTAACATTCCATCACCACGGGAGATACTAGTCACGTAAAACAATACATGCAGAAATAGTAGTTGTTTTCTATTAATCTATTGATTTAACAGGACTTTCCGGAAATGATCATCTTAATGATAATCTCATTTAGATTATTTGGTTTAGCCATATTCTTTATTTGCATATTACAGAGTTGTATTGCCTTGCGGGTAGGTAATGATTGTGTTTGCGAGTGTAACGTCATACTTTTTGGGGAAAACAACGTGAATTGTGTTCACAAAATAATGACAATCGATACCTTCTCGCAAGGGAGCTAACTCTGTATGCATAGACGCAACACTGTACCTCCTTACCAAATTCCAATGCAGATGAGACTAGTACAATGCTATTAATCACTTTTGATTCGTCATTGCATATGACAGAGTTACCGCCCTTGCTGGTAGGCATCCATTATGACGTCATTATTTTGTGAGCGAAATTCACGTCGTTTTCTCTGAAGAGTATGATTTTACGCTCGCAAACACGTGATATGACAATCAATGCCAATCTGCAAGGACAGATAACTCTGTCATTGTATCTCATTGTCGACAAAAGTTTAGACATCTTCAGGGAAATGTTTTTTATTCTGTTTCAACAGACTCTTTTTGACGTGGGAAGGTATTAATAGCTACGTCATTTGATTATGAATGTGGCTCACAAACTAATGACGTCACAATCAATATCTACCCGCAAGGGAGATAAGTCTGTAACATACAAAGACTAAAATAATATTTTTGTAACAATAAATATTTAATCACAAGGGTAAAAAAGATGTTGCTTGGAAACAACAAGTGGATTTTTTTTGAAGTAATGAATATATATTTCTAGATATTTAAGCGATATTTAAGCCCGTCAACTTAGTTGTACTTCACGTATTGAATTATTTATCCATGTATTCGTTTAAAGTTAGATGTTTGTACGTAAGTACGTATACTTCCTCGAATATACCGTGCATTGTGCTTAATAACTCGTTGATGGTGTTTTTGCTAATTTACATACAGGCATTTAGATATAAAGTTTACAAGGTATTGTATGTTTTGGCTGTGACGACAGTAAATTTGTGTATATACATTGTATATTATTGTATATACATGTATAATCATATAACTTTCAATATTATTGTATATATATTATTGTATGTTCATGGATAATCATATAATTTTCCTTTTATACAATAATATTGTATATTATTGTATATATATTATTGTATGTTCATGTATAATCATATAACTTTCCTTTTATACAATAATATTGTATATTATTGTATATATATTATTGTATATACATGTATAATCATATAACTTTCCTTTTATACAATAATATTGTATATTATTGTATATATATTATTGTATATACATGTATAATCATATAACTTTCCTTTTATACAATAATATTGTATATTATTGTATATATATTATTGTATACACATGTATAATCATATAACTTTCCTTTTATACAATAATATTGTATATTATTGTATATATATTATTGTATGTTCATGTATAATCATATAACTTTCTTTTTATACAATAATATTTGTAAACACCTTTATGAAATCAGTAAACAATAGAAAATGATATTCTGAGTTTTTCTTTGTGATAGAGTTTAACCGTCATCAAGTTACAATGTAGTCACGAATACAATGTATTTATCAATGCAATGAATAACCTGAAAATGAACTTTGCATTCAAGACTAATACAGCACAATTTTAGAGACCCCTGTTTTGCCGAGTCTTCTCTTTTTGCAAATTACATAGTTATCTGCCCTTGCGAGTAGTAGGTATTGATCGTGACGTCATGGTTTCCGAGCATAATAATGAAATCACCATGGATACCTACCTACATCGGAGATAACTGAATAATATTCAAGGAGGAAATAATGTGTTTCATAAAATTCTGCAACAACTTGAATGTCAATGGAAATCCCACTGGCTGAAAACAAAAATACACGGATTAATAAAAACGAAATAGCAAACTTTAGTGATGTATTGTTAAAAGGTACACTAGTACTGTAGCGCGTGGCCCAAACTATGACAATCACTTTTAGATTGTATATAATTATTTCAGTCCATAAATAATTCTAACGGCGTGAAACGAGGAGAAGTAACCCTGTGTTAAAAAATAAAGTAATCAAGTGATTTGTATATAAATATATAAAACTTTATTTATTTTACATTGGTTACGAAACAAGTTATACAACTAATGTAAATCACTCTCGATGGCCCGGATGTAAGCGTGCGAAGGATCTTAGTGTAGGAGGAAACCGGAGTGCCCGGAGAAAACCCACGTGATCGGGCAGGTAACCCCTAACCTTTTCACGTTCGTGCATGGATTCTAACCCCGGCCGGCTAGCTAGGTGAAAGGCGAGTGGCTGAACCACTACACCACCCGATCACACCACATAAATGTAGATTGCACTTCTTGTTTCATTGAATGGCAGTGAATTGTTCAAATAATAATGAACATGCGTAAACCATACTCTCATGTAATTTTGTTGGGCTTCATGAAAAAATCATCATGTTCCAAGAAAAATATGTTTAACTTCAATTCCTTGGATGGCATATATTACTATATATGATCACATGTAATATCTTATATAATTAAATAATTTTCTTTGTATATGCAAAGATTTATAGATATACTATATAACTTTTAGTACATGTGCGTTCATTATATATCCATGCTACATCTAAAAGTACATATACCAGCAATTAATCATATTACTGCTCAACCTCCGCATAGTGTTATTCGCAGGCTTGCAAAATCATTTTGGATTTGCTCAAAACATAAACATTTGAATAAAATTTCGAATCATTGATTGTTCGTTGTTTTCTTACTAAATCCTTCATTCCTTCCTACAAATGTACCTCTTTGAAGAAATAATTCAGTTATCGTGAGAGGCGTCGACGTTGCGTATTGAATTGAGAAAAATAATCCATTCGGTAATCGATGGAATCGTACATTTAAACTATTTTTTTTAATATTTTATCAAATAGTCCCAAAAATAAATTAGGAACATTGATGTTCCTATTTTGGTTTAGTTTCATCATGATATGACATAAATTTTGCTCGCAAACTTTTCTGAGAATCCGCTAGTACACAGATTTACAAAATTTGCAAACAAAATTACTGGTCGCTGTATTTTAAACTTTTAATGAGAATTGTCATATTTTAGCATCTTTGTTAATCCGTGCGACAATAACAAATGCCCCTTTTGTGTCACTTAAGACGCTGTCCTTTGTTTTAATCCAGCGTTCACTCAAAAGCTTATGACCTAGCTCCTCAAGGATTTCTTCTGCCTGATGGCGATTCAAAGGGAGACTACTGAAGGTCGTGTCCCCAACCCTGTAGTACGATTGTCCACATAAACCGACTAGAATCAAATGACCTCCTGGTTTTAACAGGCCACAGACATTCCTCATTGCTTTCTTGTATTCCAGTATCGTCTGGGATGCCACTTCTAGACACAAACTGGAAGTGACGACATCAAAATATTGCGGTCCGTCATCACTTCCGATTGGATGTTCCAGGTGTACATCAACTGCTAATACACCTCTGACCTTTTCACGCATGGCATTCTGTCTTTGTACGACACTTTCACTGAAACAGAAAATAATAAACAGCTTTTAGAAGATTTACATCAAAAAGGATGTAAAAATAAAGAAACAGTTGCAAAACAAAACTGAAGATAAAGACCTGTCTTCTGGATCATAAAACAATCTTAAATCCAAAATTCTCTTTTTTAAAACTTAGCCAATCAATAATGACGTTACAAAAAGTTACGTCAGACATATTTGGCTAAGTCTAAACTTAAATCTATGATTCTTTCGTGTTCCTTGAGCCAGATGACTCTAAAATGTCGTCCGAGTCTACATCGACGATCTGCAATCGAAACTCTTTGTATCTGCATCCCCAGTGTTCCAGGGGTTACTATCAATGTCGTAATATCCACCCAAATAGTAAATAGTGTTTGTTCCCGTCTGTCTGTCTGTCCGGATGTCGTTTCTAGACGATAACTTAAAAAGTAAACAACGGATTTTGATCAAACTTTACACAATGGTAACATATGGAAAAATACAGCTTGGGATTGACTTTGGGGTCAAAATGTCAACTACAAAAGTCATTGTTGCTAAAAATAGTTTGTTTAAAAAATTTGGTTTTCAGACGATAACTTGAGAAAAAAATCATCAGATATTGATCAACGTTCACACAATGATAGCATATGAGAAAATGCTGCTTGGGTAGGAATTTGGGGTCAAAACGTTAACTACAAAGGTCACTGTTACTAAAAAAAAAATCACAAAATATTAGTTTCCGGATAAGTTGAGAACACATCAACGGAATTTGTTCAAACTTCATACAATGGTATATAGTGGATAGCATAGCTTGGGATTGAGTTTGGGGTGAAAAAGTCAACTAAAAAGGTCATTGTTACTAAAAATAGTTTGTTAAAAAATTGGTTTCCAGACGATAACTTGAGAAAAAATTAACAGATATTTATCAAAGTTCACAACATGGTAGCATGTGCGAAAATACAGCTTGGGAAGGAATTTCGGTCAAAACGTCAACTTCAAAGGTCACTGTTACTAAAAATATATTTTTTCATTAAATATTAGTTTCCGGATGATAAGTTGAACTTGAGGACACCTCGACGGAATTTGTTCAAACCTCATACAATATTAATGGTGACATAGGGGATAACATAGCTTTGGATTGAGTTTGGGGTGAAAAGGTCAACTACAAAGGTACTGTAACTGTTAGTAAAATTAGATTGTTTCACAAATTTATGTTTCCGGATGATAAGTTCAGAACACATTTACGGATTTGTTCATACAAACGTAACATAGGAGTTAATATGGCTTAGGATTGAATTTGGGGTCAGAAGGTCACTGTTACTACAAATGTATTATACACGAAAGTTGAGAACATATCAACGGATTTTTTTTCAAACTTCATACAATGGTAACATAGGGGATAACATAGCTTGGGATTGAGTTTGGGGTCAAAAGGTCATATTCAAAGATCGCTGTTACTGAAAATATATTGTTTCAAAAATGTTCGTTTCCGGAGGATAACTCGAGACAGAATTTGTTCAAACTTCATACAATGATAGCATAACTAAGCAATAATTAACTTACATTATATATAATAATAATAATAAAAATACTGTAAGAGGTATCTTCATAATTCCAATTGTTCTGAAATCAGAACAATTTTTTAAGTGTTCCAGCAAAATTAATGTAGTGTAACTTACTTACTTTTGGAGAAAATCGTCCTTTTGTGTCCCTATTTCCCTGATGCAAATTTTCACTTGGAAGGTCTTTATCACTACGGTGTTTATTCACGTTGAAAACAAGCGTTCTGACGCCCTTCGCGGGTTAAGTTCATTTTACGAATTTAAAGTCAACAGACGAAGCGGAATAATATCAAGAAACAATGCATTTTCAGCTCTAATATCGACATTAGTCGGGCACAAAACCCAATATCGGATAATAAGAATTTCCTGTAATAGTTGCAATAGGAAAATATTACGATGTCAGTAAATAAATGTTTAATTTCTTTCGTTTGATTCAATTTCTAAAATTGTTGACTTGATCCCGAACATTCCAGTGACGTCACTTTTAGTAGGAATGAATGAAACGGCAGTCAATCCCGCCAAACAGTGACGTCACAATCACCGGAATGAATATTATGTGTAAATAACAGGCAATTTGCTTTCGTTTTGATTACCATCTTCTGTATGTATAATGAAAAAGTTGCAGGATAAACAGAATACCCGGTCACTATCTTACAATACAAGTTTTATTTTGGTGTCGACAGGGAAAACAGAGATAACTCTGCAAAACCTCCTCATCTCATCTCATCGCAAAAACGATAGCAGCATCGATATTAATTATAGCAAAATAAAAATGTCCAACGTTGGAAATATTGCAAGTACATTCATTATTTACATAAACCAGTAATTAGAATAATCATTTAATTTCATCTAGACTAGATCATTTGCAAATCCCATACACCGCCTGCAAGGAGACGTCCTTGGCCTATCGCTACCAGAGATTCTCTCGATCGTGGTCCTATATTATGTAACTTTTTATGGGATATTAAATCTAGATATATGTTTTCGACAGTTAAATTTCTATGAACATGTGTAAAACAAGCTATCTCAACTGCTATTCCGAGACCATAAAATGAAAATTTGGTCACCTCGGCCAAAACACAGAGGCACGCATATTATGACAGAAACGTTTACTAGTGAATTGATACGTATGTCATTTGCACGTGTATATCATGACGTTTTCAAGTGGCTGCCCGTATCATTTTTTGTGAAAAATGAATTATATATATGTTATAAAATTCGGTTGGCTTTTTTATTGTCATTATTATATACACTGTATGTGATATCTAAACGAAAAACATATTTTACCTAAGAAACCAATTATATATATAATGTAAGTATCGGTAAGCTTGTAACTGGACAAAAATTAGAAAAATGTATGTCTAATTAACACAAAAATCCATATAAAGTAATATTGTTTTTGCTTTTTGTGCATTCACAATCAGTACTTTATTTCATATAGGACATAGTGTCATGGAATTTGTTCGGGACACAATTCATTATTTTTCAAACTTTTCAATGGTAATAGTGTAGATTAAGTAAGCAACTTTTGAAACAAAATAACAAATGAAAATACTTATTCGTCTGCTCCTGTGTTTGATAGCGAAAAAAATACCATTCGCCATCGGTTAAGCATACTTAAGCTCGCCATCTGCAAAATTTGTGTGCGACAAACAAGTTATTCAAAATAAAATAGCAGGACCTACTTTGAGTTCTCCCTCCGTAAAACATATTTCGTGATTCCTGTCTGTGACCTCGCTCCCGATTTCCACCAATTACTGAGCAGCTTTCTATTTTGTGCTGCGTAGTCACTCAGGTAGATTTCTCCAACATGGCGGCTTCCACTGATTACAGAGTGCACTGTGGGACCTGTACCAACATCCAGTAGACGTCCGCCGGTCACGTGGGCTTCAAGGAAATCAAACAAAATTTGAATTTTAGTAGTTCCGAAACCATAAGTTATTTTGAAATCGACGAAACGTGTACAAGTTAGATTAAAAATAAACTATTTTTTAAAAGTCATGCGTTTTTTGTTTGAAGCAGGTGGGCAAGTCAACAAATGTGTGATTTAAAATAAAAGTAATTGAAATATTTTTGTTTCTTTTTTTTAACTTTGGGAAATTCTCAAATTAATTTTGATCAAATAGCCATTGTTTATTTCAACATTGTAGATCCATGTGTTATGGAATGGAAGCATTTTTTTTTATTTGTCGACGATACAACTGTACATACACATGTGATTCAATAGAAGGGAATCATTTAATCAGGCAAATTTCGTATTTAGTCCGCTAAATCTGCCTATATTAGTGGACTTTTTTTAAATTATTACTTTTTTGCCTAATATATAGACTATATATAAGGCAAAAAAAATAATTTAAAAAAGCCTACTAATGTAGACAGATTTGGCGGAATATTTCATATTCAGCATGTGAATTACTTAATAATTTCAACAAAATAGGTGACTTTTTTGTCAAACGCATATTTTTATCTGGTGAAGAAAATAGGATGAATTATGATGACCGCATTAAATAACCGGCTCACCTTCTAAGAGAATCAACCCCCGATGATTGCATTTTTGAGAAACTTCTGAATATTTGAGGCCTTTGGGCAGAAACTACGACAGTACATTGTTCAGAAGGGTGTGTTAAAACTGAAAGAGCAAACACTCGCCAACATCGTTGTAAATGAAACAATTATGTTCAAACTGCAGGAACCATATAACTTGAACTTAATTTCAGAACTGTATATAAAAAGATAGAAATTGCATTTTACTACCAAAAGCATTACAGCCAAATTGTTAAACACATGTTACTAACAAAGATATATCCCATAACTATGCATGTTTCACAATGGAAAACCCATGTGATAAATTCCATAGCAGTTGGTTATCGTTTATGTTTACACACTTCAATGTGTAAACACCTACGGCGCCTCTGATTGGTCAATTCCAAGATCTCTTGATTCCGGTTGGCTCTCAAATTTGGGTTACTTTTCATGGCGCATTTCCTTTAAATAGCATTGTATTCACTGTTTAAACAAGTAGTTGCTTATTCAAAGTATTAAACAATAGAATATTGGCTCTATATTAAGGCCCTATATTTTATGGCGGGAAGATATCACTACACATTGTATGGTGGTAAGTTTCCCTGAAAGAAGACGAGAAAATGGTCACCATGGCATAAATATAGAGTTAAAGTTATGGGATAAATAAGTTCCTCAACGCGTAACTGTTGTTTACCATGTTTATCTAAACTCTCGTAAGTTAATTTTCAAATCTTTAAAATAGTCCAGCGGATTCGTGAAAAAACTGTGCACATTTTGATAAAAGCATGAAACTTGGCACAAATATACTTAAGCATATAGGAAACAAAAGAAGGACTCGGGCCACCTCAGATTTTTTCTAAATATAGAAATGGCGGCCATTTTCCAAGATGGCCGCCAATTCATAAGAAAAATCACTTTATCTCCTATATATGACTATTTTTTGTTGGACTTTGACATATTTAGTGGTATTTTTACTGAAGTGTTTCAGCAATTTGAATTGGTCATAAGTTTATGCTTTTAATTCCATAACTTGACTTATGTCATTATAAAAGACATTTTCCAAGATGGCCGTCAATTTATAAGGAAAATCACTATATCCTCTATATATGACTATTTTTTGTTGGACTTCTACATATTTTCTGGTATTTTTACTGAAGTTTTTCAGCAATTTGAAATAGATCATAAAATAATGCTTTTAATCCCCATAAGTTGACTTATGGCATTATAAAAGACATTTTCCAAGATGGCCGCCGATTTATAATAAAAATCACTATATCTCCTATATATGACTATTTTTTGTTGGACTTTGACATATTTAGTGGTATTTTTACTGAAGTTTTTCAGCAATTTGAAATAGATCATAAAATAATGCTTTTAATCCCAATAAGTTGACTTATGGCAATATAAAAGACATTTTCCAAGATAGTCGCCAATTTATAAGGAATAAGGAAACATCATTATATCTTATGTAATTGAGAATATGTGTGTTGTACCTTGACACATTTGGTATTAATTTTACTAATGGACATACGCATTTATTTAAGTACATGACAGTCTCTTATTGACATTTTCCAAGATGGCCACTAGTTTTAAAAAATCTGAAACTGTTATTTATATATCTATTAAAGTGAATAGTCGGGCAAAGAATACCAATCTCAATGCGTTCATTGGCCTTCCAAAAGTTCTCATATATTAATACGACGGTCAAGTTCTGCTTACGTTTCCCAGTTCTGACCATTTAAAGAAAGAAAAGTTGAAAGCATTGAAAGCGAGGCTGCGTGGAAATGTAACCACGGACATAGTCAGCCGGGAGGACGTTTTAGGATTCCTATACTTTAAATTAATTTCTTCGTACGCAGATAGATTCTGACGAGAGATTTTATTTTTCTATTTCATAAGAAATTATACTGGATACATTCACACCATTTTTACCGACTTTAGCCATCCTTGCCCGACTGTTCACTTTAAAGGTTAATATCCTTCATATATATATACTAAAGGTTAATATCCAAAACTTAATAATAGATATTTGCAAAACGTCGGAAGTGAGATTTTCATGAATTATATGAATGATACATTTGTTCAATATATTTCAATCTTTTAACTAGCCTCCCGAGGATTGGGGGTGTACAGTAGTTATCTGTAACATCTGGCATTAATTTCTACATAAACATAATATTATAAGTGTTGTGATGGGTAGGAACAATCATTTTAAGGAAGAAAATGCTGAATTTTGATAACTTCATGATGTCCAATGGGTCGAAATATTAAAGTTAAGGTTTTGTTGCATGTTGTGAAATGCTATACATGCATTATCTAAACAATGATATGGATTTCAACACAGATATTGGATTATAAGTATTGTTTTCGGTATGGGCAAATACTAAGTATTTAAAGGTAAAAAGTAGAATTTTGAGAATTTCAAGATGCTCATGGGACCAATCTGTGTTTTACTTTTCCTCACCAACTGACATTAATTTCTGCATTGGTATATGTCTTGATTACATATACGTATGTTGTTCTGGATATAGGTAATCATTTTAGGGATAAAACATATTATTTTTAGAATTTTAACACTTCTTCTCTGAAACTAAGCATGAGATAGCACCCATAATGCAATGGTAGCTTCCCTATAGGGTGGAGATTGAAAATTGTACAAGTGATGGGACTGAACCACCCCATTCTCTCTCCCTCAGCACCCCGCGGGACTGAGGGGCGGGGTCAAAAGGGATCAATTTGGCTGTTATCATATAAACGACTTCTTCTCTGCAACCAAGCATGGAAGAGCACTCATAATGCAATGGTAGCATCCTTATATGGTGGGGATTTGAAATTGTACAAATGTTTGGGCTGACACCCCCCCCCCCCCCCCCCCGAGCCTTTTATATGACGTTACGCTCGCAAACACGTGACGTCACAATCAATACCTACCCACAAGGGTAGATAACTCTGTAATATGCAAATACAGAATACATATATACAGTGTAAAGCAGTATACCCAGTGTAAAGATACCTGTGTTAAAGCCATCGTGTAGACCGTCCAGTGTAAACTGTAGAAATTCGTCCTTATCCACATCGTCTAATGTCGGTTCATAATAGGTTTCAAGGTACCAATCGGAGTCAAACTCGTCCTCATAGTTAGTGGTATGTGTCTGATCCTCCATCCTCGTGAAGAATGACCAGGACACTAGCTTCTGTTTCAGGGACACAAGCGTCTGTTTTAGGAACACGGCAATCCTCGAGTTATGGGATACTTGTTATCGTGTTCCAGGGACCCAAGCGTCTGTTTCAGGGACACTTGCGTCTGTTTCAGGGACACAAACGTCTGTTTCAGGGACACTTGAAGCGTCTGTTTCAGGGACACAAGCGTTTGTTTTTCGGGACAAAAGCGTCTGTTTCAGGAACACAGCAAACGTCTGTTTAAGGAACACACCAAGCCTCGGGTTATGGAATAGTCTAAGCGTCTGTTTCAGGGACACCGGCGTCTATTTCGGGAACACAAAATAACAAAAGCGTCTTTTTCAGAAACACAGCAAACCTAAAACGTCTGTTTCAGTAACGCAAACGTCTCTTTCAGGAAATACTGAAAGTCACGTGGTCCTGATAATTTGTGCTACCATCTTTGTGAATATATGTACATGTATATCATCAGTAAGGCATATAATATCAAAGTTTTGTTGTGGTAACATTTGGTAAATACAGTAATATATTGGACGCTGAAAAAGGTGAATTTTATAGAATTTCAACATAAATCTCAAACCCTTTCCCATTTAAGATTAATCAAAGTGCACTGATTTATATAATTAGATAGTGGCCACGTCGCTCTCGTACTCGGTCTACGACAGAATATAAAATATTATAAACATCAAGTTGTTCACCGGAAACCTGATCTGCCAAAGGAAGGAAATTCAGCCTACGTATATTTATGTATATTGTTTATTTTATATTGTATATTTTATGTAAATTGTATATTTTATGTAAATTGTATATTTTATGTACATAACTAGTGTGAATTAACATATGATGATTTGTAGCGGATGGTATCGCTAATAAATAATCCATGTCATTTATAATGATATTTATAAATAAAGTTACCAATCTTCAATAGCGTGTTAAAGCGATACCGCTTATTATTTAGCAAAACTTGTAACGGTAAATAGTTTGGATCCCTTTGATCTCCTGCACAGCTCGGCGACGATCAGTTTGCAAAAGGTTTTTGATTGGCTGTCCAATCAGGGACCAGTGTCAGTGTGAATGTAATACTTTGATGTTGCGTGTATCCAAGATACATATAATTGCACGATACCGGGAAAAATGGTTTGCTGATTTGTTTCTCTCTTCTTTCTGCCTACATATAACCAAAATTTTAATCCAGTAGAAAATGTGCTTTGCAAACTGAAATCTGTAATGAAACATGTACATGTATATTGAAATTTGATTAGGCAATCCTAAAGTAGGAATTTCTGCGTGTGAAATATCATTGGCAGACATGCAACATTTCTATCGAAATATTAGATTTATAATGTTTATCAAACTCTCGTTAGTTAATTTTCAAATCAAAAAAGACACTCGCTAAAGCTCGTGTCTTTTCAAAATTTGAAAATTAACTAACGAGAGTTTGATAAACATGATAAACAACAGTCACTTGTTGGGGAATCTCTATATATTCCGTCTTTGCATATTACAGAGTTAGTTCCCTTGCGGGGAGGTATCGATTGTTACGTCATTATTTTGTGAGCGTAATTTACGTCGTTTTTCACCGAAATATATGACGTTACACTCGCAAACACGTGACGTCACAATCAATACCTACCCACAAGGGTAGATAACTCTGTAATATACAAATACAGAATATATATACAGTGTAAAGCAGTATATCCAGTGTAAAGATACCTGTGTTATTTAAAGCCATCGTGTAGACCGTCCAGTGTAAACTGTAGAAATTCGTCCTTATCAACATCGTCTAATGTCGGTTCATAATAGGTGTCGAGGTACCAATCGGAGTCAAACTTGTCCTTTTTTTTCATCAAAAACAGGAACAGACGATTTAATATTATTCTTCAGTTACAAAAGTTACTTACTTTACACCATTTCCACTATTGAAATGTTTGAACTTCTAATTCTACTTCAGATGAAAATATTAAAAATAATTTATTGCATCCCGGAAAAAAATCATGACACTATATATATATCCCATATTGAATAAAGTTCTGATTGCGAATGCACAAAAAGCAAGTTTTTTTTTTTTAATTAGACATATGTATATACGATTTAACACTAATTATTGTTCAAATAATGAGTATCGTTTATGGTCTGTCGGCGGTGGAGCATCTTTAAACGTTGGCTGGGAATGGACATAAAAACATATCATTATTGCGTTTGCAAGAAATATCATTGCATTTCTACAACAATTAAGCCCTTTTCGTATTTAAGCTGGGATAATGCAGGGATCAATTCTTAGTCCATGTTTTTCATATTGTAATCTTCCTCTCGTTGAGTCATACGAGCTAAATGTGTTTCATAGGTTAGGGATTCTTCAGGAAGACTTTGAATTAAATTCTTTGAGATTCAAAATTGTATGATGGCTAAATGTATCAAAGAATATATATACACAATGACGAATATATATACACAATGACGAATGGAAGTAACATTAACTCTAATCCAATACAGATCATTAATCATATTTTTGTTTCAATCCTTTAAAAAAAAGATGCTTTTATGTTATAACCACAATCAATTATCGAGGAATCCCGTTCCCCATTTCACTATGATAGTTTGTTTGGAGGCATCCTCAATAATTCAGGGGTTATTATATATTTCTGTTGTTATGGATACAACGCCAGTGATAGTAACCCCTGGAGTATCAAGGATGCCTACTTCAATTTTATTAGCTATATTTTACTTCCCTTCATTAACTCCGTTAGTATAGATACAAACTTTCCATTCTTTTTCTATAAAATCCATATTAATGTTCATCTAAGATCCTACTGGTGTACAAGTTTCATAGATGTAAACAGCGATTCTTCTGTCCACAATATTCTTCCAGTTCTACGTCTCCCCCTCATTTGTTCTTTTCATTTTCCAATCTCTTTACAGTCATCCTCGATACCTCACTAGGCGGCACTTTAATCATGGTTGTTATATTTACCTCTGGAAGATATCATAGCTGAACTGAAGGCTCCGTGTGTGGCAATAGATGAGACAGGTAGTTTTGTCCTTTGACTTACATTAAAAGATAAAGAGTAAGGTACACTGTGTGGCTTTTAAGTTGGGCATTGCTCTCTCTCTCTGTCATCTTCAAAGGAAGTCTGCAGGTATATGAATGATCAGATTTTTTCTCTCTTGAACTGCCTCCAATTTTACTACAAGTTATTCCAGGGGTGGCTATGACAACAGTGATAGTAACCCCTGGAATATTGAGGATAATCACATTTGTTCATTTTCTATTCATTTCACAGTGGACTCTCAATAACCATACACCAACTGTCTGGATTTACATTTTTTTTATTTTTTTTTAGAATTTGAAAATTCTGTTTACTTATTAATAAATAATCAACTTTGAGCTGGACATTATTTCTGTCAATAATATTATATAGTATAAATATATATTAAAAAAAATATAGTCTATACCGGTAGGTGTTTTTTTTTTAATATATAATCAAATTTTATATTATTGACAGAACGTCAAGCTACTGTGGTTATATATTGTATGACATTTTTATCCAAATTGTTAGTTTTGATAATATCTAAATCTCGCACAATTGGCTTTTGGATTATCAAAAGTCCACGAGAGTTACCTCCAATTATTATGTCAACTTGTGTTAAATTGTGTATTACGTACATGTTAACAATGTATGCATGGACCCGAATAGTCGAGACATTCCACATTCTACCAGCAACCTTTTAACACCTCAAGGTTACAGATTCATATATGATTATTAATATAAGGTCATGTGACCATTTCCACGAATAAAGTACAATACAGAATAGCCAGCTATTTTTGATGAAGAAATAATATTTTTGCAATGTTGCATAACATTGAATTAATAATGAAAATTTGATTTGCCAAAATAATATTGAATTATATTTACCCCCAAAATTAGATCTTTAACTTTAAACTTTAAAACCACTATACATGTAATTCAATTTTCTAGTTTTCAGTTAACATTGTGAAAATTTTGATATGCATAAATAACCTTCTATATCTAATTTTTTAGTTTTTGCCAGGCACCCTGGTTTAAATTCCTCCAACTTAAATGACCAGAACTGTTAATAGGAATTAATGTCGGAAATGAAGGCATATCATGTGCCTTACAGTAAATATACATATTTTAGCTCTTTTCACGCCAGAAATACTGCGCTTAAATGTGATTAGGCTAATGGCATGAGTAGGTATACATAAAGAGTTAAAGTATGGTTGACATTTTTAGAGGTATTTCTTCCACATTGTGGTCTTATATTTTCGTTACCGTAAAGCACCTCCTTTGTAATAATGTTTTTAAGCGCACTGGGTGCTAATTACGACAAATATGGTACTAGTGTTCTTCACTGATTTCAGTGGGCAGCATATCTTCTTAACCGATTCTTACAAAATTATAACAAAAATCCTGGATTAGGATTAAAAGCCTTTATTGCTTCTTCTCCTTAACCCCTGAAAAAAGAAAGAAAAACTTATCAGTTTTATAGAAACAAAATTGGAGAAAAAAGATTATAGATTATAACTAAAAGTTGCAAAAATTAATTGAAACCATATCTGTCAAGGGGTGTATCTTTTCACAGACAGTTTCCATAAAAATTTCCAAGGCATTTATCATACCAGACCAATTGTTAAACAAAATTGGTTTCTCTTTATTATAACCCAACAATAATTCATTCAAAGTTATATTCCACAAAGTGGTCCATGAAAAGAAGTAAAAAAGTTGAAAGACAGAGTAACAACAGTAATTAAACTGTGAAACTTTTTTTTTTTTAAATTGGGAGGACTACCTATCTGAAATATTCAAAATGAAAAAGCACTAGCATATAATAAATTAATAATTAAAATCAAAGATGTGTCTGGTTTATTGGTTGAAGAAAGCCAGAGTACCCGGAGTAAAACCACCGACCTACATCCTAAAGAAAACCAAACTTACCCCCATGAACAACCTCTGCAGCTTCAGCGTAACCGCCTGGCCTCTCTCTCCGATTCTAACAGCGTAAGGATGTCTCCCTCTCTTACGGGGCCCTTCACATTCCTGATGATGGATCGGTTGGAATCATCCAGAAATTCCACTCGAACCTGGAATGCAAAGAAATTATCTTCATTTTATTACGTTTTTCGCAGTGAAATATAAGGTTTTATGGCGAAAATATAATTATTACTTTTGATATTTTCACTTGCTTTTGACGAATAGGAATGCAGCATTGACAGTGAAAATATCATTTTGATTGTTACGTCATTAGTTTGTGCACAAAAATAATGTCATATTTTTGTGTAGAAATATGACGTTATGCTCCGTAAAACACAATTGCGGAATAACCTTTGACGGAACTAGTAGTGACGATCTTCTGTAAATGAAAACGAATGGAATAAATAGAATATTCCTGGTTTCTTGATGAAAACCAGCAACATTCCATCTCGTGAGGTGAAAACTTTGATATTTTTCATTCTTGCTTCGCATTCGTGAAAAATATCAAAGTTTCTACCTCTGGTATTCGTCAAGAAACAATAGATAGAGGATTGGAATATCCTCTATTTATCTAATTCTAACTGTTTGATATATACTATAGTAATTTTACATTGTGTGCATGCACTCTGTATTTTCCAGTAAGTTATATATAGAAAGCATCACAAACCAGTAACCGAACACAAAAAAATGAAACAGAAATTTATTCACTTCCTGAGATGGAGGCCGCTGTGGCAAAGTGGTTATAAGATGTCCCTGACATATTACCACAATGCATCAACCTCTGGGTTGCAAGTTTGAATCCCACTTGAAACAATTGCTATGCATGTACTAAATGCAATGAAACATTCTGGTTTTCCACAGGGTACTCAGGCTTTACTCCACCTGTAGAAGAACAGGGGAAATACACATTCCTGTCGAGTGTCCCGACCAGGAATCGAACCCAGGTCTCCGGCGTGGAAAATCTACGGCTCTACCGACTGAGCCAAAGAAGCATGCTCCCTCAGCTGAGTGACAGAGACCGTATTTAACACTATGTACAAGTCACATGCACCGACCCGCTCCTTTTTACACTACTCCCCCTGTTTTTCTTGAGATTTCCTAAATCTCAACCCGAGACTCTTTAACCACCTTCCATGGGTTATTTAGTTGGGCGCCAATGTAGAAGAACAGGGGAAATACACATTCCTGTCGAGTGCCCGACCAGGAATCCGAACCCGGGTTCCGGCGTGGAAATCTACGGCTCTACCGACTGAGCCAAAGAAGCATTCCCCTCAGCTGAGTGACAGAGACCGTATTTAACACTTATGTACAAGTCACATGCACCGACCCGCTCCTTTTACACACCAATAAACCCGGTACATCTTCAAATATCCCTGAATGTTAATAGGACGTCAAACAAATCAAGGTACAAGCAAATTTAAATGTGCCTGATTTTGTTCTGTTATCTTTATGGTCTTTGGTTAGAAGTAAAAAAATGATTAAAAATTCCTCACATACAATGTAATAATGCCTTATGAGGAATACAGAAACATGTTTCTGTGACAGATTAATTCAAGGGATTTATAAGTGAGAATGATTTATCACTCTGCGTTTTGGACGAATACATTGTAAGCGCTTTTGTGTTGGTGCATTCACCTATCACCATGACGTTGGACGACGACTGATTTTCCTTTGATATCCATCAGCGCAATTAACCCTTGATGAAACCTGCTGCAGGCTTAATTTTATCATCTTACTTTTTGTAGATAGACCTCATTTCATGAGCTGTATCATTTTAATGAAAATTTTTAGACATTTCTTCTTAATCTTCCATCCTTAAAACAAGCAGTAGACATCGTGAAATTGATTAAGCTTAAATTTGCATTGGTGTTTTATTTGACTCGATAAGACAAATTGAGAAAAAAAAAATTTATTCTCGGTTCATAGGCTTCTCGTGTGGTGTTTATTAGTGTAAAGAGACAGTGACAAACCGGGTGAAACCCTTCTCACTTATAAATCCTTGGATTCATTAATGCGTTACAAGTACAGAAGTTAAGCCTCAGGATGCATCACAGTTGTAAATCAGGGAGACCGACGTTGACAACACCTCACCTGGGTACATTGTCCCTGAGATCCTGTACGTCCCAAAACCTTGGTTACCTATAAAATTAGAAAGTATGAATTAATGTACATTTATATCATCATGTACTGTGAGTGTGAAAACATAACAATAAAATGTATAAAGTAAGAGAAGGATCTTACTCGGATACTCGGAACATACACTATTACCAACAGGATTAATCACCAAAAGTTTAAACGTGGAAATTTCTGTTAACTGTTGGACTTGGATATTAGGAATCCAGATTATTTAGTGAAAAGATAAACTGAAAAACTGATTTTCATTTCATTTATTATCCCGAATAATGTGAGACTCATACACACTGATTTTCACTCAATTTAAGCATCACTCTGTAATTATTACACGGAATGAAAATTCAGTTTTCAGTAGTGATTACTGTGAGTTTCATACAACGCTAAGAGCGACCAAAAAGCGTACTTTAGCTAACTTTACTGGCTGGAGTTTGTCCATGTTGTGTGCATGCGGCTAAAAAGACCGGAAAAGGTCGTTCACGCATGGGCATCGATAGACTTCCTTTTCCGGTAGGACTTCCTAAAATCAGGAATATGTATGAATTAGACCCGAACGAACAAGAACATTGCTATAAAGTAAACTACTGACTTTCCTCTAGGCCATTTTAGAATTAAAAACACACATAAGCATGCTATATTTACCTGCGTAAAAGAATGTAACGAAAAATAAAAAAAAAAAAAAATTGTCGGTTTGCCATGGAAGGTTTCGGTTAAAGTTATATATTTCTTAAAAATCTTATTAAAGGCCCACTACCATACAAGGCCATATGTATGTAGTATGTGACTAATTTCGCCCCATTTCGCAATGCCACATTACCGACCCCGTCATGCGACAATGCGCCAATCGAAAAGCGACAGTGCGCCATGCGACAGTGCGACATACGAAAGTGAGACAATTGCAATGTGCCATGCGACAGTGCGACATGCGACAGTGCTACAATGCGTCTTGCGACAGTGCGACATGCGACATGGTGACAAAGAACCATGCTACAAATATGCTGTAGCCTTTAGCTATGGCTAAATTGTCACACTGTCGCTAATGAGACATTCCAATTTTCATACGATAATGCACTGGCTCAAAAGGATCTCCTTGTCGTTTTCCTTACAGTGACACTGACTCTCAGGCACAATGACCGCTTGTTTATATAGTTTGCCTGGTTAGAACAAGTCGCCCCCTCCCCTTTTCCCGTCCTTTTTTTATAATGAAAAATCTAGATCTGGTGGTTTAATATTGTTCTCAGACGAGCTTAACAAAACCCTCATAGGCTTGTGTCAAAACCAACAGGTATGTCAGGATTTTTACTTGAAATGTTTATTTTACTAACGGTCCAACCAGTTCAACCGTATATATGAAAACGGCCAAAGCCTATAGCTGTCTCAAGTAAGGTCTACATGACCGAAGTCAAAAGTAAAGGTGGTCTAGAAGCCAATTGCTTATCAATAGATCGAAGATCAGGTAAATCAGGTAAATCAAGGTCTAAATCTAGTGTCATGGTCAGAAGAAATTCGGACTAACTTACACAGAGTAATATTACCACTTAGAGCTAATAGTAATATCTTAATTCTAACAATCATTTTGAGAATAATGTTGGCACTAGCACTGATCCCTGTCGGACGCCAAAGGCTGTACTTTAATTGCTCATTACGCACATACACTAGACACAGCTTCTTCCTGTTTATTATGACTTTTCACTAAAAGACCTATTGCTTTTGTTCTTTTTTATTCTGCATCCAAAGTTGTATGCAAAGTATCTCCAAAATGATAATGTAACGCACAATCGCGTCACGTCCGGATTCTCCCGTCAATCTTAACGAGACGTAGTCACAGTCTACTACCCTTGAAGATGTACGTAGGACACTATGTCAGCTGGTACCAAATACCAGGAATAGCTGTAGAGGTTCTGTACCCCGAAGCTTGTCAACACAGCCTTTAAGGCTAGAAAGGAGCTCAGTTATCTCCACTTTATAATAGCTGTCACAGCTAACAAAAGGTCAATATCTGGTACTGGGATGAGAGTCTATGTGTCTCAATAGCTTCTCATAATATAAACTCAATGCAAGAACAACCAGTAACTCCAATATAAAAGACAAATGTTGATTATTGATAAAACAGTAATAAATTAACAAGTTATATTTACAAAATACCGGGGTGCCGCGTATGCGAATCTAACGATTTTCAAGGTCGTAGGGGCCTAAACACCTGAAACCTCTAAATAACTTTTTGAAAGGGGGGATGTAGCACAATAAGATAAATTGCTAGTAAGTTTGTTAATATAAATGACCTTGACCTTCTTTCTAGGTCGCAGGGGTCTAAACACCTCAAATCTCTAAACATTTTTTGTAAAGTTCTTGGATGCATCAAGACCTGCATGCTAATATAAAGAACTACCAAGTTTCTTAATATAAATGATCTTGTCTTTCATTCGAGGTCACATAGGCCAATTAATCTTAAATCTTTAAACTACTTAAAGTTCTTGTCAAGTTCTAAAAGGCCTGGAGACTTAGACCCAGTTTCATGAACATTCCTTAATTTTAAGGAATTCTTTAACCTAAAATTCTCTAAAGGAAAGCATTACGGAAGTTAAGGAAAACTCCTTAAGTTAAGGGGCCTTCCTTAAAATCTGTAATGCTTTTCTATGAAGAATTTTAAGTTCAGGAATTCCTTGAAGTTAAGGAATTCCTTTAAGTTAAGGAATGTTCATGAAACTAAGCCCTGGTATTCGACCTGTAGCATTCCGAGATATAAAGGGCTACCAAGTTTGTTAATATGATTGACCTTGACAATAATTCCTTGTTGGCGAAAAGCTCGTCAAATTGTTTAATTAGTTTACATTTGTCATTGTGTAATTTGTCTTCTCTTCACGGGCTCTCACTATAGATCAAGCAATGTACCTTATATACAATATGTAATATACGAGAGATACATATACAAGTGTATGTATATATATAAGGTATGTAATAACTAGGAGAGATATAAATATACAAAATATATATATTTCATGTACATACGTACGGTGGCAGGGACACTGGACAAAATCCTGAACACAAAGTTTAACGCCCTAGAACATACCACAGACAATTAAGGTCGACAAATTTCTCCAACGTACAAAGCTATGGAGTAATATTATGTTTTAGCGATTTTCTAGATGAAATAATCAATTTATGGATGACTCTTGCTCTAAATAATTAAATTTTATTAAACACAAATTGTGTGTACGAATTTGAAATATGTAGACTCCTTCAACTAGCGTTCAACATGAAGCTATAACATACATACATATGTATTATTTATACCAGAACAAGAAAAGCTTATTGCACAATTTCGACGGTTTAACAGTAATGACTCATTGGCATCACCTTGGCGAACACCATCTTGTGTTTGAAAAAAAAGTCACTTTTACCTCTGACTTTTGAGCAATACACACTGTCTCTGTGTGTGATTTAAGCCTACTACATATTTCACCTTAATGTATCTTGACAGTTTAAACTTAATTGTTCAGACAAAAATGAATGTTTGTCAAGGCGATAATTTCAGTCCAAGCTATATGATTTCGGACCAGTATAGCGTCACGAGAGGATTAGGCTTTTTTTTCCTAATATATAGACTATATATTAGACAAAAAAAAATTTAATTTTTTTTTTAAAAAAGCCTAATAATATAGGCAGGTTTAGCGGACTATGCCGGCATTTACTCCGAGATACAAAAAAAATGTATCGCGATTGTATCGTTAGGACCGAAATTATCTCCTCTCGTGACGCTATACTGGTCCGAAATCATATAGCTTGGACTGAAATTATCGCCTTGACAAACATTCATTTTTGTCTGAACAATTAAGTTTAAATTAGGTTTAGCGGACTAATGCCGGCAATCTTCGAAAATATATTATTTTTTATTTACCGGAATATTCTCCGAGGTGATCCGATAGCTGGTGCATAATATTAGGATGGAAAGCGATTTCAGTCTAGGCAATAATTTAATGTCGAGAAAGAAAACTAATAAAGGTATTACTACTCAAGAAGTAGAACAATAGAGAAATTTCTGTCAGGATACGGTGTAAGGGTATTACCGTAAGTCGGTAATTTTTGCGGGGATGTTGTTTTCATTATTTCGAATCACAATAATGCGATGACAAATAAAACAAGAGGTCATCTGACTCATGGCATAAAACAACAAAGTCACAGTATAAATTAAGTAGTGGTTAATATTTAATATAAGCAATACAAGGAACTCCTTTTTTGAATATGTTAGTTTCTGAAAAAGGTAAAGGTCATTTTTTGAACAAACTCGGTAGCCCTTCATCCATATATAGTTGTAACCATTCAATTATTAAGGAGGAGTAAGATTTTAAAGCCAAATTTCAGCAAAGCTCCAAGTTTGGACCCCGCCGTTCCATCCCCATGTTTTCATGTTGTTTGCCATCCCTTGAAACCCCTATAGATCAATTTTCGTTGAGATCAGATACCGAAACCTGAAAACAGGAAGTGGGTCAGCGGCCATTTTGGAATATCAAAATATATACGAAAATGTCTGCATGTTGTTCGCCATCCTTTAAAACCCCTATAGACCTATTTTTAGTGAGATCAGAGAACGAAACATGAAAACATGAAGTGGGCCAGTGGTCATCTTGGATTACCAAAATCTTTATATAAAATATGATTGTCCTTCCTTATAATGATGTTTTACGCCAAATATGGAAAAAAAGCCACTCAAGGGTTAAAGAGGAGTAGGATTTTAAAGATAAATTTTATTGAAGTTCCCCCTTTTGAGCCCCATCCCTCTGTCCCCAGGGGTCAGACATAACTCGTTCATATAAAATATGATTGTCCTTCCCAAATGATGTTTTATACCAAATATGGATGAAATCCACTCAAGAGTTAAGGAGGAGAAGGATTTTAAAGCTGAAATTTAAAAAAAAATCCCCTTTTGGGGTCCCACCCCTCAGTCCCTAGGGGTTCAAACAAGCTCATATATATGAAATATGATTGCCCTTTGCCAATGATATTTCACACCAAATATGGATGAAATCCACTCAAGGGTTTTGGAGGAGTAGGATTTTAAAACTAAAATTAGTAAATTTTCTACTTTGGAGCACCGCCCTTCAGCCCCTAGCGGTAGGAGTAGGCTCATTTATAAAAAAAATATGATTGTCCTTCCCCAATGATGTTTCACACCAAATATGGATGAAATCCATCCAAGGATGAAGGAGGAGTAGGATTTTAAAGCTACAATTACGAAAATTTGCCCTTTTGGGGCCCCGCCCCTCTGTCCCTAGGGGTCAGACCTATCTCATTTATATAAAATATGATTGTCCTTCCCAAATGATGTTTCACACCAAATATGGATGAAATCAATCCAAGGATGAAGGAGGAGTAGGATTTTAAAGCTTAAAATATGAAATTTTGCCCTTTTGGGGCCCCACCCCTCAGCCCCTAGGAATCGGACCAGGCTCATTAATGTAAAATATGATTGGCCTTCACCAACGATGTTTCACACCAAATATGGATGAAATCCATCCAAGGATGAAGGAGAAGTAGGATTTTTAAGCTTAAATTAAGAAAATTTGCACTTTTAGGGCCTCGCCCCTCAGCCCCTAGAGCTCGGACCTATCTCATTTATATAAAATATCATTGTCTTTTCCCAATGATGTTTCATACCAAATATGGATAAAATCAATCCAAGGATGAAGGAGGAGTAGGATTTTAAACCTTAAAATAAGAAAATTTGCCCTTTTGGGGCCCCATCCCTCAGCCCCTAGGGGTCGGACCAGGCTCATTTATATAAAATATAATTGGTCTTCCCCAATGATGTTTCACACCAAATATGGATGTAAAACACTGAAGGGTTAAGGAGGAGTAGGCTTTTGTATAAATAGTCTTACGCACGACGCACGGCGCACGGCGGACGGCGCACGGCGCACGACGACGAACAAAACATGATGACCTATAGGTCAGATGACCTAAAAACCAATCAAACAAACAAAAAAGTTACAGCAACAAACTAGATATTTCAATTTGTTAGATTGAAATTTTCTTGTTTTAAGTCGATACCACGAGATTTGGACTTATTGCAAAGGTAGAATATAAAGTTGTAGATAATGAGTCGACGACACATGACAATGCCAGAATGAGACAAAGAGAATTGAGAGGGTTAGGGAGAGACAAAAGCAAAATAAGAATTGTAGATGATAATATTTCGACCTGTGGATGTTAATCTGTTTGCAGAGATTAAGACAATAGTAGAATACGCATTGTAAATGATCATAGTTCGTCCCTGAAACCTTATCTGCCACTGTGTTGTCCCGTTTCGCTTGTCAGCCTCGTCACGGACCTGGTGACAAATGGTGGAATAGACATCTTCGCTACTTCGACTTCAGTAACATCTTAGCCGGTCACATGGTCCATACATACAACAACTGGAAACATACCTGTACTGATGAACAGCTAGACAAACCGGCAGTACACACACACTATATATATATATATATACATACGATTCTGGATTAGTTTTTATGCTTTAATTTAGCACGACGAGCTCGTCTTAGAAGATTTACCTATCACAGGTGCGCCGTGTCGCGTGCACAGGTATCTTTTAATTTCTCTGAGATATAATGTTGAGGTGAAGACTAGGAATTCTGCCTGAGGAGTTCTGTCTGTAGGATGTACGTGTTTACTTTGTTCTTACTCTGGATCTCCGTTATTACAGGTGAGTAGTGAACATTTCAATATCTCATTACGGCTGTTAAATATCTCGCAGAGATTGTGTTTTCGGAACCAACACCATTATTTATTGCACTCCGAGATCTTTTTCAGACCGAACGGAATTTGTTTAATTGTGACCCAAGCCATATACGTTTTACAACGATGTGAGGCATATTACGTAACGGTATTTTTATATTTATTCAAGAGTCGTGGATTTTTAGTAAATGTTTCTTAGATCTTGGACAATGTTTTCCCGAATATATGGTAATGCATCTTGGATTATGGTGACTTGGATCTGAGCAAGAGTGACTCGTATCTGAATAATGGTGAGACGAATGTAA
This sequence comes from Argopecten irradians, assembly GCF_041381155.1. Classification (NCBI taxonomy): domain Eukaryota; kingdom Metazoa; phylum Mollusca; class Bivalvia; order Pectinida; family Pectinidae; genus Argopecten; species Argopecten irradians. The sequence continues at coordinate 7,923,364 of NC_091149.1, read as the reverse complement.
GTAACGGTTGCTCGAATATATGTAATGGTGACTCGAATCTGAGTAATGGTGACTCGAATATAAGTAATGGTAACTCGAATATATGTAATGGTGACTCGAATATAAGTAATGGTAACTCGAATATATGTAATGGTAACTCGAATAGATGTAATGGTAAATCGAATATAAGTAATGATGACTCGAATCTGAGTAATGGTGACTAGAATATAAGTAATGGTGACTCGAATATAAGTAATGATGACTCGAATATAAGTAATGGTGACTCGGATCTGAGTAATGGTGACTAGAATATAAGTAATGGTGACTCGAATCTGGGTAATGGTGACTAGAATATAAGTTATGGTAACTCGAATAGATGTAATGGTAACTCGAATATAAGTAATGATGACTCGAATATAAGTAATGGTGACTCGAATCTGAGTAATGGTGACTAGAATATAAGTAATGGTGACTCGAATCTGAGTAATGGTGACTAGAATATAAGTTATGGTAACTCGAATAGATGTAATGGTAACTCGAATATAAGTAATGATGACTCGAATATAAGTAATGGTGACTCGAATCTGAGTAATGGTGACTAGAATATAAGTAATGGTGACTCGAATCTGAGTAATGGTGACTAGAATATAAGTTTTGATGATGACTCGAATATATGTAATGGTGGCTCGAATAGAAGTATGGTGATGACTTGTGTAATGGTTACTCAGATCTGAATAATGGTGAGCCAAATCTGAGTCAATGGTGACTCAGGTCTTGATTAATGGTGAGACGATGGGACAGAGTTAACTGAAATTTGTCAATCTGGCTCGAATTATAGAATGATACATGTATGTCTACACGTGAGAAACGCGTGGTTTTAGCTTTTCGATAATGTTGATTCGGATACGAGATAATAATGACTCGGATGTGGGTGTAAAATAATTCGGATATTCATTAATTTCCCCGTATTTCATAGCGTAATTACATGCTTGTGCATTATCTGGAGCCCTGGAATTAATTTATTAATTATTATTTACTATTTTATGATAGTGATTCGCTAGTCCCCATGATTCGTGTATCGGGTAATACAAATAATGATTTGAACTCTATATCGGTAATACTAGCTCATATCATCGTTATCATTATATATATCTAATGAATTACAGTTTATGTAACGTATCCTAGACGAATCTAAACAAACCACTCGTGCTATGCTTTCCCTGGTTTGATGTAAATTCCATGTTCTGTAAGCAATAACTGTAGCAATATTTTCTAATGACACTTCATCTAAAATATAAATAAAAATGTCCTTACGTCGTGACATCAGAAAGTTCAAAGTTGGTTATGATAGAATTTCAGATATATTAAATACCGTAGATAGTACAGTGTAGGCTATCTCACATTCTCTTTAGTTCTTAATTAATACATATAACATTTATTACATAGTACCTATGTCGCTTCCTTGTACACATTGAAACAGTGTCGAGAACACGAGTTTTTTTTTTACCACATTTACATATAATTTCTCTGACAGTTCCTGCTTGAAACACACAACAGTTATAAAATCATTTTTGCATAAATGTGGTTAACTAACACAACCAGATAACGAGATTGGTATTCACAGACAGAATTGAGGAAGTGCTTAATTTATACGACTGTAACTCCGATACACGGGGCATTCCTATAGTTCGGGGTGTTTCACAGGTACCTGGTACGGTTTTTTTTTTTACGAACAGTTTATGTATATGTATATTATAACATATACATATCTATACTGTTGGTAAAAAAATCGTGTCAGGTCCTTGTGGGGTGTTTATATTACAATTTCCGTATTCGACCCAATAAGCGCCCATGTCGAATATGTATGTCAAGCAATTCACGTTGAAATGAAACGAATCAATAAATCGGAAATTTCTTTAAATCGGAGATTTTGAGATTGTCAAATATTCCGAGTATGTCTTCGGTACAAAATTGTGTCAAGATTACCTGCTCCCTTTTACTATAACTGTCGTCATGTATCTATCGGGGCCAAGTTTCATGCACATTCATTAACTTGAAGGAATTCCTTAATTTAAATTTCCCCATAGAAAAACATTACAAAAGTGAAGGAAAAAATCTTAAGTTAAGGAGCCTTCATTAAAATCTGTAATGCTTTCCTATGGAAAATTTTAAGTTAAGAGATTCGTTAAATTTAAGGAATGTTCATGAAACTGGGCCTAGCTTAACTAAGAGTGACGCCCAACTTCATAGAAATATAATTGAACGTTATTCGCATTTATGACCGACCAAACTACCTGTTTTATCTGTTGTCGCATACAGAGCCTTGAGTTTGCTACGGTATAGTCAAGGGTGGGTATAGCGAGATTGATAGCAATAATCCTTGAACCTTGAAATATCGAGAAAGCGTATAGTGCTGATGACAGATCATACACTGTAGATTAGGGACATTATCGGGGTACGCCCTCCCCCCTTCGGCTGGTACCCCTTCCCACCGCCCCCACCCCCACCCCCTTCCGCGTGTAACCCCCCCCCCCCCTCTTTCTAAACCTGACAAGGCGACCTAAATGAACCTGGCTGTTAATTGCACGTAAATTAAAACAAACAATCATATTTTTTTTATAGTTGTCTGCAGTCCTGATCATAAATAAAAATATAATGATATCAGCATATATTTACACATAATTATAAAGAGTGATTTTAATTTTGATTGACCGGTATGTCTTTACTTCCAAAACCGTTGTATGGATCTGATGAAATCATTTGAGACATTGCGTATAGCGCACAATGTCTCGCAATATACTGGTGATATTTCACGTGATACGTACTTTGCGGTTTAGTATTAACTGTAATTCTTTTAAAATGTGAAGTATCATTATCAAATGATATCACCTAAACATCGGATTTGAGGCTTATTTCATTTTGTCCTAAACTTCTCTATGATATTGATTTTATTGTTTCAAAATGTCCATAGCATATTATATGATACGGTTGTTATTTACTTAATTATTTAATAAAAAAACGATAGCCTTAGGACACCACCCTGCAGAACAAAAAAATGAAAAATGTCAGCTCACAAGCGCAGTATTGATCTGGTTGTTAATTCACGATAGTAAAATTCAATAGGTGTTTTTTTTAAATGGCAACATCAATTGAAATGCTAAATATCCACCTCCATGTGACAATGTGTTAGTCAATGAGAACAATGTAGTATCGTGCGTGCGTGTGTTACTAAAAATAATCACCAGTAAAAAATAATCTACGAAAGGATCTCTTGTTACGACAGTCGTTTACAGGTATTTTTTTTCGTGAATTAGGAATGTCTTGACCCTGTGATCTTAAACCAGAAATAATGTTTCGTTCTATGGTGCGTGGCTCTATAGTTGAACGACCAAATAAATCTCCCCTGTGGCAAGTGAGAGTTATAATAAGGGAGATAACTTAGAGGTATGACCTTTCATAAACCTCCGAGCGATAGTCAACCCATTCAGCAAGTGCCATGTCTCAACACGACCCCCCCCCCCCCACCTCCCCACCCTCCAACCTCGCTAATAGTATCCCTTCCCGTTTTGGTTTAATCTAGTTTTATTAGTTAAACGTCCTTCTAACAGTATTTAAGGCCGTGTCCGGTTCAAATGTTGGAGGAAAGCCGGGGTACCCTGAGAAAAAACATCGACCAGCGGTCAGTACCTGGCAACTGTCCAACATAGGATTCGAACTAGCAATCCACAGACTGAGGGCATGGGATAATATGTCGGGACATCTTTAACCACCCTTCACTCGATATATTCCCACAAGGGAGGTAATTATATTGATATGGGAGGTAATTCTGTTATAAGTCAGTCAGAAGGTGATATATTTTCCGCAACAACAGTAACTGGCGTGTTGCGTGAATGAAGTACGTGTTGCTTATTTTGGGAGACTGCGGAATATTCGCGTTTTGTCTTCTTGGTGCTATATCACTGAAGCATGCCGCCGAAGACACCACGAAACACATCTAAGAAATGACATAACACCGTATCTAACACATTACAATTACATACATGTACAATATTTTGATGAAATTCCTGGTTGTATTCGTTTGTCTGAGTAAACATTCTTGTGCTAATTATTATTTCAATGTCGGGAACGTGCGTAAACAGAGATGGTCTGACTTTTGTAGTAATAATTATCTTGTTTACTTTCTAATGAAGATTATAAATTCTAATTAAGACGAGATAATTATTCCATTCCTTCCGTTATAAATTGAATAAACGTCCCATCGCCGGTCAACATCTCAAACCACGTGAAAGAATCTCGTGTGTTAGTGACGTCATAGACAATTAAGTTGTCGGATAGAACAGTTAGACATTGACAATGACTACAGATAATTTGCATAATGTTACAATAAAGTGTTGTGTCTAGGGGTCACAAAGGTCGACAGCTGTTTGACGTTCACCGTGTATTAAATTTAACAGGTAATTCAATTAATTCAAGCATGTATACCTGATTTGCATAATATACAATATGACATGCAATACCTGCATATTAGTCCAAGCTTCACAAAGGACCTTAGTTAATTTTGACACTTATGTTGTTTTTGTTTTGTTTTTGTTTTAATATCTTATGCATTTGATTTCGGATTATACATGTATACAGACACGCGATGTATGGCTGACATCATAGGATTAGTATGCCGAAAATGAACTCTGGTTGCCCCCCCCCCCCCACCCCACCCCTCCTCCTGTTAAAGATGCTCCACTGTCGACAAAGCGTACATAGTATTACTCATTCGGACAATAATTGATATTTATTGATATTTAATCTTTTATATATGTATCTAATTAGCACAAAAATAGACATAAAATCATATGTTTTGCTGTTATTTACTGTGCAATCAGTACCTCATTCCATGTAGAATACAGCGTCATCGAATTTGTTTTAAGTATTCTTAATACTTTTACAGTATGTTGAAGTAAAATAAGAATATCAAACTTTTCAACGATGGCAATTCATTGTGTAAAGTAAGTAACTTTTGTAACTGAAGAAAATACTAATTCGTCTGCTCCTGTTTTTAATAAGTAAAAATATCATTCGTTTAACCATTTACATTATTGTACATGTATATGCATTATATATCTAAGATCGTAAATTATTTTATAGTTCAAATATTACTTGCCAATGTAAAATATCGGTAAGTGTATGAAGGGGTATTAGCATATGTTTAGTGAGAATGAAACTAATTTGGGCTCTGATCCATCAGACATGTCCAAATTCGCTTTAAATGAACAGTTCAGTAATGTTACTATACGAAACATACGAAACAAAATCTTATACAATAAAATATTGTTCTGTATACCCTTCGAAAAATTAAAGCAAAAAAAAAATGTTGAAAAAAACCACGGCTTTGTAAACGATTTCAATTGGTATCGTTGAAATCGATATTCCCAATTTCATAGCTTTACACGAGTACATGTAAGCAGAGGTAGCGATTTGAGAAGTTCTGAAGTGATTCTCTCAATTGTGTGGGTTTGGGTTCGGCCTACTAGAAGTAGCCCCAGCCAGTGTATGGGAAAATTTAAAACTACTCCAACTTCAAATAGGACTCGTTTATTAACAATACAAAGTTTTCAATATAACCTAATTGTCTCTTAAACCAATTGTAACTGGTAAAATTTATCTATTACTTTATATACCGACATTGGACCCTTGTTTTACCTGCTAGCCGTTACATGTCCTAGGTGAAGATTTTGTTTTAATTAATTTCTTATGCAAATGAAGTAAATATATTAATTACCTGTTTTCACTACACACGGAGCAGTGTAGACATTCCACCGTTTGAATGCTAAATAACAGGGACTTGGATTTTTATTTATGATATGATCATATATATATATACCCAATGTCAAGGGTGTGGGATGGAGGTACAGTCCGAGCCCCTGTGAACTCCATGGTCTAATTTAGTTCTAAATGTATATTTTATCATGATATTACCCAGATATGGTATTGATCTAGTTTGATTTGTTTAACATATAAATAGTCGGAACCATTTAAGGACGTTTAAGGTTTATGGAAGGTTAGCCGGAGTACCTAGAGAAAAACTACCGTCCAACGGTCAGTATACCTTGCAACTGCCCCACATAAGATTCGAACTCACGATCCAGAGGGGGGAAGGGGTGTTATGAAGATAACCGGAGGGGGTAGATATATTTGATATTTGTTGGTGCAAGTTATATAAAGGAAACTAAGACTTCAAAGAGAAATAATTAAGATGCTCGCAAAATCGTCAACCCACAACTTAATCCAATCAAACGAAATTTAATCATATATAAAAAATGAAAATATGCTTTGTGATACCTTATACCTTGGTACCTGCACAGGGACATGGCACGAATTTCTAACCAACATTACATGCATATATATTCTTTAAGGTTTTCGCCGTATTTAGACGGCTCCGTTTCGAATAAACATTCTTAAGAGCCTATAGATATTGCGAAACCCTTAAAAGTGTGTAGAGTTTTCTAGATTTTATATATTTTTCCGACTGCAAGGAACATTTTAAATAAATTATCATTTAGTGCAACGTTGATTAGAAATTCGTGACAGGTCCCTGTGGGTACCTGTACTCCCCAGCCTCGTAAAGTTCATATAATCTTTCTGTCTTTATTTTGAAGTAGCTGTTTGTACATGTATATATATTCCAGTGCTGAAATAGCTCAACAGGCTTAACGTGAATGTTAATTAATTATAAGTCACAGCCATAGGACTAGAGCTCCGCCTTTTTGTGGGAAATCTGACGTCACAGGCCAAACTAGCCGAGCATGATTTATTTCTGCTGTCGTTAGTTACAGATACGAACAAAGGGATGTTCTTGTAAGGATGACAATATTTTGTGTTCTCTGATTTGTTTTTTTTTATGGTTGATTTCAGTGATTGCTAGTTGTTCTACTTTCTGGTTGTCTGAAGTTCAAAGAATTAGGATTTTTTTTTATTTGACGTATTACATGAAATGTAACACTATAGAAGTGTGACAATTGTTTATGATAGATCGAGTCTGTGGTTGTGCTGCGGACGAAGAAGATAAATGTTTCTATTCAATCAGATTTTATCGCGAAGGTATGGTCTACTACTCTCACGATTTTTTCGGGAGACTCTCGCGATTTTTAGCGTCTGTTTATCGAGACTGTAGTCGTTTATCGCGAAGGTATGGTCTACTACTCTCACGATTTTTTTCGGGAGACTCTCACGATTTTTAGCGTCTGTTTATCGAGACTGTAGTCGTTTATCGCGAAGGTATGGTCTACTACTCTCACGATTTTTTCGGGAGACTCTCACGATTTTTCTGTTTAGAGACGTAGTCGTTTATCGCGAAGGTGTTTATCGAGACTGTAGTCGTTTTATGTGACTAACAAGATAAATGTTTGTATAAGATGTTTTTATTTAATATCGAATTTACTTCTACAAGATTGTATTTTTAATCTTATATCGTATAGGTTTCGTCTACTTCTCTGTTCCTATGCTGTAAACTATCACGATTTTGGCGGAAGTCTCTCACGATTTTGGCGGGAGACTCTCACGATTTTTAGTGTCTGTCTTCCATGATGAAGTGAGGCTATGGTCGTGCTACACTAACAAGATAAATGTCTCTATTAAATCAGAATTTACTCCTAATGTATTTTTTAAATTCTATATCGCACAGACACCCTCTTCTACTTATGACATATACAGGGTTTTGTCAAAGCTCACGATTTTGGCGGGAGATTCGCGATTTTAAGCGTCTATGATGAAGAGAGTATGTGCTGATGCTACGGACTGAAAAGATCAATGTCTCTGTTCAATCATAATCTACTCTTATTGTATTTCAAAGTTTGTGAAAATGCCTCCGCGAAAAATGATCTTTGGACATGAGAAATGTTTCAAATTTAGGAAGACGGTAACTAATCATCAGGTCCCTGTGCTGAAAACAAGGGGTATTATCGTATCTAGTTAGGTACCTATTTATGAAGACGGTAAGGTCCATGTGTGCAGAAAATACAGAGAAATAGCATACCATCTACAGCGTGTCTAGGACCATCCTCGATGCTCCAGGAGTTAACTGATGTGGATATAACGTCAGTTATAGTAACCCCTGGAGTATCGAAGATGTTCTAGGATAGTCTAGATAGGTCCTTATCTATATGTTAACGATAATTTATTCTCATGTCCCTGTGCAGAAAACAAAGGAAGGTAACAATCTAAACGGATATAAGATACGTCCACACTTACGTTAATTAGAAACATAACTAATTCCCATGTCCCTGTGCAGAGAACATTCAAGGGGGTCCATATTTATATGATATGATATTTATGGGAGCAGGCAATTTGCCTCTATTTCCATACATAAAATGTACATTATAAACTTGATCATTGTTATTAATGAATAAAAGTTTTCAATTTCCAACATTGAACAGATCTAATGTTCTGTGCTTTATACATCTTGTTATGGAAGTCTCATAACTCCCATGTTACACATTCAGCGTCCTTGCGTTTGGCCTCTTCTCTCAATTTCCTCTCATTTTCGCGTTGGCATTAAAATCTAAATTTTCAAATATTTTTGTGTCCGCTTCCAAACGTTTCCTGCCATCCTATTCGGTTTGTTCCAGAACTCCAAATTACACCAAGTTCTTTTCACGCTGTTTTCTATCGTTGATTTCTGATACAATCCTTTCCGTGTCTAGCGAATATTAACGGTAATTTATTAGTATGTCCCTGTGTACAAAACAAAGGAAAGAAACGTATTCTCAGGTGATGTGTGTACAAAACAAAGAGAAATAACGTATCTGTATACGTGTAAAGACTGTTTCAGAAGACATCATTTAGCAGTGTTAAATACCTGTTTTTATGTTTTACAACCTGTAGTTGTCTGTTGCTCCAGTGATCACGGGCAAGGTTAACTGAGTATTGATAAAAATCCTTCAGACTTCAGGAAGCGGCATGAAAAAAAGTCGGTGTATTTACACCTGTGTAGGACATGCGTGTGTGCTGTTTCACCTAAGGTTGCTTCCTTTAATACTATAATTATCTTCTAGATGTCCCCATAGACATTTTCTCGTTATTTAGTCAGAATTTATTCGGAGAATATTTATAATTTCATCAATATTTATCTATGGTCTAGTGGTTTGTGACAACTATGGGATTAATTTCAAAATACAAAATGTTGACATTATATATCACAGGCAATATTTCTTCACGTGAATTTCACGTGAACCGGGGCAAAAAAGTGAATTTCACGTGAAAATTTTCACATGAATTTTTCACTTGAAAGTTTTGGTATGAATTTCACGTTAAAATTTTCACATGAATTTGAAGTAAACTCACGTAGATTTCATGTAAAAATCACGTGAAAAAACACATCCACGTGAAATTCATATGAAGAAATGTTGCACGTGTTGCCTACACCTGTACATGATATCATTGACTACTTTGTTATTGTTATTGCCCTTAACGAATGAGAAAAGGGTCGGGTGCAAAGGTCTCCAGACCGTCGTGACCCCATCTTTACCCCAATCAAACAAGATGTGGAAAAACCTTTGTACATGTATATTGACTGTGCTAAATATCAATTTTTACTCCACTCCGACCATTACTCAATCATTTTCCTTAACCAAAATTGAATTCTACTAAAACGTTGTATCTCTACCAAATTTAACGTCCTATTAACAGCCGGGGTACCCGCGGCCGGAGAAACCCCGTCGACTAGCGGTCAGTACTGGCAACTGCCCCTCATGGCATTCGAACTTGCGAATCGCATAATTATGAATTGAATGGGCGCTTGTAGTAATGTGCCGCAAACCGCTCGCCCACCGTGGTCCCAAATATTAAAATCTGCCGAAATAAGAAATTTATTAAATATTAAATTCTGTCAAATATTCCAGTACACAATGTATACCAAAACTGTGACTTATCTAACTTATTATTTTGTAAGTCATTTAATTATTAAATTACATATGCACATGTTTGTCAAAAGAATAGCACCACAGTGCTAATGTTGTATTAATTCTTGAATCTTGAATAATTAAACACTTCCAAATATATGTACTGAATTCTGTCAAACATTTCACCGTGTCAAACATATAATCATTGAATAAAATCTAACAATTATATTTATCCTTTCCAACTAATGAACGTAATTTATGGAGTACATGCATCGCGATATTCCAGGGGTTACTATCACTGTCGTTATATCCACGACAGTGATAAATACCTCTGGAGTATCGTGGATGACCGAATTCACATCGCGACTAAATTCATTCAACTGTAACGAATGGTGAACCGCATCGAACATTCCACGGACCATTGCTATACGTATGTAAACCTTTCGTCTGATTCTTCGAATGGCGTATTAAAGTGAAGTTATCACGATATGTATAATTTATGTACTTGTTTACAGAAAGTGTGAAATTTTTTTGACGTTTTGCCGCGAGCAGACTGCAGGAATGAACAATATACTACAAACGATTCTACTCCGGCCTTTGTCTCAGGCTTAAAGTGATAGATGACTTCAAATTGTCCACGAACTTGTCGTCAAGAAAATCGTGCTTTCATAACTCAGACCTTGAAACAAACAAAATAAACAACATGGCGAACCAGAATACCGTAACATAAAAAAATAAACAACTACATCAATTTATTGTAATTTAGCTGCAGATTTGTATTTATATATCTTTTTGAGTGACCTTGTTGAACCAAATAAGTTTGTCTCTATAAATATTTTTCTCTCTCTATATGTATTAAATTATACAGGAAAATAAAATCTTATAGAGACAGCCCCCTGTGAATGACCTTGGTGAACCTAAGGGTTACCGACTAATTAAAATCCGGAAACGATAGATCGTCGGAAAGCTTTACGTTTGTCACAAACATAGACCGGTGACTCGTGGGTGTCCGACTATCCTGAATCTTCATTTGTTAAATATGTAAATCGATTATCTAAGGTTTCTGATTGGTCCAGGTTGATGATGATTATGTAAATTACACAGGGATCTGCGAATTAGTTACAGTTTATATCAATTTGGTCCCACCAGACTGCCCATGTGCCAATTTTGGTCATTTTAGGGGTCTATATTAAAAAATTAGTAAAAAGCGTAAACCCCTAGCTGCGATCACAAAGCTCTGCACACAGGGATCTGAGAATAAGTTACAGATTATATAATTATGGAACCACCAGAGTGCACTAAGACCATTCTTAGGCGTTTTAGGGGTCTTGATCAAAAATCGGTAAAAATCACCATGGCTCTGAACGACGGACGAACGATTTCTGACAGATAGTCGTCCTGTCGGGAACGGAGTCTAGGGACAGGGTATATGATTATTCGTTCTAATATACCCCTAAAACGGCAAAAATGGTCTAATGGGTCCATGTTGATATCACTGCAATTAATTATCAGATCCCTGTGGCAAATTCATTATAGAATGTCATGGTTTCAACTACTTTGTACAGATGTATAATGGTCGGTTAAAACAAGGTGGATATCTTAAGCTTGTACATGTTTATATGTCATGGACACAGTACATATTAAAATATGTTTAAATCAAAAATCCTTTTAGTCTGTCGGTGAACGTTCAGAATAATGTCTCATTTATACATCTCCCTGACAAGTTAATACATTAATTTAAACTATGCCGTTTTTTCAGCGTTAATATGAGAAATATTACAATCTTTCCTATTCCAAGTTTTACAATTTATGCATGATTACGAGTTCATGAATAATACACAATGATAATCTTCAACAGGTTTTTGGTATATTTTTTTCAGGTAACGTCTATTATTCCGGTTTAAAGGATTAATTAAGACGATCTTTTCGTGCCCTATGACACTAATGTTAAGACATCAACATGATTACAAAAACTTGTCTGTCCATATTTTCATTACGAATTCCATTGTCTAAAACATCATTTATACATGGTATTGTCATACATACATTTATTGGTTTTTTTATACGCGGGTTTAGTTTAATATTAATGTAAACTTTATTTTATTCATTCATTATAAGCCATACAATACAAAAACAATCAAATAGATATAACATGAAATGGATTCAGAAACAAGTGTTTACACTTATAATATAAACTTTATTTATTTTACATCGATTGAGAAACAAGTTATACAACTTATGTAAAATCACTCTCGATGGCCCGGATGTAAGCGCGCGAGGGGTCATAGTGTTGGAGGAAACCGGAGTGCCCGGAGAAAACCCACGTGATCGGGCAGGTGACCCGTGGGTTTACACTTATATTAATCCGTCTCCATTTGTTTAATATTGAATGGAATGCTCACCAAAATCATATAAGTATTTACATATCTTACATTTTATTAGCTGGTATGTGCATTCAGAATTGATTATCATATAATAAGTTTTGTCTTTTGTTTGTTGTCTGTGACCAGTTACAGTATATACGTGTATCACTCATTTCAACCAATTATACTGAAGAAACTCGAGTGGACCCAAACAAATGGACTTACAAAGCAGGTCTAAACTATTTTCTACCTTGTCATCGTTGACTCTCTCATCGTCATTAATTTATTTTTTAGTCCGCTTACCATTAGTATGGGCGGTCGTTCCGACTGCACCTCTGATTTACAGTTCGGCCTGCCCACCATTAGTATGGGCGGTCGTTCTACCTGCTCCAGTGACAAATGGTACTAAAACATGCCTCGAGGATCTTACATATATAACAGGAGCTGAAGTCAGACGTCAAGGTCATCTGAGGTCACAAAAGGTACGAGAAAATACTACAAGTGACCCTTAATTAAGTTGGATTTTTTTCCGGTATGCCTAAAATACAGCTGGTTAGTTCAAATAATTCTTTTGTAAAACCAGTTTGCCGTATTAAATACTACTTAAAATCATGTCACTTTAGGTTATCTTTTTTATTTTACTTCTTAATATCAAACCATCGTTTTATAACACTTATGAGCTGTAAAGGTAAATGTAAATGCTAAAGCTTTGCAGACAATCTCCATAGATTTCAAAAAAAAAAAATATGCATATGAATTTTATTTGGGCCCGCGGTGGCCGGATGATTAAGATGTCTGACATATTACCACAAGCCCTCTACTTCTAAGTCTCGAGTTGGAATCCCACGTAGGGCAGTTGCCAGGTACTGGCCGCTAGTCGCTGAATTTTTTCCGGGTACTCCGGCTTTTCTTCACCAACAAATTTGACACGTCCTTACGTGACCCTGGCTTACAATAGGAGGTTAAATTATTAAGATAATAAAGCACAAAACCCTTATATTTACATTATTTACTAATTTCATGGCATTACCCACAGAGCATAAACGATACTCATCTTTTGAACAATAATTGCTGCTTATTCATGTAAATGTATGTCTAATCAACAACACACACACACACACACAATATAAAATAACTTTTTTTTGTTATTGGCGGATGCGCAACGGTGGCAATGGTGTTAATTAACTTTTTGAAAAATACCAATTCGTCTGCTACAGTTTTTGATGGAGAAAAAAATGTCATTCTTCAGTGGTGTAGTATACCATGTACCTTTTAAGTTGTTGAGGTTATACTGCGGAAACCTGAAACGTACATGTAAATATATGAGTGAGTTCTGTGCGCCCCTCCCCATTTTACTTGTTATAGATCTACTGCTTTGAGCACAACCATTCTCCGTGAAAGCAAAAACTCTTTAGCATGGTATGTCTAATTATAATAGTTCTACGTATCATTATCCGTCTATGAAAAGTTTTAATGAATTATGTACATGTAATTATGTGCTTAAAATCAGGACTTTTAACGAGGCTATAACTCATATCTGGTTATTTATCATTGTGATATACATTTAATATTACGTCAGCTTAACAACCAAACCGCAAAACCCATTTATTGTACTTCACTGTAAGTAATTTATATCAAAAATGTGTATTTATAATAATAATAAATTTAATTAGATAAGGATTGGGAATTAAAAGATATTCATAATCGACAAAACATTGAGATAGAGAAAGGTACAGTTATTCCGACAAAGAATTTGTCGCTGTAAGCTAACCATGCTTTAATTTGTGATCGCCGATAGGATTTTCCCGCCACGCGTCATACCTGTTAATTAATTTATTCGCATCATCATCTGACAGGTATAGTACAGGTATGGACAGACTTTTGTCACATTTACGTTCATAACACTAGATCTCACTCCACACGCGTTCTAGTGTTCTTAAGTGAAGTTACCGGCTTTTTCTATATATGTAACTATATTGTACATGTACATGTACAAATGCACAGGTACATTGTAGTTTTATCTGAGAAAGGTACTACCTGATCGGTCAGGTTAAAACCGACATATTATAATAATACTACATGCAATGGAACTATAAAATAGAAAGTTATACATAGTCTACATCACAAGAAATGATGAAAAACAAATTCATTAAATATATTTCCAAGAAAGCAGGAAAATGGACAACCACGGGCATTTGTTCTCTCTCTGTCTCTGTCTCTCCCTCCCCCCCTGCCTCTCTCTCTCTCTGTAATACTGTAACTGTATAACATTAAACAAGAGTACTAAGGTCACTCTCCACCAACGTTGCTTTGTATATATTGTATTACTGACTTATCTATTTGCCATACCAACAAAAAAAAAAAACCCTATCAGTCACCGCAATCACATTCTCATCCATCAGAGTTACTTCCCTTCCTTTCATTCTGTCAGTTGGTATAGCGATAGCTTGACAGCCGATGGGAGCCGAGAATGCCGCAATCACAGAGCCCATCAATGCCTCTCCATAAGTCTCCTGACTTCCAATGAGGCCGAAAACCTGCGAATTACCTGCGAAAATGTACTAATATGGACTGGCCGAGGGTGCCTACCTGTTGCTGTGTTCGACAAGTTATCAATAGTCGCTTAGCAATTTGAAATGTTAGAAATGAAACCACGATCCGCGGAGGACCATAATGGTACAAAACACACGTTTTTTGCAGTAAATCGTTATAAAACAAATCACGTGCTTATACCCCATTCATGCCATTGGCCGAAATTATGGGTAACTAGTAATCACAAGATTGTGTGTTTACTTTGACTTTGATTTCTCTGACCTGGTATTTAGTATATGTAATTTGGCCTTTTGACAGAGATCTTATTTTCTTTGTGTTAAATTTATATATTCTGAAATCTAAAGCAGGTAAATATAAATTTAGAATTTTTACGAATTAAACCGGGAGAAGCCGATCTCCGCTGATCTTAAATTAAGCGGTTAGAACGATTGAATTTGTCAATCCCCATTATATCATTTACAGATAAAACATAGAAATGGCGGTTTTATAACTCATTTCAGTCCATTATCTATAGTAAAATATAGTACATATGTGCGAGTTAAAATGATATGCATGCAATATTAATAACACTCTGGGTTATCGAGGATGATTCTAATTAAATTGAAAGACATGTGAAACAGTGGCAGATCTAATGGAGGGTTTTGGATTCAGGAACTCCGCAAATCGCGTCTTTCCACATTTTACTGAAGTTTTACTCTCTTGGATAACACAGGGACCGGGCATAATTTCCAATCAGCGATATATTATTAGACTATTATATGTACATAGTTTGACCCAAATACATTGTATTATCGTTTGCCCAATCTAAATATTGTCGTTAGCTGGAAAAGGGTCCATGGATAAGGCATAAGAAAGCGGCACGATGGATTTTTAAGACCCGTTCGAGGACACTTTTGTGTCATTTTTTTTTTGCAATTGTCTTATTGACGGCATTTTGTATAATTGTTGAGGGTGATTTTGAAAGGAAAATTATTGCTGTTTCCAACGGTAGCAATAGTTTTTGTGATGACCTGCTGGAAATGTGATTTAAGTCGATAAAGGTAGGTTTGGTAGAAGCTTGGTCTCGGGGAGTTTTCCGCTCTTTTGTAGAATACGATTTTTACCTGTGTTTGATCTACTGACCCCTAAAACGTCTCGTACTGGTCTATGGACTCTCTTGTGGGGTATATAAACTGTAAGTAATTTTCAGATCCCCGTGGAACAGGGTTCCTAAAATGACCGTGTGCATTTCTCGCCTTGGAACTATTGACGCCACAGTCTTACTATTAGACAACGGCAAAATTCGGAACTTTCTATCCAACCGAAGACTACCGGAATTTCCCGATTTGTTGTATTGAAGGCCCGGTCCCACTGGCGTTTAGGAAGATTTGCGAATGCATTGCGCATAAAATTGGCTGATATTCGCTGAACATACGCAATATTCGTAAATCGTACTTGTATCTGTCGCCCAACATCCCCACACGTCCGTAATTATCCGCAATGGCGTGTTTTTCCGTTCCCAGGATTTTTAAACTGCACAAAATTTTGATTGCGGAAATCATTCGCATTAGGTACGCTATTCGCTCGCAATATATATACAATATTTGCTTATTATATGCGCTGTATATCCGCTGTTATTCGTTGATATCCGCAACTGACAGGGTTTTGTGGCTTTATAGCGAACTGGGACAGTGTGTAAAACGAATATATAGCGTTCCTATCACGTTGACATCACAAATTAATATAATTTGTAGCGAATGCATATTGAGTTCAGCGTTTGTATTACGTCTGTTTTGCATTTGATTTGAGAATAATTTGCGAATGTAAATCAAACGTGTTGCGTAAACCAAAACTACTGTATAAATATGGCAAAAATCGACATATTTATCTATTATTTCTAGTCCATCGAGAAGTACAGGTGTAATAATGGGTCCTCGGCAATAATACCAATGCAACATAACAATGGTATCCAACAACATATCAATCAAATTGTTCAAGTCATGAAATAAATTCAAAGACAGAAAAGAAAAAGTTTTTTTTTTGCTTTTATTTGAATTTGAAGCAGACTGGACCTTCTTTGTATCTGAAGGATGTAGGATGAAAGTTGCAGCTTGCTTATCTTTGTTGCAGTCGTGTTGTTGTGAAAAGCGACATCGAAAGGCCCGAGCGCGCTTCTTTTCCTACCGTAATTCAGATGACCAACATGCGCAATACAACCGTTCTTTCCGCTAATAGATTATTAATAGATTCGTAATATTTCCGTAACAATCGCAATACTTCCGATCTGTTTCCTCAATATATGCGTTATATATTCGTAATTGTTTGTTACGTATCCGCATTGTTGGATAATCTTACTGATTGTACCCCTCACGGGAGAGCATCCGTTATCGTATTCGTTTTTATTCGTGAAATATCCGCATTTGTTCGTAATAAATTCGCAGAATGTTATTAACATATCCGTAATTTATACTTGAAAATTTGTTATTTTTAGCCAATTTTGTTGCGGATGACAACGAACGGCCAAAATTTGTAAACTAAATTCATCCGTAATTAATCCGCTCTCCAGTGGGACCGGGCCTTAAAAAGTAATGGTTCTACGGGAGATTCCATCAAACTATCTAAGATAAAGTACAACACGAATGAGAGTCATTCTGGTGAACGTTTGAGTCCACAGTTTAATCTTCTTCATTATTACCTGTCCTATTTACGTAACACCTGTCTTTACACCTGACAGGTGATATCGGGACAAACTATGCATATTCATTAGGTTTTACCTGCGCTGATAAAGGTCATTTACAGTTGATGTACATGTGTGTGTTAATGCTGATTATTAGCCTGTAGATTTATCAGAGCGGGGCTCACACCCAGGTCCTCCAAACATTGGTTAGACGTCTTTGTTTCCATGATTGCGGAGTATAAAATGATAAACTTGATTCCATGACAATAAAGTATTAATGATGTTACAATGGTTTAGAGTTTTAGATATCAAATTGATGACTTTGTTTCCATAGTTACAGAGTATATCAAATCGAAGACTTTGTTTCCATGGTTACAGAGTACGTCAAATTAATGACTTTGATCCTCGTGATTTTGTTTCCAAGGTTACAGTGTATAGCTAATTGAGGATTTTGATCCCATGGTTACAGATTATATCACATTGATGATTTTGTTTCCATGGTTACAGAGTATAGAAAATTGATTAAGTTGTTTCATTGGTTACATAGTATTAATCATTATAAATTAGATAATTCTGTTCCTTTTTATAGGATTTCAGCTCATAAGAGCGCAGCTCTCTGCGCGGCCGAAGGCCGCGCAGAGCGAAGCTCTACTAACCATAACACGTGTGTGAGCATATAGATTCCAATACACTCCAGTACCCCTTGGACTTTGAAATTGTGACCCGCGGGAAAGGTCTCGCGCCTCCATGTAGGCAGCCATGGTTTAATTCTCGTTATCAGCACGACGAGATTTGAAATTTCTGTACTAGACTAAATGTGTTATCAGTATACGCTTTGAAATTACTGTAAGTAGTTTTAATTTACACATGTACAAGAACAACGCAATAAATGTAGTTGTCCAATATGTACTGTGTATGTTCTCAAGCGCACGGCACCGTCAGCACTGACGTCACAAAACCTGACGCCAAAGATGACGGCACAGATTCGGGCGTATTTTTTGATAGCATGGCATGTTGCCAAGTTTTCTCTGCATCTGATAAAAACAAGATTGAAGTACGTGTATATTGAACTATTCCATTTGGATTGTTTTGAATTCTGTCTAACTATCGATAGTATTTGCATGTCAGTGGAATATTGTATTGTTAATCTCATAGAAAAATATAAATACAATATAAAGTTATGATGTTATAATCTTTTACATGTAGCTGCGCTCTTCTGAGGCTTTGCCTTAAATTCATATTATGAAATTGATGGCCTTGTCTCCATGGCTACTGGTATGTTTACAATAAGTGTTCTGCTAGTCTATGTATAAATTCATATAAACTTTTTTATGTTTCTATGGTTACAGCATGTGAGCTACCGTGTGAAGAGTTCCAATGTGCCAACTGTCGTTGTATCCCAAAGTCTTGGACATGTGACCATAACAACGACTGCGGGGACAATTCGGATGAGTTCGCTAATTGTAGTAAGTATAGATAAATTAATTAACAGCTTTTATATATCTTTACCTATCTCCCGGCTCTCAACTTATAGGTAGTCTTAACCAATCAAAATGCTAGAAAATACCAGCACGCGAGATCTACCACGCTCGAATGGTCCGAGTAAATATAAGAAGATAACTGTAGAGAGGTTCCGAAAATACAAGAATAATGGCTGCCTGCACGTGTTAACTAGCGCAGGAATTTAGGCCCTACACTTATAAGTTTAGCATCAAATTAAACGCCAAAAATGAGAGACTAAATCGAAGACATCTCAGGTATGTTATCACCTTACGACAATAAACAATATCCATCGGTGTCAACGACTTTAACCGTAATTAAACCGACAGGACAGCATAACTGTAAAGAGATTCAGTATCGTCTGCTCGCTTTTCAGATCGAATGTTAGATCAATACAAAAGTATCCATGCCATTATGCCTTTTTCGTGCAAAATCTGCTCCAGTTAAAATTTTACTTTTGTTAAAAAAATTATATTTCGTACCTGTCCACAGCGTACAAACCCACCTGTGTAAAAGAATTTCATACCACAGCATACAAAACTTGTTCCAGTAATTTAGTTAACCTGTGTAAATGAGTTTCATGTTTGACTTGGCCACGGTGTACAAAACTTGTCCCAGTTTTACTTGTGTAAATGAGTTTTATATTTTACCTGTGTATTGGCAATGTCCATGTATATTACAAGACTAAATCCAGTAACCAGTTTACTTGTGTTAACAAGTTTTATATTTTATCTGTCCACAACGAACAAAACTTGCTCCAGTAAGTAACCAGTTTACCTGTGTTAACGAGTTTAGTATTTTATCTGTCCACAACATAAAAAAATTGCTCTAGTAACCAGTTTATTGTATTAACCAGTTTACCTGTGTTAACAAGTTTTATATTTTACCTGTTCACAGCATACAAAAATTACTGCAGTAACCTGTGAGTTTACCTGTGCTAACGAGTTTTATATTTTACCTACCCACAGCATACAATTCAGTTCAATTCTTTTATTCCTTGAACCTTATGGTTCATCTGAAAAAGTGCATTATTATATACAGTGCAACAAAACTTAATATACAATCACAGTTATTTAACACACAGACACACATACATGTATAGTACAGATACACCCAACACGTGCACGACCGCTACGCTAGTGTAGAGGGTGTTTCTTCATTGTTTCAAAACAGTATTTATTCTTTTTTTCATTGCCAAAACTATAAATTTTCCTAAATTAGATAATTCTTTATTAGTTCTTGTTTCCAGAGGTTGAATAAATTTGACCATGCTAGGTTTATTATGATAATATTTTTTGATATTTCTAATATGAGTAATTATTGCATAAAAAACTTCGTAACCAGTTTACCTGTGTTAACGAGTTTTATATTTTACCTGTCCATAGCATACAAAACTTCCTCCAATGAGTAACCAATTTACCTGTGCTATCAAGTTTTGTATTTTACCTGTCCACAGCTTACAAGTCTTGCTCAGTTTACCTGTGCTTACCGGTTTTATATTTTATCTGTCCACAGCTAGCGTACAAAACTTGCTCCAGTAACCAGTTTACCTGTGTTAACGAGTTTTATATTTTACCTGTCCACAGCATGCAAAACTTGCTCCAGTTTACCTGTGTTAACAAGTTTTATATTTTACCTGTCCGCAGCATACAAGACTTGCTCCAGTAACCAGTTTACTTGTATTGACCAGTTTACCTGTGTTAACGAGTTTTATATTTTACCTGTCCACAGCATACAAAACTTGCTCCAGTAACCAGTTTACCTGTTTCAATAAGAAGTGTGTGAACCAGGAACTAGTATGTAATGGTAAAAATGACTGTGGGGACTACTCGGACGAGAGTGGATGTGGTGAGTACATAATTTTGTTATTCAGGCCAAAAAACATACCGTAATATGTTTGTTTAGGGTTACCTGACCGACCCTAATTTTTGTCCACTTTACTACAAAAGAGAAAAGTCGGGATTACGATCTCAGACTCTGGTTCCGGCCATTACTTTAGAGTGAAAGACACTAAAAAAAATTAGAGTGAAAGACACTAAAAAAAAAAAAAAAATATTGCAACCTATCGACCCTATTTTTTTGCCATTGATGTAATCCTAAACGGACATATATTTCTTTTTGGCCTCATGTATTGACCTCACCATTACATGTATGACACATGAGTTTATATGTATAACTCAGAACGGAGAAAAATATACATAAAAAACTTATCTTAAAAAATCAAGACTGGATCCAATCAACTTTGCAAGTGTCCGATTAACAACCAGAGAAGTCCGTCCCTGGCTGTGCTTTGTCATACCGAAAGTCATTTATTGATCATACAACACAAAATAAAATCACTGAATTTTAGAAATATATTTAGATCCATATAGATAAATAACATCCTGAAGTTCCTGTCATGAGCAAGGTATTAGTCAGTGAGTTCTGTGTCATGCTGAAGTCGTTGTTTCTTACCATTCTTTAACACCACAAGCAGTTTTCCGTCAATGCTAAATTTTTCATTTGCACATAATTATGTCCAGTAATCAACAGCAGCTTGTTTCTTACATAGGTACACTTGACTACTAACAGTTTATACATGTATGAACTTTCAGAGTTTTGTCAGCAAGATTTTGGATCAAAATTCAGCTTCATTCCCTATTAATTTTTTCCATATTCATGCCTTAAATTTCCCAAAATTAAAGTCACTTGAAAATCATCCAAAAATTTGGAACAAACTTATAGGGTTAAGACAAGTTTATTTTGTGTGTTGATTTTCTCAGGAAATGTATCTTAATATTTGAATTTAGATGGTTATAATTGAAACATTACATGTATGACACATGAGTTTATATGTATAACTCAGAACGGAGAAAAATTTGTCCTTACCTCTTTACATAAAAACAGGGCTTATTTTCTTAAAAAATCAAGACTGGATCCAATCAACTTTGCAAGTGTCCGATTAACAACCAGAGAAGTCCGTCCCTGGCTGTGCTTTGACATACCGAAAGTCATTTATTGATCATACAACACAAAATAAAATCACTGAATTTTAGAAATATATTTAGATCCATATAGATAAATAACATCCTGAAGTTCCTGTCATGAGCAAGGTATTGGTCAGTGAGTTCTGTGTCATGCTGAAGTCGTTGTTTCTTACCATTCTTTAACACCACAAGCAGTTTTCCGTCAATGCTATATTTTTCATTTGCACATAATTATGTCCAGTAATCAACAGCAGCTTGTTTCTTACATAGGTACACTTGACTACTAACAGTTTATACATGTATGAACTTTCAGAGTTTTGTCAGCAAGATTTTGGATCAAAATTCAGCTTCATTCCCTATTAATTTTTTCCAAATTCATGCCTTAAATTTCCCAAAATTAAAGTCACTTGAAAATCATCCAAAAATTTGGAACAAACTTATAGGGTTAAGACAAGTTTATGCATTTGTGTGTTCATTTTCTTCAGGAAATGTATCTTAATATTTGAATTTAGATGGTTATAATTGAAACTTTAAACATTTGTGTAATTTGCTTCAGAAAACCTATATTAACTTCACTGAAAATAGATATTCCTATCCATTATACCTTAAATATTTCATATTTCATTATTTTCCCCAAATCTTAGATATAAAAATTTGAGTTGTGTCTCCTTGTAATAATTTGTCCTTACCTCTTTATTTTATGATTACCGATACAGGGCTTTTTTTCAACATGATTTGGGGCCGAAAATCGGCCCTATTCCCCATGGCAAAACCTCTAAATTTTTCCCAATTCAAGCCTTAAATTTCCCAAAATCAAAATTTTTTGAAAACTATCCAAAAATATTACATGAGCTAAGTTGGTTAAGACTTTCAATATTTGTGAATTGGCTTCAGAAAAGTACATAAAGTACATTGGAAATAAAAAAATCTTATTTGTTATGCTTTATTTCATATTTTTTCCAAATTCTGGTTTTGTCGCACATTTTCCCAAATTCAAAGCCATAGGCCCCATTCCCATAGCAGTGAGAATTGAAAAAGTCCTGTGATAACTCTTCTCTATTTGGTGATCATATTATTTTCATGGTATATGTTTCATGATTAATTCTTTCCTAGTTGGTGATGTTATTTTTGTGGTATTTTCAGAGTCTTACACATGTAACACTAAGGAATGGAAGTGTCCGTCCTCAGGACACTGTCTCCCTATCTCTAAGGTCTGTGATAAAACTAACGACTGTCCCGATGGGGACGACGAGGCCAAAACTTGTAGTAAGTACACAAGGTCAACGTCACGCATGTACAGTTTATTGATGTTCATAATCATCGCCTTTGTCGAGAATTTGTTGGTTATAAATATAACAATTAATTACATTTTGTAATTGATCACTCCTTTGTAAAAGTTTAATGCTTATCAGTTTGAAAACTTGCAGATTCAACCTCATGCATCCTTGATGCTCTAGGGGATACTGCCACTGTCGTAATATCCACCCCTGGAACATGTCATAGCTAGCAAAAGTGATGGCAGTTCAAGAGAAATAAATTTGACCAATCACAGGCTTGCATAGGCTTTACTTTGAAGACTTAGAGAGAGGGAGGCTAAACATCAAAGCCAAACAGTGCACTGTTATTCAATTGTTTTTACATCAAAGGACCAAACTCACATGTACCTGCTCATCTGTAATTTCACACAGAGCCTTTAGGTTTGCTACGACGTATTCCAGGGGTGGATATAATGACAGTGATTGTCAAGACTGATTCAACCTAGACTGCAATTCTTTAAAGTCAAAATATATTTCAGATAAAATTGATGGTCAAAACCCAATTTAGCATTACTACGTTCTATGGGTATATAATGATTTATGGTTCAGTACAAATCGTTAGTTCAGTACATTTTGAAACATGTTGGTAATCATCTTTTATACAGGTATTTTCCAATGTGCCAGTTTATCCTGTCAACATGATTGTCACGCCACACCACAAGGGGGCGCTTGTTTCTGTAACACTGGCTATCGTCTGGACCCTACAGACAATCGTACATGTGTTGGTAAGTTACATGTGACTGGTTTTCTGGTTGTTAGGTATAATGTGACTGGTTGGGGTGTGTAATGTGACTGGTTGGGATGTGTAATGTGACTGGTTGGGGTGTGTAATGTGACTGGTTGGGGTGTGTAATGTGACTGGTTGGGGTGTGTAATGTGACTGGTTGGGGTGTGTAATGTGACTGGTTGGGGTGTGTAATGTGACTGGTTGGGGTGTGTAAATGTGACTGGTT
Organism: Argopecten irradians; assembly: GCF_041381155.1. Taxonomy (NCBI): domain Eukaryota; kingdom Metazoa; phylum Mollusca; class Bivalvia; order Pectinida; family Pectinidae; genus Argopecten; species Argopecten irradians. The sequence continues at coordinate 7,899,188 of NC_091149.1, read as the reverse complement.
GGGGTGTGTAATGTGACTGGTTGGGGTGTGTAATGTGACTGGTTGGGGTGTGTAATGTGACTGGTTGGGGTGTGTAATGTGACTGGTTGGGGTGTGTAATGTGACTGGTTGGGGTGTGTAATGTGACTGGTTGGGGTGTGTATAATGTGACTGGTTGGGGTGTGTAATGTGACTGGTTGGGGTGTGTAATGTGACTGGTTGGGGTGTGTAATGTGACTGGTTGGGGTGTGTAATGTGACTGGTTGGGGTGTGTAAATGTGACTGGTTGGGGTGTGTAATGTGACTGGTTGGGGTGTGTAATGTGACTGGTTGGGGTGTGTAATGTGACTGGTTGGGGTGTGTAATGTGACTGGTTGGGGTGTGTAATGTGACTGGTTGGGGTGTGTAATGTGACTGGTTGGGGTGTGTACCGGTAATGTGACTAGTTGGGGTGTGTAATGTGACTAGTTGGGGTGTGTAATGTGACTAGTTGGGGTGTGTAATGTGACTGGTTGGGGTGTGTAATGTGACTGCATATGGTGGGGTGTGTAATGTGACTGGTTGGGTTGTGTAATGTGACTGGTTGGGGTGTGTAATGTGTCTGGTTGGGGTGTGTAATGTGACTTGTTGGGGTGTGTAATGTGACTGGTTGGGGTGTGTAATGTGACTGGTTGGGGTGTGTAATGTGACTGGTTGGGGTGTGTAATGTGACTGGTTGGGGTGTGTAATGTGACTGGTTGGGGTGAACAGCTGTTCTATGTCTTTGGCAGCATGTTTCATTGGGATGGTACAGCAGAATGGACAAAGAGTTTTATCCAACACCAACATACCTCAGTCTCTCAAATCACACATGACCTCATGCATCACATTACATACATGAAGAGGCTAAATTAATTACATGTAGTAAGTAGTTATGAATGAACAGTATACATTGAACCAACTAATCTTCATGTGCACTTAAAATTTTGTGTATTTTGCGGGCAAGTAGAAATTAAGAAAAACTTCATGAAAAATATGTCAGACTTACATGTAGTTACAGTATAGAACCTTATGACTAATCAGAGAAGTTAAATATCTGCAATAAAGTAGCTAGACATAAAATAAAAACTCAAAATTATGTCATCATGAAAATAGGTTTACAGTTTTTGAAAACCAAAATCACACACTCAGGTGATTCATGTAAAATTGAATTGCAATTGTTTCTAATGTATTAATTTGAAAGATTAGTTTTAAGTTATTAATTTTCAGTTACATATTTTGTAATGGTAACATTTATTTTTATCAATACTTCAGATTTTAATGAGTGTGAACATTGGGGATTTTGTGACCAGAAGTGTATGAATTCCCTGGGGTCATACCAGTGCAGCTGTTTCCATGGTTACACACTCCGTAACAACCGAGCATGCGTCACCACGGAGGTTGGTAAGTATAATATTGACATCACTGCAGTCAGCATCCCTTTCACAGATAAAATGTAGACATACATTAGGCCAATATAGATTGAAGTAAAAACATGCATGCACTTTTCTTGTTTCTTTGTTCAACTGACGATTCTTATTTTTGCTATACTTATATCCACAATACACAATTGATGTCATAAGATAAAACAAGGTCAGATTCAGTGACATTTTTTGAAAATAAAAATAACATTTTATGTGCCCAGCTTCATCTCGTCCGGTGTTTGTTGGTCTTGAGGACCGTATCATACGTATGGGTACCAAGGGAGATAACCAGACAACTATTGTGTATGGAGAGATTGAGGACTTGGAGCTGGATGTCCGACGGAATCTGATATTCTGGATTGATAGCAAAGCTAACAAGGTAGTTTAGAAATAATTTCAGTCATATATAAGTTAATTTTACTAGGATAGCCAAAAAAACAAAAACATTTTAAAACTTGAATTTCATGGAAACTTTCTCTGTAAAAAAGTCAACCCAAGTTTAATATTAAGCTACATTTTACATACTAGAAAACTCTTTTTTTTTCCCTAAAAAAATATGGCATTTGTTTTTGTTATATGATTATATGAACTTCTGATATATTCATTCATACAACTAAAATATTTAAAATTTCAGCATAAAAAAAGGGTGATGGAAGCACTTTGTGTAACCTATGTCTATCCTACATATTGTATCCTGTTCAAAATTGAAATGGATCCCAATAGCTTTTTTCCCCTAAAAGGACATTTAAAAAAATTCCTAGCTATGAAATTTCAATAAGATTGAATCACAGTGAATTGAAGTATGTGTATCTGTAATATGAAATAGATTAGTACTTTTCAGTTAAACTTGGCAGATGCTTTAATTTCCTGACAAACATTGTTTCTCATAGTATGTGGATGTCATCAAAACTTATGAAAAAGTATTTTAGATTTGCCTAAAACATCCAAAAATTTCTGGGGAAATAACAATAATTACATAATTACTTTCTTTGGTGATATTGTTTGTAAAAATTGCCAATAAAATATTTAATCATAATTGTTAATATTGTCACAGGTATACCAAGCCAGTCTACAACGCCCAAAGGAGAATAAGACGCTACTGTTTAACGAGTTGTACAGACCTTACAGCCTGGCTTACGACTGGATTACATACAACCTCTATCTAGTAGATCAACGCGCCAGAGTCATTGATGTTTTCTCCATAAGTACAGGCTATCAGACCAATGTAGTCGGTAACAACCTTCAGGACCCTCGAGCTGTCGCGCTCGATCCGACAGAAGGGTGAGTAAGGGAGGTCTTACTAAAAGGACTATACTGTAAATCAAGTCTCTTTCATGTGTAATTTACACAATGTACTTTCATGAATTTCACCATCCAAATAAAATCACGAAAGTTTCTGTCTGCGAATAAATATCTACATCGCTTATATTGAAAGAAATTTCCATTCTTTTTTGAAATCCATGAATGTTAATTTTTGCGAACTGGTTTTGAAATAGAAATTGTGAAAATTTAATAGCTGTGAAAAAATTTGGTTTACAGTTAATGGTTTCTTGGCTTTTTAATTTGGCCCCTGAATCAATGTGGTAATTGAAATGTTTTATCAAAAGATTGTGTTGAATGTCACATTTTCATGAGTATTAATAATTTTGTTGTTGTTTGTAGAATAATGTTTTTCTCTGATTATGGCCGGTACCCGCGACATGAGGCCCGAATAGAAAGAGCATTCATGGACGGAAGTAGTCGAATGAAGCTGAAACTGACAAAGGTGGTGGCGCCATCTAGCATCACAGTAGATATTGTCAACAAACGCATTTTCTGGACAGACTACCGCCTGGATTACATAGAATCAACAGATTATTATGGAAAACATAGGTAACGTACATTACTTTACAAACAAAATCAAATTACTGAAAACACGGGTGATAATTCTTCATAATCAAAATAGTATTACTGTAAACTTCATTGTTTTCGCAATTAAATTATAATTTTAGGGCTAAATTGATATTGAACAGGTTAGCACAGTGTTTAAATCTATTCTAATGAAATATAAGTAGAGAAACCAATTAGCGCAAAATGTCTATTGCTATAAGATATGTACATGTAGCTACAGTTGTTGGTCAGTATATACAGTATAGTTGTTAAATTTTCCAGGTGTTAAATTTCGCTATTTACAGACGTCGTGAAATGTGTCGGTCCAACGGACATGTCCGGAAAAATTTGAGGCTGAGTGCTTATTTTAAGTTTGGTCCGGACCAACCTCAGGCAATTATTGAGTACCGGATTAAGTCGGTAGAAATGGCGTCACTGCAAAAGGAATGTAGAATTTAAACTGCATAAGATAATCATGAAAGCAGCTGTCTGAATACTAATAGCAGGAAGTTATGTTTACTTCAAAAATTCACATTAATGCTCGGTCCGGCAAAATCTTGTTTGGTCTGGCTTACTCACAGTTCATGCTGGTCCTAATATCCGGCCATTTTTTTCAACTTTCTCGATATCTGTATTTTCTGTTTGGAAAGTATTTGTGGGGTTTCTTTTTGTGAATTATCTTTGATGCATTTGAAATTTTCATTTATACGACAGGCTATAATATGTAAAACAGTGACTTTGATAGATTTTGTAAGATATTAGATTTACAATTTTGGATGGATTCACGAATTCAAACATGCAAAATCAAACCCCCACAAATACCTGGTATTACCGTATATCAATATATTGTTAGGCCAACCAAGAAAAATCAGAAAACCTTTGTCTTTGACATGTTTCTTTTTATCAGATTAATATTTCATCATATTAACCTTACCAAAGGTCCATAATTGTATCCTTTGTAGATTCAAAATCCTGTCTGGCGGTTTAAATATTCCTGCCCCACTGACCTTGACTCTGTTGGAGAACCAGTTGTTCTGGGCCGATGCTACAAGGACCGGCGTTCTGGCTGTCAGCAAGTTTGGAAAAGACACCCCGAAACAGATTTACGTCAACAAACTTCTTAAGATGAAAACTGTTAAAGTATTGCAGAGATATCCTGATGTAATAATTAATAAACGACGTAAGTTGTAATTAATAGGAATTAAGCTGACATTTCCTCAGGCCTTAATGGACCCAACCAAAGTAAACCTAAGTTATGTTTCTTATTTTAATCATTGAAGACCAAAGAAAAATATATATATTAGCTTAAAATTTTGTTTTACCTTTAAAATTTTATCAAGTTAAAATGGGATGGTAACTGTTTATTGATGTATTTCTTGTTTTAGCAAGCCCATGTCATGCTGCAAAGTGTCAACATTTCTGCGTCCTCAGCCATGTCAATGATAACAATGGACTTGGATACAGGTGTTTATGTGATGTAGGATTTCACCTGGCAAAAAATCAGATTAACTGTACAGGTATGTGAAAAAACCATATTCTACCCACAAAAAGCCCCCAAAGATATATACACTGTAAATGTTGAAATTTAAAGGGGAGGGGTCTTTTACCAAATGTAGGCCCAAGTTTTTTCATACTAAAGAGTTACATTTTCAGCATACCCGGTACATGAATGAAGAAGTGGGACAACATAATCTTTAGTAGTTCATTGTGATATGTTTATCCATAGTATTAATCATTTAAAAAAATAAATATAACAGTTATAAAATCATCTGCACTGATGTCATAAGTGTCTCTAATGTATGTCGAAATTATGTGTACAGAGTGTTAACTTTCTACTAATGCCCTACTCCATGAAATGGAGGGGAGAATCGTCTTGACATTGTTACCTATTTCCTATTTCCTGGGGCAACCGTCTGATATTCATACAAGTGCTTCCTTTTTTCTATGCAATTGTGAAATTAATGCATGTAATGTGTAATATTTGAAATAGAAAATGTGTTGTGGACATTGTAGATAGTAAATTAATAAAGAAAAAAGATACTCAACACGGTGATTTGTTTTCAATGAGGCTTTCTTGTGATAGTTTACTTCACTTGGTAATATATATATCTGTATGAGAATGAACAACTTTTCTAGGTCAAGCCTGCTTTTAATACCTTTTGATATTTTCTAGAGACATCCTCCATTTTGATGTTTGCTGCGAAGTACTCACTCCGCGGAGTTCCTGTTCATGACACAAGCTACAAAGTTGATGCTATCCCACAGGTCTTCGCAAAGAACTCGGGTCGTCAAGGTGTAAACTATGTTGCCCTTGACTACGACGCTGAAGACGAGAAGATCTATTTCAGTGACATTAGAAACTACGCTATAATGCACGCAAAACTTAACAGTACAGAAAGTAAGCGAAACTGTATGATTGCATGTACATGCTTTAAAAAAATCTGGTAATTTCATGAACCTTCTTAATTTAATGTGTAACTTGAGAAAAGTCAGTTGGTGAAATATGCTCCAATTCTTGTGTTGAATTCAGACATCTTAACTTTTGTTATATTTCAAAAATTTTGATGGTGGTCGATACTACATGCAAATTTATTTTAAAACATGGTCAACAGGACAACCAGATAAATATTTTTGGAGATCCTTCATAGTTTATAAGTGGTCCTCCCTTCCCCATATTGAAAACAAACATTAACTGTAATCTGCTCTTTTCTTTTGGTGAAGTATTAACCCCAATATAGATTATAAAAAAACCCCATTTGGATGATAATCTCATTTACAAATAATAACAATAAAAAATCAACAATTTAAAATCAGAATTTTTCTAGTAATTTGTAACTGGTTACATATAATTCTTGTTTATTAATCTGATGGGCTAGGCTAAATATGCATCTTCTTGTTGCTTGGTGTCTTCGGCGGCATGCTTCAGTGATATAGCACTATAAAAAGGGCAACAGTTCCACTATACAAGAAGACACACCATGAATATACCGCAGTCTCCCAAAACACGCACCACGCACAACATATATGCAACACACCGCATACATGGGAGGCCGTCCTTACATGACCCATGCTGTTAATAGGACGTTAATTAATCAAACAAACAAATCTTATTGATCCAATCACCTAGAACAAATGATTTTTGGTGGTTGACACATTAACCACTAGTGTAGGTTAATGGTAGTTCTCGTAATACTTTGCTGGTAACTGGTCCACCACTAGTAACAAACCCTGCTTGATATATAGGGAATCACCCTATACATACTCTGTTTAAAGATGCTCCACCGCCGACAGAGCATAATCGATACTCATTATTTGAACAATAATTGGTGTTAAATCATGTATATATGTATCTAATAAACACAAAAAAATAACAAAAAAATGATTTAATTTGCCTCTGGTGCATGCACAATTGGTGCTTCATTCCGTATAAGACATAGTGCCACGGAATTTTTGGGACGCAATTAATTATTTTTAATATTTTTTATCTTGAAGTAAAATTTGAAGCTTAAACTTTTCAATGGTGGTAATGGTGTAAAGTAAGTAACTTTTGTAACTGATGAAATATACTTATTTGTCTGCTCCTGTTCTTGATAGAGAAAAAATACCATTTGTCAGCAGTGGAGCATCTTTAAATTTGCCTCTGAACAAAAAAACCAAGAATTCACAAAGTTCAACATGAAATATTTTTTTTTATTAAAGATACTTAACATATAGAATAACTATGGGTATTTGTTTTCCAGAACCGATGCCCCTGACAGTAAAAGATGTCCGTTCTGTGGAGGGACTGAGCGTAGATTGGATATCCCGTAACCTTTACTACACTGACTTTTATCGTAGTACTGTGTCAGTTCTCCGACTACACCATCCCGAGGAAACGCGAGTTCTTCTGTCCGGCATGGGCAAGCCTCGGTCTGTTGTGGTACATCCACTGAAAGGGTAAATATCATCTAGTCTGTCATATATTAAATCGTTATATGGACTAATTATACCCCCCGCAATGAAGTTCAATGTACTGAAATCAGGTTGTCTATCCCCTTTAGAGTCCACCTCTGTATAAAAACCACCCGGTTATTAGGAGCAGGTGGTCTTTATACAGCAGTGGTTTCTTAACCAGGTGGTCTTTATACAGAGGTGGTCTTTATACAGAGGTAGTCTTTATACAGAAGTGGTCTCTTAACCAGGTGGTCTTTATACAGAAGTGGTTTCTAAACCAGGTGGTCTTTATACAGAAGTGGTTTCTAAACCAGGTTGTCTTTATACAGAGGTGGTTTCTAAACCAGGTGATCTTTATACAGAGGTGGTTTCTAGACCAGGTGGTCTTTATAATGAAGTGATTTCTAGACCAAGTTGTCTTTATACAGAGGTGGTTTCTTAACCAGGTTGCCTTTATACAGAGGTGATTTCTAGATATGACCAACAACTCTGATGTTCAGTGAATGAAGAATTAATCAGCTATTATCTTTCTTCCTGATGCTAGGTGGCTATTTTTCTCCGACTGGATGAAGAGTTCCATGCAAAGCCCGTACCTGGCTCGTACTTATGGAGATGGAAAAAACATGACCAAGATACGACAGTTTGAGTTGGGCTGGCCGAACGGTCTGAGTATTGACTTTGATACAGACAGACTGTTCTGGGTAGATGCTTACTTTGACAGGTGAGTTCGGGTTAAATAAAGATTAAAGGGTAAATTCGGGTAAAAATGATAAAGGTTAAAGGGTGAATTCAGGTAAAAATATTAAAGGTTAAAGGGTAAATTCAGGTAAAAATAATAAAGGTTAAAGGGTAAATTCAGTTAAAAATATTAAAGGTTAAAGGGTAAATTCAGGTAAAAATATTAAAGGTTAAAGGGTAAATTCAGGTAAAAATGTTAAAGGGTAAATTCAGGTAAAATTAATAAAGGGTAAATTCAGGTAAAAATGATAAAGATTAAAGGGTAAATTCAGGTAAAAATATTAAAGGTTAAAGGGTAATTTCACGTAAAAATGATAAAGGTAAAGGGTAAATTCAGGTAAAAATATTAAAGGTTAAAGGGTAAATTCAGGTAAAAATATTAAAGGTTAAAGGGTAAATTCAGGTAAAAATATTAAAGGTTAAAGGGTAAATTCAGGTAAAAATATTAAAGATTAAAGGATAAATTCAGTTAAAAATATTAAAGGTTAAAGGGTAAATTCAGGTAAAAATATTAAAGGTTAAAGGGTAAATTCAGTTAAAAATATTAAAGATTAAAGGGTAAATTAAGGTAAAAATAATAAAGGTTAAAGGGGAAATTCAGGTAAAAATAATAAAGGTTAAAGGGTAAATTCAGATACAAATATTAAAGGTTAAAAGGTAAATTTAGGTAAAAATATTAAAGATTAAAGGGTAAATTCAGTTAAAAATATTAAAGATTAAAGGGTAAATTCAGTTAAAAATATTAAAGATTAAAGGGTAAATTCAGGTAAAAATATTAAAGGTTAAAGGGGAAATTCAGGTAAAAATATTAAAGGTTAAAGGGGAAATTCAGGTAAAAATATTAAAGGTTAAAGGGTAAATTCAGTTAAAAATATTAAAGGTTAAAGGGGAAATTCAGGTAAAAATATTAAAGGTTAAAGGGTAAATTCAGGTAAAAATATTAAAGATTAAAGGGTAAATTCAGTTAAAAATATTAAAGGTTAAAGGGTAAATTCAGGTAAAAATATTAAAGATTAAAGGGTAATTTCACGTAAAAATGATAAAGGTTGAAGGGTAAATTAAGGTAAAAACAATAAAGGTAAAGGGCAAATTCAGGTAAAAATAATATAGGTTAAAGGCATAGTTATAGGTAAATTCAGGTGAAAACGATTTAGGTGCAATTGAAAATAATGTTGGAAACAGAAAAGTTCAAGTTAAGCTGATGACAGGAAAATTCACATCAAATGATTGAGGAGTAAAAATGATAAGCCAGTAAACTTGTAAAATAAAACTGGTATAGGTAAAACCAATAAAAAGAAAAATGGCAAATAATGCTGATTTAGAAATATAACAGGAAAACTGTTAAAATGTAACATATTAAAATGACAAAAGCAATCAGGTAAAATCAATAGAAGTAAATGTGTTAACAGGTATAAGACAGTTTAACAGGTAAAAGTGAAAAAGCTGCATGTATCAGGTAAAGATATTTGTGTGGTAAGGTATAAAATTAAAGTGATAATATGAAATAAATTTTGACAAGGAAAGTTATTTTTTCAAGAAGGTTCAAAATGAAAATAGCAGGTAATTAAAAGTGGTCAAAGTAAACAGGCATTATGTAATTACTGAGATGAATATTGTGATTTTCTTAATGTTTTGTCAGTTCTAGAATAATCTTGTTGGATCATTGCCTTTCTGTTTAGGATTCAGCATTCAGACTTGGATGGTGGTGATGTAAAGACACTGGTGGGAGTTAACATTGCTCATCCATTTGGTATTGTAGCATACAAAGGTAGGTTTGTATCTGTGTGGTATTGTAGCATACAAAGGTAGGTCTGTATCTGTGTGGTATTGTAGCATACAAAGGTAGGTCTGTATCTGTGTGGTATTGTAGCATACAAAGGTAAGTCTGTATCTGTTTGGTATTGTGGCATACAAAGGTAGGTCTGTATCTGTGTGGTATTGTAGCATACAAAGGTAAGTCTGTATCTGTGTGGTATTGTAGCATACAAAGGTAGGTCTGTATCTGTGTGGTATTGTAGCATACAAAGGTAGGTCTGTATCTGTGTGGTATTGTAGCATACAAGCAACAGGTAGGTCTGTATCTGTGTGGTATTGTAGCATACAAAGGTAGGTCTGTATCTGTGTGGTATTGTAGCATACAAAGGTAAGTCTGTATCTGTGTGGTATTGTAGCATACAAAGGTAGGTCTGTATCTGTGTGGTATTGTAGCATACAAAGGTAAGTCTGTATCTGTGTGGTATTGTAGCATACAAAGGTATCTGTTATTGTATCTGTGTTGGTATTGTGGCATACAAAGGTAGGTCTGTATCTGTGTGGTATTGTGCATACAAGGTAAGTGTATTGTACATACAAAGTATCTGTATCTGTGTGGTATTGTAGCATACAAAGGTAAGTCTGTATCTTAGTGGTATTGTAGCATACAAAGATAGGTCTGTATCTGTGTGGTATTGTAGCATACAAAGGTAGGTCTGTATCTGTGTGGTATTGTAGCATACAGAGGTAGGTCTGTATCTGTGTGGTATTTTGGCATACAAAGGTAGGTCTGTATCTGTGTGGTACTGTAGCGTACAAAGGGAAGTCTGTATCTGTGTGGTTTTGTAGCATACAAAGGTAGGTCTGTATCTGTGTGGTATTGTGGCATACAAATGTAAGTCTGTGTCTGTGTGGTATTGTAGCATACAAAAGTAGGGCTGTATCTGTGTGGTATTGTGGCATACAAAGGTAGGTCTGTATCTGTGTGGTATTGTAGCATACAAAGGTAGGTCTGTATCTGTGTGGTATTGTAGCATACAAAGGTAAGTCTGTATCTGTGTGGTATTGTGGCATACAAAGGTAGGTCTGTATCTGTGTGGTATTGTAGCATACAAAGGTAGGTCTGTATCTGTGTGGTATTGTGGCATACAAAGGTAGGTCTGTATCTGTGTGGTATTGTGGCATACAAAGGTAAGTCTGTATCTGTGTGGTATTGTGACATACAAAGGTAGGTCTGTATCTGTGTGGTATTGTAGCATACAAAGGTAGGTCTGTATATGTGTGGTATTGTAGCATACAAAGGTAAGTCTGTATCTGTTGGTATTGTGATCGTACTGTGTGTGGTATTGTAGCATAGAAAGGTAAGTCTGTATCTGTGTGGTATTATAGCATACAAAGATAGGTCTGTATCTTTGTGGTATTGTGGCATACAAAGGTAGGTCTGTATATGTGTGGTATTGTAGCATACAAAGGTAGGCTGTATTGGTGTAGGGTCTGTATTGTTGGTATTGTGTGGTATTGTAGGTAAGTCTGTATCTGTGTGGTATTGTGGCATACAATGTAGTCTGTATCTGTGTGGTATTGTAGCATACAAAGGTAGGTCTGTATCTGTGTGGTATTGTGGCATACAAAGGTGTAGGTCTGTATCTATGTGGTATTGTGGCATACAAAGGTAGGTCTGTGTCTGTGTGGTTATGTAGCATACTAAGGTAGGTCTGTGTCTGTGTGGTATTGTGGTATACAAAGGTAAGTCTGTATCCGTGTGGTATTGTAGAATATAAAGGTAAGTCTGTATCTGTGTGGTATTGTAGCATACAAAGGTAGGTCTGTATCTGTGTAGTATTGTAGCATACAAAGGTAAGTCTGTATCTGTGTGGTATTGTAGTTATGTAGCATACAAAGGTAAGTCTGTATCTGTGTGGTATTGTGGTATACAAAGGTAAGTCTGTATCCGTGTGGTATTGTAGAATATAAAGGTTAGTCTGTATCTGTGTGGTATTGTAGCATACAAAGGTAGGTCTGTATCTATGTGGTATTGTAGCATACAAAGGTAAGTCTGTATCTGTGTGGTATTGTAGCATACAAAGGTAAGTCTGTATCTGTGTGGTATTGTGGTATACAAAGGTAAGTCTGTATCCGTGTGGTATTGTAGCATACAAAGGTAAGTCTGTATCTGTGTGGTATTGTGGTATACAAAGGTAAGTCTGTATCCGTGTGGTATTGTAGAATATAAAGGTAAGTCTGTATCTGTGTGGTATTGTAGCATACAAAGGTAGGTCTGTATCTGTGTGGTATTGTAGCATACAAAGGTAAGTCTGTATCTGTGTGGTATTGTAGCATACAAAGGTAAGTCTGTATCTGTGTGGTATTGTGGTATACAAAGGTAAGTCTGTATCCGTGTGGTATTGTAGAATACAAAGGTAAGTCTGTATCTGTGTGGTATTGTAGCATACAAAGGTAAGTCTGTATCTGTGTGGTATTGAGGCATACAAAGGTAAGTCTGTATCTGTGTGGTATTTTGGCATACAAAGGTAAGTCTGTATCTGTGTGGTATTGCAGCATACACTGTGGCTGACTGTATGTTTTTAAAGTTGACCAGCACTCTCCACATAATATTCAAAGGTTGACTCTGTAGGCCTGTGATATTGGTCTTTATTTACTCCTGACAGGCCTTCAGTTTTTCTGAGATAGTCCAGGGGTGTATAAAACGTCGGTGATAGTAACCCCTGGAGTATCGAGGATGGCAGCTGAACAGGTCATGTCTGCCACTGTTTCATTTGATATGTTGTATATTGCAGGATGTTCTATTAATTTTTTAGGTCATCTGACCCGAAGGGTCAGGATGACCTATAGTCATCATGTTTCGTCCGTCGTCGTGCGCCGTCCGCCGTGCGCCGTGCGCCGTCCGCCGTGCGCCGTCCGCCGTGCGTTAACTTTTCACATTTTGAACTTCTTCTCAAGTTTGACCAGTGGGATTGAGCTGAAACTTACCTGAAATGATCCTGAGATGGTCCCGACAAAGTGTTGTTATTTTTCGGGTCGATCCGAAATCCAAGATGGCCGCCACAGCCGCCATCTTGAAAACACATTTTGAACTTCTTCTCAAGTTCTACCGGTGCGATTTGGCTGAAACTTGCATGAAATGATCCTGACATGGTCCCGACAAAGTGTTGTTATTTTTCGGGTCGATCCGAAATCCAAGATGGCCGCCACAGGCGCCATCTTGAAAACACATTTTGAACTTCTTCTCAAGTTCTACCGGTGCGATTTGGCTGAAACTTGCATGAAATGATCCTGACATGGTCCTGACAAAGTGTTGTTATTTTTCGGGTCGATCCGAAATCCAAGATGGCCGCCACAGCCGCCATCTTGAAAACACATTTTAAACTTCTTCTCAAGTTCTACCGGTGCGATTTGGCTGAAACTTGGATGAAATGATCCTGACATGGTCCCGACAAAGTGTTGTTATTTTTCAGGTCGATCAGAAATCCAAGATGGCCGCCACAGGCGCCATCTTGAAAACACATTTTGAACTTCTTCTCAAGTTCTACCGGTGCGATTGAGCTGAAACTTGCATGAAATGATCCTGACATGGTCCCGACAAAGTGTTGTTATTTTTTGGGTCGATCCGAAATCCAAGATGGCCGCCACAGCCGCCATCTTGAAAACACATTTTAAACTTCTTCTCAAGTTCTACCGGTGCGCTTTGGCTGAAACTTGCATGAAATGATCCTGACATGGTCCCGACAAAGTGTTGTTATTATTCAGGTCGATCCGAAATCCAAGATGGCCGCCACAGGCGCCATCTTGAAAACACATTTTGAACTTCTTCTCAAGTTCTACCAGTGCGATTTGGCTGAAACTTGCATGAAATGATCCTGACATGGTCCCGACAAAGTGTTGTTATTTTTCGGGTCGATCCGAAATCCAAGATGGCCGCCACAGCCGCCATCTTGAAAACACATTTTAAACTTCTTCTCAAGTTCTACCGGTGCGATTTGGCTGAAACTTGCATGAAATGATCCTGACATGGTCCCGACAAAGTGTTGTTATTTTTCGGGTCGATCCGAAATCCAAGATGGCCGCCACAGCCGCCATCTTGAAAACACATTTTGAACTTCTTCTCAAGTTCTACCGGTGCGATTTGGCTGAAACTTGCATGAAATGATCCTGACATGGTCCCGACAAAGTGTTGTTATTTTTCGGGTCGATCCGAAATCCAAGATGGCCGCCACAGGCGCCATCTTGAAAACACATTTTGAACTTCTTCTCAAGTTCTACCAGTGCAATTTGGCTGAAACTTGCATGAAATGATACTGACACATGGTCCCGACAAAGTGTTGTTATTTTTCGGGTCGATCTGAAATCCAAGATGGCAGCCACAGTCGCCATCTTGAAAACACATTTTGAACTTCTTCTCAAGTTCTACCGGTGCAATTTCGCTGAAACTTGCATGAAATGATCCTGACATGGTCCAGACAAAGTGTTGTTATTTTTCGGGTCAATCCGAAATCCAAGATGGCCGTCACAGCCGCCATCTTGAAAACACATTTTGAACTTATTCTCAAGTTCTACCGAAGGGATTTGGCTGAAACTTGCATGAAATGATCCTGACATGGTCCAGACAAAGTATTGTTACATCATTGGTTGATCCCAAATCGAAGATGACTACCATGACACTATGTCTAATTAATTTCCTATATTTAAAGGCCCTTGGGCCTCTTGTTTGAAATAAAATTTGTTGAAAGAAATTGAAAATGATCCTGACATGATTCTGACAAAGTGACACCATATATAATTAATTTTACTATTGTCAAGGTAGTCAGATGACCGTTAAGGCCCTTTGGGCCTCTTGTTTTTTAAATCAGTTCATTTTACAATTATTATTATTGATGATTATGATAAAGATTATTTTATCATCAAATATTTTTAGGTCATCTGACCCGAAGGGTCAGGATGACCTATAGTCATCATGCTTCGTCCGTCGTCGTGCGCCGTGCGCCGTCCGCCGTCCGCCGTGCGCCGTCCGCCGTGCGTAAACTTTTCACATTTCAATCTTCTTCTCAAGTTTGACCAGTGGGATTGAGCTGAAACTTACATGAAATGATCCTGACATGGTCCCGACAAAGTGTTGTTATTTTTCGGGTCGATCCGAAATCCAAGATGGCCGCCACAGCCGCCATCTTGAAAACACATTTTGAACTTCTTCTCAAGTTCTACAAGTGCGATTTGGCTGAAACTTGCATAAAAATGATCCTGACATGGTCCCGACAAAGTGTTGTTATTTTGCGGGTCGATCCGAAATCCAAGATGGCCGCCACAGCCGCCATCTTGAAAACACATTTTGAACTTCTTCTCAAGTTCTACCGGTGCGATTTGGCTGAAACTTGCATGAAATGATCCTGACATAGTCCCGACAAAGTGTTGTTATTTTTCGGGTCGATCCAAAATCCAAGATGGCCGCCACAGCCGCCATCTTGAAAACACATTTTGAACTTCTTCTCAAGTTCTACTAGTGCGATTTGGCTGAAACTTGCATGAAATGATCCTGACATAGTTCCGACAAAGTGTTGTTATTTTTCGGGTCGATCCAAAATCCAAGATGGCCGCCACAGCCGCCATCTTGAAAACACATTTTGAACTTCTTCTCAAGTTCTACCGGTGCGATTTGGCTGAAACTTGCATGAAATGATCCTGACATAGTACCGACAAAGTGTTGTTATTTTTCGGGTTGATCAGAAATCCAAGATGGCCGCCACAGCCGCCATCTTGAAAACACATTTTGAACTTCTTCTCAAGTTCTACAAGTGCGATTTGGCTGAAACTTGCATGAAATGATCCTGACATGGTTCCGACAAAGTGTTGTTATTTTCGGGTCGATCCGAAATCAAAGATGGCCGCCACAGCCGCCATCTTGAAAACACGTTTTGAACTTCTTCTCAAGTTATACCGGTGTGATTTGGCTGAGACTTGCATGAAATGATCCTGACATGGTCCCGACAAAGTGTTCTTATTTTTCGGGTCGATCCAAAATCCAAGATGGCCGCCACAGCCACCATCTTGAAAACACATTTTGAACTTCTTCTCAAGTTCTACAAGTGCGATTTGGCTGAAACTTGCATGAAATGATCCTGACATGGTCCCGACAAAGTGTTCTTATTTTTCGGGTTGATCCGAAATCCAAGATGGCCGCCACAGCTGCCATCTTGAAAACACATTTTGAACTTCTTCTCAAGTTCTACCGGTTCGATTTGGCTGAAAATTGCATGAAAGGAGCCTGACATGGTCCCAACAAAGTGTTGTTACATCTCTGGTTGATCCCCAATCGAAGATGGCAACCATGACACTATATCTAATTAATTTCCTATATGATTATTGCCAAGGTACTCAGATGACCGTTCAGGCCCATGGGCCTCTTGTTTTGTTTTAGACCATGTTTACTTTTCTGACTGGAAACTTGAATCACTGATCCGTACCGATTATGAGGGTCGTCATCAGACAACTTTACGGAGCGGTATAGAGTTTCTACGGGATATCACCATCTATGATAAAGGCATACAAAGAAAGCCAGGTAAAGAATGTGTTACTGTCAAAAAAAAAAAACAACAACCAAATTTGCTGAAATTTATTACCAAATTCACTCAATTTTATCGTCTTTATTTAGTCCATACGATTTAACCGTATTGCCCTAATATGCAATCCTTATAGT
The DNA here is from genome assembly GCF_041381155.1 of Argopecten irradians. Lineage (NCBI taxonomy): Eukaryota > Metazoa > Mollusca > Bivalvia > Pectinida > Pectinidae > Argopecten > Argopecten irradians. Next base: position 7,882,766 of record NC_091149.1, on the reverse strand, counting down.
TCATGATATTACAATGTTATTTGTCTCAACCAAATATCACTGGGACCAGAATATTTTTGCCGTATGGCCAGGTTTCTGGATTATAAGTATTTTAGTGAAAGATTAAAAAGGAAAATGCTATACAATGACACAGTTGGGATCTGATTAACTAATGGTTGGTTGTACAAGTCATACATAACTGTACATGCAAAAATTGAAAGCATTAAAATGTTTTTTTCTTTAATTTGTGCTTTTGCTACCATTTGATTACAAAAAGTAATCATGATAATACATGTAAAAATTTTGATTGTAAAATTTCTTTAATTTTGAGCTTTTGCTAGGAAGGCGAAACCTTACAATAATAAATTTACGACTATTTGCTTACAGAGAGTCATCCTTGTCAAAATCGTAACGGAGACTGCTCACATTTCTGTTTCCCCGTCCCATACTCCAGGGACTCTGGAGCCCTGGGAAGGGTCTGTGGGTGTCCGTTCGGGAAGAAGATCGCGGAGAGTCAGCGTGACTGTGTGGCTGATCCGAGTGAAAACAGGACCACAGAATGTCTGCCTGGAAACTTCCGCTGTGCAAACGGTCGGTGTATTCCGCAAGCTTTCCGCTGTGACCAGGATAATGACTGTTTAGACCACTCTGATGAGATGGAGTGTGACAAAAGTACGTACAACATTGTAATACTGTAGATCTTTAATTGGGGATCTTAAAGCTTTTCAAGAGTAATTAAAAGCAAAATATGTCTTGCTTATTTTGGCGGTGAATTTGATAACCCTTTTTGTGCCCAATCTCTGTTCCACGATATTAATTCCACATTCCACGATTTACATGTATTTAGATACCACATGGAAATAAGTTAAAAGGTGACTTAATCTTGCATTTTCAGACCCAATCTTAATTTTGCTGTTTACATTTTAAAAGCTCTAATATTCCGTCTTTGCATATTACAGAGTTAGCTCCCTTGCGTGTAGGTATCCATTGTGACGTCATTATTTTGTGTGTGCAATTCACGTCGTTTTCTCAGAAAAGTATGACGTTACACTCGTAAATACCTGACATCACAATCAATACCTACCCGCAAGGGCAGATAAGTCTGCAATATGCAAACATGGAATAGTAAACTTGCAGTTGATGATGATTTGTTTTCATGAATTCTAATCACTTGTGAAGTACTTTAAATGAAATAGCATGCAAACAGTTGGTTTACAATATCTATGTTCATGGAGGTCATTTGATCTTCATCAAATAATTTTTTTCTAGCTCCTATGAAAGATGGAAAATTGCTAATACTGTCATAGTAAATTAACAAATAATTACGATAGAATATCTTTTCCAGGAACAACCTGCCCACCTCACCAGTTTCACTGTAAGAATGGGAAGTGTATTGGCAAACTCTGGCACTGTGATGGTGATGATGACTGCGGCGACATGTCGGACGAGAAAAATTGTCGTGAGTATATATATACATTGTGAATCAGTTTTCTATTGATGTGGATTTATTTTCATATGCATGAATGTGCAAGAATGATGCATTGAAACTTTAAATTTCTTACAATTGATGTGGATGAAAAAACAAATAATTTGTGAAATAAACATGTACAAAAGCAATCTTTATTTAATAGTACCTTAGTTAGGTAATAACAGTTGTAAGATATTGACCCTCTAATTCATAATCTTTTTAGAATTCAGCTTATTCATCGCCAAAATTTCATAATGGTCTATACTTGTACTTGAATTGGTGCGCAGGGGTATATTAATTTAACTCATTTACCCCTGAAATTTCATAATGGACTATTCTAGTCCTTGATTTAGAAGAGTCTAAGTGTGTCTTTGGGGTGAATGAGTTAATTATAGAATCATGTTCCCAATGTGAATCCATTATAAAGTGTGTAAATTTAGTTGGTTTCCATGACAGCTGTAAAGAAATGCCGTAAGAACCAGTTCCAGTGTAACAATACACTGTGTATTCACTACCGCTTCAAGTGTGACACGGACAATGACTGCGGTGATGGATCTGATGAAGGAAGCTTCTGTGGTGAGTTCTTAAGTTCCATTCATTTGTCGTCTGGATATCGAAAATTAAGATATTTATTTTTGGGGTATTTCAACCTCTTAAAGTGATGAAGGCCTCCTAAATGAACTTAGGTGTAAAAAGCTTCTGTGGTGATCGAGTTCTTAAAGGATTCAAACATTCAAAAGCACCTTAACAGGTAAAAGTGAAAAAGTGTAACAGGTAAAAGTAAAAATATTTAATAGGTTAAAGTGAAAAAGTGTAACAGATAAAAGTGAAAAAGTGTAACAGGTAAAAGTGAAATAGTTTAACAGATCAAAGTCCTCTTTATGTTAACTTCGATGGTAAACAAACAAAAATAAATAACTGCTCAGAAATATACATCGGCCAATTGATGAATCAAGATGCCGGGGTCCATTGACAACTTATGTGAAGACATTCAGATTTCATTATTATATATTCTGATAAAGGCCCTTTCTAACAAAGATAAGAGTTGACATTAAGAAACAAAATCTTACATTTTTTGCATGAAATTTTGCATCCTTTCTACTGTTGATTTACCATCAATGTTGGTGCAGAGAGTCACACATGTGCTGTGGATTACTACCAGTGTGGAGATAAACGCTGTATCCCTGACAGTAAGCTGTGTGATGGATCCAGAGACTGTTTTGATGAGTCTGACGAACAGGATTGTCCCCCCTTGAACTGTACCGAGGGGAAATGGACATGTAAAACGGGCCGTCAGTGTATCCCTGAGCGCTATCACTGTGATGGGGCTCCTGATTGTCGGGACAGTAGTGATGAGGTCGACTGTCGTAAGTACTTCCTATCTATTCTTTTATTCAATGAAATAAAGGGATATGTATATAGTTACGTTATACCCCTATACAATCGTTTCTATATAAACTCTATTGACAAAAATGCCAATAAATGAATTGTTCGTCGAGCAGTCCAAAGAACTGTTAAAATCGACTGTTAAAATGTGCTGTTGGACGGGAGTGATGTCACAATTGGGTATAATATAACAGTTATTGACTGGGTTTTTGGGCAACAAATGATTTGTTGGACCCTTACACAAACTGTTGCCCTTGGCCTTCAGCCTCGGGCAACAGTTTGTCTTCGAGTCCAACAAATCATCTGTTGCCCTCAACCTCAGTCAACAATTGTATAATGTCACATCCAGTTTCAAACCTGTCTATAAAGACCATCCAAGGGAAAGCCAAACCTGTCTATAAAGACCACCCTGCAAGGGCCAGTCAAACCTGTCTATAAAGACCATCCATGAGACAGCCAAACCTGTCTATAAAGACCACCCTGCAAGGGACAGTCAAACCTGTCTATAAAGACCATCCATGAGACAGTCAAAACTGTCTATAAAGACCACCCACGGATCAAACCTGTCTATAAAGACCATCCATGGGACAGTCAAACCTGTTTATAAAGACCATCCATGGGACAGTCAAACCTGTTTATAAAGACCATCCATGGGACAGTCAAACTTGTCTATAAAGGCCATCGAAAGGGACAAGAGAAAATGGTCTCTCTAGCCAAATGGTCTTTGTACACAGGTTGCATTGTGTTATGAAAAGCCATTTAAGAAAGTGGTTTTATTAAGCAGGTTGTCTTTATTCAGAGGTGGTCACTATTACAGGTTTTAATGTAAATAGAGGTGCTGACGGTTTTTCCCATCCCTTATTTTTACACACATTTCTGGTTGTCTAAGATTCATTGGTTTTTTGTTTAGCGTCTCGAGATGACGGCTGTCTGAAGGACGAGTTTAACTGTACTCAGGGCGGATGTATTCCACTGACTTGGAAATGTGATGGACAGCCAGACTGTCCAGATGGCTCAGACGAACCAGACGACTGTCGTAAGTAATTTAAAAAGAAGTTGCTTTTTTAAAGCACTCAAATATTTTTGCATCCTTTATTTCAATTATGCAGTGTTTTATGAATTTAGAATTATAATTACATAGATGTTGTCTGATGTAACCTTTAAGACTAATTACAGCAACCTAAACTGATGCTTGCTTAAACAAATCTCATATTAAACTATTGGCGGTGAATTAGGTCAAAGTTCAATGTCTTTCTTTAATTTGAATTTATAGATTGTAAAATTAAAAATTAATTTGGAATGTGACCAACTTTCAAGATGACTTTCTTTACAGATCTCAAATTTCATTAATGAAAGTTTAATATGTCCCTTGATCTACAGTTCTGCAAAATTTATCATGTCAGACTCTGAAAACAAAGTGGTTTTAGACTGACGGCCATATTAATATTCAAACTGTTTTTATGCCTTTTCTCATGTTAATCATTCTGGTTTAATGTATCTACAGCAACCCCTACCTGTTCATTTGATCGTTTCCGGTGTAAAAATGGACGCTGTATTGCCAAGTCATGGATGTGCGATGGAGATGATGATTGCGGCGATAACAGTGACGAGGACCAGAATCTCAACTGCCGTATGTATCTGTTACCATGACAACTGCCAATGTTGTTAAACTTCTTTTTGTGGGTAGATCTCCCTTTGAAAACAATTTTGTGAAGTTTACTGTTAAGCTAGAAACCAATATTGTAAACTAAAGTTATTTTGGAGCAATCAAATATTAGATATGAAACAAATGAAGATATATCAAATACATTTTCTCACACTTGTCATGTAATGTTATATTTTTATGGTAGCACCTCAAATCTTTTATTGTCTAGCCAGGAGTGATCCGTATTTGTTTTATAATGTAACAATAATAATTTGTATCGTAGCACCTCCTCCATTTCGGTGTCCGTCACACCAGTGGCAGTGTCCTGGAGAGTTCCGTATTTGTGTCAACACTTCCCTTGTGTGTGATGGTAATGACGATTGTCCTGGCGGCCATGATGAGAGCGCTGTCTGTAGTAAGTTTCTTTTAATGTAAAATTAAACTTCCGATGATATATTTCAAGGATAACGCCGTTAAATCATTTCTCCCTCCTGTGGCTAGTTAAACATCTTCAAAGGATTTTAAAAGTGTATTAAATATTGTTATAGATTACCAATTTAGTGATCCGTTGATAAGTCAAGCTGAATGCATTTGCCAGATTAAATAATTCAACAAATGTTAATACTGTTAAATGTTAATTCTCATTGGCTTGTTTCTATAAAAATTATTTTTCTTAGATACATTGAAATTTTTATTGCAAATTAAATGACCCCTTGTCAAGCTGAATGAAATATAATTTGAAAAAATGGATATACCAAATTGTAAATCTAATCTCAACAATGATTACATAAATTGCGCCTATGAAAATATCCTATAATACTGAGATGAATCCTAAAGTACACTTACTGTTTTGTAGACAGTGACGACTGTAAAGTAGACAATGGCGGCTGTAGCTTTATGTGTCTCCAGACGCCAAGAGGTGCAGAGTGTATGTGTCCCCCGGGTCATCGACTCCAAGGATCAAAGTTATGTGTTGGTAAGTTCTCATTTTATTCTCTATTGATTATTTATTTATAGTTAGCCAGGTGCCATAGAGATCAAGTCATTCAATGCCTCCCTGTTATATGATTTCCTCTCCTGTTTCATTATAACTTCTCGTGTTACATTATTACCTACCCTTTTACATGATTACCCTACCTGTTACATGATTACCTTACCTGTTACATGTTATCTCTCCTGTTGCATTATTACCTCCCCTGTAACCTGATTATATCCCCTGTTATATTATCATCTCCCCTGTTACACGATTACTTTCCCTGTTACATTATTACCTTTCCTGTAACATGATTTATTACCTCCCCTTTCAAATGATAAATTCCCTTGTTACATGCTTTCCTTCCATGTTAAATTATTATCTTCCTTGTCTTATGATTACCTTCTCTGTAACACAATTACCTCCCCTGCTACATGATTACCTCCCTTGTAACACAATTACCTCCCCTGCTACATGATTACCTCCCCTGTAACATGCTTACCTCCTCTGTTACATGATAACCGCCCTTGTAACATGATTACCTCCCATGTTATATTATTACCTTCCCTGTCTTACGGTGATCTCCCCTGTTACATGACTACCTCCCCTGTTACAGACTGGGATGAATGTGAGGTTGCTGGAACCTGTAGCCAGCAGTGTATCAACACCAAAGGATCTTACAAGTGTGCGTGTCGGGAAGGATACACTTTAGTGGACCATCACAAGTGTGCAGCTGATAGAAGTAAGTCCTTACAACCTTATTCTTATATCTTCATTACCTACATGTTTCACATCTCTCTTTACACCAATTTTTGTCCCTTATTCAATTCCTTAATTTCCTTTTCCTACTCCATCCCATCTTTACACTTATTTCTGTTCCATGATTCGGCCTGAAAATTACTGGACACTTGGACTTCCCTTTTTCATTCCATTTCTTTTCCTTAGTCCATCTCCTTGTCCTTAATGATACGGCTGATGGTCAGTCCGCGGTCCCAGCAGTTAATGATGCGGCTGATGGTCAGTCCGCGGTCCGAGCAGTTAAACTTGTTACTTCTTCTTTTGTTTTCCTTTGCTATAATTATAATGTACATTCTTTAATTAAATCATTATTTGAAATTTTCTTATAGATTTTAGAAACTTTAATTTGAAAATGAATAACTATTCAAAATTTTACAAAACAGCATGAAAGTGAAATAAAGGATATAGAAACTTTGTTACAGATGTCACCAAGCCGTCACTGATTGTGACCAGCCATACAGCCATTGTTCATGCTGACCTTGACCTTCACTCGTATGTAGCTATCCCTCTCCTTGGGGTAAGGTCCATTGCTGGACTCGACGTCCATGTGGCTAACAAAGAGATCTACTTCAGTGATTCGGCCCAGAAACGAATCTACAGGGTCAACGTTGATGGTTCTTATCTGACTGAGGTTAGTTATATGTCCCAATAATTCTTTGTATTTTCAGATGGAGTCAAAAAAGGACAAAAATATCCTGGTCATAAGGGCTAAACTTTGAGAAACACAAAGTTCAGATCAAAGATAGAAATAAATAATATGAGTCAATGAGTGAAATCAAACGTATGTGGGTTTACAAGAAAGACACTGATAAAAGTCAAAATTATTGAGAGTCAAGAAACAAAATCACAAATAGGGGTCAATGAATGAAATCACAAAAAAATGGTCAAGAAATTAGGTCACAAATGTGGGTCATGGATTAAAATCACAAATTTGGGTCAAGAAATGAAAACATGAATATTGGTGAAAGAGTAAAACCACAAACATGGATCAAAAGAAAAATCACAAATATGGGTCAAGGATTAAAATCACAAATGTTGCTAAATGTTTCAAAACACAAATGTGGATTCAAGAAGTGACAAAACGATCATTCTTGCAGAAATGTAAGATATGCAACATGCAACATTGACTTGTTTCACTGTTGCAGGTTTTCCCAGTGGGTGTGAATGTTGTAGAAGATTTAGCTGTGGATTGGATCGGAGGGAACCTCTATTGGAACGACTATGTGTTTGAAACCATTGAGGTGTCAAAGCTTGATGGCAGCGTAAAGACGATTCTGTTCAGTCAAAACATCACAAATCCACGTGGAATTGAGGTCGATCCACGTAAAGGGTGGGCACTTACTATACATTCATTATGTTCAATAATTAATTATGTATAAAATTTCATGATCAAGGTATTAAATTTAATTTTTTGGATATAAAAAAAAATAAAAATCTTTCTTTATTACAAGATCTCAGTCTTCAAATGTGTTGTAAGATTAGCTAAAGAAAATGTTATGGAAATTAAAAGTGCTCAATACTTTCATTGAAAAATTATTTGAACATTATATCAATTATATACTAGTTAGTGAGAAATATCCACATCAAAACATTTAGCTGCCATTCCAGGTCTTGAACTTGTTTGTTTCAAGAAAATACTAAAAATCCCTGGTTGCTTTGTTATTTTGCACTCAATACTAACTGCTATTAGGCAAAAAAAAAAAAAAATGTCTGTTTAGGGTTACATTGGCAAAAAAATAGGGTTGGTAGGTAGGGTTTTTTCTGTGTTTCTTTCACTATTAAATAATGGCCGTAACTGGAGTCTAAGATTGAAATCCCGACTTTAATTTTTTTTTTCGTAAGAAATTAGGGTCTGGAGTAAAAAATTAGGGTCGGTCGGGTAACCTTAAACAGACATATTTTCTTTTTGGCCTTAATTATGTACAAAATCATTGCTCGTGATGAATAAATGTAAGAGTAAACAAAAAGACTTTTTCATGACAAAATCTGTTGCTTTGCTCTATCACAGGTCTCGGTACATTTTTTGGACAGACTGGGGACAACACCCACGTATTGAACGTGCAGACATGGACGGACACAATCGTACCAGTATCGTCACCAAGAAGGTCTATTGGCCGAACGGCCTCTCTTTGGATTATCCCAATAAGAGGCTGTATTTTGCTGATGCTCGTCTCGACTACATAGAATACTGTAACTATGATGGATCAGGACGTAGACAAGTCTTCGCTAATGACCATGTAAGGACTTATTGTCATAAAAGTGAATTACATTTTTAGCTCACCTGGCCCAAAGGGCCGGTGTCATGCATAAAATGTACCTCCTGCATAAATAGTATCCGGATACTTTTTATACCCTTACCAAAACATACCCCCCTTGCATAAAATGTACCCCCCTAGTGAATATGTTCATATTCAATATATTTTGTCTCAAAATGTTTGAATTTAGGTAGAGCAGAACTGAGGGTGGCAGTTATTAGTGTCTATAACCCAAACTGAGAAATCCCCACCCCCAGGGCAATTTTTTTTTATTTTTACGTTTTTTTTAAATTTTGATTAGCGACTTTTATTTGACACATACAATGAACATGAGGTCACTAAAACACAAGCACTGTCCTGGGGGCAGGGGAGGGGGGGGCTACTTTTTATTCAAAAATTTCAATCTCCAAGTAAATTAGTCTGAAATTGATAGAATATTGATAAGTAACTCTACATCTGTCATTTTAAAGTTTCAACCGAGCTCATGCCCACCCGAGGGCAATAGGGGGGTACTTTTTATTAGCTCACCAGTGGCCAGAAGGGCCGATGAGCTAATGTTATGGCGCGGCGTCCGTCTTCCGTCCGTCCGTCAACATTTCCTTTAAATCGCTACTAGTCATAGAGTTCTCCATGGATTCTGACCAAATTTGGCAAGAAACATCTTTGAGGAAAGGGGAACAGAGTTTGTATAAATTTTGGCTCTGACCCCCAAGGGGCAGGAGGGGTGGGGGCCAATAGTTGAAATGTAGGTAAATCCTTTAAATCGCTACTAGTCATAGAGTTTTGCATGGAATGTTACCAACTTTGGCCAGAAACATCCTTAGGGTAAGGGGAACAGAGCTTGTATAAATTTTGGCTCTGATCCCCCGGGGGCAGAAGGGGCGGAGCCCAATAGGGGAAATAGATGTAAATCCTTTAAATTGCTACTAGTCATAGAGTTTTGCATGGATTGTAACCAAATTTGGCCAGAAACATCATTGGGGGAAGGGAAACAGAGCTTGGAATGTGTAAATTTTGGCTCTGATCCCCCGGGGGCAGGAGGGGCGGGGCGCAATAGGGGAAATAGAGGTAAATCCTTTAAATTGCTACTAGTCATAGAGTTTCGCATAGATTGTAACCAAATTTGGCCAGAAACATTATTGGGGAAGGGAAATAGAGCTTGCGTAAATTTTGGCTCTGACCCCCCCGGGGGCAGGAGGGGCGAGACCAATGGGGGAAATAGAGGTAAATCCTTTAAATTGCTACTAGTCATAGAGTTTTGCATGGATTGTAACCAAATTTGGCCAGAAACATCATTGGGGGAATTTAAGGGAAACAGAGCTTGTATAAATTTTGGCTCTGACCCCACGGGGCAGGAGGAGCGAGGCCTAAAAGGGGAAATAGAGGTAAATCCTTTAAATCGCTACTTGTCCTAGAGTTCTGCATGGATTGTAACCAAATTTGGCCAGAAACATCATTGGGTGAAGGGAAACAGAACTTGTATAAATTTTGGCTCTGACCTCCCTGGGGCAGGAGGAGCGGGGCCTAATAGGGGAAATAGAGGTAAATCCTTTAAATCGCTACTTGTCCTAGAGTTCTGCATGGACTGTAACCAACTTTGGCCAGAAACATCATTGGGTGAAGGGGAACAGAGCTTATATAAATTTTGGCTCTGACCTCCCTGGGGCAGGAGGGGCGGGGCATTATAGGGGAAATAGAGGTAAATCCTTTAAATCGCTACTTGTCCTAGAGTTCTGCATGGAATGTAACCAAATTTGGCCAGAAACATCATTTGGTGAAGGGGAATAGATCTTACCGCCCCGGAGTAGGAGGGGCGACGCCCAATAGAGGAAATAGAGGTAAATCCTTTAAATTGCTACTAGTCATAGAGTTCTGCATGGTTTGTTACCAAATTTGACCTGACCAGAAACCAGAAGGGGAATAGAGTTTGTATAAATTTTGGCTCTGACCCCCTTTGGGGAATGATGTGTGGGCCTTGATAGGGAAAATTCCTTTAGAAAAGAAACAATGAATCTGTATTCAGAACATAACTTGGCATTACAAACCAGGTGAGCGATACAGGACCTCTAGGCCTCTTGTTTTTCACCTCTTGTCCAGGGGTAAAATGATTACGTTGTGTAAGCCAGGTTTCCTGGTGAACCAATTCAAATTAATTGAAATTCACTTACAAACTCTCTAAGTTAAAAATTGACAAAAGCCAGTTTTGAGAACTAACTTACTTAGCATGCAATGTAAGGCAGAAAAATGTTATCTTTTATGTTCATAAATTAGTGGCTTCCAATAACTATTTGATTCAAATTAATCAGAGGTTTCCTGTATTAAAGAATCTGCAGTGTCCCAAGTACTTAATATTATCATTGAAATTAAATCACTGAACCTTTTCAGTTTCTGCGGCACCCACATGGACTTGTTGTATTTGAGGATACAATCTTCTGGACTGACCGAGTGGCTGGACGCGTATCCCAGTGTAACAAGTTTAACTGCTCGGACCGTGGACTGACCATCAGCCGTATTTCTCGTCCCCTGGGGATCGCAGTGATGCACCCTGTCAGACAACCATACAGCGCTTTAGACGGTCAGTATAGGATCAGATGTAAAAGCCATTAACCTCTTCAAGTATCAAATTATGATGTCATAATTCAGGACATAGAAATTGGTCATTGTGGTCTCTGAGACTAATGAATTTGGACATTGTGGTCTCTGAGACTAATTAAAGAAAATGACTTTAAGTTAGTAATTTCATAAAAATTTCCTTATGTGAAGTGCTCAACTGACTTGATTGACATGGTGTGAACTGTCAATGGTAAATTTATTAAGGTGATAAATGCTAACCTTTCGTTTTTTTAAGTGCTGCTGTCGTAAATATGTCTATACTGTATATCTGTTAAATTTTGTGGATGTAAATTTCATGATTAACTGTTTGGAACTGTTTTTGTGGGAGCTTATTTTTGCGAGTTATATTTAAAGCCTTTGAAATCGTCATTCACACATCCAGCTCTGATATGTAAAACCATTATTTTCATGAATCTTGCGAGATATTAATTTTTCCGAAATTAGATTAATTAATCCACAAATTTAGCAAAATTAAATCCCCTGTGAATATAAGCGACTATACAGTAAAACATTTCTTAATGTTACTTCTAGCTAGATGACCATCATTTTGAATTATCACATCTTGTTGCTAGGCAACTTATGTCTTGATTTGTTGTATCATGTTGATAGGCAACAGGTCTCTTTTCATTTCAGAATATTTTATTGTAATATTACAATCGGGATTGGCCAACAGGCAATGCCTACATTAGCCCTCTCCCTGTAACTAGAACTAGTGGCTTGATTTGTTGTATTTTGTTGCTAGGTAACCCCTGTTCCAACTCGTCCTGTAGCCATCTATGCCTGCTGTCTTCTGTGAAGCCAAAGGGATTCTCCTGTGCCTGTCCTGTAGATATGAAACTGGATGCTACAGAAAGCAAATGTATTCCATGTACGTACACTGTGCTTCTTAAATCAAGTGAATGATATATGGTTTAAAATTGGGATTATTCATTTACAGTCACAGTGATCAAATTACGAAATGAAGATATTGAAGAAAGCAAATTTAACTACAAAAATGGCCTCATTAGAAATATATCATCATTGGAGACCGAACTACAAGTCACCTGTTTAAATATTAAGTTCACATGTATTTTACCTGAACATGTTTATTTTACCTGTTTGTTCGTTAGCTAACCTGGATTACCTGATATTTGTTTTACCTGTTTGTTAATTCGCTGACCTGGATTACCTGTCCTCGTTCGCTAGCTAACCAGGATTACCTGATGTGTGTTTTACCTGTTTTGATCATTAGCTGACCTGTTTTACCTGTTTTTGTTTGTTAGCCGACCTAGACTACCTGATGTACATGACAAAATCGGGCATTGTGGGTATAGATATGGAGGACAATGTGACTCACCCTCTACTTCCTGTCGCCAGCGTCCTCAGCGGGATGAACATGGACATCGACAGTGCTAACGGCAGCCTCTATGTCGTACAGCGGGGCGATATCTTCAATGTAAGACATTTTTACATGTCTGGTCCAGTGAAAAATGTTTGATAGTGATTAGCTAGTCTCAATTTCATTGAGTTAGAGCTTGTTCCAATCACACTTGAAGTTAATTGTAAATTGCTGAAGCATCACATTTTCATTTACACAAACTTTTTAGTTTCAAATTTATGTTGTACAGCGGGGGGACATCTTTAATGTAAGATGGGAATTTTATACAGTTTGAAATTTATGTTGTACAGCGGGGGGACATCTTTAATGTAAGACGGGAACTTTATACAGTTTGAAATTTATGTTGTACAGCGGGGGGACATCTTTAATGTAAGATGGGAATTTTATACAGTTTGAAATTTAAGTTGTACAGCGGGGGGACATCTTTAATGTAAGACGGGAATTTTATACAGTTTGAAATTTAAGTTGTACAGCGGGGGGACATCTTTAATGTAAGACGGGAATTTTATACAGTTTGAAATTTAAGTTGTACAGCGGGGGGACATTTTTAATGTAAGACGGGAACTTTATACAGTTTGAAATTTATGTTGTACAGCGGGGGGACATCTTTAATGTAAGATGGGAATTTTATACAGTTTGAAATTTAAGTTGTACAGCGGGGGGACATCTTTAATGTAAGACGGGAATTTTATACAGTTTGAAGTTTATGTTGTACAGCGGGGGGACATCTTTAATGTAAGATGGGAATTTTATACAGTTTGAAATTTAAGTTGTACAGCGGGGGGACATCTTTAATGTAAGACGGGAATTTTATACAGTTTGAAATTTAAGTTGTACAGCGGGGGGACAACTTTAATGTAAGACGGGAACTTTATACAGTTTGAAATTTATGTTGTACAGCGGGGGGACATCTTAAATGTAAGATGGGAATTTTATACAGTTTGAAATTTAAGTTGTACAGCGGGGGGACATCTTTAATGTAAGACGGGAACTTTATACAGTTTGAAATTTATGTTGTACAGCGGGGGGACATCTTTAATGTAAGATGGGAATTTTATACAGTTTGAAATTTAAGTTGTACAGCGGGGGGACATCTTTAATGTAAGACGGGAATTTTATACAGTTTGAAATTTAAGTTGTACAGCGGGGGGACAACTTTAATGTAAGACGGGAACTTTATACAGTTTGAAATTTATGTTGTACAGCGGGGGGACATCTTTAATGTAAGACGGGAATTTTATACAGTTTGAAATTTATGTTGTACAGCGGGGGGACATCTTTAATGTAAGACGGGAATTTTATACAGTTTGAAATTTAAGTTGTATAGCGGGGGGACATCTTTAATGTAAGACGGGAATTTTATACAGTTTGAAATTTAAGTTGTACAGCGGGGGGACATCTTTAATGTAAGACGGGAATTTTATACAGTTTGAAATTTAAGTTGTACAGCGGGGGGACATCTTTAATGTAAGATGGGAATTTTATACAGTTTGAAATTTATGTTGTACAGCGGGGGGACATCTTTAATGTAAGATGGGAATTTTATACAGTTTGAAATTTAAGTTGTACAGCGGGGGGACATCTTTAATGTAAGACGGGAATTTTATACAGTTTGAAATTTAAGTTGTACAGCGGGGGGACAACTTTAATGTAAGACGGGAATTTTATACAGTTTGAAAAGTAAGTTGTACAGCGGGGGGACATCTTTAATGTAAGACGGGAATTTTATACAGTTTGAAATTTATGTTGTACAGCGGGGGGACAACTTTAATGTAAGACGGGAATTTTATACAGTTTGAAATTTAAGTTGTACAGCGGGGGGACATCTTTAATGTAAGACGGGAATTTTATACAGTTTGAAATTTATGTAGTACAGCTGGGGGACATCTTTAATGTAAGATGGGAATTTTATACAGTTTGAAATTTATGTTGTACAGCGGGGGGACATCTTTAATGTAAGACGGGAATTTTATACAGTTTGAAATTTAAGTTGTACAGCGGGGGGACATCTTTAATGTAAGACGGGAATTTTATACAGTTTGAAATTTAAGTTGTACAGCGGGGGGACATCTTTAATGTAAGACGGGAATTTTATACAGTTTGAAATTTAAGTTGTACAGCGGGGGGACAACTTTAATGTAAGACGGGAATTTTATACAGTTTGAAATTTATGTAGTACAGCTGGGGGACATCTTTAATGTAAGACGGGAACTTTATACAGTTTGAAATTTATGTTGGTACAAAGGGACAATAATTTAAATGTACAAGACGTGAACTTTTCAGTTTCAAATTCACCTTGAACAGCGGGCGATATCTTTAATTTATACATGTCATGTCCATGCAGTGGAATAAAAAAATTTGATAGGCAGCAGTTTTGTGTCCATTGGCATAGTTTCATAATTAAGAGGGCTGAATTGTTTTGAAATTGTTGCTCAAGTATCAAATTTCTACTTCAAACATTTGCTCTTAGTAACCAACGTTTAAACTCCAGGACTTGATTTTTGCCCCATTTGTAAAATTGTAATTAATTTACTCCATGCAGGCATCTGTCGTGAAAGTATCTATCAGAGATGGTAATGTGACCCAGTTTATGCCGTCAAAGTTTTCGGGGTATGTACATGCTGTGGCAGTAGACTGGGTAGCCAGGAACCTGTACTGGGCAGACACAAAGGCAGGGACCATCGAGGTGATGAGATTAGACGGAAAACAATACAGCAAGGTCCTCATGTCAAATACTGGCCGACCACTCGACTGTGACCAACCAGTGTCCTTGACCCTTGACCCTTCAAAGGGGTAAGTATTATTAGTTGTTTTAGAGGGGTAATATGGAAATATATTGGGTCCATGAAAAATGTTTTATTGGATTGCTTAACAGGGGAGATACAAAGATATATTTGGTCAGTGAAAAATGTTGTATTTGGCTGTTTACAGGGGTGATACAGAAATATATTGGGTCCATGATAAATTTTGTATTGGGCTGTGTTACAGGGGCGATACAGAAATATATTGGGTCCATGAAAATTTTGTATTGGGCTGTTTTACAGGGGTGATACAGAAATATATTGGGTCCATGAAAAATGTTGTATTCGGTCTTGGTGACTTTATTTGATGTGACTTATTGGGTGTCTTTATACACAGGTCTAGTTGTTTTAAATTCGACCATTAATTTTCACCCTTAAGAAACCAGCAGTCATTTGTTTTACAGAGTCGCTAAAGTATGACAAAGTTTCTATCTGTCTTTGCTGAAATTTTACTTTATTTTAATAGAACATTGTACTGGGCTGATCTGGGCGGTAACGGCGTCTCTGCTAAAATCGCTTCGATGCGCATGGATGGTACTGACCCAAAAATCGTCCATGAGAGGCGGGTTGAGGTTCCTGGGGATATTGCCATAGATACACACTCCAACCTACTGTACTGGGCCGACTCGGCCAAAAACTGGGTAAGTCATGACTCATTCCAAATTTCTCTCCTGGGTAGCTCGACTATAAGTGATTATCATGAGTTGTTTTTTTTTGTTGACATTTTTTCTGTTCAGTTGCAATATAGAATAAATAGTTACAGTATCATTTTGTTTAAGTTTTGAAGATGATGTCTCAAATGTGGAAATTTTCCAATTTAATATTTTCCTTAATATGAATTATGATATTATTGAGATTATAGACAATAAGGATTGGTGATGAACTAATGAGTTGATTCCAATGAATGTCAAGGAATTTTTAGTTTAGTTATTCTGGTTTCTTGATCTCCGATTGTTCATTTTAGATCATGGCTTACTCTTTAGACAAGACACACACACACAGAACTCGAATAGTCCACTCTAAGCTCGGAAGTCCCACAGGCTTGACCATATTCCACCGAAGACTCTACTTTGCTGACTCGGACCACGAGAGAATTTACTACGTACCGCTTGATCATCCAAGAGAAATGCACATCGTCAAGGAAAACATCGCTCTTCTGACCGACCTTGTCGTGTATAATGACCGCCACACTAAAGGTATCTAAAGGTCAAGGTTGTTGTATGTAATCCCAGAATTCATTATGATTATGCATGGTAATTCATTTGCTTCGTTGCTGGAATTTCTCGACATATTCTTCAAAATGTAGTAGTTGTGTGAAAATAAGTATCTTAAATTGATGTTCATTTGATATCATAGTTTACAAAATTCGTCTTGAATTTTGCAAGGCTCGCAAAAATAAAAGCTTCTTAGACTCGTTTCATAAAAAACTTTTCTGAATTTGAGATATCCTACTTGAATGACGTGATATGTGGGACTATTAATAGACATCTGTTGTAGGGGAGACTAACGCCTGTTCTAGAGACTACAGCGCCACCTGTGAGCACCTGTGTCTGACATTAGGTAGCGGAGAACACACATGTGCCTGTAGTACAGGGTATACCATGTCGGGCAATAGCTCTTGTGCAGGTAAGCTAGTGTCTTTAACTTCTATATATTGTTGCTGTATACGACCCTAAAAGCACCTAGGGCATTTACAAAATTAAAAAAATAAGAGGGGATGCTTGATAGAATAAAATTTTGACTAGACTTTCATAAAATTATTGCTCAAAGTAAATTAGTTAGTTAGCTGTTTATTAATTTTAAAGATATGGGGCCCTAATTGGATCCAATACAGTATAGAGGTAATATCATTTTAATTATTTTAAAGCTTATCGAGAAAAACAGGACACACTTTAGCTCTTTTATATTGATAAATATTGACAATATTGTTTATGGTAAAGGACGATGCTTTTCATCTGAGATGTTCCATGTTACATATCTATCGTGTTTCAGCGGTTGACAGTTTCCTTGTTGTATCCCAGTCGGATATCATTCGTGGCTTTAATCTCAAGCAGAAAGATCACAGTGACGCCATGCCACCCATTCGGGGAAGAGGTGAGCAAGTATCAAATTCAAATTGGATTCTCTATCAGTTTCCTCGTTAATAGACAACATAACTAAAATTTCCCCCAATTTTTTTAAGGACGAGCCAGGTTTATAGAAGGAAGAAATATGGCTGAATAAAACCACTGACCAATGGCCAGTTCCTGGCAACTGCCTCACTTGAGATTCAAACTCAGAGGAGGCTTGTGGTAATATGTCAGAACATCTTAGCTACCACTCAGCCACCGTACTCCCTAAGTTCTCCAAAGCATGACACTTGTATATACAGTCCAATTGAATACAAATTCAGATAGTACGAAAATCTGTTTTATACAAATAAAATTGAAATCCCCTGTAAATTGCATTCAGTATAATTTGTATTTATTACCCATTGAATATAAATTCAGATAGTACGAAAATCTGTTTTATACAAATAAAATTGAAATCCCCTGTAAATTGCATTCAGTATAATTTGTATTTATTACCCATTGAATATAAACTCAGATAGTACGAAAATCTGTTTTATACAAATAAAATTGAAATCCCCTGTAAATTGCATTCAGTATAATTTGTATTTATTACCCATTTAGTACAAATCCATTAATACGAAAACCCAAGTTATATGTTATGATATCCAAGCAGCTTTATGCGAGTCCCCTGAGTACTGTTTGTGTTGTTTTAAACAAACATGTGCAATATTTCTTGCTTTATCAGATCGGCGAGTGATAGAAGTGGATGTCCATGTAGAAAATGACCACATTTATTGGATTGACCACGACCCCACTGGGCTGAGAGGACAAAATTTCAATGGCATTCGTCGAATCAAGCGTGACGGCTCTGAGTTTGAGCAGGTTATCAATAGTGGAACTGGCCTGAAGCCTGGAGACGGAGTCAAGGGTCTCGCTATTGACTGGGCTGCAGGTGAACAAAAAACAATTTCAGTTGAAAGATTCAAAGATTATTAACAAGCTCTTGTGGTAGAAGTAACACTGTTGGTATATTACTCAGCTAGCTATATAATATTTAACAAAACTATTTCTGAAAGGATTTAACAATCCTTTCATATTTCAATGAAAGGTTGGTTTGAATGCCAATATGCCATGTGGTCTGGGTCATTTTAGGAGGTGAAGAAACGTCCAGATAAAACCACTGACCACCGGTTAGTGTTTTATCCCATTTCAACATAAACATTCCTTTACTTAAAATTCTTTGTGGGAAAGAAGTTAAGGGAAAAATCTCAAGTTAAGGAGCCTTCTTTAAAATTTGTAATGCTTTCCTATGGAGAATTTTAAATGAAGGGATTCCTAAATTTAAGGAATGTTCATGAAACTGGGCTTTGGCAACTATTAATATGGGATTCAAACTTTCAACCCGGAGGTGGATGGTTGTGGTAATATATTGGGACATATAAACCACTCGTTTTTGATAATGAGAACTGTATGTTTTGTCTGTATTGTTTCAGGAAATATCTACTTCTCCAATATCAAGAATTATGAGACGTACATTGAGGCGGCTCGTATGAATGGTTCATATCGTCTAGTACTCATACAGGAGAGGGAATCTTCTCCATGGGCCCTGGCTGTCAATCCCATAAAGAGGTATGTTAAATTGTAATGATGGTCTTAAGACTTAAAGATTGCATGGTCACTGAGAGTGTTTAATTTTGCTCAATTAGAAAGTCTAGGGCAATTATATATTGTACTGCATTACCAGTCGGTTATTTTTGTATTTTCTGGGAATGTTGCTATGGTAGTGAAAATATGATCCTTGGAAAGTTGAGAAATGGAGGAATTATATTATACCTTTATAGCCAATAGACAAATGTTAACACCATTAAAATTAACACCATTAAAGTTTCTCATTCATAGTCCAAAGTCCAAAATATTTAACCCGGGAAGAATAATAACTAGCTATATAGTAGTTGTATTCATGATACAACTCATTGCTTATTTATTGTCTCATTATTTAGTCATTCAATCCAATCTATACAGATTATATTATCAAGGGGACATAACTCTGTTTTAGGTTCCTCTACTGGGTAGACAAGGGTCAATTTCCAAAGATTGAGCGTGCTCACCTCGACGGAACTAACCGCCGCATCATTATAGACAATGGCATAATACGCCCCTATAGTATCACTATTGACATAGCAACACACGATGTTTACTGGGTCGACACTCGAGTCGACGCTATACAGGTAGGTTTCTGTCAAAAATTTAAAAAAAAATCACAAAAGGCTGGACAATCAGTAAATTGTAAAAAAAACCTGTAACTTGATGACCAAATCCAAAATTTTCGTCAGCACCTTTACTGGTCGCCAATACCGCACATTCCACTAGGGACACTGCACCACTAGGAATGTCATCTACCTCATCACTTGCAAAACGTGCAAAAAACAAAATTGGTGAAAATAAACGACAGTTCAAAATTGGCATCAGTGAACACCTTAGGGTCATCATCAAACACAGGGACACACCAGTTGCCCACCACTTTAACCTACGTGGACACGATCACTCATGTCTTCGATGTCAGATCATCGAGATTATTAAATCGGAGCCTGATTCCCCATCCCCTACAAATATCAGAAGAGGCAGAGAATACCACTGGATACACCAGCTACATACATTAGATTCTGTCGGGATCAATGCCTTTAGATAAAACTGGGATCTCAATTATTCCACTTACAATCAGTAAATTGGTCATTAGTTAACATCCTGAAAACTCATTCAAAAGGAAGAATAATTTTTGAGGATACATAGTGCTGAATGGGGATGTGAATGTACTGAATCTTATGGGATGTCTAATCGTGGTTGATGTGAAAAGAGTTACTGTAAACCAATTTATTTACGTGTACGATAAAACATGGTTATAATGAATTTCTCTTCCTTATAAACATAATTTGTTATACATACATTACAAACATCGTATTCTGTATTTGCATTTTACGGATTTATTTGCACTTGCAGGTAGGTATTGATTGTGACTTCATGTGTTTGCGAGCGTAATGTCATAACTTTCAGAGAAAATGACGTGAATTGCGCTCTCAAAATAGTGACATAGCAATCAATACCTACTCGCAAGGGAACTAACTCTGTAACATGCAAAGCTGGAATAGGAACTGTTAGAGGAATGGAGATGACTACATTAGAACCATAAATTTGTTGTAAGCGTATTTGTTATAAACGTGTTTTACTGTACATGAAAATACAATATTTCATATCTTCATTATTTTCAATATATTTGGGAATACATAAATTCACGAGTCATAAACATTTAAATTCTTGCAAAATGACGCAAACGTTTGATAATGAGTTGATGATAGTTAATATTAAGCTCTACTTTTAGTGGAGACTTTTTCAGGAAAATTGACTTTCACAAGTTGAAATCTTATGCAAAATTCATGAAATTTCATCACACACAGAAATAAGTAGGAATGTAATCAAAACATCACAAACATAAATTTTAACAATTGTTTTATGTAAATCCAACATTTTTCACCTGTTGTTAAAGTTTGCATATATTAAGGCCGATTATATATTGCTACAAAGGCATTTTAAAGATGCTCCATTGCTTACAAATGGTATTTTTTCACTATCAAAAACATGAGCAGACGATTTAGTATCTTTTTCAGATACAAAAATTACTTACTAACCATTACCACAATTGGAAAGTTTTAGCTTCTAATTTTACTTCAAGTTAAAAATATTAAAAAATAATTACAGTGTAACTTCCCGAAACCGAACCTTCTCAAAAACGATCACCTCTAGAAACTGAACATGGATGTCATGTACAGAATGAATTCCTCCTTATTAATAGTAAATAAAACTTCTCAAACCGGACCGATTTTGAGATCGGAAAAGTCAAATGTAACTAAATACACTTCTGAAAACCGGCCTTACCTGAGCGACACCGATAGCTTGCTTTGAGGTCTGATCAACCGACTGTGAAATACACACATACCAGTATCCATAGTTGTCACATGCCATGTCCTGGGGCATGTGCATTTGTATACAGGTGTGAAAGTTATAGGTATATGTACACAGTAATTATACCAGTGGTGGTGGTGTAATTATTTAATTATGTCAATTGTTTAGATATTTAAAGAAGGTCTACCACTGGCGGTTTGTTTACTGTAGGAAAACAAGCAGAGCTACTAATAGAGAGAAAGTTTCGTATTCATTTACATATGAAGTTGTCAGATAACGTAAATAATCTGTATGAAGAAGTCGAAACCATGCATTGTTTTAGAAGATGACCATGTCATATAATGACCGACATCGACTGATCATCGTGTAATTAGACCATATTTAATATATTTGATTCATGACATAACCAGAAGCGATCAGCCGTATGTAGGCTAGTGCAGAAGAGAACATCCCCAAGAACATTCACGCAACTAACTACATTTATAAAAAAGTCAAGATTGCTGTAATCCATTCCTTTTGAACGTATGATTCTCTCTTTTTTGATAACATTCACATTAACAATCAAAATCGGACGGTTATAACGAAAACAAGGCATACAGGCAGTACATTATAGTGCAGAAAACGACTTCTGATCAATATTAAATCCAGATCGTAATGATCGATATTCGGTTCACTTCTCTAAACCGAACTCTCTCTAAACCAGCCAAAATTCTATGCACCGACCATGATCGGTTTCAGTAGGTTCCACTGTAATTGCATCCTGGAAAAAATCTGTGGCACTATATCCTATATGGAATGAAGTACTGATTGTGCATGCACCAAAGGCAAACTAAATTATTTTATTTTATTTATGTGTTATGAGACATATATATACATGATTAAACACCAATTATTGTTCAAATAATGAATATCATTTATGCCCTGTCAGCGGTGGAGCATCTTTAACTACATATACAATAGAGCATCAAAACTGTAAATCGTGAAATAAAATTGTGAAAAAGTCATGCGAAGTCACTGTAGAAATGAGTTAATTTACAGTAATGGGCTTTGCTTTTGTCTTTCTATCCATATTTGTTTTATTATACTTTTGAATTTTTTCAACGTTATTCATCACCAACAGAAAGTTTCCTACAGTGGAGGAAATAGAGTGTACATTCGGACCAACCTACCGTCACCAATCAGTATCACCATACTCGGAAATCAGATCTTCTGGGCCGACTCAAAACTTAAACAGGTAAGATTTAAGATTGAGCTTTACGTTCCTGATTATGCAATTCTGTGATCATACCCCTGAACGGACAAACCCTCAGTACTTTCAGTACTTTGATTATGTTATCCCATGACTTGACCCTGAATGGACAGAGCCTACAGTACTTTCAGTGCTTTGATAATGTGATTCTGTGATTGACTCTGAGTGGACTGACTGACCCCTTCAGTACTTTGAGTATGTGATCCCAATACTTTACCCTGAGTGGACAGATCTTTCAGTGCTCTGATAATGTTATTCTGTGACTGACCCTGAGTCGACTGATCTCTCAGTACTTTCAGTACTTTGATAATGTGGTTCCATGACTTGACCCGAATGGACAGAGCCTTGAGTACTTTCAGTACTTTGATAATGTGAATCTGTGACTCAGATCATTGAGTACTTTCAGTACTTCGATAATGTGATTCAGTGACTGACCCTGAATGGACCAATTCATCTGTACCTTCAGTACTTTGATAATGTGGTTCCATGACTTGACCCGAATGGACAGAGCCTTCAGTACTTTCAGTACTTTGATAATGTGACCCTGATCTGTTGTATTTGTAGGTTTTAAAGATATACAAAAAGAATATACTTGAACCAAAGATTGTGAGAAACAGCATCCCCAACCTTCGGAGCATTGCCATGTTTGATGCCTCCAAGCAGCCCAAAGGTAACATTGTCCATAGAAGTATGAAATTCCCAACATTTTAACACTAGTCTTCTTTCTGTTGGTTGTGAGTTTTAGTCTCACTGGTGCCGTATCTAGGTCAATCGCTTTTTCTTTGGGAACTTTGGTTTTCACCCGCTACCAAATCCTGACATGTCGTTCAATGATCCATAATGTTAAACAGTAAAGACCAAATATTGGGAGATAATAATCATACTAAAGGCAATATGAAACATTTCTTATCCTCTAGCATCTTGTGCGAGTCTAGGATCTGTCCCCTGGCTGTGACACCCCATAGTTTCAGAACTCCCAAGGTAACGATGTCCTTAGATGTATGACTTTTCATGATGTTATGACTGCAGGGCATGGCTGGTCACTGTGTCTTTTAAATAATGTCCAGTCTGATTTCCAGTTGCTCATTTTTATTTGTATTAGACTAAATATTGTTCCATAATAATTCACAGTTAAAACAATCACACTTCACATGTACATGCAGTTCACTTCCAATACGTTGACACAGGTGCAGCCTATAAGTCCACATGGTTGTATCTATAGTTCTCCAATATTTTGACTGTACAAATATACCACAGTCTCCCAAAACCACATGCAACACACAGCACACAGGGGAGTCATGAGCTGTTAGTAGGATGTTAAGCTGTATAAACCCAATCCATAAGATAAACCTGTGAGGGTGTTGTTATATCGGGCCTCATCACCTTACAATCTGTTGTTACAGTTGACAATCCTTGCTCAGGACCTGACAATGGCGGCTGTGAACAGTTGTGTTTTGCGAAACCTAACCAGACTGAGCCAGTGTGTATGTGTTCTACGGGAGACCTGGCTCCAGACAACAAAACCTGTCATGGTAAGTACCAAGGATGGAGATGATAAAATTACAACCAAACCAAGAATGGTTCAAGCAACTTCAGATTTTAACAAAATTTAATAAAATTTTTGAATAATTTTGGTTCCAGTTCCTTCTTATTTCCTGATTGTTGATAAAATTACAACCGAACTAAACCAAAAACAGTTCAAGCTCCTTCAGATTTCATCAAAATTTCATAAAATGTTTTAGTAATGTGGTTCCAGCTCTCTCAGATTTCCTAATTATTGCTTCTGAGAGCATGATCATCACTTTAGATGGATGAAGATTGCACACATTTAGTTGATGAAATTACAAACCAAACTGAGAGTGTTTTAAGCTTCTTCAGATTTCATCAACATTTGATAGAAAATAAGAATATTTTAATAATTTCGGTTCCAGCTCCTTCAGATTTCCTGATTGTTGCTTCGGAGAGCGAGATCATCACGTTATCCCTAGATCCGGATGTTCACTCTGCACCGCTCCCTCCCATCACCAAACTCAGTGGCGCTGTTGCTGTGGATTTCGACTATACCAATAAGTACATCTACTTCTCACAAGTGCTTGGACGTAAATTGAGTCGGGTCAAGGTGGACAGTTCAGAGGTAGAAGACATCGTGGACACTATTAATATTACATGTAAGGTCCAGGTTGGATTTAGAAAGCTTGGTCAAGGTCACTTTATACTTCTGCATCAAAATATCCAGTCATTGTTATGCCCCTTCTGGAAGTATTCTTTAGGTTTAAGAATGGGGTACAGTACGTACCTTGATTTGTAATTGGGAATTCATAATTAGAGAAATTCTGAGTCTCTTAATTAACAGGCTGTAGTTCCATTATTTATCAAAGGAATTGTTTTGTGTATGTGCACACATGATTCTTTTGTCATGTTTATTGTATTATCATTTTGTATCTATTCACATAAACCTTAAATCTGAATTATTGTTTTGGAAAAAATAATGCCATTTCTATTGCGATGTGGGGCTCTATATATTGACCCCAAAATACTTGCAGAAAGGCTTTTTATTACTTCAAAATAACATTGTCTACACGGTAAAATTAGGAAGCACATATTGTGTCCCACATTCATTCTGTCGTACCTCTTTCATCCTAATTATTGTTACCGTATTCGACCCAAAAAGCCTCCAGGGTGTTTAAAAAATTGAAAAAAATGAAAAGGTGCTAATAAAACGAAATTATTGCAAATCTAGACTGTATTTTGTAGTTTTGGTCTTTATTTGTGCGTGGACAATTGAAATTGAAGCCTTAAAAAGTCGGAGGGCGCTTATAGGGACATGGGTACTTATCGGGTTGAATACGGTATATCTGGCCTTGTTTTGTGATATGAAGGTATTTTGTGGCAGATTTCCATACTTTGAGAGAGATTATACAATTTTTTTGTGTCATTAACCAATAAGATCATATCTTATATTCTTTCTAATTTTGTATATTGTTCTTTTTTTGTTGCCATGCATCATGAATGAATAGATAATTTTTCTGTCAGAGAGTGCATTTCTTCTTGAAAATCAAATCTAGTCTGAAATTTGTTTCACTCAAAATTCAGACAAAGAGATATTTACTGAGTTGTAGCATTTAAGACATATTATTTCTCTCGGTTGTAGCGTTTGAAAGTCTACAGAAGACGGTGACCGCAGAGGGCCTGGCTACAGACTGGGTCGGACAGAAGATGTACTGGGCCGATGTCTTCCTCAGTCGTATCTTCAGCCTCGACTTTAATGCCACAAATAAAGTTGCTCTCGCTAATGTGGCAAATCCACGTGCTGTGGCCGTGCATCCATGTAAGGGGTGAGTTATCTCCCTTGTCGAAATTAATGAATATCTTTTATCTATTGCATATCTATATATATATTTTCAAGTTTTATTGATAGTTTTTCTTTTTGTATATCATCATAAATAATATGGAGCAGGAAATTTCTGTAGTAAAATTATTTATATGTTTTTGGTACTTTGCAGGGTTGAATGTGACTTTGAAATTCCATAAAATATATAATCATAATCTTTTAACTATTTTTTAAGAATTTGAACTTTAATTTGATACCAAAATG
This sequence comes from Argopecten irradians, assembly GCF_041381155.1. Taxonomy (NCBI): domain Eukaryota; kingdom Metazoa; phylum Mollusca; class Bivalvia; order Pectinida; family Pectinidae; genus Argopecten; species Argopecten irradians. The sequence goes on along the minus strand of NC_091149.1, from coordinate 7,856,618 downwards.
TAATTTTTTTGTTTTTATTGAATGTCATGATCTTTTTTTAACTAACAATATAACTAGCTATACATGAATTGTTTTGAAAAGCGATGAAATAATTTCAGATATGGGATCCTTTGATTGTGTTTTTGATTGTTCTTTTCCTTTGATAGATATCTGTTCTGGACAGACTGGGGACGTCTTCCCAAAATAGAACGAGCTACAATGTCTGGTAATAATCGTAAAACGATTGTATCGTCTGATCTTGGCTGGCCTAATGGCCTGAGTATCGACTACGATGGCGACATGATCTACTGGGCCGATGCTCTGCGTGACCGCATCGAACGGTCAAATCTCAATGGTCAATATCGTGAGGTCATCGTCCAGTCCACTGTCCATCCTTTCTCAATGACCGTCCACAAACACTACATCTACTGGACTGACTGGACGCTACGTAAGAATTTAACTTAAGGGTTTATGCTACATTTCTCTGAACTTTCCTATTTTGGTATCAATTACCATAATCAGTAATACAGAATATTGTCATGAAGTTACGGAGATATGCTTCATTTCTCTGGAGTTTCTTTTCGTTTGAATTTCAGTAGTCAGTAATATATAATATTGAAGTTAAGGAGATATGCAGCATTTCTCCATGGAGTTTCCTTTGGTTTCAATTTCCATAGTCATTGAAGTTCAAATGAGATGTACATGTGCTACATTTCTCGGGAGTTTCCTTTGGTTTAAATTTCAATAGTCAGTAACTATTTTAAAAGAATATTTAAGTTAAGGGAGTATGCTACCTTTCTCTGAAGTCCATATCATTGCATCAATTGCCATTTTCATTAATATAGAAAACTGAAGTTAATGGTGCTTCATAACTTTGAAGTTTTCTGCTGGGTCAAAAAATGTAATAGAGTTTCATAACCGTAAGAAAAATAAGCTGATAAATGTGAGAAATTTTATTATATTAAAGTAAAATTGATACATGAAATCAAATAAATAATGCATATTTTATCAATCAGATGGGGTTTATCGTGCTGAGAAGCACACCGGAGCAAACATGATCGTAATGAAGGAAGGAATCACACACAGACCAATGGGAATCAACGTGTTCTCCAGCCAGCGTCAGAAATGTAGGTAACTATAAGGTGTAATTAGAGTCAGTTTCAAAAAACATTTTAAAGACTTGCAACATATAAATTTTAAGTCTGAAATTATTGTGTATGATATCTTAATTCATTTAAAAAGTGATTAAAATTCATTTGTAAAATGATTCAAAAGAAAAATTAACATACATGACTCAAGGTAATATTAGAATTCAGAGAAACCAGGGTTTTCTCAGATACCGGTTTTCTTCGTCCTCAAGACTCAATGTAAAGGTATTTAATAATTAGTAATGATATCTGAATTCATTTGAAAGATGATTTAAAGAAAAAAGTAACATTTATACCTGACTTACTAAAATCTTTCATCTTCTTTGGGGTAAGACAGGAGATCCCGACCCTCGGGATAAAATTCTCAAGCTGTCAAGCACTCAGCAAAGCTTTTTTTTATTATGTTTGACAACTTAAGAATCTTTTCCTCTGGTTGGAAATCTCTTGTCTAACCACAAAGAGGGTGAAAGATTCTATTGAGTCTGTCTTGAATACTTTGCTTTAGGGAAGGTACCCACTGTGACATCATCATTTTGTGAGCAAAACTCCCAATAATTTTCTTTGAAAAGTATGACACTGCATGTATAATGCTTGCAAACACATGTTTGACATCACATTCAGTACTAGACATGAGTGGTCAACTCGACCTGCATTATAATAGAGAGCAAATAAACTTAACAGTCAAATGATTAAATTGAATTTTGTTGTTTTTAGATAATAGATAGTTTAGACTGACTTGATATTTCAATGACATGAAAAAATGTATGAATTCAAATTTGGTGTAATAGGAATGCAAAACTGCTCACTTAGAAATATGAATATATTATAAAATGAAAACAACTTACAATGAAAAGTAATTATCTATAGTCAATTTAGTGTGATAATATCATAATATAATTAATTTTTATTTGTTTTCATACTAAATCTGACTTTCTGATAGGCAGATTCTTGTTCTTCATACTAGTATGAAGAATTAATCTGAGAATGCACGAAAACCCAACGTTACCATGATGTCACAATAGAGAAGTCGACATTGTGTATTGATTTGGAAAAAAATAATCTTTGGAAAATCAATGGAACCATGCGTTTCAACGACAATTGAAGTTTGCTTTCACTATTTCACAGAAAGCACTGAAGTGATCTTTCTCAAATCCCATATGTAGGTTTCTTTTTAGTTATACATATTGCATTTTGGGACCAATCGGGCAACAAGATGGTCGACATGCAGCTATAATTGCCCCTCCTCTTTTCTGGAGGAGTTGTCAAGTTCTATAAACGTCCCCGTCTCATGGATTTAACAATGTTTTACAACATATGATGCCTGTAATATCAAGCATTGTATCCCATTTTATATGAACTTGCAAGTCTTTTACATATAAATCATGACATAGTAATCAGGCACAAAGGTTATTAGCATGTTTATTGTAACAGATTAATTTGTCATTAATACAGAAATAGTTAAATTATAGCAGATGCTTTTTCGTCCACAACTTTCATTTTGAATCACTATGATGTACTGGTACCTGTGGTACAAAGCGACAGGACTAATCGTCGTTTTGGGATCTCTAAAGTCCGGTTTTAATTATTATTTTGACGATCCTCAGGTACTGCCAACCCTTGTCAGATCTTCAATGGAGGCTGTGCCCACAGCTGTCACCCAGCTCCCGACGGTAAGGCGGAGTGTCAGTGTAGTGACATCGGTCTGACGTTAGGAGAGGATGGCAAGTCATGTGTGCCACTCAACCACACCTGTGGCACCGAGAACTTTGTGTGTGCAAACGGCCGCTGTCTCAGTCATCGCTGGGTGTGTGACTCGGACGAGGATTGTAAAGATGGATCAGATGAGAATCCAAACATGTGTGGTAGGTTTGAAATTAACGTCTGGGCCAAAGTGCATACTGAGCATTTCAGTTTCAGTTTACATGTCTTGTCATAAAAGTAGAAAGATCTTCAGAGAGGAAGAGATATGCTGAATATAAGATACAGGTGATACTTATCAAGATGTATTTACATTTTCATTGCAGTTCCACTATGTAACCTTACCCAGCGTACTCTGGTGGCATTAATCAGCCTATGAACTGCCGTCTGCTATTTATAATGCTAGTAATTATCATTGTGACACCACAATTGTCATGCCAGCTAGCAATCACGGAAGATGGCTGTTCAAATGGCTGTTCCGTCTTTGACGATAATTTATTATTCATTTATTGTAAATAGATTCAAAATCTCTTGATAATCATCATAAAATTATTATCAAATGTATAAATATAAACATTGAACATGTTTCAGTTGGCATTCATAGCCAAAATAAATGCCAACTGGACAGAGACAAATTCAAAATGAAGCCCTTAATTCATTGAATTTTCCTCTGTTCAGTTGAAGAACGTTCAATGCTTAAATGAAAGATAGAAAGAGAAAAAAGATAGAAAATTAATGACAGATGCCTCAGAAATTCAGTTTCCTGAATTTTTCGTTTCCAGCCACCCACACCTGTGACCCGACCTATTTCCGCTGTGACAACGGTAGATGTATTCCACCACGCTATAGGTGTGACCATGACAACGATTGCCAGGACAACTCCGATGAACGTGACTGTGGTAAGGACGACGTTAAAATCACCATTTCAATATAGTATAAAAGTGTTTAAGTGCTTATTTGTATAGCCAATTTTTTTGAGATTATCATTTCTATAATCACTGACTCTGCTTGGGATTGAACCCAGAACCTCTGGATAAATATAATCTGACCGATGGAGCTAAAATGAGAATATAAGTTCTCTCTAGCTGAGAGGTATATTGCTGTGAGTAATAATTTAATTAGAAAAAGTAATCCTGCACCACTACGATGCTCTACGTTACGCTCCAATACTATAGATCAAACAACACCATGCCATGGATATAATTGTACCAGGAATTATCTGATTGTAGACTACAAGCCCTGTGGATTATGTGATGAATTTACATGTATGATTTTTTGATACAAATGCTGATTATTACTTGTTTAATTGTGTTAATATCAGGAATTATCTGTTTGTAGACTACAAGCCGTGTGGGAGTGATGAATTTACCTGTAGTAACTCTCGCTGCATCAATAAGAATCTTGTCTGTAATGGAATCGACAATTGTCGTGATGGCAACCGCACTGATGAGTCTAACTGTCGTAAGTAACAAATTGTGATTTCTTGTCTTAAAAATATAACAAACATAAGTATTCATAGGTATAAACCAGGGTGAAGTCATCTATCCTTCACTTTTATTTGTTAAAAGGGAATTAGCTAAGGTTTTCCACACAATAATTGATATTGATATAAAAAGTATTTCTGATATCACCATTAACCAGATTCAATCTTGTTGCCAGCGGAGAAATCGTGTGCCCCGGGGGAGACTAAATGTCCCAACAGTAACATCTGTCTGGCGCGTCAGTACCTCTGTGACGGTGATAACGACTGTGGTGACAATTCGGACGAAAACCCGCTCTTCTGTCGGAAAGTCACCTGTCCTCTAGGTTTGTCTGTAACTTGTATCTCTCAATTAAAGTCTAGTTCTCTAATTTTGCTGTTTCTTATGACAGTAATGTTGATAATCAGTTACTTGTCACTTTGCAGAAAAAGTGTGAATATTCCAAAATCAAATTCCCTTGAAAAACTATACATTATATACATAGTTGTTCAATTTGTTTGGAGAGAATTTTGCGATTTTCACTTCGAAACTTAATTATCAAAACTTAATTGCAGGATGAAATATTTTTGCATAAGTTTTTGGAAATAAACTTTACCACAATTATAGAGAAATGAAATCACATGAATTAAACCCACTTCAGACTGGAATGAATACAAACATAGTTCTAAAATATAGAAAGGGGATGGAGCTTATTTTCAATGTCCTATAAAATTTTCAGTATTGCCATGGTTAAATGCCACTCATTGTATTTCAAACTTGGAATCGGGATTTTGTTTGCCTCCAAGGACCTCTATAATTCTGTCCTAATTTGTTATATTTCAGGTCAGTTTTATTGTACAAAGTCGCTCAAGTGCATCCCAGGTTCATGGTACTGTGACGGAGATGACGACTGCGGGGCTGGTGAGGATGAACCCCCAACATGTGGTAAGTACAAGGGTCAAGGTCAAAACATGTGGTAACTACAGGGGTCAAGGTCAAACCATGTGGTAAGCATAGGGGTAAAGGTCAAATCATGTGGTAAGTATGGGGGTCAAGGTCAAATCATGGGGAAAGTACGCTGTGGTCAATGTCAAATGGATTTCCGGTGATTTTCACAAAAACTTTAAGACAGGTCAATGATTTCAGAATGTAAGCCAAATTAAGGTATTCCTAAGCATATGCTTGAAATATATATTGAAAACAAAATATCAGAATATCAAATGGTCGAATTAAGAAAATCAGACGGATGGCTTAATTATGAATATCCTGGTAATTTGATAACAGGTCATTGCAAAGAGACACAACAGGAATACGCTGCAGTCTCCCAAAATATACATTGACACACAACACATATGACTCTACTAGATGATATATAAACAAGTTTTGTGTTACAGTGAACAACAGTACAGCCTGTTTAGGTACTCAGTTTGTGTGTAACAACAAGAAATGTATCTCGAGAAGATGGGTGTGTGACGGTGACGATGACTGTGGCGACAATAGCGATGAGGAAAAAGGACTCAACTGTGGTAAGGAAGCACTCACTGTATTTACTGGAAAAATAGTGTCTGATTGACACAAAATAATTCCATCATGTTCCCACCATGAAAGGAGATAGGGGGCGCCTTTTTTGGATGAGAAAATAGTATTTGGAACTGAAGTATATGATTGTTAAGCTGTCAAACTTAGGCTTTCCTTTCTTGTCCCTTTCCACTTTGATATATGTAGGAAGAAAAATGATCTTAAAAAGCCATTTCTAGTTTGGGGGTCATGGGATGTTTAACATTTTGTAATATCGATGTTGCTATTTTTAGAAAAATAAGTTGAATGTGAGTTATGATTTGATCTTAAATTGTCCTGTAACCTATACTATTGTAAACAAATTTCATTTAATATAAAGTGTGATTTTACCTGCATTTTATTAGTAAATATTGTGTAATACTTTAAACTTCTGTTTTATATTACTGACCTCAGACTTAATAGTATTGGTTTCAATAGTTCTTTCTACCAGGTACGTAGTTATAACATTAAATTTTCGTTTTCACATCTCCATAGTAATTAAATTTGTTTGCTTACTTGACAAGCTCTATTTATCTTTGTGTAGTTGATGTAAACTGTCCTGACGATTCGTTCACATGTGCATCAAACAAGAAACGAGGACGTTACGCTTGCATTGATCGACGATACGTCTGTGACGGTGTTAAAAATTGTCTAAGTGGTGAAGACGAAGCTGTAAACTGTGCCGCAGTTACGTGTCAACAAGGGCAGTTTAAATGTGCGAACGGCATCTGTATCGCCCAGAGGTTTTATTGTGATCATGATAACGATTGTGGCGATGATTCTGACGAACCGAAAACATGTGGTAAATATATCAATGATAAATCTGCAATATAGTTTCACATTTTACAATTTGTTAATATGCATTGTTGAAATATGAAAATCTACAGATACTAAAACAATGTGGATAAAGTACAGCATATATACCTAAAAAATACTACATATAGAAAACCACGAACTGTGACATCCTTGATATTTTTTTTCCCGCAAACTTGAATTTAAGGATTGACTAAAACCACTTGATCCAATATAATAATTGTTCGATTGATTCAGTATAATAATTGTTCGATTCTCCATTCTCTCCAGATTATCCAGAGTGCGGTGCTGGTAAATTTACCTGTTCAGATAAACGATGTATCCCTTTATCATACCTGTGTGATGGTGCTAAGGACTGTTCTGATGGCTCCGACGAAAAGGCTGCACGTTGTGGTATGTACCATCAATAATGTTTTACACACCAACATGGTTAAAACAAACGTCTGGGGGGACCAACAAAATCACTTCGTTATAAATATGTACTATCAATAAGGTTTTACACACCAATACTTATCATCGTATACTCTATACCAATTTTCTTTTGCAGTTTCATGAAGATCAACGTTCACTGATTTTAAAAGTGTATGGAAATTACTATCAGAATCAATGATGTAAATGTTCAAATCGCGAAGATCAACTTTTGTGAAATTACTTGAATTGAAAAGTCAATTTAAGGAAGTGAATCACAGGTGAAAGTTGGTACTTGGTGATATAGATAGATTACATGCAGAAATAAAAGACTTGACTTTATGCAGTTGTCTCATATAGATATTTTAAATATGCAATCCTTATTTTGTAGCGGCTGCTACAGAGAAGCCAGAGTGTCCTGACGGGCAGTTTCAATGTGCTAACGACAACTGTATCGACTACCAGCTGGTGTGTAACAAGGTAGATAACTGTGGCGATGAATCAGATGAAGACAGATGCTGTAAGTCAACTTGATTATCTCCCCTTATTCAATTTCTCGACATTTTGTGGTAGTTCAGAAACAAGGTATCAACGAATGTACAGTATATACAATAAAATTAATTCAAAGTCTGATATTTGGGTTATGAAGTGTACATATAGGTGAAATAACGTCTCTTTTAGTTACCACTTATTTTGATTGCTAAAAAATAACTTGCCCAGTTTCACGAACATTTCTTAACTTAAAATTTCCCATAGGAAAGCATTTTAGAATTTAAGGGAAATATCATAAGGAACTTCTTTAAATCATATTTGAATCACCTAAGGATGATGTACAGTGCAAACTAATTAGGACATTTTGATCCAAAGGTGACACATACGAGCAAATAGATCTTTAAGACACTGTGTAATCTTGACCTTGAGGTCACCTTATGTCTATTTTTGGTACATGACCTTGACATTGTTTATTTTAACCTTGAAGATATTGATGAGTGTAGTCAGGATGACATGAACCAGTGTGAACAGAAATGTGTCGACTCCATCACCAGTTTCAAGTGTGCCTGTTACCCTGGATACACCCTTAGGAACGACAAGATCTCATGTCGAGGTATGTCATAAAATATCCATAATAACGACAAGATGTCTGGTTTGGGTATGTCATAAAATGTCCATAGCAACGACAAGATGTCTGGTTTAGGTATGTCATAAAATATCCATAGCAATGACAAGATCTTGGGTTGAGGTATGTCAATAGAAACGACAAGATATTACGCCGAGGTAATGTCGAAAATATCTATAGAAACAACAAGATCTGGTGTTGAGGTAATGTCAAAAGTATCTATAGAAACAACAAGATCTTGTGTTGAGGTAATGTCAAAAATATCTATAGAAACAACAAGATCTTGTGTTGAGGTAATGTCAAAAATATCTATAGAAACAACAAGATCTGGTGTTGAGGTAATGTCAAAAATATCTATAGAAACAACAAGATCTCATGTTGAGGTAATGTCAAAAATATCTATATAAACAACAAGATCTTGTGTTGAGGTATGTCAATAGAAACAACAAGATCTGGTGTTGAGGTAATGTCAAAAATATCTATAGAAACAACAAGATCTCATGTTGAGGTATGTCAAAAATATCTATAGAAACAACAAGATCTTGTGTTGAGGTAATGTCAAAAATATCTATAGAAACAACAAGATCTGGTGTTGAGGTAATGTCAAAAATATCTATAGAAACAACAAGATCTCATGTTGAGGTATGTCAAAAATATCTATAGAAACAACAAGATCTCATGTTGAGGTATGTCAAAAATATCTATAGAAACAACAAGATCTTGTGTTGAGGTAATGTCAAAAATATCTATAGAAACAACAAGATCTCATGTTGAGGTATGTCAAAAATATCTATAGAAACAACAAGATCTCATGTTGAGGTATGTCAAAAATATCTATAGAAACAACAAGATCTTGTGTCGAGGTATGTCAAAAATATCTATAGAAACGACAAGACCTTGTGTTGAGGTAATGTCAAAAATATCTATAGAACGACAAGATCTCATGTTAAGGTAATGTCAAAAATATCTATAGAAACGACAAGATCTTGTGTAGAGGTAGCAAAATCAACAGGGATCTGGATTATGCAAAGGCTGTCTTGACAGGCTAGACTTCGAGTATATTTTCAGCACGTGGGATAAATTGTTTATATCCTTCCTTGATGTTTATATAAACCAAAATGATTAGTAACAAATTCTATATTGCAGATATTGATGAATGTAAAGAGGTCCCAGGGGCTTGTAGTCAAGGATGTTTAAACTCGCCTGGAAATTACACCTGTAAATGTAACGAGGGTTACTCAAAAACAAACATGCGGTTCTGCAAGAAAAATGACAGTAAGTATGTCAAGGTGGGGAAGTAATAAAGTTAAGGGGTTATTAGGTCATAGGGGTCAGAGGTCATAGATATCCATGGCCATCGAGATCAATAAACAAAAAAAATGTGAAAAATCCTTTTAATGCTGAATGGAGGATAAATTGAACAATAAAGTTGCAATGTAGTAGTTCCATTCAGATTATGAAAACGGGCGACGGCAATTACGTCCTCAAGACTTCTGTTGATCTTGATGTCAAAAAGACAAGTAATAAATAAGTGACATTAGAATGATTTTGATATTCTGTTACTGAGAAATTTTGATTTTCACATTTCTTCCCAGATATAAAACCCTGGCTGGTCTTCACTAACAAGTACTATATCCGAGAACTTTCAATTGACGGCAAACATTACCGCCGTGTGGCCCAGGGCTTTGACAGCGTTGTAGGTCTTGACTTTGATTATGCCGACGACCTTCTTTTCTTCACCGATGTGAAAGCCAAAAAGATGTATCGTATGTACCTCAATGGCACTGGGAAAGAGGCCATAGTCAAACACGACATCTCTGGAGCTGAAGGAATGGCTGTCGATTGGATCGCAAAGTATTCTTCTATATTATTCAAATTATAATGTAAATGGTGTTATGCTATTTTGAAAAGAAAGACAAAAAGTCAAAATTTGCAAGGATTTTTGTGACCTTAATTTTTGGCCTGTGAATTAATTAAAATCATGAAGTAAGTATAACTTAAATTGTTGATAGCATCGTAACAATGAGTATCAACTCTTGATTTCTTTTCTATAGAAAAATCTACTGGGTGGACAGTAAACGATCGTCCATGTTTGTAACTGAGACAAACGGCACCAACCGTCTGGCCTTGATTAGACGTGGCTTTGTCAAGAGTCCTCGCGCCATCGTTGTGGATCCAGCCAATGGGTTAGTTAAATTTCTTTGATAGTAAATTTTTTTAAAATGTAGCAAACACCTTTGTATAACAAAATAAAAAACGTCTGTGATCATTAAGGTACAGGTTTATTGTTGAAGAGCTTGACCTTGTATTAAATAAAAGAAAAGATATTTGTCCCAAGTAATGTAAGTTATGTTACTTTCGTGTAACCATAGATACGCGTACTGGGTTAGTTATATGATAAAATAAAACCCTGCATATATTACAAAATAAAAAAAATGTTGGTTAAATTATCATTTAGGTGTACTTTATTAGTTCAACATCCTATTAACAGCCAGGGTCATGTAAGAGGGGAGGCGGGGGGGGAGGGGGGGGGATTGTGGTTATATGTCGGGACATCTTAACCACTCGGCCACCGCGGCCAAGGTTCATTGTTTACTTCACTAAAGCTTCTATCAAATAAGAAAATAAGATATTTGTCCCAATCGATGTAAGTTATGTTACCAAATCATGTGAATTTTGTGTTACCATAGATATGCGTACTGGACAGATTGGAGTTTGTCGCCGTATATCGGCCGTATCGGGATGGATGGTTCTAACCCTCGTAAAATCATCACAAACAAACTCGGCTGGCCAAACGCCCTGACTATAGATTATGAAACGTCGCGTCTATGGTGGGGCGACGCCCACCTAGATTATATTGAGTAAGTTTGACATATAAACCTTACTGATTTCAACCTTCTTAGTTTGTATCTTTTCACAATCTAAATTGTTGAATGTTTGTTAAAAAAAGGAATCAAATGAATATGTGAAACACAAAAAAGGCAAAAATTATGTGAAAGAAAGGAAGTATGAAAATGTGACCTTGACATTATTTTATAGGCAGTTGTTTTCTGGATTTTGTTTAAAGACAAGAAAATCATATTTTTATGGTTTTAAATTTTCGTGATCTGGCTTAAGGGTATATATAACCATTTCTGATTATTTCGTGGACCAAATTATTGCAATCATAGCAAAAACAACCATCCATACAGTATTCTGTGACCTTGAGTCTATACTGACCCTTTATCTGTTGTAGGTACGCCCGAGTGGACGGTACTGACCGTAACATCGTGATGCAGGCCACCGTGCCGCATCCCTTCGCTATCACGGTGTTTGAGGATTGGATGTACTGGACCGACTGGAATCACATGAGTATTGAAAAGGCAAACAAGTTCACAGGGGCAAACCACACCTGGTTAAAGAACACAACTCATCGGCCCATGGACATGCACATCTATCACCCCCTTAGACAGAAAGAAGGTATAGTTACCTCCCTTAGATTTAGGTAGAGTTACCTCCCTTAGATTTAGGTATAGTTACCTCCCTTAGATTCAGCTAGAGTTACCTTCCTTAGATTTAGGTAGAATTACCTCCCTTAGATTTAGATATAGTTACCTCCCTTAGATTTAGGTAGAGTTACCTTCCTTAGATTTAGGTAGAATTACCTACCTTAGATTTAGGTAGAGTTACTTCCCATAGATTTAGGTAGAATTACCTCCCGTAGATGTAGGTAGAGTTACTTCCCTTAGATTTATAGTCAAACCTTTATTAACTGGACAACCAAAGGACCAGCAAAAATTGGCTGGTTAAGTTGGGTTTTTTTCTTGAACATTACGTTACAATCAAATCATATGACTAAATATAAAGATACAAACTTTGCTATAAAGGCTCGATTATGACATGTGTATAATGTCTGTAATAAACTTAATAAACAAAATTAATTTCCCTTTTTTTTTCTGTCGTAATGTGTTTGTGGCTTCCAGGTCCAAATCCCTGCGGAACAAACAATGGCGGCTGTTCCCATCTGTGTCTCATTGCCCCGGGGGGACGGGACTTTTCCTGTAAGTGTCCTGATAACTTCCTGATGGCTCCAGACCAGCAGACATGTATCGCTAACTGTACTAGCGGTCAGTTCCGCTGTGGCATCTCAGATGACCGCTGTATCCCTTCTCTGTGGAAATGTGATGGAGAGGAAGACTGCAAGGACGGCTCGGATGAACCGGACGACTGTCGTAAGTCTATTTACATTTAATACATTTTTCGTCGGAAAATGTAAGGTTTTACGGTGAACATAAAAGCAATATACCACCAGTGAAAATATCAATTTTGATATATTCAAAGCAATATACTACCAGTGAAAATATCAATTTTGATATATTCAATCGCTTTTGACCAATTGGAATGCAGTATTGACAGTGAAAATATAATTTTGATTGTAACCTCAATTAATTTGTAAGCAAAAATAACGTCATATTTTTGTGTAGAAATATGAAGTTATGCTCACAAAAATGCGACGTAATAATTGTAAGGGCAAATAACTCTGTAAATTCAATGGCGGAATAATATTTGGTGGAAACTGTAGTGATGGTAGTGATGGTGAGAAAAAAAATGTAATAAATAGAATATTCCGTTCATTGATGAATTTATATTTACCAGTGATATTTCATCTCATCAAGTGGAAATTTTGATATTTTTCACTCATGCTTTGCACTCATGAAAAATATAAAAAAAAATTCCACCTAACTCAATGAAATAGCTCATATTCATAAAGAAACAAGGAATATCCTCTATTTTACTTGTAGCTATCACCATATAAACTAACCAAGTCAAAGTGAAGTGTATCAGGCAAAAACATAATGGTTTTACCACCACTTATTGTCTGCAGATACACCAAAAATGAGTATATAACATAAAAAATAAAACTATACAGTATGTATGGTCAATATAGATGCCAGAGCTTTTGCAGACAATTGAATGAAATATTGTCTGCAAAGCTCTGGCATTAACATAGACTATAGATTCCATAAAAAGTTTATTTATTAATAATCATAAGATCAGTTGCCATTTGATGGTATACTATAAATAAATAAGTTATTATCGTCATTTTTTTTTCTGATTTCAGCTCCTAAACATTGTTCTCCTGGTCAGTTTGAGTGCCGAAATAAGAATTGTACGTACGGTTTCCGTGTTTGTGATTTGGTCGACGACTGTGGCGATAATTCTGATGAGGAGGCGTGTGATGAGAGACGATGTGAAGCGTGGCAGTTTAAATGTGGCACCAACAAATGTATTCCACGCGGATGGAGGTGTGATGGATCCGACGACTGCGGAGACAACTCTGACGAAAATGACAGCCAGTGTAGTAAGTCTGGCTTGATTTCATTTTGTTCAGAGACCTATATTATCGGAAATAAAATAAAATTCTGTTGATAACAATTAAACTGTTGGGATATCTACATCCAAAGATGGAGTTACAACACTGCTTGATTTCTTTTCAAAGAACCACCCTGCCGAAACAAAAATAAAAAGTTTGTTGATGACAATTAGACTGTTAGAACATGTATATTTAAGGTTATTTAAGGATGTTCCAGGTTTAGGAGGTGAAGGAAATCTAGAATTATAGCCCCATAGAAAACCTACCAACCAGCAGTCACAACCTATCAACTGCCCTACATAGTATTTGCACCAACAACCAAGAGGTGAAGGGTTTGTTGTAATATGTCGGGACATCTGAACCACTATAGATCACTGATGGAAGAGAGAGAAAGACTGAAGTGATTTAAAAGATGTCCCAACACATTACCACAAGCTCTTCACCTGTTGGAAGTCCATGTGGGGTAGTTGCCAGGTACTGACCAATGGTTGGTGGTTTTTGTCCAGAACTCTGACTTTCCTCCAAAATCTTAACAATGGCACATTCTTAAATAACTCTGACTGTTAATTGGACAATTTACTAATTAAGCCAAACCAATATCTGTAGACAGAAACATTCGTGATCTTTGTTGTCTGTTACAGAGAACATGACTTGTGGATCTCACCAGTTCACGTGTGACAATGGAAAGTGTATCCCGAGTACGTGGAAATGTGACTACGACGACGACTGTGGCGATAGGTCAGATGAGAAACAGGCGTGGAACTGCAGTAAGTCATTTCACTGGGATTACACTATAAATCAGATAATATATACAGGCATAGAACTGCAGTTTGTCATTTCACTGGGATTACACTATAAATCAGATAATATATACAGGTGTGGAACTGCAGTAAGTCATTTCACTGGGATTACACTATAAATCAGATAATATATACAGGTGTGGAACTGCAGTAAATCATTTCACTGGGATTACACTATAAATCAGATAATATATATACAGGTGTGGAACTGCAGTAAGTCATTTCACTGGGATTACACTATAAATCAGATAAGATACATGTATATAAGCTTTACATACACAGATTTTGTATATTTTATAGTTCAGAGGGTCATATTGCATTCCAGAAAGTATTACATGGATTGAAACTTATTTTATTATTACTCAGCAACTCGGAAGTGTCAGAAAGGTTGGTGGCGCTGTAAAACAAACTACCGTTGTATTCCTGACTGGCAACGATGTGACGGACGTGATGATTGTCGTGACAACAGTGATGAAGAAGAGGCTAATTGTCCGAAATGTCACCCGACTGGAGATTGGCAGTGTGCCAACAAACGATGTATTCCAAAGCGTTGGCTGTGCGACTTTGACAACGACTGCGACGACAAGAGTGATGAGGATGCGTTGATGTGTGGTAAGGAAATCTCTTCTTAGCAAAGGTTATAAACAGTAATCTACTTCCAAATGTTTACATTAAATCTGATTGATATCCAATGACTCTGTTCGTGAACATTTTTAGGTCACCCTAACATTGGTCATGGTGACCGATTGTGATAGTCTTTTGTCCGCCGTCAAGCGGTCGTCCGTCGTGTGTTTACATTTCCTTTTGAACGCCATAACTTGATTAAATATAAACCGAGCTTAATGAAACTTTGTATGTAGACTAACATTAGAAATATCTCGGACAAATTCGAAAATCAGCTTGATTCGATGGTAATAGAATGAGTAATTGCCCTTTGCACTTATAATTGACATAACTAATTTGTATCAAATATTAGGTGACCTTTCTAGTTGTATATGTCTATTCATTGTGACGCCACAACTTGGAACCTTGAGCACTTTTCATTTGCTAGAAAATTCAGCGGGATGTCATGATTTGAAGATGCATCTGCTTTAAAATGAAGTTAAGACTTAAAGCTCTGAACAAATATTTGAATTTGTACAATATGTAGTCTTGTGAATGTTTCATTCATTATTTTAATGAACATCATATTTGTACCCATTTTAGCAAAATGCTTAAATATTTGAAGATTTAATACCTTTAATTAATGAACATCTATTCATTTAAATCTTTTAGAAAATAACATGAAGTGACTACTACATTTACCGTTACAACTAAGAAGTACTGTAAATATGTTAAGTGACTATATATATGTAACTACATTATCATTACAGCTAAGAAATACCGTAAATGTTCCGAGTCGGAGTTCCTGTGTAAGAATAAGAAGTGCATCCCCAACAAAATGAGATGTGATAATGACAACGACTGTGGTGACAACTCAGATGAAGATCCCCACTATTGTAAAGGTATGATAATCATGTATCTAAGAGTTATCTCCCCTGATTTGTTTTAATTCTTCTTATATTTTACTTTATTACGAAAAATATCTCCCTTTTTTCATGTTTTAAAATTCCTTCTTAAGAATTTATCTAGTGATTTCATACAGATTACTCATTACTGCTTCAGTGAGATATTCAAAGTCATGGGGAACAAATATTAAAGGTACAATCATTAACAGATTGCTGTATACTTCAGTTCTTCTATTTGTTGTTTATAGATTATCTCCCCTTGTTTACCAGAGTACTGAATATTCTCCCCTTGTTTTCCAGAGTACTGAATTATCTCCCCTTGTTTTCCAGAGTACTGACTTATTTCCCTTTATTTTCCAAAGTACCATAAGTGACAGACTGAATTATCTCCCCTTGTTTTCCAGAGTGTCATAAGTGACAAACTGAATTATCTCCCCTTGTTTTTACCAGAGTACCATAAGTGACAGACTGATTTATCTCCCTTTGTTTTCCAGAGTACCATAAATGTCAGACTGACCAGATTCAGTGTCCTACTGGTCATTGTATCAGTAATAAGTCCAAATGTGACGGTCAGCGAGATTGTAAGGACGCTTGGGATGAACAAGGTTGTCCACCACGTTACCCTGGCAACCGTTACTGTCCAGCCAATCAATTTCAGTGTGACAACACGGTATGAACAATTATAAAAATTACTTAAAACAATAAGCTTAATACAGAAATTTTGATACAGGTTTGAAATAATAACTGGAATAAAAAAAATTCTGAATTTGTGAGAAAGGTTGCAGAAGTATTGTTGTGATCCAATTATACAGTGCATGTGGTTATTTTTGTAAGTGCATTTTGCAAGTCAGACCTAAAACTAGAAAATTAAGTTTAAGTGAATCACAATTTTACAAATTGGGTTCAAAGGTAAATGGAATTAAACCTAAGAAAATTCTTAGTATTTTGACCATGACTACCTGTCAAATCACCAAAAATATTGCTCATGCAAAAATAATTCATGGGATTTACCTGAGTGAAAACTCATTGTAATTTTCCAGATTTGTATACCACGACGATGGCGTTGTGACGGAAATGATGATTGCGGGGACGGTTCAGATGAACGTCCAGAAATCTGCCAACTGATTGACTGTCCACAGGACACGAGATTCCGGTGTAACAACTTCAAGTGTATCCCGCGCTGGAGATTGTGTGACAAAGTGGACAATTGTGGTGATGGCTCCGACGAGAACAACCACGACCTGTGTAAGATATTAGGAATAGGGATGGTAGCCATAGAGATGTTAGCCACGGGGATGGTAGCCATAGGGATGGTAGCCATAGGGATGGTAGCCATAGGGATGGTAGCCATAGGGATGGTAGCCATAGGGATTGTAGCCATAGAGATGGTAGCCATAGGGATGGTAGGCCATAGGGATGGTAGCCATAGGGATGGTAGCTATAGGGATAGTAGCCATAGATATTGTAGCCACGGGATGGTAGCCATAGGGATGGTAGCAATAGGGTTAGTAGCAATAGATATTGTAGCGATAGAGATGGTAGATATTAGGCATAGGGATGTAGCCATGGAGATGTTAGCCACGGGGATGGTAGCCATAGAGATGTTAGCCATGGGGATGGTAGCTATAGGGATGGTAGCCATAGGGATAGTAGTCATAGGGATGGTAGCCATAGGGATGGTAGCCATAAGGATGTAACCATAGAAATGTTAGCCAGGGGGATGGTAGCCATAGGGATGGTAGCTATATATGGATAATAGCCATAGATATTGTAGCAATAGAGATGGTAGCTATAGGTATTGTAGCTATAGGGATAGTAGCCATAGGGATTTTAGCTAGAGGGATGTTAGCTATAGAGAAGGTAGTCATAGGGATGGTAGCGATAGAGATGGTGGCTATAGAGTTTGTAGCCATAGAGATGGTAGCCATAGAGACAGGTAGCTATAGGGATGGTAGCCATAGAGATGGTAGATAGGGATGGTAGCCATAGGGATGGTAGCCATAGAGATGGTAGCTATAGGGATGGTACTGTATATGGACTTATCTTTATGGTGTTTAATTTCTCAATCTAGACTTCTATGGTTCTAGTATCATTTATTTGAAACATTTTTGCGACAATTTTATTTCTATGATTTCTTAAATTCAGCCGCACACAAAGTTATGCTGGTTTATAGTATATGTCAGTCTTTATTTCCTTTTTTATGGTTAATCATATCCTGTGTTCTGAGAGATAGATGGAATAATGATTCATGTATTGATGAAATACATCAGCATATCTTTTAAAATGACAACTCAAACTTTTGTTCCCAAATGCCTAATATCAACCCACTTTGACCAGTATCAAGATCATTTGACTTTTCTACACAGGTACCCCTAAACCAGCCAAGTGCTCAACAGATCAGTACCGATGTGCCAATCGTCAATGCATTGATGCTACAAAAGTGTGTAACGCCATCATGGACTGTGAGGATGCGTCTGACGAGCGAGGCTGTCGTAAGTTTGAACTGTATTGAACTGAATTTGCTGTAGTTAATTTATAAGTTGTCTGCAAAATTTTCATATGGTTGTTCATTTGTTGTAGATAAACTGTCAGGAAATGTGAACTGTTCAGTAAACATTTTAATGTACCTGGTATTAATTTGTTGTAGATAAACTATCAGGAAATGTGAACTGTTCAGTAAACAATGGCGGGTGTTCCCAGACCTGTACAGATCTCAGTGACAGTGGATACTACTGTTCCTGTCAGGAAGGGTACAAGATTGCTGTCAACGATCGCAAGTCCTGTGAAGGTGAGTTCATGGTCAACGATACTAAATCCTGTGAAGGTGAGTTCATGGTCAACGATACCAAATCCTGTGAAGGTGAGTTATACAGTCTATGATACCAAATCCTGTGAAGTTGAGATTGAAAATCCTGTGTAGGTGATCAAGTTTTAGTTGATGACTAGAATTTCGGTGTTTTTTAAATGAGCTTCATATTTCATACTTATACATAAAAAAAAAATTCTATTGGTCAAATTACAAAACATTGGTTAGAAATAATGATGCAAAATTTGTGAAGGTGAGTTACAACTGAAAATTCTGAGATTTGGTAATCTAAGTATACCTCTTTTTCCAACATATATTTTTTAGCTTGTCTATGGTTCAAGATCATCATTTCCTTTATATACATGAATAAAAAAATCTATTCAGTAACATTGGTTAGAAATATTGAAGCAGAGTTTGATACATGTATGAAGCGTTGTTATTTCACAGACGTTGATGAGTGCAATAAATATATAATAGATATGGAACAATCTAATACTTATTATGAAGTGATTTTGTTGATCCCCACAGGTTTTACTTTGGCTGTTAATGTGATGTTAATTAATCAAACAAAAAAACAAACAAACAACTTTGTTTTACTGTATAATGAATCTTTGTCATGAACAATTAACTGTGGTTATCAATTTTGTTGTAACTGTGTGTTACTGTTACAGTATATAATAAACCGTTGTTATTTCACAGACGTTGACGAGTGTGCTCGGTGGGGAACATACTGTGCACAGCAGTGTAAGAATGTGAAGGGATCATACAAATGTCTGTGCACTGACGGATTCCACGACGTCAAGGGCAAAGGAACGCACTGTAAACCCAAAGGTTAGTACACACAAAAATGATCAAATCTAAATCCAAAAATTAACAATTTGGTGGGATAGTCGATCGAGAGCGCATTCATCGTTTTATAAAAATTGCTTCTTGTCATAAAGTTCTGCATAGTTTGTAACCACATTTGGCCTATTAAATTGAAAAAATGCCCTTATAAATAAGGAATTTTATAAACAAAACTGGGCCCTGCAGGTCTCACTCCCCGATTAGGTTATATGTACATTCAAAAGTTTTTTGCTGAAACATTTTGATTGTTTAATTAATTCTGAATTTGGATTCTCTGTCAAGATTTCATTACAATGTGGCAGATTGTGCACAAACTCTGATACTATTATCATTTCAGGTGGACAACTGTTGATCTTCTTTACCAGTGGCCACGAGGTAAGACAGGTCATCCCCGACAAAAAGGCGTACTCTGGAACGCTAAGTTGGGGGCGCCACATGGGGGCACTAGACGTTGATGTGGATCGTCGTCTTCTTTACTTTTCTGATCTATCATTGATGAAGATTGAAAGAGCTGGAATTCCTGACGATATAAAGAATGGTGGCCCGCCGCGTCCCCAGGATTTAAACGCAGATGTGACCCAGGTGGAGGGGATCGCCATTGATTGGGTAACAAAGTAGGTCAAGAGTCAAATTAAAATTAAGAAAAAACTTATTAATAGATGCAGAATGACAGACAAGAATTAGCTATTGATGAGTTTTTAAAATGCTTTCTGTTGATCAACATTTTATCATGGAATAAAAATCAGCAAAACATTAAATATTTTCAATGCGTTATAATGAATACATTTGTCTAATAACAGTTTAATGCTTTCTATTTATTAAAGTGTTTTGGCTTTGCTCTATTCATAAATATCTGAAACTCAAAGAACTTATACTAAACTCCAAGTTTTAGTTCCATCAAGGTTTGTAATGTGTGTGTTACGTAAAGGACAGATAATGAGCTCTTTCTAATCTCATATAATTTTTGACTGTCTGAAATTATTAGTGTTTTGATATGTTCCTTCCAGAAATATTTATTGGACAGATTCGAGTCGGCGGACGATCTCTGTTGCCCTAGACGACGGTCGATACCAGAAGACCTTGATAAGGGATGACTTGGTTCATCCTCTGGCTATAATTGTCAACCCTAAACTGGGGTAAGTTAGGATTGATCCTTCAGGAGTTACCTCCCCTTCATACATTGTTTGTACATTTCCTCCCTTAACCTTCATTGTCAACCCTAAACTGGGGTAAGTTAGGATTAATCCTTCATGAGTTACCTACCCTTCATGTATTATTTGTACATTTCCTCCCTTAACCTTCATTGTCAACCCTAAACTGGGGTAAGTTAGGATTGATCCTTCATGAGTTACCTCCCCTTCATACATTATTTGTACATTTCCTCCCTTAACCTTCATTGTCAACCCTAAACTGGGGTAAGTTAGGATTGATCCTTCAGGAGTTACCTCCCCTTCATACATTATTTGTACATTTCCTCCCTTAACCTTCATTGTCAACCCTAAACTGGGGTAAGTTAAGATTGATCCTTCAGGAGTTACCTCCCCTTCATAATTATTTGTACATTTCCTCCCTTAAACTTCATAGTCAACCCTAAACTGGGGTAAGTTAGGATTGATCCTTTAGGAGTTACCTCCCCTTCATACATTAATTTTACATTTCCTCCCTTAACCTTCATTGTCAACCCTAAACTGGGGTAAGTTAGGATTGATCCTTCATGAGTTACCTCCCTGTTATACATTATTTGTACATTTTTAGCTCGCATATTCAAAGAATAGGGGGAGCTAATGTTGTCAACCCGGCGTCGGCGTCGGCGTCAGCGTTGCAGGCGTCCCATTTCACGTTAAAGTTTTTGAGCAAGTTTCTGTTTCTTCAATTGTTTAAGCTCAAGTCATCATAAATGTTTATGATTTTATTTTCCTAATGTGTATGGATGCTGAAAGTGATAATACAACCAATTTGGGGCCCTTTAGGGGGTTTTTGAGTCTGTTAATTTGTCATATTTCCATGTTTAAATAGTAAATACTTGAACATCAACTTCTTCTGAATAGGTGAGCTTTGCCAACAGCTCTTCTTTCCCTTAACCATCATTTTCAACTCTGAACTTGAATAAATAGACAATTTTTTTACTATGGAGTTATCTCCCTTTCCATTCTTTACTTACAACCTTTTGATCTACAGCCACAAGAGAAGTTATCTCCCCTTTTAGGCTTTACTTGCTCTAACTTGTTAACCTTTAACTTCAGTATTACTTAACACAAAGGAGTTATCTCCCCTCTTTACCTCCTCTAACTTATCAACTTTAAACCTAATATTACTGGTACTCAAGACCACCAACCAAGGAGTTATCTCCCCTCTTTACCTCCTTTACCTTATCAAATTAAACTGAATTATAACGGTACTCATTACCTCCAATAAAGGAGTTATCTCCCCTCTTTACCTCCTCTAACTTATCAACTTTAAACCTAATATTACTGGTACTCAAGACCACCAACAAAGGAGTTATCTCCCCTCTTTACCTCCTTTACATTATCAAATTAAACTTAATTATAACGGTACTCAAAACCACCAACAAAGGAGTTATCTCCCCTTTGTTCTATTTTCATATTGTTTTTTTTTTGGTCAGATTTGATAATATAAAGATTTGATCGACAGATTGCTGTACTGGACAGATGCAGGCAGCACCAGTCCAAAAATAGAACAGGCTTGGATGACTGGTGAGGAACGGTCAGTCTTGGTCTTCACACGGCTCGGCCGACCAACAGGACTAACCCTTGATGACCACATGGACGACAGACTTTACTGGTGCGACTCCAAGGAAAACCTAATCGAGTCCATCAAGCTGGATGGGTCAGACAGGGTCATCGTCGTCGGGAAAGGTGAGGTCAAGGGTCATTATGTTGGTAGTCCTGCTGTGTGAACTAGTGGGTCATGGTCAGAGGTGATGTCATTTACTTTGATCCACTAGAAAACACAACTATGAAACAGTTTTATAGTTGTGTTTTCTTTTTATGTTTATGGAAACTATCACATGGACATGGTTCTTTTTTACTTATATAACTAGATATAGATTCACTAGATTTTCTTAGATATTTGCAAATTCAAGATGTAAGACTCATAATGCTAACCAAAAAGAAATATTTACAACTTTTACATGCGGATCACAAATTTTTTTTTAAACATCGCCTGATCTCGGTTTTTGTCCTCATATAAGCCACACTCCAGGGAAAGATCCTAGTGCACCCATTCATCTTAATTTTCAACAGAGGAAAAAAATCATCTAAAGGAAGTAATATTTTCTTACTGCTCAGGTTTATTTAAGGTCTTTTTATCAAACTTTGTTTTTGATTGCAAAAGTTTTCATTTTAAAGCGCCCAACTCTATCATAAGTACTTTTGATATCTTTCAGGCCTAGACAATCCCGTCAGTTTGGATGTATTTGGAGACTCATTGTACTGGGCTTCCCAACAGATGGGCGCCGTCATGAAGATGGATAAATTTGGGCGCGGTGTCAACGTCACGCTACAAACAGGACTCCTACTGCCCTCTAGTGTCAGAATAATGCACCCGAAACGTCACAATTTATCAGGTAAATTATTATTAGGATAGATTTACAACTGTACAAAAAGCATTGAGGAGACGATAATGGTTCATGAAAATGTGAAGAGAAACAAATAAAATGGTTGACGTGTATTGTAAGAAATGTTCTTTGCAATGCCCCATTAAGTTAATTTATCCATTCCAATATTTCTGTATGAAATGCTTCAATTCTTTACAAACCAAATATATATATCTGACAAATATCTTTATGTACGTAAATTATATTTTGTACATAGAAGTAATTTGAGGCTTGTTATGTTGTGTCTCAATAAAAACCAGTCTGATAGAACAAGCCATAAACTGTGATATGTTTTAATTGCCTCAGCGTAAAACCAATTCTATATACTGTGATATATTTTATTTGCCTCAGTGAAAAACCGATGTTCTGACGATGACAGTGAGAAGTGTAGCCATCTTTGTTTGCTGAAACCTGACGGAGCTGCTTGTGCTTGTCCTGACCGCTCACAGTTTATTGACGACTCTACGACACAGTGTGATGCAGGTGAGAAACATGTTAAGACTTTTATCTTACAGCGTGAGAATCATCCAAACCGTCCCCCATCTAAATGTTCCTGTCTGAATATTTCATATTAAGACATTTATCTTACAGCATGGAAATCATCCAAACCATCCCCCATCTAAATTTCATATTAAGATATTTGTCTAACAGCGTGAGAATCATCCAAACCGTCCCCATCTTAATGTTCCTGTCTGAATATTTCATTTTAAGACATTTATCTTACAGCGTGGGAATCATCCAAACCGTCCCCATCTAAATGTTCCTGTCTGAATATTTCATATTAAGACATTTATCTTACAGCGTGGGAATCATCCAAACCGTCCCCATCTAAATGTTCCTGTCTAAATAATGGAATCTGTGTGATGTCTTCCAACAGGACCTACAGCTGTCATTGTGTAGAAGGTAGTATAGAAACTGGGTCAAGGTCAGAGGCAAGGTCATGTTCAAATTCGTGGATAAAGGTCAAAGTTCAGAATCATGTTCGAAGGTTAATCAAGGTCGGGTTAAGGTCATAGTTGAATTGGTGAATTTAGATCAAAATTTAGAACAATTTAAAAAAAAAAAAAGATATAGGTCAAGTTAAATATTAGTTTAGGTCGAAGAAATGAAAGCAATAGATTTATCATACAGAGAGTTTATAGAATATTTCCACCAAAAGAGATGTCTAGAAGTTGAGTCGATAAAAAATACTCAAAAGTATAAAAGGTTTGTTTTAGACAATTCACAAGTTTAATTTTAATAGATCAATTTATTTAAAGTCAGCTTTTACCTCATATATTAACTCTATGTTGAATTTTAATGTAATTTGTCAAAGTTAGTTGAATTATGTGCATGGATGTGACAAACAATTTGTCAAAGTTAGTTGAATTATGTGCATGGATGTGACAAACAATTTGTCAAAGTTAGTTGAATTATGTGCTTGGATGTGACAATTGTAAGCAGTACATTGAAAGTTGTATTATTTTACCACAAAACAAGGGACAATACTCTGTAATTCATTCACATTGACTGATTGAGATGTTGAATTTTAATTACAGGCTACACGGGGAGATACTGTGAAGTTAGTAAGCCTATCAGATTAGTTGTGGAGGATGAAACACCACGTAAGTATAAAATACAGTATACAGGCTACACGGGGAGATACTGTGAAGTTAGTAAGCCTATCAGATTAGTTGTGGAGGATGAAACACCACGTAAGTATAAAATACAGTATACAGGCTACACGGGGAGATACTGTGAAGTTAGTAAGCCTATCAGATTAGTTGTGGAGGATGAAACACCACGTAAGTATAAAATACAGTATACAGGCTACACGGGGAGATACTGTGAAGTTAGTAAGCCTATCAGATTAGTTGTGGAGGATGAAATACCACGTAAGTTAAAGTATAAAATACAGTATACAGGCTACACGGGGAGATACTGTGAAGTTAGTAAGCCTATCAGATTAGTTGTGGAGGATGAAACACCGCGTAAGTATAAAATACAGTATACAGGCTACACGGGGAGATACTGTGAAGTTAGTAAGCCTATCAGATTAGTTGTGGAGGATGAAACACACGTAAGTATAAAATACAGTATACAGGCTACACGGGGAGATACTGTGAAGTTAGTAAGCCTATCAGATTAGTTGTGGAGTAAGCTATCAATAGTTGAGATGAAACACCACGTAAGTATAAAATACATATACAGGCTACACGGGGAGATACTGTGAAGTTAGTAAGCCTATCAGATTAGTTGTGGAGGATGAAACACCACGTAAGTATAAAATACAGTATACAGGCTACACGGGGAGATACTGTGAAGTTAGTAAGCCTATCAGATTAGTTGTGGAGGATGAAACACCACGTAAGTATAAAATACATATACAGGCTACACGGGGAGATACTGTGAAGTTAGTAAGCCTATCAGATTAGTTGTGGAGGATGAAACACCACGTAAGTATAAATACAGTATACAGGCTACACGGGGAGATACTGTGAAGTTAGTAAGCCTATCAGATTAGTTGTGGAGGATGAAACACCACGTAAGTATAAAATACAGTAACAGGCTACACGGGGAGATACAGAAGTTAGTAAGCCTATCAGATTAGTTGTGGAGGATGAAACACCACGTAAGTATAAAATACAGTATACAGGCTACAGGGGAGATACTGTGAAGTTAGTAAGCCTATCAGATTAGTTGTGGAGGATGAAACACCACGTAAGTATAAAATACAATATTTGAC
This sequence comes from Argopecten irradians, assembly GCF_041381155.1. NCBI lineage: Eukaryota > Metazoa > Mollusca > Bivalvia > Pectinida > Pectinidae > Argopecten > Argopecten irradians. Next base: position 7,830,784 of record NC_091149.1, on the reverse strand, counting down.
CCAATAAGTACCTCATCCCCTCCCTCATTTTTTAGTCTTCAATTTCACTTTGATTGCTTCAAACTGTGTTGGTGTCCATTCTGATGTCTCTTGCAAATTGATTCATGGCTTATTTTATACAACACTTTTATAAAAGGTAAGTCCATTAAATTAATTTGTTTCTATTAACCATCCCCGTATTTGCTTCAATTTTTAGCCCACCATCATCAGATGGTGGGCTATTCACATCGCCCTGCGTCCGTGGTCCGTCGTCCAACGTCCGTCGTCCGTCCGTAAACAATGCTTGTTATCACTATTTCTTAAAAACTGCTGCAGGGATTTTGTTCAAACTTCACATGGAGGGTCCCCTTGGTCCATATTTGTGCCATACAATTTTTGAGGCTGATCGGAAAAACAAGATGGCCGCCAGGCAGCCATCTTTGATTTTGGCAGTTGAAGTTTGTTATCGATATTTCTTGAGAACTACTGAAGGGATTTTGTTCAAACTTCACATGGAGGTTACCCTTAGTCCCTAGTTGTGCCATACAGATTTTGAGGCTGATCGGAAAAACAAGATGGCCGCCAGGCAGCCATCTTTGATTATGGCAGTTGAAGTTTGTTATCCCCATTTCTCAAAAAGTGCTGAAGGGATCTTTCTCAAATTTAATATGTAGGTTCCCCTAGGGCCCTTGTTGTGCAAATTGCATTTTTGGACCAATCGGTGAATAAGATGGCCGCCAGGCCCCCATCTTGGATTTCGATAGTTAAAGTTTGTTATAGCTATTTCTCAGATAGTACTGAAGGGATCCGTCTCGAATTTCATATGTAGGTTCCCCTAGGGACCTAGTTGTGTTAATTGCATTTTGGGACCGATCGGTTAACAAGATGGCCGCCAGGCAGCCATCTTGGATTTTGTTATTCAAAGTTTGTTATCGCTATTTCTCAGAAAGTACTGAAGGGATCTGTCTCAAAATTCATATGTAGGCTCCCCTAGGGCCATAGTTGTGCATATTGTGATTTGGGACCGATCGGTCATCAAAATTGCTGCCAGGCAGCCATCTTGGATTTTTATATTCAAAGTTTGTTATCGCTATTTCTCAGAAAGTATTGAATGGATCTTTCTCAAATTTCACATGTAGGTTCCCCTAGGGCCCTAGTTGTGCATATTGTGATTTGGGACCGATTGATCAACAAGATGGCCGCCAAGGAGTCATCTTGGATTTTGATAGTTGAAGTTTGTTACCGCTATTTCTCAAAAGGTACTGAAGGGATCTGTCTCAAATTTTATATGTAGTATGTTTGAAAAAGTTTAAAAAGTAGAGAAAAGATCCATCTTTCCTTTGTCAGATATAGATCATTCTTTGGTGGGTGCCAAGATCCCTCTGGGATCTCTTGTTAATACTGTTTACTAATATAGATAAGTTTGACTACATTTAAGGAAATTTTGAACATGGGGAGGTGTAACCAAGTAAAAAAATGTGGACTGTTTGTCCTCAAAGTTTTGTATTATTGTGACAAATCATGTGTCAGATTAGACGAAACATCATGTTTTATAGGTCGTTAATAGTTACAGAATATTTATTGTTTTTTTGGTTCGTTACAGCGGTGACCGCCATTATCATTCCCATCCTCGTCATCTCGGTAGTCATCTGTGGTCTAATTCTCTTCCTCTGGATCCTCAAAAAACGCGGGTAAGTAATCACATCTATTGATACACCCCAACCAAGTAATGGATGTGGGGAGGGGAGGGGTGTTTAGTGTAATCCTCAAATAATGCGGGTAAGTAATCACATCTATTGATACACCCAAACCAAGAAATGAATGTGGGGAGGGGAGAGTGTTTAGTGTAATTCTCAAATAACGCGGGTAAGTAATCACATCTATTGATACACCCCAACCAAGTAATGGATGTGGGGAGGGAGGGGAGGGGTGTTTAGTGTAATCCTCAAATAACGCAGGTAAGTAATCACATCTATTGATACACCCCAACCAAGTAATGGATGTGGGGAGGGGAGGGGTGTTTAGTGTAATCCTCAAATAACGCGGGTAAGTAATCACATCTATTGATACACCCCAACCAAGTAATGGATGTGGGGAGGGGAGGGGATGTGTGTTTTGGTGTAATCCTCAAAAAACGTGGGTAAGTAATCACATCTATTGATACACCCCAACCAAGTAATGGATGTGGGGAGGGGTGTTTCGTGTAATCCTCAAATAACGCGGGTAAATAATCACATCTATTGATACAACCCAACCAAGTAATGGATGTGGGGAGGGGAGGGGAGGGGTGTTTAGTGCAATCCTCAAATAACACGGGTAAATAAATCCACATCTATTGATACACCCCAACCAAGTAATGGATGTGGGGAGGGGAGGGGAGGGGTGTTTAGTGTAATCCTCAAATAACGCGGGTAAATAATCACATCAATTGATACACCCAAACCAAGTAATGGATGTGGGGAGGGGAGGGGAGGTGAGTTTAGTGCAATCCTCAAATAACGTGGGTAAGTAATCACATCTATTGATACACCCTAACCAAGTAATGGATGCGGGGAGGGGAGGGGAGGGGAGGGGTGTTTAGTGTAATCCTCAAATAAAGCGGGTAAGGAAGTACATCTATTGATACACCCCAACCAAGTAATGGATGTGGGGAGGGGGGGGGGGGTGTTTAGTGTAATCCTCAAATAACGCCGGTTAGTAATCACATCTATTGATACACCCAAACAAAGTAATGGATGTGGGGAGGGAGGGGGGGGGGAGGTGTGTTTAGTGTAATCCTCAAAAAACGCGGGTAAAGTAATCACATCTATTGATACACCCCAACCAAGTAATGGATGTGGGGAGGGGAGGGGTGTTTAGTGCAATCCTCAAATAATGCCGGTAAGTTATCACATCTATTGATACACCCAAACCAAGAAATGAATGTGGGGAGGGGAGGGGTGTTTAGTGTAATTCTCAAATAACGCAGGTAAGTTATCACATCTATTGATACACCCCAACCAAGTAATGGATGTGGGGGGGGGGGAGGGGTGGGGAGGGGTGTTTAGTGTAATCCTCAAAAAACGCAGGTAAGTTATCACATCTATTGATACACCCAAACCAAGTAATGAATGTGGGGAGGGGAGGGGTGTTTAGTGTAATCCTCAAATAATGCGGGTAAGTAATCACATCTATTGATACACCCCAACCATGTAATGGATGTGGGGAGGGGAGGGGATGTGTGTTTTGGTGTAATCCTCAAAAAACGTGGGTAAGTAATCACGTCTATTGATACACCCCAACCAAGTAATGGATGTGGGGAGGGGTGTTTAGTGTAATCCTCAAATAACGCGGGTAAGTAATCACATCTATTGATACACCCCAACCAAGTAATGGATGTGGGGAGGGGAGGGGAGGGGTGTTTAGTGCAATCCTCAAATAACACGGGTAAATAATCACATCTATTGATACACCCCAACCAAGTAATGGATGTGGGGAGGGGAGGGGTGTTTAGTGTAATCCTCAAATAATGCGGGTAAATAATCACATCAATTGATACACCCAAACCAAGTAATGGATGTGGGGAGGGGAGGGGAGGGGTGTTTAGTGCAATCCTCAAATAACGTGGGTAAGTAATCACATCTATTGATACACCCCAACCAAGTAATGGATGTGGGGAGGGGAGGGGAGGGGTGTTTAGTGCAATCCTCAAATAACGCGGGTAAGTAATCACATCTATTGATACACCCCAACCAAGTAATGGATGTGGGGAGGGGAGGGGTGTTTAGTGTAATCCTCAAATAACGCGGGTAAGTAATCACATCTATTGATACACCCCAACCAAGTAATGGATGTGGGGAGGGGAGGGGAGGGGTGTTTAGTGCAATCCTCAAATAACGCGGGTAAGTAATCACATCTATTGATACACCCCAACCAAGTAATGGATGTGGGGAGGGGAGGGGTGTTTAGTGTAATCCTCAAATAACGTGGGTAAGTAATCACATCTATTGATACACCCCAACCAAGTAATGGATGTGGGGAGGGGAGGGGTGTTTAGTGCAATCCTCAAATAACGCGGGTAAGTAATCACATCTATTGATACACCCCAACCAAGTAATGGATGTGGGGAGGGGAGGGGTGTTTAGTGTAATCCTCAAATAACGCGGGTAAGTAATCACATCTATTGATACACCCCAACCAAGTAATGGATGTGGGGAGGGGAGGGGTGTTTAGTGCAATCCTCAAATAACGCGGGTAAGTAATCACATCTATTGATACACCCCAACCAAGTAATGGATGTGGGGAGGGGAGGGGTGTTTAGTGTAATCCTCAAATAACGCGGGTAAGTAATCACATCTATTGATACACCCCAACCAAGTAATGGATGTGGGGAGGGGAGGGGTGTTTAGTGTAATCCTCAAATAACGTGGGTAAGTAATCACATCTATTGATACACCCCAACCAAGTAATGGATGTGGGGAGGGGAGGGGTGTTTAGTTCAATCCTCAAATAACGCGGGTAAGTAATCACATCTATTTGATATGAAGTCCAAATTTTCATTTCACATTTAAAAATTATCATTATAAGCATGAAACATTTTAATTACTCAAACATTCTGATAATCTGTTTCTCCTCGACAGGAAATTGTTATTGAAGGCAAAAGACCTAAAGCCCGGTGTGGGTACAGCTGTTACCTACAGGGAGGGAGGAAACATTCAGATTGCTTCACCACCATTCACGTACGACCAGACAGCTACAGATACAGTAAGTCAAAGTCACAAATAGTTCTCTTTACTATACAACATGAAATGTTTGTTGTAACGTTTGTTGGTTTCGTTGTTGCTCTATATATGAAGTGTCCTTATTACAAAGACAAACCACAAATATTTCTATACTGACAAAAAATGAAAATTGCAGACCAGAAAGATTTGAAATTCCCACATATATTTAAGGATTAATTTGAATAGATTTTTATGTTATGGTGATAAACACAAAAATCTGAGTGTACTCTAAATAAAGCGTGAAGCGGTTTATTATGAGAGTACATACAGATTTTTGTGTTTTATCTCCATAACATAAAAATCTATTCAAATAAATCCTTATAATTCAATTTACTAAAGAAAATCTCTTCAATACTCAAAATTCATTTTTGGACTCTTTTGCCTATGAAATCATTACGCCGTCATCTCAGCCAATCAGATGCAACATCACAAACGGCGACGCCATTTTTTCCTTGGCTGATAAAGTAAATTTTTTAGCCAATGAAAATGTTTGTAACAAGCAAAATTTAGTTATTTGATGTTATACAGTAGTTGGTTAATTTTACAATAAGAACATTTTTGTGATTTACTTTTTCAAATTGATATTTATTAACATGGAGATTGGGACTAATTCAAGTACCATATGATACCTGATAACGTCTGTGCAGGAATGACATTAAAAGATGATATCCATCAAGTACCATATGATACCTGATAACGTTTCTGTGGGAATAACATTAAAAGATGATATCCATCAAGTACCATACAATACCTGATAAGATTTGTGTGGGAATATTGGAATAATATTAAAAAGTGAAGAGTTACGTACCATTATCACTTGAGATACTAGTCCCGCATAAACATTATCAGGTATCACGTCACACATGAAATAGTCCCATATCATTCACACATTGCCATTTTTAGCTCACCTGGTCTGAAGGACCGAGGTGAGCTTATGGGATACCGCAGCGTCCGGCGTCCGTCGTCCGTCAACAATTGACTTCTTCTCCATAACCGCTGGTGGAATATCAATAAAATTTGACTGGTAGTATCCTTATGGGCTACTAACTGAAAATTGTACAAATGATGGGGCTGACCCCCCAGGGACCTGAGGGGCGGGGTCAAATGGGGTCAATTTGGCTATTTCCATAAAAACGACTTCTTCTCTGAAACTATGCAAGAGATAGCACTCATAATGCAATGGTAGTTGTTATAGGGTGGGGATTCAAAATTGTACAAATGATGGGGCTGACCCCCGGGGGGCCTGAGGGGCGGGGTCAAAAGGGGTCAATTTGGCTATTTCCATATAAACGACTTCTTCTCTGAAACCAAGCTTGGGATAGCACCCATAATGCAATGGTATCATCCTTATAGGGTGGGGATTCAAAATTGTACAAATGATGGGGCTGACCTCATGGGGGCCTGAGGGGCGGGGTCAAAAGGGGCCAATTTGGCTATTTCCATCTAAATTAACGACTTCTTCTCTGAAACTAAGCATGGTATAGCACCCATAATGCAATGGTAGCATCCTTATAGGGTTGGGCAATTGTGCAAATGATAGGGCTGACCCCCCCCCCCCCCCCCCCCGAAGGCTTGAGGGGCGGGGTCAAAAGAGGTCAATTTGGCTTTTTCCATATAAATGACTTCTTCTCTGCAACTAAGCATGGTGTAGCACCCATAATGCAATGGTATCATCCTTATAGGGTGGGGATTTCAAATTGTGCAAATGATAGGGCTGACCCAGGGGGCCTGAGGGGCGGGGTCAAAAGTGGTCAATATCCATATAAATGACTTTTTCTCTGCAACTTAACATGGGATTACGCTCATAATGCAATGGTTACATCCTTATAGAGTGGGGATTCAAAATTTTGCAAATGATGGGGCTGACCCCCCGGGGGCCTGAAGGGTGGGGTCAAAAGGGGTTAATTTAGCTATTTCCATATAAACGACTTCTTCTCTGCAACTAAGAATGGAAGAGCACTTATAATGCAATTGTAGTATCCTTATAGGGTTGGGATTTGAAATTGTACAAATGATAGGGCTGACCCCGGGGCCTTAGACGGCAATAGATGCGAGGTCAAAAAAGTCAATTAGGCTACTACTTTCATATAAATTACTTTGTCTCTGAACCTATGTATTGGATAGCATATTTGTATGGTATCAATAGCATCATTGTATGGTTGTGATTCAAAATTAAACTTTGGGAGTCAATTTTGCTTATTTTTCTAATTGTCAGAGTCTTGTGATAATTACTAACAAAAAACCAGGTGAGCGATACAGGCCCTCTGGGCCTCTTGTTTTAACAGATATGTTAAACTTTGTTGTTTTTGTTCATGTCTCAAGAAAGAATTAAAATACCCACAAATATTTCTATACGGACGAAAAATGAAAATTCCAGGCCAGAAAGAATTAAAATACCCAAGCATATTTTATGTTATGCAGTAGTTGTTTAATTTTACAATAAGAACATTTTTGTTATTTACTTTTTCAAATTGATAATTATTAACAAGGAGAATGTTGCTTGACTAACCACTAATATTTCTATATATCCACAAAAAATGCCAGCTTCATGCCTTGAATAAAGTTCCTACGAATATATTACATGTACATTAATTTGTAGTTGTTCATAACAAGAATATTTTGTGATTTTTTTTTCCAAATTAAATTGCTCAATATAGATAAGTTCCCCTGTCCCTATAATAGCCCCTCTCCCCGTATTTGACCCAGTAAGTTCCCCTGTCCCTATAATCGCCCCTCTCCCTGTATTTGACCCAGTAAGTACTCCTGTCCCTAAAATCGCCCCTCTCCCTGTATTTGACCCAGTAAGTGCCCCTGTCCCTATCATCGCCCACCTACCCGTATTTGACCTTGTAAATGTCCCTGTCCCTATTATCGCCCCTCTCCCTGTACTTGACCCAGTAAGTGCCCCTGTCCCTATAATCACCCCTCTCCCCGTATTTGACCCAGTAAGTGCCCCTGTCCCTATAATCGCCCCTCTCCCCCATATTTGACCCAGTAAGTGCCCCTGTCCCTATAATCGCCCCTCTCCCCGTATTTGACCCAGTAAGTGCCCCAGGAGTGTCCCTATAATTTCCAAGGTTTGAAGCCTCAGTTTCCCTTACCGTACCTCAAAGTTAATGATGCAGGAAATATAACAACCAACAGTTTAGTTATGATTTTGTAAAAGAGTAGTCAATATTTAGTCCTAGCTATTAGGCGCCCCCTTTATTTCCTTTGATAGGCATGCCCTGGGCACTTATTGGGTCGAATATATTCCCCAATATTGTTTTTTCCCCTGTTTCAAATTATCAGTTGTTAACTTTCTTTTTTTTTTTTTTTAATGTTTTTTATTTATTTATTTTTTTGATTGGTTACTTTGTTTCTGGTTGCTAGGATACGACTCAGCCATACAGTCCGGGAATCCCTGGGAGTCCCGAGGGAGGTGTGGCCTTCACGACCTTCAGTAACCCTATGTACTTTAAAGAGGACAAGGGAGAGAAATCCAGTCCGCCTCCATCACCAGTCACCACGAAATCAGGAGGCGACGGCAGTCATGATAACCCAACATTTGATGACGTAAATTTCAACGGTGACAGCACGTGACCATGACAACCGTTGCCATGGAAACTATATATTACCAAAGAGACTCATGTGTGCCACATTTTATATAAACATCTTCTAATTTAGGTTTTTATAATAAAATTAAATGAAAAATAGACTTTGTATATTTTCTGTGTTATAAAAAAACCTTTTTCATTTCTGTAATACGTTACCATAACTTTAGTATGCATATCTTCCACAATTTCCCATTCATTTGTATATAAATATGAACAAAATTAAACCCCATAAACCTCCCGTAGGAGGCCCCTCTTACCTGCCTGTCGAGCGTACGCACGACCGGAAATACATCCTTCTTTTCCATGGCGCTGAACTGACTGGACGTGTCCACGTATTCTCAGCGTCATTTCCACTCCTTACAGGGCGGTATTCTCTATTTTTCAGAGTTTTTATACTGCTAGTTTCTGCAGTTATTACCGTTTGTTATTTCCGTTTGTTTGTGTAGCGTTCGGCCGTGTTTTTTGGCCCGTTTTCACCTCCCGTGTTCCGACACGTGGCGGCGTGTTTACGTTCTACGTTCTAGTTTGTAACCTTTTTGTTGTTACACTGTGTTTGTTTACCGCTTTGTTTGTGTTAAACGTCTGCCGTTTTTTTACACTTTGTTTGCGGTTTTCTTTTACAGCAAGTGAATAAGGTAGTCAGGGGGCGGTCCCTTCATCCCAGCATCAGTCTGGTTCTTTGATTGGACAGCCTGGCGCAGAGTTGGCACGCTCTGACGCCGAATTGTCTGGGACCTCTCGTAAGCCTTTTCAGAGCTTGCCGTTAGGTAGAGTTGTGTCCCAGTCTGCAGTTACCAACTCTGTTGGTGGCTCCGGTGTTCCGGCAGCTTCTGGTCCTTGGGAGGGTCCTTGTCCGGCTCCTTGTATGGCTCTGCCATCAAGTTTGGGTGCTCCTCCTGCTAATTCCTTTGGATTGCAGTTGGCTCCCTTGGTCAGCGTTGCTGGCAGTCGGTCAGGACCTCAGTCGTCCTTCCCTCCCAGACATTCCTTGCCAGGCTCCAGTCAGTCTGTGACTGGCCCTGGTTTATCGGTGTCTGGGAACCCGACTTTTTATTCGGGCTCTGGGTCGGTCGATCAGTCGGTTGATTTTCATCCGACGGCTTTCCCTAGTCCTGGGGTTAATCCTGCGTGCGCGCAGGGTTCTCTGGGACAACCAAACCAGCCTGTGAATGGTTTGGGGACTCAGAATCCCGGCAGTTACGGTCCCAATCCGTACATGTCCGGGTCTGCTTCCGGAGGGAGTGGCGGATTACCTTCGTTCTATGGACAAGGTTTCCAGCCCCAGACTCAGGCAGGTCAATTTGGCCAATCCTGGGGTCACTCCCAGCCCACGGGACCTCCTAATTGCCCCCAAGGGTTTGGTTTTGGGCCATATGGTTTCCCTCCATGGCACCCTTGGGGTTTGGTCCCTCCCACTCAGCAGCATTTCGGTGGGTTGTTGGCTCCCCCTCCCCAACAACCTTCCCGTTCTGGGGCCTCTCTGGCCGGCACTAGGAAGCGTCACCGGACTCCTAGTGCTACCGCTTCGGCGGTCAAGGCTGCTTCGCGGTCCAAGGGGTTGGCTGGCTCTAGTTACCGAGCTTTTTCGTCTCGACCTAGAGTCAAGGTGGTCAAGCGTTCTGCTATTAAACGCCCCCACCCGGAGTCTAATCCTTCTAGTCTGGAATTAGCTCCTTTAGCTACCCCCTCTGTAGAATCTCACCATTCTGGCTTGGATTCCACAGAACCTATGGACTGTGGGGATTCGGGCACGGCAGAGCATGACGTTCTTTATCTGTCACCTGGGTGCTCTGAGGTCGATGAACCTCCTTCAGAGGATCCATCTTCGGATGCCTCTCTCTCTGAGGACGAGTCTCAGTGTTCGGATGAGGCTGAGGATGATGTGGTTGTGGAAGCTTCCCACCTCATCTCGGGCATGCGTGCTTTACGCGCAGATGTTGCCCTTGTCCTCGGCGAGAAGGATTGCCCACCTCCTTCTACGTCATCGGTCCCGGAGGCTACCACCTTGCTTAGCTCTGTGGTACCTCCTAAGCCTGCTCCACGCAGCGATAGGACCCTGCCTGAGGGCACTATTGTGTCCTCTGCTTTGGCCACCGCCCAGGCTCGTGTGGCAGAGAAGAATTCTTCTGCCACTCGTGCTCCTGGGTTTCCTGGGCTGCAACTCGGGGTGTCTGATTTATCAGAGGTTAAACCCTCTGATTATGCCATCCATGACGGGAAGTTAGCCCCGCATCCAGCCAAGCTGGAGTCGAGGGATTTGGCTTCCTGGCCCGGGAAATTGGTGGACCAGGTGGTGTTCCAGGCCAAGGAACATCACAAGATTGAGAGGATGTTGCGCCTCTCTCTCCATATTCTGTCATACGTGGATTTTTTCACTGTATCCTTGTACAGATTGTCCGACCTGCCTGAGGGTCAACTTTCTGACAAGGAAAGACAGGATATGCAGGACAGACTTATGTCTGCCCTGAATTCAGCGTTGCGATCTGTAGCAGTGTTGCAATGCTCATTGCTAGCAGACGTAATGCTTGCTCGCCGCTGCTCTGTCCTTCGAGACATGCAGGTGAGCGAACCCTTCCTCTCCCGACTCTTGACAGCCCCTTTCACTGGTCCAACTCTGTTCAGTGGTGTTTTACCAGTTGTTCAGAAGGACCTGAAAGAGGACTCTGTGGCGTCTGGTATTCTTTTTAAGAAGTCCAGCTCTTCTGGTCCTAGTTCTTCACAGGGTTCTGGGCCTGCTGCGAAGAAGGCTAGACCTAATCCCAAGCAGCGGTCTGCAGGGAAAAGGCCTAAACCCGTCTTCAAGGCCAAGGGGAAGAAGGGGAAGGGTGGCAAGAGACCTCCTTCAAAGGGTAAGTCGAGTTCCTGACTCGCTTCTTCCCTCCATACCATGCCCGCTTGTTCCTCTAGACCTGGATGTTCCAGGGTGTTTAAACCCGTCTTCCAGTGTTTGGGAGGGTCTAGATGTGCCATTTCCGGATCTTCCGGTAGGCGGCCGTCTTGCTTCCTTTCTCCCTCAGTGGAAGGAGATCACTCAGGACAGCTGGGCTCTATCAGTGGTATCGGAGGGATTAGGCATTCCTCTGACTCAGGTTCCTCCCTTGTCTGCCAAGCCAATTTTCTTTCCTCCGCCGGGGGATCAAGAAAAGGCTCTTGCTTTGAAGGAGGAAGTCAGGACCATGCTCCGCAAAGGTGCGGTCGAGGAGGTTCCTCTGGTGGGATGTACGCCCGGCTTCTATTCCAGAATGTTTCTGGTTCGGAAGAAGTTCGGAGCTTGGCGTCCCATCATCGATTTGAGTGCTTTCAACAAGCACGTGGAATCTCCTCACTTCAAGATGGAGACCCCACGGGGCATAATTGCTTCCGTTGGGGAGGGTATGTGGGCAACTTCGGTCGATCTGAAGGATGCCTATTTTCATATCCCCATCAAGAAGTCGGCAAGGAAATACCTCCGTTTTACTTGCGACGGCAGAGTATTCCAGTTCCGGGCCATGCCATTCGGCCTCACCACAGCTCCTCTGGTTTTCACCAAGTTGCTGCAGGTGGTGGTGAGCTTCCTTCACTCTCGGAGTATAGATGTTCACATCTACTTCGACGATTCCCTCATGTTACACATGGTCAGGAAATCGTTAGTGCAGGATACTCGCTTGGTCCTCAAGCTCTTGCTCAAGGTAGGGTTCATTCCCTCCAGAGAGAAGTCAGAGGTCACTCCTTCTCAGGACTTTGTCTTCCTGGGGAACCGTTTCAATACGGTTCTCGGGATTGTGTTGCCACCAGACGACAAATTTCAGAAGGCACGAGACATGGTTCTAGCCTTCATGAAAATGTCTCGGGTCCAGGTACGTTGGTTCCTCAGACTTCTGGGGTATCTCAACTCCCTGGCAGATGTGGTCCCATTGGGACGCCTTCACATCAGGCCTCTGCAAATGTTCCTTCTTTCCAACTGGGTCCCTGCCTCCAGGGATTGGGAAGCAATGCTTCCCTTAACTCAGTCGGTGAAGGACTTTGCCTCCTGGTGGACCAATCAGGACAATGTCCTTCGAGGAGTTCCTCTTCGCAGGCCGAGTCCCACCATGACCCTGTATACGGATGCTTCCATGACAGGGTGGGGCGCTTACCTGGACGGTCACATACAGTCCGGGGAGTGGGAAGGGGATCAGCTCTCGGAGCACATAAATGTGCTAGAGACGAGAGCAGTCCTGCTGGCTCTGCAGTCCCTACGGGATGTGCTGCAGTCACAGGTGATCTGCCTGGCGACAGACAACTCTACAGTTGTCGCTTACCTGGAGAAGCAAGGGGGTACCAAGTCCCATGTACTGTGCGCCCTGGCCATCAAGGTTCTCTTGCTTTGCCAGGAGATGCATTTGACAATACAGGTCAAGCATCTTCCAGGCTGCTTGAACATCCTGGCCGATACACTCTCCAGGCGTCGTCAACCGGTGTTGACGGAATGGCAGCTAAAACCGTCTGTGTTTCAAGTGGTTTGTCAGGCTTGGGACAGACCACATCTGGATATGTTTGCCACAGCCCTGAATGCTCAGTTGCCAACCTATGTCTCTCCGGTTCCCGACCCACAGGCTTGGGCAGTAGATGCCCTCTCTCTAAATTGGGACGGCATGAATGCATTTGCATTCCCCCCGTTCAATCTGGTGGGCAGGGTGCTCCAGAAGGTTCGAGAGCATCATTGCTCTCTGCTTCTCATAGCACCCTTGTGGCCGAGGCAGCCATGGTTTCCAGAGTTGCTGTCTCTTCTTGTGGATCAACCTCTGCAGTTGCCTCCAAGTCGAGACCTTCTTCGGCAGCCTCGGTCCAACGTGGTGCATCCACATCCTCAGATTCTCCACCTTCACGCTTGGAGGCTATCATTGGAGGCCTCACTCAGGCAGGCTTTTCTGAGGACGTGTCCCAGAGCATCACGAGATCAATTAGGTCTTCCTCTTCTGCCATCTACCAATCTAGATGGAGGATTTTCTGCGATTGGTGTGGTGAAGGGAAGATTGATCCAATCAAGGCATCTGTTCAGGTGATTGCTGACTTTCTTCTGTCCCTGTTCAGAGATCGTAAGCTTTCACCTGGAACTATTGCTGGCTATCGCTCAGCATTAGCTAGTGTTTTTGCCTTTCATGGCAGACCGGAAGTTGGTAATTCTCCTTCCTTGTCTGCTTTGATTAGGGGTTTCGGTCTTTCTAGACCTCGAATCAGGCAGTTAGCCCCCCATTGGAATTTGGCCTTTGTGCTGAATTCCTTGACCAAGGCTCCGTATGAGCCACTTTCCAGTGCCTCTATGAAGTTTCTTACTTTGAAGACGGTTTTCCTTGTTACTTTGGCTTCAGGTCGAAGACGTAGTGAAGTACATGCCTTGTCATGTCTTCAATCTTGTCTGCGTTGGTCAAGGGGATTTTCTGCAGTTACTCTGGTAACTGATCCTGCTTTTCTCACTAAGAATCAGGCTCCTGGTTTCTCCCCTGAGCCTATTAGAATCCCTTCAATACCATCTGTTGCAGGTTGCTCTGGCGAGGACAGGTTGCTTTGTCCTTGTCGTTCTTTACGAGTTTACCTCGACAAAACAAGGGGGGGGGGGGAGGTTCTCGTTCTCGGTTGTTCCTTCCCATCAAACCTGGAAAGCGAGATATATCTGCACAGACTGTCTCTCGTTGGATCTGTGAGGTCATTCGTTTTGCATACGATCACACAGAAGAAGGGATTCTTGACAGGTTTAAGGTGAGAGCACATGAGGTCAGAGCTCTGGCAACTTCTTGGGCTCTGCTCTCTGGCTCTTCCTTTCAGGAGGTCATGTCTGCAGCTTTCTGGCGTGGGCAGACTACCTTCACGGATTTTTATCCGAGATCCTCGGCATCTGTGTCTGATGACCTTTTTTCCTTGGGTCCTTTGGTGGTGGCACAGTCTCTGACTGTTCCTCCTCCTAGTATTTAGTATGCATCGCATGTGTCGGTACACGGGTGGCTTTTTGGTTCCGATATTTTTATATATCCCTGCGGGGTTTCATTCTTTTGGCCCATCTTACTGCCCTGTATTGAACTGCTTGCTTGCTGGGATGTTAGATAAAGACCACCCAAGAGACAAACTTGTCTATAAAAACTACCAAAGAGACAAACATGTCTATAAAGACCACCCAGTGTTAAACCTGTCTATAAAGACCACCCAGTGTTAAACCTGTCTATAAAGACTACCCAAGGGTCAAACCTGTCTATAAAAACTACCCAAGAGACAAACCTGTCAATAAAAATCACTGAGAGTTAAACCTGTCTATAAAGACCTATCAAGGTACAAACCTGTCTATAAAGACCTAGCAAGGTACAAACCTGTCTATAAAGATCACCCAGAGTTAAACCTGTCTATAAAGACCACTCAAGGGTTAAACCTGTCTACAAAGATAGCCAGAGAGTCAAACCTGTCTATAAATACTTCCCAAGGGTCAAATCGGTCTATAAAGACCACTCAAGGGTCAAACCTGTCTATAAAGATAGTCAAAGAGTCAAACCTGTCTATAAATACTTCCCAAGGGTCAAATCGGTCTATAAAGACTACCCAAGAGACAAAACTTGTCTATAAAGATAGTCCAAGAGTCAAATCTGTCTATAAATACTTCCCAAGGGTCAAATCGGTCTATAAAGACCACCCAATGGTCAAACCTGTCTATAAAGACCACTCAAGGTCTATTACCCAAGGAAACCTGTCTATAAAGACCACCCAAGGGTCAAACCTGTCTATAAAGACCCAAGTCAAACGTCAACCTGTCTATAAAGACTAACACCAAGGTCATAAAACCTAAGTCAAACTGTCTATAAAGACCACAAGGCAAATGTCTAAAAACCAGTCTGTCTATAAAGACCACCAGGGTCAAAACCACTGTCTATAAAGACCACCCAAGGGTCAAACCTGTCTATAAAGACTATAAAGACCCCAAGGGTCAAACCTGTCTATAAAGACCACCTAAGGGTCAAACCTGTCTATAAAGACTACCCAAGGAAACAAACTTGTCTATAGAAATAGTCAAGAGTCAAACCTGTCTATAAAGACACTCAAGGGTTAAACCTGTCTATACAGACTACTCAAGGGTCAAACCTGTCTATAAAGACTACCCAAGAGACAAACTTGTCTATAAAGATAGTCCAAGAGACAAACTTGTCTATAAAGATAGTCCAAGAGTCAAACCGGTCTATAAAGACCACATAAGGGTAAAACCTGTTTATTATGACCACAAAAGAGTCAAACCTTCTGTCTATAAAGACTACCCAAGGGCCAAACCAAAGAAGAGAGGAAAAATTGCTTTAATTGCCATATAGCCTTTGTACAAAGGTTGAATGGTGTTGAAACTTGTTAATTGGGACCATAGAAAACATTATGAAGTAGGTGGTCTTTATACAGAGGTGGCCTCTTTGTCAGGTTTTACCAGAAAACATTATGAAGTAGGTGGTCTTTATACAGAGGTGGCTCTTTGTCAGGTTTTACTGTATACTGAGGTGGTCATATCCTTGGTCCCACCATAGAGACAGGACTGGGCTGTAGCAGACGACAATTTTGAACAGAGAAAAAGGTATATTATATCAAACTTGTATACCTTTGACAACTTTACATGTTTTTTAATAAACCTATACCTCTTTGGAAATGAAATCACTATAGCATATATATATATATATACTACATATATGTACTGTCAACAAATATCTATACTTTCAAGGATTACATCAAAGTATAACCCGGGGGCAATCTGTCGGTGCGGGCTATCTATAATTTATTTTACAAAATCACAGAAAATGTTTGATTTTGTTTCCCGCGGGCTATACCATGGTGTGAGTAATGCGCAGGGAATTACGGTAAATAAACACATTTTTATAAAACAATGAACATAATTAACAAAGTTAAAAGTAATCACACATTTAAAGTTTTGTATTAGCTTGGACAAGTATTAACATTTGTATTTACAAAATATCAAGGACGTTAATCATCGGCATCCTTGCATTGACATTCACCACAGGGACTTGGCATGGATTTTCAACCAATGATCAGTATACATGTACATATATGTATTATAATATCTAAGACATAGGTCTACATAGTATATGGACTGTTGGTTGGAAATTTGCGCCAAGTCCCTGTGATATACTGTATACAAAATGTACCAATTTATTCTCAAAGTTTGTTTTGAGACACAAAATTTGATTGGTTCTGCCTCAACGTTAGGTCGTACCAATCAGATAAGAGGGATGCGAGTGATGAATTATTCATGATACCACAATAAATGTGGTCTATGGTCCCAAGGGTAAGAGGTACAGGCCTCAAAACAAACTTACACTGTATCAATATTGGTATTAGGTACTGGTCCATCTGTCCCTGGGTCCATCAGGTACTGGTCCATCTGTTCCTGGGTCCATCAGGTACTGGTCCATCTGTTCCTGGGTCCATCAGGTACTGGTCCATCTGTTCCTGGGTCCATCAGGTACTGGTCCATCTGTTCCTGGGTTCATCAGGTACTGGTCAGGTACTGGTCCATCTGTTCCTGGGTTCGTCAGGTACTGGTCCAACTGTTACTGGGTTCATCAGGTACTGGGTCCATCTGTTCCTGGGTCCATCAGGTACTGGTCCATCTGTTCCTGGGTCCATCAGGTACTGGTCCATCTGTTCCTGGGTTCATCAGGTACTGGTCCATCTGTTCCTGGGTTCATCAGGTACTGGTCCATCTGTTCCTGGGTCCATCAGGTACTGGTCCATCTGTTCCTGGGTTCATCAGGTACTGGTCCATCTGTTCCTGGGTTCATCAGGTACTGGTCCATCTGTTCCTGGGTCTGTCAGGTACTGGTCCATCAGGTCCTGGGTTTGTCAGGTACTGGTCCATCTGTTCCTGGGTTCATCAGGTACTGGTCCATCTGTTCCTGGGTCCATCAGGTACTGGTCCATCTGTTCCTGGGTTCATCAGGTACTGGTCCATCTGTTCCTGGGTTCATCAGGTACTGGTCCATCTGTTCCTGGGTTCATCAGGTACTGGTCCATCTGTTCATTAGTTCCTGGGTTCATCAGGTACTGGTCCATCTGTTCCTGGGTTCATCAGGTACTGGTCCATCTGTTCCTGGGTTCATCAGGTACTGGTCCATCTGTCCCTGGGTCCATCAGGTACTGGTCCATCTGTTCCTGGGTTCATCAGGTCCTGGGTCCATCAGGTCCTGGTCCATCTGTTCCTGGGTCCATCAGGTACTGGTCCATCTGTTCCTGGGTTCATCAGGTACTGGTCCATCTGTTCCTGGGTTCATCAGGTACTGGTCCATCTGTTCCTGGGTTCATCAGGTACTGGTCCATCTGTTCCTAGGTCTGGTCATCTGTTCAGGTACTGGTACTGGTCATCTGTTTCTGGATTCATCAGGTACTGGTCCATCTGTTCCTGGGTTCATCAGGTCCTGGGTTCATCAGGTACTGGTCCATCTGTTCCTGGGTTCATCAGGTACTGGTCCATCTGTTCCTGGGTTCATCAGGTACTGGTCCATCTGTTCCTGGGTTCATCAGGTACTGGTCCATCTGTTCCTGGGTTCATCAGGTACTGGTCCATCTGTTCCTGGGTTCATCAGGTACTGGTCCATCTGTTCCTGGGTTCATCAGGTACTGGTCCATCTGTTCCTGGGTTCATCAGGTACTGGTCCATCTGTTCCTGGGTTCATCAGGTACTGGTCCATCTGTTCCTGGGTTCATCAGGTACTGGTCCATCTGTTCCTGGGTTCATCAGGTACTGGTCCATCTGTTCCTGGGTTCATCAGGTACTGGTCCATCTGTTCCTGGGTTCATCAGGTACTGGTCCATCTGTTCCTGGGTTCATCAGGTACTGGTCCATCTGTTCCTGGGTTCATCAGGTACTGGTCCATCTGTTCCTGGGTTCATCAGGTACTGGTCCATCTGTTCCTGGGTTCATCAGGTACTGGTCCATCTGTTCCTGGGTTCATCAGGTACTGGTCCATCTGTTCCTGGTCCATCTGTTCCTGGGTTCATCAGGTACTGGTCCATCTGTTCCTGGGTTCATCAGGTACTGGTCCATCTGTTCCTGGGTCCATCAGGTACTGGTCCATCTGTTCCTGGGTTCATCAGGTACTGGTCCATCTGTTCCTGGGTTCGTCAGGTACTGGTCCATCTGTTCCTGGGTTCATCAGGTACTGGTCCATCTGTTCCTGGGTTCATCAGGTACTGGTCCATCTGTTCCTGGGTCCATCAGGTACTGGTCCATCTGTTCCTGGGTACATCAGGTACTGGTCCATCTGTTCCTGGGTTCATCAGGTACTGGTCCATCTGTTCCTGGGTTCATCAGGTACTGGTCCATCTGTTCCTGGGTTCATCAGGTACTGGTCCATCTGTTCCTGGGTTCATCAGGTACTGGTCCATCTGTTCCTGGGTACATCAGGTACTAGTCCATCTGTTCCTGGGTTCGTCAGGTACTGGTCCATCTGTTCCTGTAGTTATTAGTATAACTTCATATCCGTTAGAGAAATACGACATCATTTTTACACATAAACTTTACTCAGGAGCAGATAATTTTGTAATTCATAAAAACAGAATATGGAGCTTAAATGTACCGTGTTTGACCCAATAAGGGTCCAGGGTGCTTTGATAATTAAAAATAAATGAGGGTCGCTTAATAGGACCAAATTTTGAATACCAATTCATTGCTCAAATACACAAAAAACAACATAAATCAATTTGCTAGAGAAATTAAATTAATTAGAGGTATATGTGATATACATTAGTTTGTATGTCCTTGAATGACCTTGATTATTTAAACCTAATTAATTACATAACTCCTTCTATTTGTTTTCACATTCACTTATCAGCTACTTAATATATTTAGTCTTTAGTCTTTTATTGATTCATACATTTGTTCTGTTTCAGCTGGCTTTCATAATTGTACCTTTTGGGCCACAAAGGGGAGTTAACTCCTTTCATGAAAATATCCGACACAGTTGCCTCTTCATAAATGACCTGAGTATTAATTGGTGAGTATAAGTCGGTTTTCTCTATATTTTATTTGAGTTGTCTCCCTTACACTGTAGGTCTCTGGTGAAGGGCTCATTTATCAGTCAGATGATTTAGATTTAGAGATAAAGTAATGCTATCACAGCCAGATCATATAACTGACTTAATTACATAAACATTTGAGTATCGGATAAGTTTCCCCTCTCTTTTCCTAGTAATGGGGTCCGTCTGCTCCTGATCTGTTAAGTCCTGGGTCTGTCTGCTCCTGATCTGTTAAGTCCTGGGTCTGCTTGATCATGGTCCATCTGATCCCGGTCTATCTGTTCCTTTGTCCGTCTGCTCCTGGGTCTATCAGGTCCTGGGTCCATCTGATCCTGGTCCATCTGGTCCTTGGTCCGTCTGATCCTGGCCCATGTGGTCATGGGTTGTCTGGTCCTGTGTCCATCTGTTCCTTTGTCCGTCTGGTACTGGGTCTATCTGGTCTTTGGTCCATCTTATCCTGGCCCATGTGGTCATGAGTTGTCTGGTCCTGGTCCATCTGATCCTGGTCCATATGGTCAGGGGTCTGTCTGTTCCTTGGTCCGTCTGGTCCTGGCTTGTCTGATTCTGGTCCATCTGGTCCTTGGTCCGTCTGATCCTGGCCCATGTGGTCATGAGTTG
Organism: Argopecten irradians; assembly: GCF_041381155.1. NCBI lineage: Eukaryota > Metazoa > Mollusca > Bivalvia > Pectinida > Pectinidae > Argopecten > Argopecten irradians. The sequence goes on along the minus strand of NC_091149.1, from coordinate 7,810,821 downwards.
TCTGGTCCTTTGTCCATCTGTTCCTGGTTCTGAGTCAGTGTGGTCCTGGTCCATCTGATACAGGTACATCTGCTTATGGGTCCGTCTGTTCCTTCCTCCGTCTGGTCCTTTGTCCATCTAATGCTTGTCCATCTGGTCCTGGGTTTGTCTGGTCCTGGGTCTTCTGGTCATGGGTCGTCTGATCCTGGATACATCTGGTCATGGGTCGTCTGGTCCTGGGTTATCTGGTTCTGGTCCATCTGCATGGTCCTGGTTCCGCCTGGTCCTGGTCCATCTGGTCCTGGTTCCGCCTGGTCCTGGTCCATCTGGTCCTGGTTCCGCCTGGTCCTGGTCCATCCAGTCCTGTCTTTAGGAATACCATATTCGACCCAATAAGCGCTCATGTCCCTATAAGCGCCCCTCACCCTTTTTGAGGCCTCGATTTCAATTGTCCAATCTTAAATAAAGACCAAAACTACACAAAACTGTATAGATTTGCAATAATTTTGTCTTATCAGCATCTTTTCATTTTTTTTCTTCAAATTTTTAACCGCCCTGGGCGCTTATTGGGTCGAATACGGTACTTTGCTTCATAATTTGTAAGTAATCAAAAGATAACCAAAGATCAGTCAGAATTTATATTCTGATTATAATTTTTATTATGTATTACACAATTTCTCAAAGATAGTAGCTATAGACATTTATAAACAATGTATCCAGTCTCTGTATCATGAACTGTTACTGTTGGCAATTATTTACATTTATAATTGAAAATTCATTCCGATATTTTAGAAGTAAACACTAAAAAATTGGAAAATAAAAATGGCGATTATGTCTGAAGGTTTGTTTACATTATAGTGATCCAATGGATTAAATCATTGTCTAAATAAATAAATAATGTAAAGATACACTGTAAGTATTAAACTGTCTTGTGTGCATTATTCCTGTAAAGCTCTGGCATCTATATAGACCATAGATTTCATAAAAAGATAGTGTAATGCTTAAATATCCGAGAGATCCAAATGTAAACTAAAAAATCTGGCGGAGGAGATGCTCAATTTGGTTACATAGAAAATAGGATAAATTATGGTAAATAATGGGAAAAGGTAGTGAACTGGTACTCCCTGTGTTTATATCTTGGAAACAATAATCACAAGTTACTAAAGCCTTAAAGCTCAATGTTTTGATTCACTGGTATTACAGAATGAATAACACATATTCCAGAGTAATAAAATCATTAATACCTTTGTATGAACAATGTATTCAAGTTATACAGTGTTTTTCCTGCCTATATATTTGGGGCCGAAATTCGGCCCCAATTTCGGCCCCCATTCCCAATTGTATTGCTTGTTATTTTTTCCCCAAATCTATGTCTAAATTTCCCAAATCAGTGAGTTGAAGCGTGTTTTGTGTGACAACCAAAAAAATCTGGAAATTCCAAGTCTGAACATTGTATTTTAGTATACATTCTTATACTTGATTCTTAGAGAAGGATAATTGTTTATTTCTACCTTTTCCAAAATTTCCATAAACTGTTAAGATTTTTCCCAATTTCCTACTTTTATCACACAAAAATTCCCAATTTTCACCAGGTGGAAATTTCCCAAAATACCCAGGAAAAACACTGTTATAAATGGGGCGAAACGTTTGACATGTTATTTTTTCTTCAGTAATCTATTAAAGAAAACCAGATTTCATGAATTAAGCTGTGAAAATCATTTGAATGGACAAAAAAACATGTATGGTGCTTTGTAAATATTAGTTACACCACTGAATGTACCACTGTAGAATAGTTATGTGTCACAGATGGAAATATACAGCTCACACCACAGCTGTACTGTAGTAGTTTTATCACAGCTATCACACCCTGCTGTACTGTAGTAGTAGTAGTTTATCACAGCTATCACACCCTGCTGTAGTAGTTTATCACAGCTATCACTGCTGTACTGTAGTAGTTTTTATCACAGCTATCACACCCTGCTGTACTTAGTTTTATCACAGCTATCACACCCTGCTGTACTGTAGTAGTTTTATCACAGCTATCACACCCTGCTGTACTGTAGTAGTTTTATCACAGCTATCACACCCTGCTGTACTGTAGTAGTTTTATCACAGCTATCACACCCTGCTGTACTGTAGTAGTTTTATCACAGCTATCACACCCTGCTGTACTGTAGTAGTTTTATCACAGCTGCTGTACTGTAGTAGTTTTATCACAGCTATCACACCCTGCTGTACTGTAGTAGTTTTATCACAGCTATCACACCCTGCTGTACTGTAGTAGTTTTATCACAGCTATCACACCCTGCTGTACTGTAGTAGTTTTATCACAGCTATCACACCCTGCTGTACTGTAGTAGTTTTATCACAGCTATCACACCCTGCTGTACTGTAGTAGTTTTATCACAGCTATCACACCCTGCTGTACTGTAGTAGTTTTATCACAGCTATCACACCCTGCTGTACTGTAGTAGTTTTATCACAGCTATCACACCCTGCTGTACTGTAGTAGTTTTATCACAGCTATCACACCCTGCTGTACTGTAGTAGTTTTATCACAGCTATCACACCCTGCTGTACTGTAGTAGTTTTATCACAGCTATCACACCCTGCTGTACTGTAGTAGTTTTATCACAGCTATCACACCCTGCTGTACTGTAGTAGTTTTATCACAGCTATCACACCCTGCTGTACTGTAGTAGTTTTATCACAGCTATCACACCCTGCTGTACTGTAGTAGTTTTATCACAGCTATCACACCCTGCTGTACTGTAGTAGTTTTATCACAGCTATCACACCCTGCTGTACTGTAGTAGTTTTATCACAGCTATCACACCCTGCTGTACTGTAGTAGTTTTATCACAGCTATCACACCCTGCTGTACTGTAGTAGTTTTATCACAGCTATCACACCCTGCTGTACTGTAGTAGTTTTATCACAGCTATCACACCCTGCTGTACTGTAGTAGTTTTATCACAGCTATCACACCCTGCTGTACTGTAGTAGTTTTATCACAGCTATCACACCCTGCTGTACTGTAGTAGTTTTATCACAGCTATCACACCCTGCTGTACTGTAGTAGTTTTATCACAGCTATCACACCCTGCTGTACTGTAGTAGTTTTATCACAGCTATCACACCCTGCTGTACTGTAGTAGAGTTTATCACAGCTATCACACCCTGCTGTACTGTAGTAGTTTTATCACAGCTATCACACCCTGCTGTACTGTAGTAGTTTTATCACAGCTATCACACCCTGCTGTACTGTAGTAGTTTTATCACATCTTGTAGTACTGTAACATCTTCACACGATCCCCAATGTATATCCACAGTAAATCATCTCTACCCACACCTACACTATATACCCGTCTCTGTCTGTGTGTAGGATCCTGAGTCCTTTACCATCTTTACTCACTAGGACACATTTTTTTTGTTCATTCCCTATGATGAGGCTCCCCTGACTATCATACACTATACCACAGGGGTTAAATGGTTCACCTCCTGTTTGTGGTGATTGTTTACATGTACTGGGGATGTCACCTCTGTATACAAACAGTTTCTGGAAGTCAGTATCCATGACAACAACATGTCTGTTTCCATCACCACCATCACGTTTATCACTGTGATCAATCACTGCGACATTGTTAGTGACAGGACACTCTGTGATCCTGTATGGTGTACACACTAATGGTTTCCCAGTCCCTGCTGCCATTGTAGTGAGTACCATCTGACCTTGTGTGGTATATTTGGAGACGTTTCCTGACATGCCCACAATGACATGGTTCTTTGCTGTAATACATATGCTGTAAGGACGTGTTTTAGTTGTGAATTGTTGAGTTAACTGTCCTGATACCAGCTCCAGGATGTTGTTTTGTGTATCACAGGCCCACAATCTGTGTGTTGTTGGTGATAGACTGATGTCACTGATGTAAGCCTTGTGTGTGACCTTCTGTATCACTGTGCCCTTCCTGTCCAGGAGAGTTAATGTGTTACTGTAGTTACTGGTCCAGGCCTGGTCATCAGTGGTAGGACATATAGAACTAATGTAACATGGAGACTCCCACTCCTCCACCACCTTGGTCTCTGTCAGTAGTGTTTTCCTGGCCACTGCTTTCTTACCTTTATCCTCTGACTGTTGTTGTGATGAGGGTTGTTGCTGACCGTCTGATAATGATACTGACCATTTCTGGTCAGTGGATGTATGACTTTGGCCTGAGGTGGTGACTTTTCCTAAGGCTTGTACCAGGTGACCTTTAGGAGTATTGTTTGGGTTGAAGCTGACTGTATCTAAAGTAGGTTTGACAGGGATATGTATTCGGGAATCTATTTCGCATTTTGTGTCATATATTTCTATGTGAGAGCCCTGCTGAAGTGTTGTCTTACATTTCTGTATTTGGTGTTTAAGTTGTTTGTTCAATGATTCTAGTTCTTGTTTGTATTTTTGTATGAGTTTGATGTTGTCGTCTTTTAAGTTTTGATAAAGTGAGAGTGTCTCTTCTCTAAGCTTGTCAAGGTCTTGTTTTAATTTTTCTGTTTGTATCTTCAATTCATGTGACTAATTTATCAAATATGCTGTCGTTGTCTTTGAGGAGTGTATCAGTAGATGTGATGTATTTCCCAATCTGTACCAAATCATTTTGTTCGGTTTTTTCAATAAAGTTTCTGATGTCTTGTTTCTTCTGAGGAGTGACTTCACTAAGCTCACACACTGGATGAATTCTGTGAATGGTGGAAACGCATTTAGGGCAAATTGGTTCTTGACATTTTTCACAATACCAATCTAGTTGTCTCCCCTTGTGATGGTTACAGGTTGTCTGTCCTTCCGTACGAACTGGCATGTTTGCTGTTGCCATTTTGATGTTTGTTGAATTTCTGAAAATTGATTATATTGAATCAATACAATGTTGTCACTAAATTAATTGAATAAGGGTTTTATTTTGTTAAGTGTTCTATGTCCTGTTCAGTTTTTTTGCATAATTAATTGAATAGAAGCTTCATTTGATGTCTTGTTCAGTTCTTGGTATGATTTAAATTTTGACCAAAAACAAATTAGTTTTAAAGTACAAGAAAATAATTACCTGATAATCACTGCATTCACTGATGACACACACAGGGTACCTGGGATTAAATCAAGTTGGTCTTCCCCAGAATCTAAATGATATTCAATGTTGTTCAAATTTCTCTTCCTCTGAAATTCACAGCCAATCTGAAATTTACTACTGTCTCCTAATTATATGTGTCCACACAGAATAACACAATCCTTGTGTCCACGTCTACCCAGATAAAATGTCTGTCTAATGAGGCCAGATGATATCGGATGTTACTCCCTTATCTGGTCCTACAGTTGTACAGTCGTAAAACAAACATAGATTGTGTAGTAGGTCAATTTTGATCATGTTTGCAAGCCGTGATATTTATATTACTAAATGTGTCCGCCATTTATAAAATGTTCATTTAAACAACTTATTCTTGATAACCAAAATATCCAGGGTACTGATATTTGGCCTTCATCCATCTTGGATGTTGATACTTAAAGTTTGTTACCACTATTTCTCAGAAAGAACTTTCATATGTCAGTTTTTCCTTGGTTACTTGTTGTGCATATTATATTTTGTGAGGAAAAACATGGCCGATTGGCAGCCATTTTTGACAATTGAAGTTTGCTACCTTTGTTTCCCAGACAAATACTGAAGGGAACTTTCTCATTAATATTACATCTCTTTGACTGATAAAGATTTATCAATACATGATGGACATCAAGATCCCTCTGTGATCTCATGTAATTATTTATTATTTTGATGATCCTCAGGTACCGCCAGCCCCTGTCAGATCTACAATGGAGGCTGTGTCCACAGCTGTCACCCAGCTCCCGACGGTAAGGCGGAGTGTCAGTGTAGTGACATCGGTCTGACGTTAGGAGAGGACGGCAAGTCGTGTGTGCCACTCAACCACACCTGTGGCACCGAGAACTTTGTGTGTGTCTCAGCCGCTGTCTCAGTCATCACTGGTTGTGTGACTCAGACGAGGATTGTAAAGATGGGTCAGACGAAAACCCGAACATGTGTGGTACGTAATTGAAGTTATCATGACCGATTATTTTTCTGGGCCAGGGTTGTGTCAATACATGGTCATGCACTGTTTCAATGACTTGTGGAAGTATTTTGTAATTGTTTGGTGTTTGGTAAAAATCAAGATTGTAATTTTTTTTTTTATTTTAATACTTGAAAAAATGCAATAGAAGATTGTAATTCAAAACAAACAAGAACTTGTATTCTGTTTAAAAGTAGGGGAAGATGATAAATCACCTGTAGTGGTGAAGATTGTGAAATAACACTGTAATCTCTGGACCAAAGTACAGACTGATCATCGGGACCGGTGTCATACATAAAATGTATCTCCTGTATAAATAGTATACAGGTACTTTTTATACTCAAAAAATGCAGTGGGCCTGTACCATTACATGAAATACCCTCCCATGAAAATCTGTATAGACAGAATAGACTTTTGTCTTTTTGGTCTTTAACAAGGTTAGTTTGACCTCTCTAACAATAGCAGGTCATGTTAGACATGACCATTGGTCCATTTGATATTTTATCACATAATATGATCTTAAACCGGGGCCTTTTTTTTCTTTACCACACAAGTTTGACATCTAGACCAAAGTATTTGCACACTGCAATGTAGAATGTTAGATTCACCTATAGATCTCTCTCCACCAGTTGACCTACCTAATAGCTTGGTTTAGGTATCTGACCTGAGAGACCTCTTTATTAAACTCTGTGTTAAATAGACAAATAGACTGACCCCGGGAAACTCTTTTCATATTGATGTGAATTGCAAAAGTTTAGATTACTGGAAACTCATTTGACCCATACAATTCACAGATGTTCCCCATATCTCCTCTGTCCTTCACAAAGGGTTAGGGAGGGGGATTATTTTATTTATTCTGGTCATTATAGAATGTTTAACTGACCTCTTGAACTATCCTCAAGTGAGTTGAAATTTTATAGAGAGGTTAAAGCTTACCTAAGTGACCTTAAACTGTTGGTCTTATAGGACATGTTTAACTGACCTCTTGACCTTCTCTACACATTTGAATGGGTCTTTATAGACAGGTTAACTGACCCTCTTGACACTACTACACAGTTGGTCTTTATACAGATGTTTATGACCTCTGACCTAAAAAATGACACTTCTCTGCACATGTTGTAAACAGATGCTTTTATAGACAGGTTTAATTGGGGCCTCACACAGTTGACTGACCTCTTCTACACAGTTGGTCTTAGAGACAATTTTTGACCTGACCTCTTTATTACGACCTTGGCTCTACTTTATAGACAGTTTTAATTGGACTCTCTACCTCTCTACACAGTTGGTCTTTATAGACAGGTTAGGTCTTTATAGGTGACTGACCTCTTGACCTCTCTACACAGTTGGTCTTTATAGACAGGTTTAAACTGGACCTCTTGACCCCCTTGACTCTACACATTTGATCTTTATAGACAGGTTTAACTGACATCTTGACCTCTCTACACAGTTGGTCTTTATAGACAAGTTTAAATTGACCTCTTGACCTCTCCACACAGTTGGTCTTTATAGACAGGTTTAATTGACCTCTTGACCTCTCTACACAGTTGGTCTTTAAAGACAGTTTAATTGACCTCTTGACCTCCTCTACACAGTTGGTCTTTATAGGCAGGTTTAATTGACCTCTTGACCTCTCTACACAGTTGGTCTTTATAGACAGGTTTAATTGACCATCTTGACCTCTCTACACAGTTGATCTTTATAGACAGGTTAAATTGACCTCTTGACCTCTCTACAACAGTTGGTCTTTATAGACAGGTTTAATTGACCTCTTGACCTCTCTACACAGTTGGTCTTTATAGACAGGTTTAATTGACCTCTTGACCTCTCCTACACGTTGATCTTTATAGACAGGTTTAATATTTGACCTCTTGACATCGATGCAAAACAAATATACACAACTGGGCACTTTTATAGACAGGTCTAGAGTTTAAACTGAAAATCTTGTGGACTCTCAGGTGTCCCCTGTACCGAGATCAAAGTCTGGCCGGATGCTGAAAGGCTCTTGAAATTGACCGCTACCCTACCCAACTACCCAGACAAGTTTGCCTGACATTTTGACCTCTCTACAAAGGTTAGTTTTTTAGGACAGAGTGTCTGACCTCTTGATCTATAAACAATTTACTGTAAATAGAACGTGGACCCTTTTGACCCAAATAAACTAGTTCTACCCAATTTACCTAATAGACAACACAATTTTACCAGAAGTATCAAGTTCTACTGGGTATTGTGTCGGTTTTTAGGTGCTCTAAACTGATCCCTTGACCTCTTACACAGTTGGTCTATATAGACAGGTTTAACTGACCCCTTGACCTCTATCACACATTTGGTCTTTATACGACAGGTTTGACTTGACTGACATTTTGAACCCCTCTACAAATTAGTTTGTTTCATTAAGATGTCTGACTCTGAATTGAGAAAGTTTGGTCTATTCATACCATGGTTGGTCTTAGATTGACATGTATGTGTCTTAATTCAGGTGACCTGTTCCTGTATCTTTTTGTTAATAGACAGGTTTTAACTGACCTTCCATGACTGTTACCCACTTGAGGAAAATTACACTGTTAAAAACAGGAATATGGGACCACCCTTATTAACAAGGACATAATAAATCGTTTCGTTCCAAATACCTATATTTCAACACAAATTTTACACAGCAGTATCAAGTTTACTATGGGTATTGTGTGGTTTAGTAGGTGGTCTATATAGACAGGTGTTTAACTGACCTCTTGACCTCAACACAGTTGGTCTGTATAGACATGGTTGGACAGACCTCTGTTACAGTGTATCTAACAATGTGACACTGTGTTGACAGTTGGTCTTTATAGACAGGTTGGACTGACCTCTGTATATAGTTGGTCTTTATAGACAGGTTTGCCTGACCCCTTGACCTCTCTAAACAGGTACCCCTGGACCGACCAAGTGCTCCACAGATCAGTACCGATGTGCCAATTGTCAATGTATTGATGCTACAAAAGTGTGTAATGCCATAGTGGACTGTGAGAATGCGTCTGACGAGAGAGGCAGTCTTAGGATTGAAAAACAGTTGCATAAAACAGACATTTCTAGCAAGATGCTTGCATATGTCAATTAAAGATAAATGGTAAATGTGAACTATTGTGTAAACATTTTGATGTATTTGTGAACTGTTTGTGGTATTCTGAAATTCATTTGTTGTAGATAAACTGTCAGGAAATGTGAACTGTTCAGTAAACATTTTAATGTACCTGGTATTAATTTGTTGTAGATAAACTGTCAGGAAATGTGAACTGTTCAGTAAACAATGGCGGGTGTTCCCAGACCTGTACAGATCTCAGTGACAGTGGATACTACTGTTCCTGTCAGGAGGGGTACAAGATCGCTATGAAGGTGAGTACATGGTCAATGATACCAAATCCTGTGAAGGTGAGTTATACAGTCATCGATCCTAATTCCTGTGTAGGTGAGTCATAGGGTCATTGATATCAAATCCTGTGTAGGTGAGTACATGGTCAACGATACCAAATCCTGTGAAGGTGAGTTATACATTCAACAATACCAAATCCTGTGAATGTGAGTTATACAGTTAACGATACCAAATCCTGTGAAGGTGAGTTATACAGTCAATGATACCAAATCCTGTGAAGATGAGTTATACAGCCAATGATACCAAATCCTGTGAAGGTGAGTTATACAGTCAACAATACCAAATCCTGTGAAGGTGAGTTATACAGTCAACGATACCAAATCCTGTGAAGGTGAGTTATACAGTCAATGATACCAAATCCTGTGAAGATGAGTTATACAGCCAATGATACCAAATCCTGTGAAGGTGAGTTATACAGTCAACGATACTAAATCCTGTGAAGGTGAGTTATACAGTCAACAATACCAAATCCTGTGAAGGTGAGTTATACAGTCAATGATATCAAATCCTGTGAAGGTGAGTTATAGTCAACAATACCAAATCCTGTGAAGGTGAGTTATACAGTCAATGATACCAAATCCTGTGAAGGTGAGTTATACAGTCAACGATCACAAATCCTGTGAAGGTGAGGTATACAGTCAATGATACCAAATCCTGTGAAGGTGAGGTATACAGTCAACGATACCAAATCCTGTGAAGGTGAGTTATACAGTCAATGATTACAAATCCTGTGTAGGTGAGTTATACAGTCAGTGATCACAAATCCTGTGAAGGTGAGGTATACAGTCAACGATCACAAATCCTGTGAAGGTGAGGTATACAGTCAACGATCACAAATCCTGTGTAGGTGAGTTATACAGTCAGTGATCACAAATCCTGTGAAGGTGAGTTATACAGTCAATGATCACAAATCATGTGAAGGTGAGTTATACAGTCAACGATACTAAATCCTGTGAAGGTGAGTTATACAGTCAATGATACCAAATCCTGTTTTGATCAAACTACAGAACATTAGTTAGAAATATTGATGCAAAGTTTGTAAAGGTGAGTTTTGATAGAAAATTCTGAGATTTGTGTATCTGCATTATTTCACAGACGTTGACGAGTGTGCTCGGAGGGGAACATACTGTACACAGCAGTGTAAGAATGTGAAGGGATCATACAAATGTCTGTGTACCGACGGATTCCACGACGTCAAGGGTAAAGAAACGCACTGTAAACCCAAAGGTTACTACACACAAAAATGATCAAATCTAAATCCAAAAATTAACATATTTTGTGGGATAGTCCATCGAGTGCCCATCATCATTTTCCCTTAAACTTGCTTCTAGTCATAGAGTTTCTCATAGATAGTAACCACATTTGGCCTATTTAACTGAAGAAATACCCTTAAAAATAAGGAATGTTATAAACAAATCTGGGCCCTACCCTTATAAATAAGGAATGTTATAAACAAAACTGTGTAGGTCCCCTGATTAGGTTTTATATGTATTCAAAAGTTTTGCTGAAACGTTTTGATTGTTTAATTAATTTTGAATTCTCAGTCAAGATTTTATTGTAATGTGCACAAACTCTGATACTATTATCATTTCAGGTGGACAACTGTTGATCTCTTCACCAGTGGCCACGAGGTACGACAGGTCATCCCCGACAAAAAAGCGTACTCAGGAACGTTAAGTTGGGGGCGCCACATGGGGGCACTAGACGTTGATGTGGATCGTCGTTTACTTTTCTGATCTATCATTGATGAAGATTGAAAGAGCTGGAATTCCCGATGATATAAAGAATGGTGGCCCGCCACGTTCCCAGGATTTAAACGCAGATGTGACCCAGGTGGTGGGGATCGCCATTATTTGGGTAACAAAGTAGGTCAAGAGTCAAATTAAAATTAAGAAAAAACTTATTAATAGATGCAGAATGACAGACAAGAATTAGCTATTGATGAGTTTTTGAAATGTTTTCTGTTGATCAACATTTTATCATGGAATAAAAATCAGCAAAATATTAAATATTTTCAATGCGTTATAATGAATACAGTTGTCTAATAACAGTTTAATGCTTTCTATTTATTAAAGTGTGTTGGCTTTGCTCGATTCATAAATATCTGAAACTCAAAGAACTTATACTAAACTCCAAGTTTTAGTTCCATCAAGGTTTGTAAAGTGTGTGTTATGTAAAGGACAGATGGTGAACTCTTTCTAATCTTATATAATTGTTGACTGTCTGAAATTATAAGTGTTTTGATATGTTCCTTCCAGAAATATTTATTGGACAGATTCGAGTCGGCGGACGATCTCTGTTGCCCTAGACGACGGTCGATACCATAAGACCTTGATAAGGGATGACTTGGTTCATCCTCTGGCTATAATTGTCAACCCTAAACTGGGGTTAGTTAGGATTGATCCTTCAGGAGTTACCTCCCCTTCATACATTATTTGTACATTTCCTCCCTTAACCTTCATTGTCAACCCTAAACTGGGGTAAGTTAGGATTGATCCTTCAGGAGTTACCTCCCCTTCATACATTATTTGTACATTTCCTCCCTTAACCTTCATTGTCAACCCTAAACTGTGGTAAGTTAGGATTGATCCTTCAGGAGTTACCTCCCCTTCATACATTATTTGTACATTTCCTCCCTTAACCTTCATTGTCAACCCTAAACTGTGGTAAGTTAGGATTGATCCTTCAGGAGTTACCTCCCCTTCATACATTATTTGTACATTTCCTCCCTTAACCTTCATTGTCAACCCTAAACTGGGGTAAGTTAGGATTGATCCTTCAGGAGTTACCTCCCCTTCATACATTATTTGTACACCCACTAGCCTTCATTGTCACAATACCACAAAAAAAAAGTTATCTCCCCTATGTCTGAGACACACCATAGTCTATAAGAGTGGTAGTTTCTTAGCCCTCAGCGTGAGTAGGACGAGCGGTTGGCCCAATGTCAGTATAATGTGACCAGGTGGGGTGTGTTGCTTGGTGTCTTCAGTGGCACTGAAAAAACGGTGTTCAACACGAATATAAAGCAAATTCCCAATACAGGCACCACACTCGTTTTTCATACACACAACAAGGCTGTCCTTACATGACCCTGACTGTTAATATGAGGTAAATTTAATCAAACAAACAAACTAAAGATTCAAAATGTGTCTGAAAATCTTGAATTTGGTATTGACAGATTACTGTACAGGAGAGATGCAGGCAGCACCAGTCCTAAAATAGAACAGGCCTAGATGACCGGTGAGGAACGGTCAGTCTTGGTCTCCACATGGCTCGGCCAGCCAACTGAGGACTGACCCTTGATGACCACATATGGATGACCGCGACTACACTGGTGTGACTCCAAGGAAAACCTGATTAAGTCCATCAAACTGGACAGATCAGACAGGGTCATTGTCGGCGGGAAAAGTGAGGTCAAAGTTCATTCTGTTGTTGGTATACTCCTGTATAACTAGTGGGTCAAGGTCAGAGGTTAGGTCAATCACTTTGATCTACCTTTCTAAGTAAATGAACCAGGGTCATATAATTTTGAGTGTAATATTCAAATGTATATGTAACAAAAAATTGATTCACTGACTTAAGGACAAGGTCATTACTTTTCTTAAATATTTGTAAATTCAAGATTATTTCGATGTAAGACTATGCTAACCGACAAGAAATACCTACAACTTTCACATGTGAATCGCAATTTTCTTTTTCAAAATATAACCTGATTTTAGTTTTATCGACATACTAGCCGCTCACCTGATTTATAGGGAAATAAGAAGCAGCGTATAATCTGGAAAATAGGGTAAAATGGCAAGGCTTCAATACATTTGTTAATGGTAATTTTCAGTTGATCATCTAAAACATGTTAAGTTTATAATTTTAGAATTTGATGCTTGGTTTATTTTATTCCATGTCTTCTTCCATGTCAATCTTTATTCATGATCGTAAATATTTCATTTGAAAATGCCCTCTATAGTATAAGTATCTTTGATGTCATTCAGGCCTAGACAATCCCGTCAGTTTGGATGTATTTGGAGACTCGCTATATATATATATATAGCTGGGCTTCCCAACAGATGGGCGCCGTCTGATGAATATGGATAAATTTGGATATGATGTTAACGTCACCCTACAAACAAGACTCCTACTGCCCTCTAGTGTCAGAATCATGCACCCGAAACGTCACAATTTATCAGGTAAATTACTATAAGGCTAGATTTACAACTGTACAAAATCAATGTTAATATCATAAAATTTCATTTCAATATACAGGTATGTATAGATACTTACATTTTATCTATATGTGTTTTGAGTTACTTCCCTTTACTAACAAATCAATTACAATGTATATACATGTACGTGTATATTACTTATACATGTATACTATAATATTTCATTGGAATTATGTAAAGATACTTACATTGTATCTATATGTGTTTTGTGTGAGCAAGAAATGTGCAAGTGTATAAGAGTTACTTCCCTTTACTAACAAATTAATTACAATATATATACGTGTATATTACTTATACATGTATACTATAATATTTCATACTGGTGCATCTGTTCCTGGGTCCTTCAGGTACTAGTCTATCTGTTCCTGGGTTCATCAGGTCCTGGTCCACCTGTTCCTGGGTTCGTCAGGTACTGGTCCATCTGTTCCTGGGTTCGTCAGGTACTGGTGCATCTGTTCCTGGGTCCTTCAGGTACTAGTATATCTGTTTCAGGGTCCTTCAGGTACTAGTCTATCTGTTCCTGGGTTCGTCAGGTACTGGTCCATCTGTTCCTGGGTTCGTCAGGTACTGGTGCATCTGTTCCTGGGTCCTTCAGGTACTAGTATATCTGTTTCTGGGTCTTTCAGGTACTAGTCTATCTGTTCCTGGGTTCGTCAGGTACTGGTCCATCTGTTCCTGGGTTCGTCAGGTACTGGTGCATCTGTTCCTGGGTTCGTCAGGTACTGATGGATCTGTTCCTGGGTCCTTCAGGTGAGTCTATCTGTTCCTGGGTTCGTCAGGTACTGGTCCATCTGTTCCTGGGTTCATCAGGTCCTGGTCCATCTGTTCCTGGGTCCTTCAGGTAATAGTCTATTTGTTCCTGGGTTCGTCAGGTACTGGTCCATCTGTTCCTGGGTACATCAGGTACTAGTCTATCTGTTCCTGGGTTCATCAGGTCCTGGTCCATCTGTTCCTGTAGTTATTAGTATAACTTCATATCCGTTAGAGAAATACGACATCATTTTTACACATAAACTTTACTCAGGAGCAGATAATTTTGTAATTCATAAAAACAGAATATGAAGCTTAAATGTACCGTGTTTGACCCAATTAGGGTCCAGGGTGCTTTGATAATTAAAAATAAGTGATGGTCGCTTAATAGAACCAAATTTTGAATACCAATTCATTGCTCAAATACACAAAAAAAAACATAAATCAATTTGCTAGAGAAATTAAATTAATTAATGGTATATGTGATATACATTAGTTTGTATGTCCTTGAATGACCTTGATTATTTAAACCTAATTAATTACATAACTCCTTCTTTTTGTTTTCACATTCACTTATCAGCTACTTAATATATTTAGTCTTTAGTCTTTTATTGATTCATACATTTGTTCTGTTTCAGCTGGCTTTCATAATTGTATTTTTTGGGCCACAAAGGGGAGTTAACTCCTTTGATGAAAATATCCGACACAGTTGCCTCTTCATAAATGACCTGAGTATTAATTGGTGAGTATAAGTCGGTTTTCTCTATATTTTATTTTGAGTTGTCTCCCTCACACTGTAGGTCTCTGGTGAAGGGCTCTTTTATCAGTCAGATGATTTAGATTTAGAGATAAAAGTTATGCTATCACAGCCAGATCATAAACATTTGAGTATCAGATAAGTTTTTCCCCTCTTTTTTCCTAGTAAAGGGGTCTGTCTGCTCCTGATCTGTTTAGTCTGGGTCTGCCTGGTCATGGTCCATCTGATCCCGGTCTATCTGTTCCTTTGTCCGTCTGGTCCTGGGTCTATCAGGTCCTGGGTCCATCTGATCCTGGTCCATCTGATCCTGGTCCTCGGTCTATCCAGTCCTGTCTTTAAAAATACCATATTCGACCCAATAAGCGCCCATGTCCCTATAAGCCCCCCTCATCCTTTTTGAGGCCTCAATTTCAATTGTCCAGTCTTAAATAAAGACCAAAACTACACAAAACTGTATAGATTTGCAATAATTTTGTCTTATCAGCATCTTTTCATTTTGTTTTCTTCAAATTTTTAACCGCCCTGGGCGCTTATTTGGTCCATTACAGTACTTTGATTCATAATTTGTAAGTAACCAAAAGATAACCAAAGATCAGTCAGAATTTATATTCTGATTATAAATTTTTATTATGTATTACACAATTTCTCAAAGATAGTAGCTATAGACATTTATATACAATGTATCCGGTCTCTGTATCATGAACTGTTACTGTTGGCAATTATTTACATTTATAATTGAAAATTCATTCCGATATTTTAGAAGTAAACACTAAAAAATTGGAAAATAAAAATGGTGATTATGACTGAAGGTTTGTTTACATTATAGTGATCCGATGGATTAAATCATTGTCTAAATAAATAAATAATGTAAAGATACACTGTAAGTATTAAACTGTCTTGTGTACATTATTTCTGTAAAGGTCTAGCATCTATATAGACCATAGATTTCATAAAAAAAAGATAGTTTAATGCTTAAATATCCGAGAGATCCAAATGTAAACTAAAAAATATGGCGGAGGAGATGCTTAATTTGGTTACATAGAAATGTACAATGTGGATTACTAAGTAAAATAGGATAAATTATGGGAAATAATGGGAAAAGGAAGTGAACTGGTACTCCCTGTGTTTATATCTTGGAAACAATAATCACAAGTTACTAAAGCCTTAAAGTAGTTTTATCACAGCTATCACACCCTGCTGTACTGTAGTACTTTTATCACAGCTATCACAACCTGCTGTACTGTAGTAGTTTTATCATCACGCTATCACACACACTGCTGTACTGTTAGTAGTTTTATCACAGCTATCACACCCTGCTGTACTGTAGTAGTTTTATCACAGCTATCACACACCCTGCTGTACTGTAGTAGTTTTATCACAGCTATCACACCCTGCTGTACTGTAGTAGTTTTATCACAGCTATCACACCCTGCTGTACTGTAGTAGTTTTATCACAGCTATCACACCCTGCTGTACTGTAGTAGTTTTATCACAGCTATCACACCCTGCTGTACTGTAGTAGTTTTATCACATCTTGTAGTACTGTAACATCTTTACACTAGACTCAATCTTTACCCACAGTAAATCATCTCTACCCACACCTACAGCCCCTACCCAGTCACTGTCTGTGTATAGGATCCTGAGTACCTTAAAATCTTTACTCACTATGACAACATTTTTATTGTTACCATCCCCTATGATGAGGCTCCCCTGACTATCATACACTATACCCCGGGGGTTAAATGGTTTACCTCCTGTTTGTGGTGATTGTTTACATGTACTGGGGATGTCACCTCTGTATACAAACAGTTTCTGGAAGTCAGTATCCATGACAACAACATGTCTGTTTCCATCACCACCATCATGTTCATTACTGTGATCAATCACTGCGACATTGTTAGTGACAGGACACTCTGTGATCCTCCATGGTGTACACACTAATGGTTTCCCAGTCCCTGCTGCCATTGTAGTGAGTACCATCTGACCTTGTGTGGTATATTTGGAGACGTTTCCTGACATGCCCACAATGACATGGTTCTTTGCTGTAATACATATACATGTAAGGATATGTTTTAGTTGTGAATTGTTGAGTTAACTGTCCTGATACCAGCTCCAGGATGTTGTTTTGTATATCACAGGCCCACAATCTGTGTGTTGTTGGTGATAGACTGATGTCATTGATCCAAGCCTTGTGTGTGACCTTCTGTATCACTGTGCCCTTCCTGTCCAGGAGAGTTAATGTGTCACTGTAGTCACTGGTCCAGGCCTGGTCATCAGTGGTAGGACATATAGAATCAATGTAACATGGAGACTTCCACTCCTCCACCACCTTGGTCTCTGTCAGTAGTGTTTTCCTGGCCACTGCTTTCTTACCTTTATCCTCTGACTGTTGTTGTGATGAGGGTTGTTGCTGACCGTCTGATAATGATACTGACCGTTTCTGGTCAGTGGATGTATGACTTTGGCCTGAGGTGGTGACTTTTCCTAAGGCTTGTACCAGGTGACCTTTAGGAGTATTGTTTGGGTTGAAGCTGACTGTATCTAAAGTAGGTTTGACAGGGATATGTATTCGGGAATCTATTTCGCATTTTGTGTCATATATTTCTATGTGAGAGCCCTGCTGAAGTGTTGTCTTACATTTCTGTATTTGGTGTTTAATTTGTTTGTTCAAATTTTCAAGTTCTTGTTTGTATTTTTGTATGAGTTTGATGTTGTCGTCTTTAAGTTTTTGATAAAGTGAGAGTGTCTCTTCTCTAAGGTTGTCAAGGTCTTGTTTTAATTTATCTGTTTGCATCTTCAATTCATGTGCTAATTTATCAAATATGTTGTCGTTGTCTTTGAGGAGTGTATCAGTAGAGGTGATGTATTTCCCAATCTGTACCAGATCATTTTGTTCTGTTCTGTCAATAAAGTTTCTGATGTCTTGTTTCTTCTGAGAAGTGACTTCACTAAGCTCACACATTGGATGAGCTTTATGAATAGTTGTAATACATTTTAAACAAATTAGTTCTTGACACTTTTCACAATACATATCTAGTTGTCTCCCCTTGTGATGGTTACAGGTTGTCTGTCCTTCCGTACGAACTGGTATGTTTGCTGTTGCCATTCTGATGAAGATTGAATGTTTGTTGAATTTCTGAAAATTGAATATATTGAATCAATACAATTTTTGATTGAATTTAAAAATTAAATTAAATTGAATGAATAGTTTTGATTCAAATTTTTAATTTTGATGTCCTGTTCAATTGTGTTTGATTTTTTTGTAAATTGAAAGTTTTATTTATTGCTCGTTGTTCTATTCAGTTCGATGTAGTTTTTAAATATTGATTGACCTCAATGTTTTTAAAATACAAGAAAATAATTACCTGATAATCACTGCATTCACTGATGACACACACAGGGTACCTGGGATTAAATCAAGTTGGTCTTCCCCAGAATCTAAATGATATTCAATGTTGTTCAAATTTCTCTTCCTCCGAAATTCACAGCCAAGTGGGAACTTACTTCCTTCTCATTATAACGGATATGTCACTTTTTCAGTTTCTGATGAAAATATCCATTTCAGATTAAAATCAATCCCGTTAATACACAAAATTGTACATTAAATGAAATAATATGTGTCCACACAGAATAAGACCATCCTTGTCATTGGTTACTAATGTAAACAAACGTTTAGCGACCAAAATGTCTGTCTATTGAGGCCTGGCGATATCTGATATTATTACTTCCTTGTCTGGTTTGACACACACACAGTTGTAAAGCAGACATAGATTGTGTAGTAGGTCAATTTGGGTCATGTTTACAAACCGTGATATTTAAATACCTACAGTTCACCTGGGGTGTATTGTCTGTTGGGTATGTGTATTGGGTAATAAGTCACACCTGTACTGTACATGAACGTAGAGAAATACACAGTCATGTCTTATTTGATATTTATAGATTAATATTCTTATAACTCTTTAGAAATTGATATATTGTAATATACATGTATCGGTAATTGTATGTAGAAATTTTGGTAAGTTATAAAAAATGTAAATAAATGAACGTAAAGAATACACAATACTGGTGTTGAACTTGTCCTGACAGACTTATACAACAAATCATGAGGTCCGTCATTATTCTTAACAAAGTCTTGTGGTGTCATGTCATTTTTCTTTGATTTTTGAAACAACAGTCAAACCTGTCTATAAAGACAAGCCAAGGAGGAAGAGAAAAAATTGTCTGGATATACAAGTGGTTCTTTTATAGAGTTGAACTTGACCATTTGGGACCTTTAAGAGAGTGGTCTTTATACAGAGGTGGTCTTTATACAGAGGTGGTCTTTATACAGAGAGTGGTCTTTATACAGAGGTTGTCTTTATACAGAGGTGGTCTTTATACAGAGGTGGTCTTTATACAGAGAGTGGTCTTTATACAGAGGTGGTCTTTATACAGAGGTGGTCTTTATACAGAGGTGGTCTTTATACAGAGGTGGTCTTTATACAGAGGTGGTCTTTATACAGAGGTGGTCTTTATACAGAGGTGGTCTTTATACAGAGGTGGTCTTTATACAGAGGTGGTCATTATACAGAGGTGGTCATTATACAGAGGTGGTCATTATACAGAGGTGGTCATTATATACAGAGGTGGTCTTTATACAGAGGTGGTCTTTATACAGAGGTGGTCTTTATACAGAGTGGTCTTTATACAGATGTGGTCTTTATACAGAGGTGGTCTTTATACAGATGTGTGGTCTTTATACAGAGGTGGTCTTTATACAGAGGTGGTCATTATACAGAGGTGGTCTTTATACAGAGGTGGTCTTTATACAGAGGTGGTCTATATACAGAGGTGGTCTTTATACAGAGGTGGTTGCTAAGGCAGGTTTTACACTATCATAATATACCGTATAGAGACATTTTGAGAAATATAATATATATATTTGGTCTACACATCTTTACCCTCCATCCTCGATACTCCAGGGCTTCCGTTCACTTACTTCTATACATCTAACAAGATGAAGGAGCCGCGGTGGCCGAGTGGTTATGATGCCTCAAGCCACAAGCCCTCCAGCTCTGAGTCACGAGTTCGAATCCCATGCGGGGCAGTTACCAGGTACTGACAGCTGGTCGGTGGTTTTTCTCTCCAGGTACTCCGGCTTTCCTCCACCAATAAACCTGGCACGTCCTTACATAACCCTGGCTGTTACTACTTGTATATAGTTTGCTTATATTTGTGGGGGTTTTAATTTCGCTAAATTTGCAGATCAATTCAAAATCGAGAAATTTATTAAAATCCTGGTTTCAAGTATTATAGCCACTCATAAGAATGGAACTTAAAAAGATAATCCGGCGAATAAGTCCAAAACAGTAAATATTTTGACGTCTGGGAAATTGAACAACTATACATATATATGACGTTAAACTTTAATAAAACCCCTTTTGTTAATACACAGTCAATCCTGACCACCCAACAAACATGGTCTTGTCAGGTTGTCTTTACATGGAGAGTGGTCTTTATAGACAGGGGCGGTCTTTATATGGAGGTTGTCTTTATAGACAGGTGATCTTTATAGACAGGTGGTCTTTATATGGAGGTTGTCTTTATATGGAGGTGGTCTTTATATATTGAGTGGTCTTTATAGACAGGTGGTCTTTATATGGAGGTTGTATTTATAGACAGGTGATCTTTATAGACAGGTGGTCTTTATATGGAGGTTGTCTTTATATATGGAAGTGGTCTTTATATTGTGGTGATCTTTATAGACAGGTGGTCTTTATATGGAGGTTGTATTTATAGGCAGGTGATCTTTATAGACAGGTTAAATTAAAAAATTGTGTTGAATTTGGTCATTTGAGGCCCTCAGATCGGCTTCTTACCGTTGTTAGACATTGATAGTCCTTTCTTTGGTCGTCATTAAAAATCCCTCTGGGATCTTTTGTTTAATTATCAAACATAAAATTATCTAATTATGAATCGTAATTGCGATTATATTTCCCAACACCATAATGTGTCATTTTAATTTCAGTTCGTCTTTGGAGTTGCTCATGACGGACAAACCTAGTGTGTTACAAGGGACACATATACCCTAGCTGTATGGGACGTCAAATTCAGGTAATTCACGAGAGAAGTTGTGACTTGGAAGTTTTTCCACAACATTTTTTTTTAATATATTTGGAGTGTTCTAACAATTAACTTGAGTTAGTGAAATGTTTTTTTTGCCTGCCCTAGCTGCCCTATCTAGCCTAGAATTGTTTGCTATAGAAGGAGAAAAAAATTTTTTATTTCCACTATCTGTGTAACAAATATTTTGATTTGCCACAAGTTCCTAAACAAAGTTGGTCTATTTGTCCATCCTTGATGTCCAGAAGTCCAAATGCTCCATAATTTTTTTAAAAAGATACTTAATTTTTATTCAATATTCAGTTTGATTGATTTATTGTTCGATGTCTTATATCATTTGTACTGCTGATTAAATGAACATTTGTTCATTTAATCTGTTACATCGGTATCAGTTTTATGACAGTCTTTTTTTAAAGGCTGTTCCGATTTAACCAGTAAAACTGTGGGATTAATAGGTGATCAGTACAAATTACCCTTGTAAACCAGTTTTTTGATTTTTAATCAATTTTTTGACAGTGTTACATTATACATCATGGTCTTTTAACAGTTGTCCATTTCTACAAAGGTCTGTTAATCATATTTGGTCTTTATCTATGATAAAAGTAGCCTGTGGTGTCATTTTTTTGTTTTGTCTAAAATGTGACTTCATCCTATATCTTTTACTGGAGCCCTGTCATGTCATTTTATAGGCAATGTTTTCCTTAACCTTCATTTCTGATACTTAATTGGATGCTGATATTGTCATTATATGTCAGTTTCCATGCTGAGTTAACAAATTCCTTTTTATATGTTAACATTCAAAAATTGTTTTTTCATGGCATTTAGGCTACTTAACAGTTCCCTTCATCAGTCCTTCATTCTGTACAATTTTGAACTACAGGAGCCCTATAAGGATTTACCTTTCATTATGTATTGAATTAAAAATCTTATTTAAGAAGTTATATTCTTTAATATGGAAAGCCAAAATTGTCCAATTGTAGCTTGGTCTGTCACTTGTTTACTGTCCATTTCTGTTACATTTTTGATATCCCCAATAATGTTGTACCATTTCAAATTACAAGTGTTTAACCCATTTTACACAGATGAATTTATCAAATATGAGTTGTAATTCAATAGCCAATTGACTTTTGACCCCGTCCCTCAGTGTTTGTTTTTTCAAATTTGTCAAAATTTTGGACCCAGTGGTTTTATTTACTAGTAAGTCTTACTGTTATCCTTACAACACATTTGTCATTTATTAGATTGTGTGTAATTATTCCACATGTTTTTTTTAATATAAGATTAAATTTTCATTTAAATGGTCCACATTGAGTCTACAAATTGTTTACCAAAGAAATTTACTGTTTGTCCTGTCTAGTCCTTTGACTGGGTCAGTGTCAAATCATTTGTACAACCCCTATATTATAAAAGTTTTTATCCTGGTAACCAACGAAAATTCTGTGTCAGATTTCATCCACATTTTCATGATACAAAAATGTGAGTTTAAATGGTTTTTATCCAAAATTACAGTGCATGTGATCACCTTTAACAAATACTTGTCTGTTTCATGGGTTTAATATCTAGAAATTTTGATGTATACAAATTTAATTTATTTTGGGTGAAACATCAATGAAATGATTCAGTTTCCAAAGAACTTTACTTCATATTTGGAAATAGCACAAATTGTTAGTTGGAGTATGCCCAGTTGTACTTTGACAACTGGGGTGAGTTCACCATCATTTGTACAATTTTGAATCGACTCTATTCAAAAGATATAGGTTGTTTATTGGTCTGCATAACTTGTCTTTTGTCTTAGTTATCTGTACTGAAATAATCGATGTCCAACTTTATATGGAAAAGTCAAATGACCCTGTCTTTCAATTGAATCTTGATACCTAGGAAATCTGTTTCAGGGGTCAAATTGAACCAATTCCATTAAAACATTTTGAACAAATACTTATAGTATGCTACATAGTGTTTTGGATTTATTCCATGCTTGTTTCATGAAATGTAAACATTTTTTACATATTTCAAAATAAATTAAATTAACCCCTTTTTTACCTGATATGTATTTCAGTAAACTTGTCCCCTCACAATCTACTGTAATTTTGAAATCTTTACTTGAATATGATGGTCTTTTGTTCATTGCATTTTTGGGTATGTTCCCCATTTACTTCAGTTTATTGAAAACGTGACAAATATTGTTCCACAAATGTTAATGCTTTATCATTGACCATTTTTGTACTATTGGAGTGTTACCCTTTGGCTATCTCTTTATCCCCTTTACTTTTATTTCATATTGAACTGGACAAAGAAATGTTATTATGCCCATATGGATGGGATAATTTTATTGTATCTTTAATGTTGAAATCCGACCTTTACTTTTATGTAAATCATGAAAATTGTTATTCAATACAGATTGTTTCTAAATGTTTAGTTAAACTTATTATAGAACATTTTTTTGGTAACCATATTTACCTAGTAAATTGCTTGTAACCTTTACTTCAAGATTATTAATAAATCAATTATTTGTGTTTGTAGAAAAAAAATAATGTCAAAACAGTAATATTTTTTTGTGACATCATCATTAATAACTAATGTGATAAATTTTGGATATTTTTTTCATGCTAACAAAAATTTAGGGATGCTGTCAACCTGTTAGTTATAATTCAATTACAATACATTTAACAAAGACAATTAAATTACTTGTTAATACCATGATTGGTGTTTGTTTTGAATGATTTACATTTTACAATCAAATTATCATTTTTCCCAAATCTTCATTACAAAATTCAGTAATTATTTGTCAATGTTGAACATACAAGGAAATCTCTAAAGTTAACAAATTCCTTTAATGATTCATCATGTTTAGTTTTTTTACCTTCGACCATTCTTTGCCTGTAAAATTTGGAAAAGTTTATCCCTGTACAGTTTTAACCTGGATAGTTGTCTTATTATTTATTAACACAAAAATTGAGTTGTAACTAACATCATGTCAATTTTTTATAAATTATTATCCATGTAATAATATAAAAGTCAAATTTTTCTATTTGTTGATTATAACATTTGACCATTGTCCCACTTCAGTCCCCATGGTCACTATTTCCAAAAATTATTCAATATACAGTGATATTTATCTCCTTTCTTTGACAGTGTGCTTGTCAATATTACCCAAATTACAGTTAACTACAAAGACAGTTCGGTGTAATGCTCTGAAGTCGTCAAATGTGGGGACATTGTTGTGAACTGTGTAGACACCACAGTGAATTCTACAGGACATAAGGTAAATTGACCAGTCAGTGACCAGAAATTTTTATCTTATACTGGAGCCCTTTTTACCAGTTTGGTCTTTACCTGCTCTGCTTGTCAACCTTTTACTTCAGTATTACTTAACCAAACAAATTTATCTTACCCTATTTTGTCTTTATGTTGTGATACTGCTTGAACACCATTAAATTCAGTATGGGTACTTAACACAATGAAGTTATCTCAGGTCCTTTTGGTCTTTACCTAAATCTGATATTTGTCAGGATTTCTTCAGTATTACCATTAACACAATTCAAGTTATTCATTTATCTTTTTGATCTTTACCTGTTTCTAATCTACTTGTTTCAATTTACATTTATTCAGTATTTTACTTAACAAGTAAGAAGTTAATCTCCCCTTTTGGTCTTCACCTTTATCTGCTTGTCTAAACTTAGACTTTAATTCATTACTTACACACATCAGATTAGGGTAACATTCATTCATCTCATTTTTGTCTTTACCTATATTTGCTTGTCAACCACTTTACTTCAAATGGTACTTATACTTAACACAAAAAGTATGTTATCAATATTTTATGGTCATTTACAATTATTATTGTAATCAATTATATCAACTGTTTTAACTATTTGTTTACCAATGTTTTAATACAAGATTATCTTGAATTTTGTCATTTACTGCATGTTGTATAAAGATAGTATAATGTGATAAATACAAGTTATCAGAACCCCAATGTCTTTAATTCAAGTGCATTTTAAACATTTTATGCAATAAAGATCAGAAGTTATATTGTTTTAACAAGATACAGGACTTCATTGATTTTTATAAGATTTCAACCTGTAAACTGTTTTAATATTAATCAGTTATCAAATTTATGCTTTATGTCCGTGTTTTTTATATCATTTACAGTTACTGTATACCATAGGACCATGTTATTTAATTCAGGGACTACCATGTTTTAAAGATCAACTTTATTTAGTAATACAATTAAATACAGGGATCCTTCCATGTTTTGATCTTCTAAGATTCATTGTCCTTAAAAATTCAGGGATATGTCAATTAAAAGATAGAACATTTAACTCCTTGTTTAATACAAGATCAGGGACATGTTTTATACAAGTATCAACTCTGCATGTTTTAATACAAGATAATAGTAGGTGACTATTTCATGTTAAATAAAAATGAACCCATGTTTAATATAATCCAGGTCTAGACTCCATGTTTTAATACAAGATCAGGGACTTCCTGTTTTATTACAAGATCACTAATACCATGTTTTAATACAAGTATCAGGGACTCCATTACATGTATATAAACAAGATCAGGGACCCATGTATTAATACATGATCAGGGAAACATTTTTAATTTTTAAATACAAGATCAGGGACCCAAATGTTTTAATACAAGATCAGGGACTAAGATTTTTAATACATGTCAGAACTTGTATTTTTAATCAAATACTTTTACTCATGAGATTTTAATACATTGATTAAATCCATGTTTTAATTACAAGGGACATTATTTGATATAAGATTCAGGGACTCACATCATTATTAATACAAATCAGGGATCTGTTTTAATACATGATCAGGGACTATGTTTTAATACAAGATCAGGACTCTGACCCTGTCTATCTATACATGTATCAAGATGTCCATGTATTATAATACCCATTTTTAATACAAGATAATCAGGGACCCATTGTAATTTAAGACTTATATTCTTTGACACTTAGTTTGGACATCCATTACTTGATTGATCTTCTCCATCTTTAAATATCAGTCTGTTACCATGGAACCATTTAATATAACAATATATTACTGGGTCATATGATGTTTAATACAAGATAATATTTATATTTATGTTATTACATTTGTTAATACAATATCAGGGACATCCATTCATGTTTTAAACATGATATCAGGATATGTCTGATGTTTTAATACATGATCAGTGGATTATATGTTTCTGATATACAAGATCAGGACCCTGTTAAACCATTTAAATGATGTAATGTTTTAATTTATATTTGGAAAAATCAGAGATCCATGTTTTAATACGACAGGACCCATCCATGTTTTAATAGATCAGGGAATTATTTCATTATTATTTTATTGGGACTGTATGTTTCTTGATATGATCAGGCTGCTGTCCATGTTTTATTACATAAGTTGTACAAGTATAAATGTATTATTGTTCTGTGATTTTTAAGTCTGATATGATAAGTCTGAATATTTGCTTTTGTCAATTTCCTCTGTCACATTTTTGTACCAATGACTCTAATGGTATATTTCATTTGATGTTGAGGTCATTGTCCTGAAATTTTAAATGTCATGGCATTATAGTCCATTGAAATACAGTAATGTCTTTCTAATAGATCTCTTAAACTTTGGGCCATTTCATGTCTTATTATTCAGTTCCTGTGTGTATCATATAATTTATAGTTTATACCTATTTTGGGACATTCTGAGGTGTTGCATTAATTTCTAAATAATTCAGTGTCATTATTGTATTTATACTGTATTTTAATTTCATCTCTAAATGGAGATTCAGGTAACCTAAACCATAATCAGTCCATTTAAAATGTAAAATAATTCATGTTTGTTTATACTATACATCACTGTATCAAATTAATGTATTAATTATGTTCTGTAGATCTTCATGTCTGATCAACCTTCTGTTTGTAATTAATTGTTGAATATAATTTATCTGTCAAACATTATTGTCCCCCATCTGGAATTTGTAGATTCATCTGTTGTCTTTCAAATTCTATGATGTTATAAAAACCTTCATGTCTGATTTCATTGTATAATTTATCCATAGCATTTACTGTCAAATTCAATCTGATACAAAAACCCTAAATTGTCCAAAGTAACTTGTGTGTCATCTACAAGATCATTTGTCTCTATGTTTGATTTTGGAGCCCTAAGTCTGTTATATGATACTGGAGCCCTGTCTGTCCATTTCTAGCTTGTGTGTCCATCCTACTGTCTGTCTGTTCATCTCTGATACTGGAGCCCTGTCTGTCCATTTCTGGCTTGTGTGTTCATCCTACTGTCTGTCTGTTCATCTCTGATACTGGAGCCCTGTCTGTCCATTTCTGGCTTGTGTGTCCATCCTACTGTCTGTCTGTTCATCTCTGATACTGGAGCCCTGTCTGTCCATTTCTGGCTTGTGTGTCCATCCTACTGTCTGTCTGTTCATCTCTGATACTGGAGCCCTGTCTGTCCATTTCTGGCTTGTGTGTCCATCCTACTGTCTGTCTGTTCATCTCTGATACTGGAGCCCTGTCTGTCCATTTCTGCTTGTGTGTCCATCCTACTGTCTGTCTGTTCATCTCTGATACTGGAGCCCTGTCTGTCCATTTCTAGCTTGTGTGTCCATCCTACTGTCTGTCTGTTCATCTCTGATACTGGAGCCCTGTCTGTCCATTTCTGGCTTGTGTGTCCATCCTACTGTCTGTCTGTTCATCTCTGATACTGGAGCCCTGTCTGTCCATTTCTAGCTTGTGTGTCCATCCTACTGTCTGTCTGTTCATCTCTGATACTGGAGCCCTGTCTGTCCATTTCTGGCTTGTGTGTCCA
The DNA here is from genome assembly GCF_041381155.1 of Argopecten irradians. Taxonomy (NCBI): domain Eukaryota; kingdom Metazoa; phylum Mollusca; class Bivalvia; order Pectinida; family Pectinidae; genus Argopecten; species Argopecten irradians. The sequence continues at coordinate 7,782,693 of NC_091149.1, read as the reverse complement.
TCCTACTGTCTAGTCTGTTCATCTCTGATACTGGAGCCCTGTCTGTCCATTTCTGGCTTGTGTGTTCATCCTACTGTCTGTCTGTTCATTACTATTTTGTCTATGAATACTGTTGTCAAATTCATATTTTTTGTATCTCATTCATCCTACTCCTGGTGTAATTATGATCCATTTTTCTGTAAAAATCCATTAATCTAGATTGTGTGTTATACTGAAATAATGTTTCTGTTGTTTCTGAATACCTGGAAGAAACTGTAATGTTGTCCATTTCTGGCATTGTACTTTGTCCGTTCCATACATGTCCTAGTCTGTTGCATCTGATACTGGAGCCCTGTCTGTCCATTACTGGATTGTGTTTCCATCTAATGTCTGTCTGATTCATCTCTGATACTGAGTTTAATCTGTCCATTTCTGCTTTGATTGTTGATTTTTTGGTTGTATGGGTCATGGATCTATGCATGTTTCTTTCATGTTCATGTTTTTGAATACAAGATGGAGCCCAAATGAGTTCAATCATGTTACGATTTTGATCTGTCTTTTGTTATTGTCTGAGTTTAGATGTCCATAAATTTGTATACTGAAAATTTTTCTATAATGTCCATAATTGTAGCTTCCCAGTTGTGTTTTGTCTGTTGTGTCCAGAGTTTGTATTTTAATACTCTGATACAATTTTGATTTTTGTCCTTATTTTTGATAGTAATTTGATCATGTCCTCCTACTGTTGGTTATTTGTATGTCTGTCCATAAACTGGATCTGTCCTGTCTTTCCTATTTCTTGCTTGTGTGTTCATCCTAGTCATGTCTGGTTACTTGTATCCTATGGATACTGGTCATTAGATGTGCCCTGTCTGTCCATCTTTTTTATCTGTAGCATTGTGGTGTCCATTTCAGGATCTATGTCTGTCTTTTTCATGTTCTGATCATCTCTGTATATTGTCTGGATGAACCTAGAATGTCTGTCTGTCCATTTGTATTGTTGTCATAATGTCCATTTGGTCATGTCTGTTCTGGATTGTGATACTGGATAGTTTTGAGAAATCTGTGTCTGTCCTTTCATTTCTGATGAGATTTCAGTTGTGTCTGTCTTGATCTGTCTAAATGTTGTATGTTCCTTGTTGTTGTTTTTGTGATATATCCAAAATTCTGTCTGTCCTTCTTTTATGTCCTGGTTTGTTGTCTGTCATGTCTGGTTTGTGTGATGTTTCTATCTTTGTCTGCACTTGTTTCATTTCTGATACTGGAGCAAAACTGTCTGTCCAAAATCTCTGGAATTGTGTGTCTTTCCTGTGACTGTGACTGTTAGTCTTGACTTGTCTGTTTTGATGAAGTATGTCTAGTCCCTTGTTAATTCTGGAATTACTGTACATCCTTGTTTGTGTGTTCCATCCTGTTTCAGGTCTGAACATTTGATAGTCAATCTGTCCTTCAATTTATGGATCTATTGATTTTCCATGTCAATATGTTTTTGTGTGTTCATCCTATTGTGTGTCCATCTTTGATACTGGGTATTTTGTGTTTACTGTTGTGTGTCTGTTCCTGGTCTGTTTTGTTCCTGGTGATGTACTGTTGAAATGATTTGGGGAATTAAAACAAAGATAGAATTTCTGTCACTTTTAAACATGAAAAAAAATGCAATAAATGGATCTGCACATGTAGACTTGGTTGGCTAAATAATGTTTTAAATTTGTAAAAGCTTTAAAAGTGATTAAGTTGTGTATGATTGAATTATGATGTTCACCTTACTTATTGTTATTTTTCTGTTGACTGGGAGCTGTACAAGTGTTTGTGTCCTTGTCACCTGATGGCAGATTCCTTGCATCTTCAGTCTAGGCAAATGGAATGATTTTCTGGTCACTGTGCTCTGTAAATGATGTGTTAATCTGATCTGGTATCCTGTCTGGTTTTGGGTCCTCTGTCTGTCTTCTCCTTGGTCCTTGTTCTTGTTGGTCCTTGGTTTGTCATGTTTGCTGATCGATCCTGTCCTTGGTCTGTTGGTCACCTTGATGTTACCATGGGTCCGGGGGTCTTATCTGGCCAAGTTGGTCCTTCTGTACACCTTGGTCTGTCTGATTCTGGGTCTATCTGGTCCTTGTCTGTCTGGTCCCTTGGTCTGTCTGGTCCTTGTCTAACCTGGCACTTGGTCCTGTCTGTTCCTTGGTCCGTATGTTCCTTTGGTCATCTGGCCCTTGGTCTGTCTGGTCCTTGGTCTGTCTGGTCCTTGGTCCAGTGTCTGGTCCTTGGTCCATCTGGTCTTTTTGTCTATCTGGTACTTGGTCTGTCTGGTCCTTGGTCTGTCCATGTCATTGGTCCGTCTGTTCCTTGGTCCATCTGGCCCTTGGTCTGTCTGGTCCTTGGTCCGGTCCATCTGGTACATTGGTCTGTATGGTCACTCGGTCTAACTGGCAACTTGGTCCGTCTGTTCCATTGGTCCGTCTGTTCCTTGGTTCGTCTGTTCCTTGGTCTGTCTGGTCCATTGGTCTGTCTGGTTTCATGGTTTGTCTGTTTGGATGCTGAATCCAATCTTGTCCTTGGTCTGTATGGCCCTGTTCATGGTCAGTGGTCTATTATGGACCACTGGTCCGTCTGTGTTCCCTTGGTCTGGTCTGGTCCTTGGTCTATACTGGCCCTTGGTCCGTCTGGTTCATTGGTCCGTCTGGTCCCTGGTCCATCTGGGTCCTTGGTCTGTCTGTTCCTTGGTCCATCTGGTTCTATCTTGGTCTGTCTGGTCATTGGTCTGTCTGGTCCTTGGGGTCCATGGTGTGGGGTCTATCTGGCACTTGCTCACGTCTGTTCCTTGGTCCGCTGTCCTTGGTCTGTCTGTTCCTTGGTTCTGTCTGGTTCTTGGTCCATCTGGTCCTCTGTCCATTGGTGTGGGGTCTATCTGTTCCTTGGTGTCTGTCTTGGTCCTTGTTCCTTGGTGTGTCTGTCTGGTCCTTGGGTGCCGTCTGTTCCATTGGTCCGTCTGTTCCTTGGTATGTCTGTCCTTGGTCCTGTCTGTTTCCTTGGTCCGTCTGTTCCTTGGTCTGTCTGGTCCTTGGTCTGTCTGGTCCTTGGTCCTGTTCTGGTCCCTTGTTCTGGTACGGGTTCTATCTCGCCCGTTTGGTGTGTCTGTTCCTTGGTCCGCCTGTTCCTTTGGTCTGTCTGGTCCTTGGTCTGTCTGGTCCTTGGTCTAAAACTTCGCCTTGGTCTGTCTGGTCCTTGGTCCATTGGTCCTTGGTCTGTCTGGTCCTTGGTCCTAAGTGGCCTTGGTCTGTCTGTTTCCTTGGTCCCGTCTGTTCACTTTGTCTGTCTGGTCCTTGATCTGTCTGGTCCTTGGTCCATGGTCTGGGGTCTATCTGGCCCTTTGTTCGTCTGTTTCTTGGTCCGTCTGTTCCTTGGTCCGTATGTTCATTGGTCTGTGTGGTCCTTGGTCTGTCTGGTCCTTGTTCATGGTCCAGGGTCTATCTGGCCCTTGGTCTGTCTGTCCTTGGCCTGTCTGGTCCTTGGTCTGTCTGGTCATTGGTCCACCTGGTCCCTTGGTCCTATCTGGTCCTTGGTCTGTCTGGTCCTTGGTATGTCTGGTCATTGGTACGTACTGTTCCTTGGTCCATCTGGCCCTTGGTCTGTCTGGGTCCTTGGTCTGTCTGGTCCTTGGTCTAACTGGCACTTGGTCCTGTCTGTTCCTTGGTCCGCCTGTTCCTTGGTCCGTCTGTTCCTTGGTCTGTCTGGTCCTTGGTCTAATTGAACCTTGGTCTGTCTGGTCCTTGGTCCGTCTGGTCCTTGGTCTGTTGGTCCTGGTTCCCTTGGTCTGTCTGGTCCTTGGTCTGTCTGGTCCTTGGACCATGGTCCGGGGTCTATCTAGTCCTTGGTCCATCTGTTCCTTGGTCTGTCTGGTCCTTGGTCCATGGTCTGGGGTCTATCTTGCCCTTGGCCTGTCTGGTCCTTGGTCTGTCTGGTCATTTGGTCCATCTGGTCCTTGGTCTATCTTGGTCCTTGGTCTGTCTGGTCCTTGGTCTGTCTGGTCCTTGGTCCGTCTGTTCCTTGGGTCCATCTGGCCCTTGGTTTGTCTGGTCCTTGGTACATGGTCTGTCTGGTCCTTGGTCTGTCTGGTCCTTGGTCTTACTGGCACTTGGTCCATGTCTGTTCCTTGGTCCGCCTGTTTCCTTGGTCCCATCTGTTCCTTGGTCCATGTCTGGTCCTTGGTCCTAACTGGCCCTTGCGTCTGTCTTGTCCTTGGTCTGTCTGTTCCTTGGTCTGTCTGGTCCTTGGTCTGTCTGGTCCTTGGTCTATCTGTTCCTTGGTCCATCTGGCCCTTGGTCTGTCTGGTCCTTGGTCTGTCTGGTCCTTGGTCTATCTGGCCCTTGGTCTGTCTGGTCCTTGGTCTGTCTGGTCCTTGGTCTGTCTGGTCCTTGGACCATGGGTCCGGGGTATATCTTGTCCTTGGTCTGTCTGTTCTTTGGTCTGTCTGGTCCCTTGGTCTGTCTGGTCCTTGATGTGTCTGGTCCTTGGTCCATGGTCTGGGGTCTATCTGGCCCTTTGTACGTCTGTTTCTTGGTCCGTCTGTTCCTTGGTCGTCTGGTTCCTTGGTCTGTCTGGTCCTTTGGTCTGTCTGGTCATTGGTCCATCTGGCCCTTGGTCTATCTGGTCCTTGGTCTGTCTGGTCCTTGGTCTGTCTGGTCCTTGGTCTGTCTGGTCATTGGTCCATCTGGACCTTGGTCTATCTGTTCTCTTGGTCTGTCTGGTCCTTGGTCCGTCTGTTCCTTGGTCCATCTGGTCCCTTGTACTGTCTGGTCCTTGGTCCATCTGGCCCTTGGTCCATCTGGTCCTTGGTCTGTCTGGTCCTTGGTCTGTCTGGTCCTTGGTCTGTCTGGTCCTTGGTCCGTCTGTTCCTTGGTCCATCTGGTCCTTGGTCTGTCTGGTCCTTGGTCCATCTGGTCCTTGGTCTGTCTGGTCCTTGGTCTAACTGGCCCTTGGTCCGTCTGTTCCTTGGTCCGCCTGTTCCTTGGTCCGTCTGTTCCTTGGTCTGTCTGGTCCTTGGTCTGTCTGGTCCTTGGTCTAACTGGCACTTGGTCAGTCTGTTCCTTGGTCCGCCTGTTCCTTGGTCCGTCTGATCCTTGGTTCTGTCTGGTCCTTGGTCTAATTGGCCCTTGGTCTGTCTCTGGTCCTTGGTTTGTCTGTTCCTTGGTCTGTCTGGTCCTTGGTCTGTCTGGTCCTTGGACCATGGTCCGGGGTCTATCTTGTCCTTGGTCCTGTCTCTGTTCCTTGGTCTGTCTGGTCCTTGGTCCATGGTCAGGGGTCTATATTGCCCTTGGCTGTCTGGTCCTTGGTCTGTCTGGTCCTTGGTCCAATCTGGTCCTTGGTCTATCTGGTCCTTGGTCTGTCTGGTCCTTGGTCCGTCTGTTCCTTGGTCCGTCTGTTCCTTGGTCTGTCTGGTCCTTGGTCCGTCTGTTCCTTGGTCCGTCTGTTCCTTGGTCCGTCTGGTCCTTGGTCTGTCTGGTCCTTGGTCTGTCTGGTCCTTGGTCCGTCTGGTCCTTGGTCTATCTGGTCCTTGGTCTGTCTGGTCCTTGGTCCATCTGGTCCTTGGTCTGTCTGGTCCTTGGTCTAACTGGCCCTTGGTCCGTCTGTTCCTTGGTCTGTCTGGTCCTTGGTCCATCTGTCCTTGGTCTATCTGGTCCTTGGTCCGTCTGGTTCCTTGGTCTGTCTGGTCCTTGGTTCAGGGGTCTATTCATGCCAATGGTCCTGTCTGGTTCCTGGTCTCGGTCTGGTCATGGTTCCATGGTCCTCGGTCCTGTTCCTTGGTCGTCTGTTTCTTCTGTTCTTGGTCTGTCTGGTCCTTGGTCTAATTGGCCCTTGGTCTGTCTGGTCCTTGGTCCGTCTGTTCCTTGGTCTGTCTGGTCCTTGGTCTGTCTGGTCCTTGGTCTGTCTGGTCCTTGGACCATGGTCCGGGGTCTATCTTGCCCTTGGTTTGTCATGTTCCTTGGTCTGTCTGGTCCTTGGTCCTTGGTCTGGGGTCTCTTATCTTGCCATCTTGGCCTGTCTGTCTGTCCTTGGCCTGTCTGGTTCTTGGGTCTGTCTGGTCATTGGTCCATCTGGCCCTTGGTCTACTCTTGTCCTTGGTCTGTCTAGTCCTTGGTCTGTCTGTTCCTTGGTCCATCTTGCCCTTGGTTTGTCTGGTCCTTGGTCACCATCTGGTCCTTGGTCTGTCTGGTCCTTGGTCTAACTGGCACTTGGTCCGCCTGTTCCTTGGTCCGTCTGTTCCTTGGTCTGTCTGGTCCTTGGTCTAACTGGCCCTTGGTCTGTCTGGTCCTTGGTCCGTCTGTTCCTTGGTCTGTCCTGGTCCCTTGGTCTGTCTGGTCCTTGGTCTGTCTGGTCCTTGGACCATGGTCCGGGGTCTATCTTGCCCTTGGTTCCGTCTGTTCCTTGGTCTGTCTGGTCCTTGGTCCATGGTCTGGGGTCTATCTGGCCCTTGGTCCGTCTGTTCCTTGGTCTGTCTGGTCCTTGTTCTGTCTGGTCCTTGGTCCATGGTCCGGTCTATCTGGCCCTTGGTCCATCTGTTCCTTGGTCCGTCTGATCCTGGGTCTATCTGGTTCTTGGTCAGTAAATTGGTCCTTGCTTTTTGAATACTTTGCTTCATAATTTGTAATTACTCAAAAGATAACCCAAGATCAGTCAGAATTTATATTCTGATTATAATTTTTATTAGGTATTACACAATTTCACAAAGGCAGTAAACATCTATATAAAAAGAATCCTGTCTCTATATCATGGACAATGTTGGTGACAATTGATGCTGTCCCAAAATTGTTAATTTCTATGATATTTAAAATGTATATATAATTATGCCTGTCATATTTACATGTATATATAATTACTGCCTATGAGATATGAATTTATACATTACAGATATACCATATACATTACTGCCTATGAGAGTACCATATTTACATGTATATATAATTACTGCCTATGAGAGTACCATATTTACATGTATATATAATTACTGAGAGTACCATATTTACATGTATATATAATTACTGCCTATGAGAGTACCATATTTACATGTATATATAATTACTGAGAGTACCATATTTACATGTATATATAATTACTGAAGAGTACCATATTTACATGTATATATATAATTACTGCCTATGAGAGTACCATATTTACATGTATATATAATTACTGAGATAATACTGAGAGTACCATATTTACATGTATATATAATTACTGAGAGTACCATATTTACATGTATATATAATTACTGAGAGTACCATATTTACATGTATATATAATTACTGAGAGTACCATATTTACATGTATATATAATTACTGAGAGTACCATATTTACATGTATATAATTACATGAGAGTACCTATTTACATGTATATATAATTACTGAGTAGTACCATATTTACAGTACCTATTTACATGTACCATAATTTACATGTATATTTAATTACTGAGAGTACCATATTTACATGTATATATAATTACTGCCTATGAGAGTACCATATTTACATGTATATATAATTACTGCCTATGAGAGTACCATATTTACATGTATATATAATTACTGCCTATGAGAGTACCATATTTACATGTATATATAATTACTGAGAGTACCATATTTACATGTATATATAATTCCTATGAGAGAGTACCATATTTACATGTATATATATAATTACTGCCTATGAGAGTATATTTACATGTATATATATATTATTACTGCCTATGAGAGTACCATATTTACATGTATATATATAATTACTGCCTATGAGAGTACCATATTTACATGTATATATATAATTACTGCCTATGAGAGTACCATATTTACATGTATATATAATTACTGCCTATGAGAGTACCATATTTACATGTATATATAATTACTGCCTATGAGAGTACCATATTTACATGTTATATATATATTTATGATGAGAGTACCATATTTACATGTATATATAATTACTGCCTATGAGAGTACCATATTTACATGTATATATATATTACTGAGAGTACCATATTTACATGTATATATAATTATGCCTATGAGAGTACCATATTTACATGTATATATAATTACTGCCTATGAGAGTACCATATTTACATGTATATATAATTAATGCCTATGAGAGTACCATATGTAATTTACATGTATATATAAATTACTGCCTATAGAGTACCATATTTACATGTATATATAATTACTGCCTATGAGAGTACCATATTTACATGTATATATAATTACTGAGAGTACCATATTTACATGTATATATAATTACTGAGAGTACCATATTTACATGTATATATAATTACTGAGAGTACCATATTTACATGTATATATATAATTACTGAGAGTACCATATTTACATGTATATATATAATTACTGAGAGTACCATATTTACATGTATATATAATTACTGCCTATGAGAGTACCATATTTACATGTATATATAATTACTGCCTATGAGAGTACCATATTTACATGTATATATATAATTACTGCCTATGAGAGTACCATATTTACATTTATAATTGAAATTTCATTCGGATATATAAGTTTAACAAAAGTTAGCTAAACATTTGCAAAACAAAAACGGCGATTATGTCTAAAGGTTTGTTTACATTGTAGTGATCCAATGGATTAAATCATTGTCTAAATAAATAAATAATGTAAAGATACACTGTAAGTATTAAACTGTCTTGTGTGCATTATTCCTGTAAAGCTCTGCATGGCATCTATATAGACCATAGATTTCATAAAAAGATATAGTTTAACGCTTAAATATCCGAGAGATCCAAATGTAAACTAAAAAATATGTCGGAGATGTTTAATTCGGTTACATAGAAATGTACAATGCGGATTACTAAGTAAACTAGGATAAATTATGGTAAATAATGGGAAAAGGTAGTGAACTGGTACTCCCTGTGTTTATATCTTGGAAACAATAATCACAAGTTACTAAAGCCTTAAAGCTCAATGTTTTGATTCACTGGTATTACAGAATGAATAACACATATTCCAGGGTAATAAAATCATTAATACCTTTGTATGAACAATGCATTCAAGTTATAAATGGGGCGAAACTTTTGACATGTTATTTTTTTCTTCAGTAATCTGTAATAGAAAACCACATTTCATGAATTAAGCTGTGAAAATTATTGGAATGGACAAACAAACATGAACCGTGCTTTGTAAAACATTATAGTTACACCACTGAATTTATCCACTGTAAAATCTAGCTGTTATGTCTGATGTATGTTTAGATGGAAATATACACTTTATGTAGAAATCACTTTACGTAGATGTTTTATCACAGCTATCACACCCTACTGTACTATAGTAGTTTTATCACAGCTATCACACCCTGCTGTACTATAGTAGTTTTATCACAGCTATCACACCCTGCTGTACTGTAGTAGTTTTATCACAGCTATCACACCCTGCTGTACTGTAGTAGTTTTATCACAGCTATCACACCCTGCTGTACTGTAGTAGTTTTATCACAGCTATCACACCCTGCTGTACTGTAGTAGTTTTATCACAGCTATCACACCCTGCTGTACTGTAGTAGTTTTATCACAGCTATCACACCCTGCTGTACTGTAGTAGTTTTATCACAGCTATCACACCCTGCTGTACTGTAGTAGTTTTATCACAGCTATCACACCCTGCTGTACTGTAGTAGTTTTATCACAGCTATCACACCCTGCTGTACTGTAGTAGTTTTATCACAGCTATCACACCCTGTTGTACTGTAGTAGTTTTATCACAGCTATCACACCCTGCTGTACTGTAGTAGTTTTATCACAGCTATCACACCCTGCTGTACTGTAGTAGTTTTATCACAGCTATCACACCCTGCTGTACTGTAGTCGTTTTATCACAGCTATCACACCCTGCTGTACTGTAGTAGTTTTATCACAGCTATCACACCCTGCTGTACTGTAGTAGTTTTATCACAGCTATCACACCCTGCTGTACTGTAGTAGTTTTATCACAGCTATCACACCCTGCTGTACTGTAGTAGTTTTATCACAGCTATCACACCCTGCTGTACTGTAGTAGTTTTATCACAGCTATCACACCCTGCTGTACTGTAGTAGTTTTATCACAGCTATCACACCCTGCTGTACTGTAGTAGTTTTATCACAGCTATCACACCCTGCTGTACTGTAGTAGTTTTATCACAGCTATCACACCCTGCTGTACTGTAGTAGTTTTATCACAGCTATCACACCCTGCTGTACTGTAGTAGTTTTATCACAGCTATCTCACCCTGCTGTACTGTAGTAGTTTTATCACAGCTATCACACCCTGCTGTACTGTAGTAGTTTTATCACAGCTATCACACCCTGCTGTACTGTAGTAGTTTTATCACAGCTATCACACCCTGCTGTACTGTAGTAGTTTTATCACAGCTATCACACCCTGCTGTACTGTAGTAGTTTTATCACAGCTATCACACCCTGCTGTACTGTAGTAGTTTTATCACAGCTATCACACCCTGCTGTACTGTAGTAGTTTTATCACAGCTATCACACCCTGCAGTACTGTAGTAGTTTTATCACAGCTATCACACCCTACTGTACTGTAGTAGTTTTATCACAGCTATCACACCCTGCTGTACTGTAGTAGTTTTATCACAGCTATCACACCCTGCTGTACTGTAGTAGTTTTATCACACTATCACACCCTGCTGTACTGTAGTAGTTTTATCACAGCTATCACACCTGCTGTACTGTAGTAGTTTTATCACAGCTATCACATCCCTGCTGTACTGTAGTAGTTTTATCACAGCTATCACACCCTGCTGTACTGTAGTAGTTTTATCACAACTATCACACCCTGCTGTACTGTAGTAGTTTTATCACAGCTATCACACCCTGCTGTACTGTAGTAGTTTTTATCACAGCTATCACACCCTGCTGTACTGTAGTAGTTTTATCACAACTATCACCACCCTGCTGTACTGTAGTAGTTTTATCACAGCTATCACACCCTGCTGTACTGTAGTAGTTTTATCACTGCTATCACACCCTGCTGTACTGTAGTAGTTTTATCACAGCTATCACACCCTGCTGTACTGTAGTAGTTTTATCACAGCTATCACACCCTGCTGTACTGTAGTAATGTAATGTACAAGTTTTATCACATCTTGTAGTACTGCAACATCTTCACACAATACTTAGGGTACCCAATCCTTACCCACAGTAAATCATCTCTACCCACACCTACAGCCCCTACCCTGTCTCTGTCTGTGTGTAGGATCCTGAGTCCTCTACCATCTTTACTCAATAGGACAACATTTTTATTGTTACCATCCCCTATGATGAGGCTCCCCTGACTATCATACACTATACCCCAGGGGTAAAATGGTTTACCTCCTGTTTGTGGTGATTGTTTACATGTACTGGGGATGTCACCTCTGTATACAAACAGTTGCTGGAAGTCAGTATCCATGACAACAACATGTTTGTTTCCATCACCACCATCATCTTTATTACTGTGATCAATCACTGCGACATTGTTAGTGACAGGACACTCTGTGATCCTGTATGGTGAACACACTAATGGTTTCCCAGTCCCTGCTGCCATTGTAGTGAGTACCATCTGACCTTGTGTGGTATATTTGGAGACGTTTCCTGACATGCCCACAATGACATAGTTCTTTGCTGTAATACATATACATTTAGGATATGTTTTAGTTGTGAATTGTTGAGTTAACTGTCCTGATACCAGCTCCAGGACGTTGTTTTGATCATCACAGGCCCACAATCTGTGTGTTGTTGGTGATAGACTGATGTCAGTGATCACAGCCTTGTGTGTGACCTTCTGTATCACTGTGCCCTTCCTGTCCAGGAGAGTTAATGTTTTACTGTACCTGGTCCAGGCCTGGTCATCAGTGGTAGGACATATAGAAGTAATGTAACATGGAGACCTCCACTCCTCCACCACCTTGGTCTCTGTCAGTAGTGTTTTCCTGGCCACTGCTTTCTTACCTTTATCCTCTGACTGTTGTTGTGATGAGGGTTGTTGCTGATCATATGATAACAATACTGACCGTTTCTGGTCAGTGGATGTATGACCTTGGCCTGAGATGGTGACTTTTCCTAAGGCTTGTACCAGGTGACCTTTAGGAGTATTGTTTGGGTTGAAGCTGACTGTATCTAAAATAGGTTTGACAGGAATGTGTATTTCGGAATCTATTTCACATTTTGTGTCGTATATTTGTATGTGAGAGCCCTGCTGAAGTGTTTTCTTACATTTCTGTATTTGGTGTTTAAGTTGTTTGTTCAATGATTCTAGTTCTTGTTTGTATTTCTGTATGAGTTTGATGTTGTCGTCTTTAAGTTTTTGATAAAGTGAGAGTGTCTCTTCTCTAAGGTTGTCAAGGTCTTGTTTTAATTTCTCTGTTTGTATCTTCACTTGATGGGATAATTTATCAAATATCTTGTCGTTGTCTTTGAGGAGTGTATCAGTAGAGGTGATGTATTTCCCAATCTGTACCAGATCATTTTGTTCTGTTCTGTCAATAAAGTTTCTGATGTCTTGTTTCTTCTGAGAAGTGACTTCACTAAGCTCACACATTGGATGAGCTTTATGAATAGTTGAAATGCATTTTAAACAAATTAGTTCTTGACATTTTTCACAATACATATCTAGTTGTCTCCCCTTGTGATGGTTACAGGTTGTCTGTCCTTCCGTACGAACTGGTATGTTTGCTGTTGCCATTCTGATGAAGATTGAATGTTTGTTGAATTTCTGAAAATTGAATAAATTGAATCAATACAATGTTTTGATTGAATTTCTGAAAATTGAATAAATTGAATCAATACAATGTTTTGATTGAATTTCTGAAAATTGAATATATACATGTACTGAATCAATACAATGTTTCGTATAACCTATTGAATGTCTTGATTTTTTTGCATAACCAGTTGAATAAGAGTTTTATTTGATGTTGTTAATTGCTCGTTGTTCTATTCAGTTCTATGTGTGTACATACAGTTTTTAAATATTGATTGACCTCATGTTTTTAAAATACAAGAAAATAATTACCTGATAATCACTGCATTCACTGATGACACACACAGGCTACCTGGGATTAAATCAAGTTGGTCCTCCCCAGAATCTAACTGACTCCTTGAAATTCACAGCCAAGTGAGAAACTTACTTCCTTCTTCTCATAATAGCAGATATGTCACTTTTTCAGTTTCTGATGAAAGTATCCATTTCAGATCAGAATCTCAATCCTGTTCATACACAAAAATGTACATTAAATGAAATTATATGTGTCCACACAGAATAAGACCATCCTTATCATTGGTTACTAATGTAAACAAACAAACGTTTTAGCGACCAAAATGTCTGTCTATTGAGGCCTGGTGATATCTGATATTATTACTTCCTTGTCTGGTTTGACAGAGGCACAGTTGTAAAGCAGACATAGATTGTGATATTTAAATACCTACAGTTCACACTGGGGTGTATTTTCTGTTGGGTATGTGTATTGGGTATTAAGTCACACCTGTACTGTTACATGTATAGGTAGATTACACCTGGGGTGTATTGTCTGTTGGGTATGTGTATTGGGTATTAAGTCACACCTGTACTGTACATGAATGTAGAGAAATACACAGTCATGTCTTACTTGATATTTATAGATTAATATTCTTATAACTCTTTTAAAATTGATATATTATAAATTATACATGTGTCAGTACCTGTATGTAGAAATTTTGATAAGTTATAAAAAATGTAAACAAATGAACGTAAAGAATACACAATACTGGTGTTGAACTCGTCCTGACAGACTTATACAACAAATCATGAGGTCCGTCATTATTCTTAACAAAGTCCTGTGGAGTCATGTCATTTTTCATTTTTCTTTGATTTTTGAAACAACAGTCAAACCTGTCTGTAAAGACCAGCCGAAGGGGAAGAGAAAAATTGTCTGGATATTCAAGTGGTTCTTCTAATAGAGTTGAACTTGACCATTTGGGACCCAAGAGAGTGGTCTTTATACAGAGGTTGTCTTTATACAGAGGTTGTCTTTCTATAGAGGTGGTCTTTATACAGATGTGGTCTTTATACCGAGGTGATCTTTATACAGAGGTGGTCTTTATACAGAGGTGGTAAGTATACAGAGGTGGTCTTTATACAGAGGTGGCCGTTATACAGAGGTGGTCGCTAAGGCAGGTTTTACACTATCATAATATAACGTAGTATAAGAGACATTTTGAGAAATTAAAATATCTATTTGGTCTATACATCTTTACCGTCATATTCAATATATTTTCTAACAAGATGAAGGAGCCGCGGTGGCCGAGTGGTTATGATGTCTCAAGCCACAAGTCCTCCACCTCTGGGTCGCGAATTTGAATCCCATATGGGGCAGAAATGCCAGGTTCTTGCCTCTGGTCGGTGTTTTTTCTTCGGGTACTCCGGCTTTCCTCCACCAACAAACCTGGCACGTACGTCCTTACATAACCCTGGCTGTTACTATATAGTTACTTATATTTTGTGGGAGTTTTAATTTCGCTAAATTTACGGATCCATTCAAAATCGAGAAATTTATCAAAATCATGGTTTCAAGTATCATAGCCACTCATAAGAATGGAACTTGAAAAGATAATTCGCGAAAATAAACCCCGGCGAATAAGTCCAAAATAGTAAATCGCAAAATTTTACGTCTGGGAAATTGAACAACTATACATATATAAGACGTTAAACTTAGTAAAACCTGTTACGGTCTTCGTCCGGAATTTCCGGTGTGAAAATTATCATTCCGGAATTTAGACTCTGGTTGACTCCAGGTTTTTGTTTCGCTTTTCAAGTTCCCATGCGTCCATGACAGTATCATGTGGAAGCCTCTCAGTCAAGCTAAATAGTCATTTTTACCATAATGGGTAGGCCCCCAAAAGAGTAAGTGTTTAGAATGAATGTATGAAGTATCTGTAATACTAGTTTTTATTTTACATTGATATGTCCACTCATTTTATGCTGTAGATTGGTAACTTTTGGTTCGGCTTAGGTCCGTCCGCCAAATGTCAATCAGTGTCCTCTGTTTGTTTACAATACCATTAAATATGGTTGACTAAGAAAGTTACGTAATAAGTAGTGTTTAATACTACATAATTCTATATTCTTATGGCTATTAGTTTTAGATTGCTATAAAACTAGTCATAATTTCATATTATAAGTGGTTTGTTATTCACACCTTGTTAGCATAGGGGCTTGTGAAATGAAATATGCTGTTAATAGTTGTAAGTGAAGTTTGCATGCAGGTAAATGTTATGATTTTTACTGTCTCTATATCTTCTCCTTTATATCTAATACTGTATAATTAAGATGTCCAGGATGATAGATAGTGATCCTCATTTATTTCTGTTTGAAGATTGTTCCAGCCTCCTGTCAGGCGTAATATTTACCTCAGTCGGGTTTGTGTATGTGCGCATACGAATTAATAAAGAAGCTAGACTGTCTCAGCGAGTAGTAGAACTTATTTTTGCCTAGACAGCACAAAAAAATCCTTTTTGTTAATACTCAGTCAATCCTGACCACCCAATATAACATGGTCTTGTTTCAGGTTGTCTTTATATGGAGGTGGTCATTATATGGAGGTGATCTTTATAGACAGGTGGTCTTTATATGGCCCGGCCACAGGAAACCACAGAGAAGCCAGAGGCAGGTGTCCTGATGGACAATTTAAATATACATTCCTTATTTTGTAGCGGTGGCCACAGAGAAGACAGAGTGTCCTGATGGACAGTTTAAATATACATCCTTATTTTGTAGCGGCGGCCACAGTGAAGCCAGAGTGTCCTGATGGACAGTTTAAATATACATTCCTTATTTTGTAGCGGTGGCCACAGAGAAGCCAGCGTGTCCTGATGGACAGTTTAAATATACAATCCTTATTTTGTAGTGGTGGCCACAGAGAAGCCAGAGTGTCCTGATGGACAGTTTAAATTTACAATCCTTATTTTGTAGTGGTGGCCACAGAGAAGCCAGAGTGTCCTGATGGACAGTTTAAATATACAATCCTTATTTTGTAGTGGTGGCCACAGAGAAGCCAGTGTGTCCTGATGGACAGTTTAAATATACAATCCGTATTTTGTGTAGTACCGTGGGGGCCACAGAGAAGCCAGTGTGTCCTGATGGACAGTTTCAATGTGCTAACGACAACTGTATCCACTACCAGCTGGTGTGTAACAAGGTAGATAAATGTGGCGATGAATCAGATGAAGACAGATGATGTAAGTCAACTTGATTATCTCCCCTTATTCAATTTCTCGACATTTTGTGGTAGTTCAGAAACAAGGTATCAACTAATTTACAGTATATACAATAAAATTAATTCAAAGTCTGATATTTGGGTTATGAAGTGTACATATAGGTGAAATAACGTCTCTTTTAATTACCACTTATTTTGATTGCTAAAAAAATAGCTTGCCCAGTTTCACGAACATTTCTTAACTTAAAATTTCCCATAGGAAAGCATTTTAGAATTCAAGGGAAATATCATAAGGAACTTCTTTAAATTATATTTGAATCACCTAAGGATGATGTATAGTGCAAGCTTTTTAGGACATTTTGACCCAAAGGTGACACATACGAGCAAATAGATCTTTAAGACACTGTGTAATCTTGACCTTGAGGTCACCTTATGTCTATTTTTGGTACATGACCTTGACATTGTTTATTTTGACCTTGAAGATATTGATGAGTGTAGTCAGGATGACATGAACCAGTGTGAACAGAAATGTGTCGACTCCATCACCAGTTTCAAGTGTGCCTGTTACCCTGGATACACCCTTATATATAGTATATTTTCAGCACGTGGGATAAATTGTTTATATCCTTCCTTGGTGTTTATATAAACCAAAATGATTAGTAACAAATTCTATATTGCAGATATTGATGAATGTAAAGAGGTCCCAGGGGCCTGTAGCCAAGGATGTTTAAAACTCACCTGGAAATTACACCTATAAATGTAACGAGGGTTACTCAAAAACAAACATGCGGTTCTGCAAGAAAAAATGACAGTAAGTATGTCAAGGTGGGGAAGTAATAAAGGTAAAGGGTTATTAGGTCATAGGGGTCAGAGGTCATAGATATCCATGGCCATCGAGATCAATAAACAAAAAAATGTGAAATATCCTTTTATTTGCTGAATGGAGGATAAATTGAACAATAAAGTTGCAATGTCTAGCTCCATTCAGATTATAAAAACGGGCGACGGCATTTACGTCCTGAAGACTTCTGTTGATCTTGATGTCAAAAACAACAGTTACTAATAAATAAGTGACATTAGTATGATTTTGATATTCTGTTACTGAGAAATTCTGGTTTTCACATTTCTTCCCAGATATAAAAAACCCTGGCTGGTCTTCACTAACAAGTACTGTATCCGAGAACTTTCCATCGACGGCAAACATTACCGCCGTGTGGCCCAGGGCTTCGACAGCATTGTAGGTCGTCACTTTGATTATGCCGACGATCTTCTTTTCTTTACTGATGTGAAAGCCAAAAAGATGTATCGTATGTACCTCAATGGGACTGGGAAGGAGGCCATAGTCAAACACGACATCTCCGGAGCTGAAGGAATGGCTGTCGATTGGATCGCAAAGTATTCTTCTATATCATTCATATCATAATGTAAATGGTGTTATGCTATTTTTGAAAAGAAAGACAAAAAAGTCAAAAATTTGCAAGGGATTTTGGCACCTTCTGAATTTTTGGCCGGTGAATTAATTAAAATCATGAAGTAAGCATAGCTTAAATTGTTGATAGCATCTTAACAAGGAGTACCAAATCCTGATTTCTCTTCTATAGGAAAATCTACTGGGTGGACAGTAAACGATTGTCCATGTTTGTAACTGAGACCAACGGCACCAACCGTCTGGCGTTGATTAGACGTGGCTTTGTCAAGAGTCCTCGCGCCATCATTGTGGATCCAGCCAATGGGTTAGTTAATTTCTTTGGTAGTAAAATTTTTTTATATGTGGCAAAACACCTTTGTATAACAAAATAAAAAAAACGTCTGTGATCATCAAGATACAGGTTTATTGTTGAAGAGCTTGACCTTGTATTAAATAAAAGAAAAGATATTTGTCCCAAGTAATGTAAGTTATGTTACTTTCGTGTAACCATAGATACACGTACTGGGTTAGTTATATGATAAAATAAAACCCTACATATATTACAAAATAAAAAACATGTTGGTTAAATTATCATTAAGGTGTACTTTATTAGTTCAACATCCTATTAACAGCCAGGGTCATGTAAGAGGGGAGGCGGGGGGGGGGGGGGGGGGGGGGGGGGATTGTGGTAATATGTCGGAGCCACCACGGCCAATATTCACTAAAGCTTCTATCAAATAAAAAAATAAGATATTTGTCCCAATCAATGTAAGTTATGTTACCAAATCATGTAAAGTTTGTGTTACCGTAGATATGCGTACTGGACAGATTGGAGTTTGTCGCCGTACATCGGCCGTATCGGGATGGATGGTTCTAACCCACGTAAAATCATCACAAACAAACTCGGCTGGCCAAAAACGCCCTGACAATAGATTATGAAACGTCGCGTCTATGTTGGGGCGACGCCCACCTGGATTATATTGAGTAAGTATGACATATAAACCTTACTGACATCAACCTTCTGAGTTTGTATCTTTTCACCATTTAAATTGTTGAATGTTTGTTAAAATAAGGAATCAAATTTTAGAGGAAAATTAAACACAAAAAAAGCAAAAGGTTAAGTGAAAGAAAGGAAGTATGAAAATGTGACCTTGACATTATTTTATAGGCAGTTATTTTCTGGATTTTGTCTAAAAACAAGAAAATCATATTTTTGTGGTTTTAGATTTTTGCGATCTGGCTTAAAGGTATAACCATTTTTGATTATTTCGTGGATCAAATTATAACAATCATAGCAAAAATAAGCAGCTATACAGTATTCTGTGACCTTGAGTCTATACTGACCATTTATCTGTTGTTGTAGGTACGCCCGAGAGTGGACGGTTCTGACCGTAACATTGTGATGCAGGCCACCGTGCACACATCCCTTCGCTATCACGGACTGGAATCACATGAGTATTATTGAAAAGGCATAGATGCCAGAGCTTTTGCAGACAATTGAATGAATATTGTCTGCAAAGCTCTGGCATTAACATAGACTATAGATGCCATAAAAAGTTTATTTATTAATAACCATAAGATAAGGTGCCATTTGATGGTATACTATAAATAAATAAGTTATTATCGTCATTTTTTTTCTGATTTCAGCTCCTAAACACTGTTCTCCTGGTCAGTTCGAGTGCCGAAATAAGAATTGTACGTATGGGTTAGCTAAAATTTCAAAACAAAAACGGTGATAGATGTGTAAAGGTTTGTTTACATTATAGTGATCCAATGGATTAAAATCATTGTCCCCCCCCCCCCCCCCCCCCCCCCCCCCCCCCCCCCCCCCCCCCCCCCCCCCCCCCCCCCCCCCCCCCCCCCCCCCCCCCCCCCCCCCCCCCCCCCCCCCCCCCCCCCCCCCTCCCCCCCCCCCCCCCCCCCCCCCCCCCCCCCCCCCCCCCCCCCCCCCCCCCCCCCCCCCCCCCCCCCCCCCCCCCCCCCCCC
This sequence comes from Argopecten irradians, assembly GCF_041381155.1. Lineage (NCBI taxonomy): Eukaryota > Metazoa > Mollusca > Bivalvia > Pectinida > Pectinidae > Argopecten > Argopecten irradians. The sequence goes on along the minus strand of NC_091149.1, from coordinate 7,763,072 downwards.
CCCCCCCCCCCCCCCCCCCCCCCCCCCCCCCCCCCCCCCCCCCCCCCCCCCCCCCCCCCCCCCCCCCCCCCCCCCCCCCCCCCCCCCCCCCCCCCCCCCCCCCCCCCCCCCCCCCCCCCCCCCCCCCCCCCCCCCCCCCCCCCCCCCCCCCCCCCCCCCCCCCCCCCCCCCCCCCCCCCCCCCCCCCCCCCCCCCCCCCCCCCCCCCCCCCCCCCCCCCCCCCCCCCCCCCCCCCCCCCCCCCCCCCCCCCCCCCCCCCCCCCCCCCCCCCCCCCCCCCCCCCCCCCCCCCCCCCCCCCCCCCCCCCCCCCCCCCCCCCCCCCCCCCCCCCCCCCCCCCCCCCCCCCCCCCCCCCCCCCCCCCCCCCCCCCCCCCCCCCCCCCCCCCCCCCCCCCCCCCCCCCCCCCCCCCAATAAATAAATAATGTAAATATACACTGTAAGTATTAAAACTGTCTTGTGTGCCATTATTTCTGTAAAGGTCTAGCATCTATATAGACCATAGATTTCATAAAAAAGATAGTTTAATGCTTAAATATCCGAGAGATCCAAATGTAAACTAAAAAATATGGCGGAGGAGATGCTTAATTTGGTTACATAGAAATGTACAATGTGGATTACTAAGTAAAATAGGATAAATTATGGTAAATAATGGGAAAAGGTAGTGAACTGGTACTCCCTGTGTTTATATCTTGGAAACAATAATCACAAGTTACTAAAGCCTTAAAGCTCAATGTTTTGATTCACTGGTATTACAGAATGAATAACACATATTCCAGGGTAATAAAATCATTAATACCTTTGTATGAACAATGTATTCAAGTTATAAATGGGGCGACACTTATGACATGTTATTTTTTCTTCAGTAATTTATAATAGAAAACCAGATTTTATGAATTAAGCTGTGAAAATCATTGAAATGGACAAACAAACATGTATGATGCTTTGTAAACATTAGTTACACCACTGAATTTATCCACTGTAAAATCTAGCTGTTATGTCTTATGTATGTTTAGATGGAAATATACATAATGTAGAAATCACTTTACAGTAGAAGTTTTATCACAGCTATCACACCCTGCTGTACTGTTGTAGTTTTATCACAGCTATCACACCCTGCTGTACTGTAGTAGTTTTATCACAGCTATCACACCCTGCTGTACTGTAGTAGTTTTATCACAGCTATCACACCCTGCTGTACTGTAGTAGTTTTATCACAGCTATCACACCCTGCTGTACTGTAGTAGTTTTATCACAGCTATCACACCCTGCTGTACTGTAGTAGTTTTATCACAGCTATCACACCCTGCTGTACTGTAGTAGTTTTATCACAGCTATCACACCCTGCTGTACTGTAGTAGTTTTATCACAGCTATCACACCCTGCTGTACTGTAGTAGTTTTATCACAGCTATCACACCCTGCTGTACTGTAGTAGTTTTATCACAGCTATCACACCCTGCTGTACTGTAGTAGTTTTATCACAGCTATCACACCCTGCTGTACTGTAGTAGTTTTATCACAGCTATCACACCCTGCTGTACTGTAGTAGTTTTATCACAGCTATCACACCCTGCTGTACTGTAGTAGTTTTATCACAGCTATCACACCCTGCTGTACTGTAGTAGTTTTATCACAGCTATCACACCCTGCTGTACTGTAGTAGTTTTTATCACAGCTATCACACCCTGCTGTACTGTAGTAGTTTTATCACAGCTATCACACCCTGCTGTACTGTAGTAGTTTTATCACAGCTATCACACCCTGCTGTACTGTAGTAGTTTTATCACAGCTATCACACCCTGCTGTACTGTAGTAGTTTTATCACAGCTATCACACCCTGCTGTACTGTAGTAGTTTTATCACAGCTATCACACCCTGCTGTACTGTAGTAGTTTTATCACAGCTATCACACCCTGCTGTACTGTAGTAGTTTTATCACAGCTATCACACCCTGCTGTACTGTAGTAGTTTAATCACAGCTATCACACCCTGCTGTACTGTAGTAGTTTTATCACAGCTATCACACCCTGCTGTACTGTAGTAGTTTTATCACAGCTATCACACCCTGCTGTACTGTAGTAGTTTTATCACAGCTATCACACCCTGCTGTACTGTAGTAGTTTTATCACAGCTATCACACCCTGCTGTACTGTAGTAGTTTTATCACAGCTATCACACCCTGCTGTACTGTAGTAGTTTTATCACAGCTATCACACCCTGCTGTACTGTAGTAGTTTTTATCACAGCTATCACACCCTGCTGTACTGTAGTAGTTTTATCACAGCTATCACACCCTGCTGTACTGTAGTAGTTTTATCACAGCTATCACACCCTCTGTACTGTAGTAGTTTTATCACAGCTATCACACCTGTGTACTGTAGTAGTTTTATCACAGCTATCACACCCTGCTGTACTGTAGTAGTTTTATCACAGCTATCACACCCTGCTGTACTGTAGTAGTTTTATCACAGCTATCACACCCTGCTGTACTGTAGTAGTTTTATCACAGCTATCACACCCTGCTGTACTGTAGTAGTTTTATCACAGCTATCACACCCTGCTGTACTGTAGTAGTTTTATCACAGCTATCACACCCTGCTGTACTGTAGTAGTTTTATCACAGCTATCACACCCTGCTGTACTGTAGTAGTTTTATCACAGCTATCACACCCTGCTGTACTGTAGTAGTTTTATCACAGCTATCACACCCTGCTGTACTGTAGTAGTTTTATCACAGCTATCACACCCTGCTGTACTGTAGTAGTTTTATCACAGCTATCACACCCTGCTGTACTGTAGTAGTTTTATCACAGCTATCACACCCTGCTGTACTGTAGTAGTTTTATCACAGCTATCACACCCTGCTGTACTGTAGTAGTTTTATCACAGCTATCACACCCTGCTGTACTGTAGTAGTTTTATCACAGCTATCACACCCTGCTGTACTGTAGTAGTTTTATCACAGCTATCACACCCTGCTGTACTGTAGTAGTTTTATCACAGCTATCACACCCTGCTGTACTGTAGTAGTTTTATCACAGCTATCACACCCTGCTGTACTGTAGTAGTTTTATCACAGCTATCACACCCTGCTGTACTGTAGTAGTTTTATCACAGCTATCACATCCTGATGTACTGTAGTAGTTTTATCACAACTATCACACCCTGCTGTACTGTAGTAGTTTTATCACAGCTATCACACCCTGCTGTACTGTAGTAGTTTTATCACAGCTATCACACCCTGCTGTACTGTAGTAGTTTTATCACAGCTATCACACCCTGCTGTACTGTAGTAGTTTTATCACAGCTATCACACCCTGCTGTACTGTAGTAGTTTTATCACAGCTATCACACCCTGCTGTACTGTAGTAGTTTTATCACAGCTATCACACCCTGCTGTACTGTAGTAGTTTTATCACAGCTATCACACCCTGCTGTACTGTAGTAGTTTTATCACAGCTATCACACCCTGCTGTACTGTAGTAGTTTTATCACAGCTATCACACCCTGCTGTACTGTAGTAGTTTTATCACAGCTATCACACCCTGCTGTACTGTAGTAGTTTTATCACAGCTATCACACCCTGCTGTACTGTAGTAGTTTTATCACAGCTATCACACCCTGCTGTACTGTAGTAGTTTTATCACAGCTATCACACCCTGCTGTACTGAGTAGTTTTATCACAGCTATCACACCCTGCTGTACTGTTGTAGTTTTATCACAGCTATCACACCCTGCTGTACTGTAGTAGTTTTATCACAGCTATCACACCCTGCTGTACTGTAGTAGTTTTATCACAGCTATCACACCCTGCTGTACTGTAGTAGTTTTATCACAGCTATCACACCCTGCTGTACTGTAGTAGTTTTATCACAGCTATCACACCCTGCTGTACTGTAGTAGTTTTATCACAGCTATCACACCCTGCTGTACTGTAGTAGTTTTATCACAGCTATCACACCCTGCTGTACTGTAGTAGTTTATCACAGCTATCACACCCTGCTGTACTGTAGTAGTTTTATCACAGCTATCACACCCTGCTGTACTGTAGTAGTTTTATCACAGCTATCACACCCTGCTGTACTGTAGTAGTTTTATCACAGCTATCACACCCTGCTGTACTGTAGTAGTTTTATCACAGCTATCACACCCTGCTGTACTGTAGTAGTTTTATCACAGTTATTACACCATGATGTACTTGTAAAGTAGTAGTTTTATCACAGCTATCACACCCTGCTGTACTGTAGTAGTTTATCACAGCTATCACACCCTGCTGTACTGTAGTAGTTTTATCACAGCTATCACACCCTGCTGTACTGTAGTAGTTTTATCACAGCTATCACACCCTGCTGTACTGTAGTAGTTTTATCACAGCTATCACACCCTGCTGTACTGTAGTAGTTTTATCACAGCTATCACACCCTGCTGTACTGTAGTAGTTTTATCACAGCTATCACACCCTGCTGTACTGTAGTAGTTTTTATCACAGCTATCACACCCTGCTGTACTGTAGTAGTTTTATCACAGCTATCACACCCTGCTGTACTGTAGTAGTTTTATCACAGCTATCACCACCCTGCTGTACTGTAGTAGTTTTATCACAGCTATCACACCCTGCTGTACTGTAGTAGTTTTATCACAGCTATCACACCCTGCTGTACTGTAGTAGTTTTATCACAGCTATCACACCCTGCTGTACTGTAGTAGTTTTATCACAGCTATCACACCCTGCTGTACTGTAGTAGTTTTATCACAGCTATCACACCCTGCTGTACTGTAGTAGTTTTATCACAGCTATCACACCCTGCTGTACTGTAGTAGTTTTATCACAGCTATCACACCCTGCTGTACTGTAGTAGTTTTATCACAGCTATCACACCCTCTGTACTGAGTAGTTTATCACAGCTATCACACCCTGCTGTACTGTAGTAGTTTTATCACAGCTATCACACCCTGCTGTACTGTAGTAGTTTTATCACAGCTATCACACCCTGCTGTACTGTAGTAGTTTTACAAGCTATCACACCCTGCTGTACTGTAGTAGTTTTATCACAGCTATCACACCCTGCTGTACTGTAGTAGTTTTATCACAGCTATCACACCCTGCTGTACTGTAGTAGTTTTATCACAGCTATCACACCCTGCTGTACTGTAGTAGTTTTATCACAGCTATCACACCCTGCTGTACTGTAGTAGTTTTATCACAGCTATCACACCCTGCTGTACTGTAGTAGTTTTATCACAGCTATCACACCCTGCTGTACTGTAGTAGTTTTATCACAGCTATCACACCCTGCTGTACTGTAGTAGTTTTATCACAGCTATCACACCCTGCTGTACTGTAGTAGTTTTATCACAGCTATCACACCCTGCTGTACTGTAGTAGTTTTATCACAGCTATCACACCCTGCTGTACTGTAGTAGTTTTATCACAGCTATCACACCCTGCTGTACTGTAGTAGTTTTATCACAGCTATCACACCCTGCTGTACTGTAGTAGTTTTATCACATCTTGTAGTACTGTAACATCTTTACATATCCTTTCCCCTCATGTATATCCACAGTAAATCATCTCTACCCACACCTACAGCCACTACCTCGTCTCTGTCTGTGTGTAGGATCCTGAGTCCTTTACCATTTTTATTCACTAGGACAACATTTTTATTGTTATAAATCCCTATGATGAGGCTCCCCTGACTATCATACACTATACCCCAGGGGTTAAATGGTTCACCTCCTGTTTGTGGTGATTGTTTACATGTACTGGGGATGTCACCTCTGTATACAAACAGTTGTTGGAAGTCAGTATTCATGACAACAACATGTGGTTTTCCATCACCACCATCACTTCTATGACTGTGATCAATCACTGCGACATTGTTAGTGACAGGACACTCTGTGATCCTCCACGGTGTACACACTAACGGTTTCCCAGTCCCTGCTGCCATTGTAGTGAGTACCATCTGACCTTGTGTGGTATATTTGGAGACGTTTCCTGACATGCCCACAATGACATGGTTCTTTGCTGTAATACATATGCTGTAAGGACATGTTTAGTTGTGAATTGTTGAGTTAACTGTCCTGATACCAGCTCCAGGATGTTGTTTTGTCCATCACAGGCCCACAATCTGTGTGTTGTTGGTGATAGACTGATGTCATTGATCCAAGCCTTGTGTGTGGACCTCCTGTATCACTGTGCCCTTCCTGTCCAGGAGAGTTAATGTGTCACTGTAGTAGTCACTGGTCCAGGCCTGGTCATCAGTGGTAGGACATATAGAAGAATCAATGGCACATGGAGACTTCCACTCCTCCACCACCTTGGTCTCTGTCAGTAGTGTTTTCCTGGCCACTGCTTTCTTACCTTTATCCTCTGACTGTTGTTGTGATGAGGGTTGTTGCTGACCGTCTGATAATGATACTGACCGTTTCTGGTCAGTGAATGTATGACTTTGGCCTGAGGTGGTGACTTTTCCTAAGGCTTGTACCAGGTGACCTTTAGGAGTATTGTTTGGGTTGAAACTGACTGTACCTAAAATAGGTTTGACAGGGATATGTATTTGGGAATCTATTTCGCATTTTGTGTCATAGATTTCTATGTGAGAGCCCTGCTGAAGTGTAGTCTTACATTTCTGTATTTGGTGTTTAAGTTGTTTGTTCAACATTTCAAGTTCTTGTTTGTATTTCTGGATAATTTTGATGTTGTCATCTTTCATGTGTTGATAAAGTGAAAGTGTCTCTTCTCTAAGCTTATCAAGGTCTTGTTTTAATTTTTCCGTTTGTATCTTCAATTCATGTGCTAATTTATCAAATATGCTGTCGTTGTCTTTGAGGAGTGTATCAGTAGATGTGATGTATTTCCCAATCTGTACCAAATCATTTTGTTCGGTTTTTTCAATAAAGCTTCTGATGTCTTGTTTCTTCTGAGGAGTGACTTCACTAAGCTCACACACTGGATGAATTCTGTGAATGGTGGAAATGCATTTAGGGCAAATTGGTTCTTGACATTTTTCACAATACCAATCTAGTTGTCTCCCCTTGTGATGGTTACAGGTTGTCTGTCCTTCCGTACGAACTGGCATGTTTGCTGTTGCCATTTTGATGTTTGTTGAATTTCTGAAAATTGATTATATTGAATCAATACAATGTTGTCACTAAATTAATTGAATAAGGGTTTTATTTTGTTAAGTGTTCTATGTCCTGTTCAGTTTTTTTGCATAATCAATTGAATAGAAGCTTCATTTGATGTCTTGTTCAGTTCTTGGTATGATTTAAATTTTGACCAAAAACAAATCAGTTTTAAAGCACAAGAAAATAATTACCTGATAATCACTGCATTCACTGATGACACACTAAGGGTACCTGGGATTAAATCAAGTTGGTCTTCCCCAGAATCTAAATGATATTCAATGTTGTTCAAATTTCTCTTCCTCTGAAATTCACAGCCAATCTGAAATTTACTACTGTCTCCTAATTATATGTGTCCACACAGAATAACACAATCCTTGTGTCCACGTCTACCCAGATAAAATGTCTGTCTAATGAGGCCAGATGATATCGGATGTTACTCCCTTATCTGGTCCTACAGTTGTACAGTCGTAAAACAAACATAGATTGTGTAGTAGCTAGGTCAATTTTGATCACGTTTGCAAGCCGTGATATTTATATTACTAAAACTAAATGTGTCCGCCATTTATCAAATGTTCATTTAAATGACTTCTTCTTGATAACTGAAAAATCCAGGGTACTGATATTTGGTTTTCATCCATCTTGGATGTTGATACTTAAAGTTTGTTACCACTATTTTATCAGAAAGAACTTTCATGTGTCAGTTTTTCCTTGGTTACTTGTTGTGCATATTGTACTTTTTGAGGAATATGGGAAAAACATGGCCGATTGGCAGCCATTTTTGACAATTGAAGTTTGCTACCATTGTTTCTCTAACAAATACTGAAGGGAACTTTCTCATTAATATTTCATCTCTTTGACTGATAAAGATTTATCAATACATGATGGACATCAAGATCCCTCTGTGATCTCATGTAATTATTTATTATTTTGATGATCCTCAGGTACCGCCAGCCCCTGTCAGATCTACAATGGAGGCTGTGTCCACAGCTGTCACCCAGCTCCCGACGGTAAGGCGGAGTGTCAGTGTAGTGACATCGGTCTGACGTTAGGAGAGGACGGCAAGTCGTGTGTGCCACTCAACCACACCTGTGGCACCGAGAACTTTGTGTGTGTCTCAGCCGCTGTCTCAGTCATCACTGGTTGTGTGACTCAGACGAGGATTGTAAAGATGGGTCAGACGAAAACCCGAACATGTGTGGTACGTAATTGAAGTTATCATGACCGATTATTTTTCTGGGCCAGGGTTGTGTCAATACATGGTCATGCACTGTTTCAATGACTTGTGGAAGTATTTTGTAATTGTTTGGTGTTTGGTAAAAAATCAAGATTGTAATTTTTTATTTTAATTTTTGAAAAATATATATACATGTAAAAGAAGATTATAAGTCAAAACAAACAAGAACTTGTATACTGTTTAAAAGTAGGGGAAGATGATAAATCACCTGTAGTGGTGAAGTTTGTGAAATAACACTGTAATCTCTGGACCAAAGTACACTTGTTCAAATCCCATTATTGTCTCTTGAAATTCTCAAAAATTATGCAGTTTTTTTTGAATACCCTCAATTAAAATCCTAAAATGATTGTAGAAATGTCAGCTGTGACAGACAACAGTAGTTAATGTTAGTTTACAACTCTATATTTCTTCTCTATAATAAAAGTGACAGCTTTGTTTAGATCTTTTGATACAATCATACTCTTACTGCTAAACATATAATTGGATTGACCATTTTTGTTTCCATGAAATAAGCAATTATAGACAGGTTGGACTGACCTCTTGACCTCTCTACATTGTTGGTCTATATAGACAGGTTGGACTGACCTCTTGACCTCTCTACATCATTGGTCTATATAGACAGGTTGGACTGACCCATTGACCTCTTTACACAGCTTATCTTTATATACAGGTTTAACTGACTCCTTGACCTCTCTACACAGTGGTTTTTAAAGACAGATTTAATTGCCCTTTGACCTCTCTACACATTTGGTCTTTATAGACATGTTTTGACTGACTTCTTGACCTGTCTTCACAGTTGGTATTTATAGACAGGTTTGATTGACCTCTTTACCTGTCTTCACATTTGGGTCTTTATAGACAGGTTTGACTGACCTCTTGACCTCTCTACACAGTTGGTATTTATAGACAGGTTTGACTGACCCCTTGAACTCTCTACACAAGTACCCCTAGACAGGCCAAGTGCTCCACAGATCAGTACCGATGTGTCAATCGTCAATGTATTGAACATATGCTACAAAAGTGTGTAATGCAATCTTGGACTGTGAGGATGCATCTGACGAGCGAGGCTGTCGTAAGTTTGAACTGCATACATTTGTTTGATTTGTTTTAGTTCAGTTGTTGGCAAAATTTTCATATGGAAGCGGGTACAAGTTGCATAAAACAGGCATTTCTAGCAACATGCTGAAATATGTCAATTAAAGATGAATGGTAAAATGTGAACTATTGTGGAAACATTTTAATGTATTTGTGAACTGTTTCTGGCATTCTGAAATTCATTTGTTGTAGATAAACTGTCAGGAAATGTGAACTGCTCAGTAAACATTTTAATGTACCTGGTATTAATTTGTTGTAGATAAACTATCAGGAAATGTGAACTGTTCAGTAAACATTTTAATGTACCTGGTATTAATTTGTTGTAGATAAACTGTCAGGAAATGTGAACTGTTCAGTAAACATTTTAATGTACCTGGTATTAATTTGTTGTAGATAAACTATCAGGAAATGTGAACTGTTCAGTAAACATTTTAATGTACCTGGTATTAATTTGTTGTAGATAAACTATCAGGAAATGTGAACTGTTCAGTAAACATTTTAATGTACCTGGTATTAATTTGTTGTAGATAAACTGTCAGGAAATGTGAACTGTTCAGTAAACATTTTAATGTACCTGGTATTAATTTGTTGTAGATAAACTGTCAGGAAATGTGAACTGTTCAGTAAACATTTTAATGTACCTGGTATTAATTTGTTGTAGATAAACTGTCAGGAAATGTGAACTGTTCAGTAAACAATGGCGGGTGTTCCCAGACCTGTACAGATCTCAGTGACAGTGGATACTACTGTTCCTGTCAGGAAAGGGTACAAGATTGCTGTTAACGATCGCAAGTCTTGTGAAGGTGAGTTCATGGTCAACGATACTAAATCCTGTGTAGGTGAGTTATAGAGTCAATGTACAAATCCTGTGAGGTGAGTTCATGGCAATGATACTCCTGAAGGTGAGTTCATACAGGTCAACGATACCATAAATCCTGTGAAGGTGAGTTATACAGTCAAAGATACCAAATCCTGTGAAGGTGAGTTACATGTCAACAATACCAAATCATGTGAAGGTGAGTTATACAGTCAATGATACTAAATCCTGTGAAGGTGAGTTATACAGCAATGATACAAATCATGTGAAGGTGAGTTCATGGTCAACGATACTAAATCCTGTTGTGGTGAGTTATATGGTCAACGATACCAAATCCTGTGAAGTTGAGATTGAAAATCCTGTGTAGGTGATCAAGTTTTAGTTGATGACTAGAATTTCGGTGTTTTTGAAATAAACTTCATATTTTATACTTATAGATAAAAAAAAAATTTCTATTGGTCAAATTACAAAACATTGGTTTGAAATAATGATGCAAAATTTGTAAAGGTGAGTTACAACTGAAAATTCTGAGATTTGGTAATCGAAGTATACCTCTTTTTCCAACATATATTTTTTTAACTTGTCTATGGTTCAAGATCATCATTTGCTTTATATACATGAATAAAAAAATCTATTCAGTAACATTGGTTAGAAATATTGAAGCAGAGTTTGATACATGTATGAAGCGTTGTTATTTCACAGATGTTGATGAGTGCAATAAATATATAATAAATATGTAACAATCTAATACTTATTATGAAGTGATTTTGTTGATCCCCACAGGTTTTACTTTGGCTGTTAATACGATATTAATTAATCAAACAAAAAAAATAAACAAACAACTTTGTTTTACTGTATAATGAATCTTTGTTATGAACAAACTGTGGTTATCAATTTTGTTGTAACTGTGTGTTACTGTTACAGTATATAATAAACTGTTGTTATTTCACAGACGTTGACGAGTGTGCTCGGTGGGGAACATACTGTGCACAGCAGTGTAAGAATGTGAAGGGATCATACAAATGTCTGTGTACCGACGGATTCCACGACGTCAAGGGCAAAGGAACGCACTGTAAACCCAAAGGTTAGTACACACAAAAATGATCAAATCTAAATCCAAAAAATAAAAAAAATTGGTGGGATAGTCCATCGAGGGCCCATCATCATTTTCCCTTATAATTGCTTCTTGTCATAGAGTTCTGCATAGTTTGTAACCACATTTGGCCTATTAAGTTGAAAAAATGCCCTTATAAATAAGGAATTTTTATAAACAAAACTGGGCCCTGCAGGTCTCACTCCCCGATTAGGTTATATATACATTCAAAAGTTTTTGCTGAAACGTTTTGATTGTTAAATTAATTCTGAATTTGGATTCTCGGTCAAGATTTCATTACAATGTGGCAGATTGTGCACAAACTCTGATACTATTATCATTTCAGGTGGACAACTGTTGATCTTCTTCACCAGTGGCCACGAGGTACGACAGGTCATCCCCGACAAAAAGGCATACTCCGGAACGTTAAGTTGGGGGCGCCACATGGGGGCACTAGACGTTGATGTGGATCGTCGAATTCTTCACTTTTCTGATCTATCATTGATGAAGATTGAAAGAGCTGGAATTCCTGACGATATGGAGAATGGTGGCCCGCCGCGTCCCCAGGATTTAAACGCAGATGTGACCCAGGTGGAGGGGATCGCCATTGATTGGGTAACTAAGTAGGTCAAGGGTTAAATTCAAATTTTAGAAAAACTTTTACAATTACAGACAAGAATTACAATAATGTAGCTATTGATGAAATTTCTATTATTTTATGTTGATAAATATTTTATCATAAGATAAAAATCAAAGTATTAAATATTTTCACATGTGAATCACAATTTTCTTTTTCAAAATATAAACTGATTTTAGTTTTATCCACATATTAGCCGCTCACCTGATTTATAGGGAAATAAGAAGCAGCGTATAATCTGGAAAATAGGGTAAAATGGTTAGGCTTCAATACATTTGTTAATGGTAATTTTCAGTTGATCATCAAAAACATGTTAAGTTTATAATTTTAGAATTTCAATTTGATGCTTGGTTTATTTTATTCCATGTCTTCTTCCATGTCAATCTTTATTTATGATTGTAAATATTTCATTTGAAAATGCCCTCCTCTATTGTATAAGTATCTTTGATATCCTTCAGGCCTAGACAATCCCGTCAGTTTGGATGTATTTGGAGACTCACTATACTGGGCTTCCCAACAGATGGGCGCCGTCTGATGAATATGGATAAATTTGGATATGGTGTTAACGTCACCCTACAAACAGGACTCCTACTGCCCTCTAGTGTCAGAATCATGCACCCGAAACGTCACAATTTATCAGGTAAATTACTATAAGGCTAGATTTACTAAAGGATTAATGTCTCTTTCTGGTGGTTCTATCGAAGGATAAAGTTGAGTAGGGTATCGATATTTGGAATGGACCGCGAAGCGGTCCATGAAACAAACGTACATTGTGTTGTAAGACCTATTCTCGCCGGACTTGTCTGTCCCCCGAGGCGAACAAAATGCATAATCGTGCTAGGTCGTTTTGGTTAAACTTATGCAACTCAAAGACTGATGTTGTCCTGACATATCTTATCCATTTGCGTACAACCAAAGATGTTAAAAATACAAATAGGATGTAGATCTACATGTTGTAGCGAACAACACAGCCTCACCGACACACAACATGTAAACATTGTGACGTCATCGAAATGTGCAAAACTGTACATTGTACAACATTGTTATTTATCATACGCACGGAAGCATTGCTCAAAGAGGTACGGTAGTAACATAAACAATGTAGCTTTTCTACATTTGTATTTACACACGTATATGTATATGTGTTCTAAAACCTATTTTGATACATGTACATGTTCATCGAACGTACGTTCGGTCCTGAAAACACCAAAAGTTTCTGATTTGGACCATCATAAATTCATCCGCTTGGCTCCAAATTGCGCGTGACATACTCAATCTATCGAGAAATAAAGTTGAGTAGCCTTTGGTTGAAATCAACGGGGTTTATACTATCAATTCACCACTGACTGTAAATATACAACTGTACAAAATCAATGTCAATATCATAAAATTTCATTTCAATGTACAGGTATGTATAGATACTTACATTTTATCTATATGTGTTTTGAGTTACTTCCCTTTACTAACAAATCAATTACAATGTATATATGTGTATATTACTTATACATGTATACTATAATATTTCATTGGAATTATGTAAAGATACTTACATTGTATCTATATGTGTTTTGTGTGAGCAAGAAGTGTGCAAGTGTATAAGAGTTACTTCCCTTTACTAACAAATTAATTACAATATATATATACGTGTATATTACTTATACATGTATACTATAATACTTCATCGAATTATGTAAAGATACTTACATTGTATCTATATGTGTTTTGTGTGAGTAAGAAGTTACTTCCCTTCACTTACAAATTAATTACAATGTATGACTGTAAATAATAAAAAAAAAATGACTGTAAAGAAAATGACATAATGAAGCCAAAATAGACAGGGATCTGGATTAGATAAGAGTCGGTTTTGACAGGTTACACTGTACTAATATTTGTATTAGGTACTGGTCCATCTGTCCCTGGGTCCGTCTGGTACTGGTCCATCTGTTCCTGGGTTCATCAGGTACTGGTCCATCTGTTCCTTGGGTTCATCAGGTACTGGTCCATCTGTTCCTGGGTTCATCAGGTACTGTCATCTGTTCTGTATGGTTCCATCTGTTCCTGGGTTCATTCAGGTACTGGTCCATCTGTTCCTGGGTTCATCAGGTACTGGTCCATCTGTTCCTGGGTTCATCAGGTACTGGTCCATCTGTTCCTTGGGTTCGTCAGGTACTGGTCCATCTGTTCCTGGTACATCAGGTCCTGGTCCATCTGTTCCTGGGTACATCAGGTACTTGGTCCATCTGTTCCTGGGTTCATCAGGTACTGGTCCATTTGTTCCTTGGGTTCATCAGGTACTGGTCCATCTGTTCCTGGGTTCATCAGGTACTGTTCCATCTGTTCCTGGGTTCATCAAATACTGGTCCATCTGTTTCTTGGTTCATCAGGTACTGGTCCATCTGTTCCTGGGTTCATCAGGTACTGGTCCATCTGTTCCTTGGGTTCATCAGGTACTGGTCCATCTGTTCCTGGGTTCATCAGGTACTGGTCCATCTGTTCCTGGGTTCATCAGGTACTGGTCCATCTGTTCTTGGGTTCGTCAGGTACTGGTCCATCTGTTCTTGGGTTCATCAGGTACTGGTCCATCTGTTCCTGGGTTCATCAGGTCCTGGTCCATGGTCCATCTGTTCTTGGGTTCATCAGGTACTGGTCCATCTGTTCCTGGGTCCATCAGGTACTGGTCCATCTGTTCCTGGGTACATCAGGTCCTGGTCCATCTGTTCCTGGGTACATCAGGTACTTGTCCATCTGTTCCTGGGTTCATCAGGTACTGGTCCATTGTTCCTGGGTTCATCAGGTACTGGTCCATCTGTTTCTTGGTCGTCAGGTACTGGTCCATCTGTTCCTGGGTCCATCAGGTACTGGTCCATCTGTTCCTTTGTCCATCAGGTCCTGGGTCCATCAGTACTGGTCCATCTGTTTGTCCTGGGTTCATCAGGTACTGGTCCATCTGTTCCTGGGTTCATCAGGTACTGGTCCATCTGTTCCTGGGTCTGTCATACTGGTCCATCTGTTCTGGGTCGTCAGTACTGTCCATCTGTTCCTGGGTCATCAGGTACTGGTCCATCTGTTCCTGGGTTCATCAGGTACTGGTCCATCTGTTCCTGGGTTCATCAGGTACTGGTCCATCTGTTCCTGGGTTCATCAGGTACTGGTCCATCTGTTCCTGGGTTCATCAGGTACTGGTCCATCTGTTCCTGGGTTCATCAGGTACTGGTCCATCTGTTCCTGGGTTCATCAGGTACTGGTCCATCTGTTCCTGGGTTCATCAGGTACTGGTCCATCTGTTCCTGGGTTCATCAGGTACTGGTCCATCTGTTCCTGGGTCATCAGGTACTGGTCCATCTGTTCTGGGTCATCATACTGGGTCCATCTGTTCTGTCATCAGGTACTGGTCCATTTGTTCCTGGGTTCATCAGGTACTGGTCCATCTGTTCTTGGGTTCATCAGGTACTGGTCCATCTGTTCCTGGGTTCATCAGGTACTGGTCCCCTCTGTTCTGGGTTCATCAGGTACTGGTCCATCTGTTCCTGGGTTCATCAGGTACTGGTCCATCTGATTATCCTGGGTCTTTAGTGTTTGGTCCATCATTCCTGGTCCATCATGTACTTTTCTGTTCTGTTCCTCTGGTTTTGGTCTGGTCTATTATTCCTGGGTTATCAAACTTACTGGTCATTATGTTCCTTCTTTTTTCACTTTGGTCACTGTATCATCTATTTTCAGGTGTCCATTTGTCTCAGGTACTGGTGTCTTGGGTTTGATTCCTGGTCCATCATGTTCTGTTTCAGTCATGTTTTCATAAACTGTGCACAAATTTGTAGTTCTCCATTGTAAAAAACTGGTCATGTTCATGTTCATGGTCATCTGTATGGTCCTCTGTAACATTATTGGGTACCTGACTCCATCTGTGTGGGTTACATGGTATGGTTCTGGTCATCTGTTCCTGGTTCATTACTTTACATACTGTCTGGGTTGAAATATGGTATAAACTGTGAATCATCTTTCCTCAGTTCAAAATGTTAATTTGGTCCATCTGTTTCCTGGGTTTTCAGTATCAATGTTCTGGTCCAATCTGTTCATTTCTGTTCCTGGTTCATTACAGGTAATGGTTCCATCTGTTCCTGGTCCATCTTTGTACTGGTCCATCTTCTCCTAATGTTGGGGTAATGGTCCATCTGGTCTTGTCCTGACTGTCTTTTCATCTGTCCTGTCCCTGGTCCATCATTTTTGTCTTATCCATCATCATTTTCCTTGGTTCATGGTCTGGTCTGTCAAACTGGTACCCTTGTTTCTGGTTTCATCAGGTAATGGTCCATCTGTTCAACTGGGTTCATTAGGTACATCTGGTCCTCTGGTCCAGCCATCTGTGGGTCTAATCAGGTCCTGGTCCATCTGTTCCTGGTCATCAGGTACTGGTCCATCTGGTCCTGTATCAGGTGTTGTATGGTCCTGTCTGTCTGGTCATCTGGTCATCCTGTCATGTCCATCTTTTCCTGGTTCATCAATCTATCTTTCACTGGTCATCTGGTTGGTCCATCTGTCAGTTGGGTCTGGTCATCTGTTTCATTGTTTATCTGGGTCTTCAGGTCCTTGGTCCATCTGGTTCCTGGTTCCATCATAGTCATGTTCTGTGGTTCTGGGTCTTTTGGTCCATATTTTGTTTTTTCACTGGTCCATCTTATTCCTGGTTCATTTTGGTAAAACTGTGTCATGGTTCCAATCTAAAGTTACTGTCCATGTATTGTTCCTGTTCCTGGTCATCTGGTAATTTCACAGTTATTGTTGTCCTGGTTCAATGGTCCCATCTGGTCTGTTCATCTGTATATCCTTTGGACCAATCTGTGGTGTATTCATATGGTACTGGTCCATTCTGAAAATGGTTCCTGTCTGTAACATATGTCCCTTTTTAATGTAACTGGTCCTTTCTCAGTCTGTCATTTAAAATTCCATGTGTAATCAGTTGGGGTCTTTGGTCATTTTCAAAGTCTTTACTTTGTAAGGTAACTTTCCTGAATGTCCTCCTTATCTTCTATGATTTTTCAATGGTACCTGGGTCCATCTGGTTTCCTTTTATCAGGTACTTTGTTTATCATTTGTATCATGGTTCCTAAAATCACATTGATTCAGTAATCATTTCCATTATCTTCATTTCCATTTGGTCATGTAGTATCTGGTATATTATCACTGTTTTTAATGTTTCAATCTGGTCTTCCATCTAGTCCTGGGTCCATCATTTGGTCTGGTCCATTTGTTTTCCAATTACATGTATGTATTCAATGTGTTCATCTCTTTTTTCCATCTGTTCCTGTAATGTCCATCATTGTACTGGTAATGTACCTGGTCTCATTTGGTACTGGTCCTCAGTAGTTCTGGTCATAATTGGGTCCATGTGTATCTGGTTTTAAAGAAGTAAAACTTAATTGTTAATGTTAAATTACCATTTGTCGGATGGATTAATGGATTAAATCATTGTCTAAATAAATAAATAATGTAAAGATACACTGTAAGTATTAAACTGTCTTGTGTGCATTATTCCTGTAAAGGTCTGCATCTATATAGACCATAGATTTCATAAAAAATATAGTTTAATGCTTAAATGTCCGAGAGATCCAAATGTAAAACTAAAAAATATGGCGGAGGAGATGCTTAATTTGGTTACATAGAAATGTACAATGTGGATTACTAAGTAAAATAGGATAAATTATGGGAAATAATGGGAAAAGGAGTGAACTGGTACTCCCTGTGTTTAAATCTTGGAAACAATAATCACAAGTTACTAAAGCCTTAAAGCTCAATGTTTTGATTCACTGGTATTACAGAATGAATAACACATATTCCAGAGTAATAAAATCATTAATACCTTTGTATGAACAATGTATTCAAGTTATAAATGGGGCGATACTTTTGACATGTTATTTTTTCTTCAGTAATCTATTATAGAAAACCAGATTTCATTAATAAAGCTGTGAAAATCATTGAATGGACAAACAAACATGTACGGTGCTTTGTAAACATTAGTTACACCACTGAATTTATCCACTGTAAAATCTAGCTTATGTCTTATGTATGTTTAGATGGAAATATACATGTAGAAATCACTTTACGGTAGAAGTTTTATCACAGCTATCACACCCTGCTGTACTGTAGTAGTTTTATCACAGCTATCACACCTGCTGTACTGTAGTAGTTTTATCACAGCTATCACACCCTGCTGTACTGTAGTAGTTTTATCACGCTATCACACCCTGCTGTACTGTAGTAGTTTTATCACAGCTATCACACCCTGCTGTACTGTAGTAGTTTTATCACAGCTATCACACCCTGCTGTACTGTAGTAGTTTTATCACAGCTATCACACCCTGCTGTACTGTAGTAGTTTTATCACAGCTATCACACCCTGCTGTACTGTAGTAGTTTTATCACAGCTATCACACCCTGCTGTACTGTAGTAGTTTTATCACAGCTATCACACCCTGCTGTACTGAAGTAGTATTATCACAGTTATCACACCCTGCTGTACTGTAGTAGTTTTATCACAGCTATCACACCCTGCTGTACTGTAGTAGTTTTATCACAGCTATCACACCCTGCTGTACTGTAGTAGTTTTATCACAGCTATCACACCCTGCTGTACTGTAGTAGTTTTATCACAGCTATCACACCCTGCTGTACTGTAGTAGTTTTATCACAGCTATCACACCCTGCTGTACTGTAGTAGTTTTATCACAGCTATCACACCCTGCTGTACTGTAGTAGTTTTATCACAGCTATCACACCCTGCTGTACTGTAGTAGTTTTATCACGGCTATCACACCCTGCTGTACTGTAGTAGTTTTATCACAGCTATCACACCCTGCTGTACTGTAGTAGTTTTATCACAGCTATCACACCCCTGCTGTACTGTAGTAGTTTTATCACAGCTATCACACCCTGCTGTACTGTAGTAGTTTTATCACAGCTATCACACCCCTGCTGTACTGTAGTAGTTTTATCACAGCTATCACACCCTGCTGTACTGTAGTAGTTTTATCACAGCTATCACACCCTGCTGTACTGTAGTAGTTTTATCACAGCTATCACACCCCTGCTGTACTGTAGTAGTTTTATCACAGCTATCACACCCTGCTGTACTGTAGTAGTTTTATCACAGCTATCACACCCTGCTGTACTGTAGTAGTTTTATCACAGCTATCACACCTGCTGTACTGTAGTAGTTTTATCACAGCTATCACACCCTGCTGTACTGTAGTAGTTTTATCACAGCTATCACACCCTGCTGTACTGTAGTAGTTTTATCACAGCTATCACACCCTGCTGTACTGTAGTAGTTTTATCACAGCTATCACACCCTGCTGTACTGTAGTAGTTTTATCACAGCTATCACACCCTGCTGTACTGTAGTAGTTTTATCACAGCTATCACACCCTGCTGTACTGTAGTAGTTTTATCACAGCTATCACACCCTGCTGTACTGTAGTAGTTTTATCACAGCTATCACACCCTGCTGTACTGTAGTAGTTTTATCACAGCTATCACACCCTGCTGTACTGTAGTAGTTTTATCACAGCTATCACACCCTGCTGTACTGTAGTAGTTTTATCACAGCTATCACACCCTGCTGTACTGTAGTAGTTTTATCACGGCTATCACACCCTGCTGTACTGTAGTAGTTTTATCACAGCTATCACACCCTGCTGTACTGTAGTAGTTTTATCACAGCTATCACACCCTGCTGTACTGTAGTAGTTTTATCACAGCTATCACACCCTGCTGTACTGTAGTAGTTTTATCACAGCTATCACACCCTGCTGTACTGTAGTAGTTTTATCACAGCTATCACACCCTGCTGTACTGTAGTAGTTTTATCACAGCTATCACACCCTGCTGTACTGTAGTAGTTTTATCACAGCTATCACACCCTGCTGTACTGTAGTAGTTTTATCACAGCTATCACACCCTGCTGTACTGTAGTTGTTTTATCACAGCTATCACACCCTGCTGTACTGTAGTAGTTTTATCACAGCTATCACACCCTGCTGTACTGTAGTAGTTTTATCACAGCTATCACACCCTGCTGTACTGTAGTAGTTTTTATCACAGCTATCACACCCTGCTGTACTGTAGTAGTTTTATCACAGCTATCACACCCTGCTGTACTGTAGTAGTTTTATCACAGCTATCACACCCTGCTGTACTGTAGTAGTTTTATCACAGCTATCACACCCTGCTGTACTGTAGTAGTTTTATCACAGCTATCACACCCTGCTGTACTGTAGTAGTTTTATCACAGCTATCACATCCTGCTGTACTGTAGTAGTTTTATCACAGCTATCACACCCTGCTGTACTGTAGTAGTTTTATCACAGCTATCACACCCTGCTGTACTGTAGTAGTTTTATTACAGCTATCACACCCTGCTGTACTGTAGTAGTTTTATCACAGCTATCACACCCTGCTGTACTGTAGTAGTTTTATCACAGCTATCACACCCTGCTGTACTGTAGTAGTTTTATCACAGCTATCACACCCTGCTGTACTGTAGTAGTTTTATCACAGCTATCACACCCTGCTGTACTGTAGTAGTTTTATCACAGCTATCACACCCTGCTGTACTGTAGTAGTTTTATCACAGCTATCACACCCTGCTGTACTGTAGTAGTTTTATCACAGCTATCACACCCTGCTGTACTGTAGTAGTTTTATCACAGCTATCACACCCTGCTGTACTGTAGTAGTTTTATCACAGCTATCACACCCTGCTGTACTGTAGTAGTTTTATCACAGCTATCACACCCTGCTGTACTGTAGTAGTTTTATCACAGCTATCACACCCTGCTGTACTGTAGTAGTTTTATCACAGCTATCACACCCTGCTGTACTGTAGTAGTTTTATCACAGCTATCACACCCTGCTGTACTGTAGTAGTTTTATCACAGCTATCACACCCTGCTGTACTGTAGTAGTTTTATCACAGCTATCACACCCTGCTGTACTGTAGTAGTTTTATCACAGCTATCACACCCTGCTGTACTGTAGTAGTTTTATCACAGCTATCACACCCTGCTGTACTGTAGTAGTTTTATCACAGCTATCACACCCTGCTGTACTGTAGTAGTTTTATCACAGCTATCACACCCTGCTGTACTGTAGTAGTTTTATCACAGCTATCACACCCTGCTGTACTGTAGTAGTTTTATCACAGCTATCACACCCTGCTGTACTGTAGTAGTTTTATCACAGCTATCACACCCTGCTGTACTGTAGTAGTTTTATCACAGCTATCACACCCTGCTGTACTGTAGTAGTTTTATCACAGCTATCACACCCTGCTGTACTGTAGTAGTTTTTATCACAGCTATCACACCCTGCTGTACTGTAGTAGTTTTATCACAGCTATCACACCCTGCTGTACTGTAGTAGTTTTATCACACCCTGCTGTACTGTAGTAGTTTTATCACAGCTATCACACCCTGCTGTACTGTAGTAGTTTTATCACAGCTATATCACACCTGCTGTACTGTAGTAGTTTTATCACAGCTATCACACCCTGCTGTACTGTAGTAGTTTTATCACAGCTATCACACCCTGCTGTACTGTAGTAGTTTTATCACAGCTATCACACCCTGCTGTACTGTAGTAGTTTTATCACAGCTATCACACCCTGCTGTACTGTAGTAGTTTTATCACAGCTATCACAC
Organism: Argopecten irradians; assembly: GCF_041381155.1. Lineage (NCBI taxonomy): Eukaryota > Metazoa > Mollusca > Bivalvia > Pectinida > Pectinidae > Argopecten > Argopecten irradians. The sequence goes on along the minus strand of NC_091149.1, from coordinate 7,741,372 downwards.
CCTGCTGTACTGTAGTAGTTTTATCACAGCTATCACACCCTGCTGTACTGTAGTAGTAGTTTTATCACAGCTATCACACCCTGCTGTACTGTAGTAGTTTTATCACAGCTATCACACCCTGCTGTACTGTAGTAGTTTTATCACAGCTATCACACCCTGCTGTACTGTAGTAGTTTTATCACAGCTATCACACCCTGCTGTACTGTAGTAGTTTTATCACAGCTATCACACCCTGCTGTACTGTAGTAGTTTTATCACAGCTATCACACCCTGCTGTACTGTAGTAGTTTTATCACAGCTATCACACCCTGCTGTACTGTAGTAGTTTTATCACAGCTATCACACCCTGCTGTACTGTAGTAGTTTTATCACAGCTATCACACCCTGCTGTACTGTAGTAGTTTTATAACAGCTATCACACCCTGCTGTACTGTAGTAGTTTTATCACAGCTATCACACCCTGCTGTACTGTAGTAGTTTTATCACAGCTATCACACCCTGCTGTACTGTAGTAGTTTTATCACAGCTATCACACCCTGCTGTACTGTAGTAGTTTTATCACAGCTATCACACCCTGCTGTACTGTAGTAGTTTTATCACAGCTATCACACCCTGCTGTACTGTAGTAGTTTTATCACAGCTATCACACCCTGCTGTACTGTAGTAGTTTTATCACAGCTATCACACCCTGCTGTACTGTAGTAGTTTTATCACAGCTATCACACCCTGCTGTACTGTAGTAGTTTTATCACAGCTATCACACCCTGCTGTACTGTAGTAGTTTTATCACAGCTATCACACCCTGCTGTACTGTAGTAGTTTTATCACAGCTATCACACCCTGCTGTACTGTATAGTAGAAGTTTTATCACAGCTATCACACCCTGCTGTACTGTAGTAGTTTTATCACAGCTATCACACCCTGCTGTACTGTAGTAGTTTTATCACAGCTATCACACCCTGCTGTACTGTAGTAGTTTTATCACAGCTATCACACCCTGCTGTACTGTAGTAGTTTTATCACAGCTATCACACCCTGCTGTACTGTAGTAGTTTTATCACAGCTATCACACCCTGCTGTACTGTAGTAGTTTTATCACAGCTATCACACCCTGCTGTACTGTAGTAGTTTTATCACAGCTATCACACCCTGCTGTACTGTAGTAGTTTTATCACAGCTATCACACCCTGCTGTACTGTAGTAGTTTTATCACAGCTATCACACCCTGCTGTACTGTAGTAGTTTTATCACAGCTATCACACCCTGCTGTACTGTAGTAGTTTTATCACAGCTATCACACCCTGCTGTACTGTAGTAGTTTTATCACAGCTATCACACCCTGCTGTACTGTAGTAGTTTTATCACAGCTATCACACCCTGCTGTACTGTAGTAGTTTTATCACAGCTATCACACCCTGCTGTACTGTAGTAGTTTTATCACAGCTATCACACCCTGCTGTACTGTAGTAGTTTTATCACAGCTATCACACCCTGCTGTACTGTACATGTAGAAATCACTGTACTGTAGAAGTTTTATCACAGCTATCACACCCTGCTGTACTGTAGTAGTTTTATCACAGCTATCACACCCTGCTGTACTGTAGTAGTTTTATCACAGCTATCACACCCTGCTGTACTGTAGTAGTTTTATCACAGCTATCACACCCTGCTGTACTGTAGTAGTTTTATCACAGCTATCACACCCTGCTGTACTGTAGTAGTTTTATCACAGCTATCACACCCTGCTGTACTGTAGTAGTTTTATCACAGCTATCACACCCTGCTGTACTGTAGTAGTTTTATCACAGCTATCACACCCTGCTGTACTGTAGTAGTTTTATCACAGCTATCACACCCTGCTGTACTGTAGTAGTTTTATCACAGCTATCACACCCTGCTGTACTGTAGTAGTTTTATCACAGCAGCTATCACACCCTGCTGTACTGTAGTAGTTTTATCACAGCTATCACACCCTGCTGTACTGTAGTAGTTTTATCACAGCTATCACACCCTGCTGTACTGTAGTAGTTTTATCACAGCTATCACACCCTGCTGTACTGTAGTAGTTTTATCACAGCTATCACACCCTGCTGTACTGTAGTAGTTTTATCACAGCTATCACACCCTGCTGTACTGTAGTAGTTTTATCACAGCTATCACACCCTGCTGTACTGTAGTAGTTTTATCACAGCTATCACACCCTGCTGTACTGTAGTAGTTTTATCACAGCTATCACACCCTGCTGTACTGTAGTAGTTTTATCACAGCTATCACACCCTGCTGTACTGTAGTAGTTTTATCACATCTTGTAGTACTGTAACATCTTTACATACCAGGCATTACTGACAATGGATATCCACAGTAAATCATCTCTACCCACACCTACAGCCCATACCGTGTCTCTGTCTGTGTGTAGGATCCTGAGTCCTTTACCATCTTTACTCACTAGGACAACATTTTTATTGTTTAAGTCCCCTATGATGAGGCTCCCCTGACTATCATACACTATACCACAGGGGTTAAATGGTTCACCTCCTGTTTGTGGTGATTGTTTACATGTACTGGGGATGTCACCTCTGTATACAAACAGTTTCTGGAAGTCAGTATCCATGACAACAACATGTTTGTTTCCATCACCACCATCATGTTCATCACTGTGATCAATCACTGCGACATTGTTAGTGACAGGACACTCTGTGATCCTGTATGGTGTACACACTAATGGTTTCCCAGTCCCTGCTGCCATTGTAGTGAGTACCATCTGACCTTGTGTGGTATATTTGGAGACGTTTCCTGACATGCCCACAATGACATGGTTCTTTGCTGTAATACATATGCTGTAAGGATATGTTTTAGTTGTGAATTGTTGAGTTAACTGTCCTGATACCAGCTCCAGGATGTTGTTTTGATCATCACAGGCCCACAATCTGTGTGTTGTTGGTGATAGACTGATGTCATTGATGTAAGCCTTGTGTGTGACCTTCTGTATCACTGTGCCCTTCCTGTCCAGGAGAGTTAATGTGTCACTGTACCTGGTCCAGGCCTGGTCATCAGTGGTAGGACATATAGAAGTAATGCCACATGGAGACTCCCACTCCTCCACCACCTTGGTCTCTGTCAGTAGTGTTTTCCTGGCCACTGCTTTCTTACCTTTATCTTCTGACTGTTGTTGTGATGAGGGTTGTTGCTGACCGTCTGCTAATGATACTGACCATTTCTGGTCAGTGGATGTATGACGTTGGCCTGAGGTGGTGACTTTTCCTAAGGCTTGTACCAGGTGACCTTTAGGAGTATTGTTTGGGTTGAAGCTGACTGTATCTAAAGTAGGTTTGACAGGGATATGTATTCGGGAATCTATTTCGCATTTTGTGTCGTATATTTGTATGTGAGAGCCCTGCTGAAGTGTTGTCTTACATTTCTGTATTTGGTGTTTAAGTTGTTTGTTCAACATTTCAAGTTCTTGTTTGTATTTCTGTATGAGTTTGATGTTGTCGTCTTTTAAGTTTTGATAAAGTGAGAGTGTCTCTTCTCTAAGATTGTCAAGGTCTTGTTTTAATTTTTCTGTTTGCATCTTCAGTTCATGTGATAATTTATCAAATATGTTGTCATTGTCTTTGAGGAGTGTATCTGTAGAAGTGATGTATTTCCCAATCTGTACCAGATCATTTTTTTCTGTTTTTTCAATAAAGTTTCTGATGTCTTGTTTCTTCTTAAGAGTGACTTCACTAAGCTCACACATTGGATGAGATTTGTGAATGGTAGAAATGCATTTAGCACAAATCGGTTCTTGACATTTTTCACAAAACCAATCTAGTTGTCTCCCCTTGTGATGGTTACAGGTTGTCTGTCCTTCCGTACGAACTGGTATGTTTGCTGTTGCCATTATGATGAAGATTGAATGTTTCTTGGTTTTCTGAAAAATGATTATATTGAATCAATAGATTTTTTTGCATAAGCAATTGAATAAGAATTTTATTCGATGTCACGTTCAAAAGTGGGACTAAAATCTTTAAATATTGACCTCAAACAAATTAGTTTTAAAGTACAAGAAAATAATTACCTGATAATCACTGCATTCACTGATGACACACACAGGGTACCTGGGATTAAATCAAGTTGGTCTTCCCCAGGATATAAATGATATTCAATGTTGTTGAAATTTCTCTTCCTCAGAAATTCACAGCCAAGTGGGAACTTACTTCCTTCTTCTCATAATAGCAGATATGTCACTTTTTCAATTTCTGATGAAAATATCCATTTTAGATCAAAATCAATCCAGATAATACACAAAATTGTACATTAAATGAAATAATATGTGTCCACACAGAATAAGACCATATCCTTGTCATTGGTTACTAATGTAAACAAACGTTTAGCGACCAAAATGTACGTCTATTGAGGCCTGGCGATATCTGATATCATTACTTCCTTGTCTGGTTCGACACACATACAGTTGTAAAGCAGACATGGATTGTGTAGTAGGTCAATTTGGGTCATGTTTACAAACCGAGATATTTAAATACCTACAGTTCACCTGGGGTGTATTGTCTGTTGGGTATGTGTATTGGGTAACATAGAGAAATACATGTCTTATTTGATATTTATAGATTAATTTTCTTATAACTCTTTAAAATTGATATAATATACATACCTGTATCAGTACCTGTATGTAGAAATTTTGGTAAGTTATAACAAATGTAAACAAACGAACGTAAAGAATACACAATACTGGCATTGAACTCGTCCTGACAGACTTATACAACATATCATGAGGTCCGTCATTATTCTTAACAAAGTCTTGTGGAGTCATTGTCATTTGTCTTTGACTATTGAAACAACAGTCAAACCTGTCTATAAATACCAGCCAAGGAGGAAAGGAAAAAAATGTCTGGATATACAAGTGTTTTTTTTAATAGAGGAAATCGACCATTTGGGACCATAAGAGAGTGGTCTTTATACAGAGGTGGTCAGTATACAGAGGTGATCTTTATATAGAGGTGGACACTAAGGCAGGTGTTACACTATTAAAATATACCGTATCGAGACATTTTGAGAAATTATAATATCTATTTATTACCCTCATATTACTGGTATAAGAGCAAAACATGAGATCATGTCATTCTTCTTTGATTTTTGAAACAACAGCCAAACCTGTCTATAAAGACCAGCCAAGGAGGAAGAGAAAAAATGTCTGGATATACAAGTGGTTGAACGTGACCATTTGGGACCCTAAGATAGTGGTCTTTATACAGAGGTGGTCAGTATACAGAGGTGGTCTTTATACAGAGGTGGTCAGTATACAGAGATGGTTAGTATACAGATATGGTCAGTATACAGATGTGGTCTTTATACAGAGGTGGTCTTTAAACAGATGTGGTCTTTATACAGAGATGGTCTTTATGTAGAGGTGGTCATTATATAGTAGTGGTCTTTATACAGAGGTGGTCTTTATACAGAGGTGGTCTTTATACAGAGGTGGTCATTATACAGATGTGGTCTTTATACAGATGTGGTCTTTAAACAGATGTGGTCTTTATACAGAGATGGTCTTTATGCAGAGGTGGTCATCATACAGATGTGACCATTATACAGAGGCGGTCTTTATACAGATGTGGTCTTTATAAAGAGGTGGTCTTTATACAGAGGTGGCCATATACAGATGTGGTCTTTATACAGAGGTGGTCTTTATACAGAGATGGTCTTTATACAGAGGTGGTCTTTATACAGAGGTGGTCTTTATACAGATGTGGTCATTATACAGATGTGGTCTTTATACAGAGGTGGTCATTATACAGAGGTGGTCTTTATACAGAGGTGGTCATTATACAGAGGTACAGAGGTGGCCATTATACAGAGGTGGTCATTATACAGAGGTGGCCATATACAGAGGTGGTCTTTATACAGAGGTGGTCTTTATACAGAGATGGTCTTTATACAGAGGTGGACACTAAGGCAGGTTTTACACTATCATAATATACTGTATAGAGACATTTTGAGAAATTATAATATCTAAGACAAGCCAAGGAGGAAGAGAAAAATTGTCTGGATATACAAGTGGTTCTTTTAATAGAGTTGAACTTGACCACTTGGGACCCAAAAAGAGTGGTCTTTATACAGAGGTAGTCTTCATACAGAGGTGGTCATTATACAGAAGTGGTCTTTATACAGATGTGGTCATTATATAGATGTGGTCTTTATACAGAGGTGGTCATTATGCAGATGTGGTCTTTATACAGAGGTGGTCATATACAGAGGTGGTCATTATACAGAGTTGGTCTTTATACAGAGGTGGTCTTTATACAGAGGTGGTCTTTATACATTGGTGGTCATATACAGAGGTGGTCTTTATACAGAGGTGTTTTTATATAGAGATGGTCTTTATACAGATGTGGTCATTATACAGAGGTGGTCTTTATACAGAGGTGGACACTAAGGCAGGTTTTACACTATCATAATATACCGTATAGAGACATTTTGAGAAATTATAATATCTATTTGGTCTATATATCTTTACCCTCATATTCAATATCTTTTCTAACAAGATGAAGGAGCCGCAGTGGCCGAGTGGTTAAGATGTCTCAAGCCACAAGCCCTCCACCTCTGGGTCGCAAATTTGAATCCCTTGTGTGGGAGATGCCAGGTTCTGACCTCTAGTCGGTGTTTTTTCTCCGGGTACTCTGGCTTTCCTCCACCAACAAACCTGGGCCGTCCTTACATAACCCTGGCTGTTACTATATAGTTGCTTATATTTGTGGGAGTTTTAATTTCGCTAAATTTACGGATCCATTCAAAATCTAGAAATTTATCAAAATCATGGTTTCAAGTACTATAGCCACTCATAAGAATGGAACTTGAAAAGATAATTTGCGAAAATAAACCCCGGCGAATAAGTCCAAAATAGTAAATCGCGAAATTTTATGTCTGAGAAATTGAACAACTATACATATATAGGACGTTAAACTTAGTAAAACCTGTTACGGTCTTCGTCCGGAATTTTCGGTCTGAAAATTATAATTCAAGAATTTAGACTCTGGTTGACTCCCGGTTTTTGTTTCACTTTTCAAGTTCCCATGCGTCCATGACAGTATCATGTGGAAGCGTCTCAGTCACGCTAAATAGTCATTTTTACCATAATGGGTAGGCCCCCAAAAGAGTAAGTGTTTAGAATGAATGTATGAAGTATCTGTAATACTAGTTTTTATGTTACATTGATATGTCGACTCATTTTATGCTGTAAATTGGTAATTTTTGGGATCGGCTTGGGTCCGTCCCGCCAAATGTCAATCAGTGTCGTCCGTTTGTTTACAATACCATTAAATATGGTTAACTAAGAAAGTTACGTAATAAGTTGTGTTTAATAATACATAATTCTACATTCTTATGGTTATTAGTTTTAGATTGCTATAAACTAGTCATAATTTCATATTATAAGTGGTTTGTTATTCACACCTTGTTAGCACAGGGGCTTGTGAAATGAAATATGCTGTTAATAGTTGTAAGTGAAGTTTGCGTGCAGGTAAATGTTATGATTTACTGTCTCATATCTTTATATCTACACTGTATAAGATGTCCGGAATGATAGATAGTGATCTCATTTATTCTGTTTGCAGATTGTTCCAGCCTCCTGTCAGGCTATATTTACCTAGTGGGGTTTGTGTATGTGCGCATACGAATAAAGAAGTTAGACTGTCTCAGCTTGTAGAACTTATTTTTGCCTAGACAGCACAAAACCCTTTTGTTAATACACAGTCAATCCTGACCACCCAAATAACATGGTCTTGTCAGGTTGTCTTTATATGGAGGTGGTCTTTATAGACAGGTGGTCTTTATATGGAGGTGGTCTTTATATGGAGGTGGTCTTTATAGACAGGTGGTCTTTATATGGCGGCCACAGAAAAGCCTGAGTGTCCTAATGGACAGTTTAAATATACAATCCTTATTTTGTAGTGGTGGCCACAGAGAAGCCAGAGTGTCCTGATGGACAGTTTAAATATACAATCCTTATTTTGTAGTGGTGGCCACAGAGAAGCCAGAGTGTCCTGATGGACAGTTTAAATATACAATCCTTATTTTGTAGTGGTGGCCACAGAGAAGCCAGAGTGTCCTGATGGACAGTTTAAATATACAATCCTTATTTTGTAGCGGTGGCCACAGAGAAGCCAGAGTGTCCTGATGGACAGTTTAAATATACAATCCTTATTTTGTAGTGGTGGCCACAGAGAAGCCAGACTGTCCTGACGGGAAGTTTTAAATATACATTCCTTATTTTGTAGTGGTGGCCACAGAGAAGCCAGAGTGTCCTGATGGACAGTTTAAATATACAATCCTTATTTTGTAGTGGTGGCCACAGAGAAGCCAGAGTGTCCTGATGGACAGTTTAAATATACAATCCTTATTTTGTAGTGGTGGCCACAGAGAAGCCAGAGTGTCCTGATGGACAGTTTAAATATACAATCCTTATTTTGTAGTGGCGGCCACAGAGAAGCCAGAGTGTCCTGATGGACAGTTTAAATATACAATCCTTATTTTGTAGCGGTGGCCACAGAGAAGCCAGAGTGTCCTGATGGACAGTTTAAATATACAATCCTTATTTTGTAGTGGTGGCTACAGAGAAGCCAGAGTGTCCTGATGGACAGTTTAAATATACAATCCTTATTTTGCAGCGGCGGCCACAGAGAAGCCAGAGTGTCCTGATGGACAGTTTTAATATACAATCCTTATTTTGTAGTGGTGGCCACAGAGAAGCCAGAGTGTCCTGATGGACAGTTTAAATATACAATCCTTATTTTGTAGTGGTGGCCACAGAGAAGCCAGAGTGTCCTGATGGACAGTTTAAATATACAATCCTTATTTTGTAGTGGTGGCCACAGAGAAGCCTGAGTGTCCTGATGGACAGTTTAAATATACAATCCTTATTTTGTAGTGGTGGCCACAGAGAAGCCAGAATGTCCTGACGGGCAGTTTCAATGTGCTAACGACAACTGTATCGACTACCAGCTCGTGTGTAACAAGGTAGATAACTGTGGTGATTGCTAAAAAAATAACTTTTTCACGAACATTTCTTAACTTAAAATTTCCCTTAGGAAAGCATCTTAGAATTTAAGGGAGATATCATAATTAAGGAACTTCTTTAAATTATATTTGAATCACCTAAGGATGATGTACAGTGCAATATAATCCAGATGATCTTTATATCAGGTGGTCTTTATAGACAGGTGGTCTTTATATCCAGGTGATCGTTATAGACAGGTGATCTTTATAAACAGGTGGTCTTTAAATACAGGTCGTATTTATAGACAGGTCGTCTTTATAGCTAGGTGGTCTTAATATTTAGGTAGTCTTTAAATCCAGGTGGTCTTTATAGACAAGTTGTCTTTATATACAAATTTCATTAGTAGCATTAAAGTTTACTGATCTAGAGTTGTAATCAGGCCGTTTTTGACAATTAGTGTGAACAGAATGATGATTTAAACTTGCTTTCAGAGCCAGTTATTTGTACTAAGTTTACTCAAACAATTAGTAGCCTGCAATATACAGTAGAACTTGTCTAAACTGGATATCATCAGGACCAGCATATGTGGTCAGTATAGACAGGTTTCAGATTACACATGTTTTAATTACTGTATAAACAAGAGTGGGTCAGTATAGACAGGTTTCAGATTACACATGTTTTAATTACTGTATATTATAAGAGTGGGTCAGTATAGACAGGTTTCAGATTACACATGTTTTAATTATTGTATAAACAAGAGTTGGTCGGTATAGACAGGTTTCAGATTACACAGGTTTTAATTACTGTATAAACAAGAGTTGGTCGGTATAGACAGGTTTCAGACTACACAAGTTTTAATTACTGTATATTACAAGAGTTGGTCGGTTTAGATAGGTTTCAGATTACACAAGTTTCATTTACTGTATAAACAAGAATTGGTAGCAATTACCTGTGCTATAAAAAATACCAATCTCTCTAGATATAAGTGTAAATGACAAAATGTTATAAATATTGTACACTCTACCTAATATGCGTCTATATGAAGTGTGCAAGGCTATAAGAGTTACTTCCCTTTACTTACAAATTATATGTTTATTTGCTATACACCTATATCACCGGGGCTAATCGTGCAAACTGGGCTACGCTATTTACGCTCGTGGAAACGCTTCTTTTACATAGAAAAATGATGTCTGAGGAAGCGTACGTGATAAATATTTGCTCGGTGTTCAACTCACGGCCAAGAATCCAAAAATACAATTTGCCCACAGAACAGTAGAGTGTTTCACCAATGCGTTGAAGCAAAATTGATTGAAACACATTATTCGTTGCAAGAACCAAGACCTAGCAAAAACACAACTCTTTGAGAAAATGTCATCAAGCAAAGTTTTCTTGGTTTTTGACTGGGCCATGAAGTTTTTGCCATACAAATTCAGGGAAGATCAGAGTGACTGGTTTGGAAAGAGAGGAATACCATGGCACATCACTATGGCTTTCTGTAGGAAAGATGATGGTATCATTGGGAGCCTGGGATTTGTACATTTATTTGTAAATCAAATGTCACAGGTATCTAAATACTTGTTTTTATTCCCCAAGTTCTTTATAGGGTGACTATGAAAATTAATTTATATTGGCTATTATTCACTTCCAGTCTGTTAACTTATATATTGTCCAAGAAAATCTGATTGTTTAGTATTGTCTCAGAATATGTCTAGTGATTATGGACCAGCTAATGATTTCCTGTGACAGCATAGTATATATCACACTTTGTCTGGTCTATTGAATGTTAGTTTCCCTTAGATTACATGCATGTCTATATCTGAAAAAAACCCAGATTGACCAGTTGCCTTTAATACTTTGTTTTTTCTACATTACTGCATGGACTTTATCACTTGGAATCAGTATAAAGTCAATATAACATACATGGTCTTTTTGCAGTACATGTACATATATCTAGAAAACAAATGTATACCTTTGGTATTTGACAGTAAAAATATCAATATTATATACAACCCTTTGATTCCAATGCCTAGTGTTGTTTATGATTGCCTTATCAATGAAACTTTCATTTCTGTTAAGGACAGTCACGTTACAGTTTGTATCCTAAAAGATGTAATGAACCAAATCAGGAATATCACTGACACAGCAGGTATAACATTTCATCTTTGGTCCGACAATGCCGGATGTTATAAGTCGACAGAGATATGCTGGCAAGCTTGTTCCATTCAAATCTTGTACAGACTTATAATTTCTGGGAGTCACAGAACGGAAAAGGCCCATGTGATAGGACTGCAGCGACAATCAAAGCTGGAATAACAAGATACATCAACAAAGGACATGATGTTCTTTGGGCTTATGTTATGAAGGAGGTTTGTATTTTTATCATGAACACATGGTGGAAGTGGTAACAAATGACATTGATTTAGATATCAATATAGGATTAAAAGTGTTGTCATGGATATGGACAATAGCAATTTAAGGAAGAAAATGCTGGAGTTTGGTCAATTCAAAGGGCCCAATTAAAATTACCATGTGAAATGCTGATATGAATTTCTGCATAGATATTGGATTTTAAGTTTTGTTATTGGTATGGAATATGAAAGAAAAATTGTGGATAGAAAATATAATTTTGGTAATTTCGAGATGCCCAAGAGGCCAATTTGTACTAAACTTTTTACCTACAACTGACATTGATTCCTGTCTTGATAATGGAGCTTAAAATAAAATGTTGTGTTTTTTTATGAATATGGACAAGGATTTCAGGGGTTAAACACAGGATTTTGATAATTTCATGAGGCCCAATGGGAAGAAAGGTACTGGTATGATATTAATTATACAATATCCAGAAACGTTAGTATCTTTAGCCACATATGTTTATATGTTCAATCTTGTATTTTTGTTGATATTTGATATTTGCTTGATGTCAATGACAGTGGTAATTATCCCCCCCACACACACAAATTAAGAGATTTCACTGCATTCATATTTAATTGTTATTTCCCATTATATGTAAAATATTCCTTTTGTTGGACTCTATGTCATTATATTCATTAATTCACTATATACCTCTTTAATTGTAACCATACAAAGCAATTGTCAATCATTCCCGTAACCGTCAGTGACGTCACAACACACATGACGTCATAATCATGCAATACTGTGACATGATTGGCCAAAAGTGAGTGGTATCATCAAAATATGTTATTTACATTTGTTAATGAGTGTAAATATATCTTTTATATTCATTTTAAACTGAAGATCTCACTGTAAAAGTTATTAAGAACTTGTACATGGAAAAGAGATGATTAACAGTTTTATAAGTGCATTTGATGAAATCATCATGGTAACAATTTTTGAGACAACTTTTTTTCAAAAATGAAAAAAACCACTTGTCCAATTTTTTTTTATTTGATGCATAATAAGGTGAACTTTAAATTGATGAAATTTGATGTAGATCTATGTGTGCATTTTTTTTTACAATTTAGCTCTGAACAAGGGCAAGATATGCACTTTTTCAGAGTACTGATTTATCTCCCTTTGTTCTCCAGAGTACTTATTTCTCTCCCTTTGTTTTCTATAGTACTGGTTTATCTCCCCTTGTTTTCCAGAGTAATGATTTATCTCCCCTTGTGTTCTATTTTTAGGTCATCTGACCCGAAGGGTCAGGATGACCTATAGTCGTCATGTTTCGTCCGTCGTCGTCCGCCGTGCGCCGTCCGCCGTGCGCCGTGCGCCGTGCGCCGTGCGCCGTGCGTTAACTTTTCACATTTTGAACTTCTTCTCAAGTTCTACCAGTGCGATTTGGCTGAAACTTGCATGAAATGATCCTGACATGATCCCGACAAAGTGTTGTTATTTTTCGAGTTGATCCAAAATCCAAGATGGCCGCCACAGCCGCCATCTTGAAAACACATTTTGAACTTCTTCTCAAGTTCTACCGGTGCGATTTGGCTGAAACTTGCATGAAATGATCCTGACATGGTCCTGACAAAGTGTTGTTATTTTTCGGGTCGATCCGAAATCCAATATGGCCGCCACAGCCGCCATCTTGAAAACACATTTTGAACTTCTTCTCAAGTTCTACCGGTTCGATTTTGCTGAAACTTGCATGAAATGATCCTGACATGGTCCTGACAAAGTGTTGTTATTTTTCGGGTTAATCTGAAATCCAAGATGGCCGCCACAGCCGCCATCTTGAAAACACATTTTGAACTTCTTCTCAAGTTCTACCGGTGCGATTTGGCTGAAACTTGCATGAAATGATCCTGACATGGTCCCGACAAAGTGTTGTTACATCTCTGGTTGATCCCAAATCGAAGATGGCTACCATGACACTATATCTAATTAATTTCCTACATGTTAAGGCCCTTTGGCCTCTTGTTTGAAATAAAATTTGTTGAAAGAAATCGAAAATGATCCTGACATGGTCCTGACAAAGTGACACCATATAAAATTAATTTTACTATTGCCAAGTTAGTCAGATGACCGTTAAGGCCCTTTGGGCCTCTTGTACTGATTTATCTCCCCTTGTTTTCCAGAATACTGACTTATCTTCCCTTGTTTTCCAGAGTACCAATTTATCTCCCCTTGTTTTCTATATTACTGATTTATCTCCCTTTGTTTTTCAGAGTACTGAGTTACCTCCCTTTGTTTTGCATAGTTCTAATTAATCTCCTTTTGTTTTCCAGAGTACCATAAATGTCAGACTGATTTATCTCCCTTTGTTTTTTAGAGTACTGAGTTACCTCCCTTTGTTTTGCATAGTTCTGATTTATCTCCTTTTGTTTTCCAGAGTACCATAAATGTCAGACTGACCAGATTCAGTGCCCTGCTAGTCATTGTATCAGTGATAAGTCAAAATGTGACGATCAGCGAGATTGTAAGGACGCTTGGGACGAACAAGGATGTCCACCACGTTACCCTGGCAACCGTTACTGTCCAGCCAATCAATGTCAGTGTGACAATACGGTATGAACAATCATAAATATTGTTTACAACAATAAGCTTAATACAGAAATTTTTGTACACTTGTACCACCTATTTCTTTCCCCCTTTGATAGTTTTCCCAGGGAGAGGGAACTATAGGCTAGCTGATTCTCCCCCTGGACCCACCCACCTCTCAAATATTTTTAGGGGGGGGGGAACTATTCTTTCCCCCTCCCTTGATATATTTTCAGGGGGGGGGGGTATATAGGCTAGCTGATTCTTCCCCCTCTCAATTTATTTTTAGGGGGGGGACTATTTGCTAGCTGATTTTTCCCATCAGAGGGAAATTAGAAGAATTTCTTTAAAGTCCTTGAGGAAATAAACATTTACATTATACTTTTGACTTTGCTTAACATTCCAGGTGAGCAATACAGGCCCTCTGTGCCTCCTGTTTGGATCAACAATAAATAATGTTAATGAAGAATTAATCTTGATGTGAAAATTTTTGTTTATTTCACTTTGTTAAGATCCCTCCAAATCTACATGTATATACATGTACGCGTTTGGTAGGATAAAGGATGATGAAGTTACTCCACAGTCTACTACAGCAACTGAGATTGACCCGACATATTACCACAAGCCAAATTATCCAGTCCTCTGGGTCACGAGTTTGAATCTGATGTGGGACAGTTGCCAGGTACTGACCGCTGCTCTGTGATTTTTCTCCAGGTACTCCGGTTTTCCTCCACCATGAAACCTGGCTCGTCCTTACATGACCCTGGCTGTTAATAGAATGTAAAACTAAACAAACATTTAAACCAAACGCCCTGGCAGCGTACAAAAAGGTAAATTAAAAGGCCAGGTTTTCTGTATATCACATACAGAGTTGTCTGCTCTTACAGGTGCATTATGGGTATTTATTGTTACATCCTGTAGTTATTAGTATAACTTCATATTCGTTAGAAAAATAGGACATCATTTTTACACATAAACTTTACTCAGGAGCAGATAACTTTGTAATTTATAAAAACAGAATATGGAGCTTAAATGTACCGTACAGTTTGACCCAATAAGGGTCCAGGGTGCTTTGATAATTAAAAATAAATGATGGTCGCTTAATAGGACCAAATTTTGTATACCAATTCATTGCTCAAATACACAGAAAAAAGCATCAATCAATTTGCTAAAGAAATTAAATTAATTAGAGATATATGTGATATTATAGATCTCTAACGACCAGGAACCATAACAATAATTCAGGAAGTACAGGATATTGTGATATATAGATCTCAACACAGTATATATGTACATGTGATATATATAGATCTCTAACGACCAGGAACCATAACAATAATTCAGGGAATGTACATGTATGTATATATGTGATATTATAGATCTCTAACGACCAGGAACCATAACAATAATTCAGGGAATGTACATGTATGTATATATGTGATATTATAGATCTCTAACGACCAGGAACCATAACAATAATTCAGGGAATGTACATGTATGTATATATGTGATATTATAGATCTCTAACGACCAGGAACCATAACAATAATTCAGGGAATGTACATGTATGTATATATGTGATATTATAGATCTCTAACGACCAGGAACCATAACAATAATTCAGGGAATGTACATGTATGTATATATGTGATATTATAGATCTCTAACGACCAGGAACCATAACAATAATTCAGGGAATGTACATGTATGTATATATGTGATATTATAGATCTCTAACGACCAGGAACCATAACAATATAATTCAGGGAATGTACATGTATGTATATATGTGATATTATAGATCTCTAACGACCAGGAACCATAACAATAATTCAGGGAATGTACATGTATGTATATATGTGATATTATAGATCTCTAACGACCAGGAACCATAACAATAATTCAGGGAATGTACATGTATGTATATATGTGATATTATAGATCTCTAACGACCAGGAACCATAACAATAATTCAGGGAATGTACATGTATGTATATATGTGATATTATAGATCTCTAACGACCAGGAACCATAACAATAATTCAGGGAATGTACATGTATGTATATATGTGATATTATAGATCTCTAACGACCAGGAACCATAACAATAATTCAGGGAATGTACATGTATGTATATATGTGATATTATAGATCTCTAACGACCAGGATCACCATAGCAATAATTCAGGGAATGTACATGTATGTATAATATGTGATATTATAGATCTCTAACAACCAGGAACCATAACAATAATTCAGGGAATGTACATGTATGTATATATGTGATATTATAGATCTCTAACGACCAGGAACCATAACAATAATTCAGGGAATGTACATGTATGTATATATGTGATATTATAGATCTCTAACGACCAGGAACCATAACAATAATTCAGGGAATGTACATGTATGTATATATGTGATATTATAGATCTCTAACGACCAGGAACCATAACAATAATTCAGGGAATGTACATGTATGTATATATGTGATATTATAGATCTCTAACGACCAGGGAACCATAACAATAATTCAGGGAATGTACATGTATGTATATATGTGATATTATAGATCTCTAACGACCAGGAACCATAACAATAATTCAGGGAATGTACATGTATGTATATATGTGATATTATAGATCTCTAACGACCAGGAACCATAACAATAATTCAGGGAATGTACATGTATGTATATATGTGATATTATAGATCTCTAACGACCAGGAACCATAACAATAATTCAGGGAATGTACATGTATGTATATATGTGATATTATAGATCTCTAACGACCAGGAACCATAACAATAATTCAGGGAATGTACATGTATGTATATATGTGATATTATAGATCTCTAACGACCAGGAACCATAACAATAATTCAGGGAATGTACATGTATGTATATATGTGATATTATAGATCTCTAACGACCAGGAACCATAACAATAATTCAGGGAATGTACATGTATGTATATATGTGATATTATAGATGTCTAACGACCAGGAACCATAACAATAATTCAGGGTAATGTACATGTATGTATATATGTGATATTATAGATCTCTAACGACCAGGAACCATAACAATAATTCAGGGAATGTACATGTATGTATATATGTGATATTATAGATCTCTAACGACCAGGAACCATAACAATAATTCAGGAATGTACATGTATGTATATATGTGATATTATAGATCTCTAACGACCAGGAACCATAACAATAATTCAGGGAATGTACATGGTATATATGTGATTTATAGATCCTAACGACTGTAACCATAACAATAATTCAGGGAATATGTATGTATATATGTGATATTATAGATCACTAACGACCAGGAACCATAACAATAATTCAGGGAATGTACATGTATGTATATATGTGATATTATAGATCACTAACGACCAGGAACCATAACAATAATTCAGGGAATGTACATGTATGTATATATGTGATATTATAGATCTCTAACGACCAGGAACCATAACAATAATTCAGGGAATGTACATGTATGTATATATGTGATATTATAGATCTCTAACGACCAGGAACCATAACAATAATTCAGGGAATGTACATGTATGTATGTATATTGTATATTATAGATCTCTAACGACCAGGAACCATAACAATAATTCTGGGATGTACATGTATGTATATTTGTGACATTCTACATCTCTAACGACCAGGAACCATAACAATAATTCAGGGAATGTACATGTATGTATATATGTGATATTATAGATCTCTAACGACCAGAACCATAACAATAATTCAGGGGATGTATATGTATGTATATATGTGATATTATAGATCACTAACGACCAGGAGCCATAACAATAATTCAGGGAATGTACATGTATGTATATATGTGATATTATAGATCTCTAACGACCAGGAACCATAATTCAATAATTCAGGGGAACCATAACATTCAGGGATGTACATGTATGTATATATGTGATATTATAGATCTCTAACGACCAGGAACCATAACAATAATTCAGGGAAATGTAATTCATGTACATGTATGTATATATGTGATATTATAGATCTCTAACGACCAGGAACCATAACAATAATTCAGGGAATGTACATGTATGTATATATGTGATATTATAGATCTCTAACGACCAGGAACCATAACAATAAATTCAGGGAATGTACATGTATGTATAAATGTGATATTATAGATCACTAACGACCAGGAACCATAACAATAATTCAGGGAATGTACATGTATGTATATATGTGATATTATAGATCTCTAACGACCATGAACCATAGCAATAATTCAAGGAATGTACATGTATGTTGGATTGTTACTGATTGTGTTTGTAATACAAGATCAGGGACCTCACATATTAATGTGGTGAGACTGCAATGTTTTATTTTGTCAGGGGAGGTAACTTGGTTGATTACGGAACATCTGTGTACCGCCTTCCGGACCAATTCCTGTTCTCAACAAAGTGAAGGAAAAGTGTCTTTTCTCCTTACATTATAAGTAAGTGTGCCTGAATTAACAACATGTAAATTGTTGATATTTAACGGTTTTCAGATGTATGATGCAGTATTGTGGTCTGTGTCAGATACAAATTTGGCTGTAAAAGTAGTATTTTGTCAATCGTAGCTGGTCGTTTACACCAGACCTGGACAGTGTCATTCATTATCCAGTTGTTGATGAAACATTTGTTGTGAAATTATTGAGTTGATCAATAGAATCATGTTGTTGTAACATATTCCATTACTACGTACCTTCATGTCAAAGTATTTTTGTACCATTTTACTTTGAATACAAGATGGCATGGTCTACAGACGAAATTTGATTGAAAAAGACTGAAAAGCAACTGTTACTATAGGTGGTATCTAACAAAGATGACCAATGTGACACTGACCATTACCTGTATGGGGGTTTTGTGGTCAAACCTGACTGGACATAGTGCACTACTAGTTTACCTGTATGGGGGTTTTAGTGGTCAAACCTGACTGGACTTAGTGCACTGCTAGTTTACCTGTATGGGGGTTTTGGTGGTCAAACCTGACCGGAACGTAGTGCACTGCTAGTTTACCTGTATGGGGATTTTATTGGTCAAACCTGACTGGACTTAGTGCACTGCTAGTTTACCTGTATGAGGATTTTATTGCTCAAACCTGACTGGGCTTAGTGCACTGCTAGTTTACCTGTATGGGGATTTTATTGCTCAAACCTTACTGGACATAGTGCACTGCTAGTTTACCTGTATGGGGGTTTTAGTGGTCACACCTGACTGGACTTTGTGAACTGCTAGTTTACCTGTATGAAGGTTTTAGTGGTCACACCTGACTGGACTTAGTGCACTGCTAGTTTACCTGTATGGGGGTTTTAGTGGTCAAACCTGACTGGACATAGTGCACTGCTAGTTTACCTGTATGGGGGTTTTAGTGGTCAAACCTGACTGGACTTAGTGCACTGCTAGTTTACCTGTATGGGGGTTTTAGTGGTCAAACCTGACTGGACTTAGTGCACTGCTAGTTTACCTTACCTGTATGGGGTCAACGACTTATACGCTAGTTACTGTCAAAAACTGACTGGACATAGTGCACTGCTAGTTTACCTGTATGGGGTTTTAGTGGTCAAACCTGACTGGACATAGTGCACTGCTAGTTTACCTGTATGGGGGTTTTAGTGGTCAAACCTGACTGGACACATAGTGCACTGCTAGTTTACCTATATAGGGGTTTTAGTGGTCAAACTTGACTAGACTTAGTGCACTGCTAGTTTACCTGTATGGGGGTTTTAGTGGTCAAACTTGACTGGACTTAGTGCACTGCTAGTTTACCTGTATGGGGGTTTTAGTGGTCAAACATGACTGGACTTAGTGCACTGCTAGTTTACCTGTATGGGGGTTTTAGTGGTCAAACATGACTGGACTTAGTGCACTGCTAGTTTACCTGTATGGGGGTTTTAGTGGTCAAACCTGACTGGACATAGTGCACTGCTAGTTTACCTGTATAGGGGTTTTAGTGGTCAAACTTGACTAGACTTAGTGCACTGCTAGTTTACCTGTATGGGGGTTTTAGTGGTCAAACATGACTGGACACATAGTGCACTGCTAGTTTACCTGTATGGGGGTTTTAGTGGTCAAACTTGACTAGACTTAGTGCACTGCTAGTTTACCTGTATGGGGGTTTTAGTGGTCAAACCTGACTGGACTTAGTGCACTGCTAGTTTACCTGTATGGGGGTTTTAGTGGTCAAACCTGACTGGACACATAGTGCACTGCTAGTTTACCTGTATGGGGGTTTTAGTGGTCACACATGACTGGACATAGTGCACTGCTAGTTTACCTGTATGGGGGTTTTAGTGGTCACACATGACTGGACCATAGTGCACTGCTAGTTGACCTGTATGGGGGTTTTAGTGGTCACACATGACTGGCCATAGTGCACTGCTAGTTGACCTGTATGGGGGTTTTAGTGGTCACACATGACTGGCCATAGTGCACTGCTAGTTGACCTGTATGGGGGTTTTAGTGGTCACACATGACTGGACATAGTGCACTGCTAGTTTACCTGTATGGGGGTTTTAGTGGTCAAACCTGTGGGACTGGACATAGTGCACTGCTAGTTTTACCTGTATGGGGGTTTTAGTGGTCAAACCTGACTGGACTTAGTGCACTGCTAGTTTACCTGTATGGGGGTTTTAGTGGTCAAACCTGACTGGACTTAGTGCACTGCTAGTTTACCTGTATGGGGGTTTTAGTGGTCAAACCTGACTGGACATAGTGCACTGCTAGTTTTTTGTGAACACATGTATATATTTACCTTATAGTCTGGGACAGTAGTGCTAACTGACTGACTTTGAGCTACCTGTTTTACCTGTATGGGGGTTTATGTGTCACTGACCCAATGACATATGTTATGTTTACACACTAGGTAACACATGTATATATACTTATATTTTAGAGTGTCAGGGACCTCTGGAGACAGTAATCAGGTTAGAGTTCTGTCTGTGTTCAATAATGTAGGAAGAATTGTCATGACATGTTTTACCTGAATGACCTTGATTATTGGTAAACCTAATTAATTACATAACTCCTTCTATTTTTTTTTTCACATTCACTTATCAGCTACTTTATATATTTAGTCTTTAGTCTTTACTTTTGATTCATACATTTGTTCTGTTTCAGCTGGCTTTCAGCTGGCTCATAATTGTACCTTTTGGGACCGCAAAGGGAAGTTTACTCCTTTTCAAAAATATCCGACACAGTTGCCTCTTCATAAATGACCTGAGTATTAATTGGTGAGTATAAGTCGGTTTTCTCTATATTTTATTTGAGTTGTCTCCCTTACACTGTAGGTCTCTGGTGAAGGGCTCATTTATCAGTCAGACGATTTAGATTTAGAGATAAAGTAATGCTATCACAGCCAGATCATATAACTGACTTACTATCTATTTACATTAATATTTCAGTATAAGATAAGTTTTTTCCTGTTTTCTTTTTTGGTCCTAGTAATGGGGTGGACTTAGTAGTGCTGCTAGTTTACCTGGTCATGGGGTCATAGTGTCCATCTGATCCCGGTCCATCTGGTCCTGTGTCCATCTTTGATTGTTCCTTTGTCCGTCTGGTCCTGGTTTTCCATCTGATGGGGGTTTCCTGGTCAATCTTGGACTGTCCTCGTGTCCACTGATCCTGGTTTATGTGGTCATGGGTTTTAGTGGTCCAAACCTGACTGGACATAGTGTGGTCACTGGTCCATTGGTCCTGGTATGGGGGTTTTGTGGTCCTGGTTGTCTGTCTAGGTCCTGGTACTTTCCTGTCCAGGGTCTTCTGGTCCCTTTACTGGTGTGGTCACTGTCATTTGGTCCATCTGTATCAAGGGGTCCATCTGGCTCTGGGTCACCTGGTCATGGACCATGACTGGTCCTGTACCTGTTCCATCTGGTTATAGGTCTTCTGGTCCTGGGTCCATCTGGTCCTGGTTTTTGTGTCCTGGACTGGATGCACTGCTAGTTTCCTGGTATCAGGGGTTTTAGTGGTCCTCACTGGACAGTCCATCTGGTCTTGGTTCCATCTGGTCCTCGGTCCATCTGGTCATGTCTTTAGGAATACCGTATTCGACCCTACTAAGCACCCCTCATTACCTTTTTGAGGCCTCAATTTCAATTGCCCAGTCTTAAATAAAGACCAAAACTACACAAAACTGTCTGCACATTGGTATTTATAGACAGGTTGGGGGTTTTACCTGGTCAAACTGACTGGAACAGTAGTGTCACACAGTTAGTCTATATATAGATAGGTTTTATTAGTATTCAAACTCTGACTGACCTGACTCTTGACTGCTACTTTTACCTGTATGGGGATTTTAGTGGTAGACACTGGACATTGTGCACTGTAGTTTACCTGTATGGGGTTTTAGTGGTCATAGAGACAGGTTGGATGACCTTTTTACACAGTTGGTACTTTATAGACAAGTTTTACTGACCTCTTGACCTCTGACATGGTTGGTCTTGGTACTAGGACAGGTTGTTTACTGACATCTCTACACAGCTGGTCTTTATAGACAGGTCAAACTTTGACCTGTCTACCTGTGTATACAGTTTGTCTTTATAGACAGGTTTTACTTTGACCTCTTGACCTCTCTACACAGTTGGTCTTTATAGATAGGTTTGACTGACCCATTGTTTACTGTACATGGTTGTTTTAGTGTTAAGGGTTGGACTGACATTTCTACTACTGCTAGTTGGTCTTTATAGACAGGTTTTTACTGACCCCTTGACCTCTGTATACAGTTGATCTTTAAAGATAGGTTGGACCGACATCTTTAACTTTCACAGCTGGTCTTTATATACAGTCATTGGGTGTTTAGGTTGTGACTTGTGACATGTATAAGTTTGATCTTCATTTAGTGACAGGAACTGACTAACCTCTTGACCTGTGTTTGCTAGGTTTACTGTATGTTTTAGAGACAGGTTTGACTGACCCCTTGACTAGACTGTACATGGTTTACTTTATAAACAGGTTTTTAGACTGACCTTTGTATACAGTGACTGATCTTTATAGACATGTTGGACTGACATCTTTACACAGCTGGTCTTGATAGACAGGTTGGACTAACCTCTGACCTGTGCTTTACAGTTTTCTTTATAGGGGTTTTAGTGGTGACCTCTTGACCTCTAGTGCACAGGTACCCCCCCTAGACCGGCCAAGTGCTCCACAGATCAGTACCGATGTGTGCCAATCGTCAATATATTGATGCACTACAAAAGTGTGTTACGCCATCATGGACTGTGAGTAGTCATGACTGACGAGCGAGGCTGTCTGTCGTAAGTTTACCTGTACTGCATGTCATGGTGTTTTTTGTTTGTATATTTAAGTTGTCTGTGCAAAATTTTCATATAGTTTGGTCAAAGTCCTGTTCATGTTGTAGTTTATGAACTAACTTGTTGGTCAGGAAGTGAACTGTTTAAAGTTTAAACAATGGCAGATGTTCCCAGACCTGTACAGATCTCAGTGACAGTGGATACTACTGTTCCTGTCAGGAAGGGTACAAGATTGCTGTCAACGATCGCAAGTCCTGTGAAGGTGAGTTCATGGTCAACGATACTAAATCCTGTGTAGGTGAGTTATACAGTCAATGATACCAAATCCTGTGAAGGTGAGTTCGTGGTCAACGATACTAAATCCTGTGAAGTTGAGATTGAAAATGCTGTAGTGATCACAGTTTTTAGTTGATGACTAGAATTTTGGTGTTTTTGAAATATACTTCATATTTTTTATAGAAAAAAAAAAAAAAAATATCTTTGGTAGTTACAAATTACACTGTATGGGGTTTTAGTGGTCAAACCTGACTGACAAGTGCAATGCAAAAAAGGTGAGTTACAACTGAAAATTGTGAGACTTTTGGTAATCGAAGTACTTTACCTCTTTTTCCAACATATATTTTTTAACTTGTCTGTACTGGTTCAAGATCATCATTTGCTTTTATATACATGAAACCTGACTGGAAAAAAAACTATGTATTCTATCAGTTTTATTGGTCAAAATATTGAAGCAGTTTGCTACATGTATGAAGGGTTGTTATTTCACAGATGTTGATGAGTGCAATAAATATATAATAAATATGTAACAATCTAATACTACTTATTATATGAAGTGATTTTGTTGATTCCCACAGGTTTTACTTTGGGCTGTTAATGCACTGCTTGTTTTACCTTATGGGGTTTTATGGTCAAAAAAAACAAAACAAACAACTTTGTTTTACTGTATAATGAATTTTTGTTTTATGAACAAACTGTGGTTATCAATTTTACCTGTAACTGTGTGTTACTGTTACAGTATATAATAAACTGTTTTTATTGGTCAAACCACAGACGTTGAGTGCACTGCTAGTGTGCTGTATGGGGAACATTTTACTGTGCACAGCAGTGTAAGAATGTGAAAATGGGATCATGTGACAAATGTGTTTACCTGTGTATGACGGATCAACCTGACTGGACTTAGTGGCAAAGGAACGCACTGTAAACCCAAAGGTTAGTTTTACACACAAAAATGATCAAATCTAAATCCAAAAATTAACAATTTGGTGGTCATAGTCCATCGAGAGCCTATTCATCGTTTTGTATAAAAATGGCTTCTTGTCATAGAGTTCTGCTGTTTGTTTGTAACCACATTTGGCCTATTAAATTGAAAAAATGTCCTTATAAATAAGGAATTTTTAAACAAAACTGGGCCCTGCAAGTCTCACTCCCCGATTAGGTTATATATACATTCAAAAGTTTTTGCTGAAACGTTTTGGTTGTTTAATTCAAACTGAATTTGGACTCTCAGTCAAGATTTCATTACAATGGGGGCAGATTTTAGTGCACAAAACTCTGATACTATTATCATTTCAGGTGGACAACTGTTGATCTTCTTCACCAGTGGCCACGAGGTACTTAGTGGTCACACAGGTCATCCCCCGATTTAAAGGCGTACTCCGGAACATTTTAGTGGTCAAACTGACTGACGCCACATGGGGGCACTAGACGTTGATGTGGATCGTCGCCTTCTTTACTTTTCTGATCTATCATTGATGAAGATGAAAGAGCGTAGGGGGGTGACGATATAAAGAATGGTGGCCCGCCGCGTCCCCAGGATTTAAACGCAGATGTGACCCAGGTGGAGGGGGATCGCCATTGATTGGGTAACAAAGTAGGTCAAGAGTCAAATGACTAAAATTAGTAAGAATAAAATTATTAATAGATGCAGGTGACAGACAAGAATGACTGGACTTAATGAGTGCACTTAATTTACCTGAAATGTTTTCTGTGACTTAACACTGCTAGTTTTACCTGTATGGAATTTTTCAATCAAAACATGAAATTAAATAGTTTTCAATGCGTTTTAATGAATACAGTTGTCTAATCTAATGAACAGTTTAATGCTTTCTATTTATTAAAGGTTATCTGAAAGTGGTCAAAACTGTTTTATAGTAAAAACTCCAAGTTTTAATTCCATCAAGGTTTGTAGTGTGTTTGTTATGTAAAGGACAGATAGTGAACTCTTTTAATCTTATATCATTTTTGACTGTCTGAAATTATTATAGTTTTGATATGTTTCTTCCAGAATATTTATTGGACTGTTTCGAGTCGGCGGACGATCTCTGTTGCCCTAGACGACTTCGATACCAGAAGACCTTTTTAAGGGATGACTTGGTTCATCCTCTGGCTATAATTGTCAAACCCTAAACTGGGGTAAGTAGTTAGGATTGATCCTTCAGAGTTACCTCCCCTTCATACATTATTTTACACAGGACTGGACCCCTTTAACCTTCATTGTCATTTTTATATTGGTCCCTAAACTGGAGGCTTAGTAAGTTAGGATTGATCCTTCAGGAGTTACCTCCTTCATACATTATTTGTACATTTGCACTGCTAGTTTACCTAAAGAATAGGGGTTTTAATGTTGTCACCCCTGTCTGGTCTGGCGTCACGCGTCGGCTGAGGTCACCTATATTATGGGTCCCATTAGTGTTCAAACCTGTTTTTGATGCACTTTAGTTTAATGTATTCTGTACAATTTAGTGGTAAACATGACTGTAGTGATAAACTTTACTAGATTTTTTACCTTCCTAATGTGTATGGATGCTGCACGTGATAATACAACTGGAAGTTAGTGCACTGGGGCCCTTTACCTGTATGGGGGTTTT
This sequence comes from Argopecten irradians, assembly GCF_041381155.1. Classification (NCBI taxonomy): domain Eukaryota; kingdom Metazoa; phylum Mollusca; class Bivalvia; order Pectinida; family Pectinidae; genus Argopecten; species Argopecten irradians. Next base: position 7,715,259 of record NC_091149.1, on the reverse strand, counting down.
GAGTCTGTTAATTTGTCATATTTCCATGTTTAAATAGTAAATACTTGAACATCAACTTCTTCTGAATAGGTGAGCTTTGTTGTACTACAGCTCTTGTTTCCCTTAACCATCATTTTCAACAAACTGAACTGAATAAATAGACAATTTTTTACTATGGAGTTACTCTGTATTTCCTGTTTTTTGGTCAAACCTTTTGATCTACAGCCACAAGAGAAGTTCTCCCCTTTTAGTCCTTTACTTGCTCTAACATTAACCTTTAACTTCAGTATTACTTAACACAAAGGAGTTATTACTCCCCTAGGACCCTCTAACTTATCAACTTTAAACCTAACAAACTATACTGGTACTCAAGACCACCAACCAAGGAGTTATCTCTCCCCTTTTACCTCCTGTAACTTATCAAATTAAACTTAATATTACTGGTACCTCACTTAGTCACTACTGGAGTTATCTCTGTCTTTTTACCTCCTTTACCTTATCACATTAAACTTAATTATAACGGGGGGTTTTAGTCAAAACCACTGACAAAGGAGTTATTCACTGCTTGTTTTGCTATGGTTTTTTTTTTTTTGTCAGATTTGATAATTAAAGCTAGTTTACCTGATGGGGGTTTTTGCTGTACTGGACAGATGATGGCTTAGTGCACAGTCAGTCCAAAAATTTAACAGGCTTGGATGACTGGTGAGGAACGATTTTCAGTTGGTCTTCATACACGGCTTGGCCGACCAACAACAGGACTAACCCTTGATGACCACATGGATGACAGACTTTACTGGTGCGACTCCAAGGAAAAACCTGTAATGAGTCCATCAAGCTGGAGTAATGTCAGACAGGGTCATCGTCGTCGGGAAAGGTGAGGTCAAAGGTCATTACCTGTTGGTAGTTTTTAGTGTGTGAACTGACTGGAGTTGGTCAAGGTCACAGTTTACCTGTGATGTCATTTACTTTGATCTAAAACACAACTATAAAACAGTTTTTAGTAGTTGTGTTTTCTTTTTTATGTAGTTTACTGGAAACTATCACATGGACATGGTTTTTATTTTTTTTTACTATAAATCAAGATATAGATTCACTAGCTTTTCTTAGATATTTGGGTTTTCAAGATGTAAGACTCATAATGCTAACCACTGACTGGACTGAGTACTATAGTTTACAACTTTTTACATGCGGATCACATCACACAATTTTTTGTAAACATTGCCTGATCTCGGGGTTTTGTCCTCAAACCTAAGACCACACTCCATCCAGGGAAAGATCCTTAGTGTTACTCATTCATTTAATTTTTTCAACAGAGGAAAAAATCATCTAAAAGAAGGTATAAATTTTACTTATGGGGGTCTTATTGCTCAGGTTTATTTGAAGGTCTTTTTATCAAACTTTGTTTTTGATTGCAAAAGTTTTCATTTTAAAACGCCCAACTCCTATTATAATAAGTTTTTTGAATATCTTTCAGGCCTAGACAATCCCGTCAGTTTGGATGTACTTGGAGACTCATTTTGATATATACTGGGCTTCCCAACAAATGGGCGCCGTCATGAAGATGGATATTTTTGGGCGCTGTGTCAACGTCACACGTCACTACCTGACTGGACTAGTTTAGCTACTGCCCCCTAGTGTCAGAATATGGCTGCACCCGAAACGTCACAATATTTATCAGGTAAAATTACTATTAGGTATTTATTTACAACTGTACAAAAAAGCATTGAGGACGATTAATGGTTCATGAAAATGTGAAGAGAAACAAATAAAATGGTTGACCCATATGTATTGTAAGAAATGTTCTGATTTATATTTGCAATGCTTGGAACCTGTATTAAGTTAATTATCCATTTGCCAAGTATTTCTGTATGATAATGTAGAAATATGTTTACATTCAAGTTACAAACCGTATATGACTATATTTATATCTGACTAAATATCTTTATGTATGTAAATGGTCTAGTTTTGTACTATAGTAATTTGATTGAGGCTTGTTATGTTGTGTCTCAATAAAAACCAGTCTGATAGAACAAGCTAGTAAACTGTATGTTTTTTAATTGCCTCAGTGAAAAACCAATGTTTCTGACGATGACTGGTGAGAAGTGTAGTTTGCCTGTTTGCCGAACCTGACGGAGCTGCTTGGCTTGTACCTGTATGGTTCACAGTGTATGTGGTCAACACCTACGACACAGTGTGACGCAGGTGAGACTGTTAAATTTAAGACTTTTATCTTAACAGCATGGGAATCATCCAAACCGTCCCCATTGGTAAATGTCTGTCTGAATATTTGATATTGTAAATGTTACTATCTATAGTTTACAATCATCCAAACCGTCCCCATCTTAATGTTGTCCTGTACTGAATATTTGTTTAGACTTTTATCTTACAGCGTAAAATCTTCCAAACCATCCCCATCTAAATGTCCTGTCTGAATATTCCATAGTGCATAGTAACAGTTTATCTTACAGGTGGGAATCATTAGACTGTACTGGAGTCATCTAAATGTGTCCTGTCTGAATATTTCATTTTCCTGTATGGGGTCCATTTTTCTTACAGCGTGGGAATCATCCAAACCGTCTAGTTTATCTAAATGTTGTCCTGATGTTATTAGTTTATATTAAGGCATTTTATTTACAGCTGCACTGAATCATCCAAACCGTCCCCATGATATGTGGTCCCATATGTTCTGTCTGAATCTGTAATATTTCATATGGTAAAACTTGTCTTCTTATCCAGTTTGGGAATATTCAAGTCCCCATTAAATGTTCCAGGTGTTAACTTCATGAATATTTCATTTGACAACATAACACTTTATCTTATACAGTCTGGGAATTTATGGGTAAACCATCCCTATCTGTTCTGACGTTTCGAACTGTCTGACTTTTTTTAAGACATTTATTTACAGCGTGGGGAATCATCCAAACCGTCCCCATCTGGAACCTGTCTGAATATTTTAATTTTTGTCCTGTGTAACTTGTTCAGCGTGACATCCAAACCGTCCCCATCTAAATGTATGTCTGAAAATCATTTCTTTCCATATTACAGTACTGGTGGTATCATCAAAGTGTTTCACCATCTAAATGTTCTTTCATGAGCTGTATTAGGTGTCTGTATCTGTTGGTTTTATTAAGACTTTTCTTACAGTTATGGGAATATCCAAACCGTCCCCAATTTCAAGTCCTATGAAACTGAATAATGTTTAAATTTATTAAGACTTTTATCTTACAATAATGGTACAATGTACATCCACCGTTTACCATCTAAATGTTTCCTGTATGAATTTGTGTAAAAATGTGCAAGTGTATAAGTCTAGTTACATTATTGCTGGGTTCGTCTATATATGGTAATTTGTACTATATGTATAAATATTTCTGTAGTTTCATTATTTACTGTATATTCCAGTGTGCAAGTACATAAGTTGTTCCCTTTACTAATCTGGTGGTCCATTGGTTACTGAATCCATCTTTTGATCATTTCAGACATATTTATCAACATATGTTCTGGACCCATATGTTTACACATGATTTAAACATGTATATATATATATTAGAGTCTGGAGACAGTAGGCTAGTGTCTGAGACATTGGCTACTGTTTGTTTGCGCAGGACTGACGTCACAATATGGCTGGACCCATTTGTTTACACTGGTAACCTAGGTAACCTGTCTGTATATATAATATTAGAGTCTGGAGACAGTTGGCTAGCTGTTTGAATTTCCGCGGACTGACGTCACAATATGGCTGGACCCCATATATGTTTACACTGGTAACACATGTATATATTTTTATTAGAGTCTGGAGACAGTAGGCTAGCTGTTTGAAGTTTGCCACTGACTGACATCACAATATGGCTGGACCCATATGTTTACACTAGGTAACACATGTATATGTATTTATATTAGAGTCTGGAACATGTGTAGGTTCATACCAATATATTTGTTTGCCTGACTTATTTGTTTCAATATTTATATAATTATAATTACATTTATCACAATATGTTTCAATGTTGGACTGGTTGTCATCTGGTATTATGTCATTTTTTATTACAGTACAAACATTTTGTTCACTGCATGTGTACATGGTATAATACCAGACTATTCCTGTTCCTCCTGTATAAAACTGTCTTTTGGTTTTATGATGTAGGTCTTGTCCAGAGTCAGTGGGCTTACTGTCTTGAAGTTTGATACATATGCCATCAAAATGAATATCAATCCTTGTGTCCATATGTTTACATATATTAAATTAAAACATGATATAATTTGTATATTTTATTTATATTAGAGTCTGGAGACAGTAGTACTAGCTGTTTGAAGTTTGCCGCGGACTGACAATTGGTAAAGATCATTGGATATGACTGGATAGTGGTCCATATATGTTTACACTAGGTAACACATGTATATATATTTTTATATATTAGAGTCTGGAGACAGTAGGCTATGCTGTTTGAAGTTTGCCGCGGACTGACGTCACAATCATATTTGGACTTCTGGTTTCCCTGATCACTTTTTAAATCTGTCCATATAGACTGGGTTCTGTCTGGAAGTTCCAGTTCCTTTGAGTTCTGTCTGTGTTCAATAATGTAGTCAAGATTTGTCACAAGTCACTTGTCCTTGAATGACCTTTGATTATTTAAATCTAATTAATTACATAACTCCTTCTTTTTGTTTTCACATTTTCTTATCAGCTACTGGGGTCAGTCTTTTCTTTTATTGATTCATACATTTGTTCCGTTCTGTTTCAGCTGGCTTATCATAATTGTCCGTCTTTTTGGTCCATGGGAGTTAACTTCCTCCTTATGGTCCTAAATGGTCCTGACACAGTTGCCTGTATATAGTATTAATTGGTGAGTATGGTGTCGGTTTTCTGGTTTATTTTATTTGAGTACTGTCCATTTACACTGGTCTCTGGTCGGTCCATCTGGTCCTGGAGATAAAGTAATGCTATCAACAGCCAGATCATATAACTGTCTTATCCGGTACCTGGTTATTTGAGTATCAGATAAGTTTTCCCCCTCTTTTTTCCTAGTAATGGGTCCCTGTCTGCTCTTTCTGATGTTTGTTAATCTGATCCCTGTCCATCGTTCCCCCTTGTTACCGTCTGGTCTGTCTTCTTGGCCCGTCGGTCCTGGTTGTCTGTCCTTGTTCCCCGTTCTGTTCCCCTTGGTTGTCGGTTCCTGGGTCGTCTGGTCCATTGGTACTGAGTTACAGTCCAGAGTCTATTTGGCTCCATGTGTCCTGGTGCTGAGTCCAAATGGTGGTCCCTGGTCCAATCTGAGATCCCCCGTTCCATCTTGTCTGTTCCGCCTGGTCCTGGTCACTTTGTCTGGTCCGTCCCAGGTTCCATCTGGTCCTCGTCCATCTTGGTCCTGGTTTGTCTGGTCCTGGCAATCTGGGTCCTGGTCGAGCCGGTTCCTGGTCGCATCTGGTCCTGGTTTCGTCCTGGTCCTGGTCCCGCCTGTTCCAGTCCATCTGGTTCCTGGTTTCATCTGGGTCCTGGTCCATCTGGTATCCTGTCCCTCTGGTACCAGGTCCTCATACATCATGTCTTTAGGATTTACTGTTGTTCCGACCCAAATAAAGTCGCTCATGTCCCCTATAAGCACCCCTCATGCCTTTTTGAGGCCGCTCTCGATTTCCAATTGTCCCAGTTCTTAAATAAATGACCAAAACTACACAAAAAACTGTATAGATTGTGCAATAAATTTGTACTTTTAAGCATATTTTTTTTTTTTTCTTCAACTTTTTTTAACCGCCAACTGGGCGCTTATTGGGTCGAATAGGGGTACTTTGATTCATAATTTGTAAGTAAATCAAAAGATAACCCAAAGATCAGTCAGAATTTATATTCTGATTATAATTTTTTATTATGTATTACACAATTTCTCAAAGATAGTAGCTATAGACATTTATATACACTGTATCCCTGTCTCTGTATCATGAACTGTTACTGTTTGCAATTATTTACATTAATAATTAATAAAATTCATTCCGATATTTTAAGAAGTAAACACTAAAAAATTGGAAAATAAAAATGGCCGATTATGTCTGAAGGTTTGTTTACATTATAGTGATCCAATGGATTAAATCATTGTCTAAATAAATAAATAATGTAAAGATACACTGTAAGTATTAAACTGTCTTGTGTGCATTATTCCTGTAAAGCTTCTGGCATCTATATAGACCATAGATTTCATAAAAAAGATAGTTTAAACCGCTTAAATATCCGAGAGATCCAAATGTAAACTAAAAAATATGGCGGAGGAGGAAGATGCTGAATTTGGTTACATAGAAATGTACAATGTGGATTACTAAGTAAAATAGGATAAATTATGGTAAATAATGGGAAAAGGTAGTGAACTGGTACTCCCTGTGTTTATATCTTGGAAACAATAATCACAAGTTACTAAAGCCTTAAAGCTCAATTGTTTTGATTCACTGGTATTACAGAATGAATAACACATATTCCAGGGTAATAAAATCATTAATACCTTTGTATGAACAATGTATTCAAGTTATAAATGGGGCGAAACTTTTGACATGTTATTTTCTCTTCAGTAATCTATGAACTAATAGAAAAACCAGATTTCATGAATTAAGCTGTGAAAATCATTTGAATGGACAAACAAACATGTATGGTGCGCTGCTTTGTAAACATTAGTTACACCACTGAATTTATCCACTGTAAAAATCTAGCTGTTTATGTCTTATGTATGTTTAGATGGAAATATACATGTAGAAATCACTTATCACGGCTAGTAGAAGTTTTACACAGCTATCACACCCTGCTGTACTGTAGTAGTTTTTATCACAGCTATCACACCCTGCTGTACTGTAGTAGTTTTATCACAGCTATCACACCCTGCTGTACTGTAGTAGTAGTTTTATCACAGCTATCACACCCTGCTGTACTGATAGTAGTTTTATCACAGCTATCACACCCTGCTGTACTGTATTAGTTTTATCACAGCTATCACACCCTGCTGTACTGTAGTAGTTTTTTATCACAGCTATCACACCCTGCTGTACTGTAGTAGTTTTTATCACAGCTATCACACCCTGCTGTACTGTAGTAGTTTTATCACAGCTATCACACCCTGCTGTACTGTAGTAGTTTTATCACAGCTATCACACCCATGCTGTACTGTAGTAGTTTTTATCACAGCTATCACACCCACTGCTGTACTGTAGTAGTTTTATCACAGCTATCACACCCTGCTGTACTGTAGTAGTTTTATCACAGCTATCACACCCTTGCTGTACTGTAGTAGTTTTCATCACAGCTATCACACCCTGCTGTACTGTAGTAGTTTTATCACAGCTATCACACCCTGCTGTACTGTAGTAGTTTTATCACAGCTATCACACCCTGCTGTACTGTAGTAGTTTTTATCACAGCTATCACACCCTGCTGTACTGTAGTAGTTTTATCACAGCTATCACACCCTGCTGTTACTGTAGTAGTTTTATCACAGCTATCACACCCTGCTGTACTGTAGTAGTTTTATCACAGCTATCACACCCTGCTGTACTGTAGTAGTTTTATCACAGCTATCACACCCTGCTGTACTGTAGTAGTTTTATCACAGCTATCACACCCTGCTGTACTGTAGTAGTTTTTATCACAGCTATCACACCCCCTGTACTGTAGTAGTTTTATCTGTAGTAGTTTTATCACAGCTATCACACCCTGCTGTACTGTAGTAGTTTTTATCACAGCTATCACACCCTGCTGTACTGTAGTAGTTTTATCACAGCTATCACACCCTGCTGTACTGTACTGTTTTAGGCTGTAGTTTTTTATCACAGGCTATCACACCCTGCTGTACTGTAGTAGTTGTAGTATTTGTATCACACGCTATCACACCCTGCTGTAACTGTATCACAGCTATCACACCTGTAACTGTATCTGTGGCCCTGTAATGTAGTAGTTTATCACAGCTATCACACCCTGCTGTGACCCCTGTCTCTAGCCGTGATGTAGGATCCAGTCCTTTACCATCAGGAACATACATCATCCCCGTATGATGAGGCTTCCCCTGAACCTAACATACACGATACCCCCAGGGGTTAAATGGTTCACCCTGCCTGTTTGTGGTGATTGTTTACATGTACTGGGGATGTCACCTCTGTATACAAACAGTTTCTGGAAGTCAGTATCCATGACAACAACATGTCCTGTTTCCATCACCACCATCATGTTTATTACTGTGATCAATCAACTGCGACATTGTTAGTGACAGGACACTCTGTGATCCTGTATGGCGTGTACACACTAATGGTTTCCCAGTCCCTGCTGCCATTGTAGTGAGTACCATCTGACCCTTGTGTGGTATATTTTGGAGACGTTTCCTGACATGCCCACAATGACATGGTTCTTTGCTGTAATACATATGCATGTAAGGACGTGTTTTAGTTGTGAATTGTTGAGTTAACTGTCCTGATAACCAGCTCCAGGATGTTGTTATTGTCTATCACAGAGCCCACAATCTGTGTGTTGTTGGTGATAGACTGATGTCATTGATCCCAGCCTTGTGTTTGTGACCTTCTGTATCACTGTGCCCTTCCTGTCCAGGAGAGTTAATGTGTACTGTAGGTATGTTACTGGTCCAGGCCTGGTTCATCAGTGGTAGGACATATAGAACAAATGTTGCACATGGAGACCACCCACTCCTCCACCACCTTGGTCTCTGTCAGTAGTGTTTTCCTGGCCACTGCTTTCTTACCTTTATCCTCTGACTGTTTGTTGTGATGAGGGTTTGTGCCTGACCGTCTGCTAATAGATACTGACCGTTTCTGGTCAGTGGATGTATAGACTTTGGCCTGAGGTGGGTGACTTTTCCTAAGGCTTGTACCAGGTGACCTTTAGGAGTATTGTTTTGGAGTTGAAGCTGACTGTATCTAAAGATAGGTTTGAGACAGGGATATGTATTCGGGGAATCTATTTCACATTTTGATGTGTCCGTATATTTCTATGTGAGAGCCCTGCTGAAGTGTTGTCTTACATTTCTGTATTTGGTGTTTAAGTTGTTTGTTCAATTTATTCAAGTTCTTGTTTGTATTTCATGTATGAGTTTTGATGTTGTCGTCTTTTAAGTTTTTGATAAAGTGAGAGTGTCTCTTCTCTAAAGCTTGTCAAGGTCTTGTTTTAATTTTATCTGTTTGCATCTTCAGTTCATGTGGATAATTTATCAAATATGTTGTCATTGTCTTTGAGGAGTGTATCTGAAGAAGGGATGTATTTCCCCATCTGTACCAGATCATTTTTTTCTGTTTCTGTCAATAAAGTTTCTGATGTCTTTGTTTCTTCTGAGGAGTGACTTCACTAAGCTCACACATTGGATGAGTTTTATGAATGGTGGAAATGCATTTTTAAACAAATTAGTTCTTGACATTTTTCACAATACAATCTAGTTTGTTTCCCCTTGTAGATGGTTACAGGTTGTCTGTCCTTCCGTACGAACTGGTAATGTTTGCTGTGCCATATTGATGAAGATGAATGTATTTGTTTTGAAATTTCTGGAAAAAATTGGAATATATATAACTGGATCAATACATTGTTTAACATAAACCAGTTGAATAAGAGATTTTATTTTGATGTTGTTAATAGCTCCTTTGTTCTATTCAGTGGTTCTAAGGGTGTACATACATTTTTTAAATATTGATTGAACATCAATGTTTTTTAAAGCTACAAGAAAATAACTACCTGATATAAATCACTGCATTCACCTGATGACACACACAGGGTACCTGGAATTAAATCAAGTTGGTCTTCCCCAGAATCTAAATCTGATGATTCAAAATGTTAGTTGAAAATTTCTCTTCCTCCTGAAATTCACAGCCAAGTGAGAAACTTACTTCCTTCTTCTCATAAAGAGGCAGATCTGGTCACTTTCCTCAGTTTCTGTCGATGAAATATTATCCCATTTCAGATCAAACTTCAATCCTGTTAATACACAAAACGTTGTACATTAAAATGAAAATAATATGTGTCCCACACAGAATAAAGACCATATCCTTAGGTCAACCGCGACGGGATAGGTGATACTAATGTAAACACAACGTTATAGCGACCAAAAATGTCTGTCTAGTTGAGGCCTGGCGATATCCGATTTTATTACTTTCCTTTTGTGCTTTTTTGTTTTTTGTCCAGGTTTGGCGCACACAACCATTTTTAAAGCAGACATAGGATTGATGTAGTAGGTCAATTTGGGGTCATGTTTACAAACCGTAGATATTTAACATACCTACAGTTCACCTGGGGATGTATTGTCTGTTGGGTATGTGTTTGGTAATTAAGTCACAGCATGTAGTGTACATGTATAGGTAGATACACCTGGGTGGTGTATTTCTGTTGGGTATGTGTATTGGGTAAGAAAATTCACAGCATGTAGTGTACATGAACGGTAGAGAAATATACAGTCATGTCTTATTTGATATTTGTATAGATTAATTTTCCTTAAATACTCGTTTAGAAATTGATATTAATTATAATATACATGTATCGGTAATTCAGGTATGGTAAAAATTTTGGTAAGTTACGATAAAAAATAGGAAAAAAAAGAACGTGAGAGAATACACAATACTGTCTGTTGAACTTGTCCTGACAGAGACTTTATACAACAAATCATGAGGTCCGTTCACAGAAAATCATTTTTTGTCTTTTTTTGTTATTCTTAACAAAGTCTTGTGGTGTCATGTCAATTTTTCATTTTTCTTTGTCTTCATTGAAAACAATTAACGTGTCAAACCTGTCTATAAAAGACAACGGCAAAGGAGAGACAGAGGAAAAATGTCTGGATGTGGAAGCTGGTTCTCTACAGTTAACATTTGAAGAGTTTGAACTTATGACCTTTTTGGAACCCTAATAGAGTGGTCCTTTATACAGAGGTGGTCTTTTATACAAGAGTGGTCTTTATACAGAGGTGGTCATTATACAGAGGAGGTCTTCCTACAGAGATGTCCTTTATAACAGAGGTGGTCTTTATATAGAGGTGTCATTATACAACAGAGGTGGTCTTTATACAGAGGTGGTCATTTATGAAATACAGAGGTGGTCATTATACAGAGGTGGTCAGGTTTATACAGAGGTGGTCATCTGTTTATACATAGAGTGGTCATTATACAGATTGGACTTTAATCAGAGGTGGGCATTTTACAGAGTGTGTTATTTACATATTGGTATAAGAGGTACTTATATAAAAGTATGGTTTTGTAGAATCTTTAAAGTTGGTCAATATACTGTGGTCTTTATACTGTGTATCACTTAAACATGTCATTCTTTTACAATATCTTTTCTAACAAGATTAAGTGAGCCGCTAGTTTGTCCGAGTGGTTTGAAGATGCCTCAAGCCACTAGCCCTCAATGCTATCACAGTTTCGAATCCATGTGGTATGTTACCAGGTACAGATTACGACAGCTTATAAGATAGTGGTTATACAGTTTCTCCAGGTACTACGAGTTTTCTTTATACAATAAAATCCCTGGCACGTCCTTACATAACCCTGGCTGTTACTTACTTGGTATATAGTAGTTGTTTATACAGGGGGTTTTAATTACAGAGGTGGCTTTTAAATTATACAGATCATAAAAATCGAGAAATTGATTAAAATTGAGTTTTCAATATTATATGACTCATAAGAATGAATTAAAATATCTTCAGGAAATAAAAATCAATTTAAGTCAAAAAACAGTCAATTATTTACGTCTGTAAAAAATTGTCAACTATACATATATAATAGGACTAAATCTTAATTCAAACCTTTTTTTATACAAGTCAAAACTCTGTATGGTATACAAACGTCTGGTTATGTCTTGGTATACTTCCAGACAAATATACCCAAATAAAGTGAGTGGTCTAGAATTATTACGAAAAAATTAATCTGTTCAAAAACTCTATCACTGATTTATACATGATTATCCTGTTAGGTGTTTAACATTATCAAAATAGTACAGCAAACAAAAATTCAAATTAATCAATTTTCCCCACACCATAATGTATCTGTTTAATTATCTTTTGGTTGCTTATGGAATCAAATTAGGGTATTACAAATTGTGGATTTTATGTAATCAATTCAGTACAAATTGAGTTTTATTCAAATGCGTGGAATTGTTTTTATTATACACATTGGCTTTGATGTATTTCTTGACCATTTTCCATTTTAGATGTTGAATACCTTATGGAAAGGAGATAAAAATTGTAAAAATTTTTACATGACAGCATTTTAATCAACACTAAAAAAACATTTGGTCCTTTACCCATACGAGGGATGTTTTAGTTGAGGTTTGACTATAGTGTACAAACTTTTTTACACAGAATTTATGAAAATCATTTTTAGGTATTCAGTTGTAATCATATAGTTTTATAACATGGTGATTTATAAAAATTTTGGGATCTCAATCACAAACATATCAACATGGTGCCCTGTCTTATAGAATAATACATTTAATGTTTTTGACAGGTATCAATTATATCCAGGTAAGTTCTTTTTCAGTGGTATTTCCATTAAAAACTGGAATTGATCTTATAGACAGAGTTTATTATTATATAATTAATTTTTGTACACAAGGTGGTGGTTAGTTAATATGAAGCTAGATTCTTAATCTCAAATCTGTACCTTATCAAAGTGGTAAACGGGGTCAAATTGAAAAGTGTCTTCTAAAATCACAAATAACAGGATCTGTTATAATGTACTGGAATTGATTCAATATGGGATTACTATATCTGATCTTTAGTCGACAAGTGTCTTTATGTCAAGGGCCTCCACTTTAACAATACTTAATATTGACAGTGTTATACATTTTGTTTAACATGGCTCTAACTGTATTAAATGAATTATACTGTAGTGTCAATCATTATTTGGTCATACAGAACCCAATAGTTCGAAAATGGCATTTAACTTACCAGAAAGGTCATTTAGAATTTGACCATATATGGAATCAATTATGTCCCTACTGATAGTGGTACAATAAAGGGTCCCATTTTAATCACCAGTTTTCTATGGTTTAGCTGTTGGAATGACATTTCACCCAAATCAGTAAAATTCATGAGTTACATGATATAATGTTGTATATTGGAGTTTTATATGACACAAATTTTGAATTTTTTGGTTTTGTAATTCTTTATGTACAATTATACTTCATTCATGAAATTTGTTTCATACTGATGCTTAAGATTTGTTTCCATCTCAGGTTGTTTAAACATTAACTACAAATTGAATGAAACGTGTGTTCAAGGGGCCTAATGTAAATATTTTTTGTTGTTGGTGTATTTAAACACACTTAGCTTTATCTATACAAACCGTTTCATTGACTATGGAGCAGAAGTCAGTTTTAATAAAACTGATTGAGTCACCTTTATGTGTCTACATTTTAAACATTTCCTGGTTGTTTTAAAAAGACCTTTTTACATCTTTATCCTATGTGTTGATGGTCTTCTAGACTCATTCTTTAACTTTGAGTTTTGGTTTTTGTTAATAATGATTTTTTTAAAAACAGATCTGACTATGTCATTTTCCTTGTAAATATTGTCTTTGATTAATACATGGTGGAGCAACTTGTCCATGGTTTTAACAAGACCTTTTCTTTAAACAAGTTCATTAATCTGTAAACTCCGTGACTAATGAAGTAACTTGATGAAATTACAGTGTCCAGTTAATGGTGAGTCATTTTTAGCTGTTTAAAATGTCTTCCTTTAAATGTTTTACTGATCAGAATGCTTCCAATGTGTCCATTTGTAGTTGGCATTGACATTTGATAAATTGGATTTTTATGGAAAAACCATTTGTACTTGAATCTGTCCAATTTTTTTAAATGTCTATAGTGTTTAACCTATTATTTTTGGGAATAGGATTTACTTCCGTTTAATTTTATTGATACAATATGGTAATTGTATAAACTAGTCATCCCGTTTTTCATGAATCAAACCACCCAAAGTTTAGAATCTGTCTGCCTTTAACAAGTGTGAGGTAGAACTTTTAATATTTATTAACCTGTGGTCCATACATCCAATGGAGGTTTCACAGTCTGGTCAAATTTCTATATATTCCTTGGGTATTCGGTTTTCTTCCCATGGGTATCAGTGTATCCAATTTCAGCTATTTGTAAAATTATCTAATTTTTATCTCCTGAATACTGAAAGTTGAATTTAGTCCTGTTGACACCTATACAAAGCTTGTTTCTTATTTCCATGTTTTGGTCCTGTCTGTAATTTACTGGTTGTTTGTTTTCAAGGTCTGTAGTGACTGAGAATGTAGACATATACCTGTATGTTTAGAGTCTAGTATTCAGGTATTACGTCGTCTTTCATTCTGATGATACTCAACTTGAAGTTGTTACACTGTCAATTTTTCTTTCATTGATTAAATTTTTATCTCTGAATTTGATGTCAGTTTCAAATTTGTACTTGATTGCCAACCTAAATGTCTAATTAACTGTATAATAATGGAGGTCTTTATCCATTTGATCCTAGCTTGTCTTCAATTAACTGTCTGTCTTTTTATACTAAAAGCTATAAAAAAATTTGTACCCCCTTTCTTCCTTTGGTATAGATAAACTAAATCCATTCTGGTATAGTTATATCCTACAAATTGAGTTTATGAAAACAGCCAGTTTGTCCATTGTAATAGTTGTCTGTCCTTCAGGTACTGTGTATCCTTCTTAATAAGCCATGTTGTTATGACTGTTAACATCCTACTGTCTTCTGTTTACTTTACTGGAACCCAGTCTGTCCATGTCTAGCTTTTTCCAAAAACTTTGTTTTGTGTACTGGAGTTTTGTCTTTGGGAGCTTTGGCATCCGTTCCTTAAATCTGTAACTTGTATCGCCACTGGTTCTTAGTGTCCCCATTTTTTCTGTATGTGAATCTTCTTCTGTTTTATCTCAGATCTAAGCCCTGTTCACATATTAGTTGTAAACTTGACCAGTGTACCTGTAGACCTGTCTGTTTTTATCTCTGATACTGGAGCCCTGTCTGTCCACGTTTTGATCTCTTGTCTGTCACATTACCAAACTTTCTGTTAATCTCTGATACTGGGTTATAGGTACCTGTCTGTTGTTTTATTGTACCTGCTTGTATGTCAACTCTGTCAGTGTGTTTACTTCAGTTACTTAAAGTAATGTTAAGTTATCTCCCCTCCTGTCCATCTGTCTGTTACTAGGTTATATTAGTTAACAGGTTGTACTTCAGTTACTTAACACATGTGTCATCTCCTTTTAAAGTCCTTTACCACTATCTGTCATCTGTATGATTTACTTAAATAGGTACCCTGTCTTCCAGATTTGAAGTTAATGTAAACTATTATTATCTATCCTTATGGTCTTTATTCTGTATCTTGTCAACCCTTTACTGTCAGTATAACTGGTCATTGCAGTGAGAATCTTAATTCATACAAAGTTATTTGTCTGTTCTTTACCTGTCTGCTTGTCAACCCTTTAATCTACTGTTCAGTTAGGATTGTAAAAGACAGTGTCTTATACCAAGTTTAAGTGAAAGTGGGTCTGGTTATTCTGATTAATAAATCTGCAGTGTCAACTATGCTTTACTTAGTATATACTTAACACAAAGAAGTTATCTCCCCTTATTGGTCTTTACCTGATTATCTCCTTTTTGTCAAATTCTGTACTGGGGTTACTTCCTGTATTATCATGATATATAAACTGTTGTCAAAGAAGTTAATCTCCCCTTTTGTACAGGGTCAAAGTTTATTATCTTGTTGTCAACCCTTGGTTCAAATTACTTAACACACAAAAGTTATCTCCCCTTTTCAGTTTTTACTTTACCTGCTCTGTTGTATTCAACCCTTAACTTCAGTAAATTACTTGACCACAAATCTTATCTCCTTGGTTACTTTTGGTCTTTACCTGCTTTATAATGCTTGTCAACCCTTTACTTCAGTATTACTTAACAGAGAATTGTTATCTCCCCTTTGGTCTTTACATTTCCTTGTCATCTGTTCCTGGGTGTCAATGGACTTCATACTGTATTACTTAACACAAAAAGTTATCTATTCTTTTGGTCTTTATGCTCTGCTTGTCAACCCTTTACTTCACATTAGTATTAAACACACAGAAGTTATCTCCCCTTTTGGTAGACCTGCATCTGTTGTAACCCCTGTATTACAGACTTACCTTAACACTTGAAGTTATCAACCCCCGTGAATACAGTTTACATGGATTACCATTGTCAACCCTAATCTTCATACAGAATTATCCTAAAGAAGTAATCTCCCATTTTGGTCTTTACCTGCTCTGCTTGTCAACCCTTTACTTCAGTGATTTATTAACACAAAGAATCTTGTTATTCCCCTTTTGGTCTTTACCTGCTAAATCCTTATCTCAATTACTTCATTCAGTGTATTACTTAACACAAAGAATATTTATCTCCCTTTTGGTCTTTTTGCTACTGCTTGTCAACCTTTTACTTCAATACTGGTACTTAACACAAAGAAGTTATCTCCCCTTTTGTGTTTACTGACTAGAAACATACTTACAATCAGTTTACTTTAATGATCAAATACAAGTATGAAGTTATTTCAAGTACATTATCTACCCCTTACAACTTTAAAAAACATTGTTTTTATTCTTTTAACAGATTAGTATCATTTTATATAAAATGAAATCAAGATCCAAAATATGTCAAAATCTTGAAAAAATTTGAATTACTTTGACACATTTGCTGTACTGGACAGATTAGATAGAACCAGTCCAAAAAATAGAACAGGCACTTGATAACCGGTGGTTTTAGTCTTCACATGGCTTGGCCAATGAACTAGGACTGACCCTTGATGACCACATGGACAAACAGACTTACTTTACTGGGTGTGACTCCAAGGAAAACCTGTTAAGTCCATCAAACTGGACAGCTATGATCAGACAGTGTCATTCGTCCCCATTCTTAGGTGAGGTCAAAACTTCCAATCTGTAAATTGGTACTGTCCTGTATAATTAGTGGGTCAAGGTATCCCTTAGGTCAATCACTTTGATCTTACGCTTTCTACAGTAATTGACCTAAACATTTATACACAATTTTGATTGTAATATTGTCATATGTAAATAACAAAAATACAATTAAAAGGCACTATTGTTTTCAAAGGTCATTTTTTTTTTCACAGAACATTGATTGTAATTTTCATTGATGATGATCATGTATGTATGGTAATGTCATAATTCTGAAATGGTAACAAACATTTAGATATAGGGCATGTTAATCACAAATTTTCAGTTTTCAAAATGATGCTAAATCAATTCATTGAATTTACATGTGATGGTCCATGACAAAACATGATTTTTATCTCTGTACAGGGGAATGATTAATCCAAATCTGGTATGGTAATTATAATCTTTTTCTGCCAAGTTTCTTTTATCAATAAACAAAGTATTTCTTTAATTTCAACTTTGATGTGGTCAGATCTATCAAAGTATTCTTTAATCAGTCTAATCAGGTTTTAAACCGTGCCCCTATGTCTTAACTATTCCTTTATTGAATATTTCTATATTAAGACTTTTATTTACAGGATACACCCGGTCTATTATACATGAAGATCAGTCATATGATTGGAAAAGTGTTATATATCTGTTACTGACAGAGTCATACAATAAAATGTCACTAGAACGTTACTTCATATGTACAAGGTACTCAGATCTTCATATTATCTGATGTTAATTTTTATATAGAGTACTTTAAACAAAATTTAAATCTATATAATCTTAAATGTCCTTGTGTCCTGGATTTTGTAAAAAATACTTACATTGTATCTAATGTGTTTTGTGTTTTGTTGAGGTCAACAAGTCAATAATGCAAGTGTATAATGAGTTTAAATATATTCTTACAAAATAAAGTTACAATGTAACAATCAATTACCTTTGATGTCAAATATGGTGTACATGTTAAATGACACATTAATATCTAATTTCAGATTATGTATGACTGTAAAGAAAATGACATAATGAACAGAAATAGACAAATCTGGATTAGACTAAAATTGTTACCCATTTGTCACAGGTTACACTGTATAATATAAACTTGTTAGTTGATGAAATGGTAAAAGTATTAAAAAATGATTGAGCATTTTTCCTCCTCAGAATGAGAACCCAAATGATATTTGATTCGTTCCCTACTTTAAGTCCACTCCAGTCCTGGTTCATCAGGTAAAACATTTCACTCGGAGGAATTTGGTCTAATGTGGCCAGGGAATGATCAGACTTGAGAGAACCAAGAAGTCAACAAAGTACTGTCAATCAAATAAAATGGGTCTTAAAGGTCAAGGTAACACCCAATGATTCATCAGACTACAAGTCTGTCTGATGTCACGAGACTTTGTTACAAATTATGAATCAAAACCTCATATAGTAATGTGTCAGGTATGTGTCATCTGTTATGGCCTAGGTTAATTATAAACCTGTAATTTTGATGCATTGTAGATCACTTGGTCAAGTTAAAAATCCTCAATGAAATCAGGTAGTGTCTATTCATTCAATATTGCTATGGAGTGCAAGGACATGGTGTTGTTACCTTTGGGTCACTGAAAGTGTCATGTCAGGTTAATACAACTTGATTCAATTGTTCATGGTAATACAAGGTTTATTTAGTCAATGCTGTTTTCTAAATCATTCAGGTAGTGAATCCATCTATAGTTTGATCATCAGGTATACATGGTCCATATGGTGGGGTTAAAATGAATAACTCATCTGTTCAAAATTAATGCACTGGTCCAGAATATATTTTGGAATTTGGTCTATATGAAATTGGTATTATATGTTGATGGGGTTCAGTATGTATCTGTTCTCAAAGGTTGTGACAAATACATGAAAAACCAGGTTCAATTTATAGGTAAATTGTTCATATAAAGTCTAGTTAACTTCAAGGTAATTCATATTTCCACTGGGGTCCAGAGGTGACCAATTTGGTCCAATTGACAAGGTAAAATGACTTACTTGATTCCTCAGGTTCACCCATTGATACTGTGTTTTCTGTGACAAATTTAGAGTTTTTAGATCTGTTTTGGTTTACTCTATTCTATTTACTGTCAAGATGTCATGGTCATTTACTTGGATTTGATTAGTGTAATTTCTGTTGTTTCATCAATGAAAATCCTGTCTGTTATACTTACAAAAAATGATGTCAATCATCAGGTCAATGTCACTCTGTTTGATAAATCACACTTTTGTTATCATTTGGGTGTATCACAGTATCTCATATTTCATCAGATTTTCTATCAATTGTTCATCAGAAGTAAGGTATCTTACAGTTATTGGATTAAAATTACTGAAATTCATTAATTGGGTTCAAATCATGTTCCTGAGTTGAGTTTTTTTGAGAGGCCCGATAGATCCTGCCAATTTTCATTGCTTCAAATCAGTCTCCATTGTTTGTTCATCGGTAAAAATGAAACTTCATCCATAACTACTCATCATGAAATCTGGGATCCAAATTTGACTGATATCATTTGTCATTTTGGTGACCCCACATTTTTGTACAATATCACTTACACATAATTTGGCCCATATTAAATGATTATTTACTTGGTAACTGTCTCCATAAGACAGGCCCCCTATTATAATGATTATTTACTTGGTAACTGCCTCCTACACTAAAATAAAAAATGTAACAAATCTGAATTGTGTTTGTGTCCTGTTACCAAAAATACTGTTAAGCCTTACACAGAACACAGTGAGATTATGTAATAGCGTAGCGTCCGTCTGTCAGTCCGTCCTTCATAGCCCAGCTGTCCGCGTGCCTAACATTTTCGTTTGAAATCGCTACTATCATATAGTTCAGCAATGTATTAGTAACAAATTAGGCCAGAATCATCCTTCGGGGCAATGGCACAGAGTTTGTAATAAATCAAGGGCAGTGCCGCGGAGACGGGACCCAAAAGAGGTGAAATTTAAGAAATAAATCTTTAAAACCTGAGGAAATAAACAGTACATTTATACTTATTACTCTTGCTTGACTTATACAATCCAGGGTGAGCGATACAGGCCCTATGGGCCTCCTGTTTTAGATCAACAATAAATAAATATTTAATTTCATAAGTTTACACTCATTTTTCTATAGGTTAGATTCGCTTTTGAGGTTTATTTATCCATCAGGTAGACCAAAATATGTTTGTCTGATTTTGGGTTCGATGGACCACCTTTGTTATTTTGACAAGGAAGCGTAAAACTTCCAGGAACGAATTCATGAAAAATCAAACTTTTTATACTGTCACATGAAATCCAAAGGGTCTGTTCCTTCCTACAATAATATCGGTAATTCGTTGTCTGAAATTAACAATCATGAAATTTGTATGTATATTACGGTTTTTCAAATGTATGGCATAGTATATAATGGTTTGTTCTGGTGGAATCGGATTACAAGATATTTGGCTGTAAATAGAAGTGGTATTTGGCTCGCTCTGAGAGGTTAGCTAGTACGCCTGGCGCGTTTTACGCTCCAAACCGCACTGCCTAGGTCAGCGCCATTCATCATAAAAATTGCAAGTTCTCCGAAATACGACCAGGAGTATTTTCCGATCACCTTATGGTCTCCTCCTATCCATTGATTATCTCCATAGAAAAACTTAAGGCGAACGACAGGGGAACAACTCTGAACACATCCACAGAAGACTGCATCATTTATTATTAGAAGATCTTTAGTATTCAACGCCTGACCCTGATCTATCTATATGATATAATTCTTGAAAATTTGTCTTTCATTTTTTCATGTATTAATTCCATCTATTTACTAAGTAATAGCTACAATGACTTGTGATGTCGTCTGCAGCATCTCCGTCGTTACAGTCTTCGTCTGCTATGTTCGTCTGACGTCAATGCGACATTTGTCGTTCCAGTCAACCTTCTTCTCCAAGAATTGGGGAGACATAACTTCGTACTGCGCTCATAGCATTTGGGATTATAATATAAACAACTTCTTCACCAAAAGTGGGTCAGACCCTAAACTAAAATACTATGTTAAGATGTATTCTTGTTAATTAGCATCTTGGGATATTTTAGGGCCCTGTGACAAAGTTTGTTAAGGGCACCAAATGAATAGACCTTGACCTTCATTCAAGGTCACAGGGGTTAAACTAGGCTAAAGATAACAACTCTTATTAAGAAAAACAAAAGGTCTAGAGGTCTACACATGAAAATTACCTGGGTATTCATTCAAAGCAATTCTTCTCTTTTAATTGTCTTAAGTATACACCATGATTACCTGAGATAGCAGAGTGAGTGTGATTGTGCCCTCTTGTGTTCATTAAATCAGCTATGTTTTATTCCTATTTTTAGTCCTTTATTTAATTTATTCATTCATTTGTTGTGTTTTCATGACCAGGCTTTCATAATTATACCTTTTGGACCAACACAGTTTTAACAGCATTGATTCCAACATGAAGACATCACACAAGGGGAGTTAAACTCCTTTCGTGAGAATATCAGAGACATGTTTAGCCTCTTCATATCATGAACCGGGAGCATTAACTGGTGGAGTATCATTTGTCTGTTTTCTCTCATATTTTACTTCGCTTTTGGTGCATCTTTCTCTTTCAATAATCAGTGGTTTATATACTGCTTCAAAATGAATGGTTTGAGTTTGTCTCCCTTTACACTGTCTGTAGATCTTCTAGGTAAATCGTTCATTTATCCAGTCAAGATGATTTCAGATTTAGAAATGATTATTTGAAATACATGTAATATCTTTCTAATCAACAGAATCATATAATTTATACTAATTTCCACCATTATGTTTTGGAGTGTGAAATCGCGTCTGTTCAATGCTGATATTTTCCCTATTATGTTCTTGTCAATATGTTTATGTAATGTAGTAATAGGACTTTAAATGTAAATTGTTTATCACTGATACTGGAGCCCTGTCTGTCCATTTCTAAGCTTGTGTGTCCAATCCTACTGTCTGTCTGTTTATCTCTGATACTGGAGCCCTGTCTGTCCATTTCTAGCTTGTCTGTCCTTCCTACTGTCTGTCTGTTTCATCTCTGATACTACTGGTCTGCCCTGGTCTGTCCATTTCTAGCTTGTCTGTCCATCCTACTGTCTGTCCTGTTCATCTCTGATACTGGAAGCCCATGTCTGTCCATTTCTAGCGTCTCGTCTGTCCATCCTCACTGTCTGTCTGTTCATCTCTTGATACTGGAGCCCTGTCTGTCCCATTTTCTAGCTTGTGTGTCCATCCTACTGTCTGTCTGTTAATCTCTGATACTGGATAGCCCTGTCTGTCCAATTCTGGCTTGTCTGTCCATCCTACTGTCTATCTGTCCTGTTGCATATCCTCTGAAACTGGAGCCCTGTCTGTCCATTTCTGGCTTGTGTGTCCATCCTACTGTCTGTCTGTTTATCTCTGATACTGGAGCCCTGTCTGTCCATTTCTAGCTTGTGGTGTCCATCCTATTGTCTGTCTGGTTTATCTCTGATACTGGAGTCCCTGTCTGTCCATTTCTGGCTTGTGTGTCCATCCTACTGTCTGTCTGTTCATCTCTGATACTGGAGCCCTTGTCTGTCCCATTTCTATGCTTGTGTGTCCCATCCTACTGTCTGTCTGTTCATCTCTGATACTGGAGCCCCTGTCTGTCCATTTTCTAGCTTGTGTGTCCATCCTCCTGTCCAGGTCTGTTTCATCTCTGATATACTGGAGCCATGTCTGTCCATTTCTGGCTTGTCTGTCCATCCTACTGTCTGTCTGTTTATCTCTGATACTGGAGCCCTGTCTGTCTGTTTCTAGCTTGTCTTGATTGTCTGTCTTCCTACTGTTCATGTCTGTTCATCATCTCTGATACTGCTTGTGTGCCATCCCTCCTGTTGTCTGTGATCTCTGATACTGGAAGCCCTGTCTGTCAATGGGTTCTGGACTTGTGTGTCCATCCTACTGTCTTCTGTTTCCTCTCCTGATATATGTCCAGCTTATCTATCCATGCCTGGCTGTGTTCTGTCCTTGCTACCTTACTGTCGGTCTGTTTATCTCTCTGATACTGGAAGCCCCGGGTCCATCTAGCTGTGTCTGTCCTTCCTACTGTCTGTCTGTTTCGCCTCTCTGATAACTGGAGCCCCTGTCTGTCCATTTCTACAGCTTGTCCTGTCAATCCTACTGTTCCTCTGTCTGTTGTATTCTCTGATACTGGAGTCTACCATGTCTGTCCATTTTACGATCTGGTCTTATCTTAGCTTGTCTGTCTATCCTACTTTCTTGTCTGTTTCATCTCTGATACTGGACCTGCAACATGTCCAGCTCTCATCAGTTATCTAGCTTGTGTGTCCCATATCCTACTGTCTGTCTGTTTATTATCTGAGCGTAAAGATGAGACTAAGCCCTGTCGGTCCATTTTCCTGGCTTGTGTGTTCGATTCATATTGTTGTCTGTCCGTCTCTGATACTGTACATCTGTCTGTCATTTCATGATACTGTGAGACCCTGTCTACTGTCGTCTGTTCATCTCTGATCAGGAAGCCTAGCGGTATGTCCCATTTCTGGACTTGTGTGTTCCATCCTTACTGTCGGTCTGTTCATCTCTGATACTGGAGCCCTGTCTGTCCATTCTTCTGGCTTGTCGTGTCCCATCCTACTGTCGCGTCCCTGTTTAGTCTCTGATACTGGAGCCCTGTCTGTCCATTTCTAGCTTGTGTGTCCATCCTACTGTCGGTCTGTTCATTTCTCTGATATCTGGAGCCCTGTCACTCCCTCTCTACAACTGTCTATCTGGCTTGTGTATCCTTCCTACTGTCTGTCTGTTGCATCTCTGATAACAGGAGCCCTGTCTGTCCATCTTCTCTGTCTATGTGTGGCCTTTCCTACTGTCTGTTTGTTCATCTCTCTGATACTGGAGCCCTGTCCATGTCCATCTTGTCTATCTAGCTTGGTGTGTCCAGACCTACTGTCTGTCTGTTCAATCTCTGATACTGGAGCCCTGTCTGTCCAGTTTCTAGGCTTGCGTGTCTATCACTACTGTCTGTTTGTTTATCTCTGATACCGGAGAGCCTCTGGTCTGTCCATTACTGGTCTTGTGTGTTCATTACTGTCGGTCCTGTCTATATCTGATACTGGAGACACTTTACATCTCTGTCTGTTCAATTTCTGGCTTGTTGTGTCCATCCTACTGACGGTCTGTTCCATCTCTGATAGTGGAGCCCTGTTCTGTCGCATGTTCTAGCTTGTGTGTTCAACCTACTGTCTGTCGTCATCTCTGATACTTGGAGCCTGTCTGTATATGTTCCTTGGTTATTTTTATCAATGTTGTACTTCTGTTGTTCATCTGGAGTCTGTCTGTCAATTTATTGGTGTCCTTCCTACTGTTCTGTGTTGTTCATCTCTACTTTTGTAGTCACACTGTTTTCTGTCATTTCTGGCTTGGTCTGTCATGTATTGGTGTCAAACCTGTAAATTCCATCTGTCAAGTCATCATCACAGCTACTGTCTGGTCAATCCTGTTATGTAATGTTGGTCCTGGTCACTCTCTTTATCCATTAGTTGGTTGTCAAATGTCCCTCTGTCCTTGCATCTATTAGTTTTATCCATGTGTTCCGTCACATTCCTGGTTCTTAACATGTATTTTTATCCTGCTATCTGTCCAATGTTATGTCAGGTCATTATATGTCCACATGTCTGTTGTTGGCATCTGTATGTTTTAGGTCCATTGTCAGTCACAGCTGGTCAAAGGATTACTGTCACTGTTCAATCAGTCTGGTTATGTACTTTAATCTGTCTGGTCCTTGGTACCGGTGTCTGTTCTTGGTCCATCTGTTTTTATATCACATTATCCATTGGTCCTATGTCTGTCTGGTCTTTTTTAGTTGTCCATTGGTCTGGTCTTTGTGTCTTTCTATCATTGGTCTGTAGAAATCTGTGTGTCTGTAGTAGTTCATTCCTTATTATCACAGTTATCATTGGTCTGTGTGTCTTGTACTGTCAGTCTGATCCTTGGGTCTATCACACCTGGTCTGATCTGGTCTAGGTCTGTTGTTCCCTGGTCCATCTGTCCACCTGGTCCGTAGTAGTTTTGTTCTGTTATGTTACACTCTGTTTCTGGTCCTGGTCCCAGCTGTTATGTTATGTTTTCCTTGGTCCACATCTGTGTTTGTAGTCCTGGTCCATTTTCCTGGTCTAATGTCTTTGGTCTACTGTATGGTTGTTATAACAGTATCACACCCTTGGTCCTGTCTGTTGTTTAGTTTCCGTGTTTTTGGTCTATCCATCTGGTCTGGTCCATCTGGTCTGGTCCATTATTCCATCTGTTCTGGTCACTGACCTGGGTCATGTGTCATTCCTGTCCTAGTTCCTTGGTCACATGTACCACTCCTTGTCCGTTGTCCTGTATCTTGGTCCTACTGTATTCTGGGTCCATTTGGTCACTGGGTCTGGTCATCTGGTCTGCTGTCCTGGTTGTTTGGTCTGTCTGGTCCAGGTCCTGGTCTCTGTTGTCCCTGTAACCATCTGTATCCTCGGTCCATCTGGTCCTGGTCCAATGTTGTCCTGGTATCTGTCTGGTCCTGTTTCCATGGTCCTATCATCCTGGTCCTTGTAACATGTCTTATCACAGTCCACCTGTCCTGTCTGGTCCTGGGTCCATATCTGGTCCTGGGCTTTCACAATATGTCCTGTTGTAGTCCTGGTCATCTGCTGGTATGTCACTCCCTGGTCCTGTCTGTCTAGTTTTATCAAAGTCCTGGGTACACCCAAAATAGTAGATTCTGGTCCTTGGTTGTCATCTTTGGTACATGGGTCCATCTGTCTGTCAGGTTAGTCCCTTATCAAAAAGAATCCTATCCACCTTGGTCAGTTGGTCCTGGGTCTGTTCTGGGTCCATAGTCCTGGTCCATCTGTCCTTCCTATCTTTTCTGGTCCTCTCTGTCTGGTCCTGGGTCCATATCTCTGTAAAAGGTCCATTGGTTATCTGCTATCCTATGGTCCATCTGGTCCAGGTCTAAGTCCAGTCCTTTTGTCTAGTTTGTCTGGGTCTGTTTGGTCTGTTCTTAGTCACCTGGTATCTGTTCTGTGGTCCATCTGTGTCTGTAGTAGTCCATGTTAATAGTTACCTATCTGTTCCTGTCAGTCTGTTTTCACTTTGGTTTTTCTGTCATCTATATACACTGTGCCTTTGTTCTGTAGTAGTTGGTTTGTATCAGAGCTATCATCACCTTGGTCTGTACTGTGGTCCTTGGTCACATACATAGTATGTTGTAATGGGTCTTATCAAGCCCTAAAAATGGTCCATCTGTATTGATAGTATCAAAACCCTTGGTTCTTTGTTTATCATCACTTTCTAGGTCCAAGTTTACACTGGTCCTTTGTGTTTTTTACTTTATTACTGAAATGTAATTTTAATTAAATCATTAATACTGTACTGTTACCATATAACAAGATCAGTCAAATGTATATTCTGATAGTAGATTTTTAGGATTACATGCTATTTATACACCCAGTACAATGTACTGTAGTAGATATTATAATTACAGTTCACAATCATGTAATTACATGGACACATTTTATTGGACAGTATAACACCCTGCTTTATCAAGCTGTAAAATCTAGTACATAAGTTTTTATCTACAGCTATCCACCCTGTACTGAAGTAGTTTTTATCACACCCTGCTATCACACCCTGCTGTACTGTAGTAGTTTTATCACAACTATCACACCCTGCTGTACTTTAGTAGTTTTATCACAGCTATCACACCTCACACCACAGCTATCACACCCTGCTGTACTGCTAAACACAACTGTAATGTAGAAGTTTTATCACAGCTATCACACCCTGCTGTACTGTAGTAGTTTTATCACAGCTATCACACCCTGCTGTACTGTAGTAGTTTTATCACAGCTATCACACCCTGCTGTACTGTAGTAGTTTTATCACAGCTATCACACCCTGCTGTACTGTAGTAGTTTTATCACAGCTATCACACCCTGCTGTACTGTAGTAGTTTTATCACAGCTATCACACCCTGCTGTACTGTAGTAGTTTTATCACAGCTATCACACCCTGCTGTACTGTAGTAGTTTTTATCACAACTATCACACCCTGCTGTACTGTAGTAGTTTTATCACAGCTATCACACCCTGCTGTACTGTAGTAGTTTTATCACAGCTATCACACCCTGCTGTACTGTAGTAGTTTTATCACAGCTATCACACCCTGCTGTACTGTAGTAGTTTTATCACAGCTATCACACCCTGCTGTACTGTAGTAGTTTTATCACAGCTATCACACCCTGCTGTACTGTAGTAGTTTTATCACAGCTATCACACCCTGCTGTAGTACTGCTGTACTGTAGTAGTTTTATCACAGCTATCACACCCTGCTGTACTGTAGTAGTTTTATCACAGCTATCACACCCTGCTGTACTGTAGTAGTTTTATCACGGCTATCACACCCTGCTGTACTGTAGTAGTTTTATCACAGCTATCACACCCTGCTGTACTGTAGTAGTTTTATCACAGCTATCACACCCTGCTGTACTGTAGTAGTTTTATCACGGCTATCACACCCTGCTGTACTGTAGTAGTTTTATCGCAGCTATCACACCCTGCTGTAGTGTAATTAAAAATTGTATCACATTTTGTAGTACTGTAACATCTTTACACAACTCCAAGTGTCTATCCACAGTAAATCATCTCTACCCACACCTACACTAAATACCCTCTCTCTGTCTGTGTGTAGGATCCTGAGTCCTTTACCATTTTCACTCAATAGAACAACTTTTTTATTGTTTTCATCCCCTATGATGAGGCTCCCCTGACTATCATACACTATACCCTAGGGGTTAAATGGTTCACCTCCTGTTTGTGGTGATTGTTTACATGTACTGGGGATGTCACCTCTGTATACAAACAGTTTCTGGAAGTCAGTATCCATGACAACAACATGACTGTTTCCATCACCACCATCATCTTCATCACTGTGATCAATCACTGCGACATTGTTAGTGACAGGACACTCTGTGATCCTCCATGGTGTACACACTAATGGTTTCCCAGTCCCTGCTGCCATTGTAGTGAGTACCATCTGACCTTGTGTGGTATATTTGGAGACGTTTCCTGACATGCCCACAATGACATGGTTCTTTGCTGTAATACATATGCTGTAAGGACGTGTTTTAGTTGTGAATTGTTGAGTTAACTGTCCTGATACCAGCTCCAGGATGTTGTTTTGTTTATCACAGGCCCACAATCTGTGTGTTGTTGGTGAAAGACTGATGTCACTGATCCAGCCTTGTGTATGACCTTCTGTATCACTGTGCCCTTCCTGTCCAGGAGAGTTAATGTGTTTATGTCCGTGGTCCAGGCCTGGTCATCAGTGGTAGGACATATAGAATCAATGTAACATGGAGGCCGACCACTTCTCCACCACCTTGGTCTCTGTCAGTAGTGTTTTTCCTGGCCACTGCTTTCTTACCTTTATCTTCTGACTGTTGTTGGGATGAGGGTTGTTGCTGACCATCTGATAATGTTACTGACTGTTTCTGGTCAGTGGATGTATGACTTTGGCCTGAGGTGGTGACTTTTCCTAAGGCTTGTACCAGGTGACCTTTAGGAGTATTGTTTGGGTTGAAGCTGACTGTATCTAAAGTAGGTTTGACAGGGATATGTATTTGGGAATCTATTTCACATTTTGTGTCATATATTTCTATGTGTGAGCCCTGCTGAAGTGTTGTCTTACATTTCTGTATTTGGTGTTTAATTTGTTTGTTCAATGATTCTAGTTCTTGTTTGTATTTTTGTATGAGTTTGATGTTGTCGTCTTTAAGTTTTTGATAAAGTGAGAGTGTCTCTTCTCTAAGCTGGTCAAGGTCTTGTTTTAATTTATCTGTTTGCATCTTCAATTCATGTGCTAATTTATCAAATATGTTGTCATTGTCTTTGAGGAGTGTATCAGTAGATGTGATGTATTTCCCAATTTGTACCAGATCATTTTGTTCAGTTCTGTCTATAAAGTTTCTTATGTCTTGTTTCTTCTGAGGAGTGACTTCACTAAGCTCACACATTGGATGAGTTTTATGAATGGTGGAAATGCATTTTAAACAAATTGGTTCTCGACACTTTTCACAATACAAGTCTAGTTGTCTCCCCTTGTGATGGTTACAGGTTGTCTGTCCTTCCGTACGAACTGGTATGTTTGCTGTTGCCATTTTGATGAAGATGAGCTATTTGTTGAATTTCTGAAAAATTGAATATATATACTGGATCAATTCAATGTTTAACATAACCAGTTGAATAAGAGTTTTATTTGATGTTGTTAATTGCTCTTTGTTCTATTCAGTTCTATGTGTGTACATACAGTTTTTAAATATTGATTGACCTCAATGTTTTTAAAACGCCAAGAAAATAATTACCTGATAATCACTGCATTCACTGATGACACACACAGGGTACCTGGGATTAAATCAAGTTGGTCTTCCCCAGAATCTAAATGATATTCAATGATGTTCAAATTTCTCTCCCTCCGAAATTCACAGCCAAGTGGGAACTTTCTTCCTTCTTCTCATAAAAGCAGATCTGTCACTTTTTCAGTTTCTGATGAAAATATCCATTTTAGATCAAAATCAATCCCGTTAATACACAAAATTGTACATTAAATGAAATAATATGTGTCCACACAGAATAAGACCATCCTTGTCATTGGTTACTAATGTAAACAAACGTTTAGCGACCAAAATGTCTGTCTATTGAGGCCAGCTGGCGATATCTGATAGTATTACTTCCTTGTCTAGTTTGACAGACGCACCATTGTAAAGCAGACATAGATTGTGTAGTAGGTCAATTTGGGTCATGTTTACAAACCGTGATATTTAAATACCTACAGTTCACCTGGGGTGTATTGTCTGTTGGGTATGTGTATTGGGTAATAAGTCACACATGTACTGTACATGAACGTAGAGAAATATACAGTCATGTCTTATTTGATATTTATAGATTAATTTTCTTATAACTCTTTACAAATTGATATATTATTATATACATGTATCGGTAATTGTATGTAGAAATTTTGGTAAGTTATAAAAAATGGAAATAAATGAACATAGAGAATACACAATACTGGTGTTGAACTTGTCCTGACAGACTTATACAACAAATCATGAGGTCCGTCATAATTCTTAACAAAGTCTTGTGGTGTCATGTCATTTTTCATTTTTCTTTGACTTTTGAAACAGCAGTCAAACCTGTCTATAAAGACAAGCCAAGGAGGAAGAGAAAAATTGTCTGGATATACAAGTGGTTCTTTTAATAGAGTTGAACATGACCATTTGGGACCCTAAGAGAGTGGTCTTTATACAGAGGTGGTCTTTATACAGAGGTGGTCTTTATACAGAGGTGGTCTGTATACAGAGGTGGTCGCTAAGGCAGGTTTTACACTATCATAATATACCGTATAGAGACATTTTGAGAAATTATAATATCTATTTGGTCTATGCATCTTTACCCTCATATTCAATATCTTTTCTAACAAGATGAAGGAGCCGCAGTGGCCGAGTGGTTAAGATGCCTCAAGCCACAAGCCCTCCAGCTCTGAGTCACGAGTTCGAATCCCATGCGGGGCAGTTACCAGGTACTGACAGCTGGTCGGTGGTTTTTCTCCAGGTACTCCGGCTTTCCTCCACCAATAAACCTGGCACGTCCTTACATAACCCTGGCTGTTACTACTTGTATATAGTTGCTTATATTTGTGGGGGTTTTAATTTCGCTAAATTTGCAGATCAATTCAAAATCGAGAAATTTATTAAAATCCTGGTTTCAAGTACTATAGCCACTCATAAGAATGGAACTTAAAAAGATAATTCACGAAAATAAACGAATAAGTCAAAAACAGTCAATCTTTTACGTCTGGGAAATTGAACAACTATACATATATAGGACGTTAAACTTAAGGTGGTTCGATACAGTTAGGCCTAAAAATTTCCCCTTTCTTTAAAGTTTGCTCATTGAGAGAATGGTTGATAAACTGTTTATTAAGGCTTTTATTTGAAATTTGACCGTGCAGTTTTGGAAATATTGTACTCTCAATAACCCTACTTTACCCTCAGTTTTCCTCAAAATACAATTTTACACACATATTTTCAAAGCTTGAGAATTGACTGAAATATTACAAACAACAACATTTTTTATCTTTAATATGTAAGTTTATATGGCTATCAATGACCTCAATGTCGTTTCCACTCTTAAAAATACAATAATTGTGAATTTTTCACGCGAATGCGTGTAAATGAGGCCTAAAAAGGGCCAATTTTTGCATTTGAATTTCAACTTAAATACTTAATTTCAAAAAATTGTGTCGTTTAATTTTCTTTATTTTTTGTCCACATAATAAAACAGTTGTTTGGGTTATGATGAAAGAATATAAAAAAAATTGACCGCGGAATTTTTGAGTAATTAGCCTTTCTATACCCCTACCCCCTAAAAAATGACTTTTTTCACAATTATATTATTAGACCGAAATCGAGCGGTAATTTTTTTTATAAAGACCATCTTATAGATTGAATATTATAAAGTGTAATATGCCACCGATTTGATGCTATACAAAGCTAAGAAATGGCACAAATAAGCCATTATTTTGACTGGATATAATATCTGAACAATGAATATGGAAAATTCCGTGTAAAGATTCGACTTCAATTACCCTTTAGACAATCCATGATTTTATATTGTTTTAGCGGAAAATTATTTTACCAAAATATATCTATCCATCTTCAAGATATCTTAGCTTCAATAGTCGTTTGAGGCAGATTTTCAAGCATAAATTTGAATTTGGCGCCAAAATTGTAACGATGAAAAGCGTCTACGTGACAACGATCGAAGTTGATAACTTCAACTTGATCACAACAATGTCGATAAAATCGATGTCATCATACACAACTGTATGTCTTTGTATGTTTTTGAGGAGATATCTGCATATCTAATACATGTAGATATATATTTATTATCCGAAGTAAACTAAAACAGATTTTTGGATCCTCAATATAACCTATACGGCAAGTATACGAATCCTCGATCTACGTTCAGCTGATTACTGTAGACAGGAAAATAATTAGTCTATGCCTACATGTACATGTTTAGTTTCTATATCACAGATATAATACTGATGTTGACACTAGCTTACATGTGCTTTTTCGTAAGATAGTATTTGATCAACTGAATCAGAGTACTTCCATGCATTTTCTCAAAACGGGAAATACATGCATCATCTAATTACAGTAGTTAGGCCTATGTTTTATCGTACATGTATGCAGTAAATAAAATCTTGTTTCCCGAACGTGTTAGTGCTTATTGAGGATCATATTAGCTAAACATGATACATGTAGACATCTACATACGCAATATTCATGAAATATACTAGCTTGTACAAATTGAACGAAAAGCAGGGGTGGGGCGATGGAGAGATGAAAATATTTCTGTATCTGTAGTTTTATACTAGAGGATTACTCGGCAAAATTGGAATATCTTGATTTAATTATGCATCTCCCTTAAAACACATGTATATTAAGTGTCAAATATTCACAGTTTAACGGAGTTGAACAGAAAATGTTTTAATCACTTGATTGTTATGAAATCTCATTTTATTCAGTACAAGATCGAGACCGTATCGGCATATATCAGTCCGTTTGTATGAGTTATGTAATGTGCTTCTCAAAAGATACATGTAGCTTCATGTTATATTAGCCTAGCCAAATTCAAAGATCTGACAACATTATTTTTTTCTAGTTTGTCGAAACGAAGTCCTACACCTACCGTACAAACTTTGATTTTCACCCGGTATCATGCTTTCGGCAAACCGAACTAAATACAATATCGACAAATACGCCGTTTATCGACTATGCTATCCTGATTTTAACGTCAAAAGGTAAGATATCGTTAGACGGATAATGTATAGGTCGCTATTCGTCATAATCTTAGTCACAAAAGAGTTTTCATGTGTAGTTCCGAATGCACTCATTGACCCGAGGAAATCCGAACGAACGGCGCATTCGATCACTGTTCGGAACGTCCTTTAAGGATGTTCCAGGTTTAGGAGGTGAAGGAAATCTAGAATTATAGCCCCATAGAAAACCTACCAACCAGCAGTCACAACCTATCAACTGTCTTACATAACACCAACAACCAAGAGGTGAAGGGTTTGTTGTAATATGTCGGGACATCTGAACCACTATAGATCACTGATGGAAGAGAGAGAAAGACTCAAGTGATTTAAAAGATGTCCCGACACATTACCGCAAGCTCTTCACCTTTTGGAATTCCATGTGGGGTAGTTGCCAGGTACTGACCAATGGTCGGTGGTTTTTGTCCAGTACTCTGACTTTCCTCCAAAATCTTAACAATGGCACATTCTTAAATAACTCTGACTGTTAATTGGACGATTTACTAATTAAGCCAAACCAATATCTGTAGACGGAAACATTCGTGATCTTTGTTGTCTGTTACAGAGAACATGACTTGTGGATCTCACCAGTTCACGTGTGACAATGGAAAGTGTATCCCGAGTACGTGGAAATGTGACTACGACGACAACTGTGGCGATAGGTCCGATGAGAAACAGGCGTGGAACTGCAGTAAGTCATTTCACTGGGATTACACTACAAATCAGATAATATTTACAGACATGGAACTGCAGTAAGTCATTTCACTGGGATTACACTATAAATCAGATAATATATACAGGCATGGAACTGCAGTAAGTCATTTCACTGGGATTACACTACAAATCAGATGATATATACAGGAGGGAAATTGCAATAAGTCATTTCACTGGGATTACACTATAAATCAGATAATATATACAGACATGGAACTGCAGTAAGTCATTTCACTGGGATTACACTACAAATCAGATGATATATACAGGCGTGGAACTGCAGTAAGTCATTTCACTGGGATTACACTATAAATCAGATGATATATACAGGAGGGAACTTGCAATAAGTCATTTCACTGGGATTACACTACAAATCAGATGATATATACAGGAGGGAAATTGCAATAAGTCATTTCACTGGGATTACACTATAAATCAGATAATATATACAGGCATGGAACTGCAGTAAGTCATTTCACTGGGATTACACTATAAATCAGATAATATATACAGACATGGAACTGCAGTAAGTCATTTCACTGGGATTACACTATAAATCAGATAATATATACAGGCATAGAACTGCAGTAAGTCATTTCACTGGGATTACACTATAAATCAGATAACATATACAGGCATAGAACTGCAGTTTGTCATTTCACTGAGATTACACTATAAATCAGATAATATATACAGGTGTGGAACTGCAGTAAGTCATTTCACTGGGATTACACTATAAATCAGATAATATATACAGACATGGAACTGCAGTAAGTCATTTCACTGGGATTACACTATAAATCAGATAATATATACAGACATGGAACTGCAGTAAGTCATTTCACTGGGATTACACTATAAATCAGATAATATACATTTATATAAACTTTACATACCCGGTGAAACTGCAGTAAGTCATGTCACTGGGATTGCATTGTAAATCAGACAATATATATACACTTCACATACACAGATTTAGTATATTTTATGGTTCAGAGTGTCATATTGCATTCCAGAAAGTATTACATGGATTGAAACTTATTTTATTTTTACTCAGCAACTCGGAAGTGTCAGAAAGGTTGGTGGCGCTGTAAAACAAACTACCGCTGTATTCCCGACTGGCAACGATGTGACGGACGTGATGATTGTCGTGACAACAGTGATGAAGAAGAGGCTAATTGTCTGAAATGTCACCCGACTGGAGATTGGCAGTGTGCCAACAAACGATGTATTCCAAAACGTTGGCTGTGCGACTTTGACAACGACTGCGACGACAAGAGTGACGAGGACGCGTTGATGTGTGGTAAGGAAATCTCTTCTTAGCAAAGGTTATCAACAGTAATCTACATCCAAATGTTTACATTAAATCTAATTGATATCCAATGACTTTGTTCACGTAACATTTTTAGGTCACCTGAACATAGGTCATGGTGACCTATTGCGATAGTCTTTTGTCCGCCGTCAAGCGGTCGTCCGTCGTGCGTTAACATTTCGTTTTGAACGCCATAACTTGATTAAATATAAACCGAGCTTAATGAAACTTTGTATGTAGACTAAGATTGGAAATATCTCGGACGAGTTCAAAATCCAGTTTGATTCGATGGTAATAGATTGAGTAATTGCCCTTTGCACTTATAATTGACATAACTAATTTGTATCAAATATTAGGTGACCTTTCTAGTTGTATATGTCTATTCATTGTGACGCCACAACTTGGAACCTTGAGCACTTTTCATTTGCTAGAAAATTCAGCGGGATGTCATGATTTGAAGATGCATCTGCTTTAAAATGAAGTTAAGACTTAAAGCTCTGAACAAATATTTGAATTTGTACAATATGTAGTCTTGTGAATGTTTCATTCATTATTTTAATGAACATCATATTTGTACCCATTTTAGCAAAATGCTTAAATATTTGAAGATTTAATACCTTTAATTAATGAACATCTATTCATTTAAATCTTTTAGAAAATAACATGAAGTGACTACTACATTTACCGTTACAACTAAGAAGTACTGTAAATATGTTAAGTGACTATATATATGTAACTACATTATCATTACAGCTAAGAAATACCGTAAATGTTCCGAGTCGGAGTTCCTGTGTAAGAATAAGAAGTGCATCCCCAACAAAATGAGATGTGATAATGACAACGACTGTGGTGACAACTCAGATGAAGATCCCCACTATTGTAAAGGTATGATAATCATGTATCTAAGAGTTATCTCCCCTGATTTGTTTTAATTCTTCTTATATTTTACTTTATTACGAAAAATATCTCCCTTTTTTCATGTTTTAAAATTCCTTCTTAAGAATTTATCTAGTGATTTCATACAGATTACTCATTACTGCTTCAGTGAGATATTCAAAGTCATGGGGAACAAATATTAAAGGTACAATTATTAACAGATTGCTGTATACTTCAGTTCTTCTATTTGTTGTTTATAGATTATCTCCCCTTGTTTACCAGAGTACTGAATATTCTCCCCTTGTTTTCCAGAGTACTGAATTATCTCCCCTTGTTTTCCAGAGTACTGACTTATTTCCCCTTATTTTCCAAAGTACCATAAGTGACAGACTGAATTATCTCCCCTTGTTTACCAGAGTACCATAAGTGACAAACTGAATGATCTCCCCTTGTTTTCCAGAGTACCATAAGTGACAGACTGATTTATCTCCCTTTGTTTTCCAGAGTACCATAAATGTCAGACTGACCAGATTCAGTGTCCTACTGGTCATTGTATCAGTAATAAGTCCAAATGTGACGGTCAGCGAGATTGTAAGGACGCTTGGGATGAACAAGGTTGTCCACCACGTTACCCTGGCAACCGTTACTGTCCAGCCAATCAATTTCAGTGTGACAACACGGTATGAACAATTATAAATATTACTTAAAACAATAAGCTTAATACAGAAATTTTGATACAGGTTTGAAATAAAAACTGGAATAAAAAAATTCTGAATTTGTGAGAAAGGTTGCAGAAGTATTGTTGTGATCCAATTATACAGTGCATGTGGTTATTTTTGTAAGTGCATTTTGCAAGTCAGACCTAAAACTAGAAAATTAAGTTTAAGTGAATCACAATTTTACAAATTGGGTTCAAAGGTAAATGGAATTAAACCTAAGAAAATTCTTAGTATTTTGACCATGACTACCTGTCAAATCACCAAAAATATTGCTCATGCAAAAATAATTCATGGGATTTACCTGAGTGAAAACTCATTGTAATTTTCCAGATTTGTATACCACGACGATGGCGTTGTGACGGAAATGATGATTGCGGGGACGGTTCAGATGAACGTCCAGAAATCTGCCAACTGATTGACTGTCCACAGGACACGAGATTCCGGTGTAACAACTTCAAGTGTATCCCGCGCTGGAGATTGTGTGACAAAGTGGACAATTGTGGTGATGGCTCCGATGAGAACAACCACGACCTGTGTAAGATATTAGGCATAGGGATGGTAGCCATAGAGATGTTAGCCACGGGGATGGTAGCCATAGGGATGGTAGCCATAGGGATGGTAGCCATAGGGATGGTAGCCATAGGGATAGTAGCCATAGATATTGTAGCCACGGGATGGTAGCCATAGGGATGGTAGCCATAGGGATGGTAGCTATAGGGATAGTAGCCATAGATATTGTAGCCACGGGATGGTAGCCATAGGGATGGTAGCAATAGGGTTAGTAGCAATAGATATTGTAGCGATAGAGATGGTAGATATTAGGCATAGGGATGTAGCCATGGAGATGTTAGCCACGGGGATGGTAGCCATAGAGATGTTAGCCATGGGGATGGTAGCTATAGGGATGGTAGCCATAGGGATAGTAGTCATAGGGATGGTAGCCATAGGGATGGTAGCCATAAGGATGTAACCATAGAAATGTTAGCCAGGGGGATGGTAGCCATAGGGATGGTAGCTATATATGGATAATAGCCATAGATATTGTAGCAATAGAGATGGTAGCTATAGGTATTGTAGCTATAGGGATGGTAGCCATAGGGATTTTAGCTAGAGGGATGTTAGCTATAGAGAAGGTAGTCATAGGGATGGTAACGATAGAGATGGTGGCTATATAGTTTGTAGCCATAGAGATGGTAGCCATAGAGACAGGTAGCTATAGGGATGGTAGCCATAAGGATTATAGCTATAGGGATGGTAGCCATAGGGATAGTAGCCATAGAGATGGTAGCTATAGGGATGGTACTGTATATGGACTTATCTTTATGGTGTTTAATTTCTCAATCTAGACTTCTATGGTTCTAGTATCATTTATTTGAAACATTTTTGCGACAATTTTA
This sequence comes from Argopecten irradians, assembly GCF_041381155.1. Taxonomy (NCBI): domain Eukaryota; kingdom Metazoa; phylum Mollusca; class Bivalvia; order Pectinida; family Pectinidae; genus Argopecten; species Argopecten irradians. The sequence continues at coordinate 7,677,431 of NC_091149.1, read as the reverse complement.
TTTCTATGATTTCTTAAATTCAGCCGCACACAAAGTTATGCTGGTTTATAGTATATGTCAGTCTTTATTTCCTTTTTTATGGTTAATCATATCCTGTGTTCTGAGAGATAGATGGAATAATGATTCATGTATTGATGAAATACATCAGCATATCTTTTAAAATGACAACTCAAACTTTTGTTCCCAAATGCCTAATATCAACCCACTTTGACCAGTATCAAGATCATTTGACTTTTCTACACAGGTACCCCTAAACCAGCCAAGTGCTCAACAGATCAGTACCGATGTGCCAATCGTCAATGCATTGATGCTACAAAAGTGTGTAACGCCATCATGGACTGTGAGGATGCGTCTGACGAGCGAGGCTGTCGTAAGTTTGAACTGTATTGAACTGAATTTGCTGTAGTTAATTTATAAGTTGTCTGCAAAATTTTCATATGGTTGTTCATTTGTTGTAGATAAACTGTCAGGAAATGTGAACTGTTCAGTAAACATTTTAATGTACCTGGTATTAATTTGTTGTAGATAAACTATCAGGAAATGTGAACTGTTCAGTAAACAATGGCGGGTGTTCCCAGACCTGTACAGATCTCAGTGACAGTGGATACTACTGTTCCTGTCAGGAAGGGTACAAGATTGCTGTCAACGATCGCAAGTCCTGTGAAGGTGAGTTCAAGGTCAACGATACCAAATCCTGTGAAGGTGAGTTCATGGTCAACGATACCAAATCCTGTGAAGGTGAGTTATACAGTCTATGATACCAAATCCTGTGAAGTTGAGATTGAAAATCCTGTGTAGGTGATCAAGTTTTAGTTGATGACTAGAATTTTGGTGTTTTTGAAATAAACTTCATATTTTATACTTATAGATAAAAAAAAAAAATTTCTATTGGTCAAATTACAAAACATTGGTTAGAAATAATGATGCAAAATTTGTAAAGGTGAGTTACAACTGAAAATTCTGAGATTTGGTAATCGAAGTATACCTCTTTTTCCAACATATATTTTTTTAACTTGTCTATGGTTCAAGATCATCATTTGCTTTATATACATGAATAAAAAAATCTATTCAGTAACATTGGTTAGAAATATTGAAGCAGAGTTTGATACATGTATGAAGCGTTGTTATTTCACAGACGTTGATGAGTGCAATAAATATATAATAGATATGGAACAATCTAATACTTATTATGAAGTGATTTTGTTGATCCCCACAGGTTTTACTTTGGCTGTTAATGTGATGTTAATTAATCAAACAAAAAAACAAACAAACAACTTTGTTTTACTGTATAATGAATCTTTGTCATGAACAATTAACTGTGGTTATCAATTTTGTTGTAACTGTGTGTTACTGTTACAGTATATAATAAACTTTGTTATTTCACAGACGTTGACGAGTGTGCTCGGTGGGGAACATACTGTGCACAGCAGTGTAAGAATGTGAAGGGATCATACAAATGTCTGTGCACTGACGGATTCCACGACGTCAAGGGCAAAGGAACGCACTGTAAACCCAAAGGTTAGTACACACAAAAATGATCAAATCTAAATCCAAAAATTAACAATTTGGTGGGATAGTCGATCGAGAGCGCATTCATCGTTTTATAAAAATTGCTTCTTGTCATAAAGTTCTGCATAGTTTGTAACCACATTTGGCCTATTAAATTGAAAAAATGCCCTTATAAATAAGGAATTTTATAAACAAAACTGGGCCCTGCAGGTCTCACTCCCCGATTAGGTTATATATACATTCAAAAGTTTTTGCTGAAACATTTTGATTGTTTAATTAATTCTGAATTTGGATTCTCGGTCAAGATTTCATTACAATGTGGCAGATTGTGCACAAACTCTGATACTATTATCATTTCAGGTGGACAACTGTTGATCTTCTTTACCAGTGGCCACGAGGTAAGACAGGTCATCCCCGACAAAAAGGCGTACTCTGGAACGCTAAGTTGGGGGCGCCACATGGGGGCACTAGACGTTGATGTGGATCGTCGCCTTCTTTACTTTTCTGATCTATCATTGATGAAGATTGAAAGAGCTGGAATTCCTGACGATATAAAGAATGGTGGCCCGCCGCGTCCCCAGGATTTAAACGCAGATGTGACCCAGGTGGAGGGGATCGCCATTGATTGGGTAACAAAGTAGGTCAAGAGTCAAATTAAAATTAAGAAAAAAACTTATTAATAGATGCAGAATGACAGACAAGAATTAGCTATTGATGAGTTTTTGAAATGTTTTCTGTTGATCAACATTTTATCATGGAATAAAAATCAGCAAAACATTAAATATTTTCAATGCGTTATAATGAATACAGTTGTCTAATAACAGTTTAATGCTTTCTATTTATTAAAGTGTTTTGGCTTTGCTCGATTCATAAATATCTGAAACTCAAAGAACTTATACTAAACTCCAAGTTTTAGTTCCATCAAGGTTTGTAATGTGTGTGTTACGTAAAGGACAGATAATGAGCTCTTTCTAATCTCATATAATTTTTGACTGTCTGAAATTATTAGTGTTTTGATATGTTCCTTCCAGAAATATTTATTGGACAGATTCGAGTCGGCGGACGATCTCTGTTGCCCTAGACGACGGTCGATACCAGAAGACCTTGATAAGGGATGACTTGGTTCATCCTCTGGCTATAATTGTCAACCCTAAACTGGGGTAAGTTAGGATTGATCCTTCAGGAGTTACCTCCCCTTCATACATTGTTTGTACATTTCCTCCCTTAACCTTCATTGTCAACCCTAAACTGGGGTAAGTTAGGATTAATCCTTCATGAGTTACCTACCCTTCATGTATTATTTGTACATTTCCTCCCTTAACCTTCATTGTCAACCCTAAACTGGGGTAAGTTAGGATTGATCCTTCATGAGTTACCTCCCCTTCATACATTATTTGTACATTTCCTCCCTTAACCTTCATTGTCAACCCTAAACTGGGGTAAGTTAGGATTGATCCTTCAGGAGTTACCTCCCCTTCATACATTATTTGTACATTTCCTCCCTTAACCTTCATTGTCAACCCTAAACTGGGGTAAGTTAAGATTGATCCTTCAGGAGTTACCTCCCCTTCATAATTATTTGTACATTTCCTCCCTTAAACTTCATTGTCAACCCTAAACTGGGGTAAGTTAGGATTGATCCTTTAGGAGTTACCTCCCCTTCATACATTAATTTTACATTTCCTCCCTTAACCTTCATTGTCAACCCTAAACTGGGGTAAGTTAGGATTGATCCTTCATGAGTTACCTCCCTGTTATACATTATTTGTACATTTTTAGCTCGCCTATTCAAAGAATAGGGGGAGCTAATGTTGTCAACCCGGCGTCGGCGTCGGCGTCAGCGTTGGCGTCCCATTTCACGTTAAAGTTTTTGAGCAAGTTTCTGTTTCGTCAATTGTTTAAGCTCAAGTCATCATAAATGTTTATGATTTTATTTTCCTAATGTGTATGGATGCTGAAAGTGATAATACAACCAATTTGGGGCCCTTTAGGGGGTTTTTGAGTCTGTTAATTTGTCATATTTCCATGTTTAAATAGTAAATACTTGAACATCAACTTCTTCTGAATAGGTGAGCTTTGCCAACAGCTCTTCTTTCCCTTAACCATCATTTTCAACTCTGAACTTGAATAAATAGACAATTTTTTTACTATGGAGTTATCTCCCTTTCCATTCTTTACTTACAACCTTTTGATCTACAGCCACAAGAGAAGTTATCTCCCCTTTTAGTCTTTACTTGCTCTAACTTGTTAACCTTTAACTTCAGTATTACTTAACACAAAGGAGTTATCTCCCCTCTTTACCTCCTCTAACTTATCAACTTTAAACCTAATATTACTGGTACTCAAGACCACCAACCAAGGAGTTATCTCCCCTCTTTACCTCCTTTACCTTATCAAATTAAACTTAATTATAACTTATCAAATTAAACTTAATATTACTGGTACTCAAGACCACCAACCAAGGAGTTATCTCCCCTCTTTACCTCCTTTACCTTATCAAATTAAACTTAATTATAACGGTACTCAAAACCACCAACAAAGGAGTTATCTCCCCTTTGTTCTATTTTCATATTGTTTTTTTTTTTTGGTCAGATTTGATAATATAAAGATTTGATCGACAGATTGCTGTACTGGACAGATGCAGGCAGCACCAGTCCAAAAATAGAACAGGCTTGGATGACTGGTGAGGAACGGTCAGTCTTGGTCTTCACACGGCTCGGCCGACCAACAGGACTAACCCTTGATGACCACATGGACGACAGACTTTACTGGTGCGACTCCAAGGAAAACCTAATCGAGTCCATCAAGCTGGATGGGTCAGACAGGGTCATCGTCGTCGGGAAAGGTGAGGTCAAAGGTCATTCTGTTGGTAGTCCTGCTGTGTGAACTAGTGGGTCACGGTCAGAGGTGATGTCATTTACTTTGATCCACTAGAAAACACAACTATGAAACAGTTTTATAGTTGTGTTTTCTTTTTATGTTTATGGAAACTATCACATGGACATGGTTCTTTTTTACTTATATAACTAGATATAGATTCACTAGATTTTCTTAGATATTTGCAAATTCAAGATGTAAGACTCATAATGCTAACCAAAAAGAAATATTTACAACTTTTACATGCGGATCACAAATTTTTTTTTAAACATCGCCTGATCTCGGTTTTTGTCCTCATATAAGCCACACTCCAGGGAAAGATCCTAGTGCACCCATTCATCTTAATTTTCAACAGAGGAAAAAAATCATCTAAAGGAAGTAATATTTTCTTACTGCTCAGGTTTATTTAAGGTCTTTTTATCAAACTTTGTTTTTGATTGCAAAAGTTTTCATTTTAAAGCGCCCAACTCTATCATAAGTACTTTTGATATCTTTCAGGCCTAGACAATCCCGTCAGTTTGGATGTATTTGGAGACTCATTGTACTGGGCTTCCCAACAGATGGGCGCCGTCATGAAGATGGATAAATTTGGGCGCGGTGTCAACGTCACGCTACAAACAGGACTCCTACTGCCCTCTAGTGTCAGAATAATGCACCCGAAACGTCACAATTTATCAGGTAAATTATTATTAGGATAGATTTACAACTGTACAAAAAGCATTGAGGAGACGATAATGGTTCATGAAAATGTGAAGAGAAACAAATAAAATGGTTGACGTGTATTGTAAGAAATGTTCTTTGCAATGCCCCATTAAGTTAATTTATCCATTCCAATATTTCTGTATGAAATGCTTCAATTCTTTACAAACCAAATATATATATCTGACAAATATCTTTATGTATGTAAATGATATTTTGTACATAGAAGTAATTTGAGGCTTGTTATGTTGTGTCTCAATAAAAACCAGTCTGATAGAACAAGCTATAAACTGTGATATGTTTTAATTGCCTCAGCGTAAAACCAATTCTATATACTGTGATATATTTTATTTGCCTCAGTGAAAAACCGATGTTCTGACGATGACAGTGAGAAGTGTAGCCATCTTTGTTTGCTGAAACCTGACGGAGCTGCTTGTGCTTGTCCTGACCGCTCACAGTTTATTGACGACTCTACGACACAGTGTGATGCAGGTGAGAAACATGTTAAGACTTTTATCTTACAGCGTGAGAATCATCCAAACCGTCCCCCATCTAAATGTTCCTGTCTGAATATTTCATATTAAGACATTTATCTTACAGCATGGAAATCATCCAAACCATCCCCCATCTAAATTTCATATTAAGATATTTGTCTAACAGCGTGAGAATCATCCAAACCGTCCCCATCTTAATGTTCCTGTCTGAATATTTCATTTTAAGACATTTATCTTACAGCGTGGGAATCATCCAAACCGTCCCCATCTAAATGTTCCTGTCTGAATATTTCATTTTAAGACATTTATCTTACAGCGTGGGAATCATCCAAACCGTCCCCATCTAAATGTTCCTGTCTCAATAATGGAATCTGTGTGATGTCTTCCAACAGGACCTACAGCTGTCATTGTGTAGAAGGTAGGATAGAAACTGGGTCAAGGTCAGAGGCAAGGTCATGTTCAAATTAGTGGATAAAGGTCAAAGTTCAGAATCATGTTCGAAGGTTAATCAAGGTCGGGTTAAGGTCATAGTTGAATTGGTGAATTTAGATCAAAATTTAGAACAATTTAAAAAAAAAAAAAAGATATAGGTCAAGTTAAATATTAGTTTAGGTCGAAGAAATGAAAGTAATAGATTTATCATACAGAGAGTTTATAGAATATTTCCACCAAAAGAGATGTCTAGAAGTTGAGTCGATAAAAAATACTCAAAAGTATAAAAGGTTTGTTTTAGACAATTCACAAGTTTAATTTTAATAGATCAATTTATTTAAAGTCAGCTTTTACCTCATATATTAACTCTATGTTGAATTTTAATGTAATTTGTCAAAGTTAGTTGAATTATGTGCATGGATGTGACAAACAATTTGTCAAAGTTAGTTGAATTATGTGCATGGATGTGACAAACAATTTGTCAAAGTTAGTTGAATTATGTGCTTGGATGTGACAATTGTAAGCAGTACATTGAAAGTTGTATTATTTTACCACAAAACAAGGGACAATACTCTGTACTTCATTCACATTGACTGATTGAGATGTTGAATTTTAATTACAGGCTACACGGGGAGATACTGTGAAGTTAGTAAGCCTATCAGATTAGTTGTGGAGGATGAAACACCACGTAAGTATAAAATACAGTATACAGGCTACACGGGGAGATACTGTGAAGTTAGTAAGCCTATCAGATTAGTTGTGGAGGATGAAACACCACGTAAGTATAAAATACAGTATACAGGCTACACGGGGAGATACTGTGAAGTTAGTAAGCCTATCAGATTAGTTGTGGAGGATGAAACACCACGTAAGTATAAAATACAGTATACAGGCTACACGGGGAGATACTGTGAAGTTAGTAAGCCTATCAGATTAGTTGTGGAGGATGAAACACCGCGTAAGTATAAAATACAGTATACAGGCTACACGGGGAGATACTGTGAAGTTAGTAAGCCTATCAGATTAGTTGTGGAGGATGAAACACCACGTAAGTATAAAATACAGTATACAGGCTACACGGGGAGATACTGTGAAGTTAGTAAGCCTATCAGATTAGTTGTGGAGGATGAAACACCACGTAAGTATAAAATACAGTATACAGGCTACACGGGGAGATACTGTGAAGTTAGTAAGCCTATCAGATTAGTTGTGGAGGATGAAACACCACGTAAGTATAAAATACAATATACAGGCTACACGGGGAGATACTGTGAAGTTAGTAAGCCTATCAGATTAGTTGTGGAGGATGAAACACCACGTAAGTATAAAATACAGTATACAGGCTACACGGGGAGATACTGTGAAGTTAGTAAGCCTATCAGATTAGTTGTGGAGGATGAAACACCACGTAAGTATAAAATACAGTATACAGGCTACACGGGGAGATACTGTGAAGTTAGTAAGCCTATCAGATTAGTTGTGGAGGATGAAACACCACGTAAGTATAAAATACAGTATACAGGCTACACGGGGAGATACTGTGAAGTTAGTAAGCCTATCAGATTAATTGTGGAGGATGAAACACCACGTAAGTATAAAATACAGTATACAGGCTACACGGGGAGATACTGTGAAGTTAGTAAGCCTATCAGATTAGTTGTGGAGGATGAAACACCACGTAAGTATAAAATACAGTATACAGGCTACAAGGGGAGATACTGTGAAGTTAGTAAGCCTATCAGATTAGTTGTGGAGGATGAAACACCACGTAAGTATAAAATACAGTATACAGGCTACACGGGGAGATACTGTGAAGTTAGTAAGCCTATCAGATTAGTTGTGGAGGATGAAACACCACGTAAGTATAAAATACAATATTTGACCCAATAAGTACCCCATCCCCTCCCTCATTTTTTAGTCTTCAATTTCACTTTGATTGCTTCAAACTGTGTTGGTGTCCATTCTGATGTCTCTTGCAAATTGATTCATGGCTTATTTTATACAACACTTTTATAAAAGGTAAGTCCATTAAATTAATTTGTTTCTATTAACCATCCCCGTATTTGCTTCAATTTTTAGCCCACCATCATCAGATGGTGGGCTATTCACATCGCCCTGCGTCCGTGGTCCGTCGTCCAACATCCGTCGTCCGTCCGTAAACAATGCTTGTTATCACTATTTCTTAAAAACTGCTGCAGGGATTTTGTTCAAACTTCACATGGAGGGTCCCCTTGGTCCATATTTGTGCCATACAATTTTTGAGGCTGATCGGAAAAACAAGATGGCCGCCAGGCAGCCATCTTTGATTTTGGCAGTTGAAGTTTGTTATCGATATTTCTTGAGAACTACTGAAGGGATTTTGTTCAAACTTCACATGGAGGTTACCCTTAGTCCCTAGTTGTGCCATACAGATTTTGAGGCTGATCGGAAAAACAAGATGGCCGCCAGGCAGCCATCTTTGATTATGGCAGTTGAAGTTTGTTATCCCCATTTCTCAAAAAGTGCTGAAGGGATCTTTCTCAAATTTAATATGTAGGTTCCCCTAGGGCCCTTGTTGTGCAAATTGCATTTTTGGACCAATCGGTGAATAAGATGGCCGCCAGGCCCCCATCTTGGATTTCGATAGTTAAAGTTTGTTATAGCTATTTCTCAGATAGTACTGAAGGGATCCGTCTCAAATTTCATATGTAGGTTCCCCTAGGGACCTAGTTGTGTTAATTGCATTTTGGGACCGATCGGTTAACAAGATGGCCGCCAGGCAGCCATCTTGGATTTTGTTATTCAAAGTTTGTTATCGCTATTTCTCAGAAAGTACTGAAGGGATCTGTCTCAAAATTCATATGTAGGTTCCCCTAGGGCCATAGTTGTGCATATTGTGATTTGGGACCGATCGGTCAACAAAATTGCTGCCAGGCAGCCATCTTGGATTTTTATATTCAAAGTTTGTTATCGCTATTTCTCAGAAAGTATTGAATGGATCTTTCTCAAATTTCACATGTAGGTTCCCCTAGGGCCCTAGTTGTGCATATTGTGATTTGGGACCGATTGATCAACAAGATGGCCGCCAAGGAGTCATCTTGGATTTTGATAGTTCAAGTTTGTTACCGCTATTTCTCAAAAGGTACTGAAGGGATCTGTCTCAAATTTTATATGTAGTATGTTTGAAAAAGTTTAAAAAGTAGAGAAAAGATCCATCTTTCCTTTGTCAGATATAGATCATTCTTTGGTGGGTGCCAAGATCCCTCTGGGATCTCTTGTTAATACTGTTTACTAATATAGATAAGTTTGACTACATTTAAGGAAATTTTGAACATGGGGAGGTGTAACCAAGTAAAAAATGTGGACTGTTTGTCCTCAAAGTTTTGTATTATTGTGACAAATCATGTGTCAGATTAGACGAAACATCATGTTTTATAGGTCGTTAATAGTTACAGAATATTTATTGTTTTTTTGGTTCGTTACAGCGGTGACCGCCATTATCATTCCCATCCTCGTCATCTCGGTAGTCATCTGTGGTCTAATTCTCTTCCTCTGGATCCTCAAAAAACGCGGGTAAGTAATCACATCTATTGATACACCTCAACCAAGTAATGGATGTGGGGAGGGGAGGGGTGTTTAGTGCAATCCTCAAATAATGCGGGTAAGTTATCACATCTATTGATACACCCAAACCAAGAAATGAATGTGGGGAGGGGAGAGTGTTTAGTGTAATTCTCAAATAACGCGGGTAAGTAATCACATCTATTGATACACACCAAACAAAGTAATGGATGTGGGGAGGGGAGGGGTGTTTAGTTTAATCCTCAAAAAACGCAGGTAAGTTATCACATCTATTGATACACCCCAACCAAGTAATGGATGTGGGGAGGGGAGGGGAGGGGTGTTTAGTGTAATCCTCAAATAATGCGGGTAAGTAATCACATCTATTGATACACCCCAACCATGTAATGGATGTGGGGAGGGGAGGGGATGTGTGTTTTGGTGTAATCCTCAAAAAACGTGGGTAAGTAATCACATCTATTGATACACCCCAACCAAGTAATGGATGTGGGGAGGGGTGTTTCGTGTAATCCTCAAATAACGCGGGTAAATAATCACATCTATTGATACAACCCAACCAAGTAATGGATGTGGGGAGGGGAGGGGAGGGGTGTTTAGTGCAATCCTCAAATAACACGGGTAAATAATCACATCTATTGATACACCCCAACCAAGTAATGGATGTGGGGAGGGGAGGGGAGGGGTGTTTAGTGTAATCCTCAAATAACGCGGGTAAATAATCACATCAATTGATACACCCAAACCAAGTAATGGATGTGGGGAGGGGAGGGGAGGTGAGTTTAGTGCAATCCTCAAATAACATGGGTAAGTAATCACATCTATTGATACACCCTAACCAAGTAATGGATGCGGGGAGGGGAGGGGAGGGGAGGGGTGTTTAGTGCAATCCTCAAATAACGCGGGTAAGGAAGTACATCTATTGATACACCCCAACCAAGTAATGGATGTGGGGAGGGGAGGGGTGTTTAGTGTAATCCTCAAATAACGCCGGTTAGTAATCACATCTATTGATACACCCAAACAAAGTAATGGATGTGGGGAGGGGAGGGGGGGGGGGAGGTGTGTTTAGTGTAATCCTCAAAAAACGCGGGTAAGTAATCACATCTATTGATACACCCCAACCAAGTAATGGATGTGGGGAGGGGAGGGGTGTTTAGTGCAATCCTCAAATAATGCCGGTAAGTTATCACATCTATTGATACACCCAAACCAAGAAATGAATGTGGGGAGGGGAGGGGTGTTTAGTGTAATTCTCAAATAACGCAGGTAAGTTATCACATCTATTGATACACCCCAACCAAGTAATGGATGTGGGGAGGGGTGGGGAGGGGTGTTTAGTGTAATCCTCAAAAAACGCAGGTAAGTTATCACATCTATTGATACACCCAAACCAAGTAATGAATGTGGGGAGGGGAGGGGTGTTTAGTGTAATCCTCAAATAATGCGGGTAAGTAATCACATCTATTGATACACCCCAACCATGTAATGGATGTGGGGAGGGGAGGGGATGTGTGTTTTGGTGTAATCCTCAAAAAACGTGGGTAAGTAATCACGTCTATTGACACACCCCAACCAAGTAATGGATGTGGGGAGGGGTGTTTAGTGTAATCCTCAAATAACGCGGGTAAATAATCACATCTATTGATACACCCCAACCAAGTAATGGATGTGGGGAGGGGAGGGGAGGGGTGTTTAGTGCAATCCTCAAATAACACGGGTAAATAATCACATCTATTGATACACCTCAACCATGTAATGGATGTGGGGAGGGGAGGGGAGGGGTGTTTAGTGTAATCCTCAAATAACGCGGGTAAATAATCACATCAATTGATACACCCAAACCAAGTAATGGATGTGGGGAGGGGAGGGGAGGTGTGTTTAGTGCAATCCTCAAATAACGTGGGTAAGTAATCACATCTATTGATACACCCTAACCAAGTAATGGATGTGGGGAGGGGAGGGGAGGGGTGTTTAGTGCAATCCTCAAATAACGCGGGTAAGGAAGTACATCTTTTGATACACCCCAACCAAGCAATGGATGTGGGGAGGGGAGGGGTGTTTAGTGCAATCCTCAAATAACGCGGGTAAGTAATCACATCTATTGATACACCCCAACCAAGGAATGGATGTGGGGAGGGGAGGGGTGTTTAGTGCAATCCTCAAATAACGTGGGTAAGTAATCACATCTATTGATACACCCCAACCAAGTAATGGATGTGGGGAGGGGAGGGATGTTTAGAGCAATCCTCAAATAACGCGGGTAAGTAATCACATCTATTGATACACCCCAACCAAGTAATGGATGTGGGGAGGGGAGGGGTGTTTAGTGTAATCCTCAAATAACGTGGGTAAGTAATCACATCTATTGATACACCCCAACCAAGTAATGGATGTGGGGAGGGGAGGGGTGTTTAGTGTAATCCTCAAATAACGTGGGTAAGTAATCACATCTATTTATACACCCCAACCAAGTAATAGATGTGGGGAGGGGAGGGGTGTTTAGTGTAATCCTCAAATAACGCGGGTAAGTAATCACATCTATTGATACACCCCAACCAAGTAATGGATGTGGGGAGGGGAGGGGTGTTTAGTGTAATCCTCAAATAACGTGGGTAAGTAATCACATCTATTGATACACCCCAACCAAGTAATGGATGTGGGGAGGGGAGGGGTGTTTAGTTCAATCCTCAAATAACGCGGGTAAGTAATCACATCTATTTGATATGAAGTCCAAATTTTCATTTCACATTTAAAAATTATCATTATAAGCATGAAACATCTTAATTACTCAAACATTCTGATAATCTGTTTCTCCTCGACAGGAAATTGTTATTGAAGGCAAAAGACCTAAAGCCCGGTGTGGGTACAGCTGTTACCTACAGGGAGGGAGGAAACATTCAGATTGCTTCACCACCATTCACGTACGACCAGACAGCTACAGATACAGTAAGTCAAAGTCACAAATAGTTCTCTTTACTATACAACATGAAATGTTTGTTGTAACGTTTGTTGGTTTCGTTGTTGCTCTATATATGAAGTGTCCTTATTACAAAGACAAACCACAAATATTTCTATACTGACAAAAAATGAAAATTGCAGACCAGAAAGATTTGAAATTCCCACATATATTTAAGGATTAATTTGAATAGATTTTTATGTTATGGTGATAAACACAAAAATCTGAGTGTACTCTAAATAAAGCGTGAAGCGGTTTATTATGAGAGTACATACAGATTTTTGTGTTTTATCTCCATAACATAAAAATCTATTCAAATAAATCCTTATACAGTAAAACCCCGTTATATCGCCACCTTCTGTTTTCCTAGATTTTGGCGATATATCAAGTTTGGCGGTATATTGGTTTTGTCGTTGAAATCTTAATAAGGTCTAAATACATATAGGTAATCCCCCGGTGCCGTACTGAAACAGACTTTCTAGTCAGTCTGTGTACTGTACGGCCACTTCGTATTTTGTAATATGAATAGTTCCAAAATTAAAGTAATTTCGATAGTAGTCTTTCAATAAATATGTATCGTGCCGTAAGTTACATGATATTTTTATCACGGGAAATCCCGCCCGGAAACAAAGAATAGAAGTTCTGAACAAGCGCAGTGCGGTCGTGACCTCACTTCCGCGCACATGTCTACAAATATCAAAACAGGTACTCCCGTAATAAACGGCACTCAGACGGCACTCTTGAAATTGTAAGTTGCATTTTATGGTCCAATATAAACGAACGGCGATATCGAGAAACAGACTTGTGGGTTCATTTGTGTCAATAAATAACTAACGATGATAATACGTAAAACACATGTACAGAAGTGAGTTTTATTCACCACAACTTCCGACACCTACAATGTACCTGTAAAAACAATAACAAAAGTGTACCCATATTGTTAATTGATTTCACTGTGTACACACGGTCGTACACGCGGCCATAGTGTGTGTAGCTGATTACTTGTCAGTCGGCAGTTGAGCACCTTATGAAAACATGTGTCACTATCAACAGAATTTGGCGATATTAACGAGGTCATCATAGTGTTATTTTAATCATTTGTTCCGCAAATGTGATGGCGGATGGCGGTAGGCGGGTTTGGCGGTAAAACGGGTGTATTTGTATGGAGGGAAATCCGTTCTGAATAAATTCATGGCGATAAGCGAGTTTGGCGGTTAAACGGGTGGCAATATAACGGGGTTTTACTGTAATTCAATTTACTAAAGAAAATCTCTTCAATGCTCAAAATTCATTTTTGGACTCTTTTGCCAATGAAATCATTACGCCGTCATCTCAGCCAATCAGATGCAACATCACAAACGGCAACGCCATTTTTTCCTTGGCTGATAAAGTAAATTTTTTAGCCAATGAAAATGTTCGTAACAAGCAAAATTGAGTTATTTGATGTTATACAGTAGTTGGTTAATTTTACAATAAGAACATTTTTGTGATTTACTTTTTCAAATTGATATTTATTAACATGGAGAATGGGACTAATTCAAGTACCATATGATACCTGATAACGTCTGTGCAGGAATAACATTAAAAGATGATATCCATCAAGTACCATATGATACCTGATAACGTTTGTGTGGGAATGACATTAAAAGATGATATCCATCAAGTACCATACAATACCTGATAACGTCTGTGTGGGAATGACATTAAAAGATGATATCCATCAAGTACCATACAATACCTGATAACGTCTGTGTGGGAATATTGGAATAATATTAAAAAGTGAAGAGTTACGTACCATCATCACTTGAGATACTAGTCCCGCATAAACATTATCAGGTATCACGTCACACATGAAATAGTCCCATATCATTCACACATTGCCATTTTTAGCTCACCTGGTCTGAAGGACCGAGGTGAGCTTATGGGATACCGCAGCGTCCGGCGTTCGGCGTCTGGCGTCCGTCAACAATTGACTTCTTCTCCATAACTGCTGGTGGAATATCAACAAAATTTGACTGGTAGTATCCTTATGGGCTACTAACTGAAAATTGTACAAATGATGGGGCTGACCCCCCGGGGGCCTGAGGGGCGGGGTCAAATGGGGTCAATTTGGCTATTTCCATAAAAACGACTTCTTCTCTGAAACTATGCAAGAGATAGCACTCATAATGCAATGGTAGTTGTTATAGGGTGGGGATTCAAAATTGTACAAATGATGGGGCTGACCCCCGGGGGGCCTGAGGGGCGGGGTCAAAAGGGGTCAATTTGGCTATTTCCATATAAACGACTTCTTCTCTGAAACCAAGCTTGGGATAGCACCCATAATGCAATGGTATCATCCTTATAGGGTGGGGATTCAAAATTGTACAAATGATGGGGCTGACCTCATGGGGGCCTGAGGGGCGGGGTCAAAAGGGGTCAATTTGGCTATTTCCATCTAAATTAACGACTTCTTCTCTGAAACTAAGCATGGTATAGCACCCATAATGCAATGGTAGCATCCTTATAGGGTTGGGCAATTGTGCAAATGATAGGGCTGACCCCCCCGGGGGCTTGAGGGGCGGGGTCAAAAGAGGTCAATTTGGCTTTTTCCATATAAATGACTTCTTCTCTGCAACTAAGCATAGGGTGGGGATTCCAAATTGTGCAAATGATAGGGCTGACCCAGGGGGCCTGAGGGGCGGGGTCAAAAGTGGTCAATATCCATATAAATGACTTTTATTCTGCAACTTAACATGGGATTACGCTCATAATGCAATGGTAACATCCTTATAGAGTGGGGATTCAAAATTTTGCAAATGATGGGGCTGACCCCCCCAGGGGCCTGAAGGGTGGGGTCAAAAGGGGTTAATTTAGCTATTTCCATATAAACGACTTCTTCTCTGCAACTAAGAATGGAAGAGCACTTATAATGCAATTGTAGTATCCTTATAGGGTTGGGATTTGAAATTGTACAAATGATAGGGCTGACCCCGGGGCCTTAGACGGCAATAGATGCGAGGTCAAAAAAGTCAATTAGGCTACTACTTTCATATAAATTACTTTGTCTCTGAACCTATGTATTGGATAGCATATTTGTATGGTATCAATAGCATCATTGTATGGTTGTGATTCAAAATTAAACTTTGGGAGTCAATTTTGCTTATTTTTCTAATTGTCAGAGTCTTGTGATAATTACTAACAAAAAACCAGGTGAGCGATACAGGCCCTCTGGGCCTCTTGTTTTAACAGATATGTTAAACTTTGTTGTTTTTGTTCATGTCTCAAGAAAGAATTAAAATACCCACAAATATTTCTATACGGACGAAAAATGAAAATTCCAGGCCAGAAAGAATTAAAATACCCAAGCATATTTTATGTTATGCAGTAGTTGTTTAATTTTACAATAAGAACATTTTTGTTATTTACTTTTTCAAATTGATAATTATTAACAAGGAGAATGTTGCTTGACTAACCACTAATATTTCTATATATCCACAAAAAATGCCAGCTTCATGCCTTGAATAAAGTTCCTACGAATATATATTACATGTACATTAATTTGTAGTTGTTCATAACAAGAATATTTTGTGATTTTTTTTTTTCCAAATTAAATTGCTCAATATAGATAAGTTCCCCTGTCCCTATAATAGCCCCTCTCCCCGTATTTGACCCAGTAAGTGCCCCTGTCCCTATAATCGCCCCTCTCCCTGTATTTGACCCAGTAAGTGCTCCTGTCCCTATAATCGCCCCTCTCCCTGTATTTGACCCAGTAAGTGCCCCTGTCCCTATCATCGCCCCTCCTCCCCGTATTTGACCCAGTAAGTGTCCCTGTCCCTATAATCACCCCTCTCCCCGTATTTGACCCAGTAAGTGTCCCTGTCCCTATAATCGCCCCTCTCCCTGTATTTGACCCAGTAAGTGCCCCTGTCCCTATAATCACCCCTCTCCCCGTATTTGACCCAGTAAGTGCCCCTGTCCCTATAATCACCCCTCTCCCCATATTTGACCCAGTAAGTGCCCCTGTCCCTATAATCGCCCCTCTCCCCGTATTTGACCCAGTAAGTGCCCCTGTCCCTATAATCGCCCCTCTCCCCCATATTTGACCCAGTAAGTGCCCCTGTCCCTATAATCACCCCTCTCCCTGTATTTGACCCAGTAAGTGCCCCTGTCCCTATAATCACCCCTCTCCCCGTATTTGACCCAGTAAGTGCCCCTGTCCCTATAATCACCCCTCTCCCCGTATTTGACCCAGTAAGTGCCCCAGGAGTGTCCCTATAATTTCCAAGGTTTGAAGCCTCAGTTTCCCTTACCGTACCTCAAAGTTAATGATGCAGGAAATATAACAACCAACAGTTTAGTTATGATTTTGTAAAAGAGTAGTCTATATTTAGTCCTAGCTATTAGGCGCCCCCTTTATTTCCTTTGATAAGCATGCCCTGGGCACTTATTGGGTCGAATATATTCCCCAATATTGTTTTTTCCCCTGTTTCAAATTATCAGTTGTTAACTTTCTTTTTTTTTTTTTTTAATGTTTTTTATTTATTTTTTTTTTTGATTGGTTACTTTGTTTCTGGTTGCTAGGATACGACTCAGCCATACAGTCCGGGAATCCCTGGGAGTCCCGAGGGAGGTGTGGCCTTCACGACCTTCAGTAACCCTATGTACTTTAAAGAGGACAAGGGAGAGAAATCCAGTCCGCCTCCATCACCAGTCACCACGAAATCAGGAGGCGACGGCAGTCATGATAACCCAACATTTGATGACGTAAATTTCAACGGTGACAGCACGTGACCATGACAACCGTTGCCATGGAAACTATATATTACCAAAGAGACTCATGTGTGCCACATTTTATATAAACATCTTCTAATTTAGGTTTTTATAATAAAATTAAATGAAAAATAGACTTTGTATCTTTTCTGTGTTATAAAAAACCTTATTTACGCCCCCCCCGATTCAGTGATACTTGATCTGTCCGTCCACAATTTGCTTTGAAAGCGATTGGGTCCATTGATTTGAAATGGCCAATTCAGGCTTAGACACTAACTTTATTGGAAATGGAGACTTATGTGACTGGTCTTCCTAAAGGAAAAAAATAGGGTCCTGCCAAAAATGTTAGGCCAAAATTAAAACACCCAATTTATTTTGGCCATTTTTTGCGAAGATTTTTCTAAGAAACCATACATCGCATCCTTAAACAAACTTTATATTTCTCCTAAAGATATATCGGAAGTGCATACATATTATCAGTAAATATTAAGTTTGTTCAAGGAAGGTCGGGAGACTTTAATCATCATGCTTAGTCCGTCAATGTGTGCCGTCTGCTGTTTGTAAACTTTTCATTCCAACAACTTACCGAAAGGCACAGGATTCTGATATTTGGCCGAAGGACTATTCAGTTTGTTCAAATGAATGATCTTGGCCTTCATTCAAGGCCACAGGGGTGAAAAAGGCTAAAATCTTTAAACGACTTCTTGTGAATAACTAAAAGGCAAAACGAGACCTGATATTGGACTTGCAGTATGCTTGGATGAAGCCAGATACAGAATTTGTTCAAATGAATGACTTTCTTTCAAGGTCACAGGGGTCAAATAGTCTAAAATCTTAGGTGCGGAGTACTGATATTGGGCATGTAGCATACTAGGATGAAGGGCTACCAAATTTGTTCAAGTGAATGACCTTTATGTATTTTAAGATCAAAGTCATGAAATATATTGGAAACTTGCCTTAAAGATGCTCCACCGCTGACAGAGCATAAACGATACTCATTAAGTGAACAATAATTGGTGTTTAATCATGTATAAATATGTCTAATTAACACAAAAAATAATATGAAATAATTAATTTTGCCTTTGGTATATGCGCAATCAATAATTTATTCTATATAGGACATAGTGCCACAGAATTTTTTTTTTGGGATGCAATTTATTATTTTTTAATATTTTTGTCTTGAAGTAAAATAAGAAGCTCAAACTTTTCCATGGTGATAATGGTGTGAAGTAAGTAAATTTGTTATGGAAGAAAAATATCAATTTGTCTGCTACTTTTTTTGATAGTGAAAAAATGTCATTTGTCAGGGGTGGAGCATCTTTAATTGTTAGCCAATAATGTATACTGTGACTATGTTGTTTTGTGCCAATAGTCAGGGGTCCGCGGTGACCGAGTGGTTAAGATGTCTAGACATATTGCCACAAGCTCTCCACCTCTGGTTTGAATCCCATGTGGGGCAGTTGCCAGGTTCTTACCGCTGGTCGGTGGTTTTTCTCCGGTAACTCCATCTTTCCTCCACCAACAAACCTGGCATGTACTTACATGACCCTGGCTATTAATGAAATTAATTATTAATTAATTATCGGATGTTAAACCAGATGACTGTTCAGCCCCATGAGCCTCTTGTTTATTTTTTTTTTTCTATACAATGTTTTGTAAATTGATATGTAATGTTTTGCATGGGAAGAGGTTTTGATAAACTACTATGACACATGATTGGGATAAATAAAGTTCACACATTTATTAATAAACAGCAAATCCAAATATAAATCCACATCATACATATTGTTTACCTGTATCTCCAGGTGTATTCACATTTTATAAATACCGACACAAAGTCTCCATCAAGTCTCTACCTAACTACTGTAAACCAACTGTCTTTTGTGGCGATTAAATTTCACGATTTCCATTTCAAAACAAGTTTGTGAAGATAATTGTTCACAGATTTAACAATTGAATGATATTTACTTTTTACTTGGATCGCTAAATTTGTGAAAGTAAACCGCATGCGAATGAAAGTAGGTTTAAAGTACATATACAGTATATAATGATTACTATGAAAAATCACTATGTACATAATTTACAGTAAAGTATTAGAAACCAATATTTACAATCAAACCTGTCTATACAGACCACACAAGGATCAAACCTGTTTATAAAGACCACCCAAGGGTCAAACCTGTATATAAAGACCACCCAAGGGTCAAACCTGTCTATAAAGACCACCCAAGGGTCAAACCTGTCTATAAAGACCACCCAATGGTCAAACCTGTCAATAAAGACCACCCAAGAGTCAAACCTGTCTTTTAAGGCCACCACAGTGGAAAACCTGTCTTTAAAGACCACTCAAGGGTCAAACCTTTCTATAAAGACCACTCAAGGGTCAAACTTGTCTATAAAGACCACTCAAGAGTCAAACCTGTCTAGAAAGATTATCCTAGGGTCAAACCTGACTAGAAAGACTACCCCAGGGTCAAACCTGTCTTTTAAGACCACCAAAGTGGAAAACCTGTCTTTAAAAACCACTCAATGGTCAAACCTTTCTATAAAGACCAGCAAGGGTCAAACCTTTCTATAAAGACCACCCAAGCGTCAAACCTATCTAGAAAGACCACCCAAGCATCAAACTGGTCTATAAAGACCACCCAATGGTCAAAACTTTCTATAAAGACTACCCAAGGGTCAAACCTATCTAGAAGGACCACCCAAGGGTCAAATCTATCTAAAAAGACCACCCAATGGACAAACCTATCTAGAAATACCACCCAAGGGTCAAACCTATCAGAAAAGACCACCAAGGTCAAACCTATCTATAAGGACCACCCAATGGTCAAACCTATCTAGAAAGACCACCCAAGGGTCAAACCTATCTAGAAAGACCACCCAATGGTACCACAAGGAATATCTAGAAAGACCACCCAAGGGTCAAACCTATCTAGAAGACCACCCAAGGGTCAAACCTGTCTATAGAAACCACCAAGGGTCAAACCTATCTAGAAAACCACCCAAGGGTCAAACCTATCTAGAAAGACCACCCAAGGGTCAAACCTATCTAGAAGGACCACCCAAGGGCCAAACCTATCTAGAAGGACCACCCAAGGGCCAAACCTGTCTATAAAGACCACCCAAAGGTCAAATCTTTCTTTAAAGACTCCATAAGGGTCAAACCTGTCTTTAAAGACTGCTCAAGGGTCAAACCGGTCTGTAAAGACCAAACAAGGGTCAAACCTTTCTATAAAGACCACCCAAGGGTCAAACCGGTCTATAAAGACCATCCAAGGGTCAAACATGTCTTTAAAGACTCCATAAGGGTCAAACCTGTCTATAAAGACTGCTCAAGGGTCAAACCGGTCTGTAAAGACCACACAAGGGTCAAACCTTTCTATAAAGACCACCCAAGGGTCAAACCGGTCTATAAAGACCATCCAAGGGTCAAACCTATCTAGACGGACCACTCAAGGGTCAAACCTATCTAGAAAGACCACCCAAGGGTCAAACCGGTCTGTAAAGACCACACAAGGGTCAAACCTTTCTATAAAGACCAGCAAGGGTCAAACCTATCTATAAAGACCACTCAAGGGTCAAAATTGTCTTTAAAGACTCCATAAGGGTCAAACCTGTCTATAAAGACTGCTCAAGGGTCAAACCGGTCTGTAAAGACCACACAAGGGTCAAACCTTTCTATAAAGACCACCCAAGCGTCAAATCTATCTAGAAAGACCAACCAAGGGTCAAACCTATCTAGAAGGACCATTCAAGGGTCAAACCTATCTAGAAAGACCACCCAAGGGTCAAACCGGTCTGTAAAGACCACACAAGGGTCAAACCTTTCTATAAAGACCAGCAAGGGTCAAACCTGTCTATAAAGACCACCCAAGGGTCAAACCTATCTAGAAAGACCACCCAAGGGTCAAACCTATCTAGAAGGACCACCCAAGGGTCAAACCTATCTAGAAAGACCACCCAATGGTCAAACCTATCTAGAAGGACCACCCAAGGGTCAAACCTATCTAGAAAGACCACCCAAGGGTCAAACCTATCTAGAAGGACCCCCCAAGCATCAAACCTATCTAGAAAGACCACCCAAGGGTCAAATCTATCTCGAAAGACCTCCCAAGGGTCAAACCTATCTAAGAAAGACCACCCAAGGGTCAAACCGGTCTGTAAAGACCACACAAGGGTCAAACCTTTCTATAAAGACCACCCAAGGGTCAAACCGGTCTATAAAGACCATCCAAGGGTCAAACATATCTAGAAGAACCATCCAAGGGTCAAACTTATCTAGAAGGACCATCCAAGGTCAAACCTATCTAGAAAGACCACCAAGGGTCCCAAGGGTCAAACCGGTCTGTAAAGACCACACAAGGGTCAAACCTTTCTATAGAGACCAGGAAGGGTAAAACCTATCTAGAAAGACCACCCAAGGGTCAAACCTATCTAGAAGGACCACCCAAGGGTCAAACCTATCTAGAAGGACCATCCAAGGGTCAAACCTATATGGAAGGACCACTCAAGGGTCAAACCTATCTAGAAGGACCACCCAAGGATCAAACCTATCTAGAAGGACCACCCAAGGGTCAAACCTATCTAGAAAGACCACCCAAGGGTCAAACCTATCTAGAAGGACCACCCAAGGATCAAACCTATCTATAAAGACCACCCAAGGGTCAAACCTATCTAGAAAGACCACCCAAGGGTCAAACCTATCTAGAAGGACCACCCAAGGGTCAAACCTATCTAGAAGGACCACCCAAGGGTCAAACCTATCTAGAAAGACCACCCAAGGGTCAAACCTATCTAGAAGGACCACCCAAGGGTCAAACCTATCTAGAAGGACCACCCAAGGGTCAAACCTATCTAGAAGGACCACCCAAGGGTCAAACCTATCTAGAAAGACCAGCAAGGGTCAAACCTATCTAGAAGGACCACCCAAGGGTCAAACCTATCTAGAAGGACCACCCAAGGGTCAAACCTATCTAGAAGGACCACCCAAGGGTCAAACCTATCTAGAAAGACCACCCAAGGGTCAAACCTATCTAGAAGGACCACCCAAGGGTCAAACCGGTCTATAAAGACCAGCAAGGGTCAAACCTATCTAGAAGGACCATCCAAAGAACAGAAAAAACGGTCTTTATTTCCATAGTCTTTGTACAAAGTTGGAATGGTGTTGAAATTTGTAATTTGGCGGGTGGTCTTTATACAGAGGTGGTCGGTATATCAGTTGTACTGTATACTGAGGTGGTCAAATCCTCGGTCCCAGGTGTACATAATACTCTATCACTTATTACCCCTGGGACCATAGGAAGTGCATTTACTGTGGTTCTAGTAAATATACATAAAATTGCCTACCAATGTACAAATTGCCAAGTCCCTGTGATATATACTAAGTGTACCAATGTGTAACCCGTAGTAGGTTTTGAGGCACAAAATTTGATTGGTTCTGCTTCAATGTTAGGTCGTACCAACCAAATTAGAGGGAATATTGAGTGATGAATTATTCATGAGACCACAGCAAACGTGCGAGATACAGGTACACCTGGCTTCGAAACAAACTTAAGTCAAAATCGGACTTAAGTCAATTTTTTTTTCATATTAGAAGTTACATCTCAAACATTAGCACAACTGGAATAAACTGATTTGTTCACATACATTAATAAACTGAGTAAAAGTTATCGGTTTCCTTCCAAATTACTTCACAGAGTAAAATCATTTAAGTTACATTTCAAACATTAGCACAACTGTGATAAACTGATTTATACACATACATTTTGTACAGTGATAAACTTAGTAATAGCACAGGTGCTCGTTTCTAATATAAGTATAAGTATAATACTTATACTTATATTAGAAACGAGCACCTGTGGTAATAGCTATCAGTTTCCTTCCAAATTATTTTACACAGTAAAACCATAAGTAAACAAACGTTCGTGTACGATTTACTTTCGTGAATTTCACAATCAAAGTAAATTCACAAAAATTTTAAATAAAAATGAGATTTCATAGTCGTGAATGAAAGGTTTTTTTTACCGTACTCATATGACCCTGCATTATCCTTGATTTCAAAATAACTTTGATGTTATCGGGTTTAATAACTGACGATAACTGACTAATTAATTGATGAATAACCATTCTGTTATACAATGGACATGTATAGTAGTTTTATCACAGCTATCACACCCTGCTGTACTGTAGGAGTTCTATCACAGCTATCACACCCTGCTGTGCTGTAGTAGTTTTATCACAGCTATCACACCCTGATGTACTGTAGAAGTTTTATCATGGCTATCACACCCTGCTGTACTGTAGTAGTTTTATCACAGCTATCACACCCTGCTGTACTGTAATAGTTTTATCACAGCTATCACACCCTGCTGTACTGTAGTAGTTTTATCACAGCTATCACACCCTGCTGTACTGTAGTAGTTTTACCACAGCTATCACACCCTGCTGTACTGTAGTAGTTTTATCACAGCTATCACACCCTGCTGTACTGTAGTAGTTTTATCACAGCTATCACACCCTGCTGTACTGTAGTAGTTTTATCACAGCTATCACACCCTGCTGTACTGTAGTAGTTTTATCACAGCTATCACACCCTGCTGTACTGTAGTAGTTTTATCACAGCTATCACACCCTGCTGTACTGTAGTAGTTTTATCACAGCTATCACACCCTGCTGTACTGTAGTAGTTTTATCACAGCTATCACACCCTGCTGTACTGTAGTAGTTTTATCACAGCTATCACACCCTGCTGTACTGTAGTAGTTTTATCACAGCTATCACACCCTGCTGTACTGTAGAAGTTTTATCATGGCTATCACACCCTGCTGTACTGTAGTAGTTTTATCACAGCTATCACACCCTGCTGTACTGTAATAGTTTTATCACAGCTATCACACCCTGCTGTACTGTAGTAGTTTTATCACAGCTATCACACCCTGCTGTACTGTAGTAGTTTTATCACAGCTATCACACCCTGCTGTACTGTAGTAGTTTTATCACAGCTATCACACCCTGCTGTACTGTAGTAGTTTTATCACAGCTATCACACCCTGCTGTACTGTAGTAGTTTTATCACAGCTATCACACCCTGCTGTACTGTAGTAGTTTTATCACAGCTATCACACCCTGCTGTACTGTAGTAGTAGTTTTTATCACAGCTATCACACCCTGCTGTACTGTAGTAGTTTTATCACAGCTATCACACCCTGCTGTACTGTAGTAGTTTTACCACAGCTATCACACCCTGCTGTACTGTAGTAGTTTTATCACAGCTATCACACCCCTGCTGTACTGAAGTAATTTTAACACGGCTATCACACACAGCTATCACACCTTGCTGTACTGTAGTAGTTTTTATCACAACTTGTAGTACTGTAATATCTTTACATGATCCCCAATCTATATCCACAGTAAATCATCTCTACCCACACCTACAGCCCATACCCAGTCTCTGTCTGTGTGTAGGATCCTGAGTCCTTTACCATCTTTACTCACTAGGACGACATTTTTATTGTTACCATTCCCTACTATACCACAGGGGTTAAATGGTTCCACCTCCTGTTTGTGGTGATTGTTTACATGTACTGGGGATGTCACCTCTGTATACAAACAGTTGCTGGAAGTCAGTATCCATGACAACAACATGTCTGTTTCCATCACCACCATCATGTTTATCACTGTGATCAATCACTGCGACATTGTTAGTGACAGGACACTCTGTGATCCTCCATGGTGAACACACTAATGGTTTCCCAGTCCCTGCTGCCATTGTAGTGAGTACCATCTGACCTTGTGTGGTATATTTGGAGACGTTTCCTGACATGCCCACAATGACATGGTTCTTTGCTGTAATACATATGCTGTAAGGATCTGTTTTAGTTGTGAATTGTTGAGTTAACTGTCCTGACACCAGCTCCAGGATGTTGTTTTGATCATCACAGGCCCACAATCTGTGTGTTGTTGGTGATAGACTGATGTCCATGATCTCAGCCTTGTGTGTGACCTTCTGTATCACTGTGCCCTTCCTGTCCAGGAGAGTTAATGTGTTACTGTAGAAACTGGTCCAGGCCTGGTCATCAGTGGTAGGACATATAGAATAAATGCCACATGGAGACTCCCACTCCTCCACCACCTTGGTCTCTGTCAGTAGTGTTTTCCTGGTCACTGCTTTCTTACCTTTATCTCCTGACTGTTGTTGTGATGAGGGTTGTTGCTGACCATCTGCTAATGATACTGACCATTTCTGGTCAGTGGATGTATGACGTTGGCCTGAGGTGGTGACTTTTCCTAAGGCTTGTACCAGGTGACCTTTAGGTGTATTGTTTGGAGTGAAGCTGACTGTACCTAGAACATGTTTTACAGGAATATGTATTTGGGAATCTATTACACATTTTGTGTCGTAGATTTCTATGTGTGAGCCCTGCTGAAGTGTTGTCTTACATTTCTTCATTTGTTGTTTAAGTTGTCTGTTCAAATTTTCCAGTTCTTGTTTGTATTTCTGTATGAGTTTGATGTTGTCGTCTTTCATGTTTTGATATATTGTGAGTGTCTCTTCTCTAAGCTTGTCAAGGTCTTGTTTTAATTTTTCTGTTTGTATCTTCAGTTGTTGGGATAATTTCTCAAATGTGTTGTCGTTGTCTTTGAGGAGTGTATCAGTAGATGTGATGTATTTCCCAATTTGTACCAGATCATTTTGTTCTGTTCTGTCAATAAAGTTTCTGATGTCTTGTTTCTTCTGAGGAGTGACTTCACTAAGTTCACATATTGGATGAGTTTTATGAATGGTGGAAATGCATTTAGGACAAATTGGTTCTTGACATTTTTCACAATACCAATCTAGTTGTCTCCCTTTGTGATGGTTACATGTTGTCTGTCCTTCCGTACGAACTGGCATGTTTGCTGTTGCCATTTTGATGTTTGTTGAATTTCTAAAAATTGAATATATTGAATCAATACAATTTTTTTGCATAATCAATTGAATAAAAATTTTATTTGATGTCCTGTTTATTTTTACGAATGAATTAAATATTGACCTCAAACAAATTAGTTTTAAAGTACAAGACAATAATGACCTGATAATCACTGATGGCACACACAGGCTACCTGGGATTAAATCAAGTGGTTCATCCCCAGAGTCTAAATGATATTCTGTGTTGTTCAAATTTCTCTTCCTTCGAAATTCACAGCCAAAATCCAATCCCGTTAAATATTTTTTTTAATAACAAAATTGTACATATTTAACTGAAATTATATGTGTCCACACAGAATAAGACCATCTTGTGTCCATTGGTTACTAATGTAAACATAATCGGTTAGCGTTTTACCAAAAATGTCTGTTCTATTTTGAAGGCATGGGCGGATATCTGATATTAGTACCTTCTTCTTGTCTAGTTAGACAGACGCACCATTGTTATTGTTTAAATAAAGCAGACATAGGAATGTGTAGTTTAGGTCAATTATTTGGGTCATGTTTATACAAACCGTGATATTTAAATACCTACAGTTCACATGGGGTGTATTGTCTGTTGGGGTATGTGTAGTGGGTAATAAGTTCACACAAATGAATGCTAACATTGAAAAACGTAGAGAAATTATACCAGGTCATGTCTAAGTTGAATATTATAGATTCATTTTTCTTTTTAAAACTACTTAATAATTGATTATATATTATATTAAATGTATCGGGTATATAAATATATGTTAGAGAGAAATTTGGTTTGATTATTATTAATAGTAGAAAGTTTTGGTAAGTTATAAATATAATAAAAATGGAAAAAAATAAATATAAATGCAACGGTTTAGAGGGATACCACTAATACTGGCTCGTTGAATCTGTCCCTGACAGACGTGTACACCAAAATCATGAGGTCCGTCATATTACTTACACAAAGTTCTTGAGGTTGTACATGTCATTTTTCCATTTTTTCTTTTGACTTTTGAAACAGCAGTCAAACAGTGTCTTAAACGACCGAGCCAAGGAGGAAGAGAACACTTGTGGCTGGCTCATCCAAGTGGTTTATTTATTATAGAGTTTAATCTTGACCATTTGGGGACCCAAAGCAAGTGGTCCTATTAAAAAATAAAAAACAGAGGTGGACGTTAATACAGTGGTGGTCGATAAACAGAGGTCGGTACATTATACAGCGGTGGTTCATTAAACAGAGGTGGTCGCTAAGGCAGGATTTACCACAATATACTATACGTATAGCGGCCCTTATTGCGAAAAAAATAATATCTATTCGGTCTATGCCTACTAAACCCTGATCTTCAATACTATTCTCAAAGCTGACAGGAGCCTGCGGTTGCCGAGAGGTTAAAGATGCCTCAAGCCACCAGCATTCCCAGCTCTGGGTCCGAGTATGAATCCCATGTTGGGAGTTACAGGTACTGACAGGGTCGGTGGTTTTTCTCCAGGTACTCTGGCATTCCTCCACCAAAAACCTGGCACGTCCTTACATATTACCCTGGCTGTTACTACTGTATATATGGTTGCTTATATTTGTGGGGGTTTTAATTTCGCTAAATTTGCAATGATCCATTTGTAATCGAGAAATTTATCAAAAATCATGGTTTCAAGTATTATAACCACTCATAAGAATGGACTTAAAAAGATAATTCACTCGCGAAAATAAACGAATAAGGACCAAAAACAGTCAGTTCTTTTACGTCTGGGAAATTGAACAACTATACATTTATAGGACGTTAAACTTAAGTTGGTTTACGATACAGTTAGGCCCTAAAAATTTCCCCCTCGTTTAATTTTCTTTTAAAATTTTGCTCATTGAAAGATTGGTTGATTAACTGTTTATTAAAACTTTTATTTGAAATTTACCGTGCAGTTTTTTTGGAAATATTGTACTATCAATAACCCTACTTTACCCTCAGTTTTCCTCAAAATACAATTTTACACACAAACATTTTTCAAGCTTGAGAATTTGACTGAAATATTACAAACAACAACAAATTTTTTATCTTTAATATCTGTAAGACCTAAGTTTATATGGCTATCAATGACCTAAAGTCGTTTCCACTCTTAAAAATACAATGATGTGAATTTTTACACGTTATCGAATGCGTGTAAATGAGGCCTAAAAAGGGCCAATTTGTGCATTTGAATTTCAACTTAAATACTTAATTCTTCATTCAAAATTTTGTCGTTTAATTTTCTTTATTTTTTGTCCACATAATAAAACAGTTATGGGTTGGGTTAATTAACTTGACCTGACAGAATATTAAAAAAATTGACCGCGGAATTTTTGTGATATTTATTAGCCTTTTTATACCCCTACCTAAACATATACAAATTTTTTTTTTTATACAATGTATCCTCTTTATTAATTTTTTTTATAGTTTAAAAAATCTAAGTGGTGGGAATTTGGATTTTTTATCGACCTTGACCATCTTATAATTGAAATATTACATAACAGGTTTAAATGCCACCGATTTGATGCTATATACACAAGGTAAGAAATTGCACACAAAGCCATTATTTTGACCAAAAATATATTATTTATCTGAAACAATGTAATATGGAAAATTCTGTGTAAAGATTTTTGACTTCATTTCCCACCTCTTATACATTTTAGACAATCCATTCTTTAAAATTCAATTTTTTTGACGGAAAATTATTTTAGTAAAAAAAATATCTATCCATCCTCAAGATATTTAGTTCAATAGTCGTTTGAGGAGATTTATCAGGATTCATAAGAATAAATTTGAATTTGGAAGCCAAAATTGTAACGATTGAAAAGCGTCTACGTACAACGATCGAAGTTGATGACTTCACCTTGATCACAAGGTCCTTTTAACAATGATAAAATTGATGTCCTCATACACAAACTGATTTGTCTTTGTATGTTTTTACCATATCTGCATTCTAATACATGTAGATATATAAGATTTATCCGAATACAGAGGGACAAGTCTAAACAGGTTTGGATCTGATTGATCCTCAATTATAACCTATACATTTTGTTGATCCCTCATCCGATCTACCTGATTCCTAGACTGATTACTGAAGACAGGAAAATAATTATGTCTGCCATACATGTACATGTTTTGAAGTTTTTATATCACAGTTGATGATCATAATAACCTTCTGACGGGTTGACACATTGATTGGTGATTGACTTTTTCGTAAGTTTTTGGGATCAACTGAATCAGAGTACTTGTTTGCATTTTTCTCAAAACAGGTTTGTTATTGTACATGCATCATCTAATAGTAATGTAGTAGTTTTATTCAAGTAGACTGCCATGTTTTATCGTACATGTATGCAGTAAATTTAATTGATTTTATTTCCCATTGAATAAATGTTCCATGTGCTGTTAGTGCTTATTGAGGATCATATTAGCTAAACATGATACATGACAAGACATCCTGCATACGCAAATATTCATGAAAATATACTAGTTTGTTACAAATTGAACGAATAGCAGGGGTGGGGATTAATTGGAGAGATGAAAATATTTCTGTTCATAACACTTTTTTATTAATACACAGGGGATTACTCGGCAAAATTGGAACATTTTAATTCCAATTATGCATCTCCCTTAAAACAACTTATGTCCTTGTTAAGTGTCAAATATTTGACAGTTTATAACGGAGTTGAACAGAAAATGTTTTATTTCAACAGTTTATGATTATGTTTATTCATTGAAATTCATTTTTCCCAATGTTATTACAAGTTGTATGCAATCGATGTTGACCTATCGGCATATAGCAGTCCTGAAAAACACAATTGTATGAATTGATGTGATGTGCTCTCATACATTTTTGTAGTAAATATGTGTTGACTTGTTACATGTTTCATTTTTCAGATAAATTCAATGTGACAACATTATTTTTTATCTAGTTTGAGTTCGAAACGAAGTCCTACACTTTTACAGACTACCGTAATACTTTGATTTTTTCCGGATATCATGCTTTCGACAAACCGAACAAATACATTATCGAGATAATACGTACCGTTTTATCAATTTGACTGTGTTTGCAGATGATTTTAAAAAAATTGGTAAGATTCGGTTTAGAATGGATAATATATAGATCGCTATTCGTCATAATCTTAGTCACATGAAAAGTTTTTCATGTGCAGTTTGAATCCAAATGCACTCATTGACATTTTGATTTTTGATTTGTAACGGCGCATTCGATCACTGTTCACAACGTCCTTAAGGATGAAATCCATTTGTTCATTTAGGAGGTGAAGGAAATTAGACATTATAGCCCCATAGAAAAATGTCTACCAATTTTAAGTAGCAGTATCACAACCATCAACTGCCCTTGGTCAATAACACAACAATTAGAGGTGAAGGTTTGTTGTAAATTGGGACTCATTGACATCTGAACCACTATATCCTATTGATGGAAGAGTTGATCAAGACTCATCTAAGTGATTTAAAATGTCCCGGGACACACAATTTATACAAGCTCAACTTTTTGGGAATTCCATTAGATGGGTAGTTGGTACTGACAATTGTCGGTGGTTTTTGTCCAGTACTCTGACTTTCCTCCAAATATCTTAATATTGTTTCTTAAATAACTCTGACTGTTACCACTGGACGATTTTAATGATCTAAGACAAAACCAATATTGAAGACGGAAACATTCATGATCTTTGTTGTCTGTGTACAATGATACATGACTTTGTGGATTCTCACTGACCAGTTCACGTGTGACAGTTGGAAAGTGTATCTTAGTACAGAAATGTGACTACGACTTTTGACTGACTCTGTGTGGCATGATTATGTAAAATATTCATGAATTATGAGAAAATGGTTGAACTGCAGTAAGTCATGTTTCAAATTGGCATTTACACTACAAATCAATTGGATACATACATCTGTGAACTGCAAGTAAGTCATTTCACTGGGATTACACTATAAAAGGTGAGTATATAGAGATTCATACATACAGGCTTGTGAACAAAAAACCCATGATCCTCTGGATTACACTAAAAATCAGATGATATATCATTATAAGGAGGGAAAATGCAATACGGTTGATGGACTGTTATTACAGTGGTTGATTACACTATAAATCAATCCTCATAAATATATACAAGTGACAGTGTTTGACATTGATACAGTCATTTCACTGGGATTATACACTATAAATTGGACTGATATATAACAGGCGTTACCACTGCAGTTTGTCATTTCTGGGTTTTACATATAAATAGATAATTGATATCATACAACAGGGAACTGACCTCTGTAAGTTGATCTTCACTGGGTGGTTGGACAAATGTATATGATATATATATGACATACATGGAAATGCCAGTTGTAAGTAAGTCATTTCACTGGGGGTGATTACAATCTATTGGACTGAATATATATACAGACATGGAACTGCAGTAAGTCATTTCATAGGGGATTACACACTATAAATCAGATAATACCATAAGTGACATGGTAACATTAGTAAGTCAATTTCACTGGGATTACACTCTATAAATCAGATAATATATACAGGCATATACTGCAGTAAGTCATTTCACTGGTTGGACACTATAAATCAGTGATAATATATATATACAGGCTTGAAGAGCAGTTAGTACTGGGATTACACTATAAATCAGATAATATATGACTCAATTACTAAACTGCAGTAAGTCATTTCACTGGGATTACACACTATAAATCAGATAATTATACAGACATGGAACTGAAGGATGCAGTAAGTCATTTCACTGGGTTTTACACTATAAATCAGATAATATTATACAGGGCATGGAACTGCAGTAAGTCATTTCAGTCTTCACTGGGATCACACTATAAATCAGTAATACATACACGCATTTAAAACTGCAGTAAGTCATTTTTCACTGGGATTGCATTGTAAATCAGAAATTATATAAACTTTACATACACATTGATTTTGTATATTTTTTATGGTTCAGAGGGTCATATTGCATTCCAGAAAGTATTACAGGATTTGAAACTGATTTTACTACTTTGTGATTGGTTAAGACAGTTTGGTGACTCACAACTCGGAAGTGTCAGAAAGGTGTGGTGGCGCTGTAAAAACAAACTACCGCTGTATATCCTGACTGGCAACGATGTGACGGACGTGATGATTGTTGACAACAGTGATGAAGAACCTCTAAATTCAAAATGACTGACCTTGTCCAAACGAAATGTATTTAAAACTGGGAATACATTGTTATACAGTGCAGTTTACAATGTATTCTTAAATACAAAGCAAATGGAGACCGTTGTGCGACTTTACAATACGACTGCGACGACATTTTGATATGATTTGATATGACGATGATGATGTGTGTTAAGGAAATATATCAGTTATTAACAAAGGTTATAAACAGTAGGTTCTTATTGACATATTTACATGTAAATCTGTGAAGGTGTATCCAATGACTACCATGTCGAACATTTTTACATGTTATCCAACATTGTAACAATAATTGTTGGTCATGGTGAATGATTGTGATAGTCAATTTTGTAATCAAGCAAAAGGTGGTCCGTTTATAGACACGTATACAACATTTCCTTTTGAAACTACGCCATAACTTTTAAATTATACCGAGACTTAATGAAACTTATGTAGACTAATTTAATAGAAATATCTCGGACATAATTCGAAAAATCAGCTTGATTCGATGTAATAGTGACATATAGTAATTTTTTGGTTTATTATAATTGACATAACTAATTTGTATCAAATTTAGGTGAAGAGTTATGTATAGTACAGTTGTAATGTCTATTTCATATGAACGCCACAACTTGGAATGTCACTTGGACTTGTTCATACATTTTTGCTAGAAAAAATTCACTGAAATTCAGTTATGTCATGATTTGAAGATGCATTGCTTTAATGACCTCACGAAGTTAAGACTTAAAGCTCTGAACAAATATTTGAATTTGTATGTACAATATAACATCTTGTGAATGTTTCATTCATGTCATATTTTAATGAACATCATATATTTTACCCATTTTAGCAAAATGCTTTAATATTTGAAGATTTAATACCTTAATTAATTGATAATATTGATCTAACATTCATTTAAATCTTTTAGAAAATAACATGAAGTGACTACTAATTATCTACAGGTTTTACCGTTATCAACAACTAAGAAGTACCGTAATATCTGAAGTGACTATATATATGTATATATTTACATTATCATTACAGCTAAGAAATACCGTAAATGTTCCGAGTCTTGAAAGTTTTCCTGTGTAAGAAAAAGTGTGCATCCCCAACAAAATGAGATGTGAGTTTTAAATGACAACGACTGTGGTGATAACTCAGATGAACTCCATAGGCCTCACTATGTTACCAAAGGGTATGATTGTACATGTATCTAAGAGTTATCTCCCCTGATTTGTTTTAATTCTTCTTATATTTTACTTTATTACGAAAAATATCTCCCTTTTTTCATGTTTTAAAATTCCTTCTTAAGAAATCTATGTTTGTGATTTTACAGATTACTCTGATTACTGCTTCAGTGATATTCAAAGTCATGGGGAACAAATATACAATAAAGGTACAATTTTTAAATAACAGATTGAGTGTATACTAGTTCAGTTTTAAGATATTTGTTGTGTGTTTAAACAGTAGATTACCATTAAACCCTAGTTTACCACAGTCAGTGACTGATATGTCTCCCCTTGTTTTCAAATTCAGAGTACTGAATTATCTCCCATTTTTCCAGACACTAGACTACTTTATTTCCCCTGTTTTCCAAAGTACCATTGTCAATGAGACTGGACCAGAGTTATTTAAGGTTATCTCCCCTTGTTTACCAGAGTACCATAATTGACAAACTGAATTGATCTCCCCTGTTTTCCAGAGTACCATAAGTGACAGACTGATTTATCTCCCTTTGTTTTCCAGAGTACATAAATGTCAACAGACTGACCAGATTCAGTGTCCTACTGGTCATTGTATCAGTAATAAGTCCAAATGTACGACGGTAAAGGAGATGGTAAGGTGAGTAATACGCTTTGAACAAGGTCTGTCCACAGTCACTTTATAGACAGTTGGACTGACCCTGTATACATGTAACCGTCTGTCCTAGCCAACTGATTTGATGACCAATTGTTAGTGTGACAACATGGTATGTAACAAGGTTACTATTATTACTTAAAACAATAAGCTTAGCTGAAATTTTGATAGTGTTAAGGTGTCTTTGATAGTTTTGAAATAAAAACTGTAATAAAAAACATTCTGAATTTGTGAACCTGATGTATAGGTTGCAGAAGTATATACATGATCCAATTATACACAGTATAGTGTAGTTTGTTTGTATTTTTGTAAGTGACATTTTTTGCAAGTCAGACCTTAGGACCTAAACCAAATCTGTATATGTTGATTTATAGAGGTAAAAATTAAGTTTAAGTGAATCACAATTTTACAAATTGGGTTCAAAGGTAAATGGAATTTAAGAAATTCTTAGTATTTTTTTTGACCATGACTATAGACAGTTGGAATCCTCAAAAAGTTGATTGCTCATAGACAAAAATAAAATTCTGTATATAGTTTACCTGAGTGACAGTCATTGACCTTTTTGACAGATTTGTATACAGTTTGGACGATGATTGTGACGGAAAGATGATGATTGCACTGGACACGGTTTCTAGATGAACGTGACCAGAAATCTTATTATGCAAAACTGATTGACTGTCCACAGGACACGAGATTTCGGTTGTGAAGAAACTTCAAGTGTATCCCGTCTGGATCTTTATAGACAGTTATGACAAAGTGGTGGATACAATTGTATGGTGATGGCTTATAGACAGGTTTGATCTGGAGACACTAAAACTCTGAACAACCACTGACCTCTTAAGGTGATATTACTAGACATTTAGATGGATGACCTCTGTATATAGTTGAGATGGACAGCAAGATTGTATAAGCCTGGTGAGTGGTTATCCATGGGATGGACATGGTTATGCCTGGTTGGATGGTGACATAGGGATGGTAGCCATAGGGATGTATTTGAGCCATTGGACTAGCCATAGGTGGTAGCCATAGGGATGGTAGCCTATAGGGTTGGATGACCTAGCCATATATATTGTAGCCATAGGTATGGTAGCCATGGGATGGTATTAGCCATATAGGATGATAGGAAACAGTGTTGGAGTTTGTAGCAGTTGTGCCATATGTACCTGTAGGATGAGATGGTTAGCAGGTGGTAGCTGGGATAGGCAGGGATGAGTTCCTGGTAAATGTATTTATATTATTAGATCTGGATGGGATGGTAGCTATAGCTGTTACCAGGGATGGATAATCCATTAGGGGATGAGAGATATAGGAATGGTAGCCATGTAAGTATTACACAGTCAATGATCACTTTGCCTAGTAATATTGAATAACAGCCATATAGAACTGGATGGTAGTTTTTTAGATATATTGCGTAATAGATGAAAATCTGTGACGCATACAGTCAATTCACAATATCCTGGATGGGTAAGCCATAGGGATGGTATTATGTATATGGATTTGAACTTTATATTAGCCAGGATTGGTTGTAGACAGTAGGCTAGATGGTATTATAAGGTTTGTTGTAGACTGTCACGATATATGTAGTATAGGGATTTTAGCTATAGGGATGTTAGCTATAGTAGGTAGAAGTAGTCATAGGGATGGTACCTGTATAGAGATGGTAAACTATAGTCTGATGTAGCCATATAGATGGTAGTTTGAATTTAGAGGACAGGTACTGGATGATGATAAATCCTAAGTAAGGTTTAATTAGGTATTGTAGATGAATGGTATGTTTTATATGAATGGTATATAATAGCTAGACATAGATGGTTGTAGCTGTAGGGATGGTACTGTATACAAATTATGTTTATGGTAGTTTAATTTCTCAATCTAGACTTCTATGGTTCTAGTATCATTTATTTGAATGAAAACCAAATTTTATTTTTTAGAGTCTATGATCAGTAGGCACACAAAGTTATGCTGGTTTATGTCA
Source organism: Argopecten irradians (assembly GCF_041381155.1). Taxonomy (NCBI): domain Eukaryota; kingdom Metazoa; phylum Mollusca; class Bivalvia; order Pectinida; family Pectinidae; genus Argopecten; species Argopecten irradians. The sequence goes on along the minus strand of NC_091149.1, from coordinate 7,641,207 downwards.
TAGTATATGTCAGTCTTTATTTCCTGGATTTTTATGGTTAATCATATCCTGTGTTCTGAGAGATAGATGGAATAATGATTCATGTATTGTGAAATACATCAGCATATATACTTTTAAAATGACAACTCAAAACTTTTGTTTGAAATGCCTAATATCAACCCACTTTGACAGGACAATATGGATAAAATCATTTGACAGTTTTACACACACAGGTACCCCTTAGAGTTTGGAGACAGTAAAGTGAACTCAACAGATCAGTACCCTGACAGTGCCAATCGTCAAACATTTGATGGCTGGACCCAAATTGTGTAACTACAGGTGAAGTGTACAGTTATAATAGGTCATGGACTGTGAGGATGTGAGTGTAATAAACATGATACGACCATCCTGTGAAGGTGAGTGTCGTATACAGTGAAACAATCTGTATCCTGTGTGATTTGTGTAGTTATACAGTCAATGATACCAAATCCTGTGAGGTGAGTTATACAGTCAATGATCACAAATCCTGTGAAGGTGAGTTATACAGTCAACAATACCAAATCCTGTGAAGGTGAGATTTATACATTCAATGATACTAAATCCTGTGAAAGGTGAGTTATACAGTCAATGATACTAAATCCTGTGTAGGTGAGTTATACAGTCAAATGATACCAAATCCTGTGAAGGTGGGTAAATGGTCAATGATACCAAATCCTGTGTAGGTGATACAGTCACATGATACCAAATCCTGATGAAGGTGAGTTATACAGTCAATAATACCAAATCCTGTGAAGGTGAGTTATACAGTCAATGATACTAAATCCAGTGAAAGGTGAGTTATATGGTCAACAATACCAAATCCTGTGAAGTTGAGATTGAAAATCCTGTGTAGGTGAGGTCAAGTTTTAGTTGATGACTAGAATTTCGGTGTTTTTGAAATAAACTTCATATTTTATACTTATAGATAAAAAAAAAAAAAATTTCTATTGGTCAAATTACAAAACATTGGTTTGAAATAATGATGCAAAATTTGTAAAGGTGAGTTACAACTGAAAATTCTGAGATTTGGTAATCGAAATATACCTCTTTTTCCACATATATTTTTTTAACTTGTCTATGGTTCAAGATCATCATTTGCTTTATATACATGAATAAAAAAATCTATTCAGTAACATTGGTTAGAAATATTGAAGCAGAGTTTGCTACATGTATGAAGCGTTGTTATTTCACAGATGTTGATGAGTGCAATAAAAATATATAATAATATATGTAACAATCTAATACTTATTATGAAGTGATTTTGTTGATCCCCACAGGTTTTACTTTGGCTGGTTAATGTGATGTTAATTAATCAAACAAAAAAACAAACAAACAACTTTGTTTTACTGTATAATGAATCTTTGTTATGAACAAACTGTGGTTATCAATTTTGTTGTAACTGTGTGTTACTGTTACAGTATATAATAAACTGTTGTTATTTCACAGACGTTGACGAGTGTGCTCGGTGGGGAACATACTGTGCACAGCAGTGTAAGAATGTGAAGGGATCATACAAATGTCTGTGTACCGACGGATTCCACGACGTCAAGGGCAAAGGAACGCACTGTAAACCCAAAGGTTAGTACACACAAAAATGATCAAATCTAAATCCAAAAATTAACAATTTGGTGGGATAGTCCATCGAGAGCCCATTCATCGTTTTATAAAAATTGCTTCTTGTCATAGAGTTCTGCATAGTTTGTAACCACATTTGGCCTATTAAATTGAAAAAATGCCCTTATAAATAAGGAATTTTATAAACAAAACTGGGCCCTGCAGGTCTCACTCCCCGATTAGGTTATATATACATTCAAAAGTTTTTGCTGAAACGTTTTGATTGTTTAATTAATTCTGAATTTGGATTCTCAGTCAAGATTTCATTACAATGTGGCAGATTGTGCACAAACTCTGATACTATTATCATTTCAGGTGGACAACTGTTGATCTTCTTCACCAGTGGCCACGAGGTACGACAGGTCATCCCCGACAAAAAGGCGTACTCAGGAACGTTAAGTTGGGGGCGCCACATGGGGGCACTAGACGTTGATGTGGATCGTCGCCTTCTTTACTTTTCTGATCTATCATTGATGAAGATTGAAAGAGCTGGAATTCCTGACGATATAAAGAATGGTGGCCCGCCGCGTCCCCAGGATTTAAACGCAGATGTGACCCAGGTGGAGGGGATCGCCATTGATTGGGTAACAAAGTAGGTCAAGAGTCAAATTAAAATTAAGAAAAAACTTATTAATAGATGCAGAATGACAGACAAGAATTAGCTATTGATGAGTTTTTGAAATGTTTTCTGTTGATCAACATTTTATCATGGAATAAAAATCAGCAAAACATTAAATATTTTCAATGCGTTATAATGAATACAGTTGTCTAATAACAGTTTAATGCTTTCTATTTATTAAAGTGTTTTGGCTTTGCTCGATTCATAAATATCTGAAACTCAAAGAACTTATACTAAACTCCAAGTTTTAGTTCCATCAAGGTTTGTAATGTGTGTGTTACGTAAAGGACAGATAGTGAACTCTTTCTAATCTTATATAATTTTTGACTGTCTGAAATTATTAGTGTTTTGATATGTTCCTTCCAGAAATATTTATTGGACAGATTCGAGTCGGCGGACGATCTCTGTTGCCCTAGACGACGGTCGATACCAGAAGACCTTGATAAGGGATGACTTGGTTCATCCTCTGGCTATAATTGTCAACCCTAAACTGGGGTAAGTTAGGATTGATCCTTCAGGAGTTACCTCCCCTTCATACATTATTTGTACATTTCCTCCCTTAACCTTCATTGTCAACCCTAAACTGGGGTAAGTTAGGATTGATCCTTCAGGAGTTACCTCCCCTTCATACATTATTTGTACATTTCCTCCCTTAACCTTCATTGTCAACCCTAAACTGGGGTAAGTTAGGATTGATCCTTCAGGAGTTACCTCCCCTTCATACATTATTTGTACATTTCCTCCCTTAACCTTCATTGTCAACCCTAAACTGGGGTAAGTTAGGATTGATATATTTACCTCCCTTCATACATTATTTGGTAGCATTTTCCCTTAACCTTCATTGTCAACCCTAAACTCAGGGGTAAGTTAGGATTGATTTCAGGAGTCCTCCCTTCAGGAGTTACCTCCCCTTCAGGCGTTACATCGGCATACAGCGTTTGTACCCATTTCACTTAACCTTTGAGCAACCCTGTTTGACGTCAATTGTTTAAGCTTTTATCATCATAAACATTGTTTTATATTTTTATAATGGTTTGTCCTTCAAGTGATAACAACCAATTTTGTTTGGTACAGTAGGTTGACGTCAGGAGTATGGCTTGGAATCCATTGTTAATAGTCAACACATTTCATGTTATACATGAGTTTTCTAATTTGTCTAGTCTGTTAGAAGTTTAAAGCTCATCATTTTTGATTTATTTTCCTAATGTGTATGGATGTGAACTGTAATTCTACAATTTGGGGGCCCTTTAGGGGGTTTTTGAGTCTGTTAATTTGTCATATTTCCATGTTTATTAGTAAATACTTGAACATCAACTTTTCTGAATAGGTGAGCTTTGCCAACAGGCTCTTGTTTCCCTTAACTGATCACTTTCAACTCTGAACTTGAATAATAGACATTTTTTTACTATGGAGTTATCTCCCTTGTCCATTCTTTACTTATACCTTTTGATCTACAACCACAAGTAAGTTATCTCCCCTTTTAGTCTTTACTTGCTCTAGAACTTGTTAACCTTTAACAGGTGGATACTTAACACAAAGGAGTTATCTCCCCTTCTTTTACCTTTAACTTATCAACTTTAGTAACATTCAATATTACTAACTCACTATTAAACCAATGCTGGATCAACATCTGTTTATTAATAAAAAGTATATAATTTAATTATTACTGAGTCTCATTAGACAAGGCTAGGAGTTTCTTTGCCCAACTGACATTTACATTGTTACTGGACAATATTTACACTAGGTAATTTTCATGTAATTATTTAATTTTAGAGTCTGGAGACAGTATAGCTTTTTAAGTTTTTTAACCTGTGACCTTATCAAATAAAACTTAATATGTGGATTACCATCCAACCAAGGAGTTATCTCCCCTTTTTTATATAAACATGTAATTATTTATATAACTCATTACTAGGAGTTATTTCATCTCCCCCTCTTTAAAAAACTTTACCTCATTATGTTTTAAACTTAATTATAACATGTACTCATTACCAGTAGACCAAGGAGTTATCTCCCCCTCTTTACCTCCTTTACACTATCAAATTAAACTTAATTATTACGGTAATGGTACTAAACCACCAATCAAGGAGTTATAGCTCCCCTCTTTACCTCCTTCACCTTATCAAATTAAACTTAATTATAACGGTACTCAAAACCACCAACAAAGGAGTTATCTCCCCTTTGTTCTATTTTCATATTGTTTTTTTTTGTCAGATTTGATAATATAAAGATTTGAAAAGGGTGAAAATCTTGAATTTGGTTACTCGACAGATTGCTGTACTGGACAGACGCAGGCAGCACCAGTCCAAAAATAGAACAGGCTTGGATGACTGGTGAGGAACGGTCAGTCTTGGTCTTCACACGGCTCGGCCGACCAACAGGACTAACCATTGATGACCACATGGACCAACAGACTTTACTGGTGCGACTCCAAGGAAAACCTAATCAGTCCATCAAGCTGGATGGGTCAGACAGGGGGTCATCGTCGTCGGGAAAGGTGAGGTCAAAGGTCATTCTGTTGGTAGTCCTGCTGTGTGAACTAGTTGGTCAAGGTCAGAGGTGATGTCATTTACTTTGATCCACTAGAAAACACAACTATAAAACAGTTTTATAGTTGTGTTTTCTTTTTATGTATATGGAAACTATCACATGGACATGGTTCTTTTTTACTTATATAACTAGATATAGATTCACTAGCTTTTCTTAGATATTTGCAAATTCAAGATGTAAGACTCATAATGCTAACCAATGAGAAATATTTGTCCGTACAACTTTTACATGCGGATCACAATGTATTTTTTTTTAAATTAGATCGCTGATCTCGGTTTTTGTGTCCTCATATAAGCCACACTCCAGGGAAAGATCCTAGTGCACTCATTCATCTTAATTTTTAACAGAGGAAAAAAATCATCTAAAGGAAGTAATATTTTCTTACTGCTCAGGTTTATTTATATGGTCTTTTTATCAACTTTGTTTTTGATTGCAAAAGTTTTCTTTTTAAAACGCCCAACTCTATTATAAGTATCTTTGATATCCTTCAGGCCTAGACAATCCCGTCAGTTTGGATGTATTTGGAGACTCATTATACTGGGCTTCCCAACAGATGGGCGCCGTCATGAAGATGGATAAATTTGGGCGCAGGTGTTTGAACGTCACACTACAAACAGGACTCCTGCTGCCCTCTTTTAACTTCATAAATGTCAGAATAATGCACCCGAAACGTCACAATTTATCAGGTAAAGGCTATTAGGCTAGATTTACAACTGTACAACTGCAAAAAAGCATTGAGGACGATAAATGGTTCCCAAAATGTGTTTAGAGAAACAAATAAAATGGTTTTATATGTATTGTAAGAAATTGTTCTTTGCAATGCCCCATTAAGTTAATTTATCCATTCCATATTTCTGTACATAAATGCTTCAATTCTTTACAAACCAAATATATATATCTGACAAATATCTTTATGTAGTAAATGATATTTTGTACATAGAAGTAATTTGAGGCTTGCTATGTTGTGTCTCAATAAAAACCAGTCTGATAGAACAAGCTATAAACTGTGATATGTTTTTGAATTGCCCATATGTAAAACAATTCTAGGTATACTGTGTTATATTTATTTGCCTCAGTGAAAAACTGATGTTCTGACGTATGGCTAGTGAGAAGAGTAGCCATCTCGTCACGATATGGCTGACCGCTCACAGTATGGCTGGGACGATATGGCTGGACCCCATATGTTTACACTAGGTAACACATGTATATATTTATATTAGAGTCTGGAGACAGTAGGCTAGCTGTTTGAAGTTTGCCTGCGGACTGACGTCACAATATGGCTGGACCCATATGTTTACACTAGGTAACACATGTATATATTTATATTAGAGTCTGGAGACAGTAGGCTAGCTGTTTGAAGTTTGCCGCGGACTGACGTCACAATATGGCTGGACCCATATGTTTACACTAGGTAACACATGTATATATTTATATTAGAGTCTGGAGACAGTAGGCTAGCTGTTTGAAGTTTGCCGCGGACTGACGTCACGATATGGCTGGACCCATATGTTTACACTAGGTAACACATGTATATATTTATATTAGAGTCTGGAGACAGTAGGCTAGCTGTTTGAAGTTTGCCGCGGACTGACGTCACGAATATGGCTGGACCCATATGTTTACACTAGGTAACACATGTATATATTTATATTAGAGTCTGGAGACAGTAGGCTAGCTGTTTGAAGTTTGCCGCGGACTGACGTCACAATATGGCTGGACCCATATGTTTACACTAGGTAACACATGTATATATTTATATTAGAGTCTGGAGACAGTAGGCTAGCTGTTTGAAGTTTGCCGCGGACTGACGTCACGATATGGCTGGACCCATATGTTTACACTAGGTAAAACATGTATATATTTATATTAGAGTCTGGAGACAGTAGGCTAGCTGTTTGAAGTTTGCCGCGGACTGACGTCACGATATGGCTGGACCCATATGTTTACACTAGGTAACACATGTATATATTTATATTAGAGTCTGGAGACAGTAGGCTAGCTGTTTGAAGTTTGCCGCGGACTGACGTCACAATATGGCTGGACCCATATGTTTACACTAGGTAACACATGTATATATTTATATTAGAGTCTGGAGACAGTAGGCTAGCTGTTTGAAGTTTGCCGCGGACTGACGTCACAATATGGCTGGACCCATATGTTTACACTAGGTAACACATGTATATATTTATATTAGAGTCTGGAGACAGTAGCTGTTTGAAGTTTGCCGCGGACTGATCGACATCACGATATGGCTGGACCCATATGTTTACACTAGGTAACACATGTATATATTTATATTAGAGTCTGGAGACAGTAGGCTAGCTGTTTGAAGTTTGCCGTGGACTGACGTCACGATATGGCTGGACCCATATGTTTACACTAGGTAAAACATGTATATATTTATATTAGAGTCTGGAGACAGTAGGCTAGCTGTTTGAAGTTTGCCGCGGACTGACGTCACGATATGGCTGGACCCATATGTTTACACTAGGTAACACATGTATATATTTATATTAGAGTCTGGAGACAGTAGGCTAGCTGTTTGAAGTTTGCCGCGGACTGACGTCACGATATGGCTGGACCCATATGTTTACACTAGGTAACACATGTATATATTTATATTAGAGTCTGGAGACAGTAGTGAAAGTTTTTCCACCTCTTTTTTTTTTCCTTGTATTGTGTCCCATTATGCTCCTGATTCCTAGTTTTGGCCTGGGTCTTACCTGGTTCACGTCCCATCTTGATCCCTGGTCCACTGGGTCCATGTGTCTACTTTGTTCCTTTGTACGCAGTATCGAGTCTAGGTCCATTCTGGTCCTTGATCCGTGTGATCATGGCCCTTGTGGTCATGAGTTGTATGGTCATGGTCCTTCTGGTCCATCTGTTCCTGTGTCCATCTGTTCCTTTGGTCTATCTGGTCCTGGGCCCCATCTAGTCCCTCGGTCCATATGGTACTGAGTCTAACCTGATCCTGGTCCATCTGGTCCTTGGTCCGTTCTTGTCGTGCCCATGTAGATCATGGGTCTATCTGGTCCTGGGGGCGTCTCGGGTCCTGGTCCCATCTGGTCCTTGGTATGTCTGATCCTTGGTCCATTTGGTTGGGTTTGTCTGGGTCCTGTGTCCATCTGGTTCCTGAGTCTGTCTGTTCGTGGGTCAATCTGTTCCTGGGTCGTCATAGTCCTTAGGTAGTTAGGGTCATGGGTCTGTCCTGCGTCCCTTGTCCATCTGGTTCCTGAGTCAGTCTGGTCTTGGGTCCATCTGATTCCAGGTCCATTCTGGCTCTGGGTAACCGGGTCATGGTCATCTGATTCCCGATCCTATTGGGTTATGGGTCATCTGATGCTTGTCCATCTGGTCTGGGTTTGTCTGGTCCTGAGTTTGTCTGGTTTGATTCCGCCATCCTAGAAAGATGGTTTCGTTCCAGAGACGTCGTCGTCCATACAATAAATCCGTACATCCATGCCAAGCCTTCTAAAAAACTGTGAAAATATTGATTACTATCTTTAGAATGTACAGTTCAATATCATCTCTTATTTTTAATCCAATTTATAGCTTCTAAAACCCCATTATTTTTTGCTTCCCCCGTAAAACACAAATGTTTACTCAGTTAAGGCCGCCATCCTTGGTTCCCTTGTCCGTGCATTGGTAATAATTATTGTAGTTGTTTTGTAATACGTTACCTCACAAATATAATATTTGACATCTATGATGTAGTTTAAATATCATATTTATCTCGTGAACTCACTCTGTTATCTGTGATAATATTACCACAACTACTCGGGATTTTTTGGCTATCAGTTTCAATATAATGGATTCCCTGTTAGCCACGTCATCGTAACGCCCTGTACTACTGAACGAGCCAACTCTGTTGATTCGACCTTCACAGAAATAGATAAGTACCAATTTAATACCCTTGCATCAATCAACAAATACGTTAATTCCCTCTCATGGCTAATGTACCAATGGTGATTTATTGACTTTCTCCAGTACCCACATACTCTGTATCTTGATACTTCGTATTGTTATACATTGCGGCTGCGAGTCGGCCTAATTGCCATGTGGTAAATTCCCTCACCTTGTAATATTATACTTAAGCCATAAATAGTAGGATAAACATGTAGGTTGTATAATGTGTATGTAACTATGTTGAGTCGGTCAATTAAGATTTTATACTTGTCCTTGTACTGACTACCACTCGCCGTTGTAACTTGACCCCATTGTTAAAACAGTGTTTAGTGTACACGGAGATGTAGTAAACAGGCTAGTTTGAGTAAGCCGTGTGATTACAATATTTACAAGTCATATATAGTGGATAGATCAGACATGCTTTATACCACCCGTAATTAATTATGTGGAGCCTGTCAACTAAGAGTTATATATGCTGTACTGTATGAGCCCCACCACTCGCCTGTAACCTGTAACTACTTACCCCATTGATGAACAATATATAAAATTTAGTGTATGTGGGAGATTTAGTAAAACATGCTTCCAGTCTGAGATAGCTTGGGGTTAAACAGTTTTTGATATAGGCCTACCGAATATTAGTAATTAGTAAACATCATCATGAGCTTCAGTATCATACGGCTATATCATGAAATAATTCATTAATAAACAAATTGATTTAAACCAATAGACTAGCTTGGTGATATATCGACATACATGAGCGATAAGAAACTAGACAAATTCCTTCAGAAGGCACGCCAGGATGAGGAATCACCACCACCTAGAACAGTGCGCGCTCTCGATCCTTCTGACGGATAGCAAAGGGTATAGTCTATCTAATTGTGGTGTCAACAATTTTCCCCCCTTGACAAATTGGTGTGAGGCGGGAGCGAACTCTGCCAGATTAGTAGACATCCTAAAAAGGAAACTATGAGACCAGCTGTGGAGAAGGATGGCAGTGTGTTAGTCTATTTTTGGGGCGGTACATGTGACCTTACAACTAAGTACGGCAAACAACTATCTGTACGCAGTAAAGATGATTCTACAGTAGAAAGATTTTTGCGACACCTACAATATCGCTTTAGACTTTGTTAATAAACAACCCAAGGCATTTATCAAAATTCGTCGACTGTCCCATTACATTTCCGTCCAAAAAGATGGAACGACTGTAAAGGAGTACCTAAAGAAAGCGATGAAACAGAAGATGCTGAGCTTCGGCGACAAGTGGACCTTCTGAATAACCATATTAATGAACTTAATGATAAAACTTGCAGAGTCGTCAGTCAAAGTCAACAATCTTACTAAGGGAAAAGTAAAGGCGGTAAACGTGTAAAGAAAAAACATTCTATAGGATCAATTTCTCTCTGTACAGAGACGGTGTACACCCCGGCCCTAAGTTAGCCGAATCCTGGAAACAACTTATTCGCCTAAACATCAACAAGAGCTGTCAGGTACCAGAACAGGATATTCTCCAACTTGATACAGATGATGACAGTGAGAACATCTAACTAATATATTCGTCTGGTATATCACCTGGCTAATCTTGTATTTTGTATTGGTACATTAACTGTGTTCATTATACACAAAATTGCAAACAAAGCCGTTACTAGAGTATGAAACATTTTGTAGTCTAATTAAGACCTTACTTATATTATTAGGTTTAAGCTTAATGGTCGGCATAGTAAACTGTGCTACCCATAATCTATTTTAATACTTAATATGATGTCTTGTGTCCTGCTCTGTTCACCGAGTATGTAAATAGACAACAGACCTATCTGTTTGATATCACATTTACTATGTATATGTCAAGGTGTAGACTTGTGTTATTACATTCTGCCTACATGATATCCGTGCTAGTCTAGCTAACAGCTCATATTGTATATATGATAACTTGTTACTACTCATTAACTGACAAGTCACGGAATCTTGCTAGTTGGGAAACATACTTTAACTTGTTGAATCAGATCAATCTTGCATCTATAATACATAGTTAACGTGAAACCTATCTACTATCTATGGTATACAGACCGGCATGGTATCCGTGCTAGTCTTAGTCAACTGGTCACACCTATAGTCCAGATAATTACATGCATAGGACTGTTTCGCGACTAACTTACAATTTGACCGGCATGGAACCGTGTGCTAGTCGATTTAAGATTTTCCGGTCTCGGATTGATATTCACCGAATCTGTGCTGTGGTATAAACTATCAACCATTACATCATCACATGGACCACCAAGGTATCCGTGCCATCTAACCAGTTAAAAATACATACTTTTTAGTCTGGAACATTAATTCATCAGTTTGTGTTGTATGTCCTATAGAAGTTCGTTATCTTGACCGGCATGGAAACGTGCTAGTTGAGTGAACACATATACAACCTACTGTTAACTCTATACCTAACAATGGACCAATCTAGGAAGAGACCCTGCCCTTCTCCTGGAGGAGATGAGTGTGCAAGATGCGATGGGAAACTTTTAACCAGAATGTTTATAGTCTGTAGTGGTTGCAACTTGAACTTCTGTCCTATATGCGCTAACGTTAAAGAAAGCGTTGTGAACTTAGTCGCGGATGGAGAAATGCCAGGATTTAGATGGTCATGCTTTGCATGCACCAACACACTACCAACTCTGAACAACATCAGCAGAACTCTGTCAGAAGTCAAGGATACAAACAACAGACGCTTGTCAAATTTAGAGAACAAAACCGCTTTGCTCAATACCAAAGTACACACTCTAAAAATGGAGCATGACGACAAAATATCACAGCTATCTAAGGATATAGAACAGGTACGCCTAACAGCTGTTAATGAAATATCATCAGATATTGAAAAAGTCATTGATGGCAGAGTGAGAGAATTAGATGACAGAAGGAGAAGGAATACAAATATAATCATATTCAACATCCCTGAGAAAACCAGAGGAGATGGTCAACAGAAGAAAAAAGAAGATGAAGATGACATCCGACTTCTGACTTCGAAAAATAGGTATAGCAGATTTAGAGTTAATTACACACTTTCGACTCGGTAAATATGATGAAACTAAAAACCAGACCACTGAAAGTAATTCTAGGGAACAAGCAACAGAGGAAAAAAGATACTAGAAAAACGTTATGAACATCTCTAAGAACTGTCCATCACACCTTAAAAAAGCTGCTATTAAACGAGACCAAACTAGGCAACAACGAGAGGAATTCAAAGAAAAAAAAAAAAAAGACTAAGAAGACTCCACTTCCTAACACTAGTCAAACAATACCAAAGGTTGCCTTCATCACACCCAACTTAGAATTGGACACAGAAAGCACAACAGACTTGTCCTCAACAAGGCACAGTCTCCCGATTTTCAGTCCTATCGGGATAAATCACCATCTTCAGGATAACAATCTATATTCCGAGTCTCACTATTATAATCTTGACACCTGTCATGACATCGACCCTGATCAGACTATCCTTGGGAATGCTCCAAACATGCAATTTGTTCGCTACATCAGGGCAACCTAGCAGTGCAGAATAGGAGAATAGTTTTACCACTGTACATAGTGATTCTTTTAACGACCTTCTCATATTTTATTCAAATGTAGACATTTTATCTACTAGCAAGATGGATGAACTTCAGGAACTTGTAGAAAAATCATTACCCAGTATAATCCTACTCACTGAAATCCACCAAAAAAATAAGATATTACCTCTGGACAACAGTTTTTATAAAATACCTGGATTCTAGATGCTTCACCAACAACAGTGAAGGACGTGGAGTAGCCATTTATATCTCGGAACAAATGACAGTCCAGCAAGTAAAATTTACAACAACCTTTGAAGAGTACCTAGCTGTTGAACTCAAGTTGAGTAATGGTGACAAGCTACTTATTGTGAATATCTACCGTAGCCCCAACAGCACAGCTGAGAATTTCAGCTACCTAACAAACTTAATGAGAGAAATGTCAACTAGAAACGCAAAACACATTCTGATCACTGGAGATTTCAACTTTCCTGAAATAAATTGGACTGACTGGACAACATGTACGTCAGAAAACCATATATCTACTCGTTTCTTGGAGTGTGTTCGAGACACTTTTTTATACCAACATATCCATAAGCCTACCAGATATAGGGAAGGTCAAAATCCATCTATACTGGATCTAGTTTTTAGCAACGATGAACAGATTGTCAACGATGTTAACTATCTTCCAAGTATCGGAAGGAGTGACCATATTTTATTGTCTTTTAAACTGAGTGTATCACATAGTGATAATCATACTAAACAGGAGAGGAGGAATTATCACAAAGGGCATTACGACGCTATACGCGAAGAACTAACCTCTGTCAACTGGCTAAACATCATTCAAGTTGAGGACATGTCAACGACCCAAGCATGGAATGTTCTTGTTGAAACCATAACTAAACTAATTGAAGATAAAATACCCGTGAACAAGACATCCCCAGTTAGGAAGCGTTGGAAGCCCCATCTTGACAACGAAGCCAAGCAGTCCCATCCGACAAAAAAGGCGGAAGTGGGTCCGATACCTTCATTGTAAAACAGAAAGTAACTTTAAAGTGTATCAGAGAGCCAGGAACACTGCAACACGACAGATCCGACGTTCACACTATCATTATGAAAAGAAACTAGTGCAAGACATCAAAGATAACAGCAAGCTCTTTTGGAAATATGTCGGAGAAAAAACACGAACAGGAATGTCTATAACCAACGTGGTAAAAGCGGATGGTACACACACCACTAACCACTATGAAACCGCCAATGAGCTGAATAACTACTTTGGATCAGTCTTTATATTAACCCACCAGAAAGTGAAGATCCACCACACTTCCAAATGAGACCATATCAAACAGAACTTCATGATATCGAATTCGACAGGAGTTTAATTGAAAAAACTATAAAGAAATTGAACCCTAATAAATCTCCAGGGCCTGACGTCTTTCATCCTAAACTTCTTGTTGAAACTTCAAATGAAATATCACAACCCTTGGAAATCATATTCAGGAAATCTTTAGACGAAGGGAAAAATTCCAGACGAATGGCGAATTGCAAATGTGACTCCTTTATACAAGAGTGGAAACCACAACAAAGTGGAGAACTACCGTCCAATAAGTCTGACTTCAATCCCAGGCAAAATTCTCCAAAGAATCATTAGGGACAAACTCGTAATTCATATGGACGAGAACCATCTCTTCACAGAACATCAACATGGCTTTAGATCTGGTAAATCGTGTACTACCAACCTATTGGAGGTCCTTGAACATTGGGCAGAAGCCATAGATAAAGGGAGTAATGTCGACGCTATTTATATTGACTTCAGTAAAGCTTTTGATAAAGTCCCTCACAAAACATCTACTTAAAAAAACTAAAGGGTTACGGTATCACTGGAAAAGTACTGAAGTGGATAGAAGACTTCCTATCCAATCTACAGCAACGAGTTGTTATTCATGGTGAAACTTCTGGACTAGTAGATGTGACCAGTGGTGTACCACAAGGTAGTGTCTTAGGTCCTGTTCTATTTCTGATATATATCAATGACCTGCCCGAAGTTGTCCAACATAGCACCATAAAATTATTTGCTGACGACTCTAAAATTTTTAGAAACAATAACAACCCCACCAAGTCTCAAGAACTTCAAGCAGACATAGACAGTGTAGTCATTTGGACTAGAGACTGGAAAATGGCCTTGAACACTAAAAAATGCAAACACCTCAATATAGGCAATCTAGAACAAGACACGCATTATTCCTTCCCACAAAGTGAACAAATAGAGAAGGTACAGTGTGAGAAAGATTTAGGTGTACTTTTCGACAACAAACTTAAATTTAGTCAGCATGTTAGTCAAGCAGTTAATAAAGGAAATCGCATACTGGGTCTAATATTCAGGACATTTGTCTATATAGATATAACTATGTTCTTAACCCTGTACAAAAGCCTAATTAGACCTAACTTAGAATATGCAACCCAGGTTTGGTCTCCACTGCTAAAAAAAGATCAGATCGCTCTCGAAAACGTCCAACGTAGAGCCACTAAAAGAGTTCACTCTATTGAAAATTTACCATACCATTCAAGACTTAAAAAGTTGGGACTTCCCACCTTAGAATATAGACGTAAAAAGGAACGATGTGATCGAAGTCTATAAAATTCTGAATGGTATAGATAAACTAGATAAAGATAAGCTATTTACAATGTCTTCAGCTAATACTAGAGGTAATAAGTTTAAAACTCTTTAAGAAACAGAGCAGGACTAAAGTCACACAAAGTATATTTAGTCGGCGAGTGGTAGATTCATGGAACTCCCTTCCCAACTTCGTAGTAGAAGCCCCTACTCTGAACTCGTTTAAAAACCGACTGAACACTCACTGGAATTCAGTACCATGCAAGTTTTACCCCAGTTTTTTATATGGCACAACCGGACAACTATTTAGTAAATGAACAAAACGCGCCACAACTAGCTGGAACCAGCTAACTACGGTGTCTAAGAAGAGGTAACAGGTAACAGGTAACAGTGGCTAAAAAATTGCAAAATAAAAATGGTGATGCCTATGTCTAAAGGTTTGTTTACATTATAGTGATCCAATGGATTAAATCATTGTCTAAATAAATAAATAATGTAAAGATACACTGTAAGTATTAAACTGTCTTGTGTGTGCATTATTCCTGTAAAACTCTGGCATCTATATGACCATAGATTTCATAAAAAAAATAGTTTAAAATCGCTTAAATGAAATCCGAGAGATCCAAATGTAAACTAAAAAATATGGCGGAGGAGATGCTTGTCAATTTGGTTACATAGAAATGTACAATGTGGATTACTAAGAAAAAATAGGATAAATTATGGTAAATAATGGGAAAAGGTAGTGAACTGGTACTCCCTGTGTTTATATCTTGGAAACAATAATCACAAGTTACTAAAGCCTTAAAGCTCAATGTTTTGATTCACTGGTTTTACAGAATGAATAACACATATTCCAGGTAATAAAATCATTAATACCTTTGTATGAACAATGTATTGAAGTTATAAATGGGGCGGAAACTTAATGACATGTAGTTTTTTCTTCAGTAATCTATTATAGAAAACTATCATGTTATTTCATGAATTAAACTGCCAAATGTAAATTTCGGTATTGACATTGACAAAAATGATGTATGATGCTTTGTAAACTTTAGTTACACCACTGAATTTATCCAAACTGTAAAATCTAGCAGTATGTCTTATGTATGTTTAGATGGAAATACACTGTAGAAACCACTTTACTGTAGTAGTTTGCATCACAGCTATCACTCCCTGCTGTACTGTATAGTTTTATCACAGCTATTCACCCCCTGCTGTACTGTAGTAGTTTTTTATTCACAGCTATCACACCCATGCAGTGACGTATAGTTTTATATCACAAGCTACACAACCCTGCTGTACCTGTAGTAGTTTTATCACGGCTATCAACACCCTGCTGTACTGTAGTAGTTTTATCACAGCTATCAACACCCTGCTGTACTGTAGTAAGTTTTATCACAGCTATCACAACCCTGCTGTACTGTAAGTAGTTTTTATCACACGCTATCACAAAACCTGCTGTACTGTAGTAGTTTTAAATCACTGACTATCACACGTTGACCGTAGCTGTTTTACATGGTAGTTCTGTTTGGGGTTATTCACAAGCTTTTTTCATACTCCCTGCAGTACTGTTGTTTCTGTTTATTCATCAGCTATTCCTAAACCCATACCTGCCCTGTGACTGTAAGTTTTTCTATATACACGGCTTATCACACCCTAGGTGCTGTAATGTGCAGTTAGTTTAATAATAGCTTACACTACCACTGCTTGGTACTGCAGTATAGTTTTGTTCTCTGTGCATATCACGATCATGCTGTACTGTAATTGTTTTATCACAGCTATCAGTACCCTGCTGTACTGTAGTCAGTTTATCACAAGCTCATAACTCCCTGCTAATACTGCAGTAGTTTTATCTCTGGCTATCTCCACCCTGTTGAACTATATTGCAGTTTAGTTTTTATCACTGCTATCACACCTCCCGTCTGGTGTTCTATGTCAGGTAGTTTTTATCACAGCGCTATCACACCTGCTGTAAATACTGTACGTAGTTTTTATTCAACAGCTATCACAAAACCTACTGTTACTGTAATAGTTTTAAATCACAGCTCAGCTATCACACCCGGCTGATACTGTCATAAGTTTAATCAAAGCTATCACAACTCTGCTATACTGTAGTATTTTATTCACAGCTATCACCCCATGCTGCTGCTACTGTTAGCAGTTTTATAATTACAGCTATCCACACCCTGCTGTACCATAGTATTTTTTATCACAGCTATTATATCCTGTCTGTACTGTAGCATTTCTTTTACAGCTATCCACACCTTGTGCTGCAATTGTACGTAGTTATGATACATTAGCTATCATACAACCAGCTTGTACTGCCTGAGGTTTAGTGGTTTTATCACAGCCTATCACGACCCTGCTTTACTGTAAGTAGTTTACACAGCTTAGCTACCCACCCTGCTTGTACTGAAAGTAGTTTTTAATCACAGCTATCCAACCCCAGCTGTACTGTAGTAGTTTTATCATAGCTTTTTCCAACACCCTGCGGTACTGTAGTAGTTTATAATCAACCGCTATCACACCCTGCTGTAACTGATGTAGTTTATCACACTATTCACACCCTGCCAGTACTGTAGTAGTTTTATCACAGCTATCACACTCTGCTGTACTGTAGTACTTTTATCACAGCTATCACAACCCAGCTGTACTGTAGTAGATTTTTAAAAAAAAAAAAATTCACAGCTATCACAGCCCTGCTGTTTACTGAAGTCTAGGTTATCACAGCTATAACACCCTGCTGTACTGTGTAGTTTGTGTCCTTTACATGCTAAACTCTCACACCATTAGCCCTTGAAAAATCAGTAGTTTTTGCACTAAAAAATCCTGAAATTCTACTGTACTGCTGTACTCTAGTAGTTTTATCAATTGCTATCTTGACCCTTTACTAAATGTGTATTACTTAGTCCAAATTCATATCATGGTTATGTAGTCAGCTGTAAACATTTTCATGTATTTCCATAATTCTAACCAGTAAATCACGGCCGGTACCATGGTCTTAAAATTCTAAGTCCTGGGCCATTTGGAATCTTTGCAAAATAGTGGTTGTTTATATGTACAGCTATCTGACACCCTGCTGTGCAAAGTACAGGCCAGTAAAGGCTAGTCTGTTCGTTTTATATAATAGTGACAGCTATCTACACTACTGCAATATAGTATTTTCTGTTTTCGAATTTTAGAGTTTTAGTCTTACACGATATAATAATGGTGCTCCATGGCTATAAAGACCAATTTTTTTACTGTAGTTTTTTCACTGCTTCATACACCCTGCTTTAATGCTTTAGTATCTATCACAGCTATACCAAATTTGGGTACTGTAGTACAAATTTTTGTCACAGCTATCACACCCTATTTGTGTACTATCTGTCCAAGTTTTATTTTCAAAATTGTCACACTCCAAATTTTTTGCTATTTACAAAAAGTCTGTAAACTTTAGTAGTTTTATTACAAATATCTGCTTGATTCATAGCTACACACTGCAATTTTCTAAAAATTTATTCACTATGGCTAAAATTACACCCTGCTGATACTGTAGTAAACATTTATCTGTGAAGTTTGGCACACTTGCTGTACTGTAGTAATTTTATCACAAATCAGCCCTGCTGTACAAATAGCAATTGTAGTAATATCTTTCAAAGTTGACATGTTATCAGACCTATCTTTTACATAGTTTGAGCATATCACAGCTATAAACCCTATCAGTACTGTAGTACTTTTATCACAGGCTATCAAACCATATAGATTTAAGTTTAAAGTAGTTTCAGACTTATCAAGGACAGCTCTGATCACACCCTGCTGTACATGTATAGTAAGTTTATCACAGCTATCACATTTTTCCTGCTGTACTATAAAGTTTTATCACAGTAAAATAAAAAATATACTGCTGTACTGTAGTAATGTTATCACATTTTGATATCACACCCTCGCTGTGACCAATCGGAATAGTTTTGAAAACATGAAAAGCTATCATTCACCCTGATGTAACCTCGAATAGTTTTTATCACAAATGATGTCATATTTTTTAGTAAAAATACTTGTATCTCACAAAAATGCTGTACTGTAGTAATTTTATCAGGCTAATCACAACTCCCTGCAATGTAAAATTCAATGGCGGAATAATTTTGGCCAAACTGCTATCACAGTTGTGGTGTTTTATCTGCTGTACTGTAATAGAAGTTTTATCACATGAATATATATTTACCTGTGTATGTAGTAGTTTTATCACAGTTATCACACCCTGCTTGTACTGTAGTAGTTGTATCACAGCTATCACAAGGACACCCTACTGTACTGTAGTATTTTTATCACACTATCACACCTTGATGTACTGTAGTAGTTTTAGTTAATTCTAAGCATATTCACACCCTGCTTGTACTGTTGTAGTTTTAACATTCAATGCTATCACAACCCCTGCTGTCACTGTCAGTAGTTTGTTTTATCATAGCCTTTTCACACCCAGCTGTATTGTCGTAAGTTCTATCATTGCTATCACACAATGCTGTACTGTTGTTAATTTTATCACAGCTATCATACTCCCCTGCTTGTACTGTAGCAGTTTTTTCTTGAGCGATCACAAATTGCTGGGTACTGTAGTTGTTTTATCATAGAGATCCAAACCTCTGATGTACTTGTGTTGTTATATCTCAGCGATCACTCCCTGCTGTATTCGTAGTGGTTTTTTATCCTGGTCTGATTTCACTAAACCCTGCTTGTACTGTAGCATAGTTTGTTCATATCACAGATATCACTATCTGCTGGATTGTTTGTCAGTTTTATCACTTCTATCACTACCTGCTGTTCTGGTATTTGTCTTTATCACTGCTAATCAAACCCACATGCTGTTATGGTACTGTCAGTAGTTTTATCACATCGATAACAACCCTGCTGTACTGTAGTAGTTTTCTTTCAACAGCATAATCACACACCCCTGCTGTACTGTTAGTAGTTTTATCATAGCTCTACTCACACACCGGCTGTTTAATGTAGAGGAGTTTCATCTCATGCTATCACAAACTGCTCTTAATTGTAGTAAGTTTTATCCCATCTAATCACACTCTTGCTGTACTGTAGTAGGTTTTTCCACAAATATCCTCACCCTGCTGTTTTATTACTAGTAGTAGTAATATCACATGCTATCACAATCCACTGTAGCTGTAGTTGTTTTAATTCAAAGCTATCACTCAGGTCTCACCCTGCTGTAAGACTGTAGTAGTTTTTATCACTAGCTATCACGCACCTGCTGTCAACTGTTGTTTAGCTTTTAACATAGTCTATCACACCCTGATGAATTGTAGTAGTTTTATCATATCTATCACACCTGCTGCTGTTACTGTAGTAATTTTATCACAGCTTTCACACCCTCGCTGTTACATGTAGGCTGTATTTTTCATAGCTGTTCGACAATCTGCCTGTATCTACTGTAGTCTAGTTATCATCTATCAGCTATCAAAACCCTGCTGTACTGTCGTAGTTTTATCACAGCTTTATCATCATCCCTGCTGATACTGTTAGTAGGTATGTATCATACGGATTATTCACACCCTACCCCTACTTGTAGTGTGTTTTATCAGCGCATATCACAATCTGCTTGTACGTGTAGTATGTTTTTAATCATAGCGATCATACAATCTGCCGCGTATCTGTAGTAGTTTTATCTCAGATGATCACACCCTGCCTCTGTAGCTGTTGGAAGTAGTTTTTTCACAGCTATCAACACCCTGCTGTACTGTAGTTAGTTTTATCAAATCTATCTCACGCCCCATTACCCTACGGAAGTTGGTTTTTATCAGCAAGCCTCATCACCACATCCTGCTGTTACCTGTAGTTGTTTTTATATCATAGCTATCACACATCTGGCCCTGTTTTTTACGTTTGTAGTTTTTATCACAGCTATTCACACCTGCTGCTGTACTGTAAGTAGTCCTTTTTCACAGCTATCATAGCTTTATCACACCCACCCTGCTGTACTATAGTAGTTTTATCACAGCTATCACACCCTGCTGTACTGTATCTACATCTAATCACACCCTAGTTACGTGTTATCACAGCTATCACACCCTGCTGTGTACTAGTATCACCGAGCCTTATAACACCCTGCTGTACTAAGTAGTTATCACAACTATCACACCCTGCTGTACTGTAGTAGTTTTATCACAGCTATCACACCCCTGCTGTACTGTAGTAGTTTTAGTTTTACTGGAGTAGTAACATGCTATCACACCCTGCTTTACTGTACTATCACACCCTGTAGTTAGTTTTATCACAGCTATCACACCCTGCTGGGGCTGTACTGTAGTAGTTTTATCACAGCTATCACACCCTGCTGTACTGTAGTAGTTTTATCACAGCTATCACACCCTGCTGTACTGTAGTAGTTTTATCACAGCTATCACACCCTGCTGTACTGTAGTAGTTTTATCACATCTTGGAGTAATGTAACATCTTTACATACCATGCCTTATACTGACAATGGATATCCACAGTAAATCATCTCTACCCACACCTACAGCCCATACCGTGCCTCTGTCTGTGTGTAGGAATCCTGAGTACTTTACCATCTTGTACTCACTAGGACAACATATTTTATTGTTTAAGTCCCCTACAATAAGGCTCCCCCTGACTATCATACACTATACCACAGGGGTAAAATGGTTCACCTCCTGTTTGTGGTGTGATTGTTTACATGTACTGGGGATGTCACCTCTGTATACAAACAGTTCCTGGAAAGTCGGTATCCATGACAACAACATGTTTGTTTCCATCACCACCATCATCTTTCATCACTGTGATCAAACACTGCGACATTGTTAGTGACAGGACACTCTGTGATCCTGTGTGGTGTACACACTAATGGTTTTCCCAGTCCCTGCTGCCATTGTAGTGAGTACCATCTGACCTTGTGTGGTATATTTGGAGACGTTTCCTGACATGCCCACAATGACATGGGTTCTTTGCTGTAATACATATACATTTAGGATAAGTGTTTTAGTTGTGAATTGTTGAGTTAACTGTCCTGATACCAGCTCCAAGATGTTGTTTTTTGTTTATCACAGGCCCACATTCTGTGTGTTGTGTTGGTGATAGACTGATGTCATTGATGTTAGCCTTGTGTGTGACCTTCTGTATCACTGTGCCCTTCCTGTCCAGGAGAGTTAATGTGTTACTTAGTTAGTTGAAGGAGAAACTTGTACCAGGCCTGGTCATCAGTGGTAGGACATATGGAAGTAATGTAACATGGAGACTTCCACTCTCCACCACCTTGGTCTCTGTCAGTAGTGTTTTCCCTGGCCACTGCTTTCTTACCTTCATCCTCTGACTGTTGTTGTGATGAGGGTTGTTGCTGACCGTCCCTGATAACAATACTGACCATGTTCTGGTCAGTGGATGTATGACCTTGGCCTCTAGAGGTGGTGACCTTTCCTAAGGCTTTGTACCAGGTGACCTTTAGGAGTATTGTTTGGGTTGAAGCTGACTGTATCTAAAATGGGTTTGACAGGGATATGTATTTGGGAATCTATTTCGCATTTTGTGTCATATAATTTCTATGTGAGAGCCCTGCTGAAGTGTTGTCTTACATTTCTGTATTTGGTGTTTAAGTTGTTTTGTTCAACATTTCAAGTTCTTGTTTGTATTTTCTGGATAATTTTGATGTTGTCATCTTTCATGTGTTTGATAAAGTGAAAGTGTCTCTTCTCTAAGCTTATCAAGGTCTTGTTTTAATTTTTCCGTTGCATCTTCAATTCATGTGCTAATTTATCAAATATGCTGTCGTTGTCTTTGAGGAGTGTATCAGTAAGAGGTGATGTATTTTACCCGATCTGTACCAAATCATTTTGTTGCTGTTTTTCAATAAAGTTTCTGATGTCTTTGGTTTCTTCTGAGGAGTGACTTCACTAAGCTCACACACTGGATGAGATTTGATGAATGGTTTTGAAATGCATTTAGCACAAATCGGTTTCTTGACATTTTCACAAAACCAATCTAGTTGTCTCCCCTTGTGATGGTTACAGGTTGTCTGTCCTTCCGTACGAACTGGTATGTTTGCTGTTGCCATTGTGATGAAGATTGAATATTTCTTGAATTTCTGAAAAAATGATTATATTGAATCAATAGATTTTTTTGCATAAGCAAGCAATTGAATAAGAATTTTATTCGATGTCACGTTCAAAAAGTGGGACTAAAATCTTTAAATATTGACCTCAAACAAATTAGTTTTAAAGTACAAGAAAAATAATTACCTGATATAAATCACTGCATTCACTGATGACACACACAGGGTACCTGGATTAAATCAAGTTGGTTTTTTCCCAGAATATAAATGATATTCAATGTTGTTGAAATTTTCTCTTCCTCAGAAATTCACAGGCAAGTGGGAACTTACTTTCTTCTTCTCATAATAGCAGGATCCTGTCACTTTTTTCAGTTTCTGATGAAAAATATCCATTTATTAGATCAAAAATCAATCCCCTGAGAATACACAAAATTGTACATTAAATGAAATTATATGTGTCCACACAGAATAAGACCATCTTTGTCATTCGTTACTAATGTAAAGCAAATGTTAATCGACCAAAATGACTGTCTATATTTAGGCCATGGCAATAACTTATATTTATGTACTTCCTTGTCCTGGTTTGGACATGACCACAGAGTTGTAACGCAGACCATAGATTTGTGTATTAAGGTCATATTTTGGGTCATTTTTGACAAAACCCTGATATTTAAAATAACCCACGGTTCACCTGGGGTGTATTAGGTCTGATGGGTAAAGTGTATATGGGTAATAAGTATTGGTCTGTTATAATACCTGAGTAACTGCGCCATGTAACATGGAAGAAATACAAGATATGGGTTTTGATTCTTGAATAACATGATATCTATGTAAAAAGATGAAGACCTTTTTAAAATCCATTTAGTAGTCAAATATTTAGTGTCTGGTACACATGGTAACAAAGGTATTGAAAGTCGTAAATATCAAAGACAAAAAAAATTAAATAATTCTTAAACAAATTAAATGTATTTCAAAAAGTGAAACATTTATTGTTAAAAGAAAGTATTTTTATAAAACCAAATATCTTAGAAATAATGAAAATATTGGAACCAGGTCAAAAATGTTAGAGAAATCCCTATAGATGAATGTGATAATTATATTTGGCATATTGCGAATAGTATTCTGAAGTGTATTACATTAAACTTCTGGTCAATGAAAAGGCAGGATCATTTCGTAAATGTAGTGCAGTTGTCAGGTGTAGAGTATTACTTTTTCCCATACCTCAAGTGTCACTAACATCCAAAACACAAAGAGAACAAGAAAACTTTGATGCAAGGCATCAAATCGTACCATTCGCCGCAACTACTTTGGGAATAATAAATGCTGATGAAATGAGAATAACCACTGGTGTTGATTTCAATTCCATGCAAGGTTATTGTATGGGGTTAACATTGTGAAAAAAAAAACAAAAACAAAAAACCAAACAAAAACTATATTAATAAAGCAGAAATGCTGACTAGCTTTACAATACTATATGTCACTTAATACATAAATATATAAAAAAAAAATAGCCATTTAAGTAAATGTAATTGAAGAATGTTATAATAAACACTGTGACAAATGAATTACAAAAATAATTTTGTAATTTTATAATACCGTTTTGAATTAATAAATTGAAATGTTTCCAAAAAATTTTACTTATTACGAAAGAAAAAGCATGTCACCATTTTTTGAACTGTATAGTAAGTAATAATGAACTTTTTTTTAATTAAAAAAATATAATACACTCTTATTTTTCTATTTAATACTATGAGTGATATCTAAGAATTTCAGGGATAATCAAGTTTAAGTACAGTGTACAAAAAAACTAAATGGGATAAAAAAAGAAAACAATGTAAATCAGATCTAAATAACATCCAAATAAAAACTCTTGAGTTATCAACCTTTATATATGAACAGTTATCCAGGTAATCAACAAAATATAATTTAGTAAATATGATCATGGTGATCTAGAAAGCTTGCTTGTGGTTTGCTATTAGTTAGAAAGTTATAGCAAGTCGCATGCATTTCTTTTGGTGTACCCCGATGACAAAAAGAAATTATCAATATTCTGAGATTATTTACATTGTACTTTAAATATTTACTTATACCGGCGCGTAATGTCGACAAGGGCTAGCTTGTAGTTGACCTACGAAGCAAGTGAAAGAAAACCAACAACATGATATGAATTGAAAAATGGCCGTTTAATTATGATAAACGACGAGATATGACAAAAACATAAAAATGATTCTTTCAATCATTTTTATTAAAGCATATAAGCAAATTTAAGGATATAGGTCCAAGGTGGGGATAAAAAGCGCCACAATGTTTATCAGAAACTCCTGATTTACTCATGAGTTACTGATAAAACATACCCCACCAAAGCCATTATACTCTGTAATTTTGGCACGTTACGTGTGTTAGCCCTATACAAAAGTTGTATAACACCGACCAGCTCAACACCAAAGCCATTAACTAGCCCACTGAACAACGGAGAACAAATCCCGTGCTAAAGTCCTCTCGTATCACCAAATAATCACTACAGTCAAGGTCATTTCCTCCTATTTGTAAAAGGGGGTGACAATCTTCGGTTCTTATATCCTGAATGGGACGTGACATGTCAGAAGTAAACAAATGGCGTATCCTCCCGCCCGCTCCTCCCAACACAATGGATATTCAGTGAATTATCCAAACCTAAATCATCCCATGTCCCTGACATTTGACCGCCCAAACGTCTAACGAAACTGTGACCTAGTATAATAACTGACGTTTGATCCATTTCTTTCAAATGTGCTGATAAAATATTGAAAAATAACAGAAAAAACTTACCTTGATCTGTGTCCATCTTGTGATAAAGTGGGTAATGAAGCTGACAAAAGACACCACCGCGCACTGGTCAGTAGATAATACTACGCGTGATAAGACCTTGACCCAATTACCTCTTACTTGCCCCTTGGCCCTCCTCTCACAAAAAGTAGCACGGTAATATAACAACGTTACAAAATATTAATATGAAACATTAATATTTTTTTTTCAAAAAACAAACTACTTAGCCCTGTATAAAAATACATTAAAATTGACAATTTTAATTTACCAATTAAAGGTGCCACTACCTTTCCGAAACTGTGCTTTTAATTTTTAAAATATGGAATGTAAAATGAATATCAAAAATTATTGTGAGAGTCGGTCAGAAGTTTTATTAACTATACGATTACAAGCACGACTTATCATCACACCTTCAGAACATTATTAATTAGAATAAATAAATATGTTAAGTTTTTGTTTTCAATAACGCAGGTCGTTTTAAATGTTTCCCGCCGTCGTCCCTAAATGGCCTGAGCGTCGGGTAAGTTTGACTATCACAAATCACGCGCAGACGTGCAAAACAGCAAAATGAAGTCCCCCGACTGTTATCGTAACATTAGACAGTAAAACTTGCATATGTTTGTATATGTCGACCTGCATCTTTGAGCCATCGATATATATTTTCTTTTGTTATTAATGTTTTTAAGAAACCTTTGAAATTTGCTCCGGAAAGGTAGTGGGCCTTTAACTAATGAAAGCATAAGATTAGTTTTCAGAAACTACTGTAAGAAGACTGAACCATACTTATTAGGGCCCCTGCATCGAGATGCGGGTTTGCCCTATAGTAATCAGTGTTGTCCGTCCGTCTGTCTGTCCCGTCCGTCCGTCTGTCCGTTTTTTTTTTCTTTTACACATTAATGATGGAAGGGAGTGGAGTATTTTCCCCATATTTTACATGATGATTCCCCATCCATCCTA
This sequence comes from Argopecten irradians, assembly GCF_041381155.1. Lineage (NCBI taxonomy): Eukaryota > Metazoa > Mollusca > Bivalvia > Pectinida > Pectinidae > Argopecten > Argopecten irradians. The sequence goes on along the minus strand of NC_091149.1, from coordinate 7,614,541 downwards.
GATCTGCATGGTAATTTTTCAGGCTGAAATTAAATTAAAAAAATCGGCCATCTTGGAGTTTAACATTTAAAAAAATCACAATGTTGTTGCTATTAACTGATAAACATTTTGTTATAACATTATAGATGCAAAGTATGTTCAGAATTAAACAAGGAGTTGACTGTCCAAAGGTAAGGTCATGGGCCAAGGTTACAAAGTCAAAGGTCAAGGTCAAATTAAAAAAAATTATTATCGTCAAAGAACATTTTGCTACAACATTTATAATGAAGCAGAGTTGTTAAGAATAAAACAAGAAGTCAACTCACCAAAAGTTTTTGACTGACCAAAGGTAAGATCAAGGGGTCACTGCATCAAAGGTTGTGGACACATTTTCCATTTTTTGGACTTATTAAAAATTTGTTATGACATATAAATTAAAATTATTCATTTTGCTTAATATATTAATTAAAGTCAATAATGATTTGAAACAAAATGGCTACATTAATATGATTAGAATCAAAAAGGCCGTGTCAAATCAGGTCCATCTTGGCACGTCAGACACATAGCGGGGGCCCTTTTCTGACGTTAGTCCAGTGTTCTAGTTAACATTAGTTTCTCAACCACCATGGAACCTTTATATTTTTTTATTATTTAGCTGATAACATAACCTATGATATAGGCAAGAGAGGGTGCGAACGATTTACCCAAAAACACCCAAAAACACCCAAAAACTTATGTTGGTGTGTTCATCCTACTGTCCCTGTCTGTTCATTCTCTGAAACTGGAGCCGTCTGTCTGTCCATTTTCTGGCTTGTGTGTTCATCCTACTGTCTGTCTGGTTCATCTCTGATACTGGAGAGCCCTGTCTGTCCATTTCTGGCTTGTGTGTGTTCATCCTACTGTCGGTCTGTTCATCTTCTGAAAACTGGAGCCCTGTCTGTCCATTTCTAGCGTGTGTGTCCATCCTACTGATCTGCAAATAGTTGTTCATCTCTGATACTGGAGCCCGAGTTGTCTGTCTATTTCTAGCTTGTGTGTTCATTCTACTGTCTGTCTTTATCATTAGGTAGTCACTAATTTCAAATTCATTTCATTAATCAAAGATTGATTTTCTGACACTTTCTCAAAGACGAAAATTTTCAAAAAAACAAAAAAGTGCAAATAAATTGTGATTGCACGGATGTAGGACTTTGGTTGGCATAAATAATGTTTAAAAATTGTTGTAAAAAGTCAGTAAGTTAAAAGTTGAAGTTAAGGTTGTGTTATGATTGAAATATGATGACACCTAACTTATTGTTATTTTTCTGGTTGACAGGGAGCTGTACAATTGTTTTTGTGTTTTCTCACCTGATGGCAGATTCCTTAACATCTTGTCAGGTAGGCAAATGTAAATGATTTTCTACAACTGTGCTCTGTAAATGATGTGTAAAAATTTCGTCTGAATCCCGTGAATCCGTCGGGTTTTGGGGTCCGATCTGTTTCTCTTGGTCTGTCTGTTCCTTGATCCGTCTGGTCCTGGGGGGTCCAATCGTGGTTCATGGGTCCGTCTGTTTCTCCTTGGTCTGGTCCTGGTCCTTGTTCCAACTGTTCTTTTAGATTGTATAATACCATTGGTTGTGTCCCGGACGTTTTGCAGGTCCGTCTATTCCTTGCTCTTGTTGTGGATCCTGGGTTCACCTGATACATAGTCGGTCTTTTTCCTTAGTCCCAGTCTGGTCCTTGTGATTATCTCATGGTTTTTATTTTAGTGATTGTTGTCTCCCTGGTGACTGTCTGTAAGTCTCTGTGAAGCAAATTTCATGTTTGTCTCATTTGTCCTGGATTGCCATGTTGGTCCTAGAGTCATCTTGTCCTGATGTACTGTGAGTCCTGGGTCTATGTTGTCTGTACTGTTCTTTAGATCTGTAGAAAATCATCTGATTGGTGGAGTTGTTTCTGTCTGTATTTTTCCATCTACTTCTTGGTCACTGAAACTGGGAAACCTTAGTAAATCTGGTCCCAGTCTGTCCTTTCCATTTCTGGTCCTTGTCATATTGGCAGATTGAAAATTGGACCTATGTCTGTATGACATTCTAATCTGTCCTGTGGCCGAAGGTTATCTAATAACCTCCCTGTCCTTATCTTTCTAGTACATGGTAATCTGTCCTATGAATTTGTGTTTTTGTCTGTACTGTCTTGGTTCATCTTGATCCAAGCCAATCTGTTCTGAGAATTGATTGATGTGCACACATGGTCCCTATCTTTGTATCATCTTGGGTAGACTGGATTTTCTTTACTGCCGTTGGTTGTTTTTATACTTGGTCTGTCTGGTCCTTGGTTACAATAGTTTTTACATGAGTCTGTCATCTAGTCCTCTGTAGCTGTCTGTAGAATGGTACTAAGGCAGGTAATCCATCTAGCGTTGGTAGCTACGCCACTGGTCTCTATTGTTCATGTTTTTACTTCTGAGTTGTCTCCCTTGTACTGTCTGTAGGTCTTAAAATGTGTTTTATTTGTCTGTCTGTATTAACTAATTTACATTAATATGAATTTGTGTGTGATTACTGTCCATTTATTTTTATTCTGTAATAGATTTTCTTATTAGGTCATCAGAACCTTGCTTGTACTGTCAGTGGTTTGTCAATAACACCTGTCCATAGTAAGTCTTTGCTCATCTGTATCATGTGGTCTGTCCTTACTGTACTAGTGTGTTCTTGGTCCAGTCTGTTCCTGTTTTCATTCAACGACTGTCCTGTAATAAATTTGAATCCAGTCTGGTCCTGTTGTCTGGTTAAAAGTTTGGTGGTCAATGGTCCTTGGTCCATGTACATGTTTAGGGATCCCAATAGTGTTTCTTGGTCAAAGTCTCTATCACACCCTGGTTACCTGATCTGTAGTGTCCATGTATAAATTTATTGCTTTGTTAATGGATTATGGTCCTTAACCTTCATTGGTACTGGTCCAGTATATTCTTGGTCCAAAAATCTATCATGGTTCTCGTGGTGAAGAAGTGGTCTAAATAGTATATTCTGGTCCTGTATGGTCCATTGGCCTGGGTGTTCCTGTTTTCAGTCCTTGGTCCTTGGTCGTGTGATAAAGTGTTGTCTTGGTCTGGTCTGTATTGGTCTGTCATGGTTTAGGTCACTGGGGTCTGTTAAAATGTGGGTCTGGACTCCATGTGTTTGTTTCAGTCTGTCCTTGGTTAAATCTGTCCTGGTTTACTTGGTCCTTGGCTTGGATCTGTACCTACTTGGATCCAAATAGCACTAGTCACACATCCTTGTATCACTGGTCATTTGTCCACTTGGTCTAACTACGTGTCACGTCTGTGTGATCTGGTCCAGAATCTATTGATGTATGGTCTGATGTGTTCTGTCTGGTCCATGTGGTCCATCTCTTCCAAGTCCTCCTGTCTCTCCTGGGTCTTTAGCTGGTCCATCTTGGTCTATAATGTCCCTTGTCTCTATTTTGGTCCATTGGTTCTGGTGGTCCTATCTCAGTAATGTCCATTGGTATATCAGGATATCTTGTACTGTTATGTGGTCGTTTTTATCATGGCTATACCACCCTGTACTGTCCTGGTCTGTCCTTGGTCTTCCATCTGGTCCTGTTGGTGTCCTGGGTCCTTATCCTGGTCCGTCTTGTCTGGGTCTATCTTAAACTGGTCCATCTTGTTTAGGTCTGTCTGTCCTGGGTCAATGGATCATTGATTGGGTCCATCTGTCCAGGGTCCATCTTGTTCCCTGGGTCTTATCATGTCTTTATCATGTGGGGTAATTTGATCTGGTCACCAAGTACTTTTATCTGTGCTGACCCTGTTTACTGGTCTCTGTCCTGGGTCAAATCAAGTAACTTTTATACTGAAGTTCCTTGTTTTCCATCTAGGACCGATCTTCCTGTGCTATGGCTTACCTTGGTTTGTCTGTTATCAATGTCACACTTGTTTGAATGTAGTATGAGTACTATCTGGTTCACATTCTGTGTACTGTAAGTTGTTTTAGTTTTATCAAGTATTATACACCCGTATGTACTGGAGTAGACCATTTATTCACTTGTGTCATTACTCCAACCTGTAACCTGAAGTATTTTAGGTATTATAAATGATTGTATATTATTATATTTTATCACAGCTATCACATTGTGTACATTGCCAATTTAATTGGTTAATCTATATACTGATGTGTCCTGTCACTGCTATACATTGACCTGTACAGTATGAGAGTTGATCATCTATCACAAATGGTTAATTACTATGTTTATTTTAATTATCTGTACAATGGGTGTTTTTGTTTTATCTGTAATGTAGTGATCTAATGGATGAGAATTTTGTCAAATTATGGTTCTATACAATGTTGGGTATGTATATGTAGAACATCTTATATAAATGTATTTCTGGGTCCACTGTTTGTACATGTATATGTCCACAGCTATGGGTCACATCTACATAGACATAGTATTTTATAAAATCCAGCAGTATCACACCTATCTACTGTATCCATAGTTTAATGTATGTTACATAAAACAAGCATCAAGTAGTTTACCTGTTCTGAGACTTAATGTTTCAATTCTGGTGTGTATTTAATACGATATATTTCTGAAAAATTTGTCATATCACACTTACTGGCCTATGTAAATTAGGATTGTTTATCAATCCTGTATTAGTCTATCATGGATAAATGTATTGTACTGTAGTAGTTTTATCACAGATATCACAACATGCACTAAAATACTGTAATTGTCTTGGAAACAATATATGTGTCACAGTTTGTACTGGGTCAAGTTTAAAGGTATCTCAATGTTTTTGATTCACTGGTATTGCAGTAATGAATATAATACATATTCCACAGGTAATAAAATCATGTACTTTGTATGTAAATATTCAAGTTATAAATGGGGCTGTACTTATGTACATGTTAGTTTTATCAGTTCAGTAATCTATAGAAAACCATAACACTGTAAGTAGTTATTATCAAGAACACCCTGCTGTAAAATCATTTTATCACAGGACAAACAAACATGTATGATGTTGTAGTTTTACATCACAGTTCACACCACTGACCACTACACTAGTTTTATCTGTTATCAATGTGTTGTACTGTATAAACCGTTTTTACAGTATAAACCCTGCTGTACTGTAGTAGTTGATCAAGCTATACATTATGCTGTACTGTAGTAGTTTTATCAACAGCTATCACACCCTGCTGTACTGTAGTAGTTTTATCACAGCTATCACACCCTGCTGTACTGTAGTAGTTTTATCACAGCTATCACACCCTGCTGTACTGTAGTAGTTCTTTAATCTATAGCTTTTATCACAGTAGTTTTATCACAGCTATAATCACACCCTGCTGTACTGTAAGTAGTTTTATCACAGCTATCACACCCTGCTGTACTGTAGTAGTTTTATCACAAGCTATCACACCCTGCTGTACTGTAGTAGTTTTATCACAGCTATGGACATGAACACCCTGCTGTAACTGTTGTAGTTTTATCACAGCTATCACACCCTGCTGTACTGTAGTAGTTTTTATCACAGCTATCACACCCTGCTGTAGTACTGTAGTAGTTTTATCACAGCTATCACACCCTGCTGTACTGTAGTAGTTTTATCACAGCTATCACACCCTGCTGTACTGTAGTAGTTTTATCACAGCTATCACACCCTGCTGTACTGTAGTAGTTTTATCACAGCTATCACACCCTGCTGTACTGTAGTAGTTTTATCACAGCTATCACACCCTGCTGTACTGTAGTAGTTTTATCACAGCTATCACACCCTGCTGTACTGTAGTAGTTTTATCACAGCTATCACACCCTGCTGTACTGTAGTAGTTTATCACATCTTGTAGTACTGTAACATCTTTATTACATTCACACGATCCCAATGTATGTCCACAGTAAATCATCTCTACCCACACCTACAGCCCATACCCAGTCACTGTCTGTGTGTAGGATCCTGAGTACTTTACCATCTTTACTCACTAGGACGACATTTTTATTGGTTGCGTCCCCTATGATGAGGCTCCCCTGACTATCATACACTATACCACAGGGGTTAAATGGTTCACCTCCTGTTTGTGGTGATTGTTTACATGTACTGGGGATGTCACCTCTGTATACAAACAGTTTCTGGAAGTCAGTATCCATGACAACAACATGTCTGTTTCCATCACCACCATCATGTTCATAACTGTGATCAATCACTGCGACATTGTTAGTGACAGGACACTCTGTGATCCTGTATGGTGTACACACTAATGGTTTCCCAGTCCCTGCTGCCATTGTAGTGAGTACCATCTGACCTTGTGTGGTATATTTGGAGACGTTTCCTGACATGCCCACAATGACATGGTTCTTTGCTGTAATACATATGCTGTAAGGACATGTTTTAGTTGTGAATTGTTGAGTTAACTGTCCTGATACCAGCTCCAGGATGTTGTTTTGTGTATCACAGGCCCACAATCTGTGTGTTGTTGGTGATAGACTGATGTCACTGATGTAAGCCTTGTGTGTGACCTTCTGTATCACTGTGCCCTTCCTGTCCAGGAGAGTTAATGTGTCACTGTAGTTTACTGGTCCAGGCCTGGTCATCAGTGGTAGGACATATAGAATCAATGCCACATGGAGACTCCCACTCCTCCACCACCTTGGTCTCTGTCAGTAGTGTTTTCCTGGCCACTGCTTTCTTACCTTTATCCTCTGACTGTTGTTGTGATGAGGGTTGTTGCTGACCGTCTGATAATGATACTGACCATTTCTGGTCAGTGGATGTATGACTTTGGCCTGAGGTGGTGACTTTTCCTAAGGCTTGTACCAGGTGACCTTTAGGAGTATTGTTTGGGTTGAAGCTGACTGTATCTAAAGTAGGTTTGACAGGGATATGTATTTGGGAATCTATTTCGCATTTTGTGTCATATATTTCTATGTGTGAGCCCTGCTGAAGTGTTTTCTTACATTTCTGTATTTGGTGTTTAAGTTGTTTGTTCAATGATTCTAGTTCTTGTTTGTATTTTTGTATGAGTTTGATGTTGTCATCTTTCATGTGTTGATAAAGTGAGAGTGTCTCTTCTCTAAGGTTGTCAAGGTCTTGTTTTAATTTTTCTGTTTGCATCTTCACTTGATGGGATAATTTATCAAATATGCTGTCGTTGTCTTTGAGGAGTGTATCAGTAGAGGTGATGTATTTCCCAATCTGTACCAGATCATTTTGTTCTGTTCTGTCAATAAAGTTTCTGATGTCTTGTTTCTTCTGAGAAGTGACTTCACTAAGCTCACACATTGGATGAGCTTTATGAATGGTGGAAATGCATTTTAAACAAATTAGTTCTTGACATTTTTCACAATACATATCTAGTTGTCTCCCCTTGTGATGGTTACAGGTTGTCTGTCCTTCCGTACGAACTGGTATGTTTGCTGTTGCCATTCTGATGAAGATTGAATGTTTGTTGAATTTCTGAAAATTGAATAAATTGAATCAATACAATGTTTTGATTGAATTTCTGAAAATTGAATAAATTGAATCAATACAATGTTTTGATTGATTTCAAATTGAATATAGTTTTAATCAATACTTTTTGTTGTTGTTCTATTGCTGTTTGTTTTTTTGCATAATCAGTTGAATATGGTTTTATGTGATTGTACAGTTCATTTAATGATAAATTTGACTTGACCTCAAAAACAAATTTTTAAAGTACAAGAAAATAATTACCTGATAATCACTGCATTCACTGATGACACACACAGGGTACCTGGGATTAAATCAAGTTGGTCTTCCCCAGAATCTAAATGATATTCAATGTTGTTCAAATTTCTCTTCCTCTGAAATTCACAGCCAATCTGAAATTTACTTCTGTCTCAATTATAATGTGTCTCACACAGAATGAAACAAATACACATGTTCCATTAAAATCAATACCCAGATAATACACAAAATGTACATGACATAAATGAGGCCAGATGATGTATCGGATGTTACTCCATCCTATCTTGTCCTACACTACATTAAAACAAACATAGATTGTGTAGTAGGTCAATTTTGATCACTTTGCAATCTGATATTTATATTACTAAAACTAAATGTGTCCGGTTTGACATCAAATGTTCATTTAAACATAGATTGTGTAGTAGGTTCAATTGATAACAAACCTGTGAAAAATCCAGGGTACTGATTTTGCCTTATTCATCCATCTTGGATGTGTCTGTTGGGTACTTAAAGTTTGTTCTGTTATACCTGTTACCACTATTTCTAAAAGAACATTCATATGTCAGTTTTTCCTTGGTTACTTGTTGTGCATATTGTATTTTGAGGAATCCAACATGGCCGATTGGTCAGCCATTTTTGACAATGAAGTTTGTACCATTATTTCTTAGAAATACTGAAGGGAACTTTCTCATTAGATATGCATTCTTAAAACTGATGGAAACATTTATCAATACATGATGGACATCAAGATCCCTTGTGATCTCAATAATTATTTATTATGATCCTCAGGTATGGGGTTACAATAGTGTGGTCAAAACCACAGCTGTGCACTGTTTACCTGTATGCCCAAAAGTTCTATTGCTAGTTTCATTGTATGGGGTTTTAGTGGTCAGGTCCTGACTGGACTTAGTGCATGCTAGTTTACCTGTATGGGGGTGTTTTAGTGGTCAAACCTGACTGGACATAGTGCACTGCACTAGTTTACCTGTATGTGTTTTAGTGGTCAAACCTGACTGGACGAGTGCACTGCTAGTTTACCTGTATGTGGGGTTTTAGTGGTCAACATCTCATCAGGACCTGTAGTGCACTGTAGTGGTCAAACCTGACTGGTCAGACAAAAACCCGCTATGGGGGTTTAGTGGTCAAACTGATTGATGGACCATAGTGCACTGCAAGTTTACTGTATGGGGGTTTTAGTGGTCAAACCTGACTGGACATTAGTGCACTGCTAGTTTACACTGTATGGGGGTTTTTTTATTCAGTCAAACCTGACTGGAAATGCACTTAGAAGCATGCAGATTGTTTACCTGTAACTTGTGTGTTTTTGTGGTAAAAACCTACTGGGAATAGTGCACTGATAAATACCTGTATGGGTGGTTTTAGTTGGTCAAACACTGTAATCTGGACCAAACTACAGCACTGTAGTTCAACGGTTAGTGGTCAAACATGAGGACCTATGACTTAGTTCGAAGTTTTTTACCTGTAGAACAGCAAAAAACTACTGACTGGAATTTTAGTGCAGATTGTTTTAATCAGGTGGGGTTCCCTAGTGGTTTTTAAGTATTAAAAATATACTATATAAATCTGCACTGCTAGTTTATAAATATGGTTATTTTTATGGGTCCCACTTGGGCCTTTATAGTGCACTGCTCAACCTGTATGGGGTATTTAGGTTATTGGTCAAAAAACTGGACATAACCCCAACCCCCAAACCCCTTTACCTGTATATTTTTCTTCAAGGTCACATTGTTGAAAGATTGATATTTAAATGTGCAAAAACCTGACAGTTATTATTTTGTTCTGTTACCCAAATCAAGTTCATGTGCACTGTGGTTAACTTATGGGACAAATACATTAACTTTGTGTTGCTTTTTACCTGTACTTGGGGTTTTAGTGACAACAAACTGACTGGATTTTAAGATTGAAAAACACTTCTGCTACCACATACACTGTTATTAGCCATTTAGTAATACTGGACCACTGCACCCATCAAACTGGGCTATGTAGTTGCCAGGGTTTTTTACTTGGTCAATGACTTATTAAAATAGTTTATTGTATGGGGTTTTAGTGGTCAAACAGAACAAAATACTTGAAATCAGTGTATAGTTTGATAAATTTAATGGGGTTTTATGTGTGGTTTTAGTCAAAGGAACAATGACATGGCTTTAATAGATGTATTCACAAGCTTGGCTTACAACAATGTATCTCCACAAATTATTTAGTTTACAAACCTCTCATATTGATTAAATGACACTGCTTTTACCTGAAAGATATGTTTTAGTGGTCAAATCCTTACTGACTTAGTGCACTGTTAGTTTACCTTTAATTTTAAACAATTTTTTTAGTGGTCAACATACTGGCATTTTTTGAAAGTATAGTGTACTGCTAGTTACACCTGTATGGGGTTTTTAGTGGTCAAACAAATTATACTGGACATAGTGCCACTGCTAGTTTACTGTATGGGGTTTTAGTGGTCATAACTTGGACTGACCTGCTCTGACCTTCCTACACAGTTGGTCTTTATAGACAGGTTTAACTGACTGGACCTCTCACATAGTTGGTCTTTATAGACAGGTTAACTGACCTATTCTTGACCTCTTACACAGTTTGGTCTTTATAGACAGGTTTTGGACTGAAAAATTGTAGCCTTTACCAGTTGGTCTTTATAGACAGGTTTAACTGACCTCTGACCTCTCTACACAGTTGGTCTTTATAGACAGGTTTAACTGACCTGACCTCTCTACACAGTGGTCTTTATAGACAGGTTTGACTGGACATTGTGCACTGACTAGACCTCTGTATGGGTTTTAGTTGGTAAAACAGTTTGGTCTTTCTGAGAGAGACCTCATTTGGACTGACATCTCTACACAGTTGGTCTTTATAGACAGCTAAATTAACTGTATCTTTGACCAAACCTGACTACAATTTGGTCTTTACCTAGACAGGTTTACTGACCTTGACCTTCACAGTTGATCTTTAATTAGACCTCTTGACTTTGGTCTTTATGCAGGTTTTTTGATCTGGTAGTGGGTGTGTTTAAGGGTCATACTGGTTTAACTGACCACTGACTCTCTACACAGTTGGTCTTTATAGACAGGTTGGACTGACCTCTTGACCTATCTACACAGTTGGTTTACCTTTATAGACAGGTTTTGACTGACCTGACCTCTATCCTTACTTTGGTCTACCTATAGACAGGTTTTTTGGACTGAACCTGACTTGGAATATTGTTTTGTTAGTCTTTATTACAGGTTTAAATTGACCTGGTTACTGGTCACAGACCTCTGTATACAGTTGGTCTTTATAGACAGGTTTTGACTGACCTCTTTGGTCTTATACAGTGTCTATCTTTATAGACAGGTTTTAACTGACCCCTGATTGTACTTTATAGTTGTGCACTTATAGTTTACTGTATGGTTTTGGACTGACCTCTTAGTGGTTAACAGACAGGTACACAGTGGACTGACACTGTATACAGTTTAGTTTTATCTCAGAAGAGGTACTGGACTGACCTCTGTATTACAGTTGACTCTAAAACAGGTTGGATGACCTTGTATATAGTGGTCCTTTTTAGACTGGTTTGACTGACCCCTTGTGCACTGGTATACAGTTACCTGTTATAGACAGGTTTGGTGACACTCTGACTGGACATAATAGTATTTGTATTTACCTGTATGGGTTTGACTGACATGACGTCTGTACTTACAAGTGCACTTTAATAGTTTACCTTGTACTGACCTCTTTTTAGTTGGTCTTTATGACAGGATTGACTGTCTGTTTTGTTTCCTTTTAGACAGGTCTGAACTGACTGGACTCTAGTATATAGTTGATCCTCTATAGACAGGTTTGGAATGACTGACCTCTAGGTACAGTTGGTCTTTAAACAGGTTTGACTGACCTGCTTATATAGTTGATCAAGATGATGGACAAAGTGACACTGTATATAGTTGATCTCTATGTATGGGTAGGTTTCAATGTATTTGTGAACTCTGACCTGACATGTTTTTATAGTTAAAACTGACAGATAGTTAAACTGTTGTACTTGACTCTGGTACAGTTGTTGGTCTTTATAACTGGTGACTGGACATTGAACTCATAGTTTAGATAAATGGGGATGTTATAGAAGGTGGTTCTGACCTGTATAATCTGTTTATTAGAAGGTGATAATTTAAACTGGACTGTATCCCTGGTGAAATTGGGTTTATCAGTCGGTACTGGTCAATCTGTCCTGTGATGGACATAGTTGGTGCTGGTCATGATACCAATCCTGTAGAAGGTGAGTTTTACAGTGTCAACGATGACTGGTCATTTTATCATGTGTGATTTTTTGTTATGTAGATCAGTTGTCTTTATTGAAGGTTGTTACTGACTGGAACACTCTCTATATTGCACTGCTAGTTTACAAGGTATGGGGGAGTTATAGCATCTGTCAAACTGATGGACCAAATCTGCTGTGTAGGTTTATGAGGTTACAATCAAATCTGTGTAGTTAGTGCACTTATAAAATCTGTTTTGATTATACAGTCAAGTGGTACAAATCCTGTGAGGTAGTTTGACTCTGTCTATACAGTTGTCTGTTTTATAAGTTTACAGGTCAACGGTCCACCAAATCTGTGACTGGTGAGTTATACTGCAGTCATGTACATTAACCAAAATCCTGTGAATACAGTTATACAGTCAAATCAATACCTCAATGGACTGTAATGGTATGAAGTGCTAAACAGTCACACAATACCAAATCCTGTGGGGGAGTTTATACAGTCAACGATACTGGAAAATACTGGTGCATGTTATACTTTATAAAAATCCAGTGTTGGGGGAGTTATACATCACAATCCTGGACAAGGTGAGTTATAATAAAACGTCACAATTACTGTATCCTGTGAAGGTGAAGTTATACAAGTCAATGATCCTGTAAATCCTGTGTGTATGGTGAGTTATTTTACAGTCAGACTGATCACAAATCCTGTGTAGGTGAGTTATAACAGTCAACTTATACTGCTGTGTGGTGGTGAGTTTACAGTTTCAACTGTAGTCCATACACTGTCAGTAGGTACAAGTGATCACTGTGAAGGTGAGTTATACAGTCAACGATACAAATCCTGTGAAGGTGAGTTATACAGTCAACGATAGTCAAATCCTGTGAAGGTGAGTTATACAGTCAATGATTACCAAATCCTGTGTACCTGTGAGTTTTACAGTCAATGATCACAAAATCCTGTGACATTCCTAGGTGAGTTATACAGTCAATGATACCAAAATCCTGTGGTGAGTTTATCAGTGAGTGTAGGTAGTTACAGTCAATGATACCAAAATCCTGTGAAGGTGAGTTATACAGTCAATGATCACAAATCTGTGAAGTGAAGGTGAGTTATACAGTCAACTGATACCAAATCCTGTGTAGGTGAGTTATACAGTCAACGATACCAAATCCTGTGTAGGTGAGTTATACAGTCAAATACAAATCCTGTGTAGGTGAGTTATACAGTCAACACTGATTACCAAATCCTGTGAAGGTGAGTTATACAGTCAACGATACCAAATCCTGTGAAGGTGAGTTTACAGTCAATGATCAGACAATCCTGTGAAGGTGAGTTATACAGTCAATGATACCAAATCCTGTGAAGGTGAGTTTTATACAGTCATGACATGGTTATATCCAGCAACTGCAAATCCTGTGTAAGGTGAGTTTTTATACAGTCAATGATTATCAAAATCCTGTGTAGGTGAGTTATACAGTCAACGATACCAAATCCTGTGAAGGTGAGTTTTATACAGTCAAGGATACAAAATCCTGTGAAGGTGGTTTAACAGTCAATGATGGACCAAATCCTGTGCACTGATTTGCTACAGTAAAATACCTTATATGTCCTGTGACAGGTGACTTATACTAGTCAATGATAGGTAAATCCTGTGTAGTTGAGTTTATACAGTCAATGATAACTGTTTACCTGTTATGTAGGTTTACTGTGTCAAGGTCTGAGTTTCCCAGTGTAATGAGTTTACAATTGGATTTCCAAAGTGTAGTGGGAGTTATACAGTTTTCCTTGATCAAAATCCTGTGAATTTGATTATTTTAGTCAATGATCAGTACAAATTCCTGTGTATTGAGTTATTTTGTCTAACGATTTGAAATGGGATCCTAGTGTTTGAGTTTATTACAGGTCATCTGTGATCAAATCCTGACAGGTATCTGTGAGTTATGCAGTCAATGATATTGTCCTGTACTGGTGAGTTTATACAGTCAACCTGACATCCTGTGTACTGTGAGTTATACAGTTTCAATGTATGGGGTTTTTTTGGTATCCCTGACTGAGTTATGTACAGTCAGGCTGATCACCTTCCAGTGGGGTGAGTTATACAGTCTTGGGACCAAGTTCTGTGTAGTTTACATGTATACAGTTTTAGTGATACAAAACTGTGGTAGGTAGTTTTTCCATGCTAGTTTACACTTCAAAAATCTGTTCCACACCTGAGTTATACAGCTTCAACGACTCACAAATTTACCTGTTAGTGAAAGTTATACAGTCAATGATTTACAAATCTGTATGGGTTTTAGTGGTCAAACCTACAGTCATACTGATTACCTGTGGTTTGTAGGTGAGTCAAACCTGACAACATGTTACCAAATCCTGTACTGTGTTAGATTTTAGTGGTGTATACCTGAATGGACTGCATACCTGTGAAGGTGATATAGGTACTAGTCAAGATACCAAACATCCTGTGAAGGTGAGTTATACAGTCAAATTTGATCACACTATCCTGGATCGAAATGCTCTAGTTTAGTACCAAATGGGGTTTTTACCATCACACCTGTGACTGGTGTTGTTATTACAGTCAATGATACCAATTCCCAAGTGTAGGTGAGTTTACCCTGAGTCATGACCAAAGTTCTCTTGGTCCATTAGTTGTCACAGTTGTTACCTTGTCATTCTGTGGTTATACAGTCAACCATGACCCTATCTGTGACTTGAGTTTAACAGTACTATTTCACCTGTTATCCTGGTTTTTTTGTTTACAACTGTTACTGGACTTTTAATCAACTACTAAAAATTACAGTAAACCTGGTTTTATACAGTCAAACTGTCCATTTGTTACACACTGTTCTTACCTTAAGTTTCTGACTGTCTTCACTGTTTAGGTTTTTAGTATGATATGGGTACATTTTCATGGTACATCATGACCTTTGACTGGTACCATATGTTTTTACCTGACCAGGTTTCATACATGGTCAAACCTGATTCTGGAATAGTGCATTGCATAGTACTGTCAAATGATACCTGTATTGTGTAGGTGAGGTACAAGTCAATGACTGGACATCCTGTGCACTGCTAGTTTACATGTATGGGTGAGTTTATGATTACTGTAACCTGGTCCCTGATTACATGTTTGACTAATACAATTTTGTACCTGGTGAGGTTTTAGTGAAAACCTGATCCTGACGTTTCAGAGTTATACTGGACATTACCTGTATGTACAAATCTAGTGTGTCAAAAGTTATTACATAACTGATCACTAAAGTTCTATTCAGTATGGGGGTTTATTGTCAATACTGTATGGACAGTTTTGGCACTGTAAGTTTGTTATCAATTTTTGGTCAGTTTAGGTCAATCACTTTGATCATACCTTTTAAGTAAATGTCCAGGGTATTAAAATTTTATACCTTTGTAATTTGTATTTAAAAATTGATTTCAGTGACTGACATAGGTGCAGTTATACAGTAGTTGCTTAAAACTAAATCCTTGAAGAGTGTTTATGTAAGTCACTTGCTTCAAAATCCTGTGAAGAGTGACAATACCTAGTTTATACAGTCAATGGGGGTTTGTTTATCCTGAGTTCTTTGTTAAAAAAATTTATACAATGTTTAACATATGTGGTCAATCCTGTTAACATGGAAGTTAGTACACTTTAGATTACAGTTTATGTTTAAAATAGGGTTCAAACCTTTTCATACAAGGTCAAATCTACTCAGTATTACTCTGTTATACAGGGTGATCTTATAGTGTCAAACTACTGAACTATTAGTTCAAAGAAATTTATGCTGTTTACCTGTTATTTCATGTATTGGGGTTTAAAATCTGACTGTTTTAACAGTGCAATATGGTTCAAAAGTATGTGGGTTTATACTGGTCAATCCTGTTTTACTCAAGTTGTGTTTTAAGTCACTGGTACCTGGTATGGTTTTAGTTTTATACTGTCCATTCTGTAAAAGGTCTGTGGGTTCTTTTACATTGGTTGCTGGTCAAATCCTGTTCCTGGGTTTCCTTGGTGGTTTACACAATGTTTACCGGTTTATGCAGGTCTGAAATCTGGTGGGGTTCAACTTTAGGTGGTTGGATTACTTTTACTGGGTGTTAATGTACTGACCAAGATCAATCTCATATGGTTCTGTGATGGTTCCAGATTTTACCGTCTAACGGCATACATGTCTGTTTACTGTTCTGGTGGTTATTTGTAAAACAGAATGTCAAGAATACCTATACTTTATTGTTATGTGACGTTACCATCTGTATTTCTTTATACAGAGGTTGTTTACTCCAAGTATGTGGTCTAAATCTTTATTATACAGAGGTTGTTACTCCAAGTATGTGGTCTACTTCTTTATACAGTTTCATTTACACTCTCCAAGTATGTGGTCTAACTCTTTATACTTTGGTGTTACAAGGTATGTGGTCTAACTCTTTATACAGAATTGTGTTCCAAGTATGTATCTAACTCTTTATACAGAGGTTGTTACAGTCAAAGTATGTGGTCTAACTCTTTATAACAGAGGTTGTTACTCCAAGTATGTGGTCTAACTCTTTATACAGAGGTGGTGTTACTCCAAGTATATGGTCTAAACTCTTTATACAGAGGTTGTTACTCCAAGTATGTGGTCCTAATCTTTATACAGAGGTTGTTACTTAATATGTGGTCTAACTCTTTATACAGATTCTGTTAGGTAGTTGTTACTCCAAACCTGACAGTATGTGGTCTGTACTCCTTTTCTTTACAGAGGTTGTTTACTCCAAGTATGTGGTCTAACTCTTTATACAGAGGTTGTTACTCCAAGTATGTGGTCTAACTCTTTTATACAGAGGTCTTTCCAAGTATGTGGTAACTCTTTTTACAGAGGTTGTTACTCCAAGTATGTGGTCCATAACTCTTTATACAGAGGTTGTTACTCCAAGTATGTGGTCTAACTTGTTTATACAGAGGTTGTTACTCAAGTTACTCCTTTATGTGGGTCTTAACTCTGGTTATAACTCAGAGGGTTGTTACTCTGAAGTATGTGGTCTAACTGTTTATACAGAAAGTGTTACTGGTCACAATCTGTTAAAGAAACTACTGGTCCTGTTACTCCAAGTATGTGGTCTAACTCTTTATACAAAGTGAGGTTGTGTATTTGGTCCAAGTTTTAACTCTTTATACAGAGGTTGTTACTCCAAGTATGTGGTCTAACTCTTTATACAGAGGGTCCACTCTTATCAGAGTATGTGGTCAAGTAGGTGGACTGGTTATACACTGGGTTACTCAAGTATGTGGTCTAACTCTTTATACAGAGGTAATCTTACTCCATCTAACCTTTATACAGTGGTTGTTATCAGGTACTGTGGTCTAACTCTTTATACAGAGGTTGTTACTCCAAGTATGTGGTCTAACTCTTTATACAGAGGTTGTTACTCCAAGTTGTGTGGTCTTAACTCTTTATACAGAGGTTGTTTACTCTAAGTATGTGGTCTAACTCTTTATACAGAGGTTGTTACTCCAAGTATGTGGGTCTAACTCTTTATACAGAGGTTGTTACTCCAAGTATGTGGTCTAACTCTTTATACAGAGGTTGTTTACAAAGGTGGTCTAACTCTTTATACAGAGTTGTTACTCTAAGTATGTGGTCTATCTTTAGGTACAGAGGTTGTTACTCAAGTATGTGGTTAACTCTACATACAGGGTACTTTTACATCTGAGGTGTTTAACTCTTTATACAGAGTTGTTATAAGTATGTGGTCTAATTGGTTATTATACAGAGGTTGTTACTCCTAGTATGTGGTCTAACTCCTTATACAGAGGTTGTTACTCCAAGTATGTGGTCTAACTCTTTATACAGAGGTTGTTACTCCAAGTATGTGGTCTAACTCTTTATACAGAGGTTTCTCAAAGTATGTGGTCCATAGTGTATACAGGGAGGTTGTTACTCCAAGTATGTGGTCTAACTTTTATACAGAGGTGTTACTCTCCAAGTATGTGGTCTAACTCTTTATACAGAGGTTGTTACTCCAAGTATGTGTCTAACTCTTTATACAGAGGTTGTTACTCAAGTATGTGGTCCATCTAACTCTTTGGGTCCATCAGGTTGTTACTCAAGTATGTTGGTCCAACTCTTTATACAGGTTTGTTACTCCAAGTATGTGGTCTAACTCTTTATACAGAGGTACTGGTCCATCTTTTCCTGGGTATCAGAGTGGTCTACTCTTTTTATGTTTTATACAGAGTGTTACTCAGAAGTATGTGGTCTAACTCAGGTACTACAGAGGTTGTTACTCCTGTATGTGGTCTCACTCTGGTTTAAACATACCATCTAGGTTAATTAAGTATGTGGTCTAACTCTTTATACAGAGGTTGTTACTCCAAGTATGTGGTCTAATCAGAGGTTGGTCCATCTATGTGGTTTAACTCTTGGTATACAGAGGTGGTCTCATCTGTGGTCTAACTCTTTATACAGAGGTTGTTACTCAAGTATGTGGTCTATCTGTTTTATAGGGTTGTTACATCAGTACTGTGGTCTAACTCTTTATAATCAGTTGTGTACTGGTCCAAGTGGTCCTAACTCTTTATCAGAGGTTGTTACTCTAAGTATGTGGTCTATGGTCCATCTTTCAGAGGTTGTTACAGGTATGTGGTCCTCTTATACTGGGTTGTTACTCAGGTACTGTGGTCTAACTCTGTTCATGGGTTTCACTCAGTATGGTCCAACTGTTACCTGGGTTGTTATCTAAGTTATGGGTCCACTCTTTCAGAGGTTTATCAAGGTATGTGGTCTAACTCTTTATACAGGTCTTGTTACTCTGTTCAGTATGTGGTCTATATACACTCCTTTATACAGAGGTTGTTACTCAGGTATGTGGTCTAACTCTTTATACAGGGTCCATACTGTTTGGTTACTCAGTATGTGGTCCAACTCTTTATACAGAGGTTGTTACTCATCAGGTATGTGGTCTATAACTCTTTGGGTACAGAGGTTGTTACTCCATCTGTTCCTGTGGTCTAACATCTTTATACAGAGGTTGTTTCTCCAAGTATGTGGTCTCTTTATACAGGTCCAGGTTGTTACTGGGTTATCAGGTACTGGTCTATCTGTTTATACTGAGGTTTTCAGTTACTCCAAGTCCATCTGTATGGGTCTAACTCTTTATATCAGAGGTTCTGTTACTCAAGTATGTGTCTAACTCTGTATACAGGTTTACTCAAGTATGTGGTCTAACTCCTTATACAGAGGTTGTTATGGTTCCAAGTATGTGGTCTAACTCTTTATATCAGACTTTTGTCATAGTATCCTGGGTCCATCAGGTACTGGTCTTATACAGAGGTTGTTACTCATCTGTATGTGGTTTAACATACAGGTTGTTTACTCTGTTCCTGGGTTCATAAGGTACTTTATACAGAGGTCTGTTACTCCAGGTATGTGGTCTAACTCTTTATACAGAGGTCCATGTTGTTACTCTAACTGTTTAGTACAGAGGTTGTCAGGTACCTGTCCATCTGTTTACCTGGGTTACATCAGGTATGTGGTCTAACTCTGTTACCTGGGTTCATTGTGTCAGGTTACATCTGTTCCTGTGGTCTATCAGGTCTTCCACAGAGGTTGTTACTCCAAGTAGTATACTGGTCTAATGTCTTTATACAGAGGTTGTTACTCCAAGTATGGGTCTGTTTCTAACTCCATTATACAGAGGTTGTTGTTTACTCCAAGTATGTGGTCTAACTCTTTATACAGAGGTGTTTTACTCCAAGTATGTGGTCTAACTCTTATATACAGATTCCTGGGTACTCCATAGTATGTGGTCTAACTGTTATACAGAGTTGTTACTCTAAGTATGTGGTCTAACTCTTTATACAGAGGTTGTTACTCCAGTATGTGGTCTAACTCTTTATACAGAGGTGTTACTCCAGTATGTGGTCTGGTCTTTTACTGGTCCATTTTGAGGGTTTTACAGGTACTGGTCCAACTCTTTTTACAGAGGTTGTTACTCCATAAGTATGTGGTCTCTGTTCATTATACAGGGTTGTTAAAAGTATGTGTCTGGTAACTGGTATACAGTTGTTACTCCAAGTATGTGGTCTAATTTATACAGAGGTTGTTACTGGTCCAAGTTGTGGTTATCATCTGGTCATTGTTACATCAGTATGTGGTCTAATCTGTTCAGAGGGTTGTTACTCCAAGTGTTGTGGTCCAATCTGTTCTTTATACATCAGGTACTGGTGGTTAACTCCTTATACTCAACTGTCCATCTGTAACTCTCTATATCTTTTTACAGAGATTGTTTCTGGGTTCATTAAGAGTATGTGGTCTAACTCTCTATACAGAGGTTGTTACTCCAAGTATGTGGTCTAACTCTTTGGGTACAGAGGTTGTTGGTCTCCAAGTATGTGGTCTAACTCTTTATACAGAGGTTGTTACTCCATCAGTATGTGGTCCCATAACTCTTTATACAGAGGTTGTTACTCCTGGTATGTGGGTCTCTGGGTCTTTATACAGAGGTTGTTACCATCTGTAAAGTATGTGGTCTCTTTATGTCCATCTGGTCCTTATACAGGTATGTGGTCCATCTGTTCCTGGTCTTTATACAGAGGTTGTTCATTTACTGGTCCAGTTATACAGAGGTATTGTTGTTCCTGTGGTCAACTGGTCCATACTGTTTCTGGGTTCACTCAGGTAACTGTATGTATATCTTTTTAACTGGTCCATCATACTGGTCCATCTGTTGTTGGGTCCATCAGTACTGGTCTAATCTTTATACAGGGTTCCACTTCTGTTCTTAACTGTTTCATACAGAGGTTGTTGTCCTGGTTCTGTGGTCTCCATCTTTATCTGGGTTTTTACAGGTATGTGGTCTAACTTTTATACAGAGGTTGTTACTTCCTGGGTTCATCAGTACTGTGGTCTATCTGTTCTGGGTACAGAGGTTGTTACTCCAAGTATGTGGTCTAACTGTCCTTTATCAGGTACTGGTCTATACTCTGTATGTGGTTCTATCAGGGTCTTTATACAGAGGTCTTTACTCATAAGTATGTTCTGGGTTTATACATCAGGTACTGGTCCATCTGGTTAACTGGTTTATCAGTCAAGTATGTGGTCTAACTCTTTCATATACAGAGGTTGTTACTCCAAGTATGTGGTCTATGTTCTGGGTTCATCAGGTAGAGGTTGTTTCCTAACTCTTTATACATCAGGTACTGGTCCATAACTTCTTTATACAGGTAGGGTCCATCTGTTACTTCTTTATACTTTCATCTTTATGTGGTCTAACTCTTAATACAGAGGTCACTCCAAGTATGTGGTCTAATCTGTTATACAGAGGTTCATTACTCCATCTGTGGTCTAACTCTTTATACAGAGGTTGTTACCATCCAAGTATGTGGTCTAACTCTTTATACAGAGGTTGTTACTGGTCCAAAAATATGTGGTCTAATCTCCTTTATACAGGTACTGGTCCAGTGTTCCTTACTCCAAGTATGGTGGTCCATCTGTTCCTACAGAGGTCATCAGTATGTCCATCTTTTATACAGGTTGTTACTCCATTTGGTACTGTGGTCTAACAGTACTCTTTTTACAGAGGGTTACTCAAGTTGTGGTCTAACTCTTTTATACAGAGGTTGTTAACAGGTCTGTCCATCTGTTAAGGTTACCATTGTACAGGTCTCCATCATCTGTTCCTGGGTTCACAGGTACTGTCAATTGTATGGTTAATCAACTGAAACTTTTCCAGAGGTTGTTTACTCTGAGTTCATGTGGTCTAAACTCTTTATACCTGGGTTGGTACTGGTCCACTGTCCTGGGTTCAGTATGTGTCCTGGTCTATCTGTTCTGGGTTATACAGATGGTCCTGTTACTCCTAGTACTGGTCCATCTAAAACTTTATCAGGTACTGGTCCATCTGTATGTGGTCTAACTCTTTATCATCAGGTACTGGTCCAATCTGTTTATGGGGTTCAAGTAGGTGGTCTATCTGTATCCAGAGGTTGTTACTCCAAGTATGTGGTCCAGGTAACTGGTTTATTTCATCAGGTACAGTTCTGGTTGTTACTCTAAGTATGGTGGTCTAACTCTTTATACAGAGGTTGTTATGTCATATGGTCAGGTTTTTATAGAGGTTGTTTCTGTTCTATTGGTCAACTCTGTACATACTGTCCTTGTTAATCTGAAGTATGTGGTCTAACTCTTTATACAGAGGTTGTTACTCCAAGTATGTGGTCCTAACTTCTTATACAGTAGTTGTTACTCCATCTGTTCTGTATGTGGTCCTCTAACTCTTTATACAGAGGGTTGTACAGGTATGTGGTCCCAAACTGATTATACTTCAGAGGTCTAACTCTGTTCCTGAACTCTTTATCAGGTCCTGTGGTCCAGTCTGTTCCTTGGGTTTCAATGACAGAGGTTGGTTACTCTCAGTATGTGGTCTAACTCTTTATACAGGGTTGTTAGGTAAGTATGTGGTCTAACTTTATACATCAGGTAATCCAAGTATCTGTTCTAAGGTTTATCAGAGGTTGTTACTCCAAGTATACTGGTCTAACATGTTCTATTTACAGAGGTTGTTACTCAAGTATGTCATCTAACTCAGGTTTGGTCCAGAGGTGTTACTCTAAGTATGTGGTCTAACTCTTTATACAGAGGTTGTTACTCCAAGTATGGTGACTAACTCTCTTTACACTACAGTGATTGTTACTGTCCCAGTATGTGGTCTAACTCTTCCAGAGGTTGTTTACTCCAAAGTATGGGTCTAAGGTACTGGTCCATCTGTACAGAGGTTGTTACTCAGGTCTCTGTTCTGGGTCCATGTTTAAGGTCCCTGGGTTCCATCAGTACTGTTCTAATATGTCTGGGTTTATACAGAGGTACTGTTACATCCTGTATGTGGTCAACTCTTTATACAGAGGTCTCCCGAAGTATGTTCCTGTTTATACAGGTACTGTTACTCAAGGTTCCTCCATGTGGTCTTTATGGTCTGTTCTTTGGTTGTTACTCCAGTCCAAGTATGTGGTCTAACTTTGGGTACAGAGGTTGTTACTCCAAGTATGTGGTCTAACTCCTTTATCACAGAGTCCATGTGTTCCTGGGTTCATCAGTGTACTGTATGGTTCCTGGTCACTCAGGTACTGGGTCCATCTTTTGGTTCCTGGTACTGGTCCATCTGTTAGAGTGTGGTCTCTGTTATACTGAGGGTTACATCAGGTATGTGGTCCATCTCTTTTCCAGAGGTTGTTACTCCAAGTATGTGGTCCTCTTTATACAGAGGTTGTTCTCCAGGTACTGGTCCTAAACCATTTGTTCAGGGTTGTTACTGGTCCAAGTATGTTCTAACTCAGGTATACATGAGGTTGTACTCCATAAGTATGTGGTCTAACTCTTTCCAGAGGTTGTTACTCAGGTACTGGTCCTTTGTTTATACAGAGTTTGTTATCAGGTATGGTCCCATCTCTTTATACAGAGGTTGTTCCATCATGTACTGGTCCATCTGTTCCAGGGTTCATCAGGTATGGTCCTAATCTTTCCTGGGTTCATCAGGTACTGGTCCATCTGTTCCTGGGTTGTTATCAGGTACTGGTCCAACTCTTTATACAGAGGGTGTTACCATCAGTACTGGGTCCATAACTCTTTCCTGTTACTCCTTCAGAATCAGGTACTGGTCCATCTGTTCAGAGGTTCATTAGGTACCAAGTGGTGGTCTAACTCTTTATACTGGGTTGTTACTCCAAGTCCATGTGGTCTAACCTGGGTACATCAGGTACTGGTCCATCTGTTCCTGGGTTCATCAGTACTGGTCCATCTGTTATACAGGTTGTTACTCAGGTACTGGTCTAACTCTGTTCCTTCCATCAGGTTGTTACAGTCCAAGTATGTGGTCCATCTGTTCCTGGGTTGTCTCCAGGTACTGGTCCATCTGTTCCTGGGTTCATCAGGTACTGTATGTGTCCATCTCTTACTGTCTTATCTGTCTGGGTTCTTCAGGTACTGGTCTATCTGTTACAGAGGTTGTTACCTATGGGTCTAACTCTTTATACAGGGTCCATGTTGTTCCTGGGTCCATCAGGTCTAAGGTCCATCTGTTTCCTGGGTTTCCAAGTAGGTACTGGTCCATCTGTTCCTGGGTTGTCAGGTACTGGTCCATCTTTTACAGAGGTTGTTCATCAGTACTGGTCCATCTGTTCCTGGGTTGTCAGGTACTGGTCCATCTGTTACTGGGTTGTTACTCAGGTATGGGTCCATCTTTTTCCTGGGTTTGTTATCAGTACTGTGGTCCATCTGTTCCTGGTTCATCAGGTCCTGGTCTCTGTTATAACTTGGGGTACTCCATTGTGTAGGTACTGTCCATCTGTTCTGGGGTTTCATACAGGTAGGTTGTTCTGGTTCATCAGGTACTGTGTCCATCTGTTCTGGGTTTACAGGTACTGGTCCATCTGTATGTGGGTCTAAGGTACTGGTCCATACTGAGGTTCCTGGGTTCATCAGGTATGGGTCCATCTGTTCCTGGGTTCATCAGGTCTGGTCCATCTGTTCCTGGGGTTGTTACTCAGGTATGTATGTGGTCTATCTTTATACAGAGGTTGTTACTCCAAGTATGGGTTAACTCTCAGTACTGTCCAAGTATGTGGTTAACTCTTTCCTGGGTTCATCAGTATGTGGTCCATCTTTCAGGGTTTACAAGTCAGGTACTGGTCTAACTTCTGGGTTTACTCATGGGTCTAACTGGTTGTGTTCTCCAATAATGTGTCTAACTCTTTATACAGAGGTGGTTACATCCAGTATGTGGTCTAATCGCTTTTAACAGATTGTTACGCCGCAATAAGGTAGGTCTAACTCTTATACAGACCTTGTTACTCTAAGTATTTGTTATAACTCTGATACAGGAGGTTGTTACTCCATGTATGGTGGGCTAAACTCTTTATACAGAGTTGGTTACACCAAGTATGTGGTCTAGACTCGTATAAAACAGTAGGTTGTATACTCCAAGATCTGTGGTCTAAACTCTTTAGAGAACAGAGGTTGAGTTACTACAAGTATGTGGGTCTAAAACTCTTTATACAGAGGTTGTACTCCAAGTATTGTGGTCTAACTCTTTATACAGAGTATTTACGCTAAGTATGTGGTCTAACTCTGTATACAGGGGTTGTTACTCCAAGGATGTGGTCAAACTGCTTTATCCAGAGGTTGTTACTCCAAGTTTGTGGTCTAACTCTTTATAACAGGAGAAGTTGTTTACTCCAAGTATGTAGTCTAACTCTTTATACAGTGGTTGTTATTACAATATGTGGTCTAATCTTTATACAGAGTTGTTACACCATGTATTTCAACTCGTTATACAGAGGTTATGTTCGCTAAGTATGTGGTCTAACTCTTTATACTGAAGTTGATACTCTATGGATGTAGGGCTAATTCATATACAAGAGGTTGTTACGCCAATTTTGGTCTAAGCTCTTTATACAAGGGTTGTTACTTCAAGTAATGTGGTCCCCACCTAGCACTTGTAGACACAGAGGTTGTGTCTCCAAGTAATGTGCGTCTAAGTCCTTTATACAGGAAGTTGTTTAATCTCAAGCTATGTGGTCTAACGCCGTTATACAGAATGGTTGTTATTCCATGTATGTGGTCTAACTCTTTATACAGAGGTTTGTTCGTACTTCTAAGTAGGTGGTCTAACTCTGTAACAGAAGTTGGTACTCTAAGTATTGGTCTAACTCTGATACAGATGTTGGTACATCTGAGTAGTGGAGTCTGAACCCCCCCCCGCCCCCCCCCCCCCCCCCCCCCCACCCCACCCCCCCCCCAACCCCCCCCCCCCCCTTTATACTGAGGTTGTTACTCTCCAAGAATGTGTGTTCTAACTCTTTTATTCAGAGGTTGTTACGCCAAGTGATGTGGGTCTAAACTCTTTATACAGATGGTGTTACTTCTAAGTAGTTTGGTCTAAGTACTTCGTACAGAGTTAGTTACTCCAAGAATTTGGGTCTAATCTCTGTATACAGAGGTGAGTTGACGCTTAAGTAGGAGGATCCGAACTCAGATATACAGAGGATGTTACGCTATGTAATTTGTCTAACTCTTTCTAAACAGAGGTTGTTACTCCAAGTATGTGGTCTAACTCGTTATACAGAGGTTTTGACTATCCAATATTGGTCTAACTCTTTATACAGAGTGTTGTAACTTCCAAGTCTTCGAGTACAGAGCGTTATACTGAAGTGTTTACGCTAAGTATATGGTCTAACTCTTTAGACAGAGGTTTTTACTCCAAGTATGTGGTCTAACTCTTTATACAGAGGTTGTTACTCCAAGTATGTGTTCTAACTCTCTGAGACAGAGGTTGTTATTACTCCAAGTATGTTGTCTAACGCTTCTATAAAATGTGTTGTTTTACTCCAAGTATCTGAAGAGTCGAAACTCTTTATACAAGACGAGTTTGTTACTCCTGAGCGTTAGGTTGTCTAAGTCTTTTATACAGAGGGTGTTACTCCATATGTGGTCTAAACTCTTTATACAGAGGCTGCTTACTCAATGAAGTTGTCTAAAGTCTTTATACAGAGAAGGTGTTACTCTAAGTAGGTGGTCTAAACTCCTTTATACAGATTGTTGTTTAACTCTAAGTATGTGGTCTAACTCTTTATCCAGAGGTTTTTTACTTCTAGTATGTTGTCCTAACTCTTTTATTACAAGCGGTTTGTTACTCTTAAGTATGTGGTCTAACTCTTTAATAGCAAGTTATTACTCAAGATAGGTTGGGGACTAACTCTTTATACAGAGGTTGTTACTCCAAGGATGTTGTCTAACTCTTTATACAGGAGGTTTGTTACGTACAAGTATGTGGTCTAAGTCGTTATACAGAGGTTTTGTTAACACTAAGTATGTGGTCGAACGCATTTTACTGAAGTTTTTACTCCAGAGTTATGTGAGGACTGAACATTTTATACAGAGGTTGTTACGCCCAAAGTATGTTGGTCTAACTCTTTTATACAAAGTGATTACTCCAAGTATGGTCCCAACTCTTATTACTAAGTTTTACGCCAGTATTGGTCTAACTTTTTATACAGAGGTTGTTACTCCAATATGTTCTAACTCATTCTTCTGAAGTTGTTACTCTAAGTAATGATGGTCTAACTTTTTATACAGAGGTTGTTACTCTAGAGATATCTGGGCTATACGCTTTAATACAAGTTGTTTAATCCAAGTAGATGTTCTAACTCTTTTAAAACAGGAGGTTTTACTCTAAGTAGGTGGTCTAACTGTTTATACAGAGGCTGTATACTTCAAGTAGTGTCAACTCATTTACTGATGTTTGTTACTCTAAGTATGTGTCTAACTCTTTTATACAGAGGTTGTTACTCTGCCAGTATGTGGGTTCTAACTCTTTATACAATTTGTTACTCCAAGGATTGGTCTAACTCTTATACAATTTGTTTACTCCCAAGTGGTGGTCTAACTCTTTATACAGAGGTTGTTTACTGCCTAGTAGTGGTCTAACTCTTTTACAGATGTTACTCTAAGTAGGGTGTCTAATCTTTTATACTGAAGTTGGTACTCCCTAGTATGGGGGTCTAACTCTTGAGTACAAAGGTTTGTTACGAGACCAAAGTATGTTGGTCTAAACTCTTTATACTGAATTTGTTACTCTAAGTATGTGGTCTAACTTTTTATACAGGAGGTTGTTACTCCAAGTATGTGGTCTAACTCTTTAGCACAAGTTGTTACTCCAAGTAGTGGCTTCTAACCTTTATACAGAGTGTACTCCATTATGCGTGTCCTAACTCTTTATACAGGAGGTTGTTATACTCTAAGGAGTCTCTTACTCTTTATACAGAGTTTTATCGCCAAGTATGAGTGGTCCTAACTCATTTATACAAGGTTTTTACGCCATGTATGTGTCACGAACCTCTTTATACCAGAAAGATTGTTAGTACTCTAATATGTGGTTCTAACTCCTTTTACAGAGTTGTTAAGCAATATGTTCTAACTCTCTTTTATACAAAGTTTGTTACCCATATTAGTCGGAATCTCTCTATACATAGGGTTGTTCTACGCCAAGTATTTCTAACTCTTTTATTACAGTGGTTTGTTTACTCAAAGCTTTTTGGTCTAACTCTGTAGACAGGGAGAGTTGTACACTCCAAGTTTGTGGTCTATCTCTTTTATACGACTGTTACTCCCTATAAGTGGTCTAACTCTTTAGTACAAGGTTTGTTACTCAAGAATGTTCTAACTCATTATTCATAGGTTGTTACTCACAGGTATGTGGTCTAAACTCGTTAATACACAGAGGTTGTTACTCCCTACAGTATGTGTCCTTACTTTGTTTTAATATCCAGAGGTTTGTTACTCTAGTATGTGGTCTAACTCGTTATACAGATTCTGATACATCCTATATGTGTCTAACGCTTTAATACAGAGTTTGTTACTCCAAGTATGTGGATCTAAACTCTTTATAAAGTGGGTTGTTATTCCCCTAGTATGTGGTCGAACTCTTTATACAGGAGGTTGTTAACGCTAAGGATGCTTGTCGAACGTCTTAGACAAGATGTTACGCCAATAGGTGGGCTAACTCTTTAAGTACAGAGTTGTGTACTCCCTCCTTGGAAGGGGTCTAACTCAAGAACTGAATGTGGTTACTCTAATATAGTGGTGCATAACATTTTATACAGATTTACTCCACGTATGTTGTTCTAAGTCTTTATATAGAGGTTGATTTACCCCACCTCCAAGGAGTGTCTAACTCTTATACAGAGTTTTTAACTCCAAGTATATGTCTAACCTCTTGTATACATAGAGTTTGTTACTTCAAGTATGAAGGTCGAAGTCTAATACAGAGTTGTTACTCCAGAGTTATGTGGGTAAACCTTTATACAAGGTGTTTTACTCCAATAGTGGACTAACTCTTTCTACAGATTTGTTACTCCCATTATTTGTCTATCCGTTTATACAGAGTTTTACTCTAATATGTGGTCTAACTCTTTATACAGAGTTGTTGTACGCGAAGTATGTTGAGGTCTAACTCATTTATACAGAGGTTGTTACTCTAAGTAGTGGCTAACTCTTTGAAACAGGAGTTTTACTACCAAGTATGTGGTACTAACGTCGTTAATAACAGATGGTTACCCAATATGTGGTCTAACTCTTTACTACATGAGATTGTTACTCTAAGATGTGTCTAACGCCTTTATACAAGGTTCTTTACTCCAATATGAGGTCTTACTCTTTAACAGAGTGTTTACTCAGGTAATTCTAACTCTTTATACTGACTCTGTTACTCGAAGTATGAGGTGCGAAACTCTACTCCAGAAGAGTACTCAAGTATGTGGTCTAACTCTTTATTACAGTGGTTTGTACTCCCATGTATATGTCTAGACTCTTTATACAGAGGTTATTACGCCCAGTAGGTTGTCTACACTTTATACTAGGAAAGGTTGTTACTCCAGAGTATGTGGTCTAACTCTTTATACAGAGGTATTTTTACTCCAAGTTTGTGGTCTAACTCTTTTTACAAAGGTTGTTACTCCAAGTATGGGTCTAACACTTTATTAACAGATTGTTACATCTGAGTAGGTGGTCTAACCTCTTTATACAAGTTTGTTACTACAGTATTGGTCTATCTCTTTAAACAGAGTTTTACTCCATTATGTTGGAGTCTACCTCTTTATACAGAGGGGTTTACTCCAAGTATTGGTCCTAACGCTTTATACAGAGGTTTTGTTACGCCAAGTATGTGGCTCTAAACTCTTCATACAGAGCTGTTACTCTCCAAGTATGTGGTCAACTCTTTATACTGAGTGGTTACTCCAAGGTTTGGTGCTAACTCCTTGATACCTGAGTTTTACCCAATAATTTTCCCTAACTCTTGATACATAGGTTGTACTGCCAAGTATTGGGCTAACTCGTTGATACAGAGGGTTTGTTACCCAAGTATGTGTTCTAACTCTTCTTATACAGAGTTTTAACGTCCAAGGATGCGTGGCGAACTCTTTAACAGAGTTGTGACTCTAAGTAGGTGGTCTAACTCTTTATACAAGGTGTTACTCCATGTATGTGTCTAAGCTCTTTATACAGAGGTTGTCTTACTCCAAGTATGTGGTCGTAACTCTTTTTACAGAGGTTGTTTACTCCAAGTATGAGGGGTGCTAACTCGTTTTACCGAAGTTGTTACGCCTTTAGTATGTGGTCTAAGTCTTTATACAGAGGTTTGTTATCTTCAAGTATGTGAGTCATAACTCGTCTATACAGAGGATTCTGATACTCCAAGTATGGTGGCGTTCTAACTCATTATACTGAAGTAGTATTTACTCTAAGTTAATGTGTCTAATTCCATATACGAGACGTTGTTACGTTCGCCAAGTATGTGGTCTAACTCTTTTTACTGAAAGTTGTTACTCCAAGTTATGTGGTTCTAACTTCTTATATTACATAGGTTGTTACTCCATGGTTATTTGGTCTAAGTCGTTATTACAGAGGTTGTTTCTCCAAGTATGGTGGTCTATCTCATTAGACAGAGGTTGTTACTCCATGTATGTGGGTCTATAACTCTTTAGATAATTGAGTTGTTACGCTATGTATTGTGGTCTAACTCGTTATTCAGAGGTTGTTATACTCGAAGTATGTGGTCTCTAACTCTTTGAGACAGAGGTTGTTACTCTGAGTATCGTGGTCTAACTCTGTTATACAGAGGTTGTTATCCAAGTATGTTGTGCGAACTCTTTACCCACAGAGGTTATACTCCAGGAGGTGGTCCTAACGCTTTAAGCAAAGTTGGTTACTCTAAGTATTTGTCTAACTCTTTATACAAAGGTTGTTACTCCAATTTGTGGTCTAACTCTTTATACAGAGGGTGTTACTCTTATATAGTGGACGAACTCTTTTAGACAGATTGTTACTCTAATATAGTGGTCTAAAACTCTTTATACAGAGGTTGTTATCTCCAAGTATGTGGTCTAACTCTTATTACAGGGCTGTATACAGAGGTGTTACTCTTTATTACAAGTGTTACACCAAGTATGTGGTCTAACACTTTATACTAGAAGTTGTAACTCTAAGTAAGTGGTCTATAAAACTCTTTTTTACAGAGTTTGTACGTACCATGTATGTGTCAAACTCTATTATACAGAGGTTGTTACTCCACGTTGTGGTCTAACTCTTTAATACATAGGTTGTTACTCCAATATGTGGGTCTAAGTCTTTATACAAGGTTGTTAACTCTCCAAGTATTGTGGTCTAACTCTGTATACAGAGGTTGTTACTCTGAGTATGTTGGTCTAACTCTTATATACAGAGGTTGTTACTCCCTAAGAGTATGTGGTCTAACTCTTTTATACAGAGAGTGGTACTCTAAGTAGTGTGGGCTAAGTCATTATACAGAGGTCCTGTTACTCCAAGTATGGTGTCCTAACTCTTTATTACAGAGGATGGCTAACCTTTAACAAGTTGTTACTCCTAAGTATGTGGGGCTGATACTCTTTATACAGAGGTTTTTTACTCCTTCCAAGTATGTGGTCTAACTCTTTATACACCTCGGTTTGTACTCTAAGTATGTGTCTAAAAATGGAACTTTATACAGGAGGTTGTTACTCACAAGTAAGTGGTCCAACTCTTTATACAGGAGGTTGTTACTCTAATGTATGTGATCTAACTCTTTATACAAGAGGTTGTTACTCCCAAGTATGTGGTCTAACTCTTATTACAGAGGTTGTTTACTATCCCAAGTATGTGTCTAACTCTTTATACATAGGGTGTGTACTCCAAGTATGTGGTTCTAACTCTTTATACAGAGGTTGTTACGCCAAGTATGTGGTCCTAACTCTTTATACAGAGGTTGTTACTCCAAGTATGTGGTCTAACATCTTTATACAGAGGTTGTTACTCCAAGTATGTGGTCTAACCTCTTTATACAGAAGGTTAACTCCCAAGTATGTGAGGTCTAACTCTTTATACAGATGTTGTTACTCTAAGTATGTGGTCCTAAGTCTTTTTACAGAGGTTGTTACACCAATACTCATTATACAGAGGTTTGTTACTCTAAGTATGTGGTCTAACTCTTTATACAGAGCTAGTTACTCCAAAGTATGTGGTACTAACTCTTTATACAGAGGTTGTTACTCCAAGTATGTGTCGTCTAACCTCTTTATACAGAGGTTGTTACTCCCAAAGTATGTGGTCTAACTCTTATACAGAGGTTGTTACTCCAAGTATGGTGGTCTAACTCTTTATACAGAGTCTTTGTTTACTCCAAATAGTATGTGGTCTAACTCTTTATACAGAGGTTGTTACTCCTAAGTATGTGGTCTAACTCATTATACACCAAGAGGTTGTTACTCTAAGTATGTGGTCTAACTCTTTATACAGAGGTTGTTACTCAAGTATGTGGTCTAACTCTTTATACAGAGGTTGTTGTACTCCAAGTATGTGGTTCTAACTCTTTATACAGAGTTGTTACTTCTATGTATGTGGTCTAACTCTTTATACAGAGGTTGTTACTCCAAGTATTGTGGTCTAACTCTTTATACAGAGGTTGTTACTCCAAGTATGTGGTCTAACTCTTTATACAGAGGTTGTTACTCTCAAGTATGTGGTCTATCTCTTTTATACAGTGGTTGTTACTCTACAAGTATGTCGTCTAACTCTTTTATACAGAGGGTTGTTACTCCAAGTATGTAGTCATCTAACTCTTTATACAGAGGTTGTTACTCCAATGTATTGTGTCTAAGCTCTTTATACAGTAGGGTTGTTTACTCTAAGAGTATGTGTCTAACCTTTATACAGAGTCTAAGTGGTATTTTGTATACAGAGGATGTTACTCCAAGTATTGGTCTAAATCTTAACTCTTTATACAGAGGTTGATACTCCAACGTTATGTGGTCTAACTCTTTATACAGAGGTTGTTACTCTAAAGTATGTGGTCTAACTCTTTTATACGTGAGGTTGTTTACTCCAAGTATGTTGGTCTAACTCTTTATACAGAGTGCTGCGTTTCTACTCCATGTATGTGGTTCTAACTCTATGATACAGAGGTTGTTACTCCAAGTATGTGGTCTAACTCTTTATACAGAGGTTGTTTACTCTAGTATGTGGTCTAAACTCTTTATACCCAGAGGTTGTTAAACTCTAAGTATGTGGTCTAACTCCTTAACACAGAGGTTTGTTACTCTAAGTATGTGGTCTAACTCTTTGTACCAGAGGTTGTTACTCCTAGTATGTGGTCTAACTCTTTATACAGAGCTTGTGTACGCCAAGTATGTGGGTCTAACTCTTTATACAGAGGTTGTTACTACTAAGTATGATGGTCTAGGTCTTTATACAGAGGTTGTTACTCTAATATTGTGAGCTAACTCTTAATACAGAGGTGGTGTACTCCTAAGGTATGTGGTCTATCTCTTTATTCAGTGGTTGTTACTCCAACTATGTGGTCTAACTCTTTATACAGAGGTTGTTACTCTATGAGCTATGTGGTTCTAACTCTTTATACAGAGGTTGTTACTCGCAAGTATGTGGTCTAAACTCTTTATACAGAGGTTGTTACTCCAAGTATGTGGTCTAAAACTCTTTATACAGAGGTTGTTACTCCCAAGTATGTGGTTCTAACTCTTTATACAGAGGTTGTTACTCCATGTATCGTTGGTCTAACTCTTTATACAGAGGTTGTTACTCCAAGTATGTGGTCTAAACTCTTTATACAGAGGTTGTTACTCGAAGTATGTGGTCTAACTTTTTATACAGAGGTTGTTACTCTAAGTATGTGGTCTAAATCTGTTACAGAGGTTTGTTTACTCCAAGTAGGTGGTCAAACTCCTTTATACAGAGGTGGTTTACTACAAATTATTGTGTCTTAAACTCTGTTATACAGAGAGTTGTTACGCCTATCGTATGTGGGTCTAACGTAACTCTTTATACAGAGGTTGTAACTCTAAGTATTGTCTAACTCTTTATACAGAGTTGATCTTTACACAAGTATAATAGGTCTAGACTCTTATACAGGGCGTTGTATACTACAAAGTATGTTATCGCAAGTATTTGGTCTAACTCTCTTTTATCAGATGGTTGT